>NC_069373.1:11392000-12784000 GCF_021730395.1 Mercenaria mercenaria
TTATCATAAAATGGTGAGATACAATCTTTATATTTAGTGACAATGGATTTATTTTTGGTCAAGTCTCACTCCATATACAATTATACAATGCTTGTTGCATACCAATGCTAAATTTCATTTTCATTTATTGGCAAATCGGCATTACAAATGCCTTTGATTGCTTACAATATGCTTTATCAATATGGTGAAGACATACATGTTCAAAATTATATGATACATATATACTAACAAAATATAACATTTTAATAAGACATAATACTGTGCATTCACAAAATTCAACTTGAATAAAATAAAAATCCAGGAAGCAATTAGATCTTTAAGAGTTTGTTCTCGAAATTTAAATGAACATTCAGCTTACGCAAATATATATATAAAACCATGACCTTTTCGCAATTCCTATTAAATACCTCTATATATAGAAATATCTATCACCAGACGCATCAGCAGCAGCACCTATATCTAAATGCACAACGCATCATTAGAAACCACAAAAACATCTTTCTAATGTGAAAAGTATTGTAATGTTTGAAAAGAAAGAAATACGTGTAACAAACAGGTATTGTATTTAGTAAACAACGTAACCGATTATTTCTGTACCCGTACAGTCACTGCTTTATTTAGCAACGTGTTTTGAAAAAAAAATCAAAATGAATACATAGTGAATTTTCAAGCAGTATCTCCAAAGGAATTAACATTGAAGAAAGTACACAAACACTTTCTAAATGAAATACATATTCAAATAGAAAAAGTGGAAACTTCACAGGCCGCTCAACACGACAAAAACAAAATTGTTGCAGGCTTGGTTTGATTGAGCCTGTTCATGGACGGTAGTGGAAATGCCCCGGGTTGAGCAGAACCCAACATTTACACATGTTAAAAGTACAAAAAGCAATTTAGAGACATCCGCAGATGTATTCAAACGGCGATGAACATGGAACCTTCAATGATACACGGGTTGTAGCGTGTAATTTCATGAAAAGCGGCGTTTGGTCCCCAGATAAAGTAATGGATTTAACAATAACTGTTGAATAGTAATAATATTTTTAATAGCTGTGGCAATGTTTTTATAATAGAGTTCAGTGTAAGCGGTGTTGCACTTTTATTGAAGATGGTGGAAGTATCAACAAATGATTAAAGAATACTGTAACTTTGATGACGAATTTGTAGACGAGATACTTACCACAGACGTTAATGAACAAATGGCTTTTAATATAGTGAAATAAAATGTATAGTCCGTGTACTTGTTTCTGAGATATTTGCACATGATTAAAACGATCCAAAGATTTCAAGTTGATCTTGATACATTGTTTTTTTTGAATTATTTAACGTGTCAGATTTTTAAATATCATATTGTAACTTAGAAAGTAAATTATGAGGTTGTTGTAATAAATTTTCCCACGGTTTGCCATTAATTCATAAATTGATTTTCATTTCCGTACGCCGCATTCAAGCTTTATTCCACTTTATCAGAATAAATGACTTCAGGTATATCAAACGTGCATATTACATTAAGACTTCCTTAGAATGAAGCAAGACAAAGAAAAATGGCTACCATTTTACAATAAAAGACAATTCTCATTTTAATTGGTTTAATGTAGAAGTTGATTTCGTGGAAAACAATGTCGTGATTTAAGGAAAGGTGGCACGGTTAGTACAGTGTGTGTGGGTCGGAGGGCCATTTTGTAAGGAAAATGTCAAGAATATTGCTTCTTCCATTGGGAATGGTAACCAATTGCTGCAGATTCAGGTTAACTAAGTTTTCAATGAATGGCTTATTAGTATTTCGAAACTTGCACATGTGAATCAGGTATTCAGTTGACCAATTGATACTGTGAAAACATTATTCGTGGAGGGCTAATTTTCGTGGATTTCATGATTGCGTCAGTCCACAAATTAAATCCCAAAGAACAAATAAAAAATATAATTCGGAACCAATGTATCTTCAAAAGTTAATACCCACGAACAAATATTACAGGAAATAGCCGTTTTGGAAAACAAAACACAAAAATTGATGGCTGTGAAATTGAATGATTCATTAGGTTTAAAAGGACATGCAGATGTCTTTTATATATATTGCTGATATTTTGCCCAGATGTTATACTGTTTGAATTTATGTTTGGTTATTTTTGACACAAGATGGATCGATCAAGAAATTGTGAACAGTGTCCCACCACCTTGATCTTCTAACCTTTCATTATACTAATGAAAATTTAATAAATGGGGTATTAAGCTGTGTTTACTTCTGGTTTTAACAAAGTTTCTGAATAGCTTATTATGACAGGTTTGACTCGGGCTATTACCTTGGCTGTGGGGTATATGTAGTTACTGATTATGTGCCTGGGCTATAATTATTAATGTTTGACCTCTCTTGAATCTATGTGGGCTATAGAAACTACTAATTCTATTTTCCTTCAATAAAGAAATAAGTGACTAAAACCTGGTATACGTTATTTTCACATATTGAACTGAGGGCTCTGCAACTGAGGTGGAGTAATTTGTATCTCCGGAGTTAGTACAAGGCTATATAAACCTCAAGTCTGGAAACATGTTACAGGTGTCACAGAGATTCCATTCTGATTCCCGGTTACTTCTTTCTTGTATGCACTACATGGATAATAGGAAATGTGTTTAAATTTAGTTCCAGGATTAAATTCAACATCTGAAACTTTGATTAGCAGTAGACGTGTAGCAAAAGAAGAGACACTTTCTCTTAATTGGTAGAAAACTCTCTTAGGTGGATACCTCAAGTTTAAACTGTTCTACATGTAAACACTGAAGAGACAATCTGTAGCCATGCCCCGATACAAGCTAATGGGATTATATGTACTCCTGTTTACAATTTAGCATCATAAAACAAACCAATACAGTAATCATTTAGTAAAAAATAGTTAAATCTTTATTTTCCCCGACACATGTGCTACAAAGGGTCTGAGAATATCCCAAAGCAGCACTTACATAAAATGATAACAATTTAACAAAGAGTTCGTATTAAAGTTATGCATCACTGGTGGAAATATTTCAACAACAATTATAAATGGCATGCACATTGTGAGTATTACTGCTGATTTTTTTTATAACTCGAATATTAAGTTATTGCATTATATTATTGAAACTAAATTCAATTGCATTGTCAGTTCAGTAAGATCGTTCTTAGCTACAAGACAGGGAAGAACATTGAACATTTGACACATGGTAGATAATTTGCTAGCTCCATATACAGTAAATGCTGAACACGGTTGTCTCCCTTCTCTTCCGAGACCGAGTGGAGTTTGCTTGAAATGACTTGACATTTATTGTTTAAAGTTAAAAAGGACATCACAACTACTGATGTTCCATTTGACTTGTTTATACTTCAAGCTAATTATAAAAACTGTACATAATTCAATCGCTTGGGTTTCTGTAGTGCGATATCTAAAATGTTCTAAAAATATTCTGAATTTGCCATCTTGTTTCAAAGAATCGACCGATGATTACAGTCCTAACAAATACAATAGTGGAGGGAGATGGGGAGGGGTGCTTGTAATTGTTTTAAAACTTTGATTTTGTTTGAAAAATATTCTGGCTTCAATATATTGAAATAAAAATGTTTGACTCCCATATCAATGAAAAAAAAAATTCTTTTTTTCAAATCAGATTTTAAAAAATATTTTCGTTACTCTGAAAACCGTATTCTTTGCTTTGTAATTGCTTTGAAATTGTTTTCAGATTTAATGTTTTACAGTTAAATAATAACACATTTTCTTTATTATTAAGGAAGAGCAGCATATCCATAAACGTTTAAATATCGAAAATGTTGAAGACGAGTGCTCGAGCTTGATTTTAAAGTATTAAAGCTGTATGGTACAATATTTTGCACTTTAGAATTGTATACATAGGCGTTTATATATGTCTCCTTCTTATTTACTATACTGATAATTATATCGTGAACGCTCACTAGAATTCAGCATTTGGTTTTTGAAGAGCGTCCAATAAAGTGCCTAGGAAAATGGTTCCGGGACGCCCTCAATAATAAGAACAGAACAGAACATATATTTTATTAGATTTGTACATAGTACATCATCAATATAAATTTAACATTTACATAACATATACATCACGTAAGCAGAACATACAAGACAGCACGACTCAGATGGAAGACTGGCTGAAATAAGTTGACAAGAGCGGATTGCCAGGGAAATTCAAAGCCTGGATCTACCAGCATGGCATCCTACCACGCTTACTGTGGCCTATTGTACCAAAATCAACAGGAGAAGCAATGGAGAGGACCATAAATTCCTTTCTAAGAAGATGGATTGGCGTGCCTAAGAGCTTTACCAGTCTAGGACTTATTGTACAGGGATCAAGTTCCAGGTGCCACTGAAGTCCTTAACAGAAGGCCCGCCAAGTTATTATGCTACAGTGGGGATGACAAGGTTCGAGAGGCAGGTGACCAGGTTAACACTGGAAGAAAATTGAAAGCTGGCAAGGCAGTGAGTAGAGCGAAGGCCCGTCGTCGGCACAGTGACATCGTTGGAAGGGTCGCACAAGGAAGACTGAGGTTCGGGTACATCACACGCTCACATTGGAGCAAAGGCAATGAGGAGGAATGACGTACCCTAGTGCAGGATGGAGTCTGCCGAATGTGAGAAGAGGCCAGGCTCACCAAAGCTGTAACCCTCAAGAAGCAAGGAAAATGGATGAACTGGGGGATGGTGTCTACGATGTGCTCCCTAACCCGACAAACCTAAAAATCTGGGGCCTATTCGAGATTCCATACTGTAAACCATGCGGCAGACCAACGAACCTGGAGCTCATACTGAGTTTGGGCATGACAGACCTATCAGATGGCAGATAAAGATGGCGCCACGACAAGGTTTTGTCAACCATAGCAGAGCACTTGGACCAGGCAAAGCCTGTATAGAAAACGGTTAATAAAGACCCATCATTCATTTCCTTCGTCAGAGCTGTACAAGAGGGCAGAGGAGCCAAGAGTGCTAGCGGGATCCTAGGCACTTCAAGTGACTGGAAACTTGAAGCAGACCTTCCCAATACAGCTCAAGTTCCAACAGGTGATCACCGTAACCAACCTGAGACCAGGTCAGCTTCGACAGTACCAAGGGAAGAAAGGATTGAGGAGTGCTTTGAAAGAAAGCTCACCATGTATTAGGCCCTCAAAGACAGATGCATGGAGAGAGGCTTGAGGTCATGGTGATTTCCTGTGGAGGATTTCACTGTGCCGCACATTCAGTAGCCTGGGGATAGCCGGACAGTCACGAAAGAGAGCGCTATTGGCTATCGCCTGAGAGACTGAAAACGCCTCATTCTGGATCTAGAGGAATAGGGTGAAATTGTGAATTGGCGGCCAGGCATAGACAAGAGACAGACAGCCACATAAATGAACGGACAGGTGTAACAGAAGCTTACTATCTCCAGGCTGGAAACTGGTCTCTTCCCGTCGGCGCACCATAGGAGGACGTTATGGGTAAGCGCCGAAACGTCCGATGAATATGGAACAAACCTGATGATGGAGATAGTAGCAGCCATCAATGCTGTATCTTACAACTGAAATATTCAAAATCATATACAGTACCACTGTAGATCATAAATCCTAATAAATATTCTCCTCAAAGTGCCCTATTTCCAAGGCTTGTTGACATTCTATATAACTTAAACCTAGCGTAGTAAAAAAAAACTATAATTTTCGGTGTTGTAATTCTCTTAGAATTCAGAATTTGAAATATCTAGATAGACTGGACAAATTACCAAATTTTCAGAAATCACTCACAAGGCTTAAAAGAGTTTTTTTCAGTTACTTTTACTCTTTAAATATGGGAGTCTAAATGAAACTGGACCCCCACACCCTCCTCGTCACTGCACATGGTTTCACAACTCTAGATGAAATATTTATAATATATGCAACATAAACATTTATGCACTTTATGTGTAGCTTTCTTTAAGTTTGGTCTGGCTGAGTGAAATCCCAAAAAGAAGATCAGGTGCTCAAATTCACATGCTTTTTAAATAATCCTCTAATGTTTCATTATTCTGTAAGTTTAAAAGACTGGTTCAAAAACTTGAAATTACACTAATGAATTAAACTAATTCGGACGGATGGAAGGTCGAACATACGGACAAGGGCAAATCTAAGTTACCATTTTTTGGGGGGACGGGATGGGAGTGGGGAGGGATGCGTTACGAGGATAAGACCTGAAATTAAACACATATCGCATTAGCATTCAACACCAATACAGTCATTTAACTTTATAGATTCTCAGGGAAATGGCGCTCGAATGTTTTTGGTCTTTGTGAGTTGTTGACTTCTGTTTTTCCACTAACTTTTAGCCAAGAGCCTAAATACGGTATTATTCTAGAAAATTGACTGCGGGCAGAGGTTTCACTATACGCTATATATGGACCAAACTGTCTTATAGATGGCCGATTTTGTTTATATAAAATGATGCTATATTTCTATATAGTTTTTACTGAATTTAAGGAAGGAGGATCAGTCCAGACACTGGCATCTGCCACCTCAGTCGAACGAACTGTAGTTTTTTAGTCTTGCCTAGTTGCCTGCCCGTACCATAAACTTTTATACCTTTTTCAAAGCAGGGTACCTGCTATAGTGTAAAACTAATACAAATAGAAACCGAGACTAAGTTTGCACGAATTATTCATTGATTTTACTTCTGGAAGGTATTATTTTACCCACATTGAACGAATAAATGCATTGAATGTACACTATAAACCTAACTTAACCCTAATCTTTAGTCAATATATTATACACGCAATGCGTGCGTACATCCAATAGGTGCAAATTAATATTTGCGTTTTACTTTGGATTTTGTTGTTTAGCGATATGTGTGCTAGTGTGTAACTTGTTTTGGTGTTTTGTAGTTTGGTTTTGTCGGGATTCTCACAAACGCAAGGCTATCAAGGAAAATAACGCTTCGAAGGCAATCATCACGAAGAATAACACTTCGAAGGCACATCTTACACAGCCAGTCGACAAAATGGCTAGGGCTGCGACAACACACGGAAGAAGTGTTTCTACATCAAGGTGTGCTTTAACTTTATAATATATTAAGTAACTCTCTAAAATTTATGCAACTTTCAAATTTCAAGTTTGTATCGTGCATGTATGGATATTGGGAATATAAACATATATTACGTTCATTTTAACAGGATGTTTTATACGGATACCTGAGTGCAAAATATCATATTGAGGAATATCTAAATATATTTGAAATGATAGTCTCAGCAGCGGTAGACATAACAAAGCAAAATGTGTACTCTAATTAATATCGTCTTTTTAATAATAATAGATCATGGCGTTATATTTCTGCAATCTTTATGTAAAACCATTTAATGGTTCAAAAGCTTTATCCGATACTTGTTCATGGTATATTCTTTAAAAAGCTATTGAAAAGTCCGTAGTTAATGTAAACGTTGAACAATAACACTCTGTTATTTGATTCGTGTTGTCAATTGAAAAACTGCCGCTGTTTGACAAACATGCATGCGGCTTATATCATGTTTCAGTAACCCTTCATAACCCTTCATAAAACTTAACATAAAGGAAATTTACTGTCTTGCAAGCTTTCGGTGTCACTCTCTTAGACTGATAAACGGAGTTAAAGGGGAATTATATATATATTAATACCGCCCCGTGTAACACATACTTGAAGCTAGGAGAGGTGTATCAAAATAAAAAAAAAAACAGAATTCTTATTGTCGCAGAACTAAATTCATGTTAGGAATCCTTCCAGCTGGCTTACGGAAGGTCGGTAAATTAACCCAGGTGCCCGCCCGCGATGATATAACGCACGAAGTGGAACCTAGGGTCTTTCACAACTATCAAAGCTGGAATTTCGCCATATGACCTATAATTGTGTCGGTGCGATGTTAAACCCAACAAAAACAAATGGTACCCAGGTATGACACTGGTACAAAGACAAACGACTGCGCATAAAGGAGATTCAAATAAATAGATAACTAAATAAATGCGATATTCAAGTATTTGAACACCAATTCACAGTCAGATAATTATGTTCCTTCTTTATTATTGGTGATTACATATCATATTCTTCAGTTGCATAATAGGCAACTAAATTTCATGCATTGTATTTCAGAACACCTTAAAGATTTAAGACATTATAGATATTCTTAAAGATCAACAAATCAAGATTATATTGTTATTCTTAGTTTAAAATGTTTTTGATATATATCAACAATCAGACTATGTGTTCTTAATTTGTTTTATAATTCAAAATTGTTGGTACAATAACTACCCAATGCTAATGTAATATATATATATATATATATATATATATTTCTGCCATTCTTTGTTCTTGCAACGTAAATTGTATATATACACACATTTTACGTTGCATAGAACTAAGAAAGACTAAAATTGAGACATTTTAATTGTTCCTGAGAAAAGAAAGTTCACTGTAAATGTGTTCGCTATAGGTGAAGTTTATCGTACCACATTATTTTTGTTTAAACTACCAGGTATAATGATGGTCGATTTTATTCGGTAAATTGTAATAAATACTAATCTTATATGGCATGTCTCGGTCCATCTGCAGATTATGGGTTGGTCAGTGTAACAAAATCGCGAAAAAGACTTGAGTGCCACTTCTGACAAGATAATACTTGCTTGTATCATGACTTCCTTGAAGGATGTATCTGAATCCTTAATGAGGAAGGAGGCGTGGTATAACGGTTTTGATCCCACCATTGAACACAAAGAAAATTGATGGGAACAGTAGAAAATTATAAGAAGTTATTTTCAGTTAAAAGCATAAACAAATTACAAAATGGTGATAACTATTTTGGAGGTGGGGCGGACGTCCTTGTCAGTTTTGCGATAAGGTTAAAGTTGACTTTTCAGAAGTCTTGAAACGTAAACCTATTACTACTTTTAACACGAACATTTTTTAAACTACCACGAAGTCATTACTACTGGCGTTTATTTTGCTTCCAGAAGAATTGCTACTGCTACTACCGCAATTACCACTACAACTACCTCTAATACTGCTACTACTACTACTACTACTACTACTACTGCTGCTGCTGCTGCTGCTACCGTTGCTGTTATTACAAATGCTACTGTTATTTCCATCTCATTACCCCTTAGGCTTTACTATATTGATAATGCATTGTTAACTGACCTATTTTTGTGACATTATTATGTCAGTAATATATACAGCAATTGTGTTCCAGAATGTTCTACCACAATACTGATAAACACAGTGCTACAATTATTTTATAAGTCTTGATTGTTTTTGTTTTTTCTAGACTCGTCTTTTCAGTTTTAGTGAAAATTCAAAGTTCTGGAACTTTCCATGACACTTAAAATAGGAAGCTGTTTGAGGACAGAACCTACAGTAAGATCTTAATGAAAAGCGTTCCTGTATTTCTTAACACCAAAATATTACTAGTTTGAACATTTCACATTTGAAGGATTTATATTAACACTATGGATTTGAAAATTTATCTTTGAATAAAGGAGTTATATTCTTTGGATATACTTAATTCAGTTTGGACTGGTGTGAAATATTTTGGAATTTATACTGACTTGATTTAAATTTGACCAAGACAGGATTTGGACAGATCTGACAAATTAGGTTGGTTCGTTTTTCTGTTATCTTAAATGCTTTAAGTAACAAGAGATTGTTACCAGTTGAGGTAACACTGCTTACACCAATACTGTTACATTGCCTCTACTATTGCTGTTGCTACTAATACTTCTATAGCTACTTCTATTCTATCTGCTACTACTTTTACTACTACCACTACCACCAACCTTATTCGTGCTCCTTCAATAACCGTTATTGCTGTTACTGCTACTGCTGCTACAACAATATCTACTACTTTTGCTACTACTTCTGCTACTGCTACTACCACCACATCTACAACTATAACTACCTCGACCACCACCACTACTACTACTACTAAAACTATATCTAACACTACCATCACTACATCTACCACTAATATTACCACCGCCAAAACGACCACCACCACTACCAATACTACTACTTCCACTACAACCACCGCTACTACTATTATTACTAATACTTTACTACTTCTATCGTTACTATTACTACTATTACTTATACCACTATCACCATCACCACTATCACTACTACTACTTTTATTACCACCACTGTCACCACCACAGCCACTGCTACTTCTACTCCTTCTACTACCAGCAACAACACTCAAACCATTATTACTCCCACTTAAAGAAACCAGCCCCACTACTGCTAATATTATTACAACTTCTACTTTTACTATACTGCTACTACTCTAATGCTTCAACTGAAAGTACTACTAATACTGCAACTACTACAACTACTACTATTACTACTTCTGCGACTTTACTATCAGTAGTTCTATTTCTACAACAACAAATGATACTCTACTTCTACTGCTGCTGCTACTATTTTCACTACAATTAGTTACTGTACTATCACTTCCATCACCACAATCATCGTCATTACAATTACAGCTACTACTGCTAACACCACTTCCACAAAAACAGTCATCACTACTATTTCGACTACCACTCTACCACTACCACTACCGCTACCAACACTACTACTACAGCTACTGCTCACCTCTGATTCATGTGGGGAAGTTGGCAGTTACTTGCGGAGAACAGGTTTGTACTGGTACAGAATCCAGGAAAACTGGTTAGGTTAACTGCCCGCCGTTACATAACTGAAATACTGTTGAAAATGCCGTTAAACCCAAAACAAACAAACAAAAACAGCTACTGCTACAACTAATATAGATATCACTATAAGTGCTACCACTAATACCTTCACAACCACAACTACTATTTCTTTCACTACTACTACTACTACTCTGCTGCCACTACCGATAACACCAACACTACTATTACTACTTTTATCTCCGAAACCAATACCACTTTCACCAAACTACTATACTGTCACTAACACCACTGTCACCAATACTACTACTTCTACTATTACTACTACAACTACTACAACAACTACTACTACGTCTTGTAATACCACCACCAACCTACCAACATCACCGTCACAAGTACAACCACCACCCACTACTACTACTACTACTATCAATATACTATTTAAAACAACAACAACACTTAACACTTCTACAACTACTTTCACTTACACCGCCACGATTACTGCTACTACTACTACTACTACTACTACTACATGGCATACCATTTGGGTCAAAAGTAAAAAATGAATTGTCATAAAATTTCACCTCCATGTACAATTTTATACGTGCAGATACAAATCAAACATGTACCATCAGGAATATGTTATTTTATACCTATAGATAAGATACAAATCAGTATTGTACGTGGAGGTATAATGTATACCTGCATGTATAAATATTTTTATACGTGTAGTTATCAAAGTTTATTTATAGGTAAAAATCGTACGTGTATGTACAATTTTATATCCGCGCGTGAAATTTCATACTTGAGGTTACTTTTTGAAGCTCACAAGTATTTTTTCTTCTACTTTACTACTACTGCCAAAACCACCACTACTACCACCACCACCACTACTACAACTGATACAGCTACTATTACCATAATCACACCGCTATTCAGTACTATCGACACCACCACCACTACTACTACTGCTACCTTAAAACAAACACAACCATTTTCACCAAAACTACAAAATCACCGCTGCCGCCAATGTTACTATCACTACTGCTATTGATACCGCCACCACTACCGCCACTAGTTCTTCTACTATCACTACCATAAACATCACAACCAATACTATTACTACTACTACCACCATCACTAACACCGCCACTGTTACTACTACTCCTACCACTAACACCACCATCATCTCTATTACTACTTTTGCTACCATCACCATCGCCACTTTTGCTTCTGCTACCACCACCACTTTTTCTACTACTGCTACCAATATTACTTCTACTGCTACCACCACCACTATTACTATTACTGCTACCACCAACACCAGCACACCCAAAGTTACTACTTTTTCTACCACCACCGGCACTATCAGTACTACTAATATTTAAAACACTACTACTACCACCACCACTTTTAATACTACTGCCACCACCACCACCACCATCACCACCATGACTTCTACTGTTCTGCTGATACCAACAACACAACTGTTACTACTACTGCTACCACTACCACCGCCATCACTATTACTACTATTGCTACCACCAACACAATAACAACTACCATCAAAACAACTACCACTATCGCATCTAACGCTATTGATACCACTGCTACCGTCACCACAACCTCCACCTTAACTGCAGCTGCGACCACCACCATAACCACCATAATTACCACTACTTCTACCACCAACACCACTCCTACTACCATTTCAAGCACTACCATCACCACCACCACCACAACTACTACCACCACCACCAACAACAACAACAACACCAACACCAAGAGCACCAATATAACTACAAAACTATACCATTTGTACAACCACTACTGCTAATACAACTACAAGCATCACTACACCTACCACCATCACCACCGCTATCACTACTACTGCTACCACCAACACCACCACCATCACTATAACTACTAATATTGCTAACACCACCACCGCCATTATTATTTTTACTGCAACCGCCAACACCACTATTATTATCACCAAAAGCACCACCACCAACATCCCTTATTAACACTGATACTTTTACTACTACCACCATCACCACTACCACCACCACTATCACTAATATTGCTACCACCACCACTGCAACTATTACTATTACTGCAACCACCAACACCACTACTACTATCATCAAAAGCAGAACCGTTAGTACTAATACTTTTACTGCTACCACCAACGCTATTGCTACTACTGCTACCACACCAATACAACCACCACTATTACTGCTCCTGCTGCCACCACCTCCGCCACTATTACTACTACTGCAACCACCAACACCGCTACTACTGTCCTCAAAAACACCACCTCCACCGCCACTACCACCACCTCCATCACCAGCGCAAGCACCACTACTAATACTTCTACCTCTACCACCACCACAATTACTGCTACTGCTACCACCAACACCAACACTACCATTATTACAACCAATGTTACCGATAACACCACCAGCACAACAGTTACCAATCCTGCTACCAATAACACCACCACCACAATTTTGCTACGGCTTCCGCCGACACCAAAACTATTACCATCAAAAGCACTACCACTACACTACTATAAGTACCACTGTTACCATCACCACTATTACTACTACTTTTACCACCAACACCGCAAGCATTATTATTACTACTGCTTCCGCAACCCCACTTCTACTACCATTACCACCATCATTACTACCACCACATCCACCACTAACGTGACAAAAACAATGTTACTACTACTACCGCTGCTGCTGCTTATACCACGTCCGCAATCACCACCACCACCCTGATACAACTACTACCACCACCACCACCACCACCACCACTATTATATTACATGTATTACAAAAATATACCACTACTGCTTCCACTACTGCTAATACCACTACCATCGTCACTTCTACTTCTATCATCACCACAACAATTACTACTAGTACCAGAACCAGCACCATCACAAACACTGTAGCCTAGTTGAAATTTGAATCAGCTGCTCTTATAACTGATGCAGGCTCGAGTCTGACTCGAGACGTTCAATTCTTTATGCGACAAAACCATCTAAAACTGTTTTATCTAGCTTTAATTATAATTATAAATGATAGTTTTTTTTATAGTGTCATCTCTATTTTTCAGCGAGTGCACGTCTGTTACAAAGGATTTATGTGAAGAGTTTGAATATGTAGAATTTGATGAGGAGACTAGAAGAAGTTTTGAAAATTATCTACGTGAAGAATGTGAGAATATTGAATTTAATGTAAGTTTTTACATGTAAACATTCTCAAACAATACGAGAACTCAGAATGACAATTGAATTATCGTCAAGGTTTTTACACTTTGTATTTCTAACGCAGTAATTAAAGTGCGTGTGTCTACTGGTTTCATAACTAATTTTACGCGCACGTCAACACAAAACCATTTACTTACTAGCAAAACTTTAAGATATTTTTCTCATTAAGAACATTTAATATCAAAGTATTGTACACACTTTTGAGAAAAGGGCAGGACTAAATGGGTTCAAATACATGCGGACAGGAACATTCTTACAAATTCTTTGTGATATTTTTCCCCCAGCTTGTGTTATCCGGAAATAGCCTTCCGTGACCTTAAAGTTTTAAATAAATATATTCTTGGTTAATGAAAATTATCTAATTTTCACAGAAATTCCTATCATCTGTGCGGTTAGATAAACTTCAGGAAAAAATGACAGAAATGGGACATTTACATGGCTTAAACCAGCATATTAAAGATTCTCTTGACGCTTGGAAGAACTTAGAGCTAAATGTTGCAGTGACGGGAAATTCCGGTGTTGGAAAATCCAGTCTCATTAATGCGCTCAGAAAAGTGAAGCCATCGGATGAAAATGCAGCCAAAGTTGGTGTTGTTGAAACAACTACAGAAGGTCAGAAGTACACATATCCCGAAAATCAAAACGTAGCTCTATGGGACCTACCTGGCACCGGGACACAGAAATTCACGAGACAAAAATACTTGGAGAAGATGAATTTTTCCCGTTTTGACGTGGTTATAATAGTTTTAGCGGGCCGCTTTTTGCAAGATGACATATGGCTGGGGAAAGAACTTTTTGACTTACGGAAGAATATCCTGTTTGTGAGAACGAAAATTGACATTGACATGATGAATGCGAAGCGAGACCATCCAGATGATTTCAACGAAGCAGACTGCGTGGCGAAAATCAGAAATAACTTAACTGACAATATTCGTATTGGTGGTATACCAGATTCAGTCAGCGGCATCTACTTGGTTAGTTCCCCAGAGAAGAATTCTTATGATTTTGCAGAATTAGATAAGAAGTTAAAAAGTCTACTGAGTAGTAATGGAAAAGCAATAAGGGCATTGCTACAAAAACCTGTTGAAAAAACAATAAGAGCAGACCAAATGTCCAACAAAAATGAATTCAAAGCCCGGAAAGTTGTGTCTGCTATCTATGGTTTTTTACCTATACCAAACCTTGAGACTGGACTTGGTAATATGTCTGTATCCTCAATACGTGAAATTTGCCTGAAGAAGTTTTGTATTGATGAATCATCACTTGACAAGATCTCGGAGGAGGTAGATAAGCCGAAAGCTGAGCTGAAACAGTCTTTGACATCGTACGGCACTTTTGACCAAGAGACCTTATTCACCTCTACGGAGAATAAAATATTGCCAACGGGGTCAACATTTAGAAAGTATTCAAAGTATATTGTTCCTGTTGCTGGCATGTTTTTGTCAGCTCACAAGACTTACGTTACCTTGAAAAATTGTTTGGAAACAATGTGTGACGAAATGGCAGAAGGTGAACTTAAACTGGTTAAGATGAGGCTTGACAGACTGGAGGCAGAGTTGCAACCGCTTTAAATCATATTCAGTAGGTAGGTTTCCAATTGACTCTAAAGATATTGCCGACGTCCTAACCATACTTCAACCTTAAATATCTAAAGACAGACTTACGATTAATTGAGTAAATGAAGCATGGGAGTGGCCATCGTTGCTAATCAGTAAATAGTTGATATCTAAATTATCGGAAGTATAACGATATGCAATGTAGTGATTTTTTTTCTGTGAGTGATTAAAGTATAACCGTGAAAGGTATCTAGTTTAATCACTGTAGATATTTCACTGACGCAGAACCACACAGTAAATTTTGGTTGATATTCTAAGAATGTGTAGAATGTAATAAAATAATTTTCTTACATGTACTTACAAAATAATTACAAAATCATTTACTTTCAAAGATGATCCTTGAAACAGTAATGCATATGTCATGATACAAATTGCAGCCGCGTTTTTCATAATATTGCACTATTATCTTATATGACAATGATACAAATTACCGCAGAATTTTTTTGCATCTTTTTAAATCACAATTTTGGGTCGATTTATTTTTCTCTTTTGCTATACCACTCTGATGCATTACTTCTGTTTCTCTTCTACTCATGCATATTTTTGCGTTTCTTTGTTATAAGAATTTTTTTAATCACCATAAATAACAAAAGTAAATACTAACAGCTTAGCAGGTCTCAATCTCATTAGATGCCAGCGTAAAAAGTATTAAAAAATTGATTGGAAAAAGTTTGAAGTTGGAAATGCCATTTACTATTTTTTATTACTTCGAGACTAAATGTCGGTATTAACAAAACAATAAGTGCTGAAATAGTTACATTGTTTTTACGCAACACGTTGGGATGTTTCGTAAAATTTTATATAAAATTGGAGGCGTTTTCTTGTTAAGTTATCAGGTACAACATGACTGTCAAAAAAAAGAAATCGGATGTTAACAGAAAACGTTTAACTTTATTGTTTAAATGTAGATTTTCTATGATTTGTTAATTCATGTCAGGTTTTGTTCATACATTGTATATAATTATGTTTTACCTTTGAACATTATCATTTAGGACTTGTGCACGTGTTTGTTAATTTCTTATTACAACTCAGATTTGCTAATTCAGACAAATGCTACCTTTGAAAAGTTAAATTGTTGTTTGAATTGGTTATTCTTTGCCTCTAAAGTCCGATCTTTTAGAAGAAATCAAAAACAGGTATTAAGCATTTTTGTGCAAACATAAATGCGTCACATTTTTATACGAGGGTCATGCAAAACGTTCTGTCACTGGGTTCGGATTTCTTTAAAATAGTAGTATTCCCCCTTAAACCGAAACACATTTTTGTAACCTTTTTAATCTAATCGCGAAAAGCAGATAAAAATCTTAAAAAAGAATCAGGAAACTATAAAAAAAGATGTTGCAGTTTGAAATTTAAGAAAATGGTGAACATGGAGGCAGCCATTTTGACGTCATTTACGCACTGCTGAATTTTCTATTTAGCAAATAACATTTTAAATAGATTAATTTCATGCATTTCTTGAGTGAAAGATTTAAAACTTGGTAATTTCTCTCATTATAGCTGGAAAAAGTTAAGAAATTATTTAACAGAGATAAATAAATATAGTTCAAATACATATCTAAAATTTAATAAATCCGCCATGTTGTTTTGTGTTGCCATGAAACAAAACGGCCGCTATTTTGATTATTTTTTAAATGCTCATAACTGTCTCCTTTTCAAACCGATTTTGAAAATTCGTTCAGTCCTTTAAATGAGTTAAGAAATCCTAGAAGATGGAATTAACATGAAAACAGCAATGCCTTTCCCTTTATTAACAACCTCGCACTTGTGAGTGGAGATGTTGTATAAGATGGACTCCTGACCATCCTTTGCTCGGACGTTTCTTATTAAGACACTTGAACGACTGGCCCACTAGAATTGCAGAAAATTGCGTACAGCATCTTTTTTTCGAACTGATGGTTCTCTTGGCATAGGAGCGTTCTTTTATCTATTCACTTCCATTGCTTATTATCAGCCCTTCTCTGTGGCTCAAACATGTGCAACGACCTTCGCCAAGTTAGAAATAACCCGTCTATCACAGCCTTTGTATGTTTTCAAAAGTTCCCGGGCACATTTAAGACTTTGTTTCTTTTGCTCCTCGGTGAGCAAATGAGGTACCCACCTAGTGTAAACCTTTCTCAGGTCCAAACGCTTTTTAAGAATTGTTGGTACACTGCCTTCTGATATGCCAGTACAACTGGCTATATCTTTCACCGACAATCGCGCATCCTGTTCGAACACATCATTTAGAGCAGCAATGTTTGCCTTGGTAACAGAGGTTCTAGGCCTACCTGATCGGTTATCATCTTCAACAGATAATTTCACAGCTTTAAATGCTTTCAACTATAATCTCTGCGCATTGAAATGGCCTGAGCCACACAATTCATCAAATATCTGCTTTGAATCTATATGAAGCCTTTGGCGGCATTTGATATAGCTACCATTTTCAGTCTTTTCGTCCATTTTTACAATGTGACAAATAAATTGGTCATGAAATAACTCGGTCATTTGAAAAGCAATTTGCACGAAATAAACGGATACCGTTAGCTATTTGATACACCATTCGAGTACAATGAAGCGTTAAAAAAAACCTGGGATAAAACTACGGAAGCCCATTAGTAACAGAACTTTTTGCAGGACCCTAGTATTTTTATACGTAATTTTAATTGGAGTTTTCTTCTTTTACCCTTATAATTTAAGCTAAGCGAGAGTTCCCCAAATTTACTCTTATTTATTGTTTAAATTGTGGTCACATTTTTTAAATCTTATATTTCATCTGTACGAATTAAAGGTTACATATGCATGATGTTGCGATATGTAATCTTGCTTTCGTTTCATACTGAAACTGCTTGCGTACATTGTATAAATTACAAATGGCGCAAAAGAACATTATCGAAAACAAAGCTCAAACCTATTCATTTGAAATATATTAAATTATGGATACACAAAAGACGTGTAAATCCCTGAAAACCAGGGTTTTCATATATTTTCTTTTAAGGAACAGTGACTTTGACCTAACAGTGACCTTAATCCTAGTGGCCAACAAAATAAACAATCCCCTAACCTTTCTTGCCTGATGAGCTACCTACATATAAAGTTCCATTGCAATATCTCATACCTGGCAAGAGCTTTTTAGCGGAAAGTGTTTTTTTCTGTTTTAGTATGCCAATCGTGACTAAAGTTATGAACTGGAAACCGTTTTCGATGATTCCAGCAAAAAAGGATAATTAAAATCTATTTTCAGTAACTGCGACCTTGACTTTGACTCTATGGCATCTAAATGTATTTATTTTACCACCTAAACAGAAAACAATGTTAGACGTTCAGTGGGATTTGAAACGCTACCCATCCGTTCCACAGTACAAAGTGTAACATTGACCACTGCGCCACGCTGGAATATTCTAAGTATGCTTTTTAAACCAGTTATACTGACACTGAACCTGACACCCCACTGACCTTATATGCAATCCTAGCCTTGGTTTTTAGGTTGGCAATTTATTCGCCAGACTATTATAACTACAAATCGTGATTCCATAAAGTTCAGCAGGTGCTGAGACTGACAACAGAAAATATAATTCCATGCGCAATTCAAATAGTTCGCCACGTTTATCGGTTTTGCCATAGAGTTGTATAAAGATTGTTAAACTTACCTGATTCAATAAATCTATTTGCTCAAACATGTTATAATAATATTTTATTTTTTTAAACGGTAAATACTTGAAAGATAACATTAGAAAATATTACATAATGATGATAAATTAATCTCCGTTATAGATTATGACCCCGGTCTATAAACAGCTAATTTAAACAAACGCTGGTTCCGAGAAACAATTGTCGAAATGAGTTATACTGCGCATTATTCGACGACCTGACATAACATGAAAAATAAGAAATATGAAATATCAGTTTGAATGAACTTATAGTGGTATGAGTTATGTCAGGCCTTATATTTGGGACTAAAGTTTTAAGAATATATTCTTTCAGATCTTTTGCTATAGGTACTATAGGTAATCGCAGCGTGGAATTGCCACAGTAACGTGAGAAGAAACAAATGACCACATTCTACGAGCTGTAAACCTAAATAGCGTACATGCTATATTTTGCTACTAAATAATGTTTACATTTACAATAGAAACTATAATATTATTTGATTTAACGGCAGTTTTTTTTTTTATTTTAATTATTTTGGCTATTTTATACTAAATTCGTTTTAGAAATACTCTGACGAATGCTGAAAGAATACTCAAACACAAAAGAAAGTGTGCACTCAGTTTTTCGTCAACTGAGCTAGATTATGTTGTCCGAAGTAGATTATTTTGTCTAAAAGTATGTCATGTTTGGTACGAAAATTAATTGCAGTTTTTGGTTAATTTGATGTGTTTCGATTATTTTCAAAATTTTCACTTGTATGTGGATTCTTGGCTATTCAAAGCCAACAGGGGTCAAAAACGGAAGTTGTAAATCTCTATCTTGTCAGTTGATAAAAAAGCTGCCTGTTCCTCAAACATTATTTTGTTTAAATGTCGTGTATGGTCACCTCTGCTATTTATTCAAGCATTGATATGGCAACGCTTAGGCCTAACGTAACAGTAGAATGACGTCACGAGGAATTTTATTCCATTATTCAGTAGGGGTTTTCACCCGAGGTCTGCTGGATCTATGGCGTACAGCAACTCGACCAGTTTGCTGAAACTGCTGGTGCAATAGAATTAGGGCATTACTTTGGCGTCCAAAAGTTCTGCTGATGTAAATAACGTTGTCGCCTCGCTGAAGCATCGCTAATGCTTCAATTTGCTGAGTTTTATTTTATTACAGCACAGATTTGAAATCTAATGTGCTTTTTTTTCCTTTCACCAAAGGTATAAGAAAACTGACAAAACACGTTTTTGAAGATATGCACATTTCCTATGGACAGCACGTGCAGATCGTGCAGAAGTCCACTATCGCTAGTAGTCTTGTCCCCACCCAGTTTTTATCGTAAAATTGAAAGAAGATCAATAGTACATGCTTCGAGCAATGTATGTTGCAATTTGTAGACGGATACCTATTTTAGAACTGAAAGTATTCAAATTTAAAAAGTGCACGTTTTCTTTGAGTATGTACAGATCAGCTCACGCGGAAAACCCACTTTCCGTTTTTCCTCGAAGGAAAAATCTTACATAGCGAGGAATTCCTCCGAGTACTGCCTAATTCTGACTCGGAGTACCGACTGTTATAGCGTTATTACTTTAGCGGAATTTCGTCGAGTCACTCCGAGAAATTACTTGACGGAACTTCGAGTCCAAATTATACAGGTAACATTATGATGATTTCCGGTATTTTATGGCCACTCCGTGCGACTCCGAGTCTGTAATAAACAACTTCGAGTGCCGAGGCAGTATTTGTTATTCGTTCTAAACTCTCGGCCTCTGTCAAGATGAGAAGTATCTTATACCGCGTTCAAGGTTCTGTGTTCACTGACATTCGGGTCCATGCTAGTTATCCCGTCCTATTGTATTCTGGGACCTCCAGCGCCCTTTTTTTAACTGTCGCTTAACATTTTCACTTAACGAATTGAAACTGATGACTGATCTACCCGAACGCCACTTTTCACAGAATGGTATTACAATTATTACATTTCATGAGTACATATAATAGAGTACCGAAATTAATTCTTTCACCTCCTCGGTTATATTCTGCATCTTCTGTTCATCTGCCTAAAGATAACAGTACTTTTTTAAGACACACACCATCGATCAGCCTTTCTCCACTTAAGCTACATTCTGTTCAATCATTTTATATTCCACGTACTAGTTTAAATTATCCAGCTGTTTTTCGTAATAATCTACGTATTTGTCTATCACCTTTAACTTCTACTATACTGAAGAAATATAAAATTAAACATACACATTTTCCACAGAGATGTAGAGAGTACCGTTCTATTAACAAATGCAATTCTAAGAGGTGTGGTTGTTGCAATCATTTATCGCACAGGTCTACCATTACCTCAAACGTTAACGGCAGAACTTTTAATGTGGTACTTAATTCTGACGTTGATTGAAATACGTCTCACATGATATATGTACTGACTTGAAACGCACCCAATTGTGGTATTCAGTATGTTGGCCAAACTGGGCGTTCTTTAAAAATTCGTTTCCGTGAACATTCATACAAAATGCGAAGTCGGAACAAGTTTACTACATTTTTATACCAACACTTTCGTAAATCTGGCCATACATTTGATCAGGTAACAATGCAGCCAGTAGAGCAAATCGTATATGATTCAAATTCCACATCTAGTTTTAAAATTAAAGCCAGACATGTAGCAGAATTCAAATGGATTAAAAATTTACAGTCACCGTTTCCGTTGGGCTTAAATGATAATATTTATCAGGAAGGTAATATCTCTAAAAACCCTGATATCGATATCTTTTCTATTTTAAATATTAGGAAACGGAAATCCAGGTCTCATGGAATTAGACGAAATGGTAATGTTAAGCGCAAATCTAAAGTCAATATATCTGTTGCAGATCTCGATTTATTCTTTCAAACTCTGGTAGACATTCAATGCTTTCTCGTCTTACATCTTTATCTGTTCAGTCTCTTAAAAAGCTGGACGAGGAAGCGGACCAGTATGTTATTCAAACAGATCCGTTTTACACTGTATCATATCTTATTCAAAGTTACACACAACATGTTCTCTGTCCACATATTGACACCCAATCTGACCATGAGAGACATTTTCTTAAAATTTATTTCATGAATAAAGGTATTGACTTTATCGATGTACCCAGTATATTTCGTGATAAACGTGTCATTGATTCTGTGCCTAAATATTTCAGAAACTCCGAAGTTCCTATTATTTGTTATAAATATAAAACACCTGAAGAAATGTTACATTCAATTAAAATAAAATTGTTTCCGACTTAGATGTTCAAACAAATACCCCTTCTTACTGCGAATGTAAAAACTCAAAATTTTGCTATTCAGATGCAGGTCATGTCATCACTGGTAATTTTGATATAATTAAAGACAAACGTATTTGTAATTTATTCTTTAAAGGACCTAAATATAGAATTTCTTCAACTATTGATTTTAATGCTCGTCGTGGTCAGATTGCGGAATCCATCGAAACCTTCAGTGTTAAATGGTGCCGTCGTGAGAACGCTGATCCCAATGCAATAACGTCTTGGAAACGAAATATTTTTAACATTGTTGATTCTCGAATAAAATTTTATCAAACTAATGAACACCTACTTCCACCAAAACCCAAGTTTACTTTAAGACATTTGAAAAAAGAAATCCAAGAATTTCATTCTAAGTGTGTCTTATTTCCAGCAGACAAGGCGGCCAACAATATTATCATCATTTGACGCCTACATTATATTAATGTTTTACAAAACGAACTAAATAGCACTAAAACTTATACATTGAGTCCTTCTGTTGAAAATAAGTTGGTCACTGATCACATCACTGAAGTTTCTAATTTAAAGGTTCGTATAGACGTTCAACAAATTAAACTACCGACAATGTACTGGATTCCTAAATTGCATAAACAACCATATAAAGCTCGCTTCATCGCTAATTCAAGCTCTTGTACAACTACAAATATTTCAAAACTATTAACATCATGTCTAACTGCTGTGAAAGCCCACGTGGAAAGATACTGCGATAAAGTATACGAAAACTCTGGTAAACACTTATTTTGGTCGATTAAAAATTCTGGCGAAATCTTGGATAAGTTTAAAATTAATAATTACAAGGTTTCTACAGGCAGTACATACGATTTTTCTACTTTGTATACCACTTTACCACATAACTTAATAAATGACAAATTAACTGCCCTAATTCAAAAGACTTTTGCCAGAGAGAATGCTACATTTCTCGCTTGCAATTTTGATAAAGCTTTTTTTACTAGCAATATTATTAAACATTATACAATGTGGACCTGTGACGAAGTTTGTAAAGCCCTTTCCTTTTTATTGAACAACATTTACATCAGGTTCGGGAATGCAGTTTTTAGACAAGTTGTTGGTATTCCCATGGGAACAAATTGTGCACCCCTTGTCGCAGATTTGTTTTTTTATTGTTATGAAAGAGACTTTATGTTGAGCCTTTTTCCAGATACGCACGCAGATATCATAACTGCATTTAATAATACATCACGCTATCTGGATGATATTCTTAATATGGATAATCCGTTTTTTTTCGGTCATTTGGTGGGTACTATTTATCCTAGGGAGCTTCAGTTAATTAAAACTAACAATTCGGATACTGATGCTTCATTTTTAGATTTACATCTCTCTATTTATGACAATATATACATATCAAAATTTATGACAAGAGGGATGATTTTAATTTTAGTATTGTAAATTTTCCCCATTTTGATGGGGATGTACTTCAGGCTACATCTTATGGGGTATATATTTCTCAATTAATTCGGTTTGCCAGAGCGTGTAGTCATGTCAAGCATTTCAATGAACGTAATCAATATATTACAAGTAAACTTCTTCAGCAAGGCTACCGTTATTACAAATTGCGTAAATATTTTGCTAAATTTTACTATCGTAATTCTGATTTAGTTTTAAAATTCAATAGTAATTTAAAGACACTTCTGCGAGAAGGTATTTCTAAACCCGTTTTTTATGGGGATGTGGTTTACAAACTTCGTAAGATATTGGGTCATGGTAATTTTCCAAATGTATTTGGTAAAATTATAAAACGTTTTATTAAAAGAGGTTACGACCCAACTGTTTTGAGACATACCGCATGTTTAGTGTTCAACCCGTTTACAGTTGGACACTACGCTTCCCTCTTTGATTGTGTCTGACGGAAGAGGGGGAGGACTCTATGATAAGCAGTTTATAGATCCTACCAGGACTGAACTGTTTTGATATTTGTCTTCTGGCCTGTTTCGTCGGGCCCTTAAGGGTGTTTCTCTTGTTGCTCTGTCTTCTGAAAAGGCATTGAGTACATACGTTTTTGGTTCTTAAGGTTTGCCTTTTATATATTTATTCACGAGCATTTTTGTGTTTTACATGCCATGCCTTTTTGTTTCCATTACATGTGTAAGTGATTCACCTGATGGGGATTACTTTTATTTACACTGTCCCGTGTCTTTGGAACATGGTGGGGGTAAGAGTGAGGTTGGGTGCGCACCATAAACCGGTTTAAGCTCTCCAGTGGTGTTTTTGCCACTGACCGTTCCAAGGCGGTGCCCCACTGTGTTCCTTTGTTTGTTCGTTTTGTCCTGATGTGTTGGCTTTGTGTGTGTGTGGGTGTGTGTGTATGTGTGTGTGTGTGTGTGTGTTCCTTTGTTTGTTCGTTTTGTCCTAATGTGTTGGCTGTGTGTGTGTGTGTGTGTGTGTGTGTGTGGTGCACGCGTCTGCGTGCTGTGGGTTTTGTTTTCAGGAGGCTGCGTTTTTGGTGCGTGGCATTCCCTGTTTGATATTTGTCTTTGTTTTTCATTGCTTGAAGGATTTTTTATATAATTAGCTTGTTCTTTTAATTGTAAGAATTTGTGTAAAGTTTGATATTGAAATAGTTTCTGGCCATGCGAATTAGTTTAAGAAGTATATTTATGCATAATAAACAAAAGCACTCATACAAAATTAAACAAACTTTCAAATCACCGCCGTTAAAGGAAAGTGATTTGTTAAATTTTGAAATTTAAATAATTTCTGACTTTGCGAGTTAAATTTAGAAAAAAAGTCGTGTAGTAATTTATGCATTGAATTAAGAATAATTTTAACTAGATGAACTTTAAAAAAAACAACCGCTAAAAGTAAACAGTTAAGTATAATATTGAAATACATGCGAATAAAATTATAAGTTAATTTAGTATATTTATGTAGAACGGACTAAATTATTAATCATATATGATTAAACAAACTTTCAAATGACCATCGTTAAAGAAAACTGCTTTGTTAAATGTTGATATAGAATTAATTTCTGACTTTGCGAATTTAATTTAGAAATAAAGTCAAGAAAATATGCACTAAATTATAAATAATTTAGAACAAGATAAAAATACACCCGCTAGAAAAAAAAATTAAGTATTAAGAATTATATAAAACTAACAGCCGTTAAAGAATAGTTATTTGTTAAATATTATATTGAAATAGTTTCTGACAATGCAAATTAAATTTAGAAATAAACTGAGGTAAAATGGTCTAAATTAGAAACAATATAAAACTAGACAAACGTTAAGATAATGGCTGTTAAAGAAAAGTGACCTTAATAAATTAATGAAAATTAAAGGAGAAATCATAAGTGCAAAGGAAAAAATGGTTTAATTTTAAGTAAGATAAAAATACTACAGTATTATTTTTTTATTTACAAATACTGTGTTATTTCGCGTATCACTATGTAAAATATGATCACCCTACTCCGAGTAATCTGAAATATGTCCTCGGAAGTTACTCGAAGACCAATTTAAATTTGTATATGTTATTATTTATTCGTCTCGGAGTCTCTTGAAGGAATTCCGTCAAGTACCTCGGAAACAAACGAAGCCAATATAGGTGTGTATTCCGCTAATTGGATTTCATCTCGAGTCACTTCGAGGAATTCCTTCGAGTGACTTCGCATAAATCCTCGGAGTCAGATAGCGAAATTCCTTAATAGAATATGGCTGACTCGAAGAAACTTCGAGTCGGACCCTTGGTACTCGTTTTAGCCATCCTCCGAGGATAGAGTAAAATGGGTTTTCCGCATCAGCTGATCTGAATGGTAAAAAAGTGCTTTGTCGTCAAGTTATATTAAGATAGTGGACCCGTGACGGTAATGTTTAACAATTGCATTAACATAATACAGTCCTGAAGTTAACATTGTTTCGCACTGTGTTGCATTTTTAAACGTTTTTACCGTGTCGTTGTTGTTTGTTTGTTTGTATTTTTATTCGTTGATTTTGTATTAGATATTTTTTTGTTTTCCTCCAGCTGAAACAGAGAAAAATTTCAAAGTGATAGCCATTAGGCACAATGATCGCACAGAATTCATTTTACCGAAGTTTTTTTTCTAAATGAAACCTCAAAGTACTGTGTAACAATTATAAAACACAAAATAAAGTTGTCGGTAACAATTTTTCTGGGGAGCCTTGACTAAAAGGATTTAATCTGACAGAAATTTATCTCCAAGTCTTAAAAATGACCTTGCTCTCTGCATTCAAACAGAACCAAAGGCTGAAGTAAAGCCTACCTACATTTCTTCCAAACTTTGTAAACTAAAGAATAAATACAAAAAAGAGCTTTTACAAAATGTAAATAAGTATTTTCAAAGATGTCAAAACATTCACCCTTCAGGTTAAATTCATATCAAACAGCATGAAATGGCTAATCAAATGAAAATTTCCGCTTTTGTAGGACTAATCAATGATGATAAGTCTTGAAAAATCAGTTTATCTTACTTGAAAAGAAAAGAAATATAATGAACAAAGTTTGGTCCTAGTGAGGCGTGAACCTACGCTTTCCTGAAACATTAGTTAAAGTAGTCTTATGGTAGGAATTGAATACTCTTCAAAAAGGAGGAACACTATACGCGTCCGTCAATTTTCCTAACCATCGCCTTGTTACCGTTATATTTTATATGCATTCTTAGTCGGAAAACTAGGATTATCTAATACTAATATATATTTTCAAGCGAAAACATAGGATAACGGGCGTAAACCATAGTTTATGCTCTTTAACCCATGTTTACGTTCGATAAACTAGGTTTCTCGATTGAACTTTAACTTAGGTGTACAAACGTGGACTTATGTTTACGAGCGTAAACTATGGTTTACGACGCTATGTTATGTTTTCGGTGGAAAGAATATTTTTACATGCTTTTACGTTCGAAAAAAACCTAGTTTATCCATCGTTCATCATAGTTTTTTGACTGTGAACCTGGGTTCATGTAATTATTGGAAAAATTCCATACATGTCACGTCCGTTAACTATGGTTCACGATCATAAATCTAGGCTCACGGTCGTAAACTGTGGTTCACGTTCGTACACGCAGGTTCGCTCTCGTAAATATAGGTTCACGGCCGTAAACCCATGCTCACGCCCGAAATTCATAATTGATGTTTAACCATTATAATATTAGGGTTATATTATACCGTAAATCATGCTTTACATTTGATAACTAGGTTTCTCGAATAAACATTTAATTACGGTTGTTATCCTATGTTATCTGACTGGATAACGTTCTCGGAACCTGACTTTTTTGTAAGATATAAATTTTTGCGGTTTCAGATTCCCAAGTGAGAATTATGTGCCGTTTGTCTGACCAAATATATTATCCCAAATGCAGCAAACACAATGATTTTTTTTCACCATCTATAGTCTGTAATATCCTTACAGATCAGCTCACGCGGAAAACCCACTTTCCGTTTTTCCTCGAAGGAAAAATCTTGTATAGCGAGGAATTCCTCCGAGTACTGCCTAATTCTGACTCGGAGTACCGACTGTTATAGTTTTATTACTTTAGCGGAATTTCGTCGAGTCACTCCGAGAAATTACTTGACGGAACTCCGAGTCGAAATTATACAGGTAACACTAGAATGATTTCCGGTATTTTATGGCCACTCCGCGCGACTCCGAGTCTGTAATAAACAATAAATCGGTCATTTCGAGTGCCGCGAGATGATTTGACGAAACTTCGAGGCAGTATTTCCTTACTTGGACGGATTTTTATATATAATTAGCTTGTTCTTTTAATTGTATGAGATTGGTGTGAATTTTGATATTGAAATAGTTTCTGACCATGCGAATTAGATTAAGAAGTATATTTATGTATAATAAACTAAATTATTAATCATACGAAATTAAACAAACTTTCAAATCACCACCTAATTAAAGGAAAGTGATTTGTTAAATTTTGATATTTAAATAATTTCTGACTTTGCGAATCAAATTTAGGAAAAACGTCGTGTAATAATTTATGCACTTAATTAAGAAAAACTTATAACTAGATAAACTTTGAAATAGCTTCCGTTAAAAGTAAATTGTTTAGTATGATATTGAAGTACATGCGAATTAGATTTAAAAGTAAATTTATGTAGAACGGACTAATTATTAATCATATATAATTAAACAACCTTACAAATGACCGCCGTTAAAGGAATATGCTTTGTTAAATTTTGTTATAGGAATAATTTCTGATTTTGCGAATTTAATTTAGAAATAAAGTCATGAACAATGCACTAAATTACTAAATTTAATATTTTATAACTAGATTTACTTTAAAAATACACCCGCTAGAAAAGTAAATTGTAAGGTATTAAGAATTATATAAAACTAAACAAACTTTCAAATAACTGCCGTTAAAGAATAGTGATTTGTTAAATATTATGTTGAAATAGTTTCTGACAGTGCAAATTAAATTTAGAAATAAACTGATGTAAAATGGACAAAATTAGAAACTATATAAAACTAGATAAATGTTAAGATAATGGCCGTTGAAGAAAAGTGACTTTTATAAATTAATAACAATTATAGGAGTAATGATTAATTTCATTCATTTTGAAGGAATTATAAATATGATAAGAAATACTACTGCCGTATCCACTCAAAAAGTGATAAAATATCATAAATAAACAGGAAAATTTGGTTTATTTTAAAGTAAGATAAAAATACTACAGTATTATTTTTATTTACAAATACTGTTTTATTTCGCGTATCACTATGTAAAATATAATCACCCTGCTCCGAGTAGTCTGAAATCTGTCCTCGAAGGCCCATTTAAATTTGTATAGGTAATTATTTATTCGTCTCGGAGTCACTCGAAGGAATTCCGTCAGGTGACTCGGAAACAAAAGAAAGCAATATAGGTGTGTATTCAGCTAATTGGATTTCATCTCGAGTCGCTTCGAGGATTTCCTTCGAGTGACTTCGCATAAATCCTCGGAGTAAGATAGCGAAATACCTTGACGGAAAATGGCTGACTCGAAGAAACTTCGAGTCGGAGCCTTGCTACTCGTTTTGGCCATCCTCCGAGGATCGAGTAGAATGGGTTTTCCGCATGAGCTGATCTGTATACTATTTTCACAAGTTAATCAAGATGGTTCATCACGACAGTACCCTATGCTCACCTTAGTTTGATATGGAAACCCATAATATCTAAGATTTTGCAAACATCTTTCCCGCTCAGTTTTCATCCAGTATTTTATGGTAGCCAGCCTTTCTGTACTTTCAGTACTTTGATTTCTATAAGCTACTTATATACCAAGTCTTATTTCAATCCATCAAGCGAAGCGGAAACCGTCTTTTATTAACAGTAACAGTGACCTTGACCTTGACTCTACTGACCCCAAAGTCATTCTGAATTTGGTCTTACTATAAGCTGCTATTATGCCAAGTTTTATTTCAGTATCTCAATCAAAACTAAAGTTATTGAATGGACACTAAATTTTGATGACGATTCCAGCAATAAAATTGGAACCACCACCTATTCACAAAACAAAATGTAACTTTCGTCCAACGCTTTAGACCACTGCGCCACGGTGGAATATTCCGAATATGCAAATAAATCAGTTTTACTAACTTAGAAGTTGATCCCACTGACCCCCGTATGCAATCTCAGCCTTGGTTTTTCTATAATATACAAGTCAAATGGTTTATCGCGGCCAGAAATTTGTACAAACCGGACAGAAGTTGCGAAATTGTCATTTGTGCAGGAAAGAAGCGTTTACCATAATGTCCAGTACTGGACAGGTATAGTGACCATGCACGGACACAGCCAATTTTCTCAGAGGGGGTCCGATCCCCTGCCCCCCTCCCCCCCCCCCCCCCCACCCTGGAAATTTTGAAATTTAGCACTTCATTTTTTGAATTCTGGGACAGTTTTATGGACTTACCTGTTAAATCTGGGAAAATGATAAAATCAAGCTTTCTTGAAGGTAAAATTCTTAGTTTCTTTTAGATAAATAATATGAATTATGTCGGGGTCGTATGTAGCAGCAGCCGCATATACTTTACATGCAGTCCTAATGTTGCCTTTTTCGAAAAACATTTTCTTTCCTTTTTGTCTTCTTTCCTTTTTAAAAGATTTTCCAGAGGAGGTCCGGACCCCCGGTCACCCCCCACCCCCCTCCCCCACCCCCCTCTGGATCCGCGCATGGTGACATATCATGCTTTCTGTTTGTGCAGGTAAACTTGTGTTTGGTTAAATTTCAACAGAGCACAATTGTCTGAACAGTGTACAAACTCATTACTGTTTTTTTCAGGCAAGGGTGGAAAAAAGTGGTAGACAATGAAAGCAGTAACAGTTTTATTAAAAAAAATAAACAATGAGACAAACATTTCCAACATCTTTGGACGGTTCAAAAATCCCATGTTAAACATACGATAAAGCCCGAAACGCGTGAAAATGTTCCGAATGTAAATCGGGTGAAGTAGGCGCTCTATGTATAGAGTTAGATTATGCGTCTAGATTGATTAAACTGGGCGAGTCTACTTACTTATTACTTGAGGATGAAATAAAAACGTGTTTTTCAAATGTTGCTCTTAAACAAGGGTGGCAGTTGAACTACTAAAAGTACAACAACAGTTAATTCACAACAAATCGTACGGTATGTTTTATAATCAGTAGAAGCTAGTCGTATTTACGCTTATGAGACCTGTTTCACCCATTAGTAAAGAATTCACAGGTCCATCATGAAATATTTTCCCCAGCGCGCATATACTTTACCTATTCAATATGATCGCGCGATCAACTAATATCGTAAATGGCCGGTATTGGTGATTTTACCTCTTTATCAAATACAGGTAATAGTCTAATATCATATGAGTTGTTTCCCTTTGTACACAGTTTCATTACACATGATCTGTATACCTTTTCGCATCATAAGCCGATTGAGTTAAATTTATATAAGAAGTGTGTGCCAGTATCATGTAAAGATGAAAGCGTTCAAGTTGGTGTATTAAAATGGGATGACGTTCGACAATTAGATGCCGTGGTTCAGTGGTTAACGTGACGCCTCTAGAATCTAACTTTTGTGATTTCGAATTCCAACGGAGATCAATATATTTTTTTTTCATTTTATTTATTTTTTTCATTTTATAATTTGGTAATATACATTTAAAATGTTAACATTTCAACATGGTTGACATAGCTCTTGACAATTTGGTCATTCAACTAGCTGATGACACTGATTCGGAGGAAACCGACGCCGCCAGCGAGTGTGAGGATGCTCCATTGGGCGCGTGTGTTTGAAATGTATTGAATGTATTGAAATTGTATGAATGAAATTAAAACTGAAATTGAAATTATGAAATAAAATGAAATAAAAAAAACATGAAAAATATAAATAAAACAAATTCAATCATAAAACAAATCGCCCTGTGTGGGATTCGAATCCGCAGCCTCCTCAAAAGTTAAATCACTAACAAGATTCCTCAATTCTACCAACTGAGCTATCAATGCAATCTGCTCGGTATTTGAAATATATTTATAGTTTTAAATAAGTCAAATATCTTTCAAACCCTTACTTAATAAATGGAACAGTCTGGAAAATCCAAATCTAAAAATAAAAGCGACAGGTCACTCCTAATTGCTAATATACCTCTTATTGTTTGCAGACGACACTGCTTTAATTCCATATTCTAAGGAATGCCTACAATTGTTACTTAATTGTATTATAATAATGAACAACTGAAAGTTGTTAAGATATATACATATTTAGGTGCAACGCTGTCGTCGAATGGAAACTATTTTCAAGCTCAAAAATCATTGTCTAACCAAGTATTCTTTGAATACAGTGTTTGATAAAGTTTCTTTGAATGTTGCAGAAAAGTTAAAAAAATTTTGATTGCATGATTGTACCAATTCTGTCAACGGATCAGAGAATTGGGGATTTCAAAAAGCACCTGATGTAGAAAAAATACATCTCAAATTTTTGAAACAGATTCTCGGTGTGCGACAACAGACAACAACTTCAGCAGTTTTTGGTGAATTTGGCAGAATTCTTTTGCCGGTCATGCGTAGAGTTAGAATTATTAAGTATTGGTACAGGATCACGAAATCTCCAAACTCTTTATTACATGAATTGATGTTTTTAACCGATGTTAATGGAATATATGTATTAGTGAATAGTTTGTCAAAAATGTGAAAAGTTTGCTGTAGATCTAGGATTTTCCTACTTATGGAATTATAATAATATTAGTATGGTTCAAATAAATACAGTAATACAAAGAATATTTGATCATTATTTACAACAGTGGCATTCAGAACTTAGTACATTTTCAAAATTAGAAAGTTATAATGTCTTTAAAAAAACTTTTGACAAAAAACTATTTATCATGTATTGATAGTATAAATTATAGAACAGCTTTATCTAGAATCAGATGCTCTGCGCATAAGTTGGCAATTGAAGAAGGAAGATTCAGAAATATTGAGAGGAGTCAGCGATTATGTACAAAATATAATATGCATCAAATTGAAAATGAATATCATTTCTTAGTAGGTTGTCCTTTTTATCATGATTTAAGGAAACAATATTTGCCAGTATATTACTGTGTATGGCCTAGTGTTCATAAATTCAAATCTATTATGAGCATAACTCAAAGACGTAAGCTTGTACATTTAGGAAAATACATTTACTTCTCAACACTTAAAAGACATGAAGCAATTGGATAACTACTTTTATGCTATTGTAATAATGAAATGTTGTTTGCTTGTGTGTATGATGCTTAATATGTTATCTTATACTGTATATTCTAAAATAAAATCTTTATGAATACTCTAGACTTAATTGTTTTGTTATTGCAGAAATGGTTGCCTATACCGTTATTGTTATTTTATTGTCCATTACACTTTGAGTTCTTCCATTTAAAGGAAAGGACGTTTACTAATGTTGGCAAAACGTGGAGCCCAACCCTGTCGTCAAGCTCCTGTTCCGTTATCTGTGTTTGAACAAATAACAGGCACCCTCTGGGACAGAGAGGTTAAGGTCGCTTGCCGCTCACCGTTTAGGTTAGAAACCTCGCTTTGAGTGTAGTATTCTTCAATAATAATAATAAAATCCTTATTTAATGATAACATACATAGAAACAAAGGAATCGGCAGACTGAAAATGTCACATAATGAAGTGCTAAGTATATGCAATACACCCGCTCTACACTTCCCTGGCATTTCTCAGAGTTGGATATTTTTTTCCGCACTGGTGTTTTATGGAATTTTCAAATTTACTGTTCCTTACCCCCATAAACCTGTCCGCTCATCCTGAAAGTATTCAGAACATGTTAAAGTATATGTCGGTGATACGAGAAGAGTCACAAAACTACTTATTTCACGTGTCGTAAACATACTACATTTTGATGCCTCAGTTTTGTGCGTAAAAAAGTTTCAGTCTATAGATAATGTTCAAAACCGGACGTCACGTTAATGCTTTACACCAGTCTTAGATCATTATAGTGACAGTGGGTGGATACCAAGCCTATACAGAAGATGGAGATGTGCTGAACGCTATTGGGTTAGACTTCTTGATATGAATGATGAAAGTCTGACAAAACGTATATTCAGTCATAATTATAACTTTGGTAGAAATGATTGGTCTAGTGATGTGAAACAAAGTTTTGAAAATTTAGGTATTATTACTCACTTTACCTTGAAAAGTGCTATAACTATATCGGACGCTAATACCTTGATAAGAGATTATTATGCTACAAAGTGGTCAAATTATATCCAAAACGTGTCAAAGTTAAGGACTTACATGTTGTTTAAAGTGGACGCGTCATGCAAAACTTATTTGACAGTGAACTTAAGAAAGTATGAGTGATGAAGCTCATATATCCAAAGGAAGCCCTTTGGATATAACACCGCGGGAACTGTATTCAGTGCATGTTTTCATATATAGCTCCTTAGTAAAGAGGGGCTTTATACGAACGCAAGCATAAGCAAATCCGAAAATGACTCCCTATACATCGGTGTAAATGTTATAAGAGTAATGCAAGGGTAATATGTGGCTGAGTGTTATTTGGACAATGATAATTATATCATTTATCCTCCTAGGGGAAGCGAGGGAAGCATACAGATTTGCTCTTCTCCATTCAAGCATACGACTAAGTAAGAGAGCAAGCCTACACAGGTAAGAACGTTCTGAAAATTGATACCATATGATTGACATTCACCAAACTCTACAAAAATGATAACTGGTAAGTGGTTAGACCCCTGGGTTTTATTTTTTGTGTCTGTTTTGGCACTTACAGCATTTGATTTGATCTAAATACATACATGCAGTAAAGGGAAAAGCAATATGTGTTATGATAAAAACCAAACCCAAAACCTTGAATGAATGCAAAACAACACTGCAATTTGTTAAAAGGTTGGTTTAAACAGTATTTATTAATATATCATGTACATAAATCACATACATACAAGGAAATGTACAATTAAAATAATGTGAAGGATCTGAAAACAAGCTTTCATTGAAAACTTATACTAATTTATTTCCTGTTAAAAGGTTCTGTTGTAAAAAGTAAGACATCTCTATATAAAAAAGATTTTCTAGATTATTCTAAAGCTATAAATGACCTAGATTCTGTGTTGTTGTTTTTCAACCGGATGATGATGTTATTTACTTCAATGAAAGATATTTAAAAGGGAAATTAGAAGTAATGTTTAAATAGTTAATATCCCAAACTGAAATTATTGAAGCAGAAGCATGATATAGGCAAATCTGGCAGGCCTGATTATGTATTAAATGAATCTTTTAAATATGGCAAATATGTGTGACAGTTTTCTGACTATCATCTGTTGATTTTTTAACAACCTGTTTGACGCTGGGTACTTTCCTAAAGCGTGGACTAAAGGTTTTGCATGAAAAAGGCGATATTACAGCTAGTAATTACAGAGGCATAACATTACTTAATATTTTTGGTAAGCTATTTACAAAAGTTATAAATAAAAGATTAAATGCTTAGGCTGAATAATACCATGTGTATATTGAAGCACAGGCAGGTTTCAGACAAAATATGGGAATTATCGTATATATAATATATCGCTTCACCAAAGCGTTTAATTTTTAATAAGATTTATCTGGTATAAAATCATAAAAATAGGTCCCCTTTAAGCAAACACTACTTACATGCAATATTTAGCATAAATGTTTAAGCAGGATACTGTTTTAATACCCCACCCATCACTAAAAACAGTGATGTTTACATTGTCAACACATTTTTTCATCCTATCGGATTACTGAAAGTGACTTTGTGTGTGTGTGTGTGTGTGTGTGTGTGTTCCTTTGTTTCTTCGTTTTGTCCTAATGTGTTGTGGTGCACGCGTCTGCGTGCTGTGGGTTTCGTTTTGAGGAGGCTGCGTTTTTGGTGCGTGGCATTCCCTGTTTGATATTTGTCTTTGTTTTTTAGGCATTTAATAGACAGTAAACAAACAATAGATGATATTCATATAAAGCTTACACACTATTTACTCTTTCATTACAATATTTTAGGACTTACAGGTCTTTCAAATAAAGCTCCACTGCAATTGCTTTGATCAGTTTCTGGCCATAGGGCCAAAGATAAAAGCTGCTGTTACTAATAAAGACAAAATCACTTACAAACTAAATGCAACTTTGAATTAGGGGAAGCATAATCTTGCCAAGAAAATCAAATTTACCCTTGAGAAGTGCCTTACTCTCAAATAAATAGCTGTCAAGCATCCCTAGAGTGCCATTTTTAGGCTATTTTCACACAATTTTAGACCATGGAAAGCCTAAATACATCTTTTAGAACACATTTTTACAATTAAGATTGTCTGTCAAACTACTTTTGCGTGAAAATGATATTTACAAGCCCAAAATGCCTTGCTGAAACAGTTAAAGGTTGAAATATTAAAACTATAAACAATTAAAGGGATATAATTCAATTCTAATATGTACCAATATTTCAATTCTGATAACTCCTACATTCAATTTTGGCATTTTTTTCTGACAAAGTCACTATTACCAGCACTGAAAATAAGTTATGAAACATGTACATAATACTGTAACGCTATTTAGTTATGTATGAACCTATCCAGAATTTTTTTTGTTAGAATGAAAAATACTTTTCCAGCTCTATCCAACAATACAGCACACCATAGGCTATCATTTGATCCTCAGAATGCCTAGATAATGTAACTGAAGCCTGAACACTTAAAAGGACAAGTAAAATAGCTCTGTTTGTAATATTAATTCAAACTGAAGCACAAACCCTGTAAACATGAGGTCATCGGGCCAACGACGGAAAACCGTCAAAGGATAATCGTTGTTGGGCCACTGTTGGCCCAACAATGATAAATAAGTATTGTAAATACAGCGGTTGGGCCAACGTTGAACCAACCATCAGTCAGAGACATCTCTGCATTGGCCCAATACTGATTTTCAGGGAAAGACTTACATAGAGAAAACATCGTTGGCCCAACGTTGGCCCATTAGAAATAATAATATAATTATATATTTTACAGGTCATTGTTTTATCACAAGCCCCTACGGGTAAACACGTTGTCTAGGTGTAACATGCAGTATTTAATTAATAATTAAATACTTTTCTGCACCAGTTCGTAATCTGATAGTCTGGACTAATTAAACTTAATACTTATCTGCAGCCGTAATGATATTTTGAAATATTTCAAATCTACTACCTAAAGAATATAATTTGTGAAAAAAATATTGAAGAAAAAACTGCTATAACAAATATCTAATTTTATACAATCATAAAATGTTTACAATAAATCTGTTGAATAGTCCAAAACATGAACTCTCGTTAACCTGAGTTATGTAAGAAATCCCAGAAAATGTGGTTAATTTTACTCTCTAGGCTAGATTTCTAGCTGCATAGGCATGTGAAGCAAAGAAAACTATTATACATGTTCACAAAAACCCGGTCTACTAGCTATAAACTGTAAGTAGAAGTTTTTTGAATATTTTTTTGATAAAGTTGTTGAATCTTACAGAGAATTTCTTTTTATAGCCTGTATGCATGTAGTATCTATGTGACTTGAACATATGTTGAATACTTTTATCTAAAACTGGCGGATGGCACTAGTGTTGAGTATTTAATTCTGTAAATAAAACAAATCATATTCTCGTTAATTTTAACATAGTTTTCTCGAGTAAATAAGACAAAACTAAGTTTCATACAGTTTATGTCCAGAGGTTTATGTGCATCTGTATAGTTTTTATTTTTATCAATATGACGTAGATGGTTTAATCAACATAATGATTTTCGGGTTTTACAGGATGCTGTTCAAGAGAGTAATAATAGAGCGCCTAGCACAGTGGGGCACAGGAAAAAAGAAAAGATAGAAAGCTGCAACTTCAGTGAGAAAATAAAACAATCAGTCAGAATTTGGATATATAATGAGTTAAAATACAGACAGTAATTCATTTTAATAGGATTTAATCAGTGACTGCAAAAAGAAAAATAGATTTATAAATAACTGGAATAAATATTTGACATATTGTAGTGATGAAATATTCGGTTATATTTCTTCAGGAAACTTGCAAACAAACTCTGAATAAACGTTAGATTTCTTCTTGTTAAATGTTAAACAAAATCACAATTATTTGAAAAGAAAATGTGTACTAAATAATTTTAGTTTTAGTCTTTTTTTTCAAATTCGTAATCGTTGGGATGGCGTTGGCATCCTTCATTCGGCCAACAAAGAAATAGAGTTGGCCCAACATAGGACCAACCATGATAGACGAAAAAATGTTGTTGGCCCAATGGAGGATTAACGATAAGTGTAGGATACCAGTAGTTGGCCCAATGGAGGGACAACGATAATTGTAGGATACCAGTCGTTGGGCCAACAGTGTACCAACCGTTGGGCCAACGTTGCGCCAATTAGCAAAATAGCATTGGACCAACGTTGGAAATCTTCGTTGGGCCAACGAAGAGTCTGCAGTTGGCCCAACGTTGGGCCAACGCATGTCTGCTATCTGGGAAACAACACTTTTTTACAGAATAAGTGACTTTGGGGCAGTGTTTTTTCTCATGAGCCTATATCACAAACTTTTTATGCTTCTTTAAATACTTTTTTGACACGTGTTTTGAGCAGGAAGCTTAAAAATATCTTAATATTCAAATTTTAATGTTACTCCTGCTTCCAGTTCAACTTTTGAGCAACTGAATCAGTGAAAAACATCTGAAATGAATTAAACACTATCAGTAGTCAAATAAAAGGACAAATAAAACAGATAAAAATTGCATCCCGCAGACTGTTATTGCTTCAAGGAAAATAGAAAAGTTTCCATATGTAATGCAGAAGGTTCTAGGAGCAAATTTAATCTAATGGCTGTCTAAAAGAATGTATTTCTGTGTCCTACCTTTACTATTCTTCACCAATAACCAATCTGGCACTGTCAGTACATAGGTTTCCTCCAGTCTTGTCATAAAATCTTCATGAAACCATAACCGGTCAAAAGATAAAAGGTAAGGAAAGATTTCTCGGAAGCACAGAGCACCAATAACACAGCCCCAGAGCCACGCATTTACATAGTAGGCCCACAACAAAAAGAAGCTGTAATTGAAAAATATTTCAGACGGGTTGCTACAAACATCCAACAAGTACATATTAAATTATGCTAAATATTGATGGAGGGGAAGGAAACGGCAAGGGGCGAAATGGGGTCGGGGTTGTGGGGGGAGGAATCCGAAGGGGAAAGTTGAACAAGGACGAATATACAGGGGAATGCCATGTTCTTTAATAACAGTCACACTACAACGTAAACCACAATAGCACAGACACTCATAAACACACAACTACGATCAACTAAATAACATAGAAAAACAAACAAGCAACACATAAGAAAACAGAAGGGCACCGTTTTAGACTCACAAGCATACAAACGCACCCACACACGTATGAAAAAAATCAAGTGCCGTCTTGGGATTCGGCTGCCAACCAAAGGGAAGCCACGACACGCTTACAACAAACAAGAAAACATACGCAACAGACAATACAAGACAGACAAAACAACTAGTTGAGAATAGGAGCACCGCCTTGGAACGGTCAGTAACCTAAAAGGAAACTGGGGGTTTAAACGCGTTTAGGGCATGCCAACCTTGCACTCGTCCTATTTTCAACAAGTTAAACAACACAATGTAAATAAAATCCCCACTGAGAAAGGCTCTAACATTAGTGCAAAAGTAACAGATAAATAAAGCATAACATAAAATAAAGGTAAATTTAAGGTACAATTACACAAATGTACTCAACAACTTGTCTGAAGTCAGAGCAACAAGAGCCTTACTTTTAAGGGGACGACTATGAAAACTGTAAGACAAAAATCAACTCTCTCCGTCCGTTGTATGTAGGATTTAGGAGAAAAGCATCATGGAGTCCTACACTTTATTAGTCATCGCACCATCAAATAGGAAAGCGTAGCAATTAACTGTAGAGGGGTCAATCAATAAACATGCACTGTGCTTCATGATTTTCGCATCGTATCCTCTTTTGATAAACTTTTTAACCAATTTTACAAAAATTTGATTAAATTAATGGGTATGTTTAATTTTCCGAATTTTATAAACTACATCTCCATAGTATTCCGGGTGTGTAACTCCAAGTTTTAAAAGTATTTAAGGGTCGTATTGTATTTTTCTAACAGTTCAGACGATCTGTAGTCAAATTTACTAGAAGCTTTCCATAGCTTATGATAACGGTAACCCTGTTGTAACAATTTCTTGGTGATATGAAGATTTCTGTCATTAAAATCATCTATCTTTGAGCAAGCTCTTGCAAAACGAATAAGCTGTGAAATATAGACACCGTATGATTTTGCTCGAGGGACATCTCCATCAAGATGGGGATAGTTGACAATTTCAAAATTAAAATCGTCCCTTTTATCATATATTTTTGTTTCTAGATTATTATTCACAATTCTTAAATTTAGATCCAGAAATGACGCCTCTAAATCTGAAGTATTAGCCTTGTTAAGCTGTAACTCTTTAGAGTAAATATATTTCACCATTTCTGAAAAATATTGGCTGTCCATATTTAAAACATCATCAAGATACCTTGAGGTTCCATTAAAAGCTTCAAAAATTTCAAATTGTGTCTCAGTGGATAAACTAAGCATGAAATCTCGTTCATAACAGTATAAGAATAAATCAGCAATGAGGGGGCGCAGTTGGTTCCCATCGGGATACCAACTACTTGTCTGTAAGTTTTATTGCCAAATTTGATAAATATATTTATCATCTAGTAGAAACTTTAGAGCTTCATAAACCTGATCACAGCTCCATAGGTTGTATCTATTAAATGCATTGTTAGAAAAGAATGCTCTAGTTTCATTGCAAACCAGATAATTAACGTTATCAAATGTTTTCTCAATTAAAGCTACAAGTTTGTCTTTAATAAGATTATGTGGTAAATTAGTATAACGGGTAGAAAAATCATAAGTACTTATCTTCGAACATTTGAAGTGTTTTTTTTGTTTTTTATAGCTTTTTGATAACGTCTCCAGAATTCTTGATGGACCAAAACAGATTAACACCCGAGTTCTCATAAACCTTGGAGCAATACTTCTGTACGTGGTCTTTAATTGCAGTAAGACAAGAAGTCAAAAGTATAGAAATGTTATTTTTTGCAGTGCATAAGGTTGAATTTGCAATGAATCGAGCTCTATAAGGAGTTTTGTGAAGTTTAGGGATCCAATAAAGAGTAGGGAGCTTCATTTGACTATCGTCAAGTCCGACATTAAATTTTATACAATGATTTGCATGACTTTTTTGCAATAGTTTCCTCATCTAGTTATGATAACTGGTAAGTTTTTGTATGTTTCAGTTCATTATGTAATACTTCTGTATAATAAATGCATCATATAATAATAATAATAATAGAAGCTTTGTCTGCAGGAGTGAAAACAAAATTCGTATGTACCTCAAAGTCTGTCTGGAGACCTAAATAAAAGATTTCTGACACACAAAGAAAATTTTGCCTCTAAGTAGACACCAAATACTGTAAGTATCACCTTAGTCACATGCAATCACCTGTCTAAAATAATACCAATGCCAAAACTGAGTATCCCTGGTGCTGATAATGGCTGAAAATATCTACTTACTGGACTAAATTCCTGTAATTGTATTGCTGAACAACCTAAGAGGCTTTGACTATCCTAAAACAATCCAACAGAAGAATGTACAATAACGAAATCTTTCTTCAGAATCAGTTTTTCAGTTAATTCACTAGTGTAGAACATTCTCTTTAGGTCAAAAACTCCTATTACTTTTTCCATAGACTTCCATTACAAGAAATGACCCTGTCAAAAACCCCAAAATTGAGAAATGACCATGAAAATGTGATTCTTTCAGTAAGACAGCATTTCAGACACGTAAAAATAGCAATTTTATATAGGCTTATCCAATCCATTTTCTTACAATTTTTCTTCAGACAAACCTACCCCATTTCTTGAATGGCATTTAGAGGCAAAATGCCCACTGACACCTACTATTCTAAATACAGAACTGTAAAGTCAACCATTCAGCCAGACACTAGTAAAACATTCCAAATGTCTCGGAAAACATTATATTGCTCGATTTTGACACAAATTTTATAATTGTAAACATAACATTTTTATCCAATCAGCTTACGTTTAATTGAATCTTACGGGTTTCACTACACTTTTTCAACCAATCCAAAGCTATCTTTTAATAACAATGTCTGACCTTAAACAAATTATTTATTGATTTTACTTTGGCAAGGAAGTTTAATAAAAATGGATACTGTTATTGTGGCGATAATTTGTGTGCTGGTGTGTAACTTTGTTTCTATAGTAGTTTGGTTTTGTCAGGGTTTTCGTAGACGCAAATCTATCGAGGAAAATAACACTCCGAAGACAACTGTAGAGGAGAATTACACTTCGAAGGCACAGCTTACCACGCCAGTCGACAAAATGGCTATGGCTGCGACAACACACGAAAGAAGTGACTCTCTACCAAGGTGTGGTTTTATTTTACATTTGACTCCTTAAAATCTATGCAACTTTCATATTTCAATTTTGTATCGTAAATGTCTTAAATATTTATTTAAACAGTATTTTTGTTGTAAGCATACCTGGTAAATGAATACTTTTCAGGAATATATAAATAAATATGAATTAAAAATAGTCTATGCGGCAAATTGCAACAAATTGTGTCTACTTTGTCTGCTTTAGAGTTCTAGTGTTGACAAGGAATACATTATTTCAATCTTTATTATTATGCATTCAATGTTCAGTGGTTCAATAACATTTTACCAATATACTAATCTCCAATAATAACGTGATTCCCGCCGAAACGTGAGGACGAATCTAATTAATGATAACTGATGAAATAACTATTCATAATGCTTGCACATTACTTGACAAGCAAATACTAGTATTTCTTTCATTTCAAATATCCACTAAGTATATGGCAACTACTCAGTTGGGTAAAATACAGATAATAATTGGGTGTAAGCAGATCGTTTTGTGGGTTCGAATCCTCAGATTATTTTTCCTATTCGTTTTCATTTTTGCTTCCGTATTTTTGTTTCCTTCTTTGATGGTTTGTTGTCGAGCACGCTTGCGGTGAGCTCGATACAGTCGCCACTTCGGTGTATGTGCGTGCGTGCGTCCGTCCGATTTTGTCCGGACCAAAACTTTGACATGCATGGACCAATCTTGTTTATATTTCGCATTAATGTTTAACTCAATGAGAAGGCGTGTCATGCGCAAACCCCATGTTCCTATCTCAAAGGTCAAATTGAAGTTTGTCCGGAGCATTTCTCCTTCATGCATGGTAGGATTTTGATGTAACTTAATGTTCACCATTATAAGACGGAGTGTCATGCGTAAGAAGCAGGTCCCTTGGTGGTCCTAGGTCAAGGTCATACTTAGAGGTCAAAGGTGCTGGTGGGCTCGACATTCTGCACGTGAGCATACATGTTTTTGTATATATGTCTTTATATAACACACTAGTATGTTCATTATTTGCATGGCTTAGTGCATGCATTTAATCAATATCATCTTTGTTATGTAATAAACTATTCTGATCTGCCATCTCGCCTTTAGATACCTCTGTCGTGTTGTCACAGAGCTCATGAAGGAATCTTAATTTTTATGCAAAAGTGAAATAAAAATTTAAATAAAAATTGATGTTGATGCTGAGTTTCGAACCCACACGGCAAAAAATCTGTTGGCACTGAGCTAATTCGTAACTGGTACAAAACTTGGAAATATTTAGATTGTAACATGTCAGGAAAATGTTGAATTCCCTATGTTCCATTTTAATCTATTTATAGTCATGTTTGTAAATATCAAGTTATCGTTGGGGCATAGTATATTCGCTATTATAAAGGTCGTACTTAATGTGTATGTTGTGACTATGTTATTTGATACGGTTTGTCTACCTATAAACATGCTTGCAGCTTTGAATGAAAATTCAACTGTGTGGTTTCAGTCATTATTAAAATGTAAATATCTTTTTAATTTCACACACAAAAAATGCATTGAAAGCTAACCTTGGGAGCTTTCATTCATCTGCTATGGACTTCATCAGCCGCATTGACTGGATATTAATATTAACACCACCCGAGGGTGCAAGTGATGTTAATGCTGTGTCCCATATCGGCGGTAACTGAAAACGGAACGAATACAGAGAGTAAAATTCATGGAACATAGACGACCTAGTTCTAGTAATAGCGAGGTATCCCGCCACATACTCTAACACAGCCCAGGTCGCGCTGTCTCATTGGAATATGTGCGTATTCTTGACCGGGAACTCTTGGTTTGAAAGGGGGGTCAAGGAGGCGGTGTTCATCAGAGCATACAAGCCGACGCTGAACAGGGACGGAGACCGTTTTCAGTTACCACCTCCGTGGCTTAGGTCGCTGACTTCAAATCACTTGCTCCTCACCAAGATCGGTTCGAACCTTACACGGGGCATTGAACTTTTCATGTAAGGAAGCCAGAGGAAGCCATCCAGCTGACTTACGAAAGTTCGGTAATTCTTCTCAGGTGTCCGCTCGTGATGAAATAATGCACGGAGGGACAACTGGGTACTTACTCCACTACAAAGCTAATTGTGTCGGTGCGACGTTAAACCCGACAAAAACAAAACCATATATATAACCGCATCGGCTGTCTAGAGGTAGAAGGCGGGAGGTCGTGAGTTCGCTTCCTGACCGCAATCGTACCAGACATTTAAAATGGTAGTAGTAGTTTCCTTGATTGTGCTCTAAAACTCTTACCGTCGCATTATTGGTATGGTAGAAATGAAACTGTGCCAGTTAAAAAGACATTGTATATGTTACATTTGTGTATGCTAAATGCGCTTGCGTGAAAGCCCCTACATATCCTTAGAGCGCTTCCCGCGCTAGTCAGTCGTTGTAGTAAACAGTATAGAGTAGAATCACGTGTTGTGTTCTGATCTCTCCCCATGAACTGGGGGCATACCGTAAAAAAGAAACATGGTGACAGAAACGGGATTTTGAAACAGTTGCTATATAGTGTGTACGACTCAAAGTGATGAACTGGATTGGAAATAAAAAGGCTATAACTGTCAGACTACTAAAGTGAACACTGACTCGAATAAGGATGAATCTTTCGTTCACTCTGTAAAGTGATTTTCAATTACATTTTAGACCAGACCAGGCCATTGTCCATATCCAAGTTCGTAACTCAAGCCTTGATACAAAAAATCAATACAAGAAGCTATGTCAACATATAATACTCCCACATGAAAAATTCCAAAAATTAAATATTAATAGCCCTTTGCTACCCTCTGAGTTACAATTAACATCCTGTTGCGGGAATTAGCTGACAGTTATCGGTAAAATACACCTCCGCTGTGTTAACAAAACTTAGTCATCTCATGCCTCCGTTTGTAAACGTTTTAAACCAGAAAAACGCCCCTACACTGATAAATCTACAAAGCAACAAAATACTACGGTTCACCCTTTAATGACGGAGTCTAGAGTTGTTTTTCAAGGAAAAGGCATTTTGAAGGCACTTGTTCAGTTAAGCTTAAGGAAAATTCTGTGCCGGTCGTGTGCGCCACAAGAAAAGTAACGCATGCCTTAAGGGAGTGCATCCAGAGACCGTACTATCCTATGCGCATGATCGATGACGTCACTGCAAAACTAGCGTTAAATATTTTCGCGATTGGACGCAACCGGAAAATGAACGAACTTCTGGAGCCGTTCCAAGGCGTGGCCTGTATAGTCAAATACTATTTGAACACGCCCACAAACAGACAAGAACTAGAGTATTTGCTTGGCGCCCTTACTTATCTTTCTAAATTCGCGCCAAACCTGTCGGAACTGACAAGTCCTTTGCACGCGCTTCTAAAAAAGGACGCGGATTTCGTCTGGAACCCAGAACATGACGCGGCATTCGCAAAGGTCAAAGACGGCAAGTATGTTTCATGGCGATTTAATCATCAAAATTGAGAAAAATGTAATTGTAATTTAATGCATTACAATGCCCAAAGTAATTGTAATGTAATGCATTGCAAATGTGAAATCTGTGTAATTGTAATTGTAATTTAATGCATTGTTTTGGCAATGTAATTGTAATTTAATGCATTACATTCTCAAGTAATTCACCCCATATCTGCATCACACACACACAATACTTCAAATACTTTGACCTAGCAAAGCCGGTTACGCTGCAAGTTGAAAGGGCATCGGCATTGTATGTCTACAAGACAACAAAACCAGTAGCCTAAAACAGTAAATCAAAAGTCAAATATCATGGTCTCAACTTGAAAAAGAGACACTAGGCGTTTGCCTTGGAGTGTTGTAACAGTACATATATGTCAAACTCATGATAGTGGAGAGCGACTGCGCTCCAACTGCCGCCATAAAAAGCCTTTGTGCAGCCCCTCCCAAACTGCAAAGAATACTGTTACAACTGCAATCGCACGATATAGATGTAGCACACAAAAAGGTTCAACATACCACTCGGAGACGCATTAAATCGAAACTTTGTACCGGAAACACATTCGGACTTACTTGAAGACCCAGGCGCACATGTATAAACTGTACTCAAACAATTACCAGCCGGTGACCAAATGCTCGACAAAAATCATCGCAAAATGATGACCAGGTCCAAACTCTCATACAGGTTATGAGGAATGCGCCAAGACTGGTTCAAATCTGTAGTTGAGTATTGAAACCACAGAGATAAGCTATCGCTTGAAAATGGCTTAATATTTAAAGAGCAAAAAGTAATCATTCCAATGTCAGAACGCTTTGACATGATAAAAGCTGTCCATGATAACAGCCACCAGGTCTGCAACCAAGCAAGATATCATGTTCTGGCCAGGTATGAGTTATCAAATACCTGCGAACGCAAAAGAGCTACTCCTAACCCATGAGGTTTCCCTGAGGTCGTGGTAAAACGTATTATCTGACATTTCCGCATTCGATAACAAACCGTTAGTACCTAATTATTGTATCCGCGTTCAGCAGATGTTTCGAAATTGATTTATTACTAGGCGCAAGAAGTAAACACCTGATTCGCAAATTAAAGGTACACTTCAGTCGCTTTGGCGTACATGAATAACTTCAATCGGACAACGGACCACAAGTCACATCAGAACCATTTAGCAAATTTGCTAGCATTTTACGCACGTCACATCAAGCCCACATCATCAAAGTTCAAATGGACTGATTGAGATATACGTTAATTTTCAAAATGCATACTGCAAAAAGCAAAAGACACTTTCTGCGACCTCTAGTTGCATCTTCTCGAACACAGAAATTCCCCAATTACCTGCCCTTGGTTCTAGCCCAAGCCAACAGTTAAAGATCAATCCTCCAAGCAACCCATGAATAGTTATCCCCAAAGTCTGTCAATGCAAAAAAAGGGAAATTATGCAGAAACAACAAGCCAAGTCAAAATTTTATCATGACAGATCCACACGATCACTTCCTTCTCTGCAATCAGACGTGCTTGAAAAGCATAACGAAAGATCATGCAAAATTCAGGCATCAGATGGCGCGAGCTACAGGATGTTCATCGCATGTTCATTAAAAAGTCTAAATCAAATAATGCAAGGGATTTGCGTAAAAACAAAACCCACAACAATTCCCCATTGAGAACCCCTGATACCGCAAGGACAAATACAAAAATGCACGCAATTATGTAACACGATCTCGTGTGCAAAGTCAAAAATAAAAAATTAAACATTCATCAGCTGATAATAAACGTTTAACTACATATCATTGGATAATAGCAGTACATGCACAGTAACTGTTTAAAGTTTATTTTTCTTACGATTTACTCTAGTTACAATGTTAGGAACTTTATCATTGATATATAACAATTTCTTGACATTACACATGTATTAATACTGTATTTTCATTATCCTGTTTAATCTGATTTTTTTCTGTTATATTAGTCACAATTTGTTGATTATCTTCAAAGTGAAGGGATTAACATTTGTTTATGTTAAATACGCATGCGTGAATGCCCCTACATATTCTGAGAGCGCTCCCCGTGCTAGTCAGTCGTTGTGGTCAGACACTCCTATTACCTTTTCGATAGACTTTCATTATAAGAAATGGCCCTGTCACATGCCCCAAAATTGAGAAATAACCATGAAAATGTGATTCTTTCAGTAAGACAGCATTTCAGACACATGAAAATAGCAATTTTATATAGGCGTAACCAATCCGTTTTCTTACATTTTTTTCATCAGGAAAACCTACCCCATTTCTTCGTGGCATTTAGAGGCAAAATGCCCACTTACACCTACTATTCTAAATACAGAATTGTAAAGTCAACCATTCAGCCAGTCACTAGTAAAATATTCCAAATTTCACATTATATTGCTTTATTTTGACACAAATTTTAGGATTGTAAACATAACATTTTTTCCAATCAGCTTACCTCTCATTTAATCTTACGGGTTTCACTACACTTTTTCAACCAATCCAAAGCCGGCTTGTAATAACAATCTCTGACCTAAAGAGAATATAAAATTACAATAAACCTGCATTTTAGTTATTATAATTTTAAAGTAAACACATACCAAAGTTACAAATGTTCTTTTCCCTCACATCCAAAATACAAGCCTCCTGTATCATTTCAGGTATAGTATGTCACAGTGTCATATGTCAACTGTACTGAAAATAGGAAATAAAATTGCATTTTCTTATTCAAATGACTAACAGGAAGTCATTGTTGATGCAACATGTATAAAAAAAAACACCTATATTGATTGCATGTAGTCCCCTTTAAACAAACACTACTTACATCTAATATTTAGCATAAATGCTGCAGCAGGATACTGTTTTCATACCCCACCCATCACAAAAAACAGTGATTTTTTCATTGTCAACACATTTTTTATCATCCTAGGGGATAACTAAAAGTGACTTAGGCATTTAATAGACTGTAAACAAACACTAGCTGATGTTTATATAGAGCTTACACACTATTTACACTGTCATTAAAATATTTTAGGATTTACAGGTCTTTCAAATAAAGCCCCACTGCAGTTGTTTTCATCAGTTTATGGCCATAGGGCCAAAGATAAAAGCTGCTATTACTAATAAAGACACCATCACTTGCAAAATAACTGCAACTTTAAATAAGGGGAAGCATAATTTTGCAAAGAAAATCAAATTTACCCTTGAGAAGTACTTTACTCTCAAATAAATAGCTGTCAAGCTTCCACAGAGTGTCATTTTTAGCTTATTTCACACAATTTCAGAGCATGGGCAGCCTAAATACATCTTTTGGAACACGTTTCTACAATTAAGACTGTCTGTCAAACTACTTGTACAATAAAATAACATTTCCAAGCCCAAAATACTTTAATGAAACAGTTTAAGGTTGAAATATTAGAATTATAAATAATTAAAGGGAGATAATTCACTTCTAACATGTACCAATATTTCAATTCTGATGACTCCTAGATCAATTTAGGCATTTTTTTGATAAAGGCACTATTACCAGCACTGAAAATAAGTTATAAAACATGAACATAATGTTGTATAGCTGTTTAGATATGTCTGAACCTATCCAGACATCATTTTGTAAGAATGGGAAATAATTTTCCAGCTCTATCCATCAAAACAGCACACCATAATCTATCATTCGATCCTCAGAATGCCTACATAATGTGACTGTAGCATGAACACTTAAAAGTACAAGTAAAATAGCTATATTTTGCAATATGGATTCCAAATGAACCACAGAAACAACACCTTTTACAGGATAAATGATTCTGGGGCAGTGTTTTTTCTCTTGAGACTGTATCACAAACTTTTTTATGTTTCTTCAAGTACGTTTTTGACATATATTTTTTAGCAGGAAGCTTAAAGATAACTTTTGAGTAACTGAATCAGTGAAAAACATCTGAAATGAATTAAACATTATCAGTAGTCACATAGAAGGACAAGTACTAGTAAAACAGACAAACATTGCATCCCGCAGACTGTTATTGCTTCAAGGAAAAGAGAAAAAGTTTCCATATATAACGCAGAAGATTTTAGGAGCAAATTTTAAGTTATGCCTGTATATTCTTCAACAATAACCACTCTGGCACTGTCAGTAAATAGGTTTCCTCCAGTCTTTTCATAAAATCTTCATGGAACCATAACCGGTCAAGTCTGTTTGGAGACCTAAATAAAAGATTTATGAAAAAAACTTATACATTCATCTTATACTCCACCCCTCCTAATGTCCTACACACGAAGAAAATTCTGCCTCAAAGCAGACACCAAATACTGCAAGTATCACCTTAGTCACATGCAACCACCTGTTTAAAACAATACCTTTGCCAACATAATGCACCCCTGGTGCTGATTATGACTGAAAACATCTACTTACTGGACTAAATTCTTGTAATTTTATTGCTGAACAACCTTATAGGCTTTGATTATCCTAAAACAATTAAACAGAAGAATGTACAATAACAAAATCTTTCTCCAGAATCAGTCCTTACAGTTAATTCACAAGTGTAGAAAATTGTCTTTAGGTCAAACACTCCTATTACTTTTTTCATAGACTTCCATTATAAGAAATGACCCTGTCACATGCCCCAAAATTGAGAAATGACCATGAAAATGTGATTCTTTCAGTAAGACAGTATTTCAGACACAAGAAAATAGCAAAAATGCAATTTTTCATCAGAAAATCCTACCCCCTTTCTTCATGGCATTTAGAGGCAAAATGCCCACTGACACCTACTATTCTAAATACAGAATTGTAAAGTCATCCATTCAGCCAGACACTAGTAAAATATTCCTAATTTCTCAGAAAACATTATATTGCTTGTTTTTGACACAAATTTTAAGATTGTAAACATAACATTTTTATCCAATCAGCTTACGTCTCATTGAGTCTTACATCCCCTACACTTTTTTCAACCAATCTAAAGCCGGCTTGTAATAACAGTAGAGTCACGTGTTGTGTTCCGATTTCTCCCCAATGAAATGTGGACGGCACCGTGTAAAATATGGAGTGGAGTCGCTCAGTATAGTGGTGGAGCGGAGTCTGGAGTTAATTTTAGATTAGAGTCACTGCAGTGGAGTCTACTTTGGTGGAGTCACTGGATTTGAGTCTATTTTGGAGCCATTTCGGAGTGGAGTCAATTTTTGATTGGAGTCACTGGAGTGGTCTCAGGACAGTGGTCTCTTATTGAAACGGTCTCTTTCTGAATACTTTGATTGATAAAATGGGTCTTAAGACAAATGGTCTCTAAATACAAGTGGCCTTTCGAGCAAGATTTAGTGTATATCTTCAATAATTTTATGAGTGGAGTCCGGTGTAAAATGTAAAATTCAGCACAGTATTTTTTCAACGGTGTTGCAAAAAAAAAAATACAATGTATTTCAATTTAATTGTTTTTCGTGAAGAAGTGACTTAAATGTCATGGCATGGTATATGGTAACGTTGTTTTTGAGCAAAATAAAACACTGTTATATCACTAAACTATCAACAAAAGTTAATGCTCTGTAAGTAAATTAAAGGAGTTGCTAGACCTTTAATTGTTTTATCTCACTTATACTTTTTATTAACTGCCTTTAGGGTATAATGAATATTTTTTTGTAATTTTGTAGCACCCATATTGCTAACATTATTGATTAGTTGCAGTGACCTGTGACGTCCTGTGACCCTGATAGATCAAGACTGGTCAGTGGGTCTTAGATTTGTCAGTCATCTATTACCCTCATATTAGAAGAGACGAGAGTGTGTATTCTCTTGTGTCAATTTATAAGAGTAAGTTGCCATCATGTACCATTATAAATTTGACCGGTTTGTTGGAATATGGAGGGTAACGGTAACATCATTCATTGGTTGTCGGTCATCTTTGACATCTAAATATGTGAATATAACACCTTATTGCATAAAAAGAAGCAGATGTACTTTCTTGCTCAGAGTTTGGAAAAAGGGATCATTTGCTTTGGTTTATACACCGTAATTTAACAATCCTTTTTGGAAATTTAGAAATGAGTGACTTAGACCAGAAGTATGTGTGAGACTAAGTGGAAATATCATCTTCATAAATATATAATCACCTTGCCAATAGACTTATTAGAAATTTCAACTCCTCAACCTGAATGGAACACTTTTAGCGGCAACTTCCCTATTCTCAAACGCAAAAGAAAGTGTGCAGTTAGTTTTTGTTAAACTTTCTTGCCATCTATATTGACTGTGATACCTACAAAAACAAACAATTTGTACTGGAAGGGTTAGTACAGTGACTGGATCCATGTATGAAAATTTTACAAGAAATGCAGATAAAGCTCATATCATAAAAATAATGTTGTTCACTTTTGCGTTTGAGTACATATTTCCCAACATATTTAACAATATATATACATGTATAGTCAAGTAAAGTTGTGTATGAGTGAGGATCATACTGTGCGAAGAGGTGACATTTATGGGGGTTTTATTGTCATAGCCACTATTCCTTGGCAAAGTATTGTTGCAAAATTATTGCAGGGTATTTTCAAGTTGTTACATACAGGGCTATCATTTTTTTGATAATCACATGCAATTTTATAAATAACAATTGTCTCTGGGTTGAAATTAACTGACTCAGTTGACTCACTTTATGTTATTGTTTTGTATATTAAAAAACAGACATCCGAATATGTAAAGGTTGCGCGAGAAGGGTCGCACAAGTCTATGTCGCGCAGGTCATTTGAGGTATTTGTTCTATTTTTTACTCCCAGCATCCAGCCTTGCTTGGTCTGCAAAAAATAGGACAAACTATCAGATTTCATGAATGAAATGCCATATTACTCAGATGTAGGTTGTTTATAGATATACACAGGAAATGCCATATTAATCAGCTGTAGGTTGTTTATAGATATACACAGGTTACTTGGTTCAGTTTCTGGTCTATGTTTGGCCCTTTGCTTCCAGTGTAGAATGTTCAAGTGTCAGATTGCTATTTCTTTTACCCTATTATTATTATATATAGTCCTTTTATCATTTATATATTATATGTTAGGTTTATATTCAAGTATATAGCATATATACCTACTAGTTTGTAATTTATAGTACGATAATGCACTAATTAGCATAAACCTAAAAACTTTTAGTTCTTTTTCTAGTCCTTTTTCACCGCCTCCTTGATCTCCCTTTCAAACCAAGAGTTCCCGGTCAAGAATACGCACATATTCCAATGAGACAGCGCGACCTGGGCTGTGTTAGAGTATGTGGCGGGATACCTCGCTATTAACTAGGACGTCTATGTTCCATGAATTTTACTCTCTGTATTCGTTCCATTTTCAGTTACCACCCATATGGGACACAGCATTAACATCACTTGCACCCTCGGGTGGTGTTAATATATCAGTATGCAATAGAATATGTGCAATTTAGACATTGTTTTGCGCAACTGGGTCGTTCTTCTGTTTGAAACAAATGTTGCGAATAAGTTATTTATGTTGTAAGTGTTACGCCGCGCAGTGGTCGTGCCGCACAACTTGCGGGGTTGCGTGGTACAAAGGTCGCTCTAGATCAGTTGCTCAGTCAAGTGTGACTTACCATTTAAAGTGTACCTCTTCTCAAGAGAAGGGACAATAATTACGCCAGATTTACAGAACAGATGCTCCGATTTTGCTGATGTTATGGACTGCTATTTTAATGATACTTAGAAGTTCAAAATTGACTCCATTACATGGACTCCACTCCGGTGACTCCACTCAAAAAATTGACTCCACTCCAGAGACTCCACTTCAAAACTGACTCCACTTCAGAGACACCACTCCAATATTGACTCAAAAATTGACTCCACTCCAAAATTGAATTGACTCCACTCCAGTGACTCTACTCCAAAATTGACTCAAAAATTGACTCCATTAGAAAGACTCCACTCCAGTGACTCCACTCCAAAATTGACTCCTGTCCAGAGTCTCGACTTTAGTAATTGTTGAGAAACAATAGTAGAATCTATGATTAAATTGCAAAATGTTAACAACTATTCTGGAGGTAGGGGCATACCACTTTAATATGTTCATGCATTAAAAATACAACTTGAAACATGGATTTGAAGATAACGGCGATTTCGATTATAAAAGCAGTTTGGTTTTAATTTGTGTCCGTCCATACGATTCCTAGACTTGTTTTTCCAAGCAACAAAATAAGTAAAAAACGCGGTACAAAATATTATTGTGAAAAAAAAATCAAACATTCGGAATAAACTGAACGTCCGCAGGCTTCTGTACGAAAATAGTCATTGTTTTTCATTAATTTTGATAATTGTAGAATGTCCCATAAAATAGAAGTTTTAATGAAATATCTTGAATAATATGCTTCAACACTTTGTCTAAACAAATAGGAAGTTCTCATACATGTATACATGTATCTTTCATCCCCGTTGAACGATATCCGATAATTACGAAAACATCCTGAATTAATTATGTACCAACATGTTTGAATATGAATAGGGAGTAATCACTTCGTGTTTTGAATATGAATAGGGAGTAATCACTTCGTGTTTTGAATATGAATAGGGAGTAACCACTTCGTGTTTTGAATATGAATAGGGAGTAATCACTTCGTGTTTTGAATATGAATAGGGAGTAACCACTTCGTGTTTTGAATATGAATAGGGAGTAACCACTTCGTGTTTTGAATATGAATAGGGAGTAATCACTTCGTGTTTTGAATATGAATAGGGAGTAATCACTTCGTGTTTTGAATATGAATAGGGAGTAACCACTTCGTGTTTTGAATATGAATAGGGAGTAATCACTTCGTGTTTTGAATATGAATAGGGAGTAACCACTTCGTGTTTTGAATATGAATAGGGAGTAACCACTTCGTGTTTTGAATATGAATAGGGAGTAATCACTTCGTGTTTTGAATATGAATAGGGAGTAACCACTTCGTGTTTTGAATATGAATAGGGAGTAACCACTTCGTGTTTTGAATATGAATAGGGAGTAATCACTTCGTGTTTTGAATATGAATAGGGAGTAACCACTTCGTGTTTTGAATATGAATAGGGAGTAATCACTTCGTGTTTTGAATATGAATAGGGAGTAACCACTTCGTGTTTTGAATATGAATAGGGAGTAATCACTTCGTGTTTTGAATATGAATAGGGAGTAACCACTTCGTGTTTTGAATATGAATAGGGAGTAATCACTTCGTGTTTTGAATATGAATAGGGAGTAACCACTTCGTGTTTTCGTAATCTCATATCAGATTTTGAAAAACTGATAAAGACAGGCTGAGTTCACGCGAAGATTGAATTCCAGGATTTCTGTTTTCAAAACATTTTAGTCTCAGCTGAGTTTGATAATGAAACTTTGCCATTGATATCAAAATTACCTGTTAAAATCTAAGTTTTAAATTCATGACTATATTCAAGTGAATATCCGGTATGGCTTGTCAGTCTCAACTGGAATTTAATCTTTTAGTGTTATTAAAACTAGCTGTCAAAGTTTCAATTTAATACCCAGCTGAGACCGAAAATTGTTTTGTGAACATGGGGCCTGGGAAGCGTCCAAGGTCAAAATTCCGATTATATTTCAAAAATGTTTTATGGCCAGTTCATGCATAGAATTGTCAACAAAATAATAGTTTTGACTTAGTCAACTCCATTGACACCATTTGAACAACTCTGTGTGGTCATTTGATAGACTAGCCTTTTATCATTATTGACAAAGCCTTTTCAGTCGAGTACCTTTTCGAACACCTGCATATATGGTATGAGTAGATACTCGGTTTCAGGGAACTCAGTCAAGGTCTATACTGGTTTGAAAATTCGAGAAACTGGATGAATTAGTACTGTTTAAAACTGAATTTGTAAGGTTTGACATGGTTAAGAATATATAATACCACCTGCGACATTTTTACCGCGGTGCATTAAAATGTCACGTATCGTATTGTGTATATTCAAATTTGTGCGTCTTAAATAGCATTTCAGCGTCGCGAGTGCAATAATTAGACATATATACTATATACAATATACCAAATATTCAGTTAAGTAATAACTTGTAACATAATATTATGTTGCTGTTATCCCTCTGCATAGGGGTCGCTTGATCTAAATTAGGTGAACTTCTACGGCGCAGGAGAAGAGTGTCTGTCTCCTCACCAGGAGGTCATTGGTTCAAATTGTGAATTATAGGGAATGATGAGCCGTTTTCATTGCTAGCGAATACTGGCTCGAACCTCACGAAATTGACAGCAAGTAAATAAATAAGTTGCAGCAATCCAAAAAAAAAAAGAACAAGTTCGCGATACAGATCCTCTAGCTTCTTGTTCATAATTACGGTAGTCGGACATTAATCAGAAAGCGATATAAAAGGTAAAGGATATTTTTTTAGACAGTGCGCGCACGCTGTTAAGAATGCTTGTAAGACCAAATATATCGGTAATTCATATACATGTACAGTAAGACGAAAATTAATCATTCTTATAATTGTCTTTTCTCAGATGTTATAAATGGAAACAGTATTACGGCATTGAACATAAATTTGAGTGACATCTGTGTATTTCAGAGAATGTACTTCAGTTTCAAGTGAGCAGAATGACGAGCAGAAAGGAAGTGATGAAGTTATTTGTTGCGAAAACCAAGAACAAACTTTTAAAAATGATATACGTGAAGATACCGGAAATATTGAATTTGATGTAAGATTTTACATAGAAAGAATAAACAATTTCATAATTTGTTAGTAATTTGAGCGATCAGGCTTTTTCTTTTTGTATTTCATTTCTTAGGCAGTAATTAAAGCGCATGCGTCCATTCTTCTCATAACTATTTTTACGCGCAGGTCCATACAAATCCATTTATATTAGATTCCAGCAAAATTTAGGAAAATTTTTTAAAACCAGACCCTAAAAAGAAAGAATTTACATACGCTTTTGAGAAAATGCAGGATTAAATGGGCTTATAAACATTCAAAGAAAATGCTTCGTGAGATGTGAACTTCTTTAAATGTATACATTCCTCCACGTTTGTGTTACCAGGTTAAAGCATTTCGTGAAATATTAATCTAATCTCAAAAGTTTGGATTTACTTACTCCTCACGAATGAAAAATTACTTTTATTTATTTTCCACAGAAATTCAGACCATCTGTGCACTTAGATAAACTTCAGAAAAAAATGACAGAAATGCGTCCTATACATGGTCTTTGTCAGCATATTAAAGATTCTCTTGACGCCTGGAACAACCTAGAGCTAAATGTTGCAGTGACGGGAAACGCGGGTGTTGGAAAATCCAGTCTCATTAATGCGCTTAGAAAAGTGAAGCCATCGGACAAAAATGCAGCTAAAGTTGATGTCGTTGAAACAACCACAGAAGGTAAAAAGTACACATATCCCGAAAATCAATACGTAGCTATATGGGACCTACCTGGTACCGGGACACAGAAATTCTTGAGACAAAAATACTTAGAGGAGATGGATTTTTCCCGTTTTAACGTGGTTATAATAGTTTCTGCGGGGCGCTTTTTGCAAGATGACATATGGCTGGGGAAAGAACTTCTTCACTTACGGAAGAATATCCTGTTTGTGAGAACGAAAATTGACATTGACATGATGAATGCGAAGCGAGACCATCCAGATGATTTCAACGAAGCAGACTGCATGGCGAAAATCAGAAATAACTTAACTGACAATATTCGTATTGGTGGTATACCAGATTCAGTCAGCGGCATCTACTTGGTTAGTTCCCCAGAGAGTACTTCTTATGATTTTGCAGAATTAGATAAGAAGTTAAAAAGTCTACTGAATATTAAAGGAAAAGCAATAAGGGCAATGCTACAAAAACCTGTTGAGGAAGCAATAAGAGCAGACCAAGCATTCAACAAAAATGAATTCAAAGGTTGGAAAGCTGTTTCTGCTATCTATGGTTTCCTACCTATACCAAACCTTGAGACTGGACTTGGTAATATGTCTATATCCTCAATACGTGAAAAGTGCCTGGAGAAGTTTTGTATTGATGAATCATCACTTGACAAGATCTCGGATGATATTGATGAATCATCACTTGACAAGACCTCGGATGAGGTACGTATGTCGCCGAAAGATGTGCTGAAACGACGTCTGAAATCGTATCGCGCTTTTAAAGAAGGCACCTTACTCACCTCCGTGGAGGAAAAAAATTGGTCAACCTTTAGACAGTTTTCAAAGTATATGGTTCCTGTCATTGGCTTTTTTCTGTCAGCTCACAAGGCGTACTTTACCACGCAAGCTTGTTTGGAAACAATGTGTGACGAAATGGCAGAAGATGAACTTAAATTGGTTAAGCTGAGGCTTGACGGACTGGAGAAAGAGTTGCAACCACTTAAGAACATATTCAGTAGGTAGGTTTCTAAACGAAACACTGTACGATGAAACTCTAAGACTGTTTTCACCGTCCTTACATACTTCAAGCTTAAATATAAAACAATAGACTGTGATGAAAAACTGTTTAGTCAGATGGGGTGTTCGTCATTGCTTATCAGTAAAAAAACTGAAAAGTTGTTACTTATATTATCCTTATAGCGATATAAACATTTTTGGGGGCAATGCCCCCAGATTTAACAAACCGTCTTTCAATTTTCTTGTCGAGCTTATGACCAACTTGACAACACACAGAAAAGAAGTTCCAAAGTATTTACCAAACATAACTTTAATATTGCATTTTGCAATTATATTTTTGATCAAGATATGATTAAATAGATCTATACATTTTATATTTACAACAGTATCTGAAGAAAACTAAATTGCATTATAAATATAAATTATAATAGATCTACTTAAGCGTAAGAATAATAAAGACGCTTGATTTGATCACGTGATCGATTTTGAAACCGACACTTGTTTTGATCATGTGACCTATTCTGAAATCCAATGACTAGTTTCAATACGCTAAAAAAATGTGTTCTTGATTCTGCGTAAAAATAGCAACTACTAAGGAATTTCAACGCCACTGATAAGCCGATAGATTATTGATTTTTTCATCGCCGTGCCTCGACACCGTTGTGGATGTGTATTATGGAAAAACTTTATCAGTTTGCGGTGATCACTACCGTTTATCAGTAGGCGAATCTAGGCGAATCTATAAATATGCGGCAACATCCTATAGATCCCGATTCCGATCTGTTAAAATATCTTTTCCGTGCAGGTTTTATTTCTAAAATATAATTTCAGAAAATACAGTGCTGAAATGAAATACTTTTCACATGTCTAATAAAATATTTTCAAGAGATATGTTATTTATAAAAATCAATACTATATAAAAAATAATAATAACAAAAAAAAATTAAAAAACAGTGTTTTACTTGAAATAGAATAGGCAGAAAAAGATCATTACTTATTCGTCAGTTTGAATTTATGACTTATTTGGTTAGGGGAAATTAATTTGACAGTTTGATCTTTTATAATTATCATATTATCTAATCTAATAATCGGTAGTAGATTTTTTTCTCATTGTTTGAATTCGTACAATCAACTATGGACAGATTACTTCTGTTTTACACCAACTATTAAGAACATTTTAAAGCTTAAAGGCATATTTATGTCCTTATTCGTGGTTGTATATTATGTATAATTATATATTTTGATCTTGAAATCAGCTTTAAATTGTTAATCAAAATGTCTTGTCCACACAAGTTGCATAAAAATGAATTGAATTTCAAATAGTTACTAAAATTTAATACACAATTGCACGATGCATATCCATATCGGCGGACTCTTTGCGAAATATGCTTTATCGGCGGTTTCTTGCGTCGGCACCAGCGATTCTTTGCTATAAACAGGTTGACAGTTATAAAAAGTCAGATATACACACCAAATTAAATAAGCTATAATGTTTCAAGATAGTCATTAGCATAGAGCCTCTTTGTGCGTAATGCAGAGAGCCTGTCTGTGCATAAAAAAACAACTGATATGCAAAGAGACCGCCGGTGCCACGACAAAATCGAAAGTAAGGGGTTTTGAAAAAATCCATTTACATTTCGGCATATTTATCTTTATTATTTGGAAGAATATTGATAAATGAATACAAATAGTGTGCTTGATATGTATGATTTGGTTAAAGACTGTGGAAAAAGTCGGGCTAGTGTTCCATGTCAGTACAACAGCAACAAATTTCATCGAGTTGCGAGCAAAATCGCTGATAATTAAAAAGTAAACACTACAAAATAGAGAAAAGACAGTCTAATGTTCCGTGCTCTAGTTTTTTTGAGCAGCATACCTATGATCATGGATGGCAGCTCGATTCTTCGCCTCCCATACCAACCTAGGCACTGTTTATAGCAAACAATAGCCGGTGCCGACGCAAAGAAACCGCCGATATAGCAGATTTCGCAAAGAGTCCGTCGATATGGATATGCACTGTGAATTGGAGAGAGCATCCTGAATATACATGTCATCTAGGGAAGGTTTGAATCCATAGAGATGTTGTCAAAAGTTATAGCATCAGAATATTGCGGGCAAGCAGTCATTTCAATAGCAACCACCACGCCACCGCAAATCAGGAGAGATATTTTTTTTACTTTTTCAAGAAATCCGACCTCACTATAGGGCCAATAGAAACGCGCTTATTCTGGAAAGGTAAAGCATTTCCCAACCTGAACCTGTGCGCGATTCTTTAGTCTAAAGGTCAGAACATTATTTATATGACGTGTTAAACGCCATATACGCTGATCAAATGGTATTTATCTGCAGGAAAATTATCGTTTAACGTAAAGAGTGCGCTAATTACTTTTATAATTCCGCATACATATACGTATTTTATCATTTTTCAGACCGACTAATTTTTGCTGCGGGAGGTAATCAGCCATTCCGCGATGATAACTTGCCGCAGGTGCCCGTTATATTTCGGCCTCATTTTCTTGGTAATTATCCCTGTGCAGATGTACATTTATGTTACCTGTTTAATGTATTTCATCTATCTGAGGGTGCAAATGGTTTCTGATGGTGATATTCGAAGGCCATGCCATGAATATACTACCACTTTAGATTCCCTACAGTTTGCCGGGTTGCAGTGATGAATATAGCCAGTCTATCCCTCTGATCCGTGAATTCCGTACAAAGCATAGTTTAAATACATGTACACTGCTGCACTGGCACCAGAACAGAAAGAAAATGCCTTTGTACATGTTATACCCTACCACTAGGTATTCTATAAGAACCATGGTCATGAACGGGAAAGTGCACTAACCCGTTTCAATCGTACATTTCTCAACTTAAACGCGCAGTTCGGTGAATGGGTACCTAGTATATTGAACAAGCGATAATTTATCTTCCATCGTGCACCAATCACATTGTCTCAATATTCCATATTGCTGAGATTATCAACATATTTTATGCTTTCGTCAACGTTACAGAAAAAAACTTGCTTGACCCTCCCTAATGAACATCCGGTCTAGAGGTCACGGCAGTGTGCACATGTTTGGCGAAATGTATACAAACAAAAACAGAATTTTAAAAAAATCATAATTTTACACTAAAACTCGAAATGATGAATGAAATTCATCTAATATATGATCTTTAATTTGAAATCGTACATTGGTCTGCATCCGTTCTGTTTATTTTATTCATTTTGCACATTTATGCTGCATTTTCACATTTTAGCGAACACGTGTAGTAAAATGACGATTGACATACATTTTCACAACAGCCAATCATAATGGTTTTGTAATCTAGAACGGAACTTAACTAGGGAACTTCAAGCAAGTTTTTTGTGTAACGTTGAAATAACTATAAACTACGCGTTGTTTTTCTAAGATAAGATGTATTAAAATAATGTGACCGGTACACAATGGAAGATAAATTACCACTTGTTTGATATCCATAGTACACATTTACCGCACTGCGTGTTTTAGGTATGAAATGCGCGATTGAAACGGGTTAGTATATTTTCCCGTTCATCATCATGACCATGGTTCTTATAGAATACCTAGGGGTAGGGTGTAACATGTACAGAGGCATTTTCTTTCTGTTCTGGTGCCAGTGCACTGCTGACTAGTCAATCTAGTGTACAAATTAAACCAACTACAGCTAATGCGAACTCAATCAAATCCACTATTTTCCTTGTTCTCGGTGCTTCCGAGGGATCTGCTTCTTCATGCTTTGTTAATATATTATGTTATTATTAAGTTATTAAGTATATATCTATTTCAAGAATTTTACAAAAACATTTGATAATTTTAGGGGTTTTTTTATATTAATAACTTCCCTACATCGTTTAATGATGTTTCAGCAAGAAGCTTTTTATTTACACTACAGTATGTTTTTTTTTTATTTTTATGCCCCGAAGATGGGCACATTAAAATCGCATTGTCCGTCCGTCCGTCCGTCCGTCCGTCCGACCGTTACTTTGTAAATTATTGTCCGGGCTGTAACTCTGCCATCCATGAAGGAATTTTGAATTAGTTTAGCATAAATATTAACCTTAATAAGACAACGTTTCTTGTGTAATACTCAGACCCCTAGCTACAAGGTCAATGTCACACTTAGAAGTCAAACGTTAATAGGGTTTGTTTCGTGTCCGGTTCGTTACTTTGCCATTCATCAAGAGGTTTTGAAATAACTCAGCATTAATGTTTATCATAATGAGACGACGTGTCATGGGAAGACCCAGAACTCTAGCTCCAAGGTCAAAGTCAAACTCAGAGTTCAAATGTTAACAGGGTCTGGTTTTTTTTTTTGTGTCCGACACATATTTCTGCCATCCATGAAGGGATTTTGAAATATCTTGGCACATATGGTAACCATAATCAGACAATGTGTCATGCGCAAGACCCAGAACACTTGCTCCAAGATCAAGGTCATAATCACAATTCAAAGGTTAATAGTTTTTCGTGTTCGGTATATAACTCTGTTTATATCCATGGAGGGATTTTGAAACCACTTAGTATAAATGTTTAGCATAATGAGGCAATGTGTTACGCGCAAGAATCAGACCCTTAGTTCAATCTGACTTGAGTACATATCCTATTAAGCTACGCTGAGGTTCTGAGAACGAGCTACTGTAGCCTCGTTCTGACGACCCTTTCGCTAGTCAATCAGAGCTTAACTTACAACATTTTGCAAATCTATTGTTAGCCTTGTTTTTTGATATTCAAAATTCTTGTGTAGTAATGTGTCAGATAGCCGGTTAGCTCAGTCGGTAGGCCACTTGCTCTGTAAGCAAAGGGTCCCGGGTTCGAGCCCTGGATTGACTGCACATTTTTCTTACTCTTTGATATTCAAACAAGTCGTCTGACAGGTTCAAATAAAAATAGATTTTGCGAAATAATAAATACAGAAGACGAATGTGAGTGGGTCATTCTCAGATCTTCGTTTTGAAGATCAAGTTCTTTAGTCAGGTTGACCCTTAGCTCCAAGATAAAGTTTACATTTAGAAATCAAGTCAAATGTTATTAGAGTCTGTTTCATGTCCGGTTCGTAACTCTGTCATTCATGAAAGAATTTCGAAATTACATGGCATAAATATTCCCCATAACGAGAAAACATGTTATGCATAACTAGATCATTAGCTCTATTGTCAAGGTCACATTTAGAGGTTAACGGTTTACTTGGTCTGTTTCTTGTCGGTTCCATAACTCTTCGGGAAGTTCCATCGATGAAGATATTTTAAAATTACATGGCATAACCGTTCCCTATATTGAGATGACGTGTCAGACACAAGCCCAAGATCCCTAGCTTCAAGGTCAATGTCACACTTAATTAACAAGTTAACATTGTATGTTTCTTGTCCAGACAATAACTCTGCCATTCATCAAAAATTACCTGTCACAATTCTTCCCTATCATGATGAGTTGGTGTGACCCCTAGCTCCAAGGTCAAGGTTACCTTCGGAGAACTTTTATTTTTATCTGGTCGCAAATTGATTCATACCTAAATTTTCTGGCTTATTTTACGCAGACAACTATAGCATTCTTGTGCACACATCGGGGGCATTTGTCGCTAATAGTGCCAGCTCTTGTTTGAGCTTCAATTCTAAATAATTGGTACATCATGAAAGTCATATATACTTGTATGTTTCCTTATAAAATGTCAAGGTCAGTAGTTTCTATTGTCGAGTTACCTTAAAGACGCACACAAAATAACAGTAATCTTTTGTATTTCCATAATGGTAATTAACTAATTATACATGTTTGGTATGGAGAAATATGAAATAACAAGTACCCAGCTACAATTTGACAGTAAAAGATATAAGGCTAAGACAATGTATTTAATGTCTAAATATATTATTCAGTTATTGTAGTAGTATGCACGATACTTCATGTATTAAGGTGCGTTTAGACCACACTTTGTTTCTACAGTGTAAGATAGTTATTATTCTATGTTTATAAAACTATACTGAGAAGAGAATGACTGAATAAGTTTGCTGGCTGAAGTTGTGAAAACAGGGCTTAGATTGTCCACCTGTCATCTTGTAGAATAGCTGTATTAAACCAGTATTACCCGAATTATTTGCACCAAGTTCAAGTTGGCGGAAAAAGTATACAACTAGGTCGTGGTGGGTATTTAACACTTCTAATAACGATGGATAAAAATAAATGCTATAGTCTATAATTAGCGGTTAATGCGAATACGATAATGTTACACACCGATAGCCACACGAGAACTACATGCAGATATAGACTTGCCACAGTTCTCTACTGCGAAATAATAAAGTGGTAATATGGGACTGGGAATTCATGGCATGAGAACCACCAGAAATCTTGTTCTTTTTCCACGGGCGTTTCGTATCCTAATTTACTCGAACCTAACTGTATACGCCAGTTCGGTAGGTTATTGATATGACGAATCATGGTTTTTATAGTGTCTAATGTATTTCTTATATTATGATATTGATAGTCTGAATTAGAGGTGTATATTAAATAACCTAAAATTGAAACAGACAATGTTATTTTGATCAACAAACATAACAAACAATATGAATAATAATAGCATCATATATCATGTATGTTTTTAAGAAAACAGTTACTGAATATTAGCAATAGTTGGAATGGAAAAAGGTAGATCTATAAAAAATATTTTTACAGGTGTTTGTGTGTTCACTTATGACGACTTCTTATTAAAATGATGCTTATTTGTAACAAAAAACATTCCTGACTTTTTTAATTGATAAGTATTGTACACATTAGAAAACATAGCCTAGATTTTTTCAATGTCAGTTCAAGGAAATCTTGTTCCTTTAAACTTTCAGATATTGGAATATTTTGACTTTCTTTCCAAACTTTCATATAAAGTGTTACAAAAGTTGCAGGTTTCTGTTAGACTGTCAAGAACACGTGATGTCAGGACATAGAGTGCAAACAGAAGTATTGAAGAAATTGAAATACATTGTATAGCTTTATCTTTTACATATTATCAAACCTGGCAATGAAAGGTTTTTGTTTGTCGATGAACAACCGCTATTGAACAAGACTAGATTTTTTTATCTTTACCTTTTGAACAAAATATAGAAGTGTATTGAACACAAAATTAATAAATTTTATTGTTGTGCACTGTTAAAGTTGTGACCACTCCAGTTCTTGCCACACACAAATGCATTACATAATGCCTGCATGTACTTCCCTGGCATGAATGGGTTACATCAAGTCTTGAAACTGCAAAGCATTGTCCCCATCAGTCCTCTCAGTACTTTGATTATAACATGTTTTTCAATCTGTGATTAATTGAAACAACCGCAAAATGTATCTGATAATTTTACAACGACAAATATCTAATTTATATTTCACAGATTTGAAACTATGAAATAAGTGAAATTGGGTTAATACTACTTAAGTGTCTGTGTAAAACCAAAATATCTTTCACACGTGAACATCCAATCTTAGATTTTCACTCTTAAATCCGTCGCCCGTGCAACTCTTCCGTTTAACATTTCTTCTGAGTCTGACACAAAACCAAACAAATGTTCTCTATGCTATTCACTACTAGCCAATATTCTAGGAATGTGAAGAATGAAATACTAGGAACAAATCTTACATGTATTTCGGTGTACTTAAAATTACAACTAATTCAATTACTTTGAAATTAAGGCCTTGAGATATATTTATGCATATGATCAAACTATTCAGAATATTACAGTTAGTATTGTACCATTTGGCGCCTTATATGTGCCAATAATCAATTCTATTATATTTCATCTAGATTTTTTAAAAAAAAATTAAAAAAACTAGGGGTTTGAATAATTCCTAGTAGTGGGCTAATGGCGAATATTCGCTCTTGTCCGCACAATAAACCTTATTTTCGACCCACCACCGTTGGATGACTCATTTCATAAATAAAAGATATATTAGAATCGAAATAGGGGCCTTCGTGGCCGAGTGGTTAAGGTCGCTGACTTCAAATCACTTGCCCCTCATTCATGTTGATTCGAGTCTCACTCGGGGCTTTGAATTCTTCATGTGAGAAAGCCATCCAGCTGGCTTGCGGAAGGTCGGTGGTTCTACCAAGGTACCCGCTCGTGATGAACTAATGCACGGAGGGACACCTGGGGTCTTCCTCCACCATCAAAGCTTGAAAGTCGCCATATGACCTATAATTGTGTCGGTGCGACGTTAAACCCAACCAAAAAAAAAAAGAATCGGAATAAGTTATAGCAAAACCGTGTTTGAAACGTATAACCGCCCATCGTGTTTAAATAGTGTTTAAACACGGTTTTACTATAAATTATTTCTTAGTTAAAATTATGGTTAGTTAACAACTGTATTCAGACTTATAACCAAGCGTGTCGGCAAAGTTCTTTAGACCGGTACTAGACTATTCGACAAACGTATACTCCTAGAAAATAATAATTTGAGTGGCGTGTCTACGAATAATGTATTACTGTCGCATCCTGAACAATTCAGTATGAGTATACAAGTCTATTCTGATCTAAAGTTTATCAGTGATCAGATAATAGTCGTTAATTGTAGGGTAATTAGAAAAGTAGGGGGTCTCCAACAGATCAGCAGGAGATATAGATTTTTTTTTTTAATATGTACATGTTGTAGTGATGAGGAACTCATGGCTCAAATCTGAATAAAGCTTTCTGTATTCTGTATTCTGTTAATACTATGGCAATTTCCGTCCCGTCAATAATTTTAACAATTATAATAATAAAGAAAATTTAAATTAAGATATCGACACTTCAATTTTGATGGGGTTTTCTTTTGCATAATATTGAAATGACATTTTTATATTTTCTTTATAAAACTGAAATGGCCAATGCTAAAAAAGTCGAAGTGTTTCATTAAACAAAATTAAAGATAGGGAGCATAGTGGTAGGCTGCTAATTTTTCATGCTGATGATTAGAAAATGAAAACCAAAATGGGTAAGTATAGGTGTAATCTCGTTGTACACTTTTAAAGTAATCTTAGGGATATTTGGCATGGACTAGAAGCGTTATAATGGTTTGAACCTATAAGGACTTTGTTAAATAGAGAACAGTGACATGATCGGATGGTTTTGCGCGATAAGATTCTGTTTACAAGGCTGGGCTTAGTTTATACGTTGTGTAGGCATAGGAAATAGAGATCAATATAATTGCACCTTTACTAATCCTACCAGGTGTTCTGTATTACAAAAGTGGATCTATTGTGACATTTTGATACAAGCAAAACTGTATTATCTGCACTATTATTTACCTACTGGTACTTCGTTTTATTATTGGCTTGTTAAAAGTTAATTTTTTACCATATGTAAGTTGACAGAATCATAGGAACCATGTCTTGAGGGGTAAATCAAACACAAATGAATAAATCCTTAATGATTTTGTTGTGCAAAAAAGTATGATATTGTGTCTTAAACAGTTTTCATTTTCCACTCAATTGTGTAATTGCAAGGGAAGTAAACTAATAGATCTCTACTTATAAGTACTAGCCCAAGGCAAGAGTTGTCATTCTTCGTGGATCACAACTTAAAATTAAAAATTAAAACTTCTGTTATTGATATTAACAAAACTATCATAAACTTCACATTTGTGAAATCATTTTTGGTTATTTCAAGGACTTGGAAATTAATTTCTAGACTTTATTTAATGTAATTCTATCACTGAAAATTTTAGGGCCTATCTCTACGTTGTGGCATAAAGAAACCTGGATCAAACTATTTTCCTCTAAATTTTTGGTGGTTTGTCCTGTAAACTTTGATTTCGTCATACTGAAGAACTGGGTAAAAATCGATTCTATTATCCTCCCTTGTTTATCGAGATCAACGCTATACATTGTTGTCTCCCTTTCATCGTCTAGCTAAATATCGATCAATATCGGATATTTTTAGCGAGTGTTGTAGACCGGTATGCATTCTCGCATACCAGAGGTCTACCGTGGTTCCCCGGATGTACGTCTCGGGATTTTGACGAACCTCTGATGGATGAGAATGACCGTTATGGTTCAGCTATCTCCGCTTATCACATCACGGGAGGTGCCGATCAAAATTAACAGGATTATAGATTAGAGATCTACTGTAAAAACGCGGGAAGAGGAATTTATTTTACACCAATTTTTAAGTACCGGGATTTCAAGCAACGTCGTTATATGATGAACGTAAAGACGTTAGGGTGACAATACTGTGTAAATGGTAGGGCACATCTGTAAGGAAAAACTATTTTTCCTCTATTGGGAATGGTATCTTCGGTGAAATCGCCTGTTTGAACTTTTTCTTGTATGTATCCAAGACCGTATACATAATAAATATATGAAGCTTTTCTGAATAAAAGTTTTTCACCTTCAAATCTTATACAGTCATTAAAAGCAGAATCATTGCTCTTGCATTTTGACAAAATGGCATATTTGGATACAAAATAATTTTGTTATAGAATACTCGTGATATTTTAATTACCCCACAGAGATTGTGAAAGTAAAGAGATATCGAGAGAAAAATAGCCAAAATGGTTTGTAAGCTTTTGTTCTTAGTTCGTGTATTTCTGTTTATTTATTGGAATGGGAGAGAAACAAATATAACGTTGAAAGAAAATGCCAGGCAGAGGTTTTATTATTGTGCCTATTGTGCCTCCTACATAAATATTATTTATTCTTGTATGTTATATTTTGGAAAAGGTAACAAAGAAACGTTTACACTGGCTATGTCATGTATGCGGGCCAGAAGTGATATTTCTTGGTAATATGCTAACTTTTATTACATATAATCTGACCAAGTCATGCTGCAAAACAGTAACAGAAATGAAATTGAAATAGACGGGCATATGCATTAACCCTTACTCTCTAGATTTCTATCTTTCAATTTTGCCAGTAACATTAACTGTTAAAAGGGTTTTTACCAAAACGTCACAATGTCTTTTATCAAATCGTCACGGAGAGCACACGCCTCGCCCAGGGATCGACCTCACGACACCGAGAACCGTAGATCTGCGTTCTCCCTATTGAGCTTAGCGGGCGGGCTATAATTATGAACTATATACAGAAGATTTATATGTAGACATAATAGTCATTTCTATAGTTTATTGTTATTTTTTTGTAAATACTCACAATAGGATCGAGCAAATCTGCTATCCTTTTTCTATGCAAACTGATCGACCACTTGAACAAAAACAATGGTCTTATCTCTAAATGCGTCGGTTGTTAAAAAGCCTAAACTTTTGTCATAACTTTAAAAGTAGTCAACGGATGATATCGAAAATGTTTTGAGTGTTGATCTATATTCAGTTAGATCACTTTCACTCTGACCCCTTAAACTTTGAAAAATATCGTATCTTACCACATGAAAGCTGAACATGATACCTTTTTATCAAATGTTTTAGAATTTTAAACATATTTTGGCTAAGGTTAACGACGTCTTCATGACATCCAACGTTTCAACTAAACCACACTTATTTTCAAATGCTTTTCAACCGTTCGTTTTTTGTGTGTGTGTGTGGGGGGGGGGGGGGGGGGGGTTCAGCGAGATATCCGGGTTTGTTCACGCAACAAACAACCAGAAATTATGGCTAATGAATGATTTGAATGATTATGCTCACTTTCAAGATAGATATATCTACAAACTACCTCGTTATCTTCAGTAGTTCGGAAGCCCGCTTAGCTCAGTAGGTTGGTGTACGGATTTCGATCCCCGGGCGGGGCGTATATTCTCCGTGACGATTTGATAAAAGACTGAAGTCTGAAATCATTCGTCCTCCACCTCTGGAAATTCATGTGGGGAAGTTGGCAGTTACTTGCGGAAAACAGGTTAGTACTGGTACAGAATCCAGGAACACTGGTTGAAAATAGGAGTTAAAGCCAACTCAAACAAACAAACTGTCGGTGTTTTACAAGTTCTTTGCATTATTTAACGGTTTGCCATGGACGTTCTTATAAATCAATGTTTATTGCAGACTGTAAAGATCAAGTGAATTTAAACTTTTTGTAATCATCATTATGTGGTAAACCTTGGTTTTGGCAGAGATGTTTGTTTTCTTTTTGTGAATGTATTTATGATTTTGTTGTTTTAAACTGTTTAAAGAACAGAGACACGGAGAGTATCTTATTACGCAACTATTGTGGAAGGTTCAAATTAGCTGGACTAACATTTGTTAAGTTATGAGCAAAAACATTTTGCATATTTTTCCTGACTCGGAACACAGTTGCTGTAAAAACAAGTACCTGCTCTTAGATGCATATTAAATATTTTGTCATGGTATTTCTATTTTCGATATGTTGTTAGTATATGTCTTGACATTTATGCAAAGTTTGAGTACTTGACATTTTTTAATTTTAGAGAAATCTTGAAATTACACTTTGCTAATCAATTTCTTGTGTAGCTGGAACTGACCAAGGATTTTGTTTTGTAGGTTAATTGAATTTTGTAGATTTTATAGAAGCCTTGTTGCTCTCTTGAAATCCTTTAAAAATGACAGATCGCAGCATTTAGCTATAGGTGATTCTTTATCAATATGGGTTTATCAGTTATTTCTTTGCCCTACTAGTTTACCTTTCTACTTAGATTAGAAATTATATGTAAATTTAGAGCTAATTTTAGGAACCTTGGACATTGTTTCTATTGAAGAATAAATTTTAACTTTGAAACCTTTTGTATATGATTTTAGTATTCATAGAATATGCTGGAATTTATGTGAATTTTATTTGGAGCAAAATCAAATGCAAATTGTTTTATATCTTAAATGATGTATTTTGCCTTAATTTTGTATTATTAATCCCCTGCCGTAGCGGAGGGATTATAGGAATGGTCTGCGTCCGTCCGTCCTTCCGTCTTTCCGTCCTTCCGTCCGTAACAAAATCGTGTCCGGTCCATATCTCCTAAACCCCTTGAAGGATTTTCATGAAACTTGGGTCAAGTGATCACCTCATCAAGACGATGTGCAGAACCCATGAGTCGGCCTTGTCGGTTCAAGGTCAAGGTCACAACTCAAGGTCAAAGGTTTGAGCCTGCCATTTTGTGTCCGCTCTATATCTCATAAACCCCTTGAAGGAATTTTATAAAACTTGGGTCAAATGATCACCTCATCAAGACGATGTGCAGAACCCATGAGTCAGCCATGCCGGCTCAAGGTCAAGGTCACAACATAGGGTCAAAGGTTTTGAGCCTTCCATTTTGTGTCCGCTCTATATCTTCTAAACTCCTTGAAGGATTTTCATGAAACTTGGGTCAAATGATCACCTCATCAAGACGATGTGCAGAACCCATGAGTCAGTCATGCCGGCTCAAGGTCAAGGTCACAACTTAGGGTCAAAGGTTTGAGCCTTCCATTTTGTGTCCACTCTATATATCCTAAACTCCTTGAAGGATTTTCATCAAACTTGGGTCAAACGATCACCTCATCAAGGCGATTTGCAGAACGTATGAGTCAGCCATGTCGGCTCAAGGTCAAGGTCACAACTGAAGGTCAAAGGTTTGAGCCTTCCATTTCGTGTCCGCTCTATATCTCCTCAACCCCTTGAAGGAACTTTATAAAACTTGGGTAAAATGATTATCTCATCAAAACGATGTGCAGAAATTATGAGTCAACCATGCCAGCTCAAGGTCAAGGTCACAACTAAGGGTCGAAGGTTTGAGCCTTCCATTTTGTGTCCACTCTGTATCTCCTAAACCCCTTGAAGGATTTTCATCAAACTTGGGTCAAATGATCACCTCATCAAGAACTCATGAGTCAGCCATGTCAACTCAAGGTCAAGGTCACAACTGAAGGTCAAAGGTTTCAGCTCTGTATCTCCTAAACCCCTTGAAGGATTTTCATGAAATTTGGGTCAAATAATCACCTTATCAAGACGTTGTGCAGAATTCATGAGTCAGCCATGTCAGTTCAAGGTCAAGGTCACAGCTAAAATCAAAGGTTTACCCTTTCACTATCCACAGCAGTGGCGGGGGATTTAGCTGTCTGTCAGACTGCCTTGTTTTTTATTGTATGAGGCTATTTATAGAAATATTGGATCTTTGTAGCTATGAATGTGTGTTTATGAGTGGACTTTAGATTTTAATACATTTATAAAACTGAACTTATGCTTATGTCTTCATTTCATTTGTGTTGACTTGTATTATGATCAAAGTGGTGTGATAATAATTAAACTTATTATTGCTGGCTACACTTAGCATTATAATAACTTCGAAATAATCAAGAAAGTGGTTTTATAAAAAAAATTATAAAAAAAAATCATAGCTTTTCCTTAATATAATTTCGCCAGCGGTGTTGGTCATCATGAACATTTAACCCCAGAACCCAGAAGATGCGGGGAATCACATGATCAAAATAATCTCTAAACCAAAATAAAAATATGAATAATATGGGATAATACTTGAAGAATCTTTTGCTGTAAATTTAAAATATAGCCTATCATATGTATGGTGGCTGATTTCTGCCTTTTCGCGTTTTCGCCCCGCGACCCCGCCGAGCGAAAACACAAGAATTAACAAGTTAAAATGGCGGGGGCGCGGGGCGAAAACTCGCTATTTAGCGTGGGCGTGGAGCGAAAACTCGCTGTTTAGCGGGGTCGCGGGGTGAGATTTAGTAACTAGTATGTCGGGGGCGCGAGACGAAAACACGATAATTAGCGCTGCTTAAACGTCGAGTTTTCGCACCGCGCCCCGACATCCAGTTACTAAATCTCGCCCCGCGACCCCGCTAATTATCGTGTTTTCGCTTCGCGCCCCCGCTAAATAGCGAGTTTTCGCCTGGTGCCCCCGCCATTTTATCTTGTTAATTTTCGTGTTTTCGCTCGGTGGGGTCGCGGGCGAAAACTCGCTATTTAGTAGGGGCGCGAAGCGAAAACATGATGATTAGTGGTGTTGAGGGGCGAGATTTAGGAACTGGAATGTCGGGGTGTGGTGCGAAAACTCGGCGTTTAAGCAGCGCTAATTATCGTGTTTTCGCCACGCGCCCCCGACATACCAGTTACTAACTCTCGCCCCGCGACCCCGCTAATTATCGTGTTTTTGCTCCGCGCCCCAGCTAAATAGCGAGTTTTCGCCCCGCGCCCCCGCTATTTTAACTTGTTAATTCTCGTGTTTTCGCTTGGTGGGGTCGCGGGGCGAAAACGCGAAATGGCAGAAATCAGCCACCATACATATGCCAACATACATGTATCCTAAAACTACATAGATTCAATCACAATAACCTTTTGATTATCTGGAACACTTCAAGAAACTGACATTTATTATTTTCCTTAGTGTTTGTAATTACAGGATATCTATCATTATTGTCAACTACATGATAATTTAACAATTTTCATTAGTCACATGATAGGCTATGTTTAAATTTCATATCTTATCATGGCAGGAAATTTATTCATGTTCTTCAAAATATAACTTTGGTTTAGAGATTATTTTGATCATGTGAGTCCCCTGATCAGGTCCTCGTTGAAAGTTTTTCCTGTTAGGAGATGAACAGGGTTTACGACAACCGTTAATGTTCTATGCAAAGTTATGGTGATTTCCTGTTTCAGATATCGTCTGGTTAGAGCAAATTCTAGAAACTCCATTTTTGAAAATTTTTCAACTGCGCCCAAGTTAGAGTTAGAACTGAGGTCGCTAAACTCCACTTGAAATGCAGTACATTAACCTCTCGGCCACGAAATATCAATTGTCCAGTATATATACCTATGACTGGTGCAATTATCCAATGGTCGAGTTTATAAAAAGTATTACTTTCTATAGGAACCCAAAGTGATCTAAAGATTAACACAATCACTTACTACTTTCAAATCAAACAGACGAGAGCATGAGTTCGAATCTTACTGGAGTTAAAATATAGCATGCATTTTTTTGTTAATTCAATTGAAACTGAGGTAGGCAACGAAAGTAAATAGAGGATTTGGAAGCCAGATAGTTTACACACCAACTTTTTCAAGCTACAAGGTCTTTTGCTTTTGCTGTTACGCAAAGATCGCCTCACATATTGTATCGACTATACCAACCATATTCTTTAAGTTGCGTGTTTCGAGTCGCTGCTATTAAATAAATTAGTCTCCCCGTACTTGGAAGTTATGTTTGAATGGGAAATTGGCCGATAACATTTTTCCTGTCCATATAAAGAAAGTAGTTGTAAACAGTTTATGAGGGGTTAAAACCCTTGTGTAGGGAGTAATCATATTAGTATGGAGTTTTTATTTATGGCTCTAGAACTCAACAAGAGCACCGCCTTGCGGGTGCTGACGCTCATCTGATTTTTTTGTATAATAGAAAAATTGTCTTACCCATGATTTTCTAAGTCCAAAAAGGGTCATAATTCTTGCAAAAAGCAGGATGGAGTTATGTCTCTTGATGTACAGAGTCAGCTTATGATGGTGAACAACTGTTGCAAGTTTCAAAGCAATAACTTGAATAGTTTAGGAGAAAAGCTGACCTAAACATAAAACTTAACCAAGAAATCTGATATTTTCTAAGTCCAAAAGGGGCCATAATTCTTGCAAAAAGCAGGACAGAGTTATGTTTCTTGCTGTACATGGTCAGCTTATGATGGTGAACAAGTGTTGCAAGTTTTAAAGAAATAGCTTTGATAGTTTATGAGAAAATCTAACCTAAACATAAAACTTAACCAAGAAATCTGATTTTCTAAGTCCAAATAATGGGGCAATAATTCTTGAAAAAAGCAAGATGGAGTTACGTTTCTTGATGTACAGGGTCAGCTTATGATGGTAAACAAGTATTGCAAGTTTCAAAGCAATAGCTTTGATAGTTTATGAGAAAAGTTGACCTAAACATAAAACTTAACCAAGAAATCTGATATTTTCTAAGTCCAAAAGGGGCCATAATTCTTGCAAAAAGCAGGATGGAGTTATGTTTCTTGCTGTACAGGGTCAGCTATTGATGGTGAACAAGTGTTCCAAGTTTCAAAGCAATACCTTTGATAGTTTAGGAGAAAATCTGACCTAAACATAAAACTTAACCAGGCAACGCCGACGCCGAAGCCGACGCCGACACCGATCAAGTGATGACAATAACTGATCTTTTTTTTTCTTCAAAAAATCAGATGAGCTAAAAATGAGTCATGAATCTAAATCCACTCATGTGCCGGACCCCTTTGGTCATGAACGGGAAACTATACTAACCCATTTCAATCGCGCATTTCTCACCTACAACGCGCAGTTCGGTAGATGGGTACTATTCCAAACTAGTTGTTACATGTATTTATTTTCTATCGTACACCGGTCACATTTGCCTCAATTTTCTTATCGCAGGTTTCTTTTTTTAATTAATAAACTAATACGAAGATACAATTTACTTCACATGTTTGTTTTCTAAAACCTCGTATATAAAATAATCATCAACTCTCAATGTTTAGCTGTCTTTTTTTTTCAAAACAAAAGGAAATAAAAATTTCTAAATGTTTTCATTTTCTGTTAGATGAAAACACGAATTCGCTAACATCATAAGCTAGCATAATTTTTGTTTTTGTTTTTTAACATTTTTATATGAATCTATTAAGTAACGAAAAGTAAACTAAAATGCAAAAGGTTATGTTGCTTTCTATTGGCCAAAGCAATATCAAGATCAATGCAACATTTATGAAACAGAATCATTGATAGTATTATGGGAAAAGGCAGATATTTCAAGTTAGAGTTCGGTTTTAGTTGTCTGCATTTGATATGTGCCACCTGTGACTTTCTTTCAGATTTACAAATACACTTTCAGGCCTTCTGCGTAATGTAAGGGAGCTAATCCAATTAGAACTGCTTTAACACAACTTTCTTGTTAAAAGCTGACCTTCTTCGGCACGAAAAAAAAAAGAAAAAGAAATTAACAATTTCTGACCTCGTGTGACTGATGTCTGATCGCGCATGCAATCTCGCGGTAAAGGCTTTATCAACAAATGTTGTTTTAGGAAAATCAGTTGTTTTTCTTTCTTTCTGTACAAAACCCATATGCAAGCATTCATCAATATTTTTCCCATGAATAACACATTAAGTATGGATAAGTTCAAATTTTCATAGCTACTTTCAGTGACGTTTATTTTTACGGGGAACTATATATGGTACGTCTTTTCTCCTGATGTATGCAACGACCTACAATTTTCAAATAGTATAGTGCGTGTAGTGTACCTAAGGAGAACTGCTTAAAAATTCCTTCGTCGTGCAACCAAATCAACTAAGTGCTAACTTCCCCTAAAGATAGACAGTTTGAGATTGTAGTACTTGTTTCTAAAAGATAGACAGTTTGAGATTGTAGTACTTGTTCCTAAAAGATAGACAGTTTGAGATTGTAGTACTTGTTCCTATAAGGTAGACAGTTTGAGATTGTAGTACTTGTTCCTAAAAGATAGACAGTTTGAGATTGTAATACTTGTTCCTAAAAGATAGACAGTTTGAGATTGTAGTACTTGTTCCTATAAGGTAGACAGTTTGAGATTGTAGTACATGTTCCTATAAGATAGACAGTTTGAGATTGTAGTATTTTTCCTATAAGATAAACAATTTGAGATTGCAGTATTTGTTCCTATAAGATAGACGGTTAGGGGTTCCTCAGAGATTGCAGTTCTTGTTCCTATAAGATAAACAATTTGAGATTGTAGTTCTTGTTCCTAAAAGATAGACAGTTTGAGATTGTAGTACTTGTTCCTAAAAAATAGACAGTTTGAGATTGTAGTACTTGTTCCTAAAAGATAGACAGTTTGAGATTGTAGTACTTGTTCCTAAAAGATAGACAATTTGAGATTGCAGTATTTGTTCCTAAAAGATAGACAGTTTGAGATTATAGTACTTGTTCCTATAAGATAGACAGTTTGAGATTGTAGTATTTATTCCTATAAGATAGACAGTTTGAGATTATAGTACTTGTTCCTATAAGATAGACAGTTTGAGATTGTAGTATTTTTTCTATAAGATAAACAATTTGAGATTGCAGTATTTGTTCCTATAAGATAGACGGTTAGGGGTTCCTCAGAGATTGCAGTTTTTGTTCCTATAAGATAAACAATTTGAGATTGTAGTACTTGTTCCTAAAAGATAGACAGTTTGAGATTGTAGTACTTGTTCCTAAAAAATAGACAGTTTGAGATTGTAGTACTTGTTCCTAAAAGATAGACAGTTTGAGATTGTAGTACTTGTTCCTATAAGATAGACAATTTGAGATTGCAGTATTTGTTCCTAAAAGATAGACAGTTTGAGATTGTAGTATTTATTCCTATAAGTTAGACAATTTGAGATTATAGTACTTGTTCCTATAAGATAGACAGTTTGAGATTGTAGTATTTATTCCTATAAGATAGACAATTTGATATTGCAGTATTTGTTCCCTATATTATAGACGGTTAGAGGTTCCTCAGAGATTGCAGTTCTTGTTCCTATTGGATAAACAATTTGAGATTGCAGCACTTGTACCTATAAGATAAACAATTTGAGATTGCAGCACTTGTACCTATAAGATAAACAATTTGAGATTGTAGTACTTGTGCCTATAAGATAGACGGTTAGAGATTGCAGTTCTTGCTCATATATGATAGACGGTTCGAGGTTCCTATACGATAGACTGCAATACTTGTACCTTTAAGATAGACAGACTTAGACTGCAGTGCTTGTTCTTATATGACATAATGTTTGAGTGTGCAATACCTGTACGTGCAACAAAACCTGTATGTTATAATAAACGTCTGATAAACATATTCAATGAATTGACTGAGCAGTACAGTAGGAATTGCACTAGAATTTGATAAAATTTAATGTTCTGATTGTTAACATCAACGTTTTGTTTTAAATGAATAAGCTCCTACCTGTAAGCGTACCCGTACTTGTATTCCAGAATAACGTACTTCTGAACACTTATTTCAGAATAAGTACATGTATATACACCTGGTTGACTTCAGATTTCCTGAAGATAACATGAAGCTTAAGGAAAGTATTGCGAAAATATTGTTCTAATGTTTCTTGAAAACAAAACAAAAACTGAAAGAAAACGGTATGACATTCTCAAAATTTAACCATTCTGAGTACGAGGAGGAAATAAATGTATTATTGTATTTGTCTCTTTCAGAACATAAAAGAGACCGGATAGAGTCTATAGTAAAACACCTGTGTGCGGTGCTCACGTTGGCTGCTTTTATCGTCGCAGTCACCTTTATGAACGTTAATCGTTGGACTCCAGAGGTCAGTGACTATGGTCCAAAGACAGAACTGGCGTTTTTCATCATAGGACTAGTGCCATATCTCTCTATTCCGGTAGCAATTCTAAATTGTTTTGGAATATTGTTTTACAATCCATTCTACAAAACCAATAGGATTTTACCGAAATTATCGTCTGTACCATTCCTTTGTCTCCGAATTGTTACCAGAGGTGACATGCCAGATTTTGTTATACGAAACGCGAAATATAACAGAGATCTATGCTTGAATTTAGGCCTTCAACACTTCATGGTAGAAATAGTGACGGACAAACCAGTAAATTGCCAAGAGAAAGACAGGATACGAGAAATTGTTGTTCCAAAGGGCTACAGTACAAAGAATGGAAGTTTGTATAAAGCAAGAGCTCTTAATTATTGTTTAGAAAGTCATGTGAACTTATTGGCTGGAAACGACTGGATTGTACATTTAGACGAAGAAACATTACTTACTGAAGCGTCGGTGTCGGGAATTTTACACTTCGTGACAGATGGAAGTGGTGATATTGGACAGGGACCAATAAGTTACGCAAATGGAAAGATTATTAATAACTGGATAACAACATTAGCTGACAGTGTGAGGCTGGCAATGGATTACTCTTTATTTAGGTTTCAGTTTGCGTTCTTGAACAGGCCTGTCTTTGGTTTCAAAGGATCATATGTCGTTGTCCGCAACAACGTAGAAATGGAAGTTGGCCTTGACAATGGGCCAGACGGAAGTATTGCCGAAGATTGCTTCTTTGCATTAAAAGCTTGGTCAAAAGGATATAAATTTGAGTTCATCACAGGGGAAATGCTTGAAAAAAGTCCTTTCACCCTGAAAGACTTCATTCGTCAACGGCGGCGGTGGTTTGTTGGCCAGTTTTACACTGTGCTTAGTAAAGAGATTCCCCTTGTTTATAAACTTGGAATTTGTTCATCAATCATCTGCTGTATATTGATGCCCATAAGTCTTTCAAACGTTTACATAGACTCATTTTATCCAATGCACAGACCATTGATATGTTCCTTACTTAATGGTCTCGTAGGTGGAACATTCGGATTCCTCTACTGTTTTGGAGCATTTGTTTCTTGTTCTGGCAGGAATTGGTCATTAATAAGACGTATATTTATCAGCCTGTCGTGTTGTGTTTTAATTGTACCAATTGCCGCAGCAATGGAGAGCATAGCCGCTTACTGGGGACTTATGACCTTAAATTCTAACGAATTCTTTATAGTGCAAAAAGAAGTTCCAAAACGAGTCCAACCTACAGGCCATTCAAAGATCATGTGATATGCTTTTTGTCGAGCCTGCTTGCGGAAGCGAAGACATAGTCGTCCAAAAGGTTGTTCGGTGTGTGTGCGTCAGTGCGTCCGTCCGTCCGGTTTTGTTTGTCCGGACCGTAACTTTGACATACATGGAACAATCTATTTATACAATTTATATTTGGCATGAAAAGTCATTAGTACTAGTCATTCTAGTAATTATAAATGTTCTTTTTTTCAGGATTTGAATCTAAGTATTTGCTCATTTGTCTGCATAACAAGTGAAACGCATATGCATAAATTCATATTTACCAGATAAAATGAACTGTTATATCTCAAGAATCTACTGAAATGATACGTTATAAAGCTTATTTTTGTGACTGGAAATGGCATTACGCTGACACCAAAATGCATTCCATTATTTGAAACCTGTTTCTGAGTGTAGTGTAGAAAACTTATGTTTTTAACTTCAAAGCTCGCCCTTTTGCTCAATAGGTAAAACACACTTAGATGAATGAAAGGTCAAGAGTTCGAATTCCGGGCGAAGAAAATGTTGACAGAAGACAGACAACATGATTACGTCGTCTGACTTCATAGCGAAGTTGATAGTATCTCGCGGAAAATAAGTCAGTACCCTGCTAAAGGAGACGGTTCACGTTTGCCTTAACATGGAAGTCTCTAAATTGAGTAAAGAACACGTTTTCTTTTATCAAGAAGTATTGTTTTATCAAACTGCACGATCTATTTTACAATTCATTCATCACCAAAGAAAATATCTGCCGTATATTAAAATACTTTTAACATTATTGGTATGGGAATTTTTAAACAAATCTGAAAATTTCACTATGAGCACAGCTGTCGACCACAATCAGAAAATGACCATAAATTCTGTGAGAGAAGCTGGATCAATTGTCAAAGTATTTTTGTGGTCCTTGAGTGTGCTCACTACTAAAAAGATTCCCATGCAACCCAAATAGGTTAAAAAATGCTCATTTTCTCAAAATTCTGCGATTTGCGCAATATTCAGTGACATGTTTTGAACAAAGTAATAATTTTGTTTATAAAAAACACTAAATTCTTTAAAGTATAGATAAACATTCTGGTAGGAAACAATGTATATTTTTCCTAATCATATTGAATTTGAAAATTTTCCAAACTGTGTAGCCATATAAGGCATAAGTGAACTTTGTCCTTTCTAAAATGGACTGGTCTATCATTCAATTTGGGCAGTACATAATAAATTTATTATTCGAAGAGTGCTCACTGAAAATTTACTGACCGAATAGCGAATAGTGCAGACCAAGATCTTGGTCTGTACTGGTCACAAAGGCAAAATGACTTGTCGCCAGCAGGCTAAACGATAAGCTCGGCAAGTTCATATAAAAACCTACTGTAATGAATGGAAGCTGTAAAAAAACGGTAATGCTTAATAATCACGATTCAATAGTTACAAAGACTGTTACTGGGGAAGGCGCAAACATTAGCTAGAAAACTAGACAATTTTCTCGGTAATTATCTAGCTTACGCAAATCTTTTCGCAAAACATGGGTAGATATTAATAAGCCGCTATATCTGATAATTCATAATCAAAATTCATGATTAACTTTGAAGTAACTAACGTTATATACCCCAGAGTTATAACCATTGACTTAGACATAAAATTAATTGTTATTTGTCAAATGGCAATTAGCAAAAAGTTAATAGCATCTGACAAGTGGCAATTAGGAGATGGCAAGATAGTACTTAACACATATATATATATTGAAGGACATCTTTTCTATAAATAGGACAACATATCAAGCCTCTGCTGCTCTTATTCTATGGAATTTTAAATCATACATTTGTATAAACATAAGTGTGTTTCGATGAAAGAACGATGGTACATGAGGAATAATCCAGTTTTTTGTTTTGTTTTTTGCCATTTTTACATAAAGTGATGCTGAGTGTGGACTATGAAGGGGGTAGTTTACGCTAAATTATCATACGCCATTAATTATGTACAACAATGACTTGGCAATATGTATTAGGCTGCATGTCAGCATATCGAGGGCTTAGCGCAAAACGGTTGTAACTCCTTCTTTATTTCATATAAGTTACAACAGTTTTGCGCTAAGCCCGCGATATATAGAATGAGCAAAAGTAACGCAATGTTTCTGAAATAACCAAGTCCTTCGTTTGATTTTATCTATTTATTCATTTATTTATATTTATATTTATAGATTTACATTAGATTATTTATATTTTTTATTAATTTTCTTGTGATCTATTTCACAACAATGTTTTATATATTGTAATATAGTGTGCGTTTTATTAAAAATACATTTTACAAACAAGTTGGTCTCTTTCTTTCCTCCGTTTGCATAAAGAATGCGAGGATGTGATAAGAATTCTGGAGTATTGTAGTTTCCTTAATTTTGACAACCCAAATGTTTTTGTCCTATATGCTAGTAGCCATGTTTTTTTTCTTGAATGTCCTGCAGCAGCAGGCCACTTTTTCATTGGAGTGTGTGTGTGTGTCGGGGTGGGGGTGTAAATGTTCGGATCCGTCTGACATATATGACAGCTTTTCCCTTCAACGTACATATGTACTTTGATGCCCAAATGCGTGGCACGCTCCCATGTTTTGTTTTATATTTCGACATGCAAGATATATGAAATATATTCATGCAATATAAGTAAATCTCCGCATGCGCAGTCCAAACGGAGTGCCCAATATTATGGTCTGTAGTAAAGAAGTCAAAGGTAAAATGTTGTATATTGTTCTATTGCTTTAATTAAATAGAACAGGAAAACCACAAATAGTTCTTTCAAGGTCAAGAAATGTAAAAATATTGACATTTAGTCCAATTGACCATTGTGTTAACTTGAGCCGGTCTTTAGTCCGCGGGTATGATAATGGTTTGGGATAATTCGTATTATACCCAACACTGCTACCATATACCCCAGTATTACTTCTGTCTGAAAGCGAACTGCTAAAAACTTTGCTGATGTTTTTTCGTACACATTGCCTTAGGCTGCATATATGACCTTTCAGGGATTTTGCATTTGTAACATCTAAACTTGAAAGTGATAACAGTGTGTCATGAGATGACAAAACGACTAAGCTTTCAAACTTATAGATAGGGTACACGCACGTGTATCATTTCATGAGCGTCTTGGGTTTCAAAGTTCACAATATTGTAACATTCGAACAGTGAAGCTTTGATCGTTCAAAGTGTAAAATGCACACTCTAACAATAATTCGTGATAATGAAATTTTAATTCGTTCGCGACATTGTTTAAAACATGCTTTATTATCTTCGACATATCATAATACTGCACATCTATACATCATAATACTGCACATCTATACATGATGTCAATAAATAAAAACAAGAACACAGCCTACGGGTGCCATCGCTCGTCTGCAAGTGCTGGACAATATGTAAGAAAAGAGTTATAATTCAGATTTTCTAAGTACAAAAAGGGTAATAATTCTGACAAAATGCAGGTTAGAGTTATGGTTCTTAGCCTATATAGTCCAATAATTATGATAAACAAGTGTACAAAGTTTCAAAGCTGTAGCTCTTATAGTTTTTGAAAAAGGTGAAAAATTTTAACCAAGAAACTCAATTTTTCTAAGTACAAAAAGGGCCATACTTCTGACAAAGTAAATATCAGAGTTCTGGTTCTTGGCATACATAATCCCCTTATGATGATAAACAAATATGCAAAGTTTCAAAGCTGTAGATGAAAAGGTGGACCTAAACAAAAAAAATTAACCAACGCCGACGCCGACGATCAAGTGACGACAATACCTCGTAGATTTTTTTTCTCAAAAATCAGACGAACTATCAAAGAGGGGTTAACACTGCATATATTAACATTTAAGATCGAAAATACTGACAAACAGTCCATTTAATGTAACAATACTTTTTTGTAAGTGAAAGCTAACCCTAATGATAATAACATTTCTGACCTGAAAATCGAATTACCCGGTAAATGGAAATGACATTAAATAAAGCATTAAATCGTGACCTAAACGTGTTTGGGCCACGCACGGCCGTTTTACGGCCGACCAGTATTTAGCTAATACAGACTTTGTGCAAACTAACCACCGTTACAAAATTAATATCATTCTTACAAAAATAACAGATGAAATTCATGTGTCATAAAAATGATTTGAAGGGTGCAAGTCTGGTGAGGGGCTCGAACCAACAACCGTCTGAATATTTTTACCCTTCTGTACTATTTATTATGTGGATATTAGCTGGCATAGCATATAGAATTCCATACGTAATTATTTTAAGTACCCCAAATTAAAGCAATACCCACACACATGTGCAGAATAATTGTAGATCGCGTTACATGTAACAAGGTTATTCATATTTATTTATTTATTTGGGTTTTACGGCGCACCAACACATTATAGGTTATATGTCGCAAAACAGGACTACAGATTTTGGTTTCACATCTCATTTACATCGAAATAAAAACATGAGGTATGGAATCAAAAAGGTTATTCATAAGTTTTGTAGTTCTGATTGCTATTAAAGTTCCACAAAGATTTTAATTTTATGTTAAAAGCACATAGAGCAGCTGTCAAAACAGAAAATATACAAAAGTAAATGGTTAGAAAAACACTGCTCTCAATATTCCATTTGAACTTTTAGCCAGAGCAATAAAGGGAGGTAATCAAAACAATGGATTTAATAATACTTACCACTATATTAATCAAATATTCAAATCTATAGCAAATATGAGAAAAGAATAACCGAAAATATGCTTTAACAAGAAAATAATATATGATTGTCTTAAAGAAAAAAAAACAACAACTTTAAACAAAGGCATTATGTCATATGAGTCTCTAATGCTGTTCCATTTTAGTTCTATAAGTCTGTCGTACCTTTTAGACGAACAACACCGTATTTTGTATATGACAGTTTCAAATATGCATTGGAATTTAGTATTGTACGTATTGTAGCTACATGTGAAGTATCGATGAAAGCAACACCATAAGAAAAGCATAAAATGTTGAAAGATTTTTTTACGGAAGCAATTAAGGAAAATCTATTTCTCATTATTAAAGAATGATACATTTTCACTGTAGCAATAAGCGTTGTCAATAGAAATGCATCCTGGATATAGCAACATTTTTATGGACCCACCATGTATCTATGAATTTCAGTAAATTATCAAAATATGAACTGGCTGCTACAATCAGTACGTTATATTGGCATTTTAAATGTAATGTAAGTCAAAATATATATTTTTAAATGTCACGTAAATCAAAATTTTGACATTTAAATGTATTATTGTATTATAAATCAAAAATTCAACATAAGTATTCTTAACCCGCGCCATGACCTACCCGTTACCTGGTACTAAATTTAACACGACACACACACGCGCAAGCAAGCACGCACGCACGCACACTCTATGCGCGCCTGCGTGTGTGCGTGTTTCTTTGTATTCTTCTTAAGGTGAACGGATTTAACTTCACCTTCTGAGCTGACGAAACGTATTCCGGTCTTACAAAAATCTGGTATGTCAATTCCGATTTAAATTCGGATTTATAGTCCACTTTGTAACGGAAAAGTGGTCTCTTGAAAACCACTTCAAATAACGTGAAATGTTTGCATGTCTTATTTTCGATTCAGACAAACAGGATAAACTTTTTTAGAAGAAATAAAAACAAATTGTAATGTTTTATCCAGACATGTTTGAACAAGAAATTAACCACTCAAAGAAGATTTAAGTTTTATTTTCTAATTTTACTGAAATTTTTACGACGTATTAAAGAATTGAATAGGTTTGGACTACAGATCTGTATACATGCTTTATATTTTCTACTCTTATATATCCGTACGTAATTTACATTGATGTAATGAACGGATTTGGTCGAAATCATTTTTAGATTATCGTCAGTTTTTTCCCTTAATTCCACTTAATACGATAGTCAAATAAGCTCCAGTGTCCGAATAAGAAATATTTCTTATAGAATGTCATAATCTTTCAGTTTATTTAAAAAAAAACGCAATACGAAACCTATTACCAAGTTTCGTAAAGAAAAAGTCATTTTTTTACAGAAATATAGAAATCTAAACAAAGCCATCCCATCAAATTTAAATCTTCTAAATTAAGACCATATGGTCGTTTAACTGCAATTTTGGTTAAAGATTTCGGATTCTGAAATCTGATTCATTCTATCATGTATTAGAACCAAATGACAAGAACTGATTGGTCGGGCCTAAAATCTTACCCGCGGTGCCGGAAGTCAGAAGAAACGGAAACGGTCATCCATCCCAAATTTGCGAAAAAAAGTAAACGGTTATGAGACACTTTTCTTACCACCATTATTTTCGTCTGTTCACATTTTTTTTTTAAAATATACTAAGTAAATGTGCTTCGAGAAAGTGCAGAAATATTCTGAAGCGGGCGTAAAATGACATATTTAGTGACGGTGAATGTACACCAGAGTAGTGTTTAGTTTAAACATATTTTATTCCTTCCTTTTTATGACAACGGATACAATGTACATATACAGAAAATATACAAAACATTCTAAGAAAGGTAAAAGGGTTGGACCACAAGTTCATATAACATTAGTAATTCGGTCCGTCCCCGAAGGTATATTTAAAGGAAAATTTTATATTATAGATTGCATTGTATTCTTATAAAAATGACAAAATGTAATTGGAAGAGAACAAAGTTAAACGAAATGAATAACAACAATGTTGGAGAATAAGTAGAATGATTTAACTGTAAAAATTAAAAGAAAGCTAGATAGATGGTAATATAAGAAGAGAGAGAGTCCAGAGTGTTCCAAGGGTCGTAACTTGATGTGTGGGGTACAACTGCGTTAAGTTTATATGCTAAAGTAATACGGCAGCAATCAGATTTCTTAATGAAAACGATTTGTATGTTTGATATATTTTTGTACTTCTAAAAATATTAGTGAATTTTCTTCTTCAGTATAATTTTCATCTCCAAACAAAAGAGTACGCGTATTCAGTGGATGAAAGATACGTGTGGCGTTAAAAAGTTGTATTCTTTGTAAACCATAATGTCTACATTTAAAGAGAAAATGTTCGGCATCTTCAGTATCGTGACCACAATCAGATGCAGCATTGTCTCTCAAATGATTTTTATATAAATCAGCATTTAAATTACTGCATTTATTACGCATTTGAGCATGGTAAACCGAGTACAGCCTTTCGCCAATACAAAAATATGTAGGTACAGATGAAGGTTTGTATTTTAGTTTAAGTTTTGATTTAAAAATATGAATTGTGGATGACTCTCTTATATCGGATTCTAAATCGTTCCATAAAGAAGAAGCTGATGGAATAAACGAGTTAGCAAATATTTGCGTACGACGAGCAACTGTTATATAATCATTCCTGTTTCTTAGAAGATAGGGTACATCATTGGCAACTGTATCTGGAATAAGATTTAATAGATAGTCCGGTATCGACGATGCTTAGCTTTATACATGGTAACGAGTTTCTGAATGTTTCGTCTATCGGACAGAGATACCCAACCAATTTCATTAAGAAGACGTTCGATAGAAACAGACCTCGTAAGACCTGTGACAATACGTGCAGCCTCGTATTGGAGTTTTTCAAGAGAATGTTTTTCGTAATCTGCACAGCCATCCCAGACTATTGATGCGTATTCTAGAACAGGTCTCATGTAGGATATATAAATCTGATTTAACGTATTTCTTTTTAGTTTGAACTTTAATGCTCTCATTGACCCTAGAATTTTTGAGGCAGATGAAAGTATATTATTAATATGATCGTGCCATTAACCATCTGATCTAAAAGTAACTCCTAAATGTTTATGACTGTCAACATAATCAAGATGAACATTATCAAAGTAAAGAGACGGTTTAACTTCAGATCCGAGAGTAAAAAATACCACTTCTGTTTTGTTCGGATTAAAAGTTACTAACCAACGCTTGGACCATTCAGCTATTTTATTTAAGTCGTCATTTAATGTACTTTCCATAGAAGCAATATCAGAGGTGGAAACTGCGAGAGAACTGTCGTCTGCAAAGAGCCGTGTTACACTAGCAAGGTTGTCTGCAATGTCATTGACATAGGTTAAAAATAATAAGGGCCCAAGTACAGAGCCCTGTGGAACACCTGCAGTGACATACTTACAATCAGAATATGAAGAACCTACAAATACCTTTTGATTGCGATTACTTAAATAATCTTCAATCCATTGCAAAATGTGTCCATTAATTCCGTTTTTGTTTTAATTTAAAAAGTAATCCATCATGCCAGACACGGTCGAAGGCTTTTGAAATGTCACAAAAAACCGTACATGTTGGGATTTTATTATCGAAGGAGTAACAGATTTGGTGATAAATGTCTAACAGCTGATATACAGTGGAGTGCCCTGGTAAAAAACCTGACTGCCTTTCGTAAATTAACTTATTAGCAAATAGATGATTGTAAATACACAATGGCTTACAAATTGAGTTTTTACATTCTTTTAACATTCTGTGACTTATTTCATCGGTCCCAGATGATTTATTTAAAACGAGAGAAAATAAAATATCAATAATTTCTTGTTCTTGAATATAAAAACCCTGTAAGACGTTATTAGTTTTTGGGAGAAATTCTGGAAGGTTTGTTCGTGAGTCATCAACTGTAGATATAGATACAAAGTAATCATTTAAGCAATTCGCGTTTTCGGTATCTGACGTATAAATCACATCATTGCCATCGATATCAACATTTAATGGTGGTATAATTTCACAGTTTTTGTTGTCTTTTACTAACTGTTTAACTGTTTTCCAATACGATCTTGGATTATTATACATACTGTCACTTAATGTAGATTCTAAGTCATTATAGTAGTTTTGTTTAGCATGTGTTTTAAGATTGTTTACTTTATTCCGAAGTTGTTTGTAAACGTTCCAGTCATTAATTTTACCAGATCTTATAGCTATAGATTTTTGACGGTCTCTTTTACGGGAAGTACGACGAATGAATGAGTCATACCATGGTCTATCTTTTGGCCTTATCGTTACATAGTTGGACGGAATACAGCGTTTTGCTAGTTCCATAAATTTAGTATTAAAATCTTCGGAAACCTCATCGATTGTGTTTAAATCAAGAAATGACCAATCAGTTGCAATTATCAAGTCGTTAAGTTTATCAAAATCTGCACGGTTATAATACCATACTAGTCTTTTATAAGGAACAGATGGGGGTAAATTAAACTTCATGTAAATAAAAGTGCCAAAATGGCCACTTATATACCTCGGGGTATGAAAAATACCGGAATGTAAAAGTAAATCCGCATCAGAGATGGCAATAGGGTCGATTAATGTTGATGAATTAGCTGAAACCCTTGTTGGTTCCGAAATAACATTATACATATTGTTTAATAATAGGACGTCTCGAAATTTATGATTACTAGAGTTAAGCTGGTCTTCATTAATGTCCCCTACTAACAGAATTTTACCACATTTTTGAAAAGCATTTTCAAGACAAATACTTAGCCTGTCCCAAAATTCAACACCTGTGTTTGGTGGTCTATATATATTTGCAATTAAGTATTTTTCATTTTGGCATTTTATTTCAGTCCAAAGAGATTCCGGTAGGTTATTTTCTAACTCAATTAATCTTTTAGATATTAAATGATCCTTAACGTATACTAAAAGTCCACCCGAGTGACATGTATTATCTTTACGATGAATTTCACAGAAGTTTAACATTTTCAATATAACTGACTGAGTTATCCAAATGAGTTTCTGTGAAACAGACGACATCAAAGTCCAACCAGTTATCGCGTATATACTCTAATTTATTTCGAATGCTTCTGATATTTTGATGAAAAACAGAAAGAGCGCTTTCAACCAAGTCAGTTGGTCCGGGATTTAACTCGACATCACCAGATGACATTAAAAGTTTTATTAAGAGGAAACAAAATTGTAGATTCATTGATTGGAATAACATGTCCGATTTATCGAACACATTGAAAACAATTTCGTTTGTAACAAGATTACCAGCATATAATGAAACTAGTATCCCAGTACGAAGATTTATAAGACTCGAATAGATAAAACAAGTCACTTTTCGTATCATAGATACATAAATTGACAAATAAATTATAACTTTCAGTAATGTTTTTAAAGGATAACAGTAAAAATGATCTGTTTTAAAGAACCTTTGAATGCCGTTATAAAATAAACCTATTGTCGCACGGTATGCACTTAAATCATTCACTATCTATAAGGGTATAGACATAATAAGTACATAATTGGTTTGTTGGCGACAGGTAGGTTATCAAAACAAAATAACGTTACCCCTGAAATGCTACACCCAAGAAGCCTGGACTCGAAAGACGAAGAAAAGTGAAAGAGAAAGAGAAGAGTAGGAAAAACATATGTCATTTTATCAATTTGTTTACATACAAAAACGTAGAGGGAAAATCATAAATGATGATACCAAAATACAAGATACCATGCAAATAGTTCAATGAAACAAACACAAAACCTTTCTAATAGTATACTTAAACAGTTAAAAACAATTTCTAGAGTTCTACCATACACAGCGTTGTTTATACTCTGAAAAGTGGTTGTTAGAGTCCACCTACTATTTATAGAAACTGAACATTATACATGATTGATATTTCTTGGATTTTATAGTGTTTAATGGCTATTATTAGGATTACATGTAGTGATGGATAAAATAAAAAAGATCCACGATAAGCGCGTTTACATCTTTAAAGTATATGTTAGGTATTTTTTTTAAAACAGTTTAGAATAATTTTAAAGAGCATCTATAGAATAAAGAAAAGTACGGGGTAAGTGATTAAAAAAACGTTCTTTACTATCAACATACAAAAAAAAAGTCTGAATCAAAGACAAAAATCACATATAATATATGATAATAAACAAAATAGTTTCATTGTAACAATAACTGTCTGTAGGTAAAGGTAAATGGTTTCTAGAGAAGGAATTGTACATTAATTTATACCAGTAAACATGTATTCACAAAGTATACTACCGACTGATAAAAGAAATGACTGTGCAAATTAACAATATCGCAAGAATTTATAGAAAAATATATACAAATATGTAACTGCATGAATAAAATATTGATTAAGTTCGTGAATGGATGAACAAATGAATGATTGAATGAGAAAATAAATGAATGGATGAGTGAATGAATGGTTCTTTGAACAAATGAACTATTTTAAAGAATGAATGAGTGAATAAATGAATGAGTAAATGAATGAATGATTGAATGACAAGATGAACGAACGGATGACTTAATAAGTAAGTGAATAAATTTATTTGAAATAAATAAATAAATAAATAAATAAATGGGCTAAGTGATCGATAAGATGAAAGAATAAATACAATGAATGAAAGAGTGAATGAATGAATGAATGAATGAATATAATGAATGAATGAATTTTAAATAAGTAAATAAATAAATTAATAAATAAGTAAATAACTGAGTGATCGATATGTTGAATGAATAATTACAATGAATGAAAGAATGAATGAATGAACAGTTAATTTCCACCTGAGCAAATAACGTATATGTACTTGCTATGCATATGCATGAAGTTAGGCAGTATTAAGAGTTTGCCAACAGTCCGTCACCGCCTCATCCTGTGATGAGGGCAGTAAGTACTCAATGTCTTCAAATGACCTAATGTACATTTTTTTACCTTTTTCGGACTTTTTTTGCAAAAATTCGCCCATCAATCGTCCAGTAAGAATGTATTTCACCATCCCGACGTGCTTGATAGAATAGTGTTATACTGTGCATCAAATTTTGAAAGGAAAAGATGCATACTTCATTCTGTACTTTCATAAAAACGATGTTTTTCCACTACTGAATACCAAAACCATTTAAAACACAGCATGTTTTTCTTACACAATGTTTAATAATTCAAAGTTATTTCCGAACATTATGAGCCTCACGTGAATGTAGAAAGACTATTCTATAATATTTATGAACAGTACTACATCATTATAGCCTATACTTATAAAATATCAAAATACTTCTCAAACCTTTTTTTCTCAGTATAACCGCACAACATTTGTATAGCCTCAGGAGTTATCTCCCATGAACAAATTTCTTTCTGCTTTAGTGTCAATAATAAGCACACTCTCAAACGCGAACTCGTAACTTGAAAAGGTCTATAGGGATGTTTCAAAAGGATTAACAGTTTGTTTCTGTAAACCACATCTCGTGGGCTGAGCGCGAAACTATTGTATCTTGTTCTTTATCTATGTATACAGTTAAAATAGTTTCGCGCTCAGCCCTCGATCTATGCAATGTCTGAATCTTTCCAACTTGTGTGCAATATTGCAGACTGTAAGTAATGAATTGGTATTATTAATATAGGCATGTAAAAGTATATCAAGTTCTAAGACAAAGGTCACCAGGTCAGGACCTTACCACCTCCCCGGGCCTTTGTTAGCTGTATATACTGGCCACAGAGTATCTGAAATGTTCCTCCTGCAAAAAAAGTTAAACGTCTACTGGAACTCCTGAACAATAAATCATTGAACTGATTCTTTTTTGTTTAAAGCATCCCGCGAAAATGGTGATTGTTGTCCATTTACCCCAAGAAAATATAAATGCATAACTGTAGATAGAAATACATAACAAGAGCTCCCCCTAAGGTGACAAATACACCCCTTCGTATGACAGTAAAAACAGAACTTTATTTCGATGCGTGTTGTGGAGAATAGAGGAACACCTGCAGGATGTGGATGAGGAATACTACGAAACTTAACAGAAAGGCAAACGAGGATCCCTGTGACCTTGACCTTCGGGTTGCTTACCCCAAAATTGATAGGGATCTCCCTGTAGTGGTATATATTCATTGTGTAAAGTTTGTAAGACATAACTATCATTTTTAATGAGTTATAGTCTGGAAACCATTTTCAGCCTCCTGGTTACTGGCCTTGACCTTTAACCTATAGAATACAAAATCAATAGGGATCCTTCTGAAGAGTAGTGACCTTTAACATATAGAACACAAAATCAATAGGGGTCCTTCTGAAGAGTAGCTAAGTCATCAAGCGAAGTTTGAATGCTGTAACATATTTTGTTACCAGTTTCAAAACTAGTTTCAATCTCCAGTTTACTGTTTAACTTAATATAAAAGTAACAGAAATTAAGGGAACGGAAATTAAGTGAAGTCCCTGTGACCTTGACCTTTGATCCACTGACACCAAAACCAATAGATTTCTTTAGAGGTACTCAATCACTGCCTTTAGCTATTATTTGTGAGCTATTATATTTTTATGACTTCGAGTCCGGAAACCATTTTCTGTTTCGAGGTCACTGTGACCTTGAACTTTGTCCTACTGACCTTAAAAGAACAAGGATACTCCTCAGTTGGTGCTTAGTCATCCTGAAAGCTGTAATGTTGATTGTGGGACAGAATGACAACGCTATTCCACGAAAACTCATTCCACAATACGTCCGTTTCTTCAAAACAGGCGTATGAACACTATTTCAATCTTAAAATCACCAAATAAACAGTTTGTAATTATCCTTTGTTCAATATAATTTGCCACCTTTTTTGTCCAACACTATTTGTTTCAAGATTGTGTTTCTGAATATTTTGTAAAAGTAAAATATAAGTTAGAGACATTTTCATATTTTTATGGAAGCAGTAGGCCTATTTCATAAAATTTGAATGAATACATGACTAACCTGAAGCAAATGTGGAAATTTACAACAACGTAAATGTGTTTATACCTTCTTTCTTCTTACATTAACATGTCTCCGAAATGATGCTAAATATTTAATAATGCAAAAGTACTACGTGAAATAGTTTGTTTTTCATGTAAAACAAGAAATGTCTTTAAAAAGACAAACGGCGTAGAGGTAATAATGTTTGGCACATGAAAAATTCAGAATTAAACAGAATGTAGACAGAAAATATTTGGATACATAGGTGCCCGGGGCGTGACCTGGACCCCCCCCATCCCCCAAACTACAACCTCCCGTGTTTTAAAAAATAAAAAAATATCATCAAATCATGTAGAACACCATCAAATATTCATATTACAATCAAATGGTTTCAAACAAAAATATAGATGTACACATATATTTTTGTTTGAAACTGTACTTTATATTTTTGTTTGAAACCGTTTATTTGATAGTAATATGAATATTTGATATTTGACATAGATTTCCATGTTCTGTCTGCTGCGACCTTCTCCTTTAATAGAATGACCTCAAAAACAATATGGGTCATCTATCACCCTATGAAATTTCAACACTGGGTCAAGTGGTTCTAAAGTTACTGACCGGAAATGGATTTCCCTGTGTTTGCTGTGACCTTCACCTTCAATAGAGTGACCCCAAAATCAATAGGGGTCATCTACTCTACATGTCCAATCATCCTATGAAGTTTCAACATTCTGGGTCAACTGGTTCTCAAGTTACTGACCGGAAATGGTTTTCCAAGTTCAAGCTCCTGTGACGTTGACATTTACTAGAGTGACCCCAAAATCAATAGGGGTCATCTACTCTGCATGACCTATCATCCTATGAAGTTTCAACATTCTGGGTCAAGTGGTTCTCAAGTTATTGATCATAAATGGTTTTCCATGTTCAGGCCCCTGTGACCTTGACCTTTGATGGAGTGACCCCAAAACATTAGGGGTCGTCTACTCCATAAGCCCTGTCACCCTATAGAGTTTTAAGGTTCTAGGTGGGGGGAGACATACATATATGGTGTTTTCCTGTCGGCAAGAAAACAGGGTCATAAATGTGGTCTCTACAGTGTTAACAAACTTTTCCTTTGGTTCGAGTTGTGACCTAGATTTTACTCCACAAAACCCAGTTTCGAACATGGCCTAGGAATCATCAAGATAAACATTCTGACCAAGTTTCATGAAGATAGGGTCATAAATATGGCCTCTAGAGTGTTAACAAGCTTTTCCTTTGATTTGAGCAGGTGACCTAGCTTTTGACCCCACATGACCCAGTTTCGAACCTGGCGTAGGAATCATAAAGATAAACATTCTAAGTTTCATGAAAATAGGGTCATCAATGTGGCCTCAAGAGTGTTAAAAAGCTTTTCCTTTGATTTGAACGGTTAAACTAGTTTTTGACCCCACATGACCAAGTTGCAAACTTGGCCTAGGAATTATCAAGATAAACATTCTGACCAAGTTTCAAGATGGGGTCATAAATGTGGCCTCTAGGGTGTCAACAAGCTTTTCCTATGATTTTACCTGGTGACCCTAGTTTTTGATCCCTCATGACCCAGATTCGAACTTTGCCTAGGAATTATCAAGATAAACATTCTGACGAAGTTTCATGAAGATAGAGCCATAAATGTGGCCTCTAGGGTGTCAACAAGCTTTTCCTATGATTTTACCTGATGACCCTAGTTTTTGATCCCAAATGACCCAGTTTCGAACTTTGCCTAGGAATTATCAACATAAACAGTCTCACGAAGTTTCATGTAGAGTCATCAATGTGGCCTATAGGGTGTAAACAAGCTTTTCCTTTGATTTGACCTGGTGACCTAGTTTTATATCCCATATGATTCAGTTTGGAACTTGCCCCAGAGATGACCAAGATAAACATTCTATCCAAGTTTGTATCAAATCAAAGCATTAATGAAACCTCTATATGACTAAATGGGCCAAAATGGAAATTTCTCTAGAACCCATAATGGAATCTAGCCAGTTTTCAAAAGGAACCAAGATCTTATTGTGACTTAAGTCGAGTGTGTGGTTAAAACTGATATGACAGATCCATCATAGAATCCAAGATTCATTGTTGTTAAAGAGATATTGCAAGTTTGTATCAAATCAAACCATAAATGAAGTCTCTATATGGCTGCAAAGGCAAAATAGCAAATACTGGCCCTTAACGGGACCATAACTCTGGAACCCATGATAGGATCTGGCCAGCTTCTGAAAAGAAGCAAGATATTATGCCAATGCAAGTTTGATTAAAATCAATTGCAAAATGTGGTCTCTATCTAACAAGCCAAAATAGCAAATTTTGGTCCAGTAAGGGGCCATAACTCTGGAACCCATGTTGGGATCTGGCCAGTTTTCAAAAGGAACTGAAATATTATGCCAATACAAGTTCTGTGCCAGTTTGATTAAAGTCGACTGCAAAATGTGGTCTCTATTGTGTTCACAAAAAAATTCAAGACAGACGACAACATACAAAGAGCGATCACAAAGGCTCACCTGGTCACTGACAGGTGAGCTAAAAATAAATCACAAAACCAGTCAATAAAAATTTTAATAAAAAAGTAATAAATTCATGCAATTTTTCTCTAGTAATACAGATTAAAAATTTAAACAATATATCTTTTTAAAGTCTTAAAAACAAAATTAACTACATCTATGCTTCAGAATAAAATACAGTATAATTATTCTCTGTAACAAGACCTCTGAAGACCAAATACTTTACTAAAAGACATTTTCATTAATAGGCATAGTCTATAAGCATTATTCTCTATAAAAGCAGTTATCCCAATACAAACTAGGCGAGCCTCAACAAAACAAGAGCTCGTGGAACACGAAATGCCCCCCTTGATGCATTCAGTAATTGCTCAAGGAACAGAAATTATATGCTCACTCTAAACAAAAGTTCTAAAAGTTTGAATCTGACCTTGACCTTTGACCTATTAACCTAACAAGAGCATACAGAGTGATCTTGGCGCCATCCACTGAGCCATTTTTGAATGTTCCAAATTTCAAGACTAGCTCAAGGTCAAAATCAATGTCAAATTTCATTTTGGTACAAAACAATGTGTATGTGGTCCAAATTTGAAAGCTGTGGCTTAAGAAATGTGAAAGCAGGCCTCTAGATCAATTTCAAGGTCAAAGTTCATTTCGGGAGACAGAACTATGCATGTGCTTCAAATTTGAAGGCTGTAGCTTGAGAAATGTGCAAGTAGGTAATAGGTAAAAATCAATGTCAAATTTCAATTCAGAACACAAAAATATGCATGCGGTCCAAATTTGAAGCCTGTAGCTTGAGAAATGTGAAAGTAGGTCACTATGTCAATCTCAAGATCAAAGTTCATTTCGGTACACAAAACTATGCATGTGGTTCAAATCTGAAGGCTGTTGCTTGAGAAATGTGAAAGTAGGTCGGTCAAAATCAAGGTCAAATTTTATTTCGGAACACAAAACTATGCAAGTGGTCCAAATTTGAAGCCTGTAACTTCAGAAATGTGAAAGTAGGTCACTAGGTCAATCTCAAGATCAAAGTTCATTTCAGAACACAAAACTATGCTTGGTTTCAAATTTGAAGGCTGTAGCTTGAGACATGTGAAAGTAGGTCACTAGGTCAAAATCAAGGTCAAATTTTATTTTGGAACAAAAAACTATGCATGTGGTTCAAATTTGAAGCCTGTACATTCAAAAACGTGAAAGTAGGTCACTAGGTCAAAACAAGGTCAAAGTTTTTTTCTGTACACAAACCTATGCATGTGGTCCAAATTTGAAGGCTGTAGCTACAGAAATGTGAAAGTAGGTCACGAGGTCAAGATCAAGGTCAACTCATGTCAAGGTTCATCTTGCCACTTGAAACTACATGTGGTCCAAATTTGAATGAAGTAAGTTATGAACATGAAGGTTCTAAGTTTTTCCCTATATAAGTCTATATGAACCATATGACCCCTGGGGCGGGGCCATATTGACCCTAGAGGGATAATTTGAACAAACTTGGTAGAGAACCACTAAATGATGCTACATTACAAAATATCAAAGCCAGTCTTTGTGGTTTCGACAAGAAGATTTTCAAAGTTTTTCCCTATAAGTCTATGTAAACCATGTGACCCCCAGGGCGGAGCCATACTTGAACCTAGGGGAATAATCTGAACAATCTTAGTAGAGGACTACTAGATGATGTCATATACAAAATATCAAAGCCCTAGGCCCTGTGGTTTTGGACAAGAGGTTTATCAAAGTTTTTTCCTATATATGTCTATATAAACCATGTGACCCCCGGGGTGGGGCCATATTTGACCCCAGGGAAATAATCTGAACAATCTTGGTAGAGGACTACTAGATTTTGCTACATACCAAATATCAAAGCCCTAGGCCCTATGGTTTTGAACAAGAAGATCAGAAACCGTTTTAACTGTTCCTGGCCAATGTGACCTTGACCTTTGACCTAATGACCTCAAAATCAATAGGGATCATCTGCTGGTCATGGCCAACCTAACTATCAATTTTCCTGACACTAGGCCAAAGCGTTCTAGAGTTATTGCCTGGAAACCATTTTACAGTTCCTGGTCACTGTGACCTTGACCTTTGACATACTGACCTCAAAATCAATAGGGGTCATCTGCTGGTCATGACCAACCTCCCTATCAGCTTTCTAGACCCTAGGCCTAAGCGTTCTTGAGTTATCATCCGGAAACCGTTTTACTGTTCAGGGTCACTGTGACCTTGACCTTTAACATACTGACCTCAAAATCAATAGGGGTCATCTACTGGTCATTACCAACCTCCCTATCACTTTTCATGATCCTAGGCCCAAGTGTTCTTGAGTTATCATCCGGAAACCGTTTTACTATTCAGGGTCACTGTGACCTTGACCTTTGACATACAGACCTCAAAATCAATAGGGGTCATCTGCTGGTGATGACCAACCTCCCTATCAACTTTCATAATCCTAGGCCCAAGCGTTCTTGAGTTATCATCCGGAAATGAATTGGTCTACATTCCGACCGACCAACATCTGCAAAACAATATACCCCTCCTTCTTCGAAGGGGGGCATAATAAAGATGCTCCAACTAGGGCTGTATGCAGGCAATTTGAGGTTATTACAAAATAAATGTCAACACTATGCAACATCCCTCCAGAAAAACAAGAGATCACAGAGTGAACTTGGCGCCCACCAATGTGTCATTTTTGAGTGTTCCAAATTTCAAGACTTATTGACTAGCTCAAGGTCATTTCATTTCCGTACACAACACTGTGCATGTGGTCCAAATTCGAAAGCTGTAGCTTGAGAAATGTGAAAGTAGGTCACTAGATCAATATCAAGGACAAAGTTCTTTGTACACAAAACTATGCATGTGCATCAAGTTTGAAGGCTGTAGTTTGAGAAATTTGAAAGTACGTCACTAGGTCAATCTTAAGGTCAAAGTTTATCTCGGTACACAAAACTATGCAAGTGGTCCAAATTTGAAGGTTGTAGGTTGAGAAATGTGAAAGTAGGTCACTAGGTCAAAATCAAGGTTTAATTACACTTCAGAACACAAATCTAGGCATGTGGTCCAAATTTAAACCCTGTACCTTCAAAAATGTGTAAGTAGGTCACTAGGTCAATGTCAAGGTAAAAGTTTGTTTAGGTACACAATCCTATGCATGTGGTCGAAATTTGAAGCCTGCAGCTACAGAAATGTGACAGTAGGTCACTAGGTCAATCTTAAGTTTAAAGTTCATTTTGTTACATAAAACTATGCATGTGGTCCAAATTTGAAGGCTGTAGCTCAAGAAATGTGAAAGTAGGTCACTAGGTCAAAATCAAGGTCAAATTTCGGAACACAGAACTATACATGTGGTCCAAATTTGAAGCCTGTACCTTCAAAAATGTGAAAGTAGGTCACTAGGTCAATATAAAGGTCAAAGTTTGTTTCGGTACACAAAACTATGCATGTGGTCCAAATTTGAAGACTGTAGTTTGAGAAATGTGAAAGTAGGTCACTAGGTCAAAATCAAGGTCAAATTTCATTTCGGACCACGAAACAATGCATGTGGTCCAAATTTGAAGCCTGTACCTTCGAAAATGTGCAAGTAGGTCACTAGGTCAATGTCAAGGTCAAAGTTTTTTTCAGTGAACAAAACTATGCATGTGGTCCAAATTTGAAGGCTGTAGCTACAGAAATGTGAAAGTAGGTCACTAGGTCAAGGTTCATCTTGCCACTCAAAACCATACATGTGGTCCAAATTTGAATGTTGTAGGTTATTGACAAGAAGATTTTAAAAGCTTTTCCCTATATAAGTCTATATGAACCATGTGACCCCCGGGGCGGGGCCATATTTGACCCTAGGGGGATAATTTGAACAAACTTGGTAGAGAACCACTAGATGATGCTACATTACAAATGCCAAAGCCCTAGGCTTTGTGGTTTGGACAGAAAGATTTTAAAAGTTTTTCCCTATATAAGTCTATGTAAACCATGTGACCCCCGGGGTGGGGCCATATTTGACCCTAGGCGGATAATTTGAACAATCTTAGTAGAAGACCACTAAATGATGTCACATACAAAATATCAAAGCCCTAGGTCCTGTGGTTTTGAATAAGAGGTTTTTCAAAGTTTTTCCCTATAGAAGTCTATATAAACCACGTGACCCCCGGGGCGGAGCCATATTAGACCCCAGGTAAGGAATTTGAATCATCTTGGTAGAAGACCACTAGATGATGCTTCATACCATATATCAAAGCCCTAGGTTCTGTGGTTTTGGACAATAAGTCTGACAAAGTTTGGTCAAAATCCCTCCAGTAGTTTCTGAGATGCGATAAAAAATTGTTAACGGACGGACGGACTGACCAACCACAGATGCAGAGTGATTTGAATAGCCCACCATCATGATGATGGTGGGCTTAAAATATACAAGAGGGCCAGATTGGCCAGAAGTCGCTCACCTCTCCGTGACTATTTAACCTTGTATATGACATACCGAATCATGAATGGTAACAATTGCATTTTGTATAAAAATCAACTAAAAAATCCAAGCCAACTTTCATCAACTTCCAACACATCGTTTCAGACATGTTGTTTAAAGAAAAGTATGGACTGACTAATGGATAGGCATTGGCTAGACTACTGACATTCAATGATTACTCTGTGCTCAGGTGAGATAAAAATTTGGAAGCGGAGGATGATAAAGACTAAGTTTGATGATGATCCATCACAGTTCACAAGGTTTAGTCGTTTGAAGGTTTTTTCTATTTTCAACTCTAGCACAGCCTAGAAGGGACCAAGTGCCCCCAATTGAACAAACTGTTGAGATGTCATTACATTGCAGCTACATGACAAGCAAGTTTGGGGGTGTGGCTAAGCACCCTTATTTGAACAAAGTTGAGAGAAACTTTTCCAGGGTGCTACAGACCAAAGTTTGGTGTAACTGACCTGCTTGGATACTAGAAATGCGATGAAATATGCCAGAGACTGGACCATCCAATATACAAATAGCTCACCCTGAACCTTCAGTTAAGGTGCGCTAAAAATAAGGTAAATATTAAAATCCCTAAAATATATGCATACCACCTTAATGTTGATGATGTACACCAAGTTTCATTTATGGAAACAGTAGGAGTAGAGTAAGCACTGGGGGCATAGGTACATGAGAAACTTGTTGAACATTGAAGACTGAACAAACCTTCCATCATTACTGGAGAAGTTCAAGAGGATTATATAACTGGTTACACAAGGTCACCTGAACTTTCAACATGCACCACACAAGTTTATAGTTAAACTAGTTTAAACATCCAATCAGCAATCAAGTTAACTTATTGGGTTTATTATGCCACGTTATGCAGTACTTTTTTTTTTTTTAGAGAGAAGCCATTAAGTAGATCAATATGGGGGCTACTAATGGTTACCCAGCCTGGCTTCCTGCCTGCATGGTTATTTTTTTAAATACTGCAAATATTTCTTGAGTAAATTTTAAGCCTCTAGAATAGCACATTTTTATCTGATGGCTAAACCATACAACCCATGTTTGGAGTAAGGGACTATAAAATTGTCACTATAGAAACAACCTGCAGGAGTTTTTTTCCTCCGTTAATGAAGAAACGTATACATGAGAAATGACGGAACTATCATAGGGACTGGAGCCATTCTTTTTACATGTTAAACTATATACAGGTTATTGACCATCAAATGAATCAAGCTTTCATTCGCTATGCTTTGTTACTGCAAAAATCTATTTCACAGACATTTGAAGGTCAATAAGTGATCTTTAACCTATGCTTACATTCTTCAGGACTCAACAATTTGAGAACTAAACAAGGAAGCTATTTGTAGTATTATAATACTTTGCAATGGTTTTTCAACATATGTATACAGTCTTAACATGAAGTCCAAAGATATAGACAGCATAGCAAAATTGCTCTGTCAATACAATGCACTCTAAGTAATTTACATAATAGCTGAGGAAACAATATCCTTGAAACTGAAAACAAATTTTTCCTGCAAGTCATTACCATTCACCATCGTTTTAACATTTTCCTCATTTATCCCTTTCTGTCCAGTTTATTTTTCAATCAGGATAAAGTACCTCACAAATGGTGTTAATGTATACACAACTTTTTATCCTGATTTTATTCAATTCTTGTAGTGACAGGTTTCTCTTCCCCCTTTTTATGAAGTCATATACCTTATATCACAGTCAATACCTCTTATAATTTCATTTCATCTGTAATGTACACAAATCATCAAAGCTGTCTTTTCAATATGGAGTGTTATTAATTTTCTGTATTTGCGATTCAGTTTTTCCATTTGAAATTTCTGTTTCAATTTCATTATGCCGTAGTTATTTAATTTTCCATTTCACTAGAATATTTTCCAACCAGTTACATAATTTTGATTTATGATTAGTTATATTTTTAGTTTTCTCTTTTCCTACAATTTCCTTATTATTTTCAGCAAACTTTTCCACACCTAAAACCTTTCGTTTTTGTATCTGTACATATTGATTTTCAAATTTCATGATGAATTTTGTCACCACTAGAATCACATGATTCTGTATTGTACTCATCTTTGACTTCTTTTCTCTGGTCATCAATATGGTATTCCTGATTCCAGCTTACTTTAACTTACCCTTAGTGGATTTATCTTCAGAATCTTCAACCATGTCAGCCATTATTTCCTCAGTAATACCTTCTTTGAGCTCCTTATTTTCCTCTGTGCTGTTTTTATTTTCTTCACTGTCTTCGTCTTGATTGTATGTCTTTTCTTCTTGTTGCTTTTGTGGACTTTCTTCACTTCCATCTTTTTGATTTGATTTCTTCGGTTTGAGTTCCTCATTTTCCTCTGTACTGTTTTTATTTTCTTCACTGTCTTTGTCTTGATTGCCTGCTTTTTCCTCTTGTCGCTTTTGAGAATTTTCTTCACTTTCATCTATTTGATTAGATTTCTTCGATTCTCCAGCAAGTAAACTATCTGAAATGTTTCCATTTTCATCATTTTTCTCATCTATCTTGCTTTCTGTTTTATCTAAATCTTTACCAACATCCACATTTTCGTCAATTATGCTTTCTTCATTATCTTCATCAGAAGCTTTCCCATTGTCTTCAAATGATTTTTCAGCATTTGCAGCTTTCATTTCTTCAGTAAATTCCCATGGAGGAGGAGCCTGATCCTTGCATCTTTTCAAAGCAAATTTCCACACCATGAATCCAGATGTACCAACCGTGTACCATGCTTTCTCCACTGTGTACAAACCTACAGAAAACAGACATTTAAAAACTGGTTGAAACAAAAGGGAAACAGCATTTGAAATGTTGTTAATGTAAAATATGTATATTATGACAGTAACTTTTATCTGGGATGTTGTATTTGCCTTGTCTGGATTTTGTGAGGGCAGATCATACAAGGCAAGCAACCGAAGTGTGATCCGCCTGGCAAAATCCACAACCAAACACAGTAACTGTGATCAAGCTACTGTTTAAATAACCAATGAGTTGCCAGATTGTAATGTTTTGGAGCCTTATTTCTAAAGGAATAATTGTCAAAAAGATACAAACTATAAATATATTTGAAACTTTAAACATTCTCAATTTCATTAAATGTAAAATTTTTCAATTCTGGTGCTGTAACTCCGGAGAGTCTAACAGTATATTGTGACCACATTTTGTGAACATTAGACAACAAGAGCTCCACAAAGTTGGGCAATAAATGCCCAAAGTTCTAGATCAGAGGAGGAGAAAGTAAAATTAAAAAGAATTTTTTTTTAGTGTGTGTATGTCAGAGTGGGGATGTAAAGTGACTGTGATGATGGAATACTAAGACAGACAAGAGGACCATGATGGTCCTGAATCGCTCACCTGTCCCCACATGAACTGAGTATGACGTCGTTTTTTCTATTATTTGACATAGTGACCTAGTTTTTGAGCTCATGTGACCTAGTTCTGAACTTGACCTAGATATCATCAAGATAAAAATTCTGACCAATTTTCATGAAGATCCATTGAAAAACATAGCCTCTAGAGAGGTCACAAGGTTTTTCTATTATTTGACATAATGACCTAGTTTTTGAAGGCATGTGACCCAGTTTTGTACTTGACCTAGATATCATCAAGGTGAACATTCTCACCAATTTTCATGAAGATCTCTAAAAAAAATGGCCTCCAGGGAGGTCACAAGGTTTTTCTATTTTTAAAGCTACTGACCTAGTTTTTGATCGCACATGGCCCAGTTTCGAACTTGACCTAGAAATCATCAAGGTGAACATTCTCACCAATTTTCATGAAGATCAATTGAAAAATATGGCCTCTAGAGAGGTCAAAAGGTTTTTCTATGTTTAGACCTAGTGACCTAGTTTTTGACCGCAGTTGACCCGGTTTCAAATTTGAACTAGATATCATCAAGATGAACATTCAGACCAACTTTCATACAGTACCCATGAAAAATATGGCCTCTAGAGAGGTCACAAGGTTTTTCTATTATTTGACCTACTGACCTAGTTTTTGTTCGCATGTGACCCAGTTTCAAACTTGACCTAGATATCATCAAGATGAATATTCTGACCAATTTTCATGCAGATCCCATGAAAAATATGGCCTCTACAGAGGTCACAAGGTTTTTCTTTCATTTGACCTACTGACCTAGTTTTTGACCGCACCTGACCCAGTTTCAAACTAGACCTAGATATCATCAAGGTGAACATTCTGACTAATTTTCATGCAGATCCCATGAAAAAAATGACCTCTAGAGAGGTCACAAGTTTTTTTTATTATTTGACCTAATGACCTAGATTTGGACCGCACGTGACCCAGTTTTAAAGCTGACCTAGATATCATCAAGGTGAACACTCTGACCACTTTTCATGAAGATCCATAGAAAAATATTGCCTCTAGGGAGGTCACAAGGATTTTCTATTTTTAGACCTACTGACCTAGTTTTGGACCGCACATGAACCAGTTTCGAACCTGACCTAGATATCATCAAGATGAACATTCTGACCAATTTTCATGCAGATCCCATGAAAAATATGGCCTCTACACAGGTCACAAGGTTTTTCTATTATTTGACCTACTGACCTAGATTTGGACCGGACGTGATCCAGTTTGGAATATGACCTAGATATCATCAAGATGAACACTCTGACCAATTTTCATGCAGATCCCTGAAAAATATGACATCTTGAGAGGTCAAAAGGTTTTTTTATTATTTGACCTACTGACCTAGTTTTTGATCGCAGTTGACCCAGTTTCGTACTTGACCTAGATATCATCAAGATGAACATTCTGACCAATTTTCATGCAGATCCCATGTAAAATACGGCCTCTACAGAGGTCACAAGGTTTTTCTATTATTTGACCTACTGACTTAGTTATCATAAAGATGAATATTCTGACCAATTTTCATGCAGATCCCATGAAAAATATGACCTCTAGAGAGGTCACAAGGATTTTCTATTATTTGACCTACTGACATAGTTTTTGACCGCAGTGACCCATTTTCGAACTTGACCTAGATATCATCAAGTTGAACATTCTCACCAACTTTCATGAAGATCCATTGAAAAATATGGCCTCTAGAGAGGTCACAAGGATTTTCTATTATTTGACCTACTGACCTAGTTTTTGACCGCATGTGACCCAGTTTCAAACTTGACCTAGATATCATCAAGTTGAAGATTCTCACCAATTTTCATGAAGATCCATTGAAAAATATGGCCTCTAGAGAGGTCAAAAGGTTTTTCTATGTTTAGACCTGGTGACCTAGTTTTTGACCGCAGTTGACCCGGTTTCAAACCTGACCTAGATATCATCAAGATGAACATTCAGACCAACTTTCATACAGTACCCATGAAAAATATGGCCTCTAGAGAGGTCACAAGGTTTTTTTATTATTTGACCTACTGACCTAGTTTTTGATCGCATGTGACCCAGTTTCAAACTTGACCTAGATATCATCAAGATGAACATTCTGACCAATTTTCATGCAGATCCCATGAAAAATATGGCCTCTACAGAGGTCACAAGGATATTCTATTATTTGACCTACTGACCTAGTTTTTGACCGCAGTTGACCCATTTTCGAACTTGACCTAGACATCATCAAGTTGAACATTCTCACCAAATTTCATAAAGATCCCATTAAAAATATGACCTCTAGAGTGGTCACAAGCAAAAGTTTACACACGCACGGACGACGGATGCTGCACGATCACAAAAGCTCACCTTGTCACTATGTGACAGGTGAGCTAAAAAACCTACAAGTGATTTTTCAGTCTCAAGGTGTGACCATGACCTTGGACCTACAGATGCCCAAAACAATTTGAGTCATCTACTGACCACAGGCAATCATGCTATTAAGTTTCACGACTGTAGGGAAAGGTGTTCTTTAGTTACTGAGAGTAAAGAGTTTTCAGTCTGGAGTTTACTGTAACCTTGATTTTTGAATTACTGACCCTCAAAATACAAGGATCATCTACTGACCACAGACAACAATCTTATAATGTCTGATATGTAGGCCACAGAGTTCTTTCGTTACTGAGCAGAAACTATTTTCCGACTAAAGGTCACTGTGATCTAGACCTTTGACCTACTTATCCAAAAACTGTACGGGACATATACTGACTGCAGGAAATCATCTTATAAAATTAATGTTGACCATTGTGAGGTCAAACATTATTTATGGATAGGAAACCAAATGGTCTGACGACCATAATCACTCGGCCACAGAGGTCCCACATCTTTCATGTTTAGCATACAAGGTGGGCATAAAACAAAAAATATCATGAGGCATATGTGTATGCCAGCAACATTTACCATCGTATCTATATCCCTCCTCGGGAGCAAACACGGTGCTGAGCTTGTACCCTCTAATGACACGTACAGGGTTTCCAGTCTCTACATTCTTGCTCAGTGCTAAATTACCTCTAGTCAAGGTCTGGTTCTTTGACTGTGGTGCTGTTCTCAAATTCTGCAAACAAATGGAACTGACAAACTAAACCTGCTAATATTTTATTCATTCATTCATTCATTCATTTACTATCCAAACATAATCTACCAGAAGTTAAGATTACAAATAAGGTCCTGTGACCTTGATCTTTGATCTAGACCCCCATCCAGAAAAAAACCGGCAACAATTTCCAGTCTCCAGGTCACTGTGATCTACTGACTATAAAGGGAAACAATGATCCCCAAGCTGTGCAAAACTACCATGTGAAGTTTGAAAGTAACAGCTATGATACAATGACACTGCAATAGAATGTTCTCTTTTTCCAAAAATGGTAATCGCTAAAATTTCTTATTATTGAAGGATATGCATCATACAGACACGGAATCAAATTAATATATCTCAGTTATTTTCTTCCGATCAAATTATTATTGTTCAGTTTTATATTATCATATCACTCCAACACGGCCCTCATGATATACATTAGATTGTAATCTATAAACTAAATGTGTGAACTGATACCCTACTATAACTTAAATAGTGTTTTATTTCATTTCTTCTATGATTTGAAGAATGTGGTATGCAAACAGGAGGGCCAAGATGGCCCTAGGCCGCTCCCCTGATAAACACACCATAACAGTGTAAACATGTATGACCTCTTGATTTCATGGAAACAAATATTCTGGCCGATTTTCATTAGGATTGGACCAAAAATGTGGTCTCTTGAGTTTAAACAAGTATTTTCTTTGATATGACCTAGTGACCTACTTTTTAAGCCCAGATGACCCATATTCAAACTTGACCTACATTTCATCAAGGCAATCATTCTGACCAAATTTCATGGAGATCAATTAAAAAAATACAGCCTCTATCGCATACACAAGGTTTTTCTTTGATTTGATCTAGTGACCTAGTTTTTGATCCCAGACAACCCATATTCAAAACTGACCTAGACTTCACCAAGGCAATCATTCTGACTTAATTTCATGACGATGAATTGAAATGAACAGCCTTTATCGCATACACAAGGTTTTTCTTTGATTTGATCTAGTGACCTAGTTTTCAATCCCAGACGACCCATATTCAAAACTGACCTAGACTTCACCAAGGCAATCATTCTGACTTAATTTCATGAAGATGAATTGAAATGAACAGCCTTTATCGCATACAAAATGTTTTTCTTTGATTTGACCTGGTGACCTAGTTTTTGACCCCAGATGACCCATATTCGAACTCGACCTATATTTCATCAAGGCAATCATTCTGACCAAATTTCATGAAGATCAATTGAAAAATACAGTCTCTATGGCATACACAAGGTTTTTCTATGATTTGACCTAGTGACCTAGTTTTTGACCCCAGATGACCCATATTCAAACTTGACCTAGATTTCATCAAGGCTATTATTCTGACCATATTTCATGAAGATCAATTGAAAAATACAGCCTCTATCGCATACACAAGGTTTTCCTTTGATTTGACCTAGTGACCTAGTTTTTGATCCCAGATTACCCATATTCGAACTCAACCTACATTTCATCAAGGCAATCATTCTGACCAAAGTTTATGAAGATCAATTAAAAAATACAGCTCGTACACAAGGTTTTTCTTTGATTTGACCTTCTTACCTAGTTTTTGACCCAGATGACACATTAGAATTTGACCAAGATTTTATCATGGCAATCATTCTGACCACAATTCATGAAGATAAACTGAAAAATAAGCCTCTATTGCATACACAATGTATTTCTTTGATTTGACCTAGTGACCTAGTTTTTGACCACAGATGACCCATTTTCGAACTTGACCTAAATTTTATCAAGGTCAACATTTTTACAAAATTTCATGAAGGTTGAAAAATACAGCCTCTATCGCATACACAAGGTTTTTCTTTGATTTGACTTAGTGACCTAGTTTTTGATCCCACATGACCCATTTTCAAACTTGGCTTAGATTATATCAAGGCAATCATTCTTACCAAAATTTATGAAGATCAAGTGAAAAATACAGCCTCTATTGTATACACAAGGTTTTTCTTTGATTTGACCTAGTGACCTAGTTTTTGACCCTAGATGACCCAGGTAAACATTTTGACAAAATTTCATGGCTTAGTTTTTATCAAGGTCAACATTTTGACAAAATTTCATGAAGATCAGTTGAAAAATACAGCCACTATCGCATACACAAGGTTTTTGTTTGATTTGACCTAGTGACCCATTTTCAAACTTGGCCTAGATTTTATCAAGGTAAACATTTTGACAAAATTTCATGGCCTAGATTTTATCCAGGTCAACATTTTGACAAAATTTCATGAAGATCAGTTGAAAAATACAGCCACTATCGCATACACAAGGTTTTTGTTTGATTTGACCTAGTGACCTAGTTTTTGACCCCAGATGACCCATTTTCGAACTTTGCCTAGATTTTATCAAGGCAATCATTCTGACTAAAATTTATGAAGATCAAGTGAAAAATACATATTGTATCGCATACTCAAGGTTTTTTTATTTGACCTAGTGACCTATCTTTGACCCCAGATGAACCATTTTCGAACTTGGCCTAGATTTCATCAAGGTTATCATTCTGACAAAATTTCATGAAGATCAGTTGAAAAGTACAACCTCTATCGCATACACAAGCTAAATGTTAGACAACAGATGCCGGAAGACAGACGCCGGACATCGAGCGATCACAATAACTCACCCAAGCATTGCTCAGGTGAGCTAAAAAAAGAACCTATCACTGGTTGTAGCTGTGGACTGAAATATATTCAGCTTTCTGGGGATTTTTTTGCGGTAACTATGCTGAGCTTCTTTACTGCATGCACAGTTGCCCCCGAGCCAGCTATTTCAATCCACACCTTCAACCAACAAATTCTTACACTATGACTTTAACAGCATTTCTCCATACAAACCTTTGGGTTAGTTCTTGTGCCCTTTAGATCACGTCCCCCTAAAAAAGTACAATACTACAGACTGAGTTCTCTAGAAACATAATGACCTTAGCAACAAGAGCACCGCAATGCAGAGCAATATACGCCTTAAGGTATGACCTTTGGCCCCTAAGTGTGACCTTAACCTTGAAGTGAGCTATCTGAAACGTGCACTCTGCAAGTCATCTCCATGTTGTGGACATTTGTGCCAAATTTCTTTAAAATCTTTCAAGCAGTTCAAGAGTTACTAAGCGGACATGAAACAAAGTCATATGACCTTTGGCCCCCAAGAGTGACCTTGACCTTGAAGTGAGCCATTCGAAACATGCGCTCTGCACATTGTCTTGATGCTGTGAACATTTTTGTCAAGTTTGTTCAAATCCTTCAAGGGGTTCAAGAGTTATAGAGCTGACACATATGCTAACGGACAGACAAGACACCAGCGTCATAACATAATACATCCTTTCGGGCATATAAAAATTAAAGACATTACCCTTTACACAGATATCAGTTAATATTTATACAATGCAAACATCAGCTGCTTCTCTTTAACAAAGCCTAAACTACTGTTGTACCAAGTGGACTACCATGGCTCTAGATCACACTTTGGTGTTTTATATGTTGTATGATGGATTTATCTTAAAACAAGAAACTTTTTGAAAAACATATATGCTCCACATGATGGTCTATCATAGGTGGATGATACAAGGATATACTTCACCAGTGCAAGTAAAGCACTTCCGATAATCAACATTATCACTGTATCCTCCACAAGTGTAAGTAAAAGATTCTAAACTAGATGCCCACGGGCAACATGTTGAGCCTGCCCTTTGACCCCTTGCTGTGACCCTATGTCAAAGTTATGGGATGGACAAGATCTGACATGAACTTTGACCTCCGTGACCTTGAACTTTGACATAGGAACCTGGGGTTTGTGCATGACACTCCGTCTCAATGAGGTCAACACTCGAGCCAAATATAAACAAGATTCCTCAATGCATGCCAAAGCTATGGGCCAGACAAGATCTGACATGACCTTTGACCTCCAACTGTGACCTTGACATTTGAGACTAACCTGGCGTTTGCGCACGACACTCTGTCTCACTGAGCTTAACATTCATGCCAAATTTAAACAAGATTGCTCCATGCATGTCAAAGTTATGGTCCGGATAAACAAATCCAGATGGACAGACGCATTGACGCACGCACACACATACACCGAACAGCCATTTGGACAGCCATGTCTACGCTTCCGAAAGTGGGCTCGACAAAAATCAACATTACACTCATACCTTCAAACAAGGACTTACCTTCCCCAGTGTAAGTAAAGCACTCCCCATAATCAACATTATCGTCATATCCACCAGACAATGCAATAGAGTAGGCACCATCAGCACCAGCATGGATACCAGCTACAGTTGGCCTGTAATGAACTATTGTTTCTGACAAATCTTAACAAGAATGATGTCAAAATTCAGGGGTTTTTTCCCAGCCATTTTAATAGCCATTATTAGGCTATATTCCCAATGCTAAAAAGTATGTTTTTTTCCCAAAATGAGTGCAAACATTCCCAATCACCATTCTGAAAAGAAAATGATCAAAACTGCACAAACATTGACCAAATTATGGACAATTTTGTAATGGCAGTATGTTAAAGAGGTTGTACAATGTGAAACAAGTGCATGAGAAAGTGCTTAAACACATCCTTACTATATCCTATGGGACAAAATATTTCCCAATTTGGAACATTGTATTAGTATCAATTCATTCTTGTAAGCGGTATTGATGCTAGACGAAACGGTCCCATTTGGTTAACCAAGAGATGGCCTATATAAAGCAACCTAAGTCTAAAATGAGGTCAAGGTCAAACTGAGGTCAGGTGATGTCTGAAGATGAGGAATGTTCACAGGTTACATCTGTATTAGTATCAAGTCATTCTAGTGAGGGGTATTGATGCTAGACCAGGGGTCCTGAAATAAGCTGTCCGAGTTGTCCGATTCGTGGATTCCTCGGTCCGGACAAGCAGTTTTTAGAAGCTGGCTTGTCCGGGGACAAGTAAAATTTCCGTGGTAAACATTTTATAAAAACGAAACTAATCGGCGTCATCTATGATTTCCGCATGCCTAAAGGCAATATCTAATCTGTTTGTGATCATTTATGACCCTTAAATTATCAAAACAAAAATGTATGCAGCCATTTATAGACACGTGGACTGGTTTACTACATTTAATGATCATTATTGGAAAATTAAATCGTGAAGTTGAAAATGAGTGCCAGTCTGGAGATTCCCGTTATCTACTTTCATTTTTGATTTTCAGAAAATCCATTAGCTAGGTTACGCTATGTAAAAAAGTTTAGTAGCCAAAATTTGTGGCTTAATTTTTCGAGTCGATTGTTTTGACATTTAACAACTCGGACAGCTTATTTCAGGACCCCTGAAAGACCAGTGCAGTATTCAGTGAGGGTAGACGTTCTAATTAGGCATACTGAGATTATTTTTGTCAATGGCATGTGTTCAAGTGTTCTTAATTATTCTCTACTCACTAAACTTGCTAGTCATAACATATTTTCAAGTGGATGTTCTAGTCACTAAACTTGCTAGTCATAACACATTTTCAAGTGGATGTTCTAGTCACTAAGCTTGCTAGTTATAACATATTTTCAAAAGGATGGTTCTAGTCATAACATAAAAACTTTCTATAAGTTAAAATAGAAGTCAACAGAAGTGTATGTTTGTATTATTTGTTTATTCAGTAATGATAATGCTAATCCTTCCCTTTTTAAACTAAAAAGTACGGACAAGTTCTTCTTTGGTACGGACAAGTGGATTTGTGGGCCCAACTTGTCCGTGGACAAGTAGACTCTGAAAATATTTCAGGACCCCTGGCTAGACGAAACAGTCCCATTTGGTTAACCTCGTACGGACGGACGGACAGGAGGATCACTATATGCCTCCCGCATCAGTAGATGCCGGGGGCATAAAAAAAACCCGAAATTGAATGACACATGCTCCCTTAATGCCGAGTATTATGAAGTCCAACAAGGCGCCTAAATAGGCCCCGAGATGTTCTTCTGAGGAGGACCTTGACAATTTAACCTGTAGAGCTTCTGAGTTTTGTATGTATACAGCCATCTTTTTTTTGTTGTGGTGTTGCCATTAAAGCAAACCTGAAAGAAATCTAATGAATTTTCATAAAGATCAAGTTGCGTTCATAGTGAGATTCAGAAGGAATTGTTTAAAGATTCTTTTGCACTAGTAGTCCTCACCTGTAGTCTAGCAGAAACATTTAAAATTGAATAAGAGCTCTGCCAAGCCGGCAATATACGCCCGAAGGACATGTGTGTTGGTGATGGCAGGTGGTTCTCTGCAAATCTCATTACTACCGACCTACATGCCAAGTTTAAAGTCAATACCTTGAATGGTTAATAAGTAATGCTTCTGACATAAAATATGACAAGAAACTAGACAGGTTTAACCTTTGAGCTCAATTTGTGACCTTGACCTTTTTACTTTTGGGAAACTGTAAAAAGGTTATACTACTCCTTTTGCCTTTTTAGTAAGTCTGGTGTCTGTAAAAATTGCCTGTCATAAAGTGTTACCTATACACAGGTATGTTTTAAATGTCTACTGTAAAGATCGACTGCTCTTAACTGTGTGAATATTTTAACAACTCTAATTACCATTAAACCTTGATGACTCTATATCTGTAATAACTTTACTTTAGTTGTTATGAAAACAGAAAAATATCCAGACTTTTTTGAATTGCAATATACTAATGGTTAATATTTATGCAAGGATTAATGTTCACAAGGTGAGGGACCTTGCAAATATAGTGAAAATCAACAGTCAACAAAATTAAATGGCGGCCTTGCGATAAATATGTGCCAAAGGAATCCTAACATATTAAGATGTACAAATACAACTATTTCTCTATCCATATATTATTATTGTTTCCAGTTCTGATGTCATAAAAAATGTTATAAAAACAAAACTACCTAAAACTGAAAATGATCCCCAAAGCAAAACATGATTTTCTAAGTCCAAGGAGGATAATGTTGTTAAAATACATCAAGAGTCATGGGATTTGATGCTGTAACCTATTATTATTACCTGAAAGATGAGTGAAAATCTCAAAAGCAGTATCTCCAATGGTTCAAACAAATACCTACTCTAGGGCAACTGCAATAGCGCTCTTTATTCTATGAACAGTCAAGCTAAACAAGAGGGTCATGATGACCCTATATCGTTCACCTGTTAAACCTGGCCTTGGAATTCTCAAGATAAACATTCTGACCAAGTTTCATGAAGACATGGTCTGTAGTGTTTACAAGCTTTTCCTTCGATTTGAGTGGCGACCTAGTTTTTGACCTCACTTGACCCAGTTTCGAACTTGGCATGGGAATCATCAAGATAAACATTCTGACCAAGTTTCATGAAGACAGGGTCTGTAGTGTTTACAAACTTTTCCTTTGATTTGAGCGGGTGACCCAGTTTTTGACCAAACATGACCCAGTTTTGAACTTGGCCTAGGAATCATCAAGAAAAACATTCTGACAAAGATTCATGAAAAAATGGTCATAAATGTGGCCTCAGGAGTGTTAACAAGCTTTTTCTTTGATTTGACCGGATGACCTAGTTTTTGACCCCATGTGACCCACTTTCAAACTTGGCCTAGGAATCATCAAGACAATCTGACCAAGTTTCATGAAGACAGGGGTCATAAATGTGACCTCTAGGGTGTTAACAAGCTTTTCCTTTGATTTGACCTAGTGACCTAGTTTTTGACCCCACACGACCCGGTTTCCAACTTGGCCTAGAGATCAAGATAAACATTCGGTGCAAGTTTGTATCAAATCAAAGCATAAATGAAACCTCTATATGGCTGAAAGGGCCAAAACAGAAAATTTTGCCCTTTTCAGGGGCGGTAGAACCCATGATTGAATCTAGCCGGTTTTGGAAAGGAATCGAATCTTATTGTGACTTAAGTTGTGTTAAGTGTTGTTAAAATCGAATGTAAAATGTCACTTCTATCTTGTTCACAAGGTAAAAATTTACAAATTTTGGCTCTTTCAGAGGTCAATCAAGGGCAGTAACTCCAGGACTCATGATTGCATCTGACAGATTCATCATCGAATCCAAGATCTATTGTTATTAAAGATATTTTGCAAGTTTGTATCAAATAAAACCTTAAATGAAGTCTCTATATGGCTGCAAAAGCCAAAATAGCAAATTTTGGCCCTTTAATGAGCCAAAACTCTGGAACCCATGATGGGATCTGACCAGTTTTAGAAAGGAACCGAGATATTATGCCAATACAAGTTGTGTGCAAGTTCAATTAAAATCAATCACAGAATGTATTCTCTATTGTGTTCACAAGAAATTGTAGATGGACAGACGATCACGAAAACTATGTGACAGGTGGGCTAACAAGAGCTGTCACAGGAGACAGTGCACTCTACTATTTCGATGCTGGACAGTGCTATGATGTGAGTGATGATGTTGGACAATTGTTTTAAGTTTGAATCAAATCCATTTAGTTATAACTGAGATATAGTGAAAGTGCACCAAAACTTTAACCTGAAATTTCAAGTAAAACGGAGGCATAATTCATGGAAAATTGGTGCATGAGTTATGGACCTTGTGTCATATGATGTGGGTGATGATGTGGAACAATTATTTTAAGTTTGAATCAAATCCATTTAGTTATAACTGAGACAGAGTGAAAGTGCACCAAAACTTTAACCTGAAATTTCAAGTAACAAGAGCTGTCTGTAAGACAACGCACTTGACTTTTCTCAGTGCTTGACTCTGAATTTGAGCTTTGTCAGTAAAAAAATTCCAAGTTAACAAGAGGGCCAAGATGGCCCTAGGTCGCTCACCTAAGAAACACGCCATAACAGTGTAAAACATGTTTGACCTAGTGATTTCATGGAAACAAATATTCTGACCAATTTTCATTAAGATTGGACCAAAAAATTGGTCTCTTGCGATAAAAGAAGCATTTTCTTAGATATGACCTAGTTTTTGACCCTAGATGACCCATGTTCAAACTCGACCTAGATTTTATCAAGGCAATCATTCTGACCAAAATTCATGAAGATCAATTGAAAAATACAGCCTCTATCACATACACAAGTTTTTTCTTTGATTTGACCAAGTGACCTAGTTTTTGACCTCAGATGACCCATATTCAAATTCGACCTAGATTTCATTAAGGCAATCATCCTGACCAAATTTCATAAAAATCAATTGAAAAAAAAAACAGTCTCTATCACATACACAAGATTTTTCTTTAATTTGACCTAGTGACCTAGTTTTTGACCTCAGATAACCCATATTTAAACTCGACCTAGATTTCATCAAGGCAATCACTCTGACCAAATTTCATGAAGATCAATTGAAAAATACAGCCTCTATTGCATACACAATGTTTTTCTTCGATTTGTTCTAGTGACCTAGTTTTTGACCCCAGATGACCCATTTTCGAACTCGGCCTAGATTTTATCAAGGTAATCATTCTGGCTAAATTTCATGAAGATCAGTTGAAAAATACAGCCTCTACTGCATACACAAGGTTTTTCTTTGATTTGACCTAGTGACCTAGTTTTTGACCCCAGATGACCCATTTTCGAACTTGGCCTAAATTTCATCAAGGTAATCATTCTGACCAAAATTCATGAAGATCAATTGAAAAATACAGCCTCTATCGCATACACAAGGTTTTTCCTTGATTTGACCTAGTGACCTAGTTTTTGACCCCGGATGACCCATTTTCGAACTCGGCCTAGATTTCATCAAGGTAATCATTCTGACCAAAATTCTTGAAGATCAATTGAAAAATACCGCCTCTATTGCATACACAAGGTTTTTCTTTGATTTGACCTAGTGACCTAGTTTTTGACCCGAGATGACCCATTTTCGAACTCGGCCTAGATTTCATCAAGATTATCATTCTGACTAATATTCATAAAGAATAATTGAAAAATACAGCCTCTAACGCATACACAAGGTTTTTCTTTGATCTGACCTAGTGACCTAGTTTTTGATCCGAGATGACCCATTTTCGAACTCGGCCTAGATATCATCAAGGCAATCATTCTGACCAATATTCATGAAGATCAATTGAAAAATACAGCCTCAATCGCATACACAAGGTTTTTCTTTGATTTGACCTAGTGACCTAGTTTTTGACCCGAAATGACCCATTTTCGAACTCGGCCTAGATTTCATCAAGGTTATCATTCTGACCAATATTCATGAAGATTAATTGAAAAATACAGCCTCTATCGCATACACAAGCTAAATGTTGACAGACGACGGACGACAGACGCCGGACGCCGGACATCGAGCGATCAGAAAAACTCACCTGAGCATTGCTCAGGTGAGCTAAAAAGGGACATAACTCTGTCAAAATTATAATCAGAGTTACGGGAATTGTGTCTCCTGGTGTAGACTTTGATAGTAAATAACTATTTAGAGTTTCAAGTCAAAAGCTTTAATAGCAACAGAAATATTTTACTTTTAACAAAACAATTCTAAGTTAAAAAGGGGCATAATTCTGTCAAAATTCAAATTAGAGTTATGGGGATTGTGTCTCCTGGTGTAGACTGTGATGGAAAATAAGTATTTTAAGTTTCAAGTCAAAAGCTTTGATAGTAACAGAGATATTTGACTTTATCGAAATCTTTAACCAAAAATACTAAGTTAAAAAGGGGCATAATTCTGTCAAAATTCAAATAAGAGTTATGGGAATTGAGTCTCCTGGTGAAGACTTTGATTGTAAACAACAATTTTGAGTTTCTAATAAAAAGCTTTAATAGTAACAGAGATATTTGACTATCAATTTTTAAAAAAAAAAAAAATCTAAGTTAAAAAGGGGCATAATTCTGTCAAAATTCAAATCAGAGTTATGGGGATTGTTTCTCCTGGTGTAGACTTTGATGGTAAATAAGTATTGTAAGTTTCAAGTCAATAGATATGATAGTAACAGAGATATTTGACTTTATCAAAAACTTTAACCAAAATTTCTAAATTAAAAAGGGGCATAATTCTGTCAAAATTCAAAATAGAGTTATGGGGATTGTTTCTCCTGGTGTAGACTTTGATAGTAAATAAGTATTTTAAGTTTCAAGTCAATAGCTTTGATAGTAACAGAGATATTTGACCTTACCAAAAACTTTAACCAACGGCGACGCCGACGAGAGTTCAATAGCTCTACTTTTTCTCCAAACTATTTAAAGTTTGAAACAAATCCATCAAGTAATTACAAAGATAAGGAGAAACAAGAGCTGTCACTATTAGTGACAAATGCCCCCGAAGTATGCCCAAGAATGCCACAGATGTATTCGCAAAAAATCACATATCATTTTGTGACCTTGACCTAAGAGGTCTCGGTCATAAGTGTGACACATCTTCACAATATGGTTAACATTTGTGTCAAATTATTTTCAAATCCCTTGATAAATGGCGGAGTTATGGACCAGACAAGAAACACCTTTGACTTCTAAGTGTGACCTTGACCTTGCAGGTAGGGGTCTGGGTCTTGTACATGACACCTCATCTCATTATAGGGAACATTTATGCCAAGTAACTTCAAAATCTCTTCATCAATAGCAGAGTTATGCCCCTCATCGATGTGGGTTCGAGCCTCACTTGGGGCATTGAATTCTTCATGTGAGGCAGCCATCCAGCTGGCTTACGGAAGGTCGGTGGTTCTACCCAGGTGCCCGCTCGTGATGAAATAATGCACGGAGGGGCACCTGGGGTCTTCCTCCACCATCAAAGCTGGAAAGTCGCCATATGACCTAAAATGTGTCGGTGCGACGTTAAACCCAACCAAAAAAATGGACCGGACACAAAACAGACCATGTTAATCTTTGACCTCTAAGTGTGACCTTGACCTTGGAGCTAGGGGTCTGGGTCTTGCACATGACACTTCGTCTCATTATGGTGAACATTTATGCCAAGTTATTTCAAAATCCCTTCATGGATGGAAGAGTTACAACCCGGACAAGAATTTACCGGATGGACGGACGCACAGTGTGATTTTAATATGCCCACCTTCAGAGGCATAATAAGGGAAAGTGTAAAAAAAAAAAAACTTAAACGAAGGTGGGGATGCAGAAAGACACCAATACCGATGCGAGTAGGATAGCTCTCCATATACTTCATATAGTCGGGCTAAAACAACAATACTGAATGCTTACCTGTGTACTCCATCCCTGCAACATTCCATTCTTGTGTACCAGGATGCCCCTACTTCCACTCCTAAACAAAAGGAAGCACTTAACATATCTTGTCCTTGGATAAAATATTTCATGCCATTAAAACAGAAGACAATTATGTTCATTAATCTTAAGCATGTCCAAGTAATACAAATTCCCTACTAGTTAAGAGACACTGAAGCAAACAATTGACTAATTCAAGGCCCATAACTCCTGAACAGCAAAGACTATCCACATGGTTTTCAAACATTGCAAAAGATAATATGCCCGTAAACATTCAAGGTATATCTGATGAACACCGGACAAGAACTGTCCATTTTCACAATTTGAGTTATTCAAGGGCTGTAACTCAAGAGAGACTTGGAGTATCAGGCTGGTTATCAAACTTGTCTGAGACAATATGTCTATGTACGTTGTGACCAACAATGGTGAACACTGGATGATAAGAACTAGGAATGGGACAATTACTCGGTTAATCAGATCAGATTCGATTACTAGGTGAAACCAGTTTAAATTTTGCAAAACCGCTAACCGTTCTTAATGACGTTACGAATCTTACTTTATCTTTATACATTTCTTTGACCAGCACATAGACCCGCAGTATATTTCTGCTAAAACACATCAACATAATCAATAGTCTCTGATTTGCCTGTTGTTACATATTTAAAATAAAATACGCCAAAATATGATTTACTAATTATCACACTGCTTGCAAATGATAAAGTCCGTAAATTCCTAATGAAGTCAGCTGCCGGAAGTACCTTGATAAGGTCGTCAGGATAGAAAACAGCATTTTCAATATGGCGGCCGATTAACCGGTCAGATTCGATTTTATACAAACAATTAACCAGTTTCAAACTTTTGAAATCGCCCCAGCCCTAACACGAACTACTTAAAGGGAAAGGCAATGTTGTTCTCATGTTAATTCTATCTTACTGGATTTGCTAAATCATTTAAAGAAGTGAAAGAATTTTCAAAATCGGCTTAAAAATACCGTATTTTACCCAAGTCTTGGGACAGCATAAAATAATTATTTTTTTCACTGTCCCAAGACTTATTTCCCGAAAAATAATTATTTTGAAAAGTGTCCCAAAAATATGAACACAATAATCGTCATCGAGTAACATCCCCCCACCCACCCGTGTTGAAAGCGGAAAAAAACAACAACGATTATGGGTAATTATTCTGTTGATAAAAAAAGTAATTGGCCTTGTTTTCATCATCGATTAACACCCCTCAAAGAGCTAAAAGAAGTGTGTCGGTATCATGACATTAGAAGTGGAGATCAAAGCGGTTAGTTTCCCCCAGATTTTCATGGCATTACGTCATGTTTTCGCCCCCATGTTGCACATCACTGTTTGATCGTAACCGCCTCGGTTCTTAAGTGCTGAGAAGTAGATCTAGTGTTGTAACAATCAATAAAAAAAAAAAGCTTCTTTTTAATTTGTTTAAAGCGAATGTGCAATATCCCGTAAAAACTGACAGGTAAACGTGTCAAAACTATAATAGCGGATATCTTACCTCTGTGACCATTTGCCCTCAAGGAAATTACAAAATGGTTTGAGAAGAATATCTTATTATAAAGTGTGTGTCAAAAAATACATGTACATGTACAAAGATTTATTCAAAACTTATTAAAAATACGCAACAACATCATTATTGTTTTTGTTTTTTAAACACGCATTTTCTATTTACGTTCACGAGTTCACGTAACAGAAATCTGTTTGCCAAAAATCGTTTTACTTCATATTTTTAAATTGCTGTCGCCTCTTTCATTATTTAAGATTTTTCTATTCTGTTTTTTGTACTTTCTGGTCAAAAGTCTGAATTTTTATGCCCATAGTTTGTATCATTTATTTACTTTTAGAAAGAAAATAAGTATTTAGGATCGCGTTGTTTTGAAATTTTGCAAGTAATTTTATGAAAATTCGACCGTTTTTTATAGAATTTTGCCAACATTTCTGTCGATACCTTTTTAAAATCGTTATAGAATTCAAACTATATTACTTCTCAATCGGTGTTGAAAATTCTGAAGCGATAAAAAGCAAAAAAATGAATGCGTGACGCGCGTTTTTGTATACGTGTCGATGAACAAAAGTAACGGCGTTGTAAGTTAGACATTTACGATAGGTCGCACGTGCTCGTGGAATGGAAAATTACCGGCATGGCGTTTTGATATCTGTACGATTCGCGGGTAAATTCCAGTCAGTGGTAAATAAAAATAAACAAGTAACGGAAAATGGACTTCCTGGCTGCAGCAAAAAAAAATACAACACTTAACTGGTATGGTAAAAAACACTTTACTAGTAAAAACACGACACGAAAATGTTAAAAAAAATAGTCTTTGGTTCTTATAATTATTTGATATTTTGATCGATACAACACCATACAATGTATAATAACGGTATTTGGGTTACATCTTGAATCAGTACAAACCTTAGTCCCAACACTTAGGGACGAAAAATACGCTGAGAAAATACATGTCCAAAAACTTAGGGTCAAGAAAAATAATTATTTTTCCACATTTTAGGGGTGTCCCAAGATTTAGGGTGTCCCAAGACTTAGGTGAAATACGGTAAGAAAATTATGAACATTTGAATATTTGACCAAAATAGCAGCCATTTTGTTTCCATGGCAACAAAAAACAAAATGGCGGATTTATTTGATTTCTCTATATATATTTAAACTGAATTTACTTTGTAAGTTTCATATTACAAATCATAGATTACCTATTGAAAAAGGCAGGTTCTTGGGTATTGAAAGAGAACAGCGACTGTGTGGTTTTTGTTTGAATAACTGTCTCGGGAACGAATATCATTACGTTATGGAATGTCAGTTATTTGTAAATGTCGGAACTAAATATTTGGAACAGCATTATTTGAATAATCCAAACACCTACAAATTCGGGAAGCTTATGAATAGCAATGACAAACTTTCACTTATTAAACTTGCTCTGTTTTGTAAATCCATTATGTCGTGTTTTAGCTAGCTAGATGTTACACTTTGTTAAACCTTATTTCATATAACTCATTCTCCGTGTAAAACATATTTTGGCATATCCTCATAATTTTAGACTTGTTAACGCTTATTATGACTAAATCCCTGTCAGTTGTTTGTACAACTATATATAGTCTTTTTCTCTAGTCATTCAGAGTATTGTAAGTAGTATCCATATGTATATTCTATTTACTTTCAAATGTTACTTTTCTAGTCATTAAGGTAAATATAAGTATTTGTATCTATTGTAAAACTTACTTATTCCAATTATGAATTTTATAACAACCAACTATATGCATTCCACACTGATGTTTTATTTGTTATGTTATACTGTTATAGTCTCATGCATGTAATATGCCATGACTAAATGAATAAACTTGAAACTACTTATTTCTGTAAAAAATTTCTCTACTTTTTCCAGTTATTATTAAAGAAATTACCATGTTTTTCATCTTACACTCAAGAAACAAATGAAATTAATCTATTTAAAAGGTTATTTGCTAAATAAAGAATTCAACAGTGTGTAAATGATGTCATAAACACACTAAAATAGCTGCCTCTATGATTAGCAGTTTTCTTAAATTTCAAATTGCCATATCTTTTTCAATAGTGATCCGATTTTAAAAATTCTTTCAGTGTTATGAAAGGCTTGAGGATGGCTTTCATATTAATATAACCTATTGTCAGGCTTTCCTTGCCCTTTAAGTTAGTGTGTGGACACTGTCAATTTCAGCAACTTTTAGTAATTCAAGGGCCATAACTCTGGAGACAATCCCGCTGGTTATCAAACTTGGCAGAGATATTATGCCCATAAACATTTTAATCAAGTTTTGGAAACACTGGGCGGAAAATGCTTAAGGTACACTTTGAACTGGTTCATGAAAAGAAGTTGTTTAATGTTTATAAATGGGCCCACGCCCCTTGGCAGCCATGTTTTTTGAGGAATTGGTATAATTTGAATAATCTTGGTAGAGGGTCACACAAGGACCATTTGTGTAAAATTATTTTAAAATTGGGGCACAAGTTTCACACAAGAAGATTTTTAAAGTTTCCACTATATACATTATAGGGAAAAGTGACCACGTCCTCTGGGGGCCATGATTTTAGACAAATCAAAATAATTTGAACAATCTTGGTAGAGGGTCACACAAGGACCATTGTGTAGAATTATTTTAAAATCAGGCTAGCAGTTTCATACAAGAAATTTTGTTCCACTATATACATACAGGGAGAAGTGACCACGCCCCCTGGCAGCCATGTTTTTTGACGAATTGGTATAATTTGAGCATTCTTGGTAGATCGTCACACAAGGACCATTTGTGTAAAATTATTTTAAAATTGGGCCACAAGTTTCACACAAGAAGATTTTTCAGTTTCCACTACATACATAATAGGAAAAGTGACCACGCCCTCTTGTGGCCATGATTTTAGGCAAATCAAAATAATCTGAACAATCTTGGTAGAGGGTCACACAAGGACCATAAGTGTAAAATTATTTTAAAATCAGGCTAGCAGTTTCATACAAAAATATTTTTTTAATTTCCACTATATACATATAGGGAAAAGTGACCACTCCCCCTGGCAGCCATGTTTTTTGATGAATCAGTTCAATTTGAAAAATCTTGGTAGAGGGTGACATAAGGACCAACTGTGTGAAATTATTTCAAAATTGGACCATCGGTTTAGGAGTAGATATCGTTTGATGATTTTTTCTTAGCTCTGGCTACCCCTATGTGCAACCAAGCAGAACCATTTAAAAAACTTTGGTAGAGGACCATCCAAGAAACATCCATGCCATGTTTCATCAAAATCCATTAAGTGGTTTTGGAGATGTCTGTTAAACACAGTTGTTGAAGACGGACGGACGGAAGCACGCACGACAGACACAACGTGATTGCAATGGCTCACCATGAGCATTGCTCAGGTGAGCTAAAAATCAATTTTATTCTTTGAATTAATCTGATAACGTTTCGCTTTTTTGTTTAATGGTAACCCATGGATCTTGAGAAACATCAAATGTATGTGTACTTTGTCCAGATAATAGTCCTTGAAGAGTCATCTGTTACCAGCTTCACCTTTCCCATGTAGTACAAACATTTTTGGTTTAAATATCACCGGTCTGCATGAAGTACGTAGCATGAAAGCTTATTCATTGCAATTCAAGTTTTTACGTACCATCACTAATACGTCTAGCTCAATGTTCAGGTGACCAGAAAAAGGGGTATAGTTTAAGTTGGTTTTAACATGGAGACATGTGTGAGGTTTCATTCAGTTGTAATGTACAATAATTGTGATATAACCTTGCTGAGAACTGTTAATGTCTCGTTGTTGCAACAGCTCCAGTGCCATTTGTCACAGTGAGCTGGTACCGTAAGAAACGTAAAGGACCTTCCCTCCCAACAACCACCCCAGAGTTTTCAATGCCCATTCATTATAATCCAACAAACTGCAATTTCCCAACTTCTAAAACTACAAATAATCATCCGTTGAAAACTGACCATACCTGGAATGGCACCATAATGATTAGGTCTATTTTTTTCTACTCTTTTATTTTCACTTTGCTCTTCATCAAAGTCATCATCAAGCTGCAGAAACTCTGATCCTTCACCTGGTGCCTGAAAAAGGAACAACACCTTAACCTTTACCCTGCTAAATTTCTAAAATGGACTGGTCCATCATGAACCATTCATTATTCAAAGGGATTTTCATTGAAAATTTACTGACTGAATAGCGAACAGTGCAGACCATGATCTGACAGCCTGCACAGATGTATGCACAGTCAGTATGGTCACTTTTTATTGAACTAATGACTTAGTTTTTGACCCCAGATGACCCAGTAAATAATCTGTCTGAGGTTTTATTCAGAGTAACATTCTGACCAAGTTTCAGTAAGATTTGGCCAAAATTGTGGCACAGGGTGATCACAATACACTCGAAACCCTTTATAATGTTATTCGATATACCGCGGTATTCGGTGTAACACGGTACGGTCTTGGCTCCCAAATTAAAAAAAAAAACAAAAAAAAACGAGTCCGCGGATGTTATTTAATTTGACCATAACCAGCGTTAAAACTGCAGGTACCTGTGTACTTAAACATCTCTGCCATGACAACTATGACAAAAAAATCAATAACCGTCTGCTAGCTTACTTGTTGCATAATGCATTTGTTAAAATTTTGAATACATGTAGACATGTGACAATTAGGCAATGATGACACCGTGTCAAAATTAGATTGTTTGCATTGATAACAAGCGTGTAACATTGGTCATCTATCAAGCTGTTCAAGTTTGCATCAATTAAGCAGACGACATGAAAATCTGAGTGAATAAAAAAATCAAACAATATGTCCAGTTTTGTAATAAAATGCAGCCATTTTTCGTAATCATCTCATTCTCATTTTTTTTTATCGTAGATCTAGATTATTTTACTATTTTCTATCTTATTTTATCCATTTTGTCAAACTTTTCGCGTTTTTTCTGTTTCGTAACTTTACATTTTTATTTATTTTCCACGTGTTTAAAAACCCCGCGCTATTGTAATTTACACGATCGCGCGCTTCTCACACAGCGTTATATGTTTACTTCCAGGATTCAGAACTTCAACTTTCTTTTAGAATTACGAAGAAATGGGAAGATGACACAGCGTTATAATTTTTTAAATGTATTTTCCAGTAGTGTATAAGGTAAATCAATGTCTCGTTTATATGCTTAGAATTTGTTATTTAAAACGAAGCAGTGTTCAAAATACGTCTAATGCAAACAAGGAAATGTCCAAAATAGAAATTTACTCACATTATCCTGTAGTCTTGCTGACCTTCTTCTTGTCCCCATGACTGAACCACGATTGCTATGATCAACATTTTCCTCCAACAGGGGACGCTTCCTTTGTCGAGGAATTTCATTTTCTGCTTTCCTCTTCAAACCAGACTTCTTAAGAACCAACTTCGGAGCATTTTTGAACTGAAATTGTACAAATATTAATCTTTGAATTTTGAAACTAAACAAGAGCTATCGAATCACTGCACACTTGACTATTTAAAGCCCTTCCATCTGATACTAACTTACACACACAAAAGCTTTCGTAAAATTTGTTGAAAATTGGGCTCAATTTGGCAGAAATGAAAGCCAGGGTTACAAAACTTGCCACGTGAGGTTATTCCATGATGCTAACGATGTATGGATTTGGTTTGTTTTGGATTTAACGCCGTTTTTCAACAGTATGTATGGAAAATCTAGAAACAGTAAGTCAAGTAATTCCAGAGAAACATGCTTTTATCACGGGTGGTAAACGTGCAATCCAATTCCCACTGGGAATTCGCTACAATTGGTTGCGCGACTTCCGGTGCTGGCGTTGCGCATCAGTATATACAAAATCGAGGTAGGTGGGTTTTTGTTTTTGTAAATAATGACACATTTACGAGTGCTTTCGAAAAAAAGCAAAATGCTATTCGACACAAAAATGAATAAAGATCATATGTGTGAAATACAAACTTATTAATTTAAGAATCAGCTCTGTTATCACGAAAACTCTGCTGGTTTGAGCTGTCAAAAAAGCATGGAATCATGAAAAATGCAAATTTTCTAACTCTTCTGCCTTCTTTCTGGAAATGTGACGCTTCTAATGATCAAACACGTGTAAAACAGTCATGAAGATTACATACACTTGAATGAAATGTTGCTTTTTGGGGAAAGACTGGCAAAAAATAATTGGGAATGGGGTTGCACCCCGGGAATGGAGTTGCGCGTATACAGTATATACATTATGATGTATACAAGCAACTCCATTCCCAGTGCGCAACCCCATTCCCAATGATTTTTTGTCAATTATGTCCCCGTAAGCAGGATTTGAAGCAAATAATTTTGATATTCGTTACTTTATAATAGTTGAGTTATCATAAAAAGAATCAGATGTCCTCAGTTCGGTGGTAGACAGGATACTAAAGGGCAAAAACTTTTTCTGACGGATGAGGCAGATTGTTGAAGTTTGCACATTGTCTCATCACCACCTACCCATATTCTTCAGCCTTCAAGTCAATACCTATAATACTATAATACTTTTCAAGTTATGCTCTGGACATCAATATGATAGGCAGATTTGACCTTGCTGTGTCTTTGACCTACCACCTTGGTCTTGGTTCGTGCACTCTGCATATCGTCTCATCACCACCTCAGTGTTCCCACAGGCAGTTAAAGTTGGGGATGAAAACTGAGTTTTTCTTGCACTTTTGCACACTCTCACTAAAAGATATATAACAACTGTCTCCAAAACTGGGGTGCAAAGTACCATTCTGTGGGTGTTTCTGAGAACACTGCCAAAGTTTGAAGTCAATACCTTGAATGGTTATGCTTTGGACAGTAAATATAACAAGACAGATTTGACCTTTGAGCTCAATTTTGACCTTGACCTTAAACCTACAGACCAGGTTCATATTCTCTGCACAATGTCTACTCACTACAGGGCTCCAGCTAAGATGCGTAAATTATGCTTTGAAGTAATGCATATACACATGCTTGACAGGCCCTTCCCCAGAAATTTTTTAAGGCGCTGGGGTAAAGTTTCCGTGGCGGGATAAGGGGTGGGTGCGGGAGGGGTTTCCCCTCCCGTGTTCGTTTTTTTTTAAAAATCGGACCCAAATGGTGCTTTTTTAAGTATAACATATGCAAAAAAAACACAACATGTATTTCATTACTTCTACATTTTTACATAATCATATAGCCATCAATATATCATATACACTACACAGATGTCCACTTCTTTTATATGTATTTTCGAACAATACATATGTCCTTCCACTTCTTTTGTACTAACACTAACAACACATAGGCATTTTTGTTTTCATATACCGGTAAGTGTCTGCATGGCTTTGGCTCTGTGCCATTCCTTTACTGCACCACTGAAATTAAAGTCATTCAATTTTTGTCCCTGCATGGACACCATGAGTAAGGCATTAAGCACTTTCATGCTCACTGGTGAATGGTGGGTGGTTTTTACCATTCAACTGCTGAAACCTCTCTCACAATCTGAAAGTACAAAAAAAGAGTATCTGTTATTTTCCCAGAACAAGGATAACCAAGGATGGATTTATATTGTAAAAGTTCCTAAGATTTGACATTTATCTTGTGTTCTTCTGCACAATGAATTGCAACAAGTATTTCTGTTAAATATTGTGGGTGTTAACAACACCATTGCCAGGCTTTTTTACACACAGAAGCAGGTTCTGTATTTCAAGTTTAACTATGTATTTTTCTGCACATGCAGCAAGTTTCAGAAAGAACATGTATGTAACACACCAGCGTGAGTTCAAGAAGCAGGTCGGTTTTACCAAAATTAAAAGAACATTAAGTACACACCAGCTGGGGGTTTGGGTAAAAGCAGTCCCACTGTAGCGACTTTGCTCAGGTTTGGGTGAGACTCGGACAGAATACCAACAATCCACTCCATGGTGCTCAAAGTTTTCATCTGTGGTAAGGGTGGCTTTCGCCTGTGCCCATTCAATAACCACCCGGTCTTCTTCAAGGGAGAAGAATGATGAAAGAGCCTGAAATGAAACATAAGTTACAATGACATGTTTCAATGACTTGACAAAATGAATCAGAACTTTTTTGTTGTTGATAAGTTTCTTGTTTTTTTTTTTCTTCTAAAATTCTTTGGACCATACATGACGCTGTAAATATAGTCAGTAAATAAATAAATCAATGTTATTTAGCATAGAAATACTGACTTCCTTGAAATACAGCAGAAGAGAATTCATTCATCCCTTTTATCGACTAGCCCGGTTCTTTATGTGAGAAAGTAGGCAGTTGCTTATTTGGAACTGGTCTTTCCCAGGAATGATGGTTAGGTAACCTGCACTAAATTTTATTCCACTGCAACTGGTATCATTTGGTCTTTTCATGTTTACTTTGAGAGATACAAAAGCAAAGTGAAACAAAAAATATCATAGTAGATAAAGATTAATATTTAGAAATTAATAGCATCTTAAACAATGGTAATTAAACATCCTCGAAAAAGTTTGCTTCAGTTCATCCGGAACAATGATTTCAAACTTCAGTAAAAAAATCACTGGTCATTTTAATACAGTTGCCTTTCTCTGCTAATTATTACTCGATAACAATTAACTTACCCATGCATGCCGTCACCAACTGTTATCCCATTTCGTTGCATAGACTAATTAAAATCTTTAACTAATTATAATCCAATCACTCCTGCTCCAATTAACCACAAACTTGTGAAAACACAGACTTTCATCAACACGTGTCGTCTTTAAACCCTTATCAGTACACGGTAAACAGCTAGCTACACTGTGTATTCATAAACTTCCCCGATCGATATTTACCTGAGGTATCTCACTGGGATGAAATCGCTTGCTGATTTAAGACGCTGCGCTAATAATATAGGCACCGCGCGAGATAATTAAGCGCTGCGGGAAGCTGTATTTCGTGTTTTAAGCGACGCGGTAGCGTGGCGCCTTATGCGGCTGGGGAAGGGCCTGCTTGATAATTTTTTAGCGTACAAGAACATACATGAAATGATAGAAACACACGCAATGACTTTTTACTATCGTAAACAAAATCTGAATCGTCTGGATGCTTTATATAACAGAGCTCGGTAGGCATTAATTCTCCCACACTGAATGTACACACACATTGAATGGTACTCAATAAACCTAGATTAAACTGAGCCACACCATGAGAAAACCAACATATTGCATTTGCGACCAGCTTGGATCCAGACCAGACTGCGTGGATGTGCAGGCTGGTCTGGATCCATGCTGGCCGCAAATGCACTATGTTGGTTTTCTAATGGTGCGGCTCAACTATATGATAACTCAATGCGTGCGTAGATCAAATTGTTGGGAATTAATATTGACGGTACGGTAGTGTATTTCAAAGCAGTGTCAATTTAAAATATCAACTTCCAGTGCAGAGTAAACAACAAAAATGTCTCTTTCTAAGAATGCAAAAGTGAACAAACACTACGCATTTTTAAACCAACAAGTGTGCCAGAATGTCACAATATACGCCCATCACAGCAAATTAGCAAATAGCACCTGTATTTGCAAATTGAATTTTGTGGTGTTTTAGTAACTATTGCAATTCTTGTGTTTTTCAAAGTCCACAAAAAAACTCCTTACTAGATAGAGATACCTTAAAATACACCTAAAATTTGAAAGTAACATCTATGTTGTACAGCAGAAAAGTGGCCTTGGTTTTTCCCTACGGTCAATTACAAAAAAGTTACAATATAAGTTATTTATAGCAACAATTAAGTGAAGAGCTAATGGTGACAAATGCCCCCTCAGCACCTTGACCTTTGACCTGGTGACCCTAGTCAATAGGGGCCGTGTACTCAATAAGTACTATCTGCAAGTGAAGTTTGAAGGTCCTGGGTGCAATGGTTCGCGAGTAAAGTGCCTTCATGCAAAAAGTTAACATTGGCCCCTGTGACCTTGACCTGGTGACCCCAAAGTCAGTAGGGGTTGTGTACTCAATAAGTACATGGGTGAAAGTTGGAAAAACTGAAAATACTGAAAACAAGAGGGCCAAGATGGCCCTAGGTCGCTCACCTAAGAAACACTCCATAACAGTGTAAAACATGTTTGACCTAGTGATTTCATGGAAACAAATATTCTGACCAATTTTCATTAAGATTGGACCAAAAAATTGGTCTCTTGTGATAAAACAAGCATTTTCTTAGATATGACCTAGTTTTTGACCCTAGATGACCCATGTTCAAACTCGACCTAGATTTTATAAAGGCAATCATTCTGACCAAAATTCATGAAGATCAACTGAAAAATACAGCCTCTATCACATACAGAAGTTTTTTCTTTGATTTGACCAAGTGACCTAGTTTTTGACCTCAGATGACCCATATTCAAATTCGACCTAGATTTCATAAAGGCAATCAACCTGACCAAATTTCATAAATATCAACTGAAAAAAACAGTCTCTATCGCATACACAAGATTTTCTTTAATTTGACCTAGTGACCTAGTTTTTGACCTCAGAATAACCCATATTCAAAACCGACCTAGTTTTCATCAAGGCAATCACTCTGACCAAATTTCATGAAGATCAATTGAAAAATACATCCTCTATTGCATACACAATGTTTTTCTTCGATTTGACCTAGTGACCTAGTTTTTGACCCCAGATGACCCACTTTCGAAATCAGCCTAGATTTTATCAAGGTAATCATTCTGGCTAAATTTCATGAAGATCAGTTGAAAAATACAGCCTCTATTGCATACACAAGGTTTTTCTTTGATTTGACCTAGTGACCTAGTTTTTGACCCGAGATGACCCATTTTCGAACTTGGTCTAAATTTCATCAAGGCAATCATTCTGACCAAAACTCATGAAGATCAATTGAAAAATACAGCCTCTATCGCATACACAAGGTTTTTCTTTGATTTGACCTAGTGACCTAGTTTTTGACCCGAGATGACCCATTTTCGAACTCGGCCTAGATTTCATCAAGGTTATCATTCTGACCAATATTCATGAAGATCAATTGAAAAATACCGCCTCTATCGCATACACAATGTTTTTCTTTGATTTGACCTAGTGACCTAGTTTTTGACCCGAGATGACCCATTTTCGAACTTGGCCTAAATTTCATCAAGGCAATCATTCTGACCAAAATTCATGAAGACCAATTGAAAAATACAGCCTCTATCGCATACACAAGGTTTTTCTTTGATTTGACCTAGTGACCTAGTTTTTGACCCGAGATGACCCATTTTCGAACTCGGCCTAGATTTCATCAAGGTTATCATTCTGACCAATATTCATGAAAAAGAATTGAAAAATACAGCCTCTATCGCATACACAAGGTTTTTCTTTGATTTGACCTAGTGACCTAGTTTTTGACCCGAGATGACTCATTTTCGAACTCGGCTTAGATTTCATCAAGGTTATCATTCTGACCAATATTCATGAAGATTAATTGAAAAATACCACCTCTATCGCATACACAAGGTTTTTCTTTGATTTGACCTAGTGACCTAGTTTTTGACCCCAGATGACCCATTTTCGAACTCGGCCTAGATTTCATCAAAGTTATCATTCTGACCAATATTCATGAAGATCAAATGAAAAATACAGTCTCTATCGCATACACAAGGTTTTTCTTTGATTTGACCTAGTGACCTAGTTTTTGACCCGAGATGACCCATTTTCGAACTCGGCCTAGATTTCATCAAGGTTATCATTCTGACCAATATTCATGAAGATTAATTGAAAAATACAGCCTCTATCGCATACACAAGCTAAATGTTGACAGACGACGGACGACAGACGACGGACGACGAACGCCGGACATCGAGCTATCAGAAAAACTCACCTGAGCATTGCTCAGGTGAGCTAAAAATCTGGGGGCCTGGGGGCCTATTGGCCCCCGGTGGGTCCAGGGCAAAGCCCTTGCTAGAGGTCCAGGGGGCCAGAGGCCCCCGGAAGCTCCTGAAATACAGCAACTTCAAAGTACTGTACAAAGCTTTTCCTGATAAGAACAGTCCTTTGTATTTCAGTTTTGGAGGCTTCCGCAAAAAACAATTCAAGACCTTATTTTTCAAAAACTGATTTGTAATTTTATTATTTCCACACTATTTCACAATATACAATGTGGTTACATTCAAATTCTTATCATTGTTATTGTTTGTTGCCTCATTGGTATACAGTGATAAGATCTGTCCTGTAAGATTTTTCTTTAGGTCATCCTTCCAACTTTTGGCAATGCTATGTGTGTTTACGCATATCCCACTGGTTATGGCCTGTTGTTTATCCAACCTGTCTTGCATAGATTCAGTGTTCTTATTACCATTATAAGAACCCGGCAGAACTGAAAGTAAACAAATGGACCAATTATTAAATGTATACAGTAGAGCCATAAAAGACAAAGAACAGTCCCCCATTTTTTTTTTTTTTAAATTGGGCATGGGTTCCCCAAATAAATTGGCTTCTTTGGTTTAAACTGACACTTTGCTGCTGGGCTCATAAGTTCAGGGCAAGTTAAACATATTTATTCATAATTAACAGACCAGTCCCAGCAAGCAACAGTGTATATGGCCAGTAAAGCAAGGAGAAGACAGAAGAAAGGATGAGGGTGGGGTCACATCCATGCCAAAATTGCCTGAATTAAGGATACAATAATGTATGAAGTTCAGGTAACACTGTTAAAGACTGTGCTTCAGTCTTTTGGGGTATATTTAATACCCTTATTTCTATTTGAATTTGAGGCATATTTGTCATGGATGCTTGTGAGTTAGTACCTCTTCCATATAGATTAAGCATTTATAAACAGATAATGAAAAATCATCTCACCTCATTCCCTGTTTTCACAACTTGAGTGTTTTTTCTGGTGTTTGGCGTCCTTGCAGTGAAGTCTGAACGCCTCAGTCACAATCAAATGCATACTTTTTAGGTGCTCTATGTTATACACCCAAATTTAAAAGTGCATGTTTATATATATTCTGTCTTCAGCACTTCAGGAGTTACATATCACTACACAGTTGCAGGTAAAACTACTATCAGGTAGCTGATGTACATATAAAACGAACGCCATGCTGTCCAATAACAGAAAAAAGGCCAAAATTCAGTGTTATATTGTTTCACCTTAAAAAATGTGCTTTTTGTCTTTTCATTTTAATTAAAACCTGAACCAGCAAGAACTTTTTGTGCTATTTGGTTTACAGGAAAATTCGTCTTCTTTCAGCTGCAGGTTATTTCAACTGTCTATGTTACCCACAAGAGAAGTTATGTACTGAAGACTGACATGACCGTTTTGTTATATATTTTGCCTTTTTGCTCTTCCTCATATCAGATAATGTGATTTCATTATAAAATAATTCTTTTTTTACTGTCTTATTTGTCTCTGTGTGAACTTCAGTCTACCTTCTTTTGAAAATAATAGCATTCTTTCAGGTGGAAGTTTCTTATCTCCTCAAATTTGACTCTAAACAGACAATGATAAATGCGCCAATTTTTTTGTCCTGTCTGTAGACACCTATTTTCTTTGTGAAGGATGCAGTATTAGAGTTTAATCACTGTTGGTATGAAAGCTGCTAGGATAGTGTCTAAGTTGATAAACATTAGACGGAATTAAACTGGGTTATATAGATATAAATAGTTGTTGAATTGCAAAATGTCTTGTCCGTAGACACATGTCTTGTCCGTAGACACTAAAGAAACGAAGTTTTTTTGACAAATATCATTTATAAAATCATACTGGAGTTATTTATCAAGTTTCAATGATACACCACACTTAAGGCCATCCTTAAATCAAAGGCCAAAGGGGCCTGGTCGCCTAATGATTGAGATGACGTATACCCTACCAGTTTCAGTTTGTTTTTATTTTTTTTTCCCCCAACAAAGGGGAATTTTGTTACAAAAATTTTTAAAAATATAAATAAAAAGAACTTGGGGTCGAGCCTGTAAAACTTTGACATTTAAAAGTACTTAAACCCAATTTTAAATTTCCAAAAATTGAAGAGTGGGCGAAAAAAAAAAGTTGAAAGTACAAACTACAATTTAAACAGCTGACACTAAATACTGCCCATACTTTATATGTTTTTCCAGTAAACATTTGCCCCGGCATTGCCAAAATAGGCTTTTATCGCACATGAAAAAGATTTCAATATGAAAATTTTTAATTTAAAAATTTTTAAAACAGCGGGATTTGCCACTACAATTTGAAACATGGACGAAAGAACTGATATTTTACAGATTTTTATAAGGGCCCCCCCCGGAAAAGCCTTGTCATATCAGGTATTGTTCAATCATATTAAAAGTGATGTCAATTTAAAGTATACTTTTTTTGCGTTTAGAGATACATGTATGTAAATGTGCGAGGTCAAAAAATTAGTGTAACCGATATTAATAAATAAAGTTCTTTTTAGTTAAAACTATCAATTTTATTCTATTTCAGACTTTTTAAACCCCCTTAAAAAATAAGTCGTTACCCCCAAAGTCCATCCACTTTTTTTTATCCATTTTGATTCATTAGACAGACAGGCCCAGAGGGGCAGAAAAATGTTTGAGCCTTTTTTTACGTGGTCGGTGCAGGGGGGTGTGGGGGGGGTGTTTTTTCCCCGTTTTTAAATTGCATCAGTTTTTTTAATGGACATTGGGGCAGGTGGTAAAAGGGCAATTATCAAACTGTAAAGTGCAATAGGGGGGAAAGGGGTGTGGGGGAACCCCCTCCGCAAGTAGGGTTTGGGAAAATTACCACAAGAATTTTTGAATATGTAGACCCTTGTTTCACCCTTTGGTGCGTTTAAATGAAAATCTTCTGTTTCAATTTCTAAATATTAACGTTCTTTTATATTACAATACCAAAGTAGACTGTCACTTCATCTTTTTATTTAGATCATGCCTAGACTAAATAAGGTCTGATATAGATTGTGGGGTAATAAAAATAAATTCTAGAATCATTTCTGTTACAAAATTCTATCCTTAAGTTACTTGAATGTTAAAATTTCAAACACAGCTCGATATTTACCAAAAAATTTATCCGGATCATTACACTTTTCCCATTTCAACAAAAATTTTTTACAAATTGTGATGATACAAGCTTTAGCATAATTGGCGTACTGACATTGAGTTTACGGTAAAATTACCTTTTATTTAAATTTTTTCATAAAAAAAGTTGTTTCGTTTCGTCAAAGACCAAAAAAAGACGATTACTTTCTTTTCAAAACAAAAAAAAAAAACAATTTTAAATTTTTCGCCGATTTGATTTTTTCCCTCGAAAAAAAAGAAATAAAATCTTTTTTAATATCAGTAAAACTAAAAAAACCCATAAGGCTTCTTCTTCCAAAATAATTTATCCTTTACTGACTAAAAATTAACCCCACGAAAAGTCGTAGAGCGTTGTTAAAAACGGGTCCCGTGTTGCCAAAAAGTTCCAGAAGTAGTTAAATTCATCCGGAAGTCTTGCGGAAGTTAACGTACTGCACATATCTTTTTTAAAAGTTTTTAAAATAAGTTTCATAATTTAATTTCATCGATGTGGTAAACTTTTGATAAGAGACTTCCAAATCTTTCAGGTACCCCTCAATAAAATACAGCAGTATGTTCGGGAACATTTTTTTGTCTTTCTCTGGATATACGAAACTTTGTAAGCCTGCGCAATTCATAAAATGCACAGCCAAAAAATTTTTTTTATTTGCGCAATGTTTTAAAGATTTTTTTTTAAAACGGACAGGGTAAAAAAGGGATAATTTGGTAATAGTTAATATGAAGTTTTTATTTGAATTTGTGAACTCATATTTGCTTTTTTGTGAAAAAAGGGGCATAAAATTCGTCACCTAATCATATGCTTAAAGTATTACAAATCCCGCGAATCTTTTGCGTGTTTTTGCAAATGATTTACCGCAGAAGAAAATACTGGTTTTTTCGAGTATTGCACAATTACAAGTCATAAATAGACAGTTTTTACATCGTAATTGGCATAAAAATTTGGATTGACAAAATGAACTTCATTCGATAAATAACCTTTTTAAAAATTTAAGCAATCTAAGGGAACTACACATTTCGCGTGTTGTAGGCCTTTTAAAAATGAGAAATCGGGCGATAGCAAGGACTCTCAAACGTTTGACAGGGGGTTTAGCCCGACCAAAAATTGTTTGTTTGCAGTAACGCACCAAAAATTTTTGTGTGAGTAGGTTTTGGGATTTTTTTTTTTTTTGTATGCTAATTGTACAACACCTGCATTTTTTTTTTAACCCTCGGTATGTCCACCTTCTGGGTAAACACTTTCTCTGAAAAATTTTAAACTTGATTGTAACATACGCAAGGGGGTAGTTTTCCATAGTATGAATACTAATATTAAGTAAAATCACCTTTTTTAATAATTCAACGGGAAAGGCGCACACCGTCAAAAAGCTCCCTTGACTTTTAAGGTACAAAAAAAAAATTGGCCAGACCTTTTGAATGTCCTTCACTGGCTAGGGGAAAAAACAAGAGGGTCAAGATGGCCCCCGGGCCTCACCTGATAAAAACACCCTAACAGTGTAAACGTTTGACAAGTGTTTATGGAAAAATATTCTGACCAATTTTTCATTAAATTGGGTCAAAAATGTGGTCTCTTAAGTGTAAAACAATATTTTCTTCATTTGACCTAGTGCCAGTTTTTGAGCTAAGTGACCTTTTGGAAAATTTTACCTGATTTGATAAGGCAAAAAATTCTGACAAATTTCATCAACCTCGTTTTTAAAAAAAACACCTCTATGCATACAAAACGTTTTCTTTTTATTTGCCCCAGTGACCTATTTTTTGACCCCCAAGACCCATTTTTAAATTGGGCTAGATTTCTCAAGGTTATCATTCTGACAAAATTTCATGAAGATCAGTTGAAAAATACAGCCTCTACGCATACAAAGGGTTTTCTTTGATTTGACCTAGTGACCTACTTTTTAAACCCCCGATAACCCCTTTTCAAACTCGGCCCAGTTTTATCAAGGTAATCATTTGACCAAATTCATGAAAAAAATGAAAAATACAGCCTTATCGATACAAAGGTTTTTCCTTGATTTGACCCATACCTAGTTTTTTCCCCGGTGTCCCCTTTTTGAACTTGGGCCCAATTTCATCAAGGTAATCACTCGACAAAAATTTTGACCAAATTTCATAAAAATCAATTTAAAAAAACAGTCCTATCGCATACCAAGATTTTTTTTTTAATTGACCTAGTGACCCAGTTTTTTTACCTCAGATAACCCATATTCAAACTCGACCTAGATTTCATCAAGGCAATCACTCTGACCAAATTTCATGAAGATCAATTGAAAAATACATCCTCTATTGCATACACAATGTTTTTCTTCGATTTGACCTAGTGACCTAGTTTTTGACCCAAGATGACCCATTTTCGAACTCAGCCTAGATTTTATCAAGGTAATCATACTGGCTAAATTTCCTGAAGATCAGCTGAAAAATACAGCCTCTATCGCATACACAAGGTGTTTCTTTGATTTGACCTAGTGGCCTAGTTTTTGACCCCAGATGACCCATTTTCGAACTCGGCCTTGATATTATCAAGGTTATCATTCTGACCAAAATTCATGAAGATCAATTGAAAAATCCAGCCTCTATCGCATACACAAGGTTTTTCCTTGATTTGACCTAGTGACCTAGTTTTTGACCCCAGATGACCCATTTTCGAACTCGGCCTAGATTTCATCAAGGTAATCAATCTGACCAAAATTCATGAAGATCAATTGAAAAATACAGCCTCTATCGCATACACAAGGTTTTTCTTTGATTTGACCTAGTGACCTAGTTTTTGACCCCAGATGACCCATTTTCGAACTGGGCCTAGATTTCATCAAGGTTATCATTCTGACCAATATTCATGAAGAATAATTGAAAAATACAGCCTCTATCGCATACACAAGGTTTTTCTTTGATTTGACTAGTGCCATTTTGACCTAGATGACCCATTTTCGAACTCAGCCTAGATTTCATCAAGGCAATCATTCTGACCAATATCATGAAGATCAATTGAAAAATACAGCCTCTATCGCATACACAAGGTTTTTCTTTGATTTGACCTAGTGACCTAGTTTTTGACCCCAGATGACCCATTTTCGAACTCGGCCTAGATTTCATCAAGGTTATCATTCTGACAAATATTCATGAAGATTAATTGAAAAATACAGCCTCTATCGCATACACAAGGTTTTTCTTTGATTTGACCTAGTGACCTAGTTTTTGACCCGAGATGACCCATTTTCGAACTCGGCCTAGATTTTATCAAGGTTATCATTCTGACCAACATTCATGAAGATTAATTGAAAAATACAGCCTCTATCGCATACACAAGCTAAATGTTGACAGACGACAGACGACGGACGACAGACGCCGGACATCGAGCGATCAGAAAAACTCACCTGAGCATTGCTCAGGTGAGCTAAAAACATTACATTCCTTAGGATTCAGCATTGAAGTACATAGCAAAATCTTTGATATTTTAATACCCTGTAGACCTGAGTCTGATAACTAGCACCCGCACTCCTTCAAAGCCTATGTATCATGTAATTTTAAGACAATACTTAATTGTTTTACATTGTTTACTCAGGGCTTAAGCAATGTTAATATTTTAGGGAGAGGTCATTTCTTCCTCAGCTAAGATTATGGAGAAGTGGAGAGATTTTAGGGAGAGGTGGAGTGATTTTAGGGAAACGCGGAAAGATTTTTAATAGCGCCATGACATGCAAGTTGAAAATGGAACTAAATATACTTATCAATGTAAACCTAATTTCTTATCCTTGTGAATCTAATGTGATTAAACTGCAAATTAAAGTTTTTTTCTCTCTTGCATTGATTGCCTTAACCAAGAAAAGCCTTATCTGAATATGCAGGGTTTTCCCGGACGCAGGTTTTCTGCGTCCCTGACGCGCTTTGACTGCTTTGGACTCGCATTTTGTAGTGCCTCTGCGTCCACTGGACCCGCAAAATCGGTCACAAAACTCCTTTGCACTGAAGCTTCCTTTGCGCAGATACCCATGTAAAATGCGCAGTTTTTTACCACCGGGACCATCCCCGAATCGTGGGTGCTCATTATACACAGGTATAGACGATTTTCCAACTTCAAAACAAGTTTTGTTACCGATGTTCGCCATTTTGGTAAAGGGAAACTACTCTCCGCGCTAACTGACACCGCTAAAATCTAAGATTGCCGTTACGTTCCGTAAAAGATCGAACGGTTTATTTTTCTATTGAACAAAATTAATTTCATATAAATTTAAAGTATTTTGATGAAAAAATATTAATAAATCACAACAAGAGTGCAAGAATGTCACAATATACGCCCGTCACAGCAAATTTCTTTACTCTAGCACCTGTATTTGCAAATGGAATTTTAATTTTGTGGTTGTTTAGTAATAACTAAGTGTTTTGTTTTTCTAAGTCCTCAAAAAAACTCCTTACCAGGTAGAGATACCTTAAAATACACCTAAAATTGGAAAGTAACATCTATGTTGTACCACAGAAAAGTGGTCTTGGTTTTTCCCTACGGTCAATTATAAAAAAGTTACAATATAAGTTATTTATAGTAACAACTAAGGGAAGTTAATCTTAAAAAAAAAAAAAAAAAAAAAAAAAAAAAAAAAAAAAATATTGTAAGTCCACAAAAAAATCTTTACCAGGTAGAGACTGGTCAAAATACACCTCAAAATTGGATGTAGCATGCATGTTGTACTACAGAAAAGTGGTCTCTATTTTTCCCTACGACTAGTAATGAAAAAGTTACAATATAAGCTATTTATAGTAACAACAAAGGGAAGTAATTCGAAAGAAGGGAACTGCGCATGACACTTCGTCTCATGATGATGTATAATTGTGTCAAGTTACATCAAAATCCCTCCATGCATGAAGAAGAAATGCTTCGGACAAAGTCATTCTTGTATCTGACCTTTGGCCTCTAAGTGTGACCTTGACCTTAGACCTAGGGACCTGGTTCTTGCGCATGACACTACGTCTCGTGGTGGTGAACATTTGTGCCAAGTTATATCAAAATCCCTCTATGCATGAAGAAGAAATGCTCCGGACAAGGTTTTCATTCTTGTATCCTTTGACCTCTAAGTGTGACCTTGACCTTAGACCTAGAGACCTGGTTCTTGCGCATGACACTCCGCCTCATGGTGGTGAACATTTGTGCCAAGTTATATCAAAATCCCTCTATGCATGAAGAAGAAATGCTCCGGACAAAGTTTTCATTCTTGTATCCTTTGACCTCTAAGTGTGACCTTGACCTTAGACCTAGGGACCTGGTTCTTGCGCATGACACTCCTTCTCATGATGATGAACAATTGTGCCAACTTTCATCAAAATCCCTCTATGCATGAAGAAGATACAGTCCGGACAAAGTCATTCTTGAATTTGACCTTTGACCTCTAAGTGTGACCTTGACCTTAGACCTAGGGACCTGGTTCTTGCGCATGACACTACGTCTCGTGGTGGTGAACATTTGTGCCAAGTTATATCAAAATCCCTCTATGCATGAAGAAGAAATGCTCCGGACAAGGTTTTCATTCTTGTATCCTTTGACCTCTAAGTGTGACCTTGACCTTAGACCTAGAGACCTGGTTCTTGCGCACGACACTCCGCCTCATGGTGGTGAACATTTGTGCCAAGTTATATCAAAATCCCTCTATGCATGAAGAAGAAATGCTCCGGACAAAGTTTTCATTCTTGTATCCTTTGACCTCTAAGTGTGACCTTGACCTTAGACCTAGGGACCTGGTTCTTGCGCATGACACTCCTTCTCATGATGATGAACAATTGTGCCAACTTTCATCAAAATCCCTCTATGCATGAAGAAGATATGGTCCGGACAAAGTCATTCTTGAATTTGACCTTTGACCTCTAAGTGTGACCTTGACCTTAGACCTAGGGACCTGGTTCTTGCGCATGACACTCCGTCTCATGATGGTGAACAACTGTGCCAAGTTTCATCAAAATCCCTTCATGCATGTAGAAGATATGCTCCGGACAAGGTCTGTGGACGCCGCCCGCCCGCCCGCCCGCCCGCCAGGGGCGTTCCCATAATACGTCCCGTTTTTCAAACGGGCGTATAAAAATTATGATACTAATTAAGGATCGAGTATTATCTTTAACTAAGATCAAACTGTGAACAACATAATTGACACGAGTTGACACTTAATTGCCGGTAATTACTGGCTATTTGATCATAACAAAAAGACTGTCACACCTTTTGTTATCAGTCTGAATTGAGAAGCTCATGCCATTTTGAAAGATACCATTCCGAAATACTGAATCAGCTGCTATCTAAATTAAAAAGATACAAGTTCATTCGGTTTTAGGATAAATTTTTTTAGTAATAATGTCCATTTTCAAGATCAATAATTTGTGGACCCCCAAAAATTATTAGGGACCCTTAAATTAGCAGCCATGGGAGTCCATGGACTCCCAAATAAAAAAACCCGAGGGAAAACCCTGATATGAATACAATTAAAAAAAGCTAAGTTAATTCTATATCAGCAAAAAATAAATAAGCTTCCAGTGCTAATGCACTCAAAGTCAAAACACAAAAACCCATAAAAGCATTTCACAGTCACTTCTTGAATTAAATACATGTCAATAGCAGTGACATCACTATGACATCACACATAATACATGTCTTCTTTGATCTGCTACTGTCGGCACACATTAAAAGAAACAGTTGTCAAACAGATTAAACCCAGTTTCTGATGGCAGGTGTCAAAAATTTGCATGAATTTCAGTTACATTATTTAAGTCACAGAAAGTTTCAGTAATAATAACTATGTTTCTAAAGTCTGAGTTTTGAAAAATAGGAAAAAGTGGACCCATGGAAATTTAATTTCATGCAAATAGGAAAATCTAGAAATGTAAACATTATGGATTTCTTTCGCTGGTTTTAGTCATTGCATTGAAAGGATGTTTAACTTTTATAAATAAATTTTCAGGTAAGAAAATTTTGTTTGTCTAATATTTTTGACGTTTATTGTGCTCTTTCCAAGTGACTTGTGCAGTGTCACTGCAGTTTTATCCTCGGGGCAGATTAAAAAGATTATGCAACGACAAAAGATCGAAATTAAAATTATTATTTGTTTGCAAAACTGTTTGAGAAATTATGACAGAAAGATATCCAAGAATTTATCTATCCCAGATGTTTTACGTACGAGAAAAATCATTATTTTACAAATCTAAAACTCGGTTAAATACGCCTGCAGTATTGCACAGATAACACTATGTACCACGATTTGTCCATGTGGAATTTTTTAAACAACTTTTTGCATGAATTTTTGTAGTAAATCAGGAAATCGGCAGGGCGTTCGGTAGACCCGAGGTTCTGGGTTTTTACTCGCACTTACCGAGAAAAACTCGTATTTGACCCAAACAAAAATATTTCCCGTGCGTCGGCTTGACCTGAGGAAATTTTCTTTTATATGTCTCGAGTTCGAAAGAACTGCCCCTTGTCAATCAAAATATCGGTGAATTCGAATATTGTTCGCCGCCATAAGCGGAAGTATGGCAGTAGGCGGAGCTTGGTATATTAATCAGCTTCTGGCAGATGTCAATCATGCCACGCGCCGACTGACACGTGGGCTTCTCGCGGTTTATATTTGGTACAATAATGTCCGTCATTGCCAAAGGTATTTATTGATCAATGTGTAAAAGTTAATTGATAAACAATGCATAGAAGAGCAGCCTATTATCGTATTTGTGTCACTTGTTAATTAGCGGTATACAGAAAGCGTAACATTCACATATTTTGTTTCTTATCGGTCATATCGATCATCCATGTAGTTGAACCTCAACGAACTCTGTCTAGGAAAACTTATAAATACAAATACAAATAGTTACCCAAAAGAAACAAGTGAATGAAGTATTGCCATGCAATACAAAGTCCCCTACTGGAAGGCACCTAATTTTCTCTACTGCAGTATAACATAATGAACTGATATCTGTCAATGATGTATAAACAATATTGTACTATATATACAATATAATATAACAAAGCACTTGGATTAAAATTAGCGTATATAAAAACGTACAGTTGTTTTCATTTGGATTTTTTTTTTGGTCGATTATACAAAAAATTATCATAAAAGTTATTTATAGTAACAACAAAGTGAAATAAACCCTAAAAAAAAAAAAAAAAAAAAAAAAAAAATCTATAAAATTTAAGTCCACAAGAAACTCTTTACCAGGTACAGATAGATCAAAATACACCTAAAATTTGGATGTACCGTGCATGTTGTACCACAGAAAAGTGGTCTCAATTTTTCCCTACGGCCAGTAATAAAAAAGTTACAATATAATCTATTTATAGTAACAACAAAGGGACATAATTCTAAAACAAGGGTGCAGAATGTCACAATATACGCCCGTCACAGCAAATTTGTTTACACTAGCACCTGTATTTGCAAATGGAATTTTAATTTTCTAGTTGTTTACAATGTTGTTTTTTTTAGAAATTATTGTAATTCTTTTATTTTTCTAAGTCCACAAAAAAAATCCTTACCAGGTAGAGATACCTTAAAATACACCCAAAATTTGAAAGTAATATCAATGTTGTACCACAGAAAAGTGGTCTTGGTTTTTCCCTACGGTCAATTATAAAAAAGTTACAACGTAAGTTATTTATAGTAACAACTAAGGGAAGTTAATCTTTAAAGAGAAAAAAAAAAAAAAAAAAAAAAAATCGAAAAAAAAAATTACAAGTCCACACAAAAATCCTTACCAGGTAGAGATAGCTCAAAATACACCTCAGAATTGGATGTAACATGCATGTTGTACTACAGAAAAGTGGTCTCGATTTTTCCATACGACTTGTAATGAAAAAGTTACAATATAAGCTATTTATAGTAACAGCAAAGGGAAGTAATTTTAAAGAAGGGACCAGTGCATGACACTCCGTCTCATGATGGGTGTACAATTGTGCCAAGTTGCATCAAAATCCCTACATGCATGAAGAAGAAATGCTCCAGACAAAGTCATTCTTGTATCTGACCTTTGACCTTTAAGTGTGACCTTGACCTTAGACCGAGGGACCTGGTTCTTGCGCATGACAAATCCGTCTCATGCTGTGAACATTTGTGCCAAGTTGTATCAAAATCCCTCAATGCATGAAGAAGAAATGCTCCGGACAAAGTTTTCATTCTTGTATCCTTTGACCTCTAAGTGTGACCTTGACCTTACCCTAGGGACTGGTTCTTGCGCATGACACTCCGTCTCATGATGGTGAACAATTTGCCAAGCTACATCAAAGTCCTTTCATGCATGAAGAAGATATGCTCCGGACAAAGTTTTCATTCTTGTATCCTTTGACCTCTAAGTGTGACCTTCACCTTAGACCTAGGAAACCTGGTTCTTGCGCACGACACTCCCTCTCATTATGGTGAACAACTGTGCCAAGCTACATCAAAATCATTCCCTGCATGAAGAAGATATGCTCCGGACAAAGTCATTCTTGAATTTTCATTCTTGTATCCTTTGACCTCTAAGTGTGACCTTGACCTTAGACTAGGGACCTGGTTTTTGCGCATGACACTCCGTCTCATGATGATGAACAATTGTGCCAACTTTCATCAAAATCCTCCATACATGAAGAAGATATGCTCCGGACAAAGTCATTCTTGAATTTGACCTTTGACCTCTAAGTGTGACCTTGACCTTAGACCTAGGGACCTGGTTCTTGCGCATGACACTCCGTCTCATGATGGTGAACAACTGTGCCAAGTTTCATCAAAATCCCTCCATGCATGTAGAAGATATGCTCCGGACAAGGTCTGTGGACGCCGCCCGCCCGCCCGCCCGCCCAACCGCCCATCCGCCCGCCAGGGGCGTTCCCATAATACGTCCCGTTTTTCAAACGGGCGTATAAAAAGTGTGCCTCATAGTGGTGAACATTTCTACCAAGTTACATCAAATTCCCTCCATGCATGAAGAAGAAATGCTCTGAACAAACTCATTCTTGAATTTGACCTTTAACCTCTAAGTATGACCTTGACCTTAGACCTAGGGACCTGGTTCTGGCGTGCGACAATTCGTCTCATGGTGGTGAACATTTGTGCCAAGTTACATTACAATCCCTCAATGCATAAAGAAGAAATGCTCCAGACAAAGTCATTCTTGAATTTGACCTTTGACCTCTAAGTATGACCTTGACCTTAGACCTAGAGCCGGGGCTTTGCGCACAACATGTTGTCTCATCCAGGTAAATGTTTGTGCCAACTGATATTTAAATCCTGTTTTGCATGACAAAGTTATAGACCGGACAGGAAAAAAATCTTATTGACCTTTGATCTCAAAGTGTGACCTTGACCTTTAAGCTAGGGTTCTGGGTGTTGCGCATGACACGTCGTCTCATCATGGGGAACATTTATGCCAAGTAATATTGTAATCCTTTGATGGATGACAAAGTTCTGGAGCGGACAGGAAAACAAGAGCACCGCCTTGCGGGTGCTGACGCTCATCTGATTTTTTTTGTGTAATAGAAATATTGTCCTACCCATGATTTTCTAAGTCTAAAAAGGGCCATCATTCTTGCAAAAAGCAGGATAGAGTTATGTTTCTTGATGTACAGTGTCCACTTATGATGGTGAAAAACTGTTGCAAGTTTTAAAGCAATAGCTTTGATAGTTTATGAGAAAAGTTGACTTAAACATAATACTCAACCAAGAAAATGATTTTCTAAGTCCAAAAGGGGCAATAAGTATTGCAAAAAGCAGGATGGAGTTATGTTGCTTGCTGTACAGGGTCAGCTTATGATGGTGAACAAGTGTTGCAAGTTTCAAAGCAATAGCTTTGATAGTTTAAGAGAAAAAGTTGACCTAAACATAAAACTTAACCAAGAAATCTGATATTTTCTAAGTCCAAAAGGGGCCATAAATCTTGCAAAAAGCAGGACGGAGTTATGTTTCTTGCTATACAGGGTCAACTTATGATGGTGAACAAGTGTTGCAAGTTTTAAAGCAATAGCTTTGATAGTTTAGGATAAAAGCTGACCTAAACATAAAACTTAACCAAGAAAACTGATTTTCTAAGTCCAAAAGGGGCAATAAATCTTGCAAAAAGCAAGATGGAGTTATGTTTCTTGATGTACAGGGTCTGCTTATGATGGTGAACAAGTATTCCAAGTTTCAAAGCAATAGCTTTGATAGTTTAGGAGAAAAGTTGACCTAAACATAAAACTTAACCAAGAAATCTGATATTTTCTAAGTACAAAAGGGGCCATAAATCTTGCAAAAAGCAAGATGGAGTTATGTTTCTTGCTATACAGGGTCAGCTTATGATGGTGAACAAGTATTCCAAGTTTCAAAGCAATAGCTTTGATAGTTTAGGAGAAAAGCTGACCTAAACATAAAACTTAACCAGGCAACGCCGACGCAGACGCCGACGCAGACGCCGACGCCGACAACCGCTCAAGTGATGACAATAACTCATCATTTTTTTTCAAAAAATCAGATGAGCTAAAAACCCTATTGACCTTTGGCCTCCAATTGTTACCTTGACCTTTGAGCTAGGGGTCCGGGTTTTGCACATGACATGTTGCCTCATAATGGGGAACATTTGTGCCAAGTAATATCAAAATCCCTTCATGGATGACAGAGTTATAGACCGGACAGGAAACAGACCCTGTTCATGCCATGTTAACATTTGACTGCTAAGTGTGACCTTGACCTTTGAGCTAGGGGTCTGAAAGTTGTGCACGACACATCATCTTATTATGAGGTTCAATTATGCCAACTGATATTAAAATCCCTTCATAGATGGGAGAGTTATGGACCGGACAGGAAAAAAGCCCTGTTGACCTTTGACCTCAAATTGTGACCTTGACCTTTGAGCTAGGGGTGCGGGTTTTGCGCATGACACATCGCCTCATCATGGGGAACATTTTTGCCAAGTAATAATAAAATCCCTTCATGGATGAAAGAGTAATGGACCGGACACGAAACAGACCCTGTTCATGCCATGTTAACATTTGACTGCTAAGTGTGACCTTGACCTTTGAGCTAGGGGTCTGAAAGTTGTGCATGACACATCATCTTATTATGAGGTACAATTGTGCCATGTGATATTAAAATCCCTTCATGGATGGGAGAGTTATGGACCGGACAGGAAAAAAGCCCTGTTGACCTTTGACCTCCAATTGTGACCTTGACCTTTAAGCTAGGGGTCCCGGTTTTGCGCATGACACGTCGTCTCATCATGGGGAACATTTGTGCCAAGTAATATTAAAATCCCTTCATGGATAAAAGAGTTATGGACCGGACACGAAATTGCGGACGGACGGAATGACAGAATGACGGAATGACAGAATGACAGAATGACGGAATGACGGAAAAGCGCATTCCTATAGTCCCCGAAACTGGTTTTCAACCAGTAGGGGACTAATAACGAAACAGGAAAGAATAAAAACATGGCAGTGATAAAAAAAATCCGAGTTTTGGGTTAAAAAATTGTTTGAGTTGCGGCGATTTTCGTGAGTCGGTCGCGTTACTGCAAACAAACAATTTTTTAAGGATGGTCTAATGTTTATACAAAATATAGAATAAATATATTTCTAATGAAACTTACTTCTTCCAAATGCAAAATGTTACCCATTTATTCTTGTGTGTACAATCTGAGTCTGAGAAGTACAATGGATATAGAATATGTTTTAATCTTGTACATGACTTATATAAATGTTAAAAGCTGTCAAAAAAGGAATAATACATTTTTTTCTAACCCTCCCTTTGTTATGGCAAAAACAAGGCATGCAATGGAAGTGTCTACGGACAAGACATTGCACAAATACTATTCAATATATTTTCTGTTTTCAATAAAAACCAGCACTGGACCTTAGAAATATATCAAGAGTTCTTTGAAATAAATCAAGAGACACTGAAATGCAAAAAAACCCCAATCTTTTACAAGTTAGTAGTAAAACAGAAAGATTGGGAAGATAGAAGCAAAATCATTTGACATTTGGTCATATTCTAGTGGAGTATGGATCTATTGTTAGACATGGCGTGGGCTGTCCACTTTCAACTTAACATTTTGTTATAATCGCCTCAAGATGGTATATTTCTGTGCTCTTCAGGGCCAAGATAAAATGGTGATTGGTTTTCAAGATTTCATTCTATTCATCTGCCTATCAACTTTTATTCTGTAACTGAATGAAATCACATAAAATTGAAGCAGTTTAAATCATCTTAAAAAAGAAATTACAAGCAATTTACTCGTAGTCTTCTTTCAGCTTTCTCCCTTTCAAAAAATGAGAGCTATTTAGATTTGTTTGTTTTTGGGGGGTTTAATGCCCTTTTTCAACAGAATTTCAGTTATGTAACTTAACAATTGTTAATTGATTCTGTACTGTACAACCATGTTCTCTGCAGGTAACTGCCAACTTCCCCACATGCATCAGAGGCAGAGGTCTAGAATTTTGAAATCATAGTTTGATTTACGATTTGAGTTACTAACATTTGTTCCAGTATTTTTCCAAGAAAATAATATTAATATAGGTGATAACATGAAAAAAAAGAAGTAAATGTGATAAAAAGATAGTCAAAAAAACTTTGTCTCCTGTCGTACTATCTTATATAATGGAAAAAGGTCAATATTAATCAAAAATATTACTGGCTAGAAGAAGAGAATGTATCTTGGGAATTTTAAGAAAAAAGCATAATGTGTAAGTCATTAGCTGACACATTAGGATGACACATGCCCCCGATGGCACTTTGAATGAATAGTTATGGCCGATGTTAAGAGTTTTGGACCTTTGACCTACGAAGCTGGGTCTTGTGCGCGACACATCGTCTTACTGTGTCACACATTCATGCATAGTTATTTTAAAATCCATGCATGAATGACAAAGATATGGACCGAACATGCCCATCAATGCACTATCATGAAAAATGATCTTTAACGTCTAAGTGTGACCTTGACCTTTGAGCTACGGACCTGGGTCTTGCGCACTGCACGTCGTCTTACTGTGGTACACATTCATGCCAAGTTATTTGAAAATCCATCCATCGATGACAAAGATATGGACCGGACACGCCCATCAATGCACTATCCTTTAACGTCTAAGTGTGACCTTGACCTTTGAGCTACGGACCTGGGTCTTGCGCACTGCACGTCGTCTTACTGTGGTACACATTCATGCCAAGTTATTTGAAAATCCATCCATCGATGACAAAGATATGGACCGGACACGCCCATCAATGCACTATCCTTTAACGTCTAAGTGTGACCTTGACCTTTGAGCTACGGACCTGGGTCTTGCGCACTGCACGTCGTCTTACTGTGGTACACATTCATGCCAAGTTATTTGAAAATCCATCCATCGATGACAAAGATATGGACCGGACACGCCCATCAATGCACTATCCTTTAACGTCTAAGTGTGACCTTGACCTTTGAGCTACGGACCTGGGTCTTGCGCACTGCACGTCGTCTTACTGTGGTACACATTCATGCCAAGTTATTTGAAAATCCATCCATCGATGACAAAGATATGGACCGGACACGCCCATCAATGCACTATCCTTTAACGTCTAAGTGTGACCTTGACCTTTGAGCTACGGACCTGGGTCTTGCGCACTGCACGTCGTCTTACTGTGGTACACATTCATGCCAAGTTATTTGAAAATCCATCCATCGATGACAAAGATATGGACCGGACACGAAAATTGCGGACGGACCGACAGACTGACAGACCGACAGACCGACGGACAGACAGACGGTTCAAAAACTATATGCCTTCCTTCGGGGGCATAAAAACTTATCACAGTGAACATTTAATTATTCTGTAAACAGGTTAAAATTCACAGGAATTTTATTTTGCAGAACTACTTAAAATATTAGTATGAGTTATGGATCTCACAGAATAAATGTCATATGAGTATTTTACAACATACAGCTATTTAAGCAGTCAGCAAGGGAGTTTGTTTCATTAGTTTTCCATTTAAGACACAGTTGTAATCTTTTTAAGATGTTGTTCTGAGCTATAAGTTTAACAAGTTCTTCCTACTTCTTTAATGTTTCTACTTTAATGAACATGTTTAGATGAACTCATAGAGTTCATGATCATGTTAAACTTTGTGTTTATACTTTTTACCATTTCTTGATTGATATGGTTGATAACAGCATGTACATATACATTGTATTTGCCTCAACAAAGTCTAGTCAGGTGGTTTCTTCCACCATCCAATTTCAGGAAGATTGTGGTTTATTTTGTTTAGTTGAGGTTAAAAGTTATTACAGATAAATAAACATAGTCTAAATGGTGTACATAACAGGCTGCAAGGTCAGTTCTTAAGCCCATTAAATGCATGAGCATTGATCAGAAACATCATTACCCTATCTGTCTTTTAGACAGAAATTATGGTCAAATGTCTTGTCCATAGACACCAAGCTGAAGGAGAGTTTTAACAGCCTATTTCAGTGAGGATCCTTCCAAGTATCATTATTTTTAGTATATAGTGAAATATGAAAACAATTAATCCTAATTTATGTAAGCAATAGCACAGAACTTGTCACATAATGACATTTTGATTTAGTCACAGTTGTTCAAATCCTTCAATTATTCGAAGACACATTCCGAAGACCGTCAATTATACTTCTTTTCATAAATTTGTTTGTTATTTACTTGTTCTTGATCATTTTAAACATAAAAAGTTCAACAGAACTAAAAGACTGTCTTCTAAAACCTATGTAGAAAGCACTTGGCGATGATGTCTTGTCCGTAGACTTCTTGGGTAAATTTCGGCTTTCATTTTAAAAATTGCGATATCTCTGCCAAACATAGTCGTAATCACAAAAATGAGACCATTATTTAAAGAGAAATGACTGAATTTTTAGAAAATAACATATTTGAGTTGAATAAATGCATTTCAAAAGGTATGCAAAAACTGAAAGCAAGTAGTAAACAAAAATTTCTAGAATTTTGAACTTCAAAAGAAGATAATAACTACAAATCTTTGTGTAATGTATTAGTTTTTGGGGTTTTCTACATTACTTTTATGTACCTTATCATGTGGTAACAATTTTGTAGGGTCTTAAAGAGTTATTTGAATAAAACAGTCCTTTAAAAATGGTCATGTCTGTTTTATTTTTTTCCTGAAGATTCATCTTTATATCGAAAAAAAAATATTGTCGAACTATCAGACAGCGACAACTATCATTGCTTTTGTAGAACCAAGGTATATGGTAAATTAACATTTCAAAATAAAAGAGTTTTACAAACTTTTATTTTTGACCCCAAGTGAAACAAAAAAATGCATTTGATTGTGACTGAGGCGTGATGCCTTTCTTTCCACTGGATTTGTTATTAATCGTTTGTGCAATATGCAACACAGCAAATATCTATCTATCCAGTTGTTCCAGATCTATCAGACCATTTCAACCCCTCGGAATCTAACTAAAGTCTGATGCCTTTCTTTCCACTGGATTTGTAATTAATCGTTTGTGCAATATGCAACACAGCAAATATCTATCTGTCACTATATTAGACCATTCCAACCCCTCAGAATCTAACTCGGACAACTGCCATCGCCGTTAAATTTTGTTCTTGGCTTGTTTCTCAATCTCCTTGGTGTTTTAACCCGTTGGTAGAAACTTCATGACGGTCAGATTGGTCAATTTCTTTAATATTGTGAACATTCGTTTGCCTCCGATTAACAGGTTTTTGGTTGTCGTAAAATGAGGTCATAAAGTATCACGCGTGCTGAAATGATTCGTTTACCATCGGTTACAAACGGTTACACACGGAAATTTCAAATAGAATCTTCAGTCTTATCCGCGGAAATAACCAATCTACTGTCTATTTTTGGATGAATTATAAAGTATCACGCGTGCTGAAATGATTCGTTTACCATCGGTTACAAATGGTTACACACGGAAATTTCAAATAGAATCTTCAGTCTTATCCGCGGAAATAACCGATCTACTGTCTATTTTTGGATGAATTATCGCCAGTGTTCGGTTTTTTTTTGGCTATCGAATAATGTTATCTACGGTATTCCTAACGGAAAAGGACGATGAAATTGTTGCAATCAGCGCTATTTTTAGCATCCTGGAAAATATGAATGTCATTATTTTGCCATTGATAGACGACCGCACTGGAACAATGACTAGGGGACGAGTTGACTTGACTCCCCCCCCCCCCCCGCTGAAAATCTCATCGGATTTACACGATTTGGAAAAACGACCTTTGGGAAGGTCCAAAATACGGAATTCCAGGTGTTTTCTTTATACTAGGGGCCGTTTATAGGCCCCTTCCCCTCAGAAAATTTCTTTAAAATCATGCAGTTTTCCCCAAAAATTGACTTCACATCAGGTTTTTTATTCCCCTTTGCCCAAATACCGAGTTGTTTTTTTCCCCCAAATCAGAGGCCTGGGCCCCTTCCCCTCCTGGTAAAAAAAACCCCCTGGAATTCCGTCATAATACGGAAAACTTTCACCCATGTAAGTACTATCAGCACGTGAAGTTTGAAGGTCCTGGGTGCAGTGATTCGCGAGTAAAGTGCCTTCATGCAAAAACTTAACGTTGTGATGAACTAACGTACAAACTAACAAACGGACGGCAGGGTTCATACAGCCAGACTGACAAAAAATTCAAGGGGTTTTCAAGGAGTTTTTAAGGAGTTTTATTACGTTTTCAAGAATAAGCAAAAAATTGAACAAGCACTTATTACACACGAAATGACTGGCTTACAATTGGTGAACACTTCTTACATCCAAAATTATTATAACGTGATATAAGTTTTTCTAAAAAGTTCCAATTTGCAATTGATCAACACTTTATCACACACAAAATGACTGGCAAACAATTGATCAACACTTCTTACATCAACAGCGACTTATCATGTCATATAAGATCAAGTTTTAGGTGCCTCTGGCTGCTGGGGGCGAAGGTGGAATAGTAAACACATCAAGAGTGGCCGTGGGTGACTCAAGATCAGGTACATTTTACTTGTGCTTCTCAGACTTGACGTGCGATTTCAGCGCCGATTCACCCATTGAACTAATGTCAATAACTTTGTTACAATATTTGCACATGGCTTTCCGTTTGTTTTCGTGCTCGACCAGCCATGGATAGGATACAAGCCACTTTTTGTTGAAAATACACAACATTTTCTTCAATATCGGTAACGGAAATGGTGTCCGTAATTTTTACATGTCGTAATTTTCCTAGTCCCAGTCTGTTTAAAACCCGAATCGTACAGTACACATAGGTTATGTAGACATAAAACATGGCGATGCGTACATATAACAAAGCGTCTTTTACGATCTATTTTTATTAAGCTGACCAAAATTTCTGAAGAAGGAAATTCAAGGCCTTTTATCATAAAATCAAGCACTTTTCAAGCAGTTTTCAAGGCAAGAAACGAATTCAAGGAGTTTTAACGAGGTTTTTTCAAGTTCAAGCACTTTTCATCTAGCAGCTTGAAATTCAAGGAGTTTTCAAGTCTGTGCGAACCCTGGACGGACAGTTGAAAACTAAAAATCCTAACCAGGTAGAGATAGGTCAAAATACACCTCAAAACTGGATGTTACATGCATGTCATACTACAGAAAAGTGGTTTCGATTTTTCTCTACGGCTAGTAATGAAAAGGTTACAATACATGTATAAGCTATATATAGTAACAACAATAGGAAGTAATTCTAAAGAAGGGACCTGCGCATGACACTCTGTCTCATGATGGTGTACAATTGTGTCAAGTTACATCAAAATCCCTCCATGCATGAAGAAGAAATGCTCCGAACAAAGTCATTCTTCTTGTTTAAAATGCTATATTCTGATGGATTTTGAATGCATTTACAGGACACCGATTAAGGCAGCTATCATGATTCTTTTGACCACAAATGCACTAAAATTGCCCAAAAAGTACAAAACAATCGGATCGCGAATATACGTGATATCTATGCACACTACTGAATTACAGTTTTTTGTCAACAAGTTTTTGATGCTTTATTCAATAAATATACTATTTTTTTTAAAGTGTTTTAGAATGTTTTCACTTACGCTATAAATGACAGTATGCAAGCAAATTTATTTGTTCATTTTTTTAATCTTGCCCGTATCGGCCATGTTTCTAAAAATAGAAACAATACCTGGGTTTCCCAATATTTCACATTTATAATGCCAGAATTGTCTTGGTAAAAAAAATAAACTAGCTTTAAAAAATATCTGGCCTATATTTCAACATTCACATTCACGTTCTTTTCAAATTCTGGAAATTCGATAAAAGAAAAGAAAAGATTTTTTCACTACGAACAACTGCATTTCATATTAAAAACACACAGATCTATACTCGATCTAACCTACTAGATTCTGATTAAAGATATTTTGCAATTGTCGGCAGTTAGGTTAGTTTATATTAATATGTTTTTACAGATAATTAAATTAGCGGTAACTATAGACGGCAATTTAGGTTTTCATTGTACAAACAAATGTCGTCTGCAGAATATAGAGTTGAAGAAAATTTGCTTTGGCATTTGAAAATGTTCCCAAAAAGTATCCTGCCAGTTCAATCTGATTGATAGATTAGTAAGATTGACTTCCGGTTTAATTGTCGTCTGCATCCTACGCCCTTAGGCAATGTTATCTGCATAGTTGACACATGTTTGGAATACACGAGGTAATAAACAGTCCGTTTTATGGATTTTCTACATAAGCTGATCGCAAGTTACTGTCTCACTTGGCATAATTATTTATGTAGCTATTAAATAAAATAATCGCCAATTCCTGTCGCCAAAATGAAACAAGAGCTGTCGGATGACAGCGCGCTCGATTATTCGAAGAATTGATTGAAGAATGGGGTCAAAATATTTCCATAGATTTTCAGACAAAAGAAAAAAATGGATTAAACAAAAAATTTTCCTGTATTTGTGGATTTCAATTAGTCTTGCAGTAAATGGCAATGTGTGACCATGATGGCAAATATAATAAGTTTTATGTTAGGCAAAATATGGACTTGTATAAAAAATTTAACTAATTTCCAAGTCCAAAAAGGGTCATAATTCAGTCAAAATAGTTGAGAGAGCTATGTACACATGCCTACAGATGGAAATCATGTTGATATACTAGTGTTAAAAGTTTCAAAGCCACAGTTCAAATAGTTTTGACAAAAATTTCAAAGTCCAAAAAGGGCCATAATTCAGCCAAAACAGTGAGTCGTCAGAGTTATGTACTCTTGCCTACAGATTAAAATCATAATGATAAACAAATGTTTAAAGTTTATAAGCCATATGTCAAATAGTCTTGACAAAACATGGACATATACGAAAACAGAACCAATTTCCAAGTTCAAAAAGGGCCATAATTCAGCCAAAAAAGATGACAGAGTTATGTACTCTTGCCTATTGATATAGACTATAATACTGAACAAGATATAAAAGTTTCAAAGCCATATGTCAAACACTTCACACAAAATATAAACTGGTACGAAAAACTTAACCAAGATTTCTAAGTCAGAAGGGGCCATAATTCAGCCAAAATGCTTGATGGAGTTATGTACTCTTGCCTACAACTGGACATGGTGATGGTAAACAAGTGTTGAAAGTTTCAAAGCTTTATCTCAAAAGACTTTGTCAAAATGTAGACTGGTATGAAAAACTTAACCAAGATTTCTAAGTCAAAAAGGGGCAATAATTCAACCAAAATACTTGATTGAGTTATGTACTCTTGCCTTCAACTGGACATGGTGATGGTAAACAAGTGTTGAAAGTTTCAAAGCTTTATCTCAAAAATTTTTGTCAAAATACGAACTGGTACAAAAAACTTAACCAAGATTTCTAAGTCAAAAGGGGCCATAATTCAGTCAAAATGCTTGACAGAGTTATGCACTCTTGCCTTTAACTGGACATGGTGATTGTAAACAAGTGTTGAAAGTTTCAAAGCTTTATCTCAAAAGACTTTGTCAAAATAAGGACTGGTACGAAAAACTTAACCAGGGTGTGACACCGACGCCGTGGTGAGTAGGATGGCTCTACTTATTCTTCGAATAGTCGAGCTAAAAATATTCGCCATTTAAATAAAATAATCACAAATGGCGTTAATGGCAACTGACAGCGTGAGCCCTGCATTTCATTCATAATCAGGTACAAATACCTGATGGGCACGTCTCGGCTAATTCTAAATGTATCAGCACAATATTAGTTGTACATTTACAACAATCTAATGTTAAATTAAAAAATTTGATAACAAAACAGATATTGGGAGAGGTCTATTCATATATATTCTCATGTCCTTGTTCCTTCACGAATACACGGAATAAACTTTGGTGAACAAATCGGCAGAGGCTGAGGCTATCCGCACGACGGTCGTGCCGATAATTTTCCTTATCCGCACGACCGTCCTGCCGATTATTTTCGTTATTCGCACGACGGTCGTGACTGAAAGTTATGTCGATTATTTTCGTTACTCAGTGTTTTCCCTTTACTTTTGAAAATGAGGGTCATTGTGACCTCCAGTGTTTCACATCTGGTGACCCACATTTCCAAATTTTGGGGGTCATACAGATATACTTTTAGTATTTTGAATAAAACTTAGTTTTACTCATACTAGTGATTATACAGACTGAAGTGTAAATTCCTCATATTTGTCAGGCCTCACTAGCTGAATAAAAATAAATGATAACAAGAGCTGTCCGTAAGACAGCCAAGCTCGACTATTCGAAATATTGTCCCAGAAGCAGGAAAATATTACCCAAAAAGGTTAAATATCAAAAGAGTTTTAAGTTCAAAAGGGGGAATAATTTGACCAAAATGCATATCAGTTATGGGACTTGCTGCTATCAACTAGTTTTATAACCCCGAAGGCACATGTGAAGTTTCAATTCAATATCTGTATTAGTTTTGGAGATAGAAACTTGCATGTAAAACTTTAACCAGAATTTTCTAAGTCTAAAAGGGGGCATAATTTGCTCAAAATACATGTCAGAGTTATGGGCCTTGACCCAGTGAGGTTGGTAATTGATCTAGAAAAAGAAAAAATAAGTTTCAAATCTATATGCCTTTTAGTAATAGCTGTATGTACTTGCACGCAAAACTTTAACCAGAATTTGCTAAGTCCAAAAGGGGATATAATTTGGCCAAAATGAAGGTCAGAGTTATGGGACTTGCTGCTATCAACTAGTTTTATAACCCCGAAGGCACATGTGAAGTTTCAAATCAATATCTGCATTAGTTTGGAGATAATAACTTGCATGTAAAACTTTAATCAAAATTTTCTAAGTCTAAAAGGGGGCATAATTTGCTCAAAAAACATGTCAGAGTTATGGGACTTGACCCAGTGAGGTTGGTAATTGATCTAGAAAAAGAAAAAATAAGTTTCAAATCTATATGCCTTTTAGAAATAGCTGTATGTACTTGCACGCAAAACTTTAACCAGAATTTTCTAAGTCCAAATGGGGGCATAATTTGGCCAAAATGAAAGTCAGAGTTACGGGACTTGCTGCTATCAACTAGATTTATAACCCAGAAGACACATGTGAAGTTTCAAATTAATATCTGCATTAGTTTTGGAGATAGTAACTTGCATGTAAAACTTTAACCAAAATTTTCTAAGTCTAAAAGGGGGCATAATTTGCTCAAAATACATGTCAGAGTTAGGGCCTTGACCCAGTGAGGTTGGTAACTGACCTAGAAAAAGAAAAAATAAGTTTCAAATCTATATGCCTTTTAGAAATAGCTGTATGTACTTGCACGCAAAACTTTAACCAGAATTTTTCTAAGTCCAAAAGGGGACATAGTTTGGCCAAAATGAAAGTCAGAGTTATGGGACTTGCTGCTATCAACTAGTTTTATAACCCCGAAGACACATGTGAAGTTTCAGATCAATATCTGCTTTAGTTTTGGAGATAGTAACTTGCATCTAAAACTTTAACCAAAATTTTCTAAGTCCAAAAGGGGGCATAATTTGCTCAAAATACATGTCAGAGTTATGGGACTTGACCCAGAGAGGTTGGTAATTGACCTAGAAAAAGAAATCAAAGGCCTGAATGGCCTGAGTCGGCTAATGATTGATGTACTGACAGTATAGTCTACCAGTTTCTGTTTGTTTTTAGTTTTTTTTCTTAAAATTTCATAACACAGCTCGATATTTACCCAAAATATTATATCCGGATACGATTACACTTTTCTCCAGTTTCAACAATATATTTTACAAATTGTGATGATACGAAGACATTTAGCAGCAATTGGCAGTATCTGACATTGAAGTTTACGGTTAAATTACCTCTTATTTAAATCTTCTCATAAAAAAGTTGTTTCATTTCGCCAAACATAGACGATCTACTTTCGATTTCAAAAACTACAAGAAAATACAATTTAATGTTTCGCCGATTTGTTTATTTCTCGAAAAATAAGAATTAAAATCATTTTTAATATCTGTAGTAACTAAACAAACCAGTAAGAGCTTCTTCTTCCGATAATTTATCCGTTTACTGACTGCAAAATTCATGTGTGTGTGTGTAGAAACCCACGCAAAGTTTATAGAAATCATACGATGCGTGTATACGTTCAATGTGGGAGAATTAAGGCTGATCGGGATCGGCTATGTTACCTAACGCATCCAGATGATTCAGATTTTGTTTTTAAAAAAGCATTGTGTGCATTTCTGTAATTTTATATACGTTTAGAAATTATTAGACATGCGTATTTGCATTATTTCTATACGTAATTTACGCTAATACGCATCTTATCTGGAGCCCTGTGGAACTATTTTTTGTCTTTCGCTGGATGTTACGCAAGCTTTGTAAGCCTGCGCAATTCATAAAATGCACATTTATGCTTAATGAGTTACATTCGAGTATTGCACAATTAAAAGTCATAAATATGACAGATTACATCGTATATTGGTCATAGCAAAGGGAATTCACGCAACTTAATTTCATTCTTGCAGTGAACTGTTTGAAGTTTGAGAAATCTAATGGAACTACATCGCTTCACTGTGTTATTTGGTCCATTTAGACTTAGAGAATCGCTGGATAGCAAGGACTCGTCAAAACGATTACATCGTTTAGCCGACTCAAAAATAAGTTTCAAAGCTATATGCCTTTAATTGATGGCTGTATGTACTTGCATGCAAAAACTTAACCAAGGTGTGACGCCGACGCCGACGCCAGGGTGAGTAGAATAGCTAGACTATTCTTTGAATAGTTGAGCTAAAAACAGCTGATGTTTGACTTTTTATTTATATGTGTGCTTAAATAGGTTTTAGTACTTTTACCAGGCAGTGTTATAGTAGAAACAGGTTATTTGAACCGCTGGGTCCTACTGTACTTGCTGCCGACGTCATAATCATCAGCTTGCTTTGCTTTTGAGCCATTTTAATTTTTAGTAAACAGCAGACTGGTACCACTGGTACAAGTAGCGAGCAGCGATAACAACTGTTACAAAGAGTTAATCAGTCAAAGTATCGGACTGGGTATTAAATTTGTGAAATGTGAATCGACGCAAATATAGAAAATCGGTCACACAGTCTGCATATACTTATGAAACTGAAAGTACATTTTCAGAAAATCACTCTTTGTAAAAACAATATTGGCCTGATTTAGATTTTCAAGAAATTGCGTCCACTGTGACGCACTGAATTTATTTTTGCGGCTCATTTCTCAGAAAAGTGTGACTGTGACGCAGGATTTGTGCGTCAGGGAAAACCCTGGTTACTGATACAACTGAAAATACTGTATACATATGTGAAATTTTGTTTATCTTTTCTGAAGTATTCCGTTTATTCCTTGGAGATTTTTTTTGAACAACTCTTTAACAAGAAGTTATAAAACTGCACTTTTTATGCTTTAAACATGGTCAGTGATGTTAGAAATCAACTTTCTGATGTCTCTTAAAAAATAATTTTAAAAAATCGGACGTACCTACCCTATCTATTTTAGCATGCTACCTGGAACAATTTTTTAAAGACTTATCAGATCTCCATAAAGTACAATTTTTGCAAGCAACTGCCATCATTATGTTGAATCACTTGCACACGATTTATTTAATTTAAAACATAATATGAAAAGTAAAATAACGTCATAAAGGTATGCTAACTAACTGTTATTAATTATGCAAGAATATGTGTTCTTTGCATTCTTTTGACTTATTTGCAATTGATGAATTAATCATGATGCTATAACAGCTAGTATTTTTAACTAAGATATACCTTACGCCAAAAATAGAAACGCTACCGAAACACCCGTCGTGCGGATAAGAATACTAATCGGCATGACCATCGTGTGAATCACTTCCGAACAAATCAAGTTTGACTTCACGCTGTGCTAAATGCTGTACGTTCATGCATATATTTGATAGGTTTTTTTTTTTAAGAAGAACATTTCAAATAACATTACTGTTCACTGTTCATATTTTAATAACTAATGATTAGGCCTGTATTCAGACGTGGCGGAGTTGCACGTGATATCAGACTGAAACGAAATGAAATGAAAGTGACAATTATGTCACGAGTTACTAGTCATAACCAACCTCCCTATCAACTTTCATGATCCTAGGCCCAAGGTTTCTCGAGTTCTCATCTGGAGACGGATTGGTCTACGGACCGACCGACATCTGCAAAACAATATACCCTCTTTCTTTGAAGGAGAACATAATAATTTCAAATATGAGAAATAACAGTCAAAACACTACGGCTGTATGTCCAGCCGCAGGCTACCTGTGGGCGAAACGGCCCGCCTAATCCAGCCGCAGAGTATACTCCTTTCTCATGGTACTGGGGCTTCCATGATACCGGTGTAAACAGTTTTCTCGCGAAACTTTTATGTTAGCCCCGCCTACTGGATGTTGACATAATTAGCAGAGTAAACCGGAAGCCCCTCTTCCTATCGCACATTTTTTTTGTGAAAATGTAAGGATTACTGGTGATTTGATTACCTTTTAATAAAAAACATCTAAAACATGATTTTTTCACCTTTGGTCCCCACCCCATGTGTCAAAAAAACATCTATATCTCCTGTAAACAATGTTTTTCATCTTGAATTTTTAGCGAAAATTTCGTCTGACATAATGCTGATGACGTCACCAAAACGGAAGCCATGTTGTTTCTATATTTAGGTCATTTCTTAGAAATGGAAGTATGACAAGCCGTTCAGGCAAAATTAATGGAATTACAGCAATATGCAAAATACAATGATACCCAATTAAGCCCCAGTTGATATATATATGGGTCTGTCATTTAAAAGATTTTAATGTATACTCTCACAAGATAACTTTGCTACTCTTTAATATGGTAGCTCTGGTGAAATTCTTGCCAAAATTTTTGACTTAGATAGATCTAGGTCTAAAAGAAAAGATCTTGATATCACTTGGAAAAAGTATATCTTTGGTAATATGCACCCTAAATGTAGGATTGTTCAGTGTTCTTTTTGTGTTGAAAAAAAAACTTGAAATTTGTCTGAAATCATAGACTGTAAACTTACCCGAAGTTTTGAGAAATATTAATATCATTGTGTATCAGGCTTTCCATAGTTGACACTTTTTCATGATTACACCGGTATCATGGGAAACAACTTTGACTTGTCAGATTTCAACATGGCATCATACTCGTCGGGAATTAATAAACAATAACCAGATAATTAAAGTTTTCAATTCATTATAATAATGAGGAAGGATGTAGGAAGCAGCAAAGAAATAAAGAACTGAGGTGAATTGTTTTCTTTAGTTTCGTTCGTTTTGCGCATGTTAAGTACCCCGGTATCATGAGAAACCAGGCTATTGCTACCTGGTTTACTTTAACTGATTCGGACTATATTTCGTACAATGAAACTACTAACCGGGTTTATTAAACCGATCTCTGCTAAAATACGTTTATTGTCGGCAATATTTTGACGTCGTCTTTCCTCGCAACTGATTTCTCGGTCCATGTTGTTGTCTTTTCCCGCGAAATTAACGGTGTTAAGATAAAGGGTTAGTGTGAAAATTAAAAAGGCTGTATACCCTAAATACTATTCCATCTTTATTTCATGTCTAGTCAAACTGATGTTGGCAATTATAGACCTGTTAGTATTTTGTGTATTGTATCAAAAAAAATATAATGTTTATAATCAATAAGAATCTTATTTGGTGTCAAACAAATTGTTGTATGAATTTCAGTCGTGTTTCAGAACAAACTATTCGACAGATTCCTGCCAAGTTCATCTCACAGATCACATAAGAACCCAGACTGCCAACGGCTTATATACAGGCATTGTTATGCTTGATTTACAAACAGCATTTGACACTGTAAATCATACTATATAATGTAACAAACTAGAAGCTATGGGGGTGGAATCTGTTGCATGGTTTAGTTCATATTTAACTGGTAAAAACTGCAGGTTCATATAATGGTACTTTTTCAAATTTAGAAAATATTACGTGTTTGGTTCCCCAGGGTAGTATCCTGGGTCCCCTGCTGTTTTTATGCTATGTAAATGATATGTCAATCAGTATTAATGATGAATGCAAATTACTATTGTATGCGGATGATAGTGCTATCATTTTTTTCACATAGAAATCTGAGTGAAATTAGTAAAAAACTTGACATGGAACTTGAAAATTGCAATATTGGCTTATTGATAAGAAAATCTCTCTGCATTTAGGGAAAACAGAATGTATTCTTTTTGGGAGTAAGAGAAAGTTAAAACAAATAGAAGAATTTTCTATCAAGTGTGGTAATAGTGTTGTCACAGAAATCTGTCAAATATTTAAGTCATGTTTTAGACAATACTTTGTCTGGTAGCACTTGTGTATTGTCCATTTTATATATGTTTGTCGCAAAGTAGTTCATGAGCTAATGTTGAAGTGTTATGTTGTATCCGACTTAAAATAAGGTAATTTGTACCTTGTATCAACTTTTGGGTTTAACATCACACCGACACATTTATAGGTCATATGGCGACTTGCCAGCTTTTGATGGTGGAGGAAGACCACAGGTGCCCCTCCATGCATTATTTCATCATGAGCGGGTACCTGGGTAGAACCATCGACCTTCCGTAAGCCAGCTGGATGGCTTCCTCACATGAAGAATTCAACGCCCCAAGTGAGGCTCGAACCCACATCGATGAGGGGCAAGTGATTTGAAGTCAGCAGCCTTAACCACTCGGCCACGGAGGCCCTCAACTTCTAGCCCCTTCCAAAGTCTTAAATAAATTTCACGACCATTACAGACCAAAGGGATCTGGCACGTGTGGGTCACCTTAATATGGCATAATAAATAGTCCCAAGCCACTGGGACAAAAACATGGGTCTGTGCAAAAACATGGGTCAATGCATAGATAACTGTCAAGTTATATATGCATTGACCCATGTTTTTGTCCCAGTGGCTTGGGACTATTTATTATGCCATATTAAGGTGACCCACACGTGTCAGACCCCTTTGTTACAGACTACCATTTGAACTCAAGGCGCTTCTGTTTGGATGTTTGCAGCTATTGCTGCAATAATTACTTACGTTAGGAGCGGACGCAGCGGTCCAGTGGTAACACTGTCTGACTATGAACCTCATTTTTATGAATTACCTTAATACAATCAATAAAAAAATCCCTTGGAAGCATGCCAGACTCGGTTTGATAAAGTCTGTTCATTAGAGGTAATGAAACACCCCTCGCGCTCCCTAGCACCTGCTTAATTCGAATTCTATTATAGTAAAAATAAATGTATTCCATGATCCCAAAGGGCCGGTAAATATAACAACACTGTGTCAAAGTACGGGGATAATCCACATAGTCACGACAGACTGATGTTGTTAATAAAATCAGACATGAAACAATGAGAAAAGTGTCTTCAAAGAGATTTTTCCTGTCGCGTTTGTTTTCTGCAAAAGTATATCAAAATTACACTGATGTGACTTGGTATACTACACATATAACACTGAGATTCACTTCAAACATTTAAACGTCAGTAAGAACCAAGTGATCTGGTTTGCAGAAGAGACAGTGTACTGTTTGTTTGTTGTTTGTTTAAACTTAGTTTGTTGATATTTTAAACTTAAGTCTTTTATGTGTTTTTATATGATCTAGAGGAAGGTGCTAAAGGCCATACCAATCTTAGTAAATATGCTACTAGCATTCATTAAATCTTAAAATGCCTTTAAAAACTTATTTTGTCTTTTATTCTTTTATATAATATTATAGTTGCTGCCAAAATTAGCGCCTTCTATGCAATAAACTCAATATGTAGTGCATAATAAGTAAGTCATTTCCCTTTTACTTATGTACTTATTTTTTTCCAGGTTTGTGCTTATATGTGCTATGTATTTAAGTTTCTTTTTAATCATATAACCATGCCATTCTTAACAGCTGCAATGTAATTTGTGTTTTAATATGCCTAAACTTTTGCTTATCTTTCTTTTTAGCCGCTTTATTTTTGTTAATTTCTGTTTTCTTTGTTTGTCGGTAAATAGCTCATGAACTAATGTTTTTGTTGTACTATATTTGACGTAAAAAAGATTAGTGTATCTTGTATCGTCACCAAATACGACATTGTTCTACCTTAATGAAAAAAAAATGTATCCACAATAAAATCTAGGCAAAATCTAATCTCAGTTGTTACCTTTATTGCCACCCAAGTGAAAATACCCTATAACCTCTCCGTACGCCATTACGATAGCACATTTTGGACTTTTCGAATTCAGCTGGTTTATATTTCATTGCCTGAGGCTCAGAGAAGTTTAAGTCATATTAAACGTAACTCTCTCATTTTATATCTCACGATATGAAATCTAATAATTAAATGTTCGCCGCACAAAACTAGCTCTCGATCTTCTTTATCGGTGAAATAAGTTTCCATCATCTGAATGGTTTTCAGAACGATTAAAAGTAAATGAGCTTTCATGGTTATCATAAACTTCGTAAATCGTTTGCTAAATTCTATCGCCGTAATTCAGAATTCAGAATTAGTGATTGAATTCAAAGGTAATCTAAAGACGCTTCTGTGACAACTTCAAGGTATTTTTCCGCGGTAGCTAGCTCTTTAATCACAGTCTTTGAGTTTTTCCCCTGCCCTGCTTCGTCGTGTTCTTCGGTGCTCTGGCTTATGCAAAGTCATCGAGTACATACATGAGTTTTGAATCTTTGCATGAGCAGATTTTGTGTTTTACAATGTGTTCCTTTGGTTACTGTTGAATGTGTCAGTGATTCACCCTGCAGGGAGTAATTTTATTTACCCTGTCTTTTATTATAGGGAAATGGTAGAGCTTAAATAGTGAGGACTAGTCTAAACTACCCAATGGTGTTTTTGCCATTCCAAAGCAGTACCAAATTGTGTTCTTTTTTCAAGTATGTTTTATGTCTGCTTGTCACTTAATTCTTTGTTGTTATTGCATTCGTTTGTGTTAATTTGTACATGTGCTCGGCCATTGTGTACGTGTATACTAGTTCACATACTCATATTTCCATATTGAGTGTTGTACGTACGGGTGGCTACGTTCCTTGAATTTGGCATTTTCTGTTGGACCTTTGTCCTGGTTTTGGAATGCGTCTGTCCATGAGAGGTAAAGAAATGTGCAACACCCGCCTCACCCCCTAGCAGCCTATAAGTATTACCTTATTTCCAGATATGCATTTATTATATTTCAAGTAAAATAGAAAAAGAGGAAACTCCGCAGGTCGCTCAACACGACAAAAATGAAAATGCTGCAGGCTCGGTTTGATTGAACCATTTCCGAACATTATTAACGGCGATGACCGTATTGTTCTGAGGCACACTGCATATTTAGTTTTAAGTCTTTACAATTGACCAGTATGGGGTTTGATTGTTCGATTAGAGGACAGGTGTGGGTTTCTGTGGTTCTTCGCGGAGTTTTCTTTGGTGCTCTGGAAGTTGCCTGTAGATTTTTAACATAAGGTCTATGACTCTACTTAATGCCATTTGATCAAAACGACTGATAATGAAAACTTAGCCAGAATGAACAGTTCTACAAGAGTTTATTGACACTGAATTTCATAGATCAACGGCCTTTATAGTTTCGTGAACATGCGAGTTCGTGAAAAAGTCCTACATGTATAAATATCATGAATATATTGTATTGAGTACGTAAATATATTGGACTGCCACGTTGTACATTTGATAATCGCTTTTTGAAAGAGCAAAAAAAAAAAAAATATGTAAAAAAATAAAATGCTAGATTTCTTTTAAACTAATACAATTTAGAGAACAAATATGAAAATCAGCATGCCATTTACAACTAATGTTATAAAACATTTATATGAAAGTTTTGGTCAGATCGCGACCTCGACCAAGAAGTCTTGCTGAATTTCTTATCCATAGAGTATATTCAAACTATGTGATGTACTAGATATGTATTTATTCAATATACTGTATACAATATATTTAGGCAGTTGTACTGTTTATAAATGACTCTGGAACTATATAAATGTAATCATATTTACTTTACAATCACTTAAAGGTATACTAGAGCCAAATTTCATATTTGAAAACATGAAAAAAATACTACCAGTAGTTTATGTATATATAGAATAAACAAATATATGTGTATTAACACTGATGAATTCGTTTAATAATAATACACACTGTATACATGTACAGCTGAAAGCAGTATAAATGTGTACTATCATAAAAAAAACTGGAAGTTTTTTTACACAATCAGCTGTTACTACATGACATTTGATTATGAATGTCGCTCAATATAGACTATTTATTATATATTTATTGAAGTTAAATATATTTGATGATGATTATCTGCATTTGAAGTTAATATCTTAATATAAAATATTTCAATGAAAGATGAGCAGAATACATCTTTAAATTACATTTTATTTTTTTGATATCTAAACTTATTTTAAAAAGTCTAAACAATAATAATAATAAGAATTATTATTATTATTATTATTATTATTATTATTATTATTATTAATTATCATCATCATCATCATATTTATTTCATGTTTTACGTCGTATAAGTGGACTAATATATAACAATAGGGTAATGGCATCGCTTCAAGTATATGAACTGCCGTTCGAATTGACTTTGTTTATAGTAGTTAAGATGGAAGCTAACATGTAATAAGAAGAATCTTACTTTTGTGTCTTTCTACATTGATTTTTAATCCGTTGAAGAAAAAATAAAATGCTCGGTACAGCATCGTATGATATTATTTTATTTTATTCAACTCGTTCAATAAATTCAATATGTAAAGACATGTAAGATCCTCTATATTTTATGTCTGCTTGTCACTTAATTTTTTGTTGTTATTGCATTCGTTTGTGTTAATTTGTACATGTGCTCGGCCACTGTGTACGTGTATACTATTTCACATAGTCATATTTCCATATTGAGTGTTGTATGGGCGGGCGGCTGCGTTCCTTGAATTTGGCATTTCCTGTTGGACCTTTGTCCTTGTTTTGGAATGCGTCTGTCCATGAGAGGTAAAGAAATGTGCAACACCCGTCTCACCCCCTAGTAGCCCGTAAGTAAATCTGTTTATGCGCCAGGTGTAGGCTGCATTTTTCAGTGCTCTCAAATATTGATAGTTTTCTGACATTTATACTTTGTTCAGAATTCTGAAAATTGGATATATTGGATATCATCTAGTCGTGGTTGGAATGTTGTAAATTTAAGGTGAATCATAATTGTGATTTTGAAGTTATTTTGATTTTTAAAAAAATCATTATTGCAATTAAATTGCCAAACTTTCATATATCAGCATAGCCTGCAGCAATAATGTGTTTCAGTGAGCGAATGTCACCGAGGATTATTTATAAAAGATCAGAGTTGCACAATATTGGACAATTACCAAGTGCACAAAAGAGACCTAATCCCATGATTATCAAAAGATTGAAAGAGTTTCGATTAATTCAGTATAGAGGGACTCGAGGTGGGAAAATCCAGATTAGACGAGCATGGGACACTAACAATGGGGTAAATAATAACAACTTGATACGGATAAAACCTGAAAACTGTACATTAGTTCAGGGGCAGAAAAACATCAAAATTTGCTCCGTCAATACACGATCAGTGAAAAATAAAACACTCTCCATATGTGACTTCATCCTTACAAATGAATTTGACATTTGTGCCATAACTGAGACATGGCTCGGTAGCTCTGTTGACAAAGCGTGCATCGGCGAACTCGTGCCCGACTGTTAACAAATGAAACATGTCCCTCGTAGTGGTAGGCGCGGCGGGGGCGTAGCAATTATTCACAAGAGAGCCATACAAGTGAACATTGTCACATCAAGCAAAGACAACGAATTTCCCAATTTGAGTATATGGATTGCAATGTAGTTACAGGCGGACACTCCATAGGCCTACGGCTTGCCATTATATACCGGCCACCCCCTTCCAAAGAAAACGGTTTAAACACAAATATTTTCCTGGAGCAAGAATGGCCCAATTTCTTAACTAAATATGCTACAATTGACAAGACCACCATCATTGTAGGGGACATTAACTTCCATCTTGATTTACCGGAAAATAGTGACACAAAAAAGTTTACAAGCAGTCTAGATGCATGTGGCATGCGTCAACATGTACATGAACCAACACATGTAGCTGGGCATACGTTGGATGTAGTGATAACCAGAGATAATGATGTCACGGTTTCAAATATCGAGGTCATAGATCCTGGACTCTCTGATTCAAATGGAAAGATGTCACGTGATCATTTTGCTGTGATATTTGACGCTAAAGCTTCCAAACCACCCCAGTACGAAAAACTGTGTCATACAGGAAATTACGTTCGATCGACATTGACTCATTTCGAGAAGACATACGAAGAATTGATTTCTTTAACACACAATGCACTCCATCTGATACTGATATCGATGAATTTGTGGCGGAATATTCAAATCAGTTAATTTCTATAGTAGACAAACACGCCCCTTTGACTACCAAGACTATTGTGTTAAGACCTTCATGTCCTTGGTATACCGAGCAACTCCACAAAGCAAAACATCAGAAACGAAAATTAGAACGGAAATGGCGTGAAAGTAAGCTCACAATCGATCACCAAATTTACCGAACACAGTGTGCTGAAGTGAATAAGATGCTAAAACAAGCTCGTGTTGAATACTATACAGGCAAAATTGACTCATATGGCAGTGATCATAAGAGTTTATCAAAGATTACCAAAAATCTTCTTGGCGATACAAATCAGGTGATTTTACCATCACAATCATCTCCACAGCATCTCGCACAAGATTTCAGTGACTTCTTTATTGGAAAGATCGAAACAATCAGAAACGATATAGCATCGCAAACACAATCTGTATCTGATTTAGATGACATAGAAACTGAATACACAGGTGTCAATTATGTAGAGTTTACTCAAGCCTCAGAAGACGAAGTGAAATCAATTATCAAAAAGTCAGCGAACAAATCATGCGAACTAGATCCTATCCCAACATGGTTATTAAAAGAATGTCTTGACGAACTAACACCAGTGATAACAACAATTATGAATGCATCTCTAGATGCTGCGTATGTGCCCAAAGCGTTCAAACATTCACGAATAAGACCTCTTCTAAAAAGCCAAGCCTAGATTCTAATGTCCTAAAAAACTATAGACCTGTGTCAAACTTGCCGTTTCTGTCTAAAATCTTAGAAAAAGTGGTAGATGTTCGAATTGAAAATCATCTGAGGAACAACGAACTTCATGAAGTTAATCAATCTGCTTATAAAAAATTCCACTCAACCGAAACCGCCCTATTAAAAGTTCAAAATGACATTCTTCAATCGTTGGATAAGAACAATGTGACTATTCTTGTGATGCTTGATCTCTCTGCAGCATTTGACACTATTGACCACGGGACGTTGATTCATCGCCTTGAACGTCACTTTGGTGTTACAGGCAAGCCACTCGCATGGATGATGTCATACCTTAGTGACCGCTACCAAACCGTATGCATAGATGGCGAGCTATCACAACCAGTGCTAATTTTGAAGTACAGTGTACCCCAAGGGTCTGTCCTGGGGCCAAAGAACTACACAATGTACACAAAACCAGTCGGAGCTATCTGCAGAAAGCACGGACTGAACAATCATTTCTATGCGACGATTCGCAGTTATATCAATCATTCAAACCAATAAATAAAATGTCTATTGAGGAGACCATTCATCGCGTTGAAAGTTGTTTAAAGGATATAGTAAGTTGGATGAATAATAACATGTTGAAACTCAATGCTGAAAAAACAGAATTAATCATATTTTCATCTGAACACAAGACACAATCTGTTTCAAACATATCTGTGAAAGTGGACGGCTCTGAAATCAAACAATCAGGCAGTGTCAGGAACCTCGGTGCTTTCCTGGATTCGAACATGAGGATGGAGCAACATGTGAATAGTGTGTGTAGGAATTCCTATGCACAGTTGCGGCAAATTAGTCACATCAGACAATATATAACCGCAAACGCAACCAAATCTCTAATCAACTCTCTTGTAACATCAAGTTTGGATTATTGCAACTCTCTTCTATATGGAATTCCAAAACATTCAATGAACAAACTGCAATATGTCCAAACACGGCAGCTAGAATCGTAACCAGAACATCCAGATACGACCATATAACGCCTGTTCTGCGTGAACTCCATTGGCTTCCTGTGCAATGTAGGGTAGAATACAAAATTATAACACATACATATAAGGCACTCAAAGATCAATCCCCAGCTTATGTAGCGAACATGCTAGAAATATATACACCATCCAGAAATCTGAGATCGCAGAATAATGCGTTAAAACTAGTGGTGCCCAAATGTCGAACAATACGATTTGGTGACAGGAGCTTTCAGACAGCTGCTGCGAGGTTATGGAATGCCCTCCCATCTGGCATAAGAGAGTGCAAGACCGTGCAAAGTTTCAAAAAAGCGCTAAAGACGCATTATTTCATACAATTCTTTGGCAACTAACATCTCACTGATTACCTGATTTATAATGTAGGTACTTTGCCGGCCAATTAATTACTTTAATTAAGAACTCCAGTGTGACAGAATAATGTTGGCGGTGTTTTTTTTTTCTGTGGGATGTATCATGGATGTTTTCCGGGCCGTTTAGGTAGCGATTGACCCAGTCATCCGGGTCGGTTTGCATGCTGTGATGCATTTCGCAGACATCATACTGTTTAATTCTGTCTGTTCAAAATGTAAGATATCTTCTGTTCTATTCTGCTCTGACCTGTGTCTTTGATAGGTCAGTTAATGTTTTATGATATTGTACTTTTGTTTCATGTTTTGATCGGCCTACCTTCCAATTTAAAATGCTTGGTATCTTATTACCGTAATGTAATTTTAATTTCTTCTATAATAGTTCAATTCCCATTTTTTTTTTTTTTTTTTTTTTTTTTTTTTTTTATTGAACATTATATAAATGTTTTTATGTAAAGCACTTTTGAACGTATTTTTATATGAAAAGAGTGCTATATAAATGTGGTATATAATAATAAATAATAATAATAATAAGTATTACCTAATTTCCAGGTATACATTTATTATATTCCAAGTAAAATAGAAAAAGAGAAATCTCTGCAGGTCGCTCAACACGACAAAAACGAAAATGTTGCAGGCTCGGTTTGACTGAACCATTTTTGAACATTATTAACGGCTATGACCGTATTGTTCTGAGGCACACTGCATATTTAGTTTTAAGTCTTTACAATTGATCAGTACGGGGTTTGATTGTTCGATTACAAGATTAGAGGTCAGGTGTGGGTTTCCGTGGTTCTTCGTGGTGTTTTTTTTTTTGGTGCTCTGAAAGTTGCATGTAGATTTTTAACATAAGGTCTATGACTCTACTTTATGCCATTCGATCAAAACGACTAATAATGAAAACTTAGCCAGAATGAACAGTTCTACAAGAATTTATTGACACTGAATTTCATAGATCAACGGCCTTTATAGTTTCGTGAACATGCGAGTTCGTGAAAAAGTCCTACATGTATAAATATCATGAATATATTGTATTGAGTACGTAAATATATTGGACTGCCACGTTGTACAATTGTTAATCGCTTTTTGAAAGAGCAAATAAATACGTAAAAAATAAAATGCTAGATTTCTTTTAAACTAATACAATCTAGAGAACAAATATGAAAATCAGCATGCCATTTACAACTAATGTTATAAAACATTTTTATGAAAGTTTTGGTCAGGTCGCGACCTCGGACCAAGAAGTCTTGCTGAAATTCTTATCCATGGAATATATTCAAACTATGTGATGTACTAGATATGTATTTATTCAATATACTGTATACAATCTATTAAGGCTAAGATATTTAGGCAGTTGTACTGTTTATAAATGACTCTCGAACTATATAAATTATTATTATTATTATTGTTATTAATTATCATCATCATCATCATCATCATCATATTTATTACATGTTTTACGTCGTATAAGTGGACTAATATATAACAATAGGGTAATGGTACCGTTTCAAGTATAGGAACTGCCCTTCGAATTGACTGTTTATAATAGTTAAGATAGAAGCTAACATGTAATGAGAAGAATTTTACTTTTGTGTCTTTCTACATTGATTTTTAATCCGTTGAAGAAAAAATATAAAGCTCGGTACAGCATGATCGTATGATATTATTTTATTCAGCTCGTTCAATAAATTCAATATGTAAAGACATGTAAGATCCTCTATATATCATTTCGTAAAATTTGAAAATAGTATCACTCAGAAAACAAGAACAAAACAAGGGACAGAATTAGTCAAGTTCCGAGAAGACAGCCTCCCAAAAAGAAAAATTTGTTTTTCTAGGGAGATCTGGAATATTTACATTCATATTTGGCATTGTGACCTAGTTATGTAGGTGTATATAAATACATTTTTCGTTTTGCATATGTATCAGCTTAACTACATTTGTTATTTTTTCATAAGTCTCGATAAATATCTCTTACTGGATACCATGTTGGTCGCACTATGGCTTTGTAGCTCATGCTGCCTGTTGATTATATGCGACGGTAAATAAAGCTTACCTTTGCCTTTATTACCTTTACCTGTTATCTTTTATTCCGTTTATGGTTAGCCAAACCGTAAAGCTAATAGCGCACGCCAGTTTCTATCGTTGTAGTTGTTCATATAGTTTTCAAAGTAGTCGAGACCATGTATAAACCGTTTCCTTTTGGTCAATATTATTATGCTTACACTGTTTAATATTTCATATATAGTTTGAAATCTGGTTAACCACTAGCTATTACGTACACTGCTGTCACCTGAAGTTAGGAAGGTTAAAACTCTCTGTTCACTGATCACTGACACTAATACAACACTTTGTAAATTTTCACTTAAAGAGTCGGCCTTAACTATTCAATCTAGATAACCGATGAAGATATAAGAACTTGTTCTGGGACGCTACCCCAATGCCCACAATTCTCTGGGTTAATTTTGTCCGTATTTTCTTTTTTCTTTTTTACAAATGTTCATTGCTTTACTACGACTGTCTTAGTAAATATATTTTACACGCCTGAACTGTATCAATGCCATGCACATTCTATAAATTTGTTAGGCCAAAAAAAAAAAAATGTGTGTTTCCAGTCTGTTTGAAAAAAAATTGAGGTAGGTAGGTAGGGATTTTTTTATATTTTATTTGGTATTGAAGGACAGAACACCGAACAAAATTCTCAATTTTTAACTAAAGAAATATGATGCAGACACCAAGGGAGACTTCCTTAAAGAAAAAGTAAACATGATGTCTGTTTCTGCTTGCATAATCCTATAGAATTATCTGGAAATATAGACAATTCGAAACTTGGAAGATGTTGTTACATATTTTCGGGTCCTCTGTGACCTTTGCTGAATTCCTTCTTTCCTTCTTCTTCTTAATACTACACTCCCTCATAATAATGAAGATTATGTGTAGGCGCTGGTGAATTTAAAATAACTAAAATATAGTGTTTGTACATACGGAAATTTATAGTACAGGAGCTATAAGTCTTTTTTTCTTCTTCTTTTTTTCTTATACAAATTTAGAATAAAATATTTGCACAGTAGGATGAATATAGTTGTCCTTTACAAATACGGCCCTTAAGTCCTGTACTCACTGGTAGACCAAATTTTCATAATATCTGGTTGTGTGAAAATTGATTGATGTCATCGTGCGACATATACAGATCTGTCACAGAGTGGTGTTACGACTGTTCCAACGGCGGCTGTTAGACACTGTGGCCACGAGATGTTATTATCATTGGTCACGTGATCCAGTCTTCTTATGCAGGTAATATGGCGGCTGTTGAAGATTTTCTACAAAATGGAGATGTTTCTTGCAAATTTACAGTAACACGAATGGAAAACGAAAACATTGAACAGTTGAACGAAGAGGTAACATTCTACTGTTATGTTTGCAAGGAAATGCTATTCGGAAACCGTTTTATTTTAAAAAGAGAAAGAATTTTGTAAAAATGCCAGAATTTGTAAATTGGTTGTGAAAATAAAACTTCAGTTTCATCGATCTGTCAGTTCAATTTAAATGCATGTTGATTTAGCAAAGGCATATATATTAATGCAATTAGAATTACAGTGAAATACTTAGTGTTATATAGCAAGGCAATGCCTGCAAATTTGTAAGTGGGTCAGTTGACAGTTTTGGAATTGTTTTGGTCAGATGATTAGCACAAGACAAAACTGAATACTGACCAGAAAGTGTATTAGAATTGGATCTGATTATCATCATAGCCATATTTATTTGTCATTAAAGACAATAAGGGACACTTCCAGTTTAGCGGTCCCCGGTCAGAAATACGTCGTGTTGTCACGTTCCACCCCCAAAACCCTGCTGTTTCCATAAGTGCTACTGGCCCCATACCAACGCTATGTTATTTTAACAAGAATTTAAACACAACCCTCCTAAAATAATTAGTCAAAGTCAGTGGGGAATGCTAAAATAGAAACTACCCGACAATAAGGTGGGTTAGGAACAGTGGTGATATGGGTCACACTGTGACTCAGAGCCGCATTATTTCTGTCGGTTTATGCACGGCTCCAACTTTGAAAGATATATATTAAACAGAAACATGAGCAGAGCAAAAGTTTTTGGATATACAATTTTTAATCAATAATACGTTTAATCAAAGTAAGTGAAAGAAACGAAATGCAGCGCTCCTGCTGCCAGGCACCATTATCTATATTTTCGATTATTTTCTTTAAATGGCGAATATTCTATTTAATTTGGCAACATGGTCTGCCGATTATTTTATTTAACAGCTGTATAAATAATTATGTCAAGTGAGAAAGTAACCCATTGTCGCTGAAGTGTAGAAAATCGATAAAGCGGACTGTTAATTACCTTGTGTATTCGAAACACAGGCCAACTATGCCGATAACATTGCCTAAGGTGTAGGAAGCAGACAACTATTTAACTGATTGTAACCAGAAGGAAATCTGACAGAAGTATACAATCATAATAATCTAACATTTTAGGATATGCTATCAATCTGAATGAACTGGCAGGCTACTTTTTGAGAATGTTTTCAAAGGCCAACGCAAATTTTCTTCAAATTTACATTCTGCAGATGATAATTACACCAGTTGTACCGGTAGTTTAATGATGAAAACTTAAATTGCTGTCCATAATTACCACTAATTTAATTATCTGTGAAAACATATTATGCTGTGTTCTCGTAATTCCATGGCTCTTAATTGCCAAAATTGCACATGCGCATTTGATGTTAGGTATTCACATGTTGTTTTTTAACCAAAAGTAGCTGCAACCTTTCTATATAACCATGCTAAGTCAAAAAATCAACAAGATATGACAGAAGATGAAAAATCTCACCTCATGTATGTTGACCTACATTGGTCTGGATCAGCTGGCAGCTTCTCGTTGAATCCGTGGCTCTGATTGGCTAATTGATGGTCGCTATGGTGAAGGGTACCTTGACAAATTACACTGCTTAGAATTTAGTTAGGGGACTGCTTAATGTGTTGCTACAATTTTGTCATAATCGGTTTGCATGTTTGTATTTTAATAAAAGTTTTTGTATGCCACCATCTTTTTCCTTAGCACTGAAAAGTTTTTTTTCAACATTTCCATATTTTTAAGTAAATAAGCTATACTAACCTGTTTATTGCGCATTTTAGATGCTCACAAATCTTTGTTTACTTTTCTGAGAAACTTGCATGAACTTTGGACATGCGCGGCAGTGGCACAAGCGTAATTTTGAGAGCCACGGAATATCGAGAATTAGGTATATAAACTAACCTACTTGTCACTGTTTTCAAAATGCCTTTTATTTGAATGTAGGATATTTTCATTCTGAAATGCAAGTTTTTTAAAAAAAGTAAAGAATGTAATGTGTTGAAATATTAAGATTCTGCATTTATAATAAAGGCCTGTTTTGCACATTAAACCCAGAAATAGTTGGGAAACCCAGTCTTGTTTCTATTTTTAGTAACATTGCCAATACGTAAAAGCTAAAAAAATCAACAAATAAATTTGCTCGCATACTGTCCTAAACGTAAGTATTAAAAAGCTTCTAAATCACAAAAAATATTAGTATTTCATTCATGGCGAAATCCCATCTTGGGCCTGTATGTCCGAAACGTTACAGAATAGGTCAGTTTTTACTACCGCCAAATTATTTTTTACAACACATTTTTCATTGCTTCCTGTTAAACATTATACCGAAACATGTTTTCGGTCAGACGGGTTCCATTAGGTCAGACGAATTATCCTGGTTCATCTGACCGAATGTCAGACGAGTCTTGAAGCTCTTTCGCCATGACTGGTATTTATTGAATAAAGTGTCAAAAACTTGTTGACAAGAAGTTGTAATTCCATAGATGCCAGATATCATGTAATATCACGTATTTTTGCGACCTGATATTTCTGTGCTTTTAAGGCAGTATAAGTGCTGTTGTTGTCAAAAGACTTATGAAAATACTTTTGATATATATAAAGAAAAAGTGTAAACATGAATGATAGTCAAAGACTTGGTAAACTTTTTCTTATGTGCAACTGTGCCCATATTGTGTGTGCATGAATGGGGCTTGAGCCATTGCCCAGTCCACAGTGTCAGTCAATATCATTATATCAACCATTTCAGCTGCCTTACACAAGCTAAATATGTATCCAGTAAATGCTTTTAGAATCCATCAGAGTGCAACATTTTAAGGCCTTTTATTTTATGCTAACTAATGAAATACTGTATTCTATCAGTTAAATATTTTTATATGTCATCACTCACACTGAAAATATGAAATCTATATTTTCACACTGTGAGAGATATAGCTCCGCCCCCTCATACATTGTGTATGAATTTTAAATATTTGCTTAAAACAAGATGAAAATTGTAGTTGCACTTTGTTCATTATAGTATATTTCTCGATTCAAATTAATTTACTTAATGAGAATGTCATAACATTATGCAGCAAAAAATAAAATAAAATGGAACTTTATGTTGTGTGCGTCTTTTTAACGTCAAAAGACGTCTGACGTCATGTCTGTTTACGCACGTCTGTTTCCCGCGCTGAGACTAAAAATTGTTGCAAAATGCACATCTCTACGTAATTGAGCATAAAATAAAAAGAAAATTTGTTTGTTTTTCGTGAATATTGAATATATCTCACCTCGTGAGATATATTCCATATTCAGGAAAAACAAATAAATATCCTCTATATATTTTTGACCCAGTAAAAGCAGATAGCAGATATAGACAATTATACAAATATAGATCATTGTAGGGCAGTTGTGCACATGCAACTTTTGTCAGGATATCTTAAATTTTTTAGAGTTATTGCCCGTGAATTGTTTAAAATCCTTAAATTCCAACATAAACCAAGTAGCTAATTAAAAGGATTTCATTGCTTAAAGCATTCAAGGATGAAACCTTTATCATATTCAGCGCGGGATACCAGTTCGCTGAATTTGCTTGTTAATTGCTAGCTTTATAGATGAATAGATATTCTTAACCTTTACCCTGCTAAATTTCTAAAATCATTCAATTTTGGCAGTACACTTATTATTCAAAGGGGTGTTCACTGAAAATTTACTGACTGAATAGCGAACATTGCAGACCATGATAAGCCTGGAATCAGGAAATTATTGCTGTATTTCTTAAGAAGGCTTTGAAACTGGTTACTGATAGATTATATTTATAGAAACACATGAAAATTAGTTGATTTTACTAATTTTTCTGTACCGGAGGTCAAGTGTCTGAATTATAAAGCTTTATTTTAAATGCCCTTAAAGTACTAATTCCTCTGTGGTGTATTGGTCAAGCATACAGGAAAGTTTTTATTGCTGAGGTGGCTGGGGTTCGATTCCCAACTCCATCATGTTTTTATTTCCCCGGCATCTACTGATGCGGGAGGCATATAGTGATCGTCCGTTTGTTCGTCCTTCCGTACGAGGTTAACCAAATGGGACCGTTTCGTCTAACGTCAATACTCCTTACTAGAATGACTTGATACTAATGCAGATGTAACCTGTGACCATTCCTCATCTTCAGACATCACCTGACCTCAGTTTGACCTTGACCTCATTTTGGACTTAGATTGCTTTATATGGGCCATCTCTTGGTTAACCAAATGGGACAGTTTCGTCTAGCATCAATACCGCTTACAAGAATGAATTGATACTAATATAGATGTAACCTGTGACCATTCCTCATCTTCAAACATCACCTGACCTCAGTTTGACCTTGACCTCATTTTGGACTTAAGTTGCTTTATATGGGCCATCTCTTGGTTAACCAAATGGGACCGTTTCGTCTAGCATTAATACCACTTACAAGAATGAATTGATACTAATACAGATCTAATCTGTGACCATTCCTCATCTTCAAACATCACCTGACCTCAGTTTGACCTTGACCTCATTTTGGACTTAGGTTGCTTTGTATCGACAAGGATGCCCCAGGGGGCATCAAGCGTTTATTGAATGCAGCTCCTTGTTTTTTCTTGATTTTGCATTTTTAAAGATAGTTGAGAAACAAAACCTAATGTTCTAATGTTCATAATACTATCGAACTTCAGTTTTAAAGAAAGATCCTTTAGCAAAATCTTTAGTCCAGTCCTTTTAATTTTGGTTCAGTTTTACATATACATGTAAACTGATACCAGAGAGCCAGATATTACCATCTTCACCTGCAGCCAGGGAAAGAATCTTATATTACCTAATCATGCCAAGTAATATGTCTGACCTGAATTGAGACTGGAGTCAATAACAAATTGTTCCATAATTTTTATCAATTCTGTTTTTTTTTTTTACTTCAGATTCGCAATCTCGAGAAGTTAATACGTTTGACAAAGGAGAGGTTAGAAAGATTGAATGCTCAATTTGGAAAAGAGAGGCACCCTCCTGCCTTGTATTTACAGGTATTTTATTTTTTTGCAGTAATTTCTTTTAGATTGCTAATTCATGTTGCGATAATTGGGTTCAATATTCTGACCTAGAAAAGTCTCCCTATCCACTGTTACGGCACCTTTGCTGCTCACATTAGATCGGTGGATTCATGCCACCATCACCTGCCTGTTTGTGTGTAAAATTTTAGCAAAATTTGACAGACATGTTCCAGACTACATGTATAAAAGATAATATTTGACTGCATGGTGTTTTGTGGGCATATACATGCAACTTGTAGGTTTGTGTGGGCATCAACTTGTTAGTACCATGTGAAGAAAAAAACAAACAAAACAGTTAGTATTTCTGAAGTTTTGAATAAAAGGTAGATTTTTATTTTTAGCTCGACTATACGAAGTATATGGAGAGCTATCCTACTCAACCCGGCGTCCTTACGCATCCCCTACTTAGTTAAAGTTTTTTTACACTTTCTCTTTTTATGCCCCCGAAGGGAGGCATATAGTTTTTGAACCGTCTGTCTGTCTGTCGGTCTGTCCGCATTTTTTGTGTCCGGTCCATATCTTTGTCATCGATGGATGGATTTTCAAATAACTTGGCATGAATGTGTACCACAGTAAGACGACGTGTCTTGCGCAAGACCCAGGTCCGTAGCTCAAAGGTCAAGGTCACACTTAGACATTAAAGGATAGTGCATTGATGGGCGTGTCCGGTCCATATCTTTGTCATCGATGGATGGATTTTCAAATAACTTGGCATGAATGTGTAACACAGTAAGACGACGTGTCATGCGCAAGACCCAGGTCCATAGCTCAAAGGTCAAGGTCACACTTAGACATTAAAGGATAGTGCATTGATGGGCGTGTCCGGTCCATATCTTTGTCATCGATGGATGGATTTTCAAATAACTTGGCATGAATGTGTACCACAGTAAGACGACGTGTCGCGCGCAAGACCCAGTTCCGTAGCTCAAAGGTCAAGGTCACGTGTCCGGTCCATATTTTTGTCATTCATGCTAGTGATGGGCCGATTAGCGGATATAATCGATTGACGGCTAGAAAAGTCCAACCGATTCCGATAATCGATTATGTTTTCTCAGAGTCGATAGCAGGTACGAGTCTACACGGATATGAACGAAGGTTTCCGAAGGGAAATACGGTGCGTGAGAATTTATGTTTACCCAGAAATATCAGAAATATGGACTACCTGCATACATAACGGATAAAACTGAAGTATGCCGACAATCAAACGTTAGTATTTCGTTTCAGTTACCCAGTGAAAATGGATTTAACATCTTTCAGTTAGGCACAGCTGTTAACATGGCGGCGTCCATAGCGTCAATAAAAGTGGGGCAAAATAAATTAGAGAAACTTTGATAAATTTTCGTATTTTACAACGTAATGCCCGAGGGAATTTATCTGTTGAAACTGGACACTAATGCCGTCAAATTTCCGTGTCCATAATGTAATTTCATGCAGTTGCAGTTGTCATCGAGTTGTCATGATATTTTTTTCTGCCGAAATTCCGTTTACCCAGTACCGCTGACCAGTTTCTATATGGAAACAGATTGAACTCTGATTTTTATCTGATCATTTTTTACCAAGCTTCATGACATTGTTATATGCCATAGCAACAAGCAGTTGGAACATGGTGCTACTTAGTAGTGTCAGGCTATGGTAACCATTGTATGAAAATATTTATATTACCGAAAAATAATTGAATTCATTTAATGATTTTCTACAATCACTATTTTTGTCAGCCAGAGAAAGACTGAAATATCTGTACTTCCTTGCTGTATGCTAGATATGTTACAGGTACAGGTATACCAGTCAACTGTCACAAATGACAGCTATGAGTCTATGATACATGTACACCAGATTGCAATTTATTGTTGTTTCCCTGTCTGCAACTAATTAGTCATTACTAAACAAGTTTCTGTTTACCAGGAACCAGCTTTAAAACATCTGATTAATGGTAGTTCTTTATTTTTCAAAAGAGCATATGAATTTTAAGTAAAACAGTCATTTTAAAGACATGACTATCTGAATAAACAAGTATGAAAATAAATAACATTCAACCGATTATTTTTCTGATACATCGCATCGGTTTGCTAACCGATTCCAACCGATAATCGGTTGGAGTTTTCCAACCGATGTCCCATCACTAATTCATGCATGGATTTTAAAATAACTACGCATGAATGTGTGACACAGTAAGACGACGTGTCGCGCGCAAGACCCAGCTCCGTAGGTCAAAGGTCCTAAACTCTTAACATCGGCCGTAACTATTCATTTAAAGTGCCATCGGGGGCATGTGTCACCCTATGGAGACAGCTCTTGTTTCTCCTTATCTCTGTAATTACTAGATGGATTTGTTTCAGACTTCAAATAGTTATTCCTCATCATCACCCACATCATATGGCACAAGGGCCATAACTCTCACACCAGTATTTCATGAATTATCCCGCTTTTTGCTTAGAATTTCAGGTTTAAGTTTTTGATGCACTTTCACTCTGTCTTAATTATTACTAAATGGATTTGATTCAAACTGAAAGTAGTTGTTCCACATCAATTCTCACATCATATGACACAAGGTCCATAACTCTGGTACCAATATTTAATGAATTATCCCCCACTTTTACTTAGAATTTCAGGTTAAGGTTTTGACGCACTTTCACTCTATCTCACTTAATACTAAACGGATTTGATTCAAATTTAAAATAGTTGTTCAACATCATCACTCACATCATATGACATAATAGCCATAACTCTTGCACCAGTATTTGATGAATTATCTCCCCTTTTTACTTAGAATTTCAGGTTAAAGTTATGGTGCACTTTCTCTCTATCTCAGTTATTCCTAAATGGATTTGATTCAAACATAAAATAGTTGTTCCACCTTATCACCCACATCATATGACGCAAGGTGCATAAGTCTGGCACCAATTTTTTATGAATAATGCCCCCTTTTACTTAGAATTTAAAGGTGGATAATCAGATTTTGGCCATGTAACGGATTTGTTCGAAACTTTAGCATCTGATCATTTACACTCATTTATTAGCTCATCTGATTTTTTGAAAAAAAATGATGAGTTATTGTCATCACTTGAGCGGTTGTCGGCGTCGGCGTCGGCGTCTGCGTCGGCGTTGCCTGGTTAAGTTTTATGTTTAGGTCAGCTTTTCTCCTAAACTATCAAAGCTATTGCTTTGAAACTTGGAATGCTTGTTCAGCATCATAAGCTGACCCTGTATAGCAAGAAACATAACTCCATCTTGCTTTTTGCAAGATTTATGGCCCCTTTTGTACTTAGAAAATATCAGATTTCTTGGTTAAGTTTTATGTTTAGGTCAGCTTTTCTTCTAAACTATCAAAGCTATTGCTTTGAAACTTGGAATACTTGTTCACCATCATAAGCAGACCCTGTACATCAAGAAACATAACTCCATCTTGCTTTTTGCAAGATTTATTGCCCCTTTTGGACTTAGAAAATCAGTTTTCTTGGTTAAGTTTTATGTTTAGGTCAGCTTTTATCCTAAACTATCAAAGCTATTGCTTTAAAACTTGCAACACTTGTTCACCATCATAAGTTGACCTGTATAGCAAGAAACATAACTCCGTCCTGCTTTTTGCAAGATTTATGGCCCCTTTTGGACTTAGAAAATATCAGATTTCTTGGTTAAGTTTTATGTTTAGGTCAACTTTTTCTTTTAAACTATCAAAGCTATTGCTTTGAAACTTGCAACACTTGTTCACCATCATAAGCTGACCCTGTACAGCAAGCAACATAACTCCATCTGCTTTTTGCAATAATTATTGCCCCTTTTGGACTTAGAAAATCATTTTCTTGGTTGAGTATTATGTTTAAGTCAACTTTTCTCATAAACTATCAAAGCTATTGCTTTAAAACTTGCAACAGTTTTTCACCATCATAAGTGGACACTGTACATCAAGAAACATAACTCTATCCTGCTTTTTGCAAGAATGATGGCCCTTTTTAGACTTAGAAAATCATGGGTAGGACAATATTTCTATTACACAAAAAAAATCAGATGAGCGTCAGCACCCGCAAGGCGGTGCTCTTGTGTTCACTTAACACTTAATACAAATTAGATTTTCACTGGAGGTATTTTTAAAATTTCATTTTCCTATCCTTGTTACCCAACCACGATAGAGTTATTTTATCATAAGTATAAATTTGATAAACATACTTTGCCTAAGGAAATGTATAAATATTAGACATATTGTAATATATTTGTAAAATATTTGCATTAAAAATTATGTATTTAGATGGAATTCATTAGAAACGCAAGTTTGAAAAATTATTATTACCTCCCTTTGCCTATCTTGGTTGCGCAACCAAGATAGATTGGAAATAAATGAATTCAGAAGCTACACACAGCTTTAAAACTTGCATTTTGGTTCAGATTGTTCAATAGTTGATATGTCTATCAAATGCAAATATAAAACTAGACATTGTATCAAAATAAAAAGAAATACCCAGCTTTTTATATACTTTCAAATTAAAGGGGAGTAATTACAAAATTTTATAAAAATAATAAAATATACATTTCAAATAGGAATCTAACTCTATGTAATCGGTCTTTTTGTTCCTTAAATAATTCTCTACCAGAATGTACAAAAAGTAAAAAATGTCATTAAATGTCGATTAAATGTGATTGACCACCTTTAAGGTTAATTTTGATGCATTTTCACTATATCTTAGTAATTACAAAATGGATTTGATTCAAACTTGAAGTAGTTGTTCCACATCATCACCCACATCATATGACACAAGGTATATGACTCTTGCACCAATATTTTATAAATTATGTCTCCTTTTTGCTTAGAATTATACTTATTTATTGTTTTGATACACTTTATTTTTATCTCTCTTAGAACTTAATATTTTTGACACAGACTCAAGCTGTTGTGCAATATCTTCATCCACCATTGGAGTCATTAAACACTCCAGTGACAGCTCCAGCTTCCTCAGATGTGCCCAGTTTCACCATCCAGCATCGAAATAGTCAAGTGCGCTATCTCCTGTGACAGCTCATGTTAATCATGGGAATCAGTTAATAAAGTTCAGACAAAAGCGATTTGGCCCTCACAATATTAAAAAACGCTAGTTTATATCAAATGCGGGTGATATCATGAAAATATCAAAACAAAAGTAAGAATTCTAATATTTCAGTGTCAGCAATGGTGGTATAATTTTCATGGTCATAACCATAACTGTTAAGTGGAAAAAGCTAAACAATAACCCTCGCAAACAGTTACTGTTTTCAAAATTTGATATTTTATTTTATTTGATTACCTTGTATGTACAGGAATATGAGGAACTTGCCAACAAAATTCATGAGTTACAAACACAGCTGCAGGACAAAGAGCAAGCACTAACAGACATAGAATTAGAACCGCCGGAACCTCCACCCAAACCAGAGCCTGCTCGACCACTTTATCCAACTACACCTATTAACCTTGCACCTAGCTCTATTGGAAATGGGGCAAAGATTGAACCAGGTGGAGATATGGGAGCCTTACCAAGCCCAAGTTTGTCAATGAAGTCTCCAGTGGGCCATGTTAAAGCGTTCTTGCCTAACAATCAGCGGACATCAGTAAGTGATACTATTTTTAGAGGCCTGCACATTTATTAATATTTTATTTACAATTTGAAAATAATCATTTAAAAATGATGAATATCTGATTATCATATATAATAAGTCTGTATCTGTTAGTTGTTAAATTTAGACTGTTATATCTTGTGAGTAGTCTAGACAAGGTGTACAGCATCAAATTTATAACTAGGAGGTAACCAGGATATAAATACATTTAGGGTCAGAGTTGAACTACTGTGTAGAGCAGTTATTGAACGTACATGTCAACTGTGCAAACTTCTTTTTAATGGAAGAGAAATTGAAAACGATTAAAATAGAACTCAAGATTTTAGACAGTATTTCTTATTTAGGAACTCTTTCTCTTTTCACTTTCATGTATGTTGACTAAACTTTAGAGGATATTTGTTTGTTTCAGTATAAGATTGAAATATCTTTCAAGGGTGAACACCAGATGCAGTATTTTCACAAGTGGCATAACCATGAGTGAAAATGTAAGATATGGTGTTCATGAGTGAAAGATATTTTGATTTTATGTGTAAAACCAACAGATTTTCTTTTTGTTCATGTTTTGACAAAATTTCCCGTTACAGTTTTTTTACCAGGGAAAAATATATTAGATACTTTTCACTGAAAATACCAGATATATTTCACTGTAATATTTCGATAATTCTCTGAAAAGCATGTGACTATAATTAGAAGTTGTAAGGGAAACATTTTCATCTTATATTCATTCATTTTCATATTGTGTAGGTTACAGTGAAGGTTGGGAAGACTCTAGGTGAAGGTCTGGCGAAAGCAATGAAGTTACGAGATTTTGATACAGAAGACTGTGATGTGTTTGATAGTACAGGGTAAGTTCTAACTCTTACATATCTTAACTTTAAGCTTGTCTGTTCAGAGAATAGTGAGAGATATTCTACTTACCCAGGTGAATTTAATTTGAATTAAAACTTCACACAGTCATACCGATTCACCAAAGATACTGAAATAACCAACTTTGCAAACTCTTGAATGAATTTTGTACAAAATATAGCCCGTTTTCTATGCAACCAAGTATCTTGATAACAATAATATGCATTGATTGAAACTTAGCACAAAGTTTCCCCAGTTTTCAGAACTACTAAAATTTGTTGAAATTAATGTGAATTATTGCCCTTTTTAACTTGGAAATTTGGGTAAAGTTTGTATATAAGTTTTGTGTACAGCTACTAAAAAGTATCTCAGTCACAACTTTCTGTATACGATTGAAACTTCTCACAATGCTTCCAAGTGGACAGACTTACTAATGTAACCAAATACAGAACTATTCAGATTATGGCCCTTTTTTGACATAGAACATTTATAATTATGAAGTCTTGCATGCAAGTTGTCATCAGTGCTATAATAAAATCTTAATTTTGTAACAAATTGTCAAAAAAAAACTAGTTGTATAAGTAAGTAAGTGTAAGTAAGTAAGTAAGTAAGTAAATTTTATTATAGTGACATCGTGTTATGTACAATACCAATACATATAAATTTACAATTTACAACACCCGGCCACGTTGGGCCTATAAGTCACTTTAAATTTTAAAGTTTCGAAAATCAGTGTACATGATGATAAATACCAGTAGATAATTTAACATGCGAAAAAGTGGAAATTTATCAACAGGAAAAATTGCATTATGTCATTATGTGATAAATGTTTTAATAGTATTCACAGCTATATAGCTACTCAATATGTACATTTATTTAAGTAGTAATCTAATTTCAAATAAATGTCTGTTTCTTAAGTACTTAAAATGATCTTGCTAACATATCTGCCATGTTAAATAAAAGATTCGAAATATTTGAAACACAAGAATGTTTACATGTACATATTCCATATATACAAATTCTGAAAACTAGATTAAACATAGTAACAAGTTGCTAAACATATTCACTAGTTAAATAGTTCATTTTTTGTTTTCTATTAGTTTCTATAAAGATACTATCTCCGTCTATTCATACTTTCAACTAAGAATTTTGAAACATAAACATAATGATTTTGTACTACATAAGTAAGCTTTCCTAAGTCTGACAAGTTATCGAAATTTCTGTTTGATTCTCTAGATTTACACAGCAAGTTTATTCTTAAATCATTGTATTTTGGACAATTTAGTAGGAAATGAGTTTCATCTTCAACAACATTTTCAGTGCAAAGAGTACATAATCTGTCACTGGCATTAAGGCCAGAATACCGTCCTGTTTCAATTCTGAGAGGTAGAATGCCACACCTAAACTGCGTTAAATGAGAACGTTCCGTCTTTGTTACAGAAGATAACATGTATTTTTCAGTTTCATAATCTTGTTTAAAATTGACATATGTTCGAAGTTTTGAAACATTTCTAACATTTTCACACCAGTTTCTTTTATGTAGTAAAAGTAATGAATCTTCAACATCTTGAAGTCTTGCTAAGATACCATTCTTGTTCAACTAAGAAGCTCATAGTTGACCTTGCTCTTGTGAACAACTCTTTTTCATATAGCACTTGACAAAATAAAACTTAATATTTGTTGGCCATATAATAAAACTTGTGTCTGAAATGTGTGCCCTCTTTTCATGTAGTTAGCATTGCATATGAAGATGATTAACACATTATTTATCACCATTTTGCTTATCAAGATTATCATATATGGAACAAATAGAGCAATTTTTTTAGAAAATTGCACCACAGTATACTATACATACCATGATACGAAAATGAGTTTTTCTCAAATTTAGATTGTCAGAAAGTTTAAAAGATGGAAATAATCTGTAATGTGTAATAAAGTAAATGTTTTTTTGTTTTTTTTGCTTACAGGAGACAATTTAGCTGGGATGACCCTATGACAGATGTTGCAGGGTACGAGCTAACAGTTGTGTTGAAATCAAACAGACGGCAACATATAAATTTTCCGGGGGTTCCAAATCATAATATTGTATGTATAATTTTATGTTAGATTTTGTATTACCTTTCTTCATACTTTGATGATATGCAGCTAATCATGAGATGTTATATCTTATTTTCGCTAAATTCGATATTTACTTTTCTGAATATACCCAAAGCCATGGATTGAAATGAACCTTTCAGAAGTTATCAAAAATATTACAAAAGTGTAGGTTGTCATTTCTGATTTAAGCCCGCCTGCTTAGCTCATTAGGAAAGAGCTTCGGTCTACGGATCGCAGTGTCGCAAGTTCGATCCTTGGGCGGGGCTTATGTTCTCTGTGACTATTTGATAAACGACACTGTGTCTGAAATCATTAGTCCTTCACCTCTGATTCATGTGGGGAAGTTGCCAGTTACTTGCGGAGAACAGGTTTGTACTGGTACAGAATCCAGGAACACTGGTTAGGTTAACTGCCCGCCATTACATAACTGAAATACTGTTGAAAAACGGCGTTAAACCCAAAACAAACAAACAAAATCATTTCTGATTTAATAGATTTTACAAAAATTTAATAAAACACAATTGTTTTTATTCACTTTAGAGTAAAATTTAGTCTGTTGAAATGTGAATAATTGACTATGATATTTTTGTCAGAATCACATATTTCACAATGATTTTGAACAGAAATGTGTGAAAATCAGCAATCCCAATCTTAGTGTCTTATTGGCTGACAAACCAAAAGCTGGTAGATTTGTGTACAAAATAATGTTTTATTATGCTGTTAATAGTAACGTCAACTTAAACAGAGGCATTCGAAGAAAAAGTTGGAGCATTATTTGTGAAGAAATTCAGTAAAACTTAAAATAAGAAGTACAGTAAAATTCCTACTTACGACCACGCCGAAATTACGACCGCACCGCTAATACGACCGATTTTGCAAAGAACGGAATATCTCCTTCTTAAAACCAGTGGTCGTTTGTCCGAAAATGCGACCAGACCGCTAATCCACTAATGCGACCACCAATTTCAGAACTGTTTGATTTTTTCACACTTAATTAATCACCGCAATTACGACCACCAAATTTTTCTGTATGTTACCGCAAATCGCCGCGGGAATTAACACGTGCGACAGCGTGTTAACACGTTAAGCGAATACATTGTGTATTTATCCATTAACTAACAAGTCTTTTAAACGTTATCAAAAGAACGTATCAAACTGTTTGATTGTCAAAAATTGTTATTTAAAGATGTTTGGTGTTTTACATCGCTATTTTAACGTAAGAAATTGTTGAAATAATTAATTTGTTTGTAATTAGACGAATGCCCGCTGATCGAATTGACTGGATTAAAACAGATTTAATTAGATCTAAACGGTGTTTGTTTGTTATTATTAATGTAAATACGTTTGGGATTTCAGCGGAGAATGAAGTTTGAAAAGGTTTGATATTGTTGTAATTGTCTTTAATTGAACAAAATTCAAATCATTATCAGTTAAGTGAGTCCTTAATTAATACACAGTTTGATCCGTAATTCTTTGATTAACACAGTGATCAAGTATTTAAGGCTAAAGAAATTAAAGAAAATAAAGCTACATATAAATTGAACACTGTGTTTGCCATTATTGCGTCTTGATTGTATTCCAATGTGTTATTATCAGCCAGACCTTCCCCGTATAGCCTTGTCCACTAATCAGACCAGACCGCTAATAAGACCAGTTTTACAAAGAACCACGGGTGGTCTTAATAGCGGAATTCTACTGTACTTGATTCAATACACTGTTAGTCTGTATGTACATTCAGATGGCATTTGTGGAAATCTTCAGAACAATTGTAGTGATTTACTATGTCTTGAAATTAAATCTAAATAGGGCTGGGTACCGCCTTGAAAAAAATACCGGGGTATACCACGGTTTTCAGCTCACCTGTCACAAAGTGACAAGGTGAGCTTTTGTGATCGCGCTGTGTCAGTGCGTCCGTGCGTCCGTAAACTTTTGCTTGTGACCACTCTAGAGGTCACATTTTTTGTGGAATCTTTATGAAAATTGGTCAGAATGTTCATCTTGATGATATCTAGGTCGAGTTCGAAACTGGGTCACGTGCCATCAAAAACTAGGTCAGTAGGTCTAAAAATAGAAAAACCTTGTGACCTCTCTAGAGGCCATATATTTCACAAGATCTTCATGAAAATTGGTCAGAATGTTCATATTGATGATATCTAGGCCGAGTTCGAAACTGGGTCACCTGCCATCAAAAACTAGGTCAGTAGGTCAAATAATAGAAAAACCTTGTGACCTCTCTAGAGGCCATATATTTCACAAGCTCTTCATGAAAATTGGTCAGAACGTTCACCTTGATGATATCTAGGTCAAGTTCGAAACTGGGTCACGTTCCTTCAAAAACTAGGTCAGTAGGTCAAATAATAGAAAAACCTTGTGACCTCTCTAAAGGCCATATTTTTCATGGGATCTGTATGAAAGTTGGTCTGAATGTTCATCTTGATGATATCTAGGTCAAGTTCGAAACTGGGTCACGTGTGGTCAAAAACTAGGTCAGTAGGTCTAAAAATAGAAAAACCTTGTGACCTCTCTAGAGGCCATATATTTCATGAGATCTTCATGAAAATTGGTCAGAATGTTCACATTGATGATATCTGGGTCAAGTTTGAAACTGGGTCATGTGCCTTCAAAAACTAGGTCAGTAGGTCAAATAATAGAAAAACCTTGTGACCTCTCTAGAGACCATATTTTTCATGGGATCAATATGAAAGTTGGTCTGAATGTTCATCTTGATGATATCTAGGTCAAGATCGAAAGTGGGTCACGTGCCATCAAAAACTAGGTCAGTAGATCAAATAATAGAAAAACCTTATGACCTGTCTAAAGGCCATATTTTTCATGGGATCTGTATGAAAGTTGGTCTGAATGTTCAGCTTGATGATATCTAGGTCAAGTTCGAAACTGGGTCATGTGCCATCAAAAACTAGGTCAGTAGGTCTAAAAATAGAAAAACCTTGTGACCTCTCTAGAGGCCATACTTGTGAATGGATAGCCATAAAAATTGGTCAGAATGTTCATCTTGATGATATCTAGGTCAGGTTTGAAAGTGGGTCACGTGCCTTCAAAAAGTAGGTCAGTAGGTCAAATAATGAAAAAACGTTGTGACCTCTCTAGAGGCCATATTTTTCATGGGAACTGTATGAAAGTCGGTCTGAATGTTGATCTTGATGATATATAGGTCAGGTTTGAAACTGGGTCAACTGCGATCAAAAACTAGGTCAGTAGATCTTGAAATAGAAAAACCTTGTGACCTCTCTAGAGGCCATACCCTTGAATGGATCTTCATGAAAATTGGTCAGAATGTTCACCTTGGTGATATCTAGGTCAAGTTTGAAATGGGTCACGTGCCTTAAAAAACTAGGTCAGTAGGTCAAATAATAAAAAAAACTTGTGACCTCTCTAGAGGCCATACATTTCATGGGATCTGTATGAAAGTTGGTCTGAATGTTCATCTTGATGATATCTAGGTCAAGTTTGAAATTGGGTCAATTGCGGTCAAAAACTAGGTCAGTAGGTCTAAAATTAGAAAAATCTTTTCACCTCTCTAGAGGCCATATTTTTCAATGGATCTTCATAAAAATTGATCTGAATGTTCAACTTGATGATATCAAGGTCAGTTTAGAAACTGGGTCACGTGCAGTCAAAAACTTGGCCAGTAGGTATAAAAATAGAAAAACCTTGTGACCTCTCTAGAGGCCATATTTTTCATGAGATCTTCATGAAAATTAGTGAGAATTTTCACCTTGATGATATCTAGGTAAAGTTCAAAACAGGGTCACGTACCTTCTAAAACTAGGTCAATAGGTCAAATAATAGAAAAACCTTGTGACCTCTCTAGAGACCATATTTTTCAATGGATCTTCATGAAAATTGGTCAGCATTTTTATCTTGATAATATCTAGGTCAGGTTCAAAACTGGGTCACATGAGCTCAAAAACTAGGTCACTGTGTCAAAAACTGGGTCATGTGGGAAGAGGTGAGCGATTCAGGACCATCATGGTCCTCTTGTTTCCTGATTACCACGGTATATACCACGGTATACCACCATATTTATCGTAAGACTTACAGCTATGGTAGTGGGCATAAAAATATTGAAAAACTATCAGAAATATTTAATTTATTATGAACAACAACAAAGACTAGTTACTTGACTAGAATTAAAGAAAAAAATACACTGGAATATTAACTTGACTAATGATTAGTTAGATTAATGACCCTTAGTATTTTTTACCAGCCTATATTCGTCGGAAAACGCCATATTGTTTCTAGGGAAGCACTGGGTCACATGTATATAGGTCACGCCTCTTTGAAGTTCGATTGATGTGCACCCGTTTGATAAACCAGTAACATTTACAAATAGTATGAAGGCTTCATCAAATCGTTTTCAAACAAAAATCCATACTATTTATTTCTTTTTTAATACATGCAAATACATACTGGGATATTTTAAACTATCATCATTTAAACAAGAAGTTGGGACTCACCGAATTTACCAGACTCAAAGTAAAAACAAGTGCGCCCATGGCGTCATCCATCTATACAGAATAATCTGGAGGTTTTCGAAGGTTTCGATTGGGGATCACGCGGTCGATCCTACATGTTCAGTTGCACCATTGGGTGGTTATTTTTGGAAACTAATAATAGTAGCATGGGAATTCCAGAGATATAAATCGGAAAATCATGCGTGATGTCAATTGCTGTTACAGAAGGCTACATAGACAATGTAAATTAAAAATAAACAGAAGTAGGGATAATGTTGATAAAATACCGGTATTCCCCGATGTTACCGCAGTATCTTACCACAGGAAGATGGTACCACGGTTACCGGTATACCGGTAATACCGCGCACCTCTAAATCTAAATACATTTTTTTATAGAAATAGTATATATGCATGTCTATTCTTGTACAACTTGTATCTAATTACCTGAGAGTGGAAATTGTAATGTGTCAATAGGAAATACATAGCTATTGAAGAAATGTTAAATTTTCTGTACATTTGTGGCAATATTCCAGTTTCTAATTCTAAATAAAAGCTCATGTGCCTGCTGTATCAGAAGCTATGATGATACATGTTCAGTTTAGTACAAGTATATCAATTGGTAAGTCTTTCAGCTGATAAGATGTCACATTATTTAAGCTTATGGATGTTTCTAGTAAATTCCAAAGTTCCTGTGAAATGGACTATTAGCCAAATCTCATTTCATCAGTTTTCTTGCAGTAACAATTTTTGTCTCTTTCAGGTACGAAAAACATTCTTTTCTTTAACTTTCTGTGATGTTTGCCACAAGTTCTTGCTGCAAGGTTTTCGCTGCCAGACGTGTGGCTACCGACTGCATCAGCGGTGCAAGGAAAATATCAACCCTCAATGTGATACTAGAAATCTAACCAAACAGTATGTATAGGTTTTCCTATTGTATCAAAGATATTCATATTAAGTTTTTGAAGTGGACCGCATTGAAATTAAAAGATGTTAAAGAGAGTTAATTGTTTTTCCAACTGAAACAATACATATTGTCATCATTTGCATTAGATTGGTGATGAACAAAATAGATGAATATATGAAGTTGAATATTTCAGCCAGTAAATAAGGGCAGTTAAACTTTTGAAAGAGCTTTATCCTGAATTCCATTAGTATGAATGACCTCAGTTCAGTGGTACATGAATTATAATCCCAAACAGAGTTAAAGACAAAGAATTATCTAATGTTCTTGAAATAGTTACGACTATAATGAGGTAAAAAGCATGCAAAACCAACATTTGCAGTTCACCACAAATGTTTTAATCCTCTGTGTTAATTGAGTCCGCTACATTGTTTGTAATATAACTAAAATATAAGGCTCTGAAAAAGTAGGGGAAAACGTCTTTTTGAATATTTATCTATAGAGATATATATATTAGTGTGCATAGATTGGTGACAATAAAGCTGTTACTCTGGCAGCTGTTATTTGAACAATCAAGGCAGTTGCACAGTCAGTAGCATCAGAGTCCCTTCAGTGTTAGATCTGAGTCTGCCTGCTTAGATCACTGAACCCAACACAAGTCAGTGCTAACCAAAATATAAAAAAAAAGTATCTTTATTACCATCTGTCTATTAATTCACATAGTTTCATGAAAATGTTTCAAGTTTATTTTTCTCATTATTGCTTATCATTGTATTTTTGCACCTCATTGGTTTTTAGCAATAAAAAAGTATGACCTTGTTATTGAAAATGTTAATATTTTAAACATTTTCCATGATTCAGCAATTTCAATTTAATTTTCATTAAAGAACAGAACATAATAGAACAGAACAAATGTATACATTAAAGTGAGACTTGCTGTATGTAATTTCTTGTTATTGTTAAAGAAGTTAAAACTTTATCAGATACCTGCAAGCTACTTACCTCTCACAATTACAGTGGGTAAGAGTCGTTTGAATTATTTCAGTGATAAATATGGACACAATATAAAGCATATAATGTTTACCTTTCTTTCTGAACTGTATTTCAGAAATGGATTTTATCAATGACAGGATATCTGCAAGTTGAAATTGTAAATATTTTCTGTTGAAAACAACAGTTGATTCAAGAAAAAAATCAGTGTTTGGCCACTAGTTTAAAATTTCTTGTTACTGTTATAAAGTTGTGTTCATATTTGTTAATTGTTCATTTATTTAATGTTTCATGTTTGTGTTTATTAACCATGTTTATATTTCACTACAGGTTCTGGATGGCTCACATGTTTATACCTTAATCATATTTCTCTGTTTTCAACGTGTTCATTATGCCGTTAGTCTTCTGCTGGACATATTGACATAATTGTTAAAGTCTTTATCATTCAGATTGAAATTGAAGTAATTAGAATTTCCTTGTAGGAAATTAAGAAATATTTTAATATATTTATACTAGAAACTTTGGGCCCATCATAATTTCACTAGTAAATAGGGTATTTCGCAGAATATACCTGATTATTTGAATTATATTGATGTAGGAGTTGGCATTAGATTATTTACCTTGATTTTAGAAGATCAGTTTCCTCTTGTGAGATATTTGCATGAAGCAATGAAAATAGGAACCAACACATTTGCAGAAAAAAAGTTTTCTTTAGTCCTTTGTAAATGATTACCTGTCATCTTCAGTAATTTAGTTAACCCACTCAGTAGTTGTTATAAGAATACCCGATATACGGTATTCCATATCTCTGAATAAAACATTTGACTAGCTTATTTTGGCTGTATCACATGGTCTACTTCAGCAGCAAAGTGCTAGGTCAGTTCTTGGTATCATGTGACATACGTAGGAAGCATTGCAAAGAGTTTGAAAGACCTGATGTGAAGATGTGTCACTGACATTACAGTTTCGGGGTTTTCCCGGACGCAGGTTTTCTGTGTCCCTGACGCGCTTTTACTGCTTTGAACTTGCATTTTTTAGTGCCTCTGCGTCCCACTGGACCCGCAAAATCGGTCACGAAACTCCTTTGCGCAGATACCCATATAAAATGCGCAGTTTTTTACCACCGGGACCATCCCCGAATCGTGGGTGCTCATTATACACAGGTATAGACGATTTTCCAACTTCAAAACAAGTTTTGTTATCGATGTTCGCCATTTTGGTAAAGGGAAACTACTCTCCGCGCTAACTGTCACCGCTAAAATCTAAGATTGCCGTTACGTTCCGTAAAAGATCGAATGGTTTATTTTTTTATTAAACAAAATTAATTTCATATAAATTTAAAGTATTTTGATGAAAAAATATTAATAAATCACAGAAATTATGATGCTAATTAAGGATCGAGTATTATCTTTAACCGAGATAAAACTGTGAACAACATAATTGACACGAGGTGACACGTTAATTGCCGGTAATTACTGGCTATTTGATCATAACAAAAAGACTATCACACCTTTTGTAATCGGTCTGAATTGAGAAGCTCATGCCATTTTGAAAGATACCATTCCGAAATATTGAATCAATTGCTATCTAAATTAAAAAGATACAATTAAGTTCAATCGGTTTTAGGGTAAATTTTTATAGTAATAATGTCCATTTTCAAGATCAATAATTTGTGGACCCCCAAAAATTATTAGGGACTGAAATTAGCAGCCATGGGAGTCCATGGACTCCCAAATAAAAAACCCAAGGGAAAACCCTGCAGTTTAGTTAGACAACATGTCAATTATATCAAAGGCAAGCCAGAAAAAATTCAGAAATATGGTGTTGTTCACAGTATTCATAAACTGTGAAAACGGAGAAACTGGCATATCTCTTTGATGTCTGAATGAAAGGATGAATGTATGATATCCGAATGAAAGAATGCTGGGATGTAGTATGGTCCGGTTCGGCTGTTTTTGGACATTGCAACAACTCTGGACACCACATAAATTCTGATCACCAATATCTCAAGGATAATTACAGCAAGGGACATGTCAGAGAGGTGATAGCCATCAACAAACATCATTCAACCAGGTTGAGTCTCCTTGTGTCACATGACTGACTTGCGTCACATGATACCACACACTGACCCAGTACTTGGCAGACTGTATGGTAAAGTGAAAATACTCAGAAAGTCAAATGTTTTGTTCTGAGTAATGGAATATTTTTCTCTAAAATACTCAATAGTTTGTCATGCTAACTCATTTAAGGGGGAATGGTACTTTGTCAAAATTTAAGATTTGCTAATAGTCGTATATACCAAAATAAACTTGAAGATATTTCAAATTTGTATTATCATCTTTTAGAGCGATAAACATGCGTATGACGTTACCATGACGTCGCAAACATGACCCGTTTTCGCGCTTTTTACGTCCGTTAATGGTAGCACTAAAATGGTATAAAACTCTATACTACAAACGTATTGTTGGCGTCAATGCATTAGATTATATATCAAACGACAGAATAAAGCAATTTCTTAGTGATCATTAACATGAAAAGGTATTTTCTATCCGAATTTTCGAAGGAGGTGCGAAAACAGACTTTTGGTTGTTTAAGAAAATTCAGGAAAAAAATCGCTTCTGATCCATTTTGCAAAAAAATGGCCCGTGGAATTTTTGCCAAATTTTTGTATGTAAAAATTCATTATGTTGTTAATGGCTGTGCCAAAATAGAAAAAAGTTCACCGAAGCGTTTTTCTAGTACAACCGTTTGAATTAGAGCATTGTGACGCAATAAACAACGTCGCTTAAGACATGACGTAAGCACGTGAATATTTACATTATTAGCCTTATTTTTACACCAGTGGCTGCAAAGATGGTGCTCTCCATACATATGTGGAAGTATGCTTTCTAGCGCCTGTATTAATTCAGCTTCTCCTTTTGTTTGTTTCGATTGACAGCGTATGTGAATTTTTTAATGAATGATGATTCACTTTTTCGGTTAATGATGGACAGGCTCAACTAATATTTTCAAGTTTATTTCCTACGATCCGTTTTGTATGTGCTGGATCTGAAAATTTTACAATGTCAGAATTAACTTTCTCCCTTGTTCATTTCGTTGCTGCAGAGTCATCGTCCTCTATAATATGTTTGTACATCAGTCCAGAATTGCTTGCCTCTTTATGCAATTGAGCACGAATATCGGGCTCCATAGCTTTTACAGAATTGCTCCAATTTTTTGGCCATCTGTGAAGTTGACCTATTTAATTGTTTTCGTGTAAACTTTGATAAGTTTTCACACAGTTATTGTTACTTTCAAACATTACATATGTTGCAACAATATTTGTTACTTATTTATAAACTTGAACCCATATAATAAAAGTTATTGACTGTTAAGCCATCGGATATGATGTGATATTCAACGGAGGAGGACAATATTGACCTCTTCCAGTGAATACCATAGCATATCCAATGGCTCAAGGGTCAATAATAATATAATTTTCAAAACGAAATTAACATAAATAATTGACAGAAAACTCAATAAAAATATTGCTCTTTTTCACTCTAACTTTTAGAAAATTATTACACTTATATAGCAGTCATAGATAATTATCACTCACACGGGAGTGTTAAATTTGCATATATATTATTTTTGTATGTGTATTTATTTTATGTAATAAGTTGTTTTGAAACAAACATAATATTTTGATGGCAAATTTATATTTATAGATAGATTTATTGATAATATTTCTTTAGTACTAATATTTACGAGATTATCCCATTTTTATTTTCATGCAAACATATAGCCAAGGGAGACAAACAGATACTGATTAAGTACGCCTGTTATATACATTCTTATTACAGAAACACAACCTAAAGTATAGATTTGTACCAGCATCGTGTTGACTTGTCAGGAAATTATCAGTAGCGCGGTAGGGTGACCTCGGAAAAAGGGCGCATAACATGCGAGATTGTCGGCTTATAGGAAATTCCAAATGAATTCATATTATTGTTTGTTTTGATTGATAGAATCCTGTTTTACGGCCCTTTCAGTATTTCAGTTATGTCAGGCAGGTAGACAAGCTTACTGCCGCTCATTGACTGTTTTTTGATTAAAAATATAAGCATTCTTAATTTATTAAGACTTATTATACAGCCATTCTATTCAAACATATTTTTTGTCTACGGATCGCGGGGTCGCGAGTTCGATCCTCGGGCGGAGCGTATGTTCTCCGTGACTATTTGATAAACGACATTGTGTCTGAAATCATTAGTCCTCCACTCTGATAATTCATGTGGGGAAGTTGGCAGTTACTTGCGGAGAACAGGTTTGTACTGGTACAGAACCCAGGAACACTGGTTAGGTTAACTGCCCGCCGTTACATGACTGAAATACTGTTGAAAAACGGCGTTAAACCCAAAACAAACAAACAAACAAATCTTTCTAAAATACGTGTAAAATAAAAGCTCAGTACATAATCCAGGATCGGGAACAGATTTAGCATTTTTTTGAGTGATCGTTCTCTAGTGTATACTGCTAGTTTCTATTTGGACCAACATTGCAAACTTTAATATATTTTTTATTGAATTTTAGGAAAGACAATATTGTGAAACAAGCCGCGAAACAAACGGCATCTGGACGAACATTCATCATTCTATATCGTTATGTCGTCATGTAAACGGAAGGGCACCTGTCCGTGATGGAAAGTTTAAAATTCATAATTTGTCGTTTCTATTCAGGCTTTTTTCCCGTCCTGTGCAACAAATAACAAATAGAAATATTTAAATGAAATGAGCCGCGCCTTGTGAAAACTAACATACGGTGGCTTTGCAGTCTGGTCAGGATCCATGCGTTCGCTAACGGTTTCTTAAATTGCAATAGGCTTTAAAAGCGAACAACATAGATCCTGACAAGACTGCGCAAGCTGGTCTGGATCAAAGCTAGTCGCAAAAGCCACTATGTTGGTTTTTTCATGGCGCGGCTCAAATAACATATGTTAAAACAGGTAGAACGGTAACCATTTATGTAAATGTTTTGACGTGTAATGTTTGCAAACAGTACACGGCGGAATCTTAAAATTCATACGTAACATTCGAATTTTTTAAAATTCCGTTGTACTGCTTGCAAAAGAAAAAAAAGCGTATATATAAACTGTCAACTTTTAGGACTGCCTACGTGGTTGATTCACTGAGATATCTCACTGATGGAGGACTGTAAGTTCGAGCCCCGCTACCGAACATGGCTCTTTATGTGAGAACATTGGTAGTTTGTGTCGGAGATTAGGGGTTTAGTACTGGTCGTTCCCAGAAACAATGTTTAAGGAAACTACCCGCCATACTGTTGAAAACGAGCGTTAAAAAACTTGATTCAGAAAATTAATCAACTTTTTTAACAGTCTTATTACTGGGAGTACTTACTTAAATTCTATAAGTCTGCCTTTAATTGTATCATTAATACAATTTTAAACGAAATTCACATTCGGATAGAACTGTGCGGAAATGTTTGTATTTTAATTATCCCATGCTTACCTAATGCAGCTGCAACGTTTATTAAATAGGGGTTCCGTAAAATGCCATAGCATTTTAGATTTTACATTTTAAAATGTAGTACACTATATAGACCATACTTATTTTCGGAAAATAGGTTTCTTCTAGTAAAGTCTTTGTTTGAATTCAACGCCATTTTTTCAACAGTTTTTCAGTCATTTTAACGGCGGGCTGTTAACCTAACCAGTTTTCCTGGATTCTGCACTAGTACAAACCTATTCTCCCCAAGTAACTGCCAACTTCCCACATGAATCAGAGGTGGAGGACTAATGATATCAGACACAGTGTCGTTCATCAAATAGTCACGGAGAACATACGCCCCGTCGAGGATCGAACTAGCGACCCCGAGATCCGTAGACCAACGCTCTTACCTATTGAGCTAAGCGGGCGGGCTTCAGTAAAGTCTTTTTTTGCATATTTTGCAACCATTGTCAAATACATTACCAAAATATGCATAATCGACGATTCTTCTATTTTGCTTTTCTCGGTTTTATTATCACTCCCGACACTCCCTTTCTTCAAAAACTTAACTTTTTTAGCCTTCTGAACTGTCCGTATTTATCGCGACTTATTTTAGAGAGCAGCTGAGTTTGAAAAAGGTGCATGAAGTGGCTATTGAAATGAACATCAAGAACTTCTAGTAATTTAAAAGATACGCACTTTTCAATGAAAATATTTTGGAATACTGCATGTTATGAAAAAGTGTAATATTTTTTACGATTAGATTGAAATATTAAATTCATGTCTCATAACTGCTTGTTTATAGGTTTCCAGGTAGAATTATGACAAGCCATTTAAAATAAACACATGTAACGTTACATAACGATTACATGTCTTTTAACGACGCTGCAGTAGTCAAGTTCAAACGGTTTTACTACAGAAACGCTTCGGTGAACTTTTTTTCTATTTTGGCATAGATATTTAACAACATAATGAATTTTCACATACAAAAATTTGGCAAAATTCCACGGGCCATTTTTTTGCAAAATGGATCAGAATCGATTTTCTTCCTGAATTTTTCTTAAACAACCAAATGTCTGTTTTCGAAAACCCCCTTCGAAAATTCAGATAGAAAATACCTGTTCATGTTAATAATCACTAAGAAATTACCTTATTCTGTCGTTTGATATATAATCTAATGCATTGACGCCAACAATACGCTTGTAGTATCGAGTTTTATACTATTTTAGTGCTACCATTAACGGACGTAAAAAGCGCGAAAACGGGTCATGTTTGCGACGTCATGGTAACGTCATACGTATGTTTATTGCTCTAAAAGTTGATGATATCAATTGGAAATATCTTCAAGTTTATTTTGGTATATAAGACAATCAGCAAATCTTAAATTTTGACAAAGTACCATTCCCCCTTAAAGCACCAAAGCCATAAGAAAGTTTCTAAATGATCACAAGTTGAATGCCAGTGTTTCTAACATGAGTTGCTGTATGTTTCAGTCTACTAGCAGACAGTTTTGGTCACTCAAGCATGTTGCTCTCGTCATACCAAAATGCCACCCTTTCTCAAACCTCCTCCCGGGCATTCGCCCATAGGCAGACACCACCTCTCGTTCAGAGAGGCAGATCAACGTCAGCACCCAACGTTAGCTTTGTAAATACCGGTACCACTGAGGAGGTATGTTGTAAGCCGGATTGAAGTCATTCCCCAACACAGCTGTTTTAGTGAATGTCATATAGTCAGTAACTGTTTTTCATTGACACAACTGATGTCTAGGGCTACACGGATATATGTAGAAAAAGAAACTTGTCTACTCAGTATAAACTAAGTAAATGAACATATAAAAAAAAGAATTGAGGTAGGAGCTTAAACTATGATATAAAGTCATTTTCAGCCGTCTTGGTCATTCATTCAGTGATGATTTGTACAAGCTCATCCATTTTCATATGAGATTTTCATGAAATTCTGTTACCAATAGTTTGTAATGTAACAGTATTACATGTATATGATTATTCTCTAAAATTTTATCCATCTATTTGATGAAATTGGAAGATATATTACACTGGCCTCTTTATAAAATAACACTGTCAGTTGTGTTGGTGAATCAGTTACATGTTTAATATGCAAGAACTTGCAGCTTGCCGCCCTCATAGACATGCACATAGCTTTGTTTATAACATCCATTGTTTTTACAGGTGATTGACCAAATAGCCCACTCTTACTTCAAATTAATAAACCTTCAAGATTACTTAAGATGTGTTACTGACTTTTTAATACAGAAATTTCCTCGCACAAAAGCAAATTTCCTTGCTCAAAATCACTGATCTGTAAAGCTTTATATCCAAACTATTTTTCAGTTCTGAGATTGAGGCACTGTCACTTTTAACATACTTGAAACACATGAAATTATAATTGAGAATATATATGAGATATGCATTTAAGATATAATATTGAAGTGAGTGTGGGATATTCTATATTGTATAACAGCTAATCAAACTAACAGTTTTAACTTTATAGGATTTGTCCAACTTGAAACCTTCTCATGCATCCAATTTTCACCATTTTTTAACTTTACTGAAAAATAATCTGTGTTATACAAGCAGTTGAGAAGTTTTCAAGTCTTTAATTTAAATGTTGCTATGTGATGTTTATGTACTGTCTCGGTCATGTATGCACAAGTAATTTTTTTGTACACTTTACAACACTAAGTACCCCATTTTATTTTCATTTCAAATTTGAAATAATGTGCTACTGAGACAAAAATAAACTTGTCTACATTAAAAAGTAGAAAATCTTATTTCATTTACAAGCAAGTTGATAGTAAATAATATTCAGCATGCAACAAAGCATTGTGTTAAAGCAAGGCCTCACAAGACTTTTTGAGTAAGGCAACTGAACTAATTTTCCCCAAGAAGCCTATTTGAAATTGTGCTGTGTCAAGCTTATTTTCATATTTTGGATTACATAAATTAACACAATATATTTGTAAACTGCAAAGCCAGGTTTTAAAGTGTTGTTGAGTGTACTGTATAGGAAGTAGTATTATCAGCTTTGGTGGATCACATGATTGGAGTTGGATGTTGTGTTGGATGTGTTTTATTTTTGGTGTTTCTGACACCTGTGGTTGCCCTGTTGTTACAGCACCGTGGTTTGGATTGTTTAGTGTAAGAGATGCAATTTTACACATTACATGGTGTAAGCAAGTCAGTAATTTACACACCTCATCATTGTCTTGTGTTTTTGGTTTCTTTTTCTGTACAATTTAGACACTATCCTAGGATTTACATAGAACCAATTAACTTCATGATGGCAGAAAAATCCTTATCGGCACCTGATGTTAATTTACCAGGTGCTAAAGAGGTAGGTGGTCACATGACCTTTCACTTGACCTACTATGTATTCTACTCTCGAAAACTTCCTTCCTTGAAAATTTCACGTGTATATATTCAACCCTAGACTGTGCAGTATGCAAGAACAGATATGTTTTCACAGAACCTATGCACAAAAGGCCAGCAGTTGAATGTGATTAGTTCACCCATTTTGCTGTCAGAATTTGACACCCATTTTATGTCTTCAAAAGTTGGAGAGGGGAAGGTAATAAAGTTTAAAAACGTGGGGACAGGGTTGTATAGAAGTATGAATTTAAGAAAATTGTATGCTCCTGCACTTAGCCATCAATCTGATAGCAAAAGGGAGAAAAAAATCACGTCTTTGTAGGCTGTTTTATTCATTAAACTCATTTTCCACTTTTATATAGACCATAAACTGCCTAGATTAGCTAACAATTTCAAACAGTCGTTCCAAAGAATCATGTTAAATGTAAATAAGTTTTTACAGGAATACAAATTTTCCTAATTACTGTTTTTTTTTTGTTTTTTTTTTTTCAGTAGAGAAATATTTTTAAGAATATATTCCTGGTTAGAAATGTCATTTAATGACTTTGGCTTGAAGCAAAATCTTATTGTACCCCCCGACAACAAAGTTGTAAGGGGGGGTATACTGGTTTCAGGTTGTCTGTCTGTCCGTCCGTCTGTCTGTCCGTAGACACAATCTTGTGCGCTCCATCTCTCCTCATTCCCTTGACACAATTTAATGAAACTTCACACAAGTGATCAGTAACAACAGTAGTTGTGCATGGGGCATGTTAGGTTCTTTCAGAATAAAAAATTGCAGAGTTACGGGACTTTGTTTTTTGTTACTATACTATATACATAGACACAATCTTGTGCGCTCCATCTCTCCTCATCCCCTTGACACAATTTAATGAAACTTCACACAAGTGATCAGTAACAACAGTAGTTGTGCATGGGGCATGTAAGGTTCTTTCAGAATAAAAAATTGCAGAGTTACGGGACTTTGTTTTTTGTTACTATACTATATACATAGACACAATCTTGTGCGCTCCATCCCTCCTCATCCCCTAGACACAATTTAATGAAACTTCACACAAGTGACCAGTAACAACAGTAGTTGTGCATGGGGCATGTTAGGTTCTTTCAGAAAAAAAAATTGCAGAGTTACGGGACTTTGTTTTTTGTTACTATACTATATACATAGACACAGTTGTGCGCTCCATCTCTCCTCATCCCCTTGACACAATTTAATGAAACTCACACAAGTGATCAGTAACAACAGTAGTTGTGCATCGGGCATGTTAGGTTCTTTCAGAAAAAAATTTTGCAGAGTTACGGGACTTTGTTTTTTGTTACTATACTATATACATAGACACAATCTTGTGCGCACCATCTCTTCTTATCCCCTTGACAAAATTTACTGAAACTTCACACAAGTGATCAGTAACAACAGTAGTTGTGCATAGAGCATGTTAGGTTCTTTCAACAACAAAAATTGCAGAGTTATGGGACTTTGTTTCTTGTTAAAATACTATGTACATACAGTCTGCATATGCAATCTTGTGCGCACCTAATCTTCCGAACCCTTGCACATAATTTAATAAAACTTCACACAAGTTATCAGTACCAACCCTAGTTGTGCATGGTGCATGTTACGTTCTTTTAGATAAATATTCTGCATAGTTATGGGACTTTGTTTTTTGTTACTATACTGTATACATACAGTCTGTATACATACAGTCCACATAATTATGCAATCTTGTGTGTGTCAAATTGCAATGTACTGTGTCAGTGCATGAGGGGGGTACATTCATCACCTTTAGTGATAGCTCTAGTTTTATATTAGCATAGGAAACCAAAGACCTGATGATCGGTTTATTCAACAGGGCTTCGATAATGTGAAAACTCAATCACTCTGAGACAATGATAGTATCGCCAGGTGGCACCACCCAACCCACCATATTTATAAATTGCACTGAATTTTGAATGTGATAGAATAAAGAAATCACTGCATTAAAATGAATTGCCTGATGTAATTCCAAGTGATTAAGATCAATCTGTAATATATTTTCAGCTCACCAGAGCACAAAAGTGCTCAGGGTGAGCTATTGTGATCGCTCACCGTCCGGTGTCCGTCCGTCCGTCCACACTTTCCATTAAACAACATCTCCTCCTAAACCAACAGGCCAATTTTGATGAAACTTCACAGGGATGTTTCTTGGATGGTCTTCTTTAAAAGTTGTTCAAAGAATTGAATTCCATGCAGAACTCTGGTTGCCATGGCAACAGAAAGGAAAAACTTTAAAAATCTTCTTCTCAAAAACCAGAAGCCCTAGAGCTTAGATATTTGGTGTGAAGCATTGCCTAGTGGACCTCTACCAAGTTTGTTCAAATCATGACCCCTGGGTTAAAATTGACCCCGCCCTAGGGGTCACTTGATTTTAAATAGGAATTCTTCAAAAATTTTCTAAAAATAAACCAAAAGGCCTAGATCTTAGATATTTGACGTGTAGCATTGCCTAGTAGACTTCTACAAAAAAATTTCAAATCATGACCCCCAGGGTCAAATTGACCGCCCCATGGGGTCACTTGATTTTACATAGGAAAATCTTCAAAAATTTTCTAAAAATAAACCAGAAGGCCTAGATCTTAGATATTTGACGTGTAGCATTGCCTAGTAGACTTCTACAAAATAAAATTCAAATCTGGACCCCCCAGGGTCAAATTTACCCAGCCCCAGGGGTTACTTGATTGTATATAGGGAAATCTTCATAAATTTGCTAAAAATAAACCAGAAGGCCTAGATCTTAGATATTTGATATGTTACATTGCCTAGTAGACTTCTACAAACTTTGTTCCATTCATTACCGTACCCCCGCGGGTAGTAGATTATCTTCAGGCCTGCCTCTCCCAGGGTTATACTTGTATTGATTTTACATCAGAATAATACCTTTACGCCAATCAAAAGTCAATTCCTAAAAAAACATCTCCCGTTTGTCATATTGTGAAATACCCGTGTTAAGCTCACGGGGTTAAATTCAAACCACAAAAAAACAAAATAATGTTCGAATAAGGTCATATTGTGTTTATCTTCATCATGTGTGGCATTTGTCTATCTGGCGGGTGAGCTATTGTGATTACTCACCGTTCGGTGTCTGGCCAGCATCCGCCCGTCCGTCCACACTTTCCTTTAAACAACATCTCCTCCTAAACCATCAGGCCAATTTTGATGAAACTTCACAGGGATGTTCCTTGGATGGTCTTCTTTAAAGATTTTTCAAAGAATAGAGTTGTATACAGAACTCTGGTTGCCATGGCAGCCGAAAAGAAAACTTTAAAAATCTTCTTGTCCAAAACCACAGTTAATAGGGCTTATATATTTGGTATGTAGCATCATCTAGAGGTCCTCTACCAAGATTGTTCAAATTATCCCCCTAGGGTCAAATATGGCCCCACCCTGGAGGTCACATGGTTTACATAGACTTATATACTGAAATCTTTGAAAATCTTCTTGTCCAAAACCACAAGGCCTCAATATTTGGCATGTGACATCATCTAATGATCCTCTGTAAAGTTTGTTCAAATTATGCCCCTGGGGTGAAAAGAGGCGCCTCCCAGGGGGGTCCAAGGTTTTGCATAGACTTATATAGGAAAAATCTTTAAAAAAACTTCTTGTCTGAAAACTATAAGACCTAGGGCTTTGATATTTGGTATGTAGCATAGCCTTATGGTCCTCTACCAAAATTATTCAAATTATGCCCCGGGAGTCCCAAGTTTTACAAAGACTTATATAGGAAAAAACTTTAGAAATCTTCTTGTCTTAAACCACAAGACCTAGGCCTATGATGTTTGGTATGTAGCATGACCTTGCGGTCCTTTACCAAGATTATTCAAATTATGCCCCTAGGGTGAAAAGAGGCCCTGCCCCGGGGTCCCAAGTTTTACATAGACTTGTAATGGATTTTTTTTTTAAATCTTCTTGTCTGAAACCGCAGGGCCTAGGCTTTTGATATTTGGTATGTTGCATAGTCAAGTGGTCCTCTGCCAAGATTGTTCAAATTATACCCCTGGGGTAAAAAGAGGCCCTGCCCTGGGGGTCCCAAATTTTACATAGACTTACATAGGAAAAACTTTTAATAATTTTCTTAACTGAAAGTTCAAGACATAGGCTTTTGATATTTGATATGTAGCATTGCGTAGTGGATCTCTAGCAAGATTGTTCAAATTATGCCCCTAGGGTAAAAAGAGGCTCCACCTCGAGGGTCACTTAGTTTTTATATAGGAAAAAATACTTCAAAAATTATCTGATCATATTTCCTAGACTGTTTAATTATAAATACATGATGACCCAAAGTAATTAGGGGTCACTTGACTGTGACATTGACCTACTTTCTTGTTTTTTAAGATACAGCCTCGAAATTTGGATGGCATGTACAGTTTTGCACACTGATCTTAAAACTGACTTTCAGTGACTGTGAATGTGACCTACTGACCTACTTTCTTGTTTTTTAAGATACACCCTTGAAATTTGGATGACATTTTCAGTGACCTTAAATGTGACCTACTTCCTTGTTTTTTAAGCTACAGCTAAAAGATTTGGATAACCTGTAATATTTTTTTTTTACAGATTTCAAAAGTAGTCTTGCATAATCTTTACCTTGACCCACTCTCCAATTTTTTGTTTGTTTTTAAAGTTTTCACAAAGAAATTTGTTCAAGCAAGCAACTCTGCTCAGGTGAGCGATATAGGGCCATCATGGCCCTCTTGTTTGAAGCTAATTATGTTTTGGTATCAACCTGAAAATTATAAAATCTGTCTAAAACAGAGAAGCAGGCAGTTATCGAAGCCCTGACAATCAAAGTCTGTATTATTTTCAGTTCTTTATTTTATTATTTAAATGGGTTATGTATTTTAAGTATGTGCTATAATAATTGTTATACTACAATGCTAATAGACAAGACTATTTGAGAAAATGATTGGGAATGCATGCAAAACCAAGAATTGAATTAGCATAAGAAGATGCACAATAGCCAAACTATTATTTTCCTTTTGAATTTCACCTGTCACAAAGCTTTTCCTTGTTTGATTGTTTCACCAAATAAAAGTTACGCAATTGCACATAATATCGCTTTTGTTCACCAGAATCATTAGCCTGAGGTAGTTAACTATTATGTTGTAAATTACCCTTTTCCAACACAGTATTTACCCTAAGGGGTACCAAATGTTTAAAGACTCTATAGTTCTCACTCAGTTTTATTACTCTATAGTTCTCACTCAGTTTTATTAGATACAAATCATATAAAATACTTTTTTATTACACCCTTTTCCAGTTTTAAAGTAGTATTTAATGTTTCCAGCCTTTTGGAGATCAAAGGGGAACATGGAAATGTTGACTGTTCATTTGTCATGTTTCATCTCTGGCCAGTAACTCTTCCCATCTATGATGGGATTTTAATATAACCAAGATGAAATTTGGCTCTATATGACCTACAGCTTTAATGTAAAGGTCAAAGGTAACAGATTCTGTATTTTTGTCCAGATTATAACTCTGCATCCTTCAAGGGTTTTTAAAGGGGAATATTCAACATTTAACAATGTATATATTTAGAAAGAATTTAATGAATATTATAAAGTGGCGAAAAAATTATGAAAATTTGACTACAAACAAAGAAGATATGGCAATTTAAATAATGTCAATTAATTAAACGGCAGCCATTTTGGGCACAGTGATGTCATCATCCTTTCGTTACATGGGCATTACCAAATATTGTATTTATGGCCAAATTATGTTAAGTACAATTAAACATGGAGCTTAAAATTAAGGAATACACTTTTACACACATACATTGTACTAAGGTTCATATTATATTATTGCCCACAAAATATGTTTGTCTTAGTTGTTATTCACTGATTTTCCATATATGGTAATGCCCATATAAGGAAAGAATGATGATGTCACTGTGCCACAAATGGCTGCCATTTAAGTATATAGATGGTAGTCAAATAGCTATATCTTTTTTGTTTGTAGTCTGATTTTGATACTTATTTTGTTAGTTCTTTCTAATAAAAATGTTGCCAAATGTATTGTATTCCCCTTTAATAATGCATGGCGTAATTGACTGTAATGCCAAAAACAGTATACTGCATATAAGACCCTGACCAGTATCTCTGTTTGCTTTGTGTCCTGTTTGCAACTCTGCAGTCTGTCACGGGCTTTTAATATTGTTTGGCACAAATGTTCTCAGTAATTAGACAAGGAATTGCACAAAATACCCAAACCCATACATCCAAGTTCATGGTCGAACTTTGTGGTCAGAAGTTTACAGGGTTGTTGTTTGGTCCTTTAAAAACATGAATGTTCTCTTGATCTCTGTGAATGTTCTGCCTGAGTAAAGTGAATGTTCTCCCTTAATAAGGCGGATATTCTCCCTGTGCAAGGTGTCTAGGCAGCATGAATGGTCTCCCTGGGCATGGTGAACGTTCTCCCTGGGCAATGTGGTTGTTCTCCTTGGGCAAGGTAAATGTTCTCCCTGAGCAAGGTGAAAGTTCTCCTGAGCAAGGTGAATGTTCAATGTTCTCTCTGAGCAAGGTAAATGTTCTCCCTGAGTAAGTTGAATGTTCTCCCTGAGTAAGGTGAATGTTCTCTCTGAGCAAGGTAAATGTTCTCCCTGAGCAAAGTGAATGTTCTGCCTGAGCAAGGTGAATGTTCTCCCTGAGCATTGTGAATGTTCTCTCTGAGCAAGGTAAATGTTCTCCCTGAGCAATGTGAATGTTCTCCCTGAGCAAGGTCAAGCAAGGTGAATGTTCTCCCTGAGCAAGGTGAATGTTCTCCCTGAGCAATGTGAATGTTCTCCCTAAGCAAGGTAAATGTTCTCCCTGAGCAATGTGAATGTTCTCCCCGAGCAAGGTGAATGTTCTCCCTGATCAAGGTGAATGGTCTCCCTGAGCAAGATGAATGTTCTCCCAGAGCAAAGTGAATGGTCTCCCTGAGCAAGGTGAATGTTCTCCCTGAGCAATGTGAATGTTCTCCCTGAGCAAGGTGAATGTTCTCCCTGGTCAAGGTGAATGGTCTCCCTGAGCAATGTGAATGTTCTCCCAGAGCAAAGTGAATGGTCTCCCTGAGCAATGTGAATGTTCTCCCTGAGCAAGGTGAATGTTCTCCCTGAGCAAGGTGAATGTTCTCCCTGAGCAGTGTGAATGTTCTCCCTGAGCAAGGTGAATGGTCTCCCTGAGCAAGGTGAATGTTCTCCATGAGCAAGGTGAATGTTCTCCCTGAGCAAGGTAAATGTTCTCCCTGAGCAATGTGAATGTTCTCCCTGAGCAAGGTGAATGTTCTCCCAGAGCAAGGTTAATTTTCTGTCTGGACAAAGTGAATGTTCTCCCTGAGCAAGGTAAATGTTCTCCCTGAGCAAGGTGAATGTTTTACCTGAGCAAGGTGAATGTTCTCCCTGAGCAAGGTGAATGTTCTCCCTGGGCAATGTGAATGTTCTCCCTGAGCAAGGTGAATGTTCTCCCTGAGCAAGGTGAATGTTCTCCCTGAGCAAGGTGAATGTTCTCCCTGAGCAAGGTGAATGTTCTCCCTGAGCGAGGTGAATGTTCTCCCTGAGCAAGGTATATGTTCTCCCTGAGCAAGGTGAATGGTCAATCTGAGCAAGGTGAATGTTATCCCTGAGCAATGTGAATGTTCTCCCTGAGCAAGGTGAATGTTATCCCTGAGCAATGTGAATGTTCTCCCTGAGCAAGGTGAATGTTATCCCTGAGCAATGTGAATGGTCTCCCTGAGCAAGGTGAATGTTCTACCTGAGCAAGGTAAATGTTCTCCCTGAGCAAGGTCAAAGCAAAGTAAATGTTCTCCCTGAGCAATGTGAATGTTCTCTCTGAGCAAGGTGAAAGTTCTCCTGAGCAAAGTGAATGTTCTCCCTGAGCAAGGTGAATGTTCTCCCTGAGCAAGGTAAATGTTCTCCCTGAGCAAGGTGAATGTTCTCCCTGAGCAAGGTGAATGTTCTCCCTGAGCAAGGTGAATGTTCTCCCTGAGGAAGGTCAAAGCAAGTTGAATGTTCTCCTTGAGCAATGTGAATGTTCTTTCTGAGCAAGGTGAATGTTCTCCCTGAGCAAGGTGAATGTTCTCCCTGAGCAAGGTGAATGTTCTCCCTGAGCAATGTGAATGTTCTCCCTGAGCAAGGTCAAAGCAAGGTGAATGTTCTCCCTTAGCAAGGTGAATGTTCTCCCTGAGCAAGGTGAATGTTCTCCCTGAGCAATGTGAATGTTCTTTCTGAGCAAGGTGAATGTGCTCCCTTAGCAAGGTAAATGTTCTCCCTGAGCAAGTTGAATGTTCTCCCTGAGCAATGTGAATGTTCTTTCTGAGCAAGGTGAATGTTCTCCCTGAGCAAGGTGAATGTTCTCCCTGAGCAAGGTGAATGTTCTCCCTGAGCAAGGTGAATGTTCTCCCTGAGCAAGGTCAAAGCAAGGTGAATGTTCTCCCTTAGCAAGGTGAATGTTCTCCCTGAGCAAGGTGAATGTTCTCCCTGAGCAAGGTCAAAGCAAGGTGAATGTTCTCCCTGAGCAATGTGAATGTTCTCCCTGAGCAAGGTGAATGTTCTTCCTGAGCAAGGTAAATGTTCTCCCAGAGCAAGGTAAATGTTCTCCCAGAGCAAGGTGAATGTTCTCCCTGAGCAAGGTGAATGTTCTCCCTGAGCAAGGTGAATGTTCTCCCTGAGCAAAGTGAATGTTCTCCCTGAGCAAGGTGAATGGTCTACCTGAGCAAGGTGAATGTTCTCCCTGAGCAAGGTGAAAGTTCTCTCTGAGCAAGGTGAATGTTCTCCCTGAGCAAGGTGAATGTTCTCCCTGAGCAAGGTAAATGTTCTCCCTGAGCAAGGTGAATGTTCTTCCTCAGCAAGGTGAATGTTCTCCCTGAGCAAGGTGAATGTTCTCCCTGAGCAATGTGAATGTTCTCCCTGATCAAGGTGAATGGTCTCCCTGAGCAATGTGAATGTTCTCCCAGAGCAAAGTGAATGTTCTCCCTGAGCAAGGTGAATTTTCTCCCTGAGCAAGGTAAATGTTCTCCCTGAGCAAGGTGAATGTTCTCCCTGAGCAATGTGAATGTTCTCCCTGAGCAAGGTGAATGGTCTACCTGAGCAAGGTGAATGTTCTCCCTGAGCAAGGTGAATGTTCTCCCTGAGCAAGGTGAATGGTCTACCTGAGCAAGGTGAATGTTCTCCCTGAGCAAGGTGAATGTTCTCCCTGAGCAAGGTGAATGTTCTCCCTGAGCAAAGTGAATGTTCTCCCTGATTAGTGTGAATGTTCTCCCTGAGCAAGGTGAATGTTCTCCCTGAGCAAGGTGAATGTTCTCCCTGAGCAAGGTAAAAGTTCTCCCTGAGCAAGGTAAATGTTCTCCCTGAGCAAGGTAAATGTTCTCCCTGAGCAAGGTGAATGTTCTCCCTGAGCAATGTGAATGTTCTCCCAGAGCAAGGTGAATGTTCTCCCTGAGCAAGGTAAAAGTTCTCCCTGAGCAAGGTAAATGTTCTCCCTGAGCAAGGTGAATGTTCTCCCTGAGCAAGGTGAATGTTCTCCCTGAGCAATGTGAATGTTCTCCCAGAGCAAGGTGAATGTTCTCCCTGAGCAAGGTAAAAGTTCTCCCTGAGCAAGGTAAATGTTCTCCCTTGGCAAGGTGAATGTTCTCCCTGAGCAAGGTGAAAGTTCTCCCTGAGCAAGATGAATGTTCTCTCGAAAAATAGAATGTTCTCCTTGAGCAAGGTAGAAGTTCTCTCTGGACAAAGTGAATGTTCTCCCTAGGTAAGGTGAATGCTCTCCCTAGGCAAGGTGAATGTTCTATCTGGGCAAGGTGAATGTTCTCCCTGGGTAAGGTGAATGTTCTCCCTAAGCAAGGTGAATGTTCTATCTTGGCAAGGTAAATGTTCTCTCTGGACAAGGGGGAATTTTCTCCCTGAGAAAGGTGAATGTTGAATGTTCTATCTGGGCAAGGTGAATGTTCTCTCTAGGCAAGGTGAATGTTCTCCCTGGGTAAGGTGAATGTTCTCCCTAAGCAAGGTGAATGTTCTATCTTGGCAAGGTGCATGTTCTCTCTGGACAAGGGGGAATGTCCTCCCTGAGAAAGGTGAATGTTCTCTCTGGACAAGGGTAATGTTCGCCCTGAGAAAGGTGAATGTTCTCTCTTAGCAGGGTAATGTTCTCCCGTGGCAACATGAATGTTCTGTCTGTGTAAGGTGAATGTTCTCCCTTGGCAACATAAATATTCTGCCTGGGCAACATGAATGTTCTCTCATGGCAAGGTGATTGTTCTGTCTGTGTAAGTTGAATGTTCTCTCTTGGCAACATGAATGTTCTCCCTGGGCAACATGTATGTTCTCTTTTGACAGCATATTTGTTCTTCTTAGGCAACATGAATGTTCTCTTTTGACAGCATAAATATTCTTCCTGGGCAACATGAATGTTCTCTTTTGACAGCATAAATGTTCTTCCTGGGCAACATGAATGTTCTCTTTTGACAGCATAAATGTTCTTCCTTGGCAACATGAATGTTCTCTTTTGACAGCATCAGTGTTCTTCTTGGGCAACATGAATGTTCTCTTTTGACAGCATCAATGTTCTTCCTGGGCAAGGTGCATGGTTTCCCTAGGCAAGGTAAATGTTCTGTCTTGGCCAGGGGAATGTTCTTCCTAAGCAACACAAGTGTTCTTCCTGGGCAAAGTGAATGTTCTCTCTGTACAAAGTGAACATTCTCCCTTGGCAAGGTGAATGTTCTTCGTGGAAAAGGTGAAAGTTCTGTCTTGGCAGCATGAATGTTTTTCCTGAACACGGTGAATGATCTACATGAGCAAGGTGAATGTTCTCCCTTGGCAGCATGAATTTTACCTGCAAAAGATGAATGTTCTTATCATGAATGTTTGTTCTGGGTAAGGTTAGTGCTTTCTTGGCAATATTGATAGTCTCTGTTTTACCCTTACTATAGAGAATAGGTTTAAAGACATTTTTTTTGTGGCCTAGTGGTTAAGATAGCTTGTTTGGAATCACTTGCCTGTCTGTGCTGTGGGTTCTAAATCACTTGAGGTCTAGAATTCTCTCATGTGAGGAAGCAATCAAACTGACTTCTATGTAGATCAGCAGTGCTACGAAGATGCTTGCTCTTACTTGAAACAAAGCCTGGAGGGGCACCTAGGGTCTTCCTCTACCATCAGAAGCTAGGAAGACACCATCAGTGTTGTAGTTACTACTTAAACCAAACAAAAACAACAACAAAAAAAAACAAGCAAAAACAAGAATGTGCTATCTAGGGTTGAATATATATACACATACTGTTTTGAATGGTTAAACTTAATTCTTTTCAGAATCATAAATACCTGGAAACTATAGCTCCACATCCATCTCAGTTTTATTTTGTTGATTTTGTATTTGATTTTCCCTTGAGCATATTTTGGTTATGCTATACAAAGACTTTTCCTTCTGTGCTACAGTGACCACATTATTATTTGGCATGTGGATGTTGTTATTTACTGAAATAATAGAGTTTGTATTCAGCTACATATATTAGTTTTGTTATTGGTTTAGTTTATATTAGAGGTAGAAATTTGCATAGGGTCATGTTGTTTGTGCTGTTTAATATATCATCTTCAATATTTCTATTTTGTATACCAGTACCTTCAGTAAGTAGTCTGTTCTCAGGGCACTCATTTGGCCATTTTTGGGGCCGAATATGGGTACCATTCCCCTCCTAAAATAATATGTTTTTTTCCCCTTTCTCAGAAGAAAATTCCCCTGATGATAGGTTTTTTGACACAAATAGATATTAACTCTTTCTTTTAATATTATATAGTGCCTCTAAGGAAGATTACTGTTGCAATATAGTCACATCAGTTAGAAATGATTGAAAACAGTATTAATAAGTGTGAAAGTAGTTATATATACATGGCTTAAACTTCCCTTTTCGTCTTAAAATGTCGAAAAATTCCCTATCCCGAGGGTATGGGTACCTGTCCCCAAAAGTTGTCTAGTGACCTGGTTCTTGGTTACATCTTTTAGTTAAACTAGAAAGCTGATAATTAAGGTCAATGAAAAAGATATTACTGTATACCAGTACAGTGTGGTAAAGTTTTCAATTCTTTAAAATTCATGTCAGTCACTTTATAGTGATTATATCTCTGGCTCAGTTTCAAAAATAGATCCCAGCCTATCTAACAAAAGCCCATTTTTGATAGGTCACTACTGTCAAACCTGTGTTAAAGACCACCTCTGAACAGAGACCACCTGGCTCTAAAGACCACATGTTTTGTTTTCCATTTTAACATTTACAGTGTATTTTAACCTGTAAATAAAGACCACCTCCCAACAAAGACCACATTTTGGCTCTTCCAAGGGTGGTCTTTACAGACAGGTTTGACTGTATATCTAACAGAAGCCTCAGATCATGATAGTTCACATAATATCAAACAGAAGTCCCCAACTCTTGTAGGTCACAGTCCCAAACTCTTATAGGTCACATAATATCAAACAAAAGTCCCCAACTCTTGTAGGTCACAGTCCCAAACTCTTATAGGTCACATAATATCAAACAGAAGTCCCCAACTCTTGTAGGTCACAGTCCCAAACTCTTATAGGTCACATAATATCAAACAAAAGTCCCCAACTCTTGTAGGTCACAGTCCCAAACTCTTATAGGTCACATAATATCAAACAAAAGTCCCCAACTCTTGTAGGTCACAGTCCCAAACTCTTATAGGTCACATAATGTCAAACAGAAGTCCCCAACTCTTGTAGGTCACAGTCCCAAACTCTTATAGGTCACATAATATCAAACAAAAGTCCCCAACTCTTGTAGGTCACAGTCCCAAACTCTTGTAGGTCACATAATATCAAACAAAAGTCCCCAACTCTTGTAGGTCACATTATATCAAACAAAAGTCCCCAACTGTTGTAGGTCACAGTCCCAAACTCTTGTAGGTCACATAATATCTAACTCCTGAAGGTCACATAATATCTTACAAAGTCCCCATCTATTGCTGGTCACATAATATCTTACAAAATCCCTAGGGAAAAGTCTCAAATTCTTGTAAGTCATGCTTGGTCAGACTGCCTCTGAATACCAGTCTGTGGAGTATCTAGTGTTGGTGCCAGCATGCTTGGTCAGACTGCCTCTGAATACCAGTCTGTGGAGTATCTGGTGTTGGTGCCAGCATGCTTAGTCAGACTGCCTCTGAATACCAGTCTGTGGAGTATCTGGTGTTGGTGCCAGCATGCTTGGTCAGACTGCCTCTGAATGCCAGTCTGTGGAGTATCTGTTTCAAATTTGTAATGTGTTTTCTTTATGTTGTATGAAATTTAGTATAGAGTGCATTTTGCTTTTGATTTAGTAACAAATGCATTTTGGCTTGGTATAGCCTTGCAGCTTGAATATATAAATATTGTTTATTAAAAGTAGGCATGATCTGTACAGTGCAAGTTTATATAGCACATTATTGTTGAGGTAGTAACTAATTAATTACATCAGACATTGATGCATTTATGGTATACAATCATGTTTAAAATTCTAGCTGAACTGTGATTTGTATTGTATGTTTGTACTGTGTAATGCACATCAGCTGACTCAGTCATAGGTCAAGTACATTAGGTACAGTTCCTTGTAACTTATTAAGGGTCATTAGGCCTCAGTGGCCAAATGGTTACGATGATAAATTATTTTGCCCCACAGTTATGGGTTTGATATCTCTAATGGTGTTGAATTCTTCAGTGTGAAGAAGCGATCCATGTGACTTACAGAAGGTTTGTTATTCTTCCTAGGTGCACTGTATTACCTGAAATAATGTTAGACAAGGCATTAGCTATTTAGAAAGGACATAAGCTTGCAATTTTATTACTCACCCTAAAACAGGAAGAAAAACACAAATAAAATAGAGATTTAATCAGCATTTTGCAAAAGATTACAGTCATGAAAAAAAATATTATAGTTTGTTACAGTAGTATATGGGATAGTTGGTTGACAGTATAAGGGTAATTGTTTAATGACTTGGCGAGATGCTTGATATATGACTGATCTGATGGTATTACAGATTTGATGCACTAGACGTTGATAATATAGTTTTATTATAATATCATTATATAAGTTACAAGCATTTTATGTACTGAACATCTTACTGGAAAGTTCTTGTATATTTGAGCCGTGCCATGGGAAAACCAACATAGTGGCTTTGCGACCAGCATGGATCCAGACCAGCCTGCGCATCCGCGCAGTCTGGTCAGGATCCATGCTGTTCGCTAACAGTTTCTCCAATTCCAATAGGCTTTAAAAGCAAACAGCATGGAGCCTGACCAGACTGCGCGGATGCGCAGGCTGGTCTGGATCCATGCTGGTCGCACACCCACTATGTTGGTTTTCTCATGGCACGGCTCATATAATGTATTCAGTCATTTCTTTATTAAAGCATAACTGTTTTGCACTTTTCTTATACATTTCATTATTGAGATAATGTATTAATGTAAATTTTTATATTGTAAAACATTGGTCTGGTCGCTCATTTCTTGAATAGATAACACTAAAAAACAGTATTTGTAAAATGAAAGCACTTGTAAAAATGCATAATTAAAAAAAGTTTTAAAAGAATAGTAAAAAAGTAGTATAGTCTATTATGTGATATTCAACAAATTTTGAAGATTTTTTTTTTAATATTACTTGTATTTTTGGAATGTACATGTGACATATACTAATTACGGTATTCTTTGTTTTATATAGGATGTAAGACAGCAGTTACAGCAAGCATACGAGGCCTCTACAAATCAGCAAGGTAAGATAGAGCCCAAATACCTTCTCACATCTCATTCTTGCAAGTACATTTAGTATAAACTTGTAATACCCTTCCAGACCAGAAGCACATGTTTTGTCACACGGACTGTAAAGTTGCATTAGTCATTGATTAATTAGACATCACAACTAGATATGCAAAAGGAAACCTTATCTAATGACATTGATGTTGCATACATAACTGTTTATTAAATTCATCATCATCACTAGCGTGGCATAAATAATTCTGTTCATTAAGTCCATCATAATAACTAAAGTATTGTTTTCACAGTTGTACACATAATTCAGTTGATTAATCCAACATCAGCACAGTGGTTGTATATTGTTTAATTCAACATAATGACAGTGGTTGTATACATAATCCTATTGATTAATTCAAAATAATTACTGTGTTTGTATATTGTTTAATTCAACATAATGACAATGGTTGTATACATAATCATATTGATTAATTCAACATCATAACAGTGGTTGTATATTGTTTAATTCAACATTATGACAGTGGTTGTATTACTTTTTCACATGTAAACACATTAAGTTCCAAATAGAAATAGAAATTTAAATAGAAATACATTATTAACACAGAGTATTTACATCAGCATTACTCAAAATTAACATCCATTTTTGAGTGAATATCAATGGTTTATTTTGATGTAAATTAATTTCTAAACATGTACACAAACGTTGTGTGACACGCACTGAGACAGTTAAGTTGTAATATTTACACCCATCTTTGAAGAATTATTAAATTTACAAAAAGCGTTTATTTACACTAACTTTTAGCTCACCTGTCACAAAGTGACAAGGTGCGCTTTTGTGATCGCGCAGCGTCCGTCGTCCGTCCATGCGTGCGTAAACTTTTGCTTGTGACCACTCTAGAGGACACATTTTTCATGGGATTTTTATGAAAATTGGTCAGAATGTTTACCTTTATGATATCTAGGTCAAGTTCGAAACTGGGTCACGTTCCATCAAAAAGTAGGTCAGTAGATCTAAAAATAGAAAAACCTTGTGACCTCTCTAGAGGCCATATATTTCACAAGATCTTCATGAAAATTGGTCTGAATGTTCACCTTGATATCTAGGTCAAGTTCAAAAGTGGGTCACATGCTGTCAAAAACTAGGTCAGTAGGTCAGATAATAGAAAAACCTTGTGACCTCTCTAGAGGCCATATTTTTCATGGGATCTGTATGAAAGTTAGTCTGAATGTTCATCTTGATGATATCTAGGTCAAGTTAGAAAGTGGGTCACGTGCCATCATAAACTAGGTCAGTAGATCAAATAATAGAAAAACCTTGTGACCTCTCTGAAGGCCATATTTTTCATGGGATCTGTATGAAAGTTGGTCTGAATGTTCATCTTGATGATATCTAATTAAAGTTCGAAACAGGGTCATGTGCGGTCAAAAACCAGGTCAGTAGGTCTAAAGATAGAAAAACCTTGTGACCTCTCTAGAGGCCATACTTGTGAATGGATCTCCATAAAAATTGGTCAGAATATTCATCTTGATGATATCTAGGTCAAGTTCGAAAGTTGGTCACATGCCTTCAAAAAGTAGGTCAGTAGGTCAAATAATGAAAAAACGTTGTGACCTCTCTAGAGGCCATATTTTTCATGGGATCTTTATGAATGTTGGTCTGAATTATCTTGATGATATATAGGTCAAGTTTGAAACTGGGTCAACTGCAATCAAAAACTAAGTCAGTAGGTCTTAAAATAGAAAAACCTTGTGACCTCTCTAGAGGCCATACCCTTGAATGGATCTTCATGAAAATTGGTCAGAATGTTCACCTTGATGATATCTAGGTCAATTTTGAAACTGGGTCACGTGCCATCAAAAACTAGGTCAGTAGGTCAAATAATAAAAAAACCTTGTGACCTCTCAAGAGGCCATTTTTTTTTCAATGGATCTTCATGAAAATTGGTCTGAATGTTCACCTTGATGATATCTAGGTCATTTTCGAAACTCGGTCACGTGTGATCAAAAACTAGGCCAGTAGGTATAAAAATAGAAAAACATTGTGACCTCTCTTGAGGCCATATTTTTCATGAGATCTTCATGAAAATTAGTGAGAATGTTCACCTTGATGATATCTAGGTAAAGTTCAAAACAGGGTCACGTACCTTCGAAAACTAGGTCAATAGGTCATATAATAGAAAAGCCTTGTGACCTCTCTAGAAGCCATATTTTCCAATGGATCTTCATGAAAATTGGTCAGAATTTTTATCTTGATAATATCTAGGTCAAGTTCAAAACTGGATCACATGAGCTCAAAAACTAGGTCACTATGTCAAATAATAGAAAAAACGACCTCATACTCAAAACTGGGTCATGTGGGAAGAGGTGAGCGATTCAGGACCATCATGGTCCTCTTGTTATGTATGAAACATGTTTTGCAGTGTTATTTTTATCCATTTGGATTTAATGCGATGTAAGTGTACGAATATTTCAGCTTTCTAAAACGTTTTCCGACCATTCATTTCTCTGATAATGAAATTTCATCAACGGAATTATCATCCGACGGAACTGATATGTCAAAATCAGCATAATAATGAATATTTTCTTCAATGTAAGAAAAATCTCTGGCAGCCGACATTATTTTAATCTTTTGAAATACCTTATGAACACCGGAGTTTGTGTTTTTTATTTCCTTTACCGCATATTTACAAACATTTATTTTAACAAGGAAACGAATTATTAGCATTATTAATAATTGTAACATCTAAGAAATAATAGCCGGTATGCAAAATAATTTTGCTTTTATCAGGATTATCAAAAATTAACAAGTATGTGACGTAATCAGCATGATCTCGGTGCCGTGACTATACTCGTCAATCGCCGTCCTGGGGAGTCCTGATAACGCGCGTATAGTCGGAAATCGACGCTACGGGGTAGAAAATATAGTGCCTTTAGTCACAATTCAGCCCCAAGGAGTTAATTCAACATCATCACAGTGGTTTCTTACATAATTCTTTTGATTAAATTCATGATCATTATCACTAAAGTTCCAAACATATTCCTATTAAAAAATATCCAACCTAATTGCAAGAGATGTGTACATAGTCTTATTTATTGATTAAATCCATTATCTTCACTTATGTGTATATAATCCTATTGATTAAATCTGTTATAATCAGTAGAGTTCCATACATAATTGTGTTGATTAAAGGGGATGATGCAACATTTGACTATGTTTCTGGTTAGAAAAGCTTAACAACAACAACAACAAAATAGGCAAACAATTTTTTATAGAATAATAAGATTTGGGTATTTGTTGATCAATTTGGGTCACTTACAGTCATAGTTAACCTTTAGTCTGCTGCCGGCAAGTGATTTTGCCTTTGTGACCAGTGCAGACCAAGATCAACTTGCACATCTGTGCAGGCTGATCATGATCTGCACTGTTAGCTATTCAGTCAGTAAATTTTCAGTGAATGCCCCTTTGAATAATAAATGGTACTGCCCAAGTTAAATGATAGACCAGTCCATTTTAGATATCACTGATGTTGGCTAGCTAGAACCAACAAAGTATACTGGGTGAACACTAGAGGCACATGTTAATTGCATACTGATCTCCAAGGTTTGACATTTATGTTTATTGGAGATAGTAATTTCTTGTTGGTAGGCAGTCATGTATAGAGATTTCAGATCAAATTATTTACTTTATCTTTTTCTCAGACCGATACTGTTTATGTTTTTGAGTTTATAAATCGGTCTGAAAAGTTTGAATTGATCTGAAGCCCTTTCCATAAGTATAAGGTAGTAATGCATGGATATAAGTTTGTAATCCTTACATAAAAGGAAGTTTTGCATAGATATAAGGTAGTAATCCTTAGGTACAAGGTAGTAATCCAGTGATTTAAGATGATAATCCAGAGGTATAAACAATAACTGATGTGATTTCAGCACAGGCCGCTCCTTACAGATACCCAATGTACAAAGATAAGCGTCATGCAAGCGATAGTTGTACAAAAAAGTTTCCTCACAGGGCATTGTATAAAGGTAGAATGGTGTGACCCTTTCCAGTAACAAAACATTACTATCACTTATGACTGATGTATTGTTACCCTTCTCCTTATTTTTCGCAACGCATTTGTTTTTTCACTTCCCTGTGTGATTCTCTGATAGCCAGGGTGGCGGGTTAGTGCAGGCTCTTCAGTGCTGTTTGCATGGTAGCAAAGGGCGACTGTCTGTGTAAACTAAATCAGTTCCAGCTGGTTGTTAAGTTTGGGAATGATAGCAGTTTTGGTTTAACTATTCACAATGAAGGACTATTTCATTGGCTGCACAGGACATAACTTGTTGTTAGTCAGTCTTGAAACCGTAACTGTACTTTGCCTGCATTGAGGAAAATCCAGTTACATCTAAAATTTCTTCTGTTTTGCCTTTCAGTGTTCATACTCGGGAATGATAATCTTGGAGGAATGAATACCGATTGCTTTGTTTTTTCTCCCCAGGTGTTATATACTAACAACTTTGTCCTTCTGGAGCATGTATAAAAGCTAACTAAAGTTTAATTTGTTTACTTCAGTTTTTGACAACCAGACTTTGTTGGCATGGCCTCTTGTCTGATTCATGGGGCAGTTACTTGTGAAATTCTATGGCACAACTGCATGATTGTGTGATTAAGACTGGATGGAGAAACTAATATTTTCATCAGAAACTGCTAGTAGTGTCTGAGGTGGCTAAAATTCCATTCACTTATGAAATTGTCAGTTACACCCATGTAGGCTTAAATAGCAGCTAAATTGAAAATTTTAGTTAAATCAAAGTTCCTATTTATATGCAAGAAAGCTAAAATAGCAGTTCTTTAGAAGTTTCTACTAATTTCTAACGTCGTAGAGATATCTGTTATATTTAAGACTTAGTTACACCACATAAATGTGGTAAAAATACTTGATACCGGTACATGAGAAGTTTCTCTTTAAATCTAAGTTGGGTAAAATAGTTTTTAAATTGGAAATGTGTTAGAGATATCCTAGGTGACTATTATAGCTATTAATCTAAGTTTCTATGACTCAGGGTTTCACAGAACCTTTAGTAAATCAAGACTGTCTCAGGTCAACAGTTCACTTATTTATGACAAGAACATGTATTACTTTGACGTTAAAAAGGTTCAGGATGCGTTTTTACTGTTCTGGATTCATTATTTGAGCCGCGCCATGAGAAAGCAACATAGTGGGTTTGCGACTAGCATGGATCCAGACCAGCCTGCACATCCGCGCAGCCTAGTCAGGATCCATGCTGTTTGCTTTCAAAGCCTATAGTTATTAGAGAAACTGTAAGCGAACAGCATGGATCCACGCAGTCTGGTCTGGATCCATGCTGGTCGCAAACCCACTATGTTGGTTTTCTCATGGCATGGCTCATTTATACAAAAAGGTCTCTATGAAAAGTAGATAGAAATTACAAAAGAAGTTAACAACTATACCAGTTTGTTTTCATGTGTAAAAGGGTCATCACATACTGATTACATTTAAAACAAGGAGAGTGGACAGATTTGTATTTGTTAAAAAATATAAATATTCTTCTGTTTTTCAGGTCAGCACAGTAATACGTTAAATTTACCTGGTCGTACGTCAAGTCACAGTCCTGCTGGTAGCCCAACAGATAGTACAAACCATTCACCTACCCCAGGAGGTAAACAACGCCCTCGGGCACGATCTGTAGAAACAGACCCTGGTCGTAGAACAGTAAGTTTCTTAGCTTGGAACAAAAATCCTCTGTATTTGAAAACATAGAATTTATTTTGTGTGCACAGAGGTAAAGTTTGATGTATTACATGCTGTTTTGAATTTTTATAAAATATTTGATGAATTATATTTTAATTCCATCATTAATTTACTTCACAACAACAAAGTTTTACCTGAAATACACAGTGAACATCATCTTGACAAGACTGGGAAACAAAACATTTTGTTAGTATGTTAAGTCAAACATATAAACCAATCATTTAGTAATTATTGACTGTAAAGTTAATCATTCTTCACAAAATGTATCAATACTTGAATGTCTACAATTGAAAATATATATATTTGTCAATGTGTACATTGTGATGCAAGTATTCACTTAAAATACAGACTTGTGAAATGCTTAGGTGCATGGTATGTAGTTATTCTGTTATTGATGTTTCAGGGAGGATGGCGAGACTCTAATGAAGACTGGGAAATACCAAATGAAGAAATAATTCTTGGTCCTCGTATAGGTTCAGGCTCATTTGGAACAGTGTTTAAGGGTCACTGGCATGGGGCAGTGGCGGTAAAGAGGCTCAATGTGACTAACCCCACTCCTGCACAGTTACAGGCCTTTAAAAATGAAGTAGCAGTTTTAAGGTAATAATTATTTTGTGATTCTAGATGTACATAATTGAGCCGCGCCATGCTAACAGTTTCTCTAATTGCAATAGGGTTTGAAAGCGAACAGCATGGATCCTGACCAGACTGCACGGATGTGCAAGCTGGTCTGGATCCATGCTGGTCGCAAAGCCACTATCATATACTTCTCTCACCAATTTTTTCTTGTACATGATTCCTGACATTTTGAATTCGTTTAGAATATAAATGGAGGATTATTCTTTTTAACTTTACAAGGCACTAGGTGTTCAAAGTGAGCTATTGTGATCAATCACCGTCCCGTCATGTCCATCCTGTGTCCAGTTTTTGTTGTCTGTCCATTCACTTGTTTTTTGAAATAGCATGTTGTCGTAAACCACTTGCTTGAATTGATGGAAAATGACCTGAATGTCACTTGGGTGGTCCTCTCCAAAAGTTGTTCATATGGACCTGATATGGTTTATTTTGACTGCACATAGGAATACTGATTGAAGCATTGTCAAATTCCAAAATGTAACCATTTGGAAAAGTCTTGTTTCAAACAGAATTAAAGAAAAAGAATGTACAGATTATTTAGCTTTGTCAAAATGCATGGACACCAGAGCCAAAATTTGAAAATAAAAAAGTCTTCATACAACATAAATTTCCTCCAAAAATTTGGCCGATTTTAAAATCATTTCACAGAAATGTGCGTTCCATGAGTGGCCTTTTACCAAGGTTGTGAATTGTATTCTGATTTGTCAAAGGAATGGTCTCTGGAGCTAAAAAATACTTAAACCATCTAAACCACCAGTCTGATTTTAAAGTCATTGCACAGAAATGTGCTTTGAATGACCCAGTACTAAAATTATAATAAGCCATCCTGATTTTGCAAGCAAATATATGACTTTTGGTAGTGGGTCTAGTTTTCCCTATATGGATCTTTAGAAAATCTTATCTGCAGGCAAGTTTTCAAATCTTGTTGTACATGTTTGAGCTGTAAAACTGTGGTGAGTAAGATAAGGCCATCCTGGACCCTTGTTCTCGGTGTAAGTTTGAAATATCTTTCACTGATTGAACAACAGATGTAGTATGAAAATTAAAAATCTTGTGTTCATATGAAGTTGTATAACAGTGAAATTATTGTAAAATGACATTGCCGTGATTTGAAACAATGAAAGTTTCAAATATAATCCAACATTAAATACACAGATATGTCTTGATTTACATAGAATGGTGAAATAAGCACATGACATTTCTACTTTAGCTTGTCTTGCCTCCTACTAATTACTGGCTATTCAATTTGTCAGTGATCTTTGGATGAAAATGATGGAACTAAGATAAGTGCTCGTATTAGAGACAATGCTAAAAATTCTTGGCTTCCTTTAATTTTTGTAATGGAATGTGGTTTATATATACACCAGTAAGGAATTACGAAAAAAAATGTAAAACACTGGACATTATATCTAGAAATGAATGACTGCAGTCTATCTTAGTCATAATACTGATTGACAGTGAATGGTAATTACTTTATGTGATGTAGAGAGGTATTTAGTTTGTAACTAACTGCTTTGAAATATTGAAAATTTCAGTTTCATTTCTCCAAAATATTGGGATTATTTCACAGAAAAGCTTAAAGTAAAAGAGTATTTCTTTCTTTTTCAGAAAAACTCGACATTTAAATGTTTTATTATTTATGGGTTGTACATCTAAACCCCAATTAGCAATCATAACACAATGGTGTGAAGGTTCGAGTTTGTACAAACATTTACATGTAGATGATATCAAGTTTGAGATGCTGGGTCTTCTAGAAATAGGCCGGCAAACAGCTCTCGGCATGGAGTAAGTATCCCATACCTTGTCACTCTTACAGAGAAGCCTTTGGTGCTAGAATCACATGTCTTTTACTTACGCGAGTTTGAAACTACACTTGTGGCAAAGAATTTTTCATATGACAAAGCCATTCAGCTGGCTTATGTAAGATTGGTTGTGTACCCAGTTGCTTGCCCAAGCATTAAAAAGTGCCCAAAGGGGTCTTCCTCCATCATCAACTGGAACAGCCGCAATGTGACATACGTTTTGTCCTTCTGATTCTAAGTTAAGAAAGTTGTCATTTCTACGATAAAACAATGCATTTTTAATGCCCCCAGCATCTACTGATGCGGGAGGCATATAATGATTGTCCTGTCCATCCGTCCATACGAGATTAACCAAATGGGACCGTTTCGTCTAGCATCAATACCCCTTACTAGAATGACTTGATACTAATGCAGATGTAACCTGTGACCATTCCTCATCTTCAGACATCACCTGACCTCAGTTTGACCTTGACCTTGACCTCATTTTGGACTTGGGTTGCTTTATATGGGCCATCTCTTGGTTAACCAAATGGGACCGTTTCGTCTAGCATCAATACCCCTAACTAGAATGACTTGATACTAATACAGATGTAAACTGTGACCATTCCTCATCTTCAAACATCACCTGACCTCAGTTTGACCTTGACCTTGTTTTGGACTTAGGTGCAAAATCTACGACAAGGATGCCACTGGGGGCATCAAGCGTTTATTGAACACAGCTCCTTGTTTCTTCAGTAAATAATGGTGTTTGTTTAATTAAGCCTGGGACATTCTGGATTTATCATGTTGTGTCTTCTTGAATAGCAATGATCTTGTACTGGTTGTGAAGAAATAGAAGTACAGATGAAATAAGATTTTAAGCACTTCAATAAAAATATAGTAAAAATAGTCTTATTTGAAAAGAAAAATATAACTTCGCTAATAAACATGATATTAGAAAATGAGTAATTTCAGGAACTGGATTAAGTCATTACACAAACATCCCTTAAATATTGTGTCATCTGATGTGAGTTTGTTGTAACTTGAATTAAACTTCCCCATGTTGCAGTTGTTTACAGATTTCTTTCTCTATTTCAGTTATCTCCATGCCAAGTCCATAATTCACAGAGATCTCAAATCAAATAGTATCCTTGTACTAGAAAGAACATTTAATCCAGTGTACATGAACTTAGTGTGATTAAGTTTGTTGTGAGAACTTACTAGGTTATTACAGATTGATTGATCAAAAAGTTAGAAGTATATTTACTTAGGTTGCTCTTGAGCCTGCTACCAGCATAAACCATAACTGCTGTCTTATGACAAGGTGCATCTGTAGTCAATGTGGGGCTTGAGCCTGCAACAGTCAAGATGAATCAGACTCCTTGTACTGTATACCACTGCTGCATTTTAGCCATATGAGAGTATGCCAGGTTCTTAAAGTTCTGCAGTTGAAATGGTGTTACCGAAACCACATACTAGAGTGGTGGAACCTATGCTTGCTATATTCCTATGCTGTCGATATATCGATAAATACGCTCACTGCAGAAGCACAGATGAAAATATTTTATCATGCTATGTTTAACACCAACCAGTGATGATATGCCTTCACAACAAACAGCGATAACCGTGTGTGGCTTATGTGACTTATATTGCAGCCGATACATTTTACGCAATCTGTTTTCATTGCACAAATCTCAGACAAATACGTCAGAATCATTCAGTCAAAGTTAGTAAATTAGAAATGATGCATTACATTCAGATATAAAATATATTTAAGAGCAACTTTGATAAAAAAAATTCAAATGTGTAAAATCCAAAGTTATTTTCCCCCATATAACCCCATATTCCCCCACATAACGTGAAAGTTTTGTCACCGCAAAATGGTCGTTTTTTTACAAAAAAGAGAATTATTATTCTTTGAAATGAGGTTTAAAGAGTAATATGTATATATAAAAAAAAAGTTTACTGCCAAAAGAATGTTTACATTTCTGTCAGAGAAAAATACACAAAGAGGCACATGCTATTGAAATTTCATGCTCATTTCTTTTGTTTTTCACAATCAATGTGTAATTTTCTAAATGCTATACTCGCATATGTTTGTTTGTTCATTTTTAGCTCACCTGTCACATAGTGACAAGGTGAGCTTTTGTGATCACCCTTCGTCCGTCGTCAGTTGTGTGTGCGTCTGTCCGTCAACAATTTCTTGTCTGCACAATAGTGGTTTCATTTATGATTTTATTTTAACCAAACTTACACACAACTTGTATCACCATAAGATCTCGGTTCCTTTCTTGAACTGGCCAGATCCCGTTATGGTTCCAGAGTTATGGCCCCTGAAAGGGCCAAAATCAGCTATTTTGACCTTGTCTGCACAAAAGCGCTTTATTTATGATTTGATTTTTACCAAACTGGCACACAACTTGTATCACCATAAGATCTTGGTTCCTTCTTTGAATGGCCAGATTCCATTATGGGTTCCAGAGTTATGGCCCCTGAAAGGACCAGAATTAGCTAATTTGCCCTTGTCTGCACAACAGCAGCTTCATTTATGATTTGAATTTAATCAAACTTGTACAAAACTTGTGTTGCCATAAGATCTCAGTTCTTTTGTTGAACGGCAGATCCCAAATGGGTTCCAGAGTTATGGCCCTGAAAGGGCCAAAATTAGCTATTTTGACCTTGTCTGCACAATAGCAACTTCATTTATGATTTGATTTTAACCAAACTGCACACAACTTGTATCACCACAAGATCTTGATTCCTTTCTTAAAACTGGACAGATTCCATCATGGGTTCCAGAGTTATGGCCCCTTAAATGTCCAAAATTGGCTATTTTGGCTTTTGCAGCATATAGAGACTTCATTTTGGTTTTAATTTGATACAAGCTTCCGAAATAACAATAAATCTTGGATTCATGAATAATCAGATCCATTTGTAGTTTCCAGTTTTTTATATCTGATTACCTCCCTGATTGTAATCAAATGAATTTATATCAGTAAGTACTTACAGGACTTATTTGAAATTTCATTATTTGTCATTAGTTGGACCGAGCCAATCAGGGTAGATAACTTGGACTGATTTTATGTCAAATTACCTCCTATTATTTTTGAAATTAAATATGGGTATATCTCCGGTAACTAATGAGATATGATCTGAAATTTCATTTATTTTAAACAGATTTATTGGCAGATCCTTCTTTTGTTAACTTAAATATTTTCTTTTGAATTACTTCCCTTTTACGTTTATTGAATAGCCTATTTTTAGTAACTTTTTATTATTGGCCGTAGGGAAAAACCGAGACCACTTTTCTGTGGTACACATGGATGGTACCTTCAATTTTTAGGTGTATTTTGACATTTCTGTACCTTGTAAGAATTTGTTTTTCTTTTTGGTTAAATTTCTTTCCTTTGTTTTTCCAGTCCTTTTGACTTAGATATTTTTTCTGAGGACTTCTTGTCCTCAAGTGCAATGATAACAGGTGAGCGATATAGGGCCATCATGGCCCTCTTGTCAGTCTTTTGAAATTTTTTCTTGGCTTTAGTTCAATAAATACAACATACTGTCAGCATAGGCGAAATTTCACCTTATCACGTATGCCATGTCGATAGCTCACAAGACGACTGAGTCACGTGATGACGCACATCAACAACATGTTTCGATAAAAGAAGGATAACTTTTATGTTTTTGCATAGGCAAATCAAAATGGTAAGTTTTTCTTCCTTTTTAAATAGATTATTTATGTACAAAATACCGTGAGCATAGGTTCCACCACACTACATAAGAGAATGTTATCACATAATTCATGTTCTGTTGAAAAGATAAGAGTAGATTTCCTGAAAGCATAGTGCAGAGTAAACAGCCAGGGCTACAATGTAAAGTAACCATACATAGGATTTTTCCTCATTTTAGCATTTGTGTTGTGGATTTTGTGTTTGTTTGTAAACCTTAACCAAGTGATCAGATATATTTTTAACAGAAGATTTAACAGTAAAGATAGGTGATTTTGGTCTGGCAACTGTGAAAACCCGCTGGAGTGGATCACACCAGTTCCAGCAACCTACAGGCTCAATATTATGGATGGTAAGTTATTGAAAATTTACAGTTGAAATCTCTCAAACATTGTAGCGCTGACATCAATAGTTCTGCTTTCTTGACATGGGCCTTTCCGCAATACATGTTTGGATATACAATTTTACTTATAGTGGTTATTTGAGTGACATCTTCTGTTGTGTTTAAAAGCACTACTTTCCTGTAAAATAATTCTGATCCTCTGCTGAACTGGAGATGATATATTTATACAAAGAACAGTCTCTAACAGTGAATGTAATAAGGATCTGTCACCCTCAAGTACCAATATTGCATCAGACCAGTCTCAAGTTGTGTAAGAATAAATAAGTTTATACCAGTTTGTATTAGCTTGTGAGAAAAGCTTCAAGCATAGTTGAACCATTCTTGAATCAGCTTCCTGGAAAAGCCAGTACTGGCGTCATGAAAAGGCGTGGTCATGACCCCAGTGGGGCTCGAACCGATGACCCTTGGTTGACCGGCAAGCACCTTGACCAATATACCATGAGTATATTACAGTGCAGGGAGTAGGTTATTGCATCATACTAATGTCATATAAGTATATATTACTGTGCAATAAATAGATTATTGCATGAAACCAGTGTCATATTTGTTTATGGATATGTAACATTTGTAGTTATTTGATGTCAACAACAATGCATATGTTCTGTGTTTTCAGGCCCCAGAAGTGATAAGAATGCAGGAGCAGAATCCTTATACATTCCAGTCTGACGTGTATGCATTTGGTATTGTGTTATATGAACTCATGACGGGACAGTTACCATACTCGCATATAAATAATAAAGACCAAGTAAGTACACATAGAAATGTCCTCCTGTAGTTATTATCAGACCAGTGTCAATCTTTGTGTTATCTGAAGGATAATCAGTCATGCAATTTATCTGTTGGACTATAAAAATATTAGAGCTGTAATACTGATTAAAAGTGCAGCATACTGTAAGGATCTTACATGCCTGCCAGTGTAAGACAGGTTTTTCTTGATCCGAGGGACAGTGTGGAATGACCCCCCCCCCCCCCCCCCCCCCCCCCAGCGTTAGCGAGGTTTCTGAGTCGGCTAAAGGCTGAAAGCCTTTTGACGAGTCCTTGCTATCCAACGATTCTCTAAATGGACCATATAACACAGTGAAGGGAAGTAGTTCCATTAGATTTCTCAAACTTCAAACAGTTCACTGCATGATTGAAGTTAAGTTGTGTCAATTCCCTTTGCTATGACCAATATACGATGTAATCTGTCATATTTATGACTTGTAATTGTGCAATACTCGAATGTAACTCATTAAGCATAAATGTGCATTTTAAGAATTGCGCAGGCTTACAAAGCTTGGGTAACATCCAGCGAAAGACAAAAAATAGTTCCACAGGGCTCCAGATAAGATGCGTATTAGCGTAAATTACGTATAGAAATAATGCAAATACGCATGTCTAATAATTTCTAAGCGTATAAAAACGTATATAAAATTACAGAAACGCACGCAATGCTTTTTTAAAAACAACTATTTTTAACGACTATTTAACAGCCTTGTCGCTTGAATGAATAAGAAAGTCGAAAAAGGGACATATTTAGTAAAAAAGTAAAATAGGGTTATGGAACCTGCAAAGTGCTTATCAGCTCATGCAGTGGACAAGTGTATGAAGTTTCAATCCATTCCCATTAGTGGGTACTGAGATACCAGCTTAATATAAGAATTTAACCAAAAACTCTAAGTTGAAAAAGGGGCATAATTTTGTAAATGCAAAGTTGAGTTATTGATCCTTTGCACTGCATGTCATATCATGACAGTGAACTAGTGTGTGAAGTTTCAATCCTTTCCCATTAGTGGATACTGAGATACCAGCTTACATACAAAAACTTAACAAAAATTTCTATGTGAAAAAGGGGCATAATTTTGTAAAAAAGCAAAATATAGTTATGGGACCTGCTTTGTTGCATGTCTAATCATGACAGTGAACAGTTGTGAGTTTCAATCCATTCCCATTAGTGAGTACTGAGATACCAGCTTACATACAAAACCTTAACCAAAAATTCTAAGTCGAAAAAGGGGCATAATTTTGTAAAAAAGCAAATAGAGTTATGGAACCTGTGCAGTAGTAAGTCAGTTATCACAGTAAATAAGTGTGTGAAGTTTCAATCCATTCCACATGTGGTTTACTGAGATACCAGCTTACATACAAAAACTTAAACCAAAAATTTCTATGTTGAAAAAGAGCATAATTTTGTAAAAAAAGCAAAATTAAGTTATTGGACTGCTTTGTGCATGTCAGATCATGACAGTGACAAGTGTGGAAGTTTCAATCCTTCCCATTAGTGAGTACTGAGATACCAGCTTTACATACAAAACCTTAACCAAAAAATTCTAAGTCGAAAAAAGGGGCATAATTTTGTAAAAAAGCAAAATAGAGTTATGGAACTGTGCAATGTAAGTCATGTTTATCACAGTAAATAAGTGTGTGAAGTTTCAATCCATTCCCACAAGTGGTTTACTGAGATACCAGCTTACATACAAGCCTTAAACCAAAAAATTTCTAAGTCAAAAAAGGGGCATAATTTTGTAAAAAAGCAAAACAGAGTTATGGAACCTGTGCAATGTAAGTCAGTTTATCACAGTGAATAAGTGTGTGAAATTTCAATCCATTCCCACAAGTGGTTGCTGAGATACCAGCTTACATGCAAAAACTTAACCAAATCGGGACGCCGACGCATGGGCGAGTCCAATAGCTCTACTATTCTATGAATAGTCAAGCTAAAAATGATTTGAATTCTTATTTTTCGAGAAATAAACAAATCGGCGAAACATTAAATTGTATTTTCTTGTAGTTTTTGAAATCGAAAGTAGATCGTCTATGTTTGGCTGCTTTCACGAAACCAAACAACTCTTTTATGAAATGATTTAAATAAGAGGTAATTTAACCGTAAACTTCAATGTCAGATACTGCCAATTGCTGCTAAATGTCTTTGTATCATCACAATTTGTAAAATATATTGTTCAAACTGGAGAAAAGTGTAATCGTATCCGGATATAATATTTTGGGTAAATATCGAGCTGTGTTATGAAATTTTAAGAAAAAAACTAAAAACAAACTGAAACTGGTAGACTATACTGTCAGTACATCAATCATTAGCCGACTCAGGCCATTCAGGCCTTTGATTTTATCCAAGTTGCCCAAGGGTTGGTGAAACAGCTGTCTTACACAAGCAGGCATGGTAGATCATTTTTCTTGCGTATTGCATTCAAAATAGATCGTGGTGACAAATAGATTTGGGTATTTCCTGGTATTATTTATATAGTTTATAACGTCATAATAGTGTCAGTACTATTTGACATCACCTAAGTGCATACTATTTTAGACAAGGTTTTTCCTTAGGGAAAGACAGGAATATTTAACCCTGGCACTTGCTCTGACAAACGTATACTTTCCCCGCTATGTAGGCAAGAAAATACTGTCTTATACTGTAATGTAAGAATAGTAACAGTATTAGTCCTGTTATGTTAATGTAGCACAGTAGATGGATTAAGATGAAAATGATTCATTTTATATGAATGTATCAGTGTTGCACCCCATCAGTCTGAGTAGCATATATATTAGCTGTAACCTTATCAAACCTCTTCTTTATTAACCTGCTGAATTCAGAAAACATCTATATGTCACTGCCTGTAAAACCAATTTTTGAACTTCACATAAACATTGTCTAGCATACAAACAAAGTATGTGCAGGGACTGGGCCCATTATACCCGAGATCAAGGTCGCCACGTTGTTATACTTGGAATTATTTTCTTCGAAAGCTTCGTTTATAGACAAATCTTTGGTACTTTAAAAGATAATGACTTGAAATTAAAACTATTTCTTTATAATCATCATCTGCATGTGTGGTTACAATCCCCATAATTTTTTACAGAATTATGCCCCTTTCATACTTAAATTTTTTTTTGGCAATCTTCGCTTTCTGGATATAACTTTAGCGCAATATAAGATAATGACTTGAACCTTAAAATGTATCTTTATCATCATCATCTGCATGTGTGGTAACAATCCTCATAAGTCTAATTGTATTTTTGACCAAATAATGCCCCTTTCATAGTTAAATATTTTGACAAAATTTTACTGTTAAATCGCCGAATAGTGGAGCGAGCTGTCTTACGAACAGCTCTTGTTTTGACTGGTTGTTTATACTATTGAGGTGCCTGTGACTGTGTCCATTTCTCTGTTTAAAATAAGATATATTCAGTGTATATGTTGTGTTTCAGATATTATTTATGGTTGGTAAGGGTTATTTAAGTCCAGATGTGAATAAAGTACGAAATGACTGTGCTAAGGCGTTAGTACGTCTCATGCAAGATTGCTGCAAGTATGACAGAGACACTAGACCTTTATTTCCACAGGTAAGGGGAAATACTTCCACCTGGAATTATTTTATTTATTTCTACATCATATTCAAGCTTGAGATTTTAGTACTGTTCCTGAAAGCTTTTGATTAAAGGTAAGGTTTATGACTAGGCAGACACGGAAACAGTGACAGAGGGTCTCAAGTTTTACATAGACTTTTATAGGAAAAAAACTTTAAAAATCTTCTTGTCTGAAACCACAAGACCTAGGCATTTGATATTTAGTATGTAGCATTGCCTTGTGGTCCTCTACCAAGATTGTTCAATTATTGGGGGGAAAAGAGGCCCTGCATCGGGGGGATCAAGTTTTACATAGACTTATATAGGAAAAAACTTTAAAAGTCTTCTAGACTTAAACTGCAAGGCCTAGGCTTTTGATATTTGGTATGTTGCATTGTCTAGTGGTCTTCTACCAAACTTATTCAAATTACGCTTCTGAGTTGAAAAGAGGCCCCACCCAGGGGGTCCGAAGTTTTACATAGACTTGTATAGGAAAAAAAAATTAAAATCTTGTCCGAAAGTTTAAGACCTAAGCCTTTGGTATTTGGTAGTAGCATTGCCTAGTGGATCTCTACCAAGATTGTTCAAATTATGCCCCTAGGGTGAAAAGAGGCCCAACCCTTTGGGTCACTTGTTATAAGAGTTATATAGGAAAAAATACTTCAAAAGTTATCAGGTTATATTTCCTAGACTGTTTAATTATAATTACCTGATGACCCCAAGTGATTAGGAGTCACCTGACTGTGACCTTGACCTACTTTCTTGTTTTTTAAGGTACAGCCTTGAAATTTGGATAACATGTACAGTTTTGCACACCGATCTTAAACTGAATTTCAGTGACTATGAATGTGACCCACTAACCTTAGCTCAGTAGGTAAGAGCGTTGGTCTATGGATCTCGGGGTCGTGAGTTCGATCCTCGGGCGGGGCGTATATTCTCCGTGACTATTTGATAAACGACATTGTGTCTGAAATCATTAGTCCTGCACCTCTGATTCATGTGGGGAAGTTGGCAGTTACTTGCGGAGAACAGGTTTGTAATGGTATAGAATCCAGGAATACTGGTTAGGTTAACTGCCCGCTGTTACATTACTGAAATACTGTTGAAAAACGGCATTAAACCAAAAACAAACTAACAAACAAACTTCCTTAATATTTTAGCATCAGTTTGACATTTGAAACATGTAGCTCATATTACTCAGATGAGCGATCCAGGGTCATCATGACCCTCTTGTTGTCTTTAAACACATTCATGGAATTGCCATTTATATGTCTTAAAGTGTAAGGAAAGGATGCTCCCAACAAAACAGAAGTAAAGTATGATAAAAGTGGACTAAAACAATAGTATATTTGACTGGGGACACCAGTTTAATAAATTTTCTTCTTTTGATACAGAAGGTAACGCATTCATTCGTTTACAAATGTCATTCATTTTAAAATAAGATGGACGAGACATAAAAACAAATACATTCAACAAATTATTCATAGTTTGTAACAGTTTTGAGACCCCTGTAACTTACCATGATTTATCCAGACAACTGATGGAGCAAAGTAATAGTAAGATGGACAAAATGACTTGCCTGTTTCTAAGAAATTTTGACTGTATTATTGTTTTTATAAAATACAGAGGAAGACTACAAGGTTATCATAATGTTTTTGTAAACACATTAAAAATGGGAGGGTCTTCATAACAGGAAGTCATCCAGCTGGCTTACAGAAGGTTGTTGCCGAGAGGGGCTTAAATTAAAAATGAGATGTCTCTTTGTTTTCATCTTTATTGTTTTTACCCCCACAAAACGAAGTTTAGGGGGGTATATAGGAGTGAGCTGTTGGTCGGTTTGTCGGTCCGTTGATTTTCATGGTTTTCGGACAGTAACTCATGAAAGGATTGACATATTTAAATAATTTTTGGTACACAGGTGTGACATCAGAAAATACAGGTCAAGTTTGACTTTGAGGTCAAAGGTCAAGGTCGCAATGACCCTGAAGTTAAACAGTTTCCGGATGATAACTTGAAAATGCTTGGGCCTAGGATCATACTACTTTAAATTAACATTGTTGATCCTGGTTTGTACACAAGTGTTACTCATGAAATTACAGGTCACGTTTGACTTTGAGGTCAGTAGTCAAACGGTCAAGGTCACAATGACCCGGAAAAGTTTAAATGGTTTTTCAGGATGATAATGTGAACGCTTGGCTAGATCATGAATTTTGATAACACATGTGAAACATGATAAAATACCTGGTATATTCTGACTTTGAGGTCAGTAGATCAAAGGTCAAGTTCACAATGACCCGAAAACAGTTACGGTTTCTGAAATAATTGAGAACACTTGGCCTAGATCATAAAATGGCATGGGAGTTGGTCATTGGACTAGCAATTTGACCCTATTGTATTTGATGATTAGTAGGTCACAGGTCATGGGTCACACTGACCCGGAATAGATTAACCATTTTGAGGGTCATAATCTTCAGAACACTTGTGACTTAGGATTTGAAAACTGTAATAGGGGTTGGTCAAATGGAGCAGAAGACCCTATTGACTTTAGAGGTCAGTAGGACAAAGGTCAAGAAGTTCAGCTTTGAATTGGCTTTTGCTGTGCAAGGCCAAATAGTTGAGGTCTTATAAATCTTTACCTCCTGTGACATATTCAATTGACTAAAAATTGTAGCTACTGTACTTGTGATTTAATCAAACTGGTACGTATGTGCTCAAAATTGTGATGTTCCAAAAATATTTTGTTCAACCATTTATAACCAGCAGTTTGCTTTATTTACTGCTGTTAAGATGGAATAAAAGTACTAATAAATGAATAGGTTAGATTTCATTGACAAGTAGTGTCTCTTTTAGTGTATTATTACTGTTAGCTTTTAAAATGTATTTATTAAACCAGGATCAAAAGAGTAAATTATAAAGTAATAGATTAATACTAATAACTGTTTGATCTGTTGGATAAGTTTTAAATGAGAGCAATCACTACATGTTTTGAATATTTTTCAGATTTAGCTTCACTAGAAATGTAGTAAGCTCATACAAAGATAGACGGAGTCGGGTTCTACCAATATGAAGTTCAACCCCACAAAAGAATGTTTTGAGCGTGATCGTTACATGTGATGGTCACCAAAACCAAAATACATATTACAATCAGTTTTCATTCTTGAACTACTGAGCGAACATGAATTGTGGTGGTATAATAATACATCAAGGGCATATTACCAGTTTTAAGTGCATACGTACCTGAAAATTGTGATCAGTTTTCATTTTAAACTACAAAATTGAGAGTTTCGAGTGAAGTGAGACAGTTTATGGAGCAAAGTTTTATTTCAAGTACTTAACAGACTTGGTTAAAGTACATGCATACTTGTTATGGTGCTAGTGAACATTACCTTACAGATTCACAACAAACTTCCTTTAGTGAAGTACCAGCAGATAGGAGCTATATATAAACTTCCGTTAGTGAAGTAGCAGCAGATAGGAGCTATTTATATGTTGCCAAGTGAAGTGAAGTGCAAACTGAATGTCACTTGTTTGGTTAAAATTTTGGCGCTATAAAAGACGCAGAAGTGTAAAAAGTGAAAAGTTAGCAATTTGCTGGATGTTGGTGTAAGATGCCTTCTTGTTAGTGCTCTGAAGACACAAATGATTTGTGTGTTTTTTTCCATACATTCTAATGGAGTTCATGTGAAACTTCATTTGAAAATAGACCTATTATGCATTGACTTGCAATGTAGAGAAGTGTTGTTATTGGTTTATCACCTAAGCCATTACTGAACAGTGCGCTGTTACAATACAGTGTAACAAGAAATACTATGAAACACGTATATATGTGTGCTAAGTTTAATACATATAATTGGAAACCTGCTGTGATCACTAGAGAAATTTAAGAGATTACAGATGTAAGAAATTTGAGTAGCAACTGTACATACATTTTGTAGCGCAGAGGTGGCCATATGATGATATGGTGCACGTATGTACCAAATTTAAAGTACACATGTACTTACATATGTACCTGGAAACACAAGAACAGGATTACAGATACTGCCTTAGGACCTGCCATCTACAGACTTCATCCATAATCTACGCTGAATCACTGTAATACAGTGCTGAATCACTGCAACACAGTGCTGAATTGATACAACAAATTGGTGAATCAATACAACACAGTGCTGAATCACTACAATACAGTGCTGAATTGATACAACAAAGTGGTGAATCAATACAACACAGCACTGAATCACTACAATTCAGTGCTGAATCACTGCAACACAGTGCTGAATTGATACAACAAATTGGTGAATCAATACAACACAGTGCTGAATCACTACAATTCAGTGCGGAATCACTACAACACAGTGCTGAATCGCTACAATACAGTGCTGAATCACTACAACTGCTGAATCAGTGTAAGTTGTAACACAGTGCTGAATCACTACAACACAGTGCTGAATCGATACAACACAGTCCTGAATCACTACAACAGAGTGCTGAATCACTATAAAACAGTACTGCATGATCAATGATACCATGAAATGGTTTGCTAGTGTTTACATTCATGCTGAAAATTGCAGTTGATAGTCATGTTTTACCATCTTGTACATTTTGTTTTGACATTTTAGCATATTTAAGTGTGGGCTTCATTAGTTGAACATTAGTCTTATTTTAAATATGTTTGTTTTTGGTGAAAGATTTCATCTCATGAACACTATGCTATTTAATTGTCTCAATACAACACAAACATAATCTCTAATTGATGAAGGTGAATTTTAGCTCGACTATTCATGAATAGTAGAGCTAATTGGACTCGCACATGCGTCGGCGTCCGCTCCCGATTTGGTTAAGTTTTTTAGTAAGCGGTATCTCACAACCACTTGTGGAATGGATTAAATCTCACACACTTATCACTGTGATAAACTGGACTTACATGCACAGGGTCCATAACTCTGTTTTGCTTTTTAGCTCACCTGCCACATTGTGACAATTTGTGCTTTTGTGATCACCCTTCGTCCGTCGTCAGTCCATGCGTCCGTCCGTGCATCCGTGCGTCAACAAAATTCTTGTCTGCAGTGATTGTGGTTTATTTATGATTTTATTTTGAACAAACTTGCACACAACTTGTATACCCAGAAAGATCCTCGGTTCTTCTTGAACTGGCCAGATCCCGTTATGGTTCCAGAGTTATGGCCCCTGGAAAGGGCCAAAATTAGCTATTTTGACCTTGTCTGCACAATAGCAGCTTTATTTTACCAAACTGGCAAACAACTTGATCACCATAAAACTTGTTTCTTTCTTAACTGGCCAGATTCGCTATGGGTTTTAGAGTTTGTCCCCTGAAGGGCCAGATTAGCTATTTTACTTTTTGTCTGCACAATTAGCAGCTTAATTTATGATTTTATTTTAACCAAATTGCACACAACTTGTATCACCATAAGATCTTGGTTCCTTTCTTCAGCTGGCGAGTTATGGGTTCCAAGTTATGGCCCTGAAAGGCCAAATTACTATTTTGACCTTCTGCACAATAGCAGCCAGAAAATTTCATTAAGATCTTGATTTTTGACGGCCTTGTCCTTGCAAGGGCAAATTAATTGACGCACAACAGTCTTTTTTATTATTGACATTTTCCATAAGATCTTGTTCCTTTCTCTGATTCATTCTAAGCCGAGCGTTTATTTGACCTTGTGAATAACCATGTACCTGTTACAAGGGTAAATTCAAATTAGTTGAACCGCAACGTCTTTTTGTTGTTCGTGTTATATGAAGTTTTAATTGCTAAAATCTCAGTTTCGTTTGTCTCTGTTCCTTCAAGTTCAGTTTTTATTCAGGTTTGAAAAACATGACCCTCCAAAGGTATTTCATATGGAAAGAAGAAGGAAAATACGGATATTTAACACTTTTCAGTGTATTTAAGTTTCATTGATATCCGTAGAAGTCAGCATAATCTATAATTTTACTAGTATGCACGTTAGCTTTCTAATATAAGCTTAAAATGTATATGTCGCGGGGCTCGTGTTTCCATGGTAACGCATTTTCTCTCATTTTTAGACAGCTATGTATAAAAATAGGGGTTTTCGACGGCTTCAGTGCCATTTTGTTAATGAACAACATGGAATATTTGGGTAATATTATTAGCAAAATACCAAGCACTATACATGGTACCCTATTTTTCTTAAAGTTTAAAGTAACCATGACAACAGAGATGTTTAAAATGGCTTATATCTTGCTTTTGTCGTAATTTCTTATAAAATAATATTGAATAAGATTATCTTTCTAGTTGATTTAGCTTTAAAACATATTATCTCTAACGTAAGTTATATTTTCGTGTTATCTGCATTTATTCAAACACATTTCTAAGCTTAGAATACTTACAGCAGTACCCCTCGTCTGGCATTGTTCATGGAAAAATCGTTCAGCATGCTACTATTATTCTCATGGATATTGATGAAATGAAAATAAAAGCCGAAGCTGTGTTTCTTAAATAGACTAGTGTCAACGCTTTTGAATTTTACCTTTAGATACATAGGTCACGGGCTTCATTTCCATGGTAACATCATTTCAATTCAAGAAACCACAATTTTCTACTGAAATTTGAACAATTTTAGATCTTAGTTTTAGTATATAAGTAACAAATTGTCAACGGAACCTGAAAAATAGGTATTACAAATCAAACTGCTAGATTTTTTATTTGAAAATGGCCGTAACAAGTAACCTCTCACCTAACTATATTCCAAATAACATTGGTTACCATCATCCATTTTCGTACATTCCGCATAACATTTCAATGTAACTACATAAAAGAAGCAAAATATTGATTATTATTCAGAGCAAAAGACTCATAAAAAATATTTCAGCAAATAATGGTTATTTGAAAATAGTTTGAATAAAGAAAATGCACAGAATTACGTACTTTCAAGATAAAAGCTATTAATTTTGCGCGGTAACTGACACGTAACGTCATGACGTCAATGACGTCATTTTAAGGCAACATTGTTTTGAAGCGTTTCTGCGGCAATCTATTCATTATTTCTGCATTATTAAACCTTAAAGCGTCAGATCGAAGACAGGTCTATGATTTGTTTTCAGAAGAATGAATATACAAACACATTTAGTTTGTCGTAAACGTCGTCGTAAATCGTCACGTTAGCTTCCGGTTGGACATGCGCACATACAAATATAAAGGTAACCTACCTCCTTAATCAAACTAGCACAAAACTTGTGTCACCATAAGATCTTGGTTCCTTTCGTGAACCGGCCAGATCCCATTATGGGTTCCAGAGTTATGGCCCCTGAAAGGGCCAAAATTAGCTATTTTGACCTTGTCTGCACAATAGCAGCTTCTTTTATGATTTGATTTTAACCAAACTTGCACACAACTTGTATCACTACAAAATCTTGGTTCCTTTCTTGAACTGGCCAGATTCCATCATGGGTTCCAGAGTTATGGCCCCTAAAAGGTCCAGAATTGGCTATTTTGGCTTTTGCAGCCATATAGAGACTTCATTTATGGTTTTATTTGATACAAACTATCTTCAACAACAATAAATCTTGGATTCCATGACAAATCAGATCCAATCGTATGTTCCAGAGTTATTTTATAACTGATTACCTCCCCTGATTGTAATCAAAATGGATTTATATCAGTAAGTACCTATAGGACTTATTTGAAATTTCATTATTGTCATAAGTTCGACTGAGCCAATCAGAGTAGATAACTATGGACTGATTTTATGTCAGATTACCTCCCTTTATTATGCCCCCCTTCGAAGAAGAAGGGTATATTGTTTTGCAGATGTCGGTCGGTCGGTATGTCGGTCGGTCGGAATGTATACCAATTCGTTTCCGGATGATAACTCAAGAATGCTTGGGCCTAGGATCATGAAAGTTAATACGGAGGTTGGTCATCACCAGCAGATGACCCCTATTGATTTTGAGGTCTGTATGTCAAAGGTCAAGGTCACAGTGACCCTGAATAATAAAACGGTTTCCGGATGATAACTCAAGAACTCTTAGGCCTAGGATCACGAAAGTTGATAGGGAGGTTGGTCATGACCAGCAGATGACCCCTATTGATTTTGAGGTCAGTATATTAAAGATCAAGGTCGCAGTGACCAGGAACAGTAAAATGGTTTCCAGGCAATAACCCAAGAACGCTTAGGCCTAGTGTCAGGAAAATTGATAGTTAGGTTGGCCATTACCAGCAGATGACCCCTATTGATTTTGAGGTCAGAGGTCAACGTCACATTGGCCAGGAACAGTTAAATGGTTTCTGATCTTCTTGTCCAAAACCATAGGGCCTATGGCTTTGATATTTGATATGTAGCAAAATCTATTGGTCCTCTACCAAGATTGTTCAGATTATTTCCCTGGGATCAAATATGGCCCCACCCCGGGAGTCACATGGTTTATATAGACTTCTATAGGAAAAATCTTTAAAAAAACCTCTTGTCCAAAACCACAGGGCCTAGGGCTTTGATATTTTGTATATGACATCATCTAGTGATCCTCTACTAAGATTGTTCAAATTATTCCCCTAGGGTCAAATATGGCCGCCCTGGGGGTCTCATGGTGTACATAGACCTATATAGGGAAAAACATTGAAAATCTTCTTGTCCAAACCACAAAGACTATGGCTTTGATATTTTGTAATGTAGCATCATTTAGTGGTTCTCTATCAAGTTTGTTCAAATTATCCCTCTAGGGTCAAATATGGCCCTGCCCCAGGGGTCATATGGTTCATATAGACATATATAGGGAAAATCTTAGAATCTTCTGTCCATAACTTACTTTATTCAAATTTGGACCACATGTATAGTTTTGAGTGGCAAGATGAACCTTGACATGAGTTGACCTTGATCTTGACCTAGTGACCTACTTTCACATTTCTGTTGCTACAGCCTTCAGATTTGGCCCACATGCATAGGTTTGCGTAATTTCTGTTCCTTGTGCAATTACTGAATGCATCAAGGGGGGCATTTCGTGTTCGACAAGCTCTTGTTTCAAATTAAAATGGGTATATCTCCATAACTAAGGAAGATACTGATCTGAAATTTCATTTGTGTCAACAGATTTATTTGGCAGATCCTTCTTTTGTTCACTTACAATAATTTTTTTTTTATTACTTCCCTTTTACGTTACTATAAATAGCTTATTTTAGTAACTTTTTTATTATTGGCCGTAGGGAAAAACCAAGACCACTTTTCTGTGGTACAACATGGATGGTACCTCCAATTTTTGGGTGTATTTTGACATATCTATACCTTGTAAGAATTTTTTTTTCTTTTTGGTTAAATTTCTTCCCTTTGTTGTTCCTGTCCTTTGGACTTTGATATTTTTTCTGAGGACCTTCTTGTCCTCAAGTGCAATGATAACAGGTGAGCGATATAGGGCCATCATGGCCCTCTTGCTTACAAAATTAAGCCCCTTTTCTGACTTAGAAATTTTTGGTTAAGGTTTTGTATGTAAGCTGGTATCTCAGTAACCACTTGTTGGAATGGATTGAAACTTCACACACTTATTTACTGTGATAAATTGACTTACATTGCACAGGTTCCATAACTCTATTTTGCTTTTTTACAAAATTATGCCCCTTTTTCGACTTAGGATTTTTTGGTTAAGGTTTTGTATGTAAGCTGGTATCTCAGTACTCACTAATGGGAATGGATTGAAACTTCCACACTTGTTCACTGTCATGATCTGACATGCACAAAGCAGGTCCAATAACTTAATTTTGCTTTTTTACAAAATTATGCCCCTTTTTCAACATAGAAATTTTTGGTTAAGTTTTTGTATATAAGCTGGTATCTCAGTATCCACTAATGGGAAGGGATTGAAACTTCACACACTAGTTCACTGTCATGATTTGACATACAGTGCAAAGGGTCAATAACTCAACTTCGCATTTTACAAAATTATGCCCCTTTTTCAGCTTAGGTGTTTTGGGTTAAATTCTTATATGTAAGCTGGTATCTCAGTACCCACTAATGGGAATGGATTGAAACTTCATTCACTTGTCCGCTGTCATGAGCTGATAAGCACTGTGCAGGTTCCATAACCCTATTTTACTAAATTATGCCCCTTTTTCGACTTTCGTATTCATTCAAGCGACAAGGCTGTTGAATAGTCGAGCGTTGCTGTCCTCTGACAGCTCTTGTTTTGTAACCAATATATTAAAGGAACGTGAAAAATTCAGGTGTACAAATGTATAATATTTCCATCAAAGTAGGTTGAACCCTATGGTATGTTTAAAGTTAATTTGTTTGTTTTCCTTCAAAGTTAATATGAAACACTGACTAGGAAGTGGATATATTTAAAGGATATTGATCAGAAGTGTTGTCTGACAGGCATAAATAAAAAAAGATACATTTTTATGATCTCACATGAACTTTGTTAAGGGTGATCTATTAGTATAGGTGGTTGTTTCAATGTCCATTGTCTTACATCAGAATTTTTACTAAAAAATCTATTTTTTTTGAAACTGCTGGTCAGAATGATACCAAACTTGGCCTGTAGCATCCTGGTATGGACTTCTCACGTACTTGTTCTTATGGTTGTGATTGACCCCATTTAGTGGCTGCATGGACTGAAAATGAAAAATCTTGTAACAGCTTATTCTTATGAACCACTTGATGAATCATTACCAGACTTGGTCAGTAGCATCAGTGCATGGATCTCAGTGATTCTGCTTGACCCCTTTCAAGGGCTGCCAGAGCTCAAATTGAAAATCCCTTTAATGAATTGCCATGAACTGCTGATTGGCTTGGTCAAAAGGTCGTAGTTCCCTCAGGTAGGCAGCTAAGGTCCATCTGGGCCTTTTGTTACAATTTTTTTCAAATCTTTAGCCATATTTCAATGAGCTTTATTCACATACACATACAGGCAATTTATTAAACTTTTTATAAAACCTGTCATCTATTTATTATGCCCTCAAAATATATCTTTCTTAAAGCATTTTAATACCAAATGGTCTATATAAATAGTAATTTGTCATGTCTTATTATTTTTTGCAAGTTTTATCAATCCAGCATGAGGACCCTGTTTTAAATGTTGCCCTTCATCGTGAACTGTTTTAGTCAAGTACTGGGGCAAAAATATTCTCATGTTAGGCACCTTTAATAGTTTGACCCTCTAATTGTTTAATCAACAGTTCTCAGTTTAATATTTGGCATTTTCAAAAAAATGTTTGGTAATGAAACAACTATTTTATGTTTGTTTTATGCCTTCAAAGGTGGGCATATTTAAATCGCACTGTCCGTTCATTTGTGTGTCCGTCCGTCCATGTAAATTCTTGTCCGGGCTGTAACTCTGCTATCCATAAAGGGATTTTGAAATAACTTGGCATGAATGTTCACCATAATGAGACAACATGTCATGTGCAAGAACCAGACCCCTAGCTCAAAGGTCAAGGTCACACTTAGAGGTCATAGGTTAACAGGGTCTGTTTCGGATCCGGTCCATAACTCTGCCATCCATGAAGGGATTTTGAAATAACTTGGCATAAATGTTTACCATGTAATGAGACAACATGTCATGCACAAGATCCAGACCCCTAGCTCTAAGGTCAAGGTCACACTTAGAGATTAAAGGTTTACATGGTCAGTTTCTTGTCCGGTCCATAACTCTGCCATTGATGAAGTGATTTTAAAATTACTTGGCATAAATGTTCCCTAGATTGAGGTGACATGTCATGCGCAAGACCCAGACGCCTAGCTCCAAGGTCAAGGTCACACTTAGAAGTCAAAGGTGTTTCTTGTCTGGTCAATAACTGCCATTTATCAAGGGATTTGAATATAATTTGACACATATGTTAACCATATTGAGGTGTTTCATGCTTATGACCTGGGTCTCTTGGGTCAAGGTCACAAAATGATGTTTTTTTTGGGTGTTTTTTTTGGGCAGACAACTGTAGCATTCTAGGGCATGCTTTTGGGGCATTTGTCACCAATAGTGACAGCTCTTGTTAAATGGTGAAATCTGTTGTTGCAGTGGAAAGTAGTTTTCACTGCCCCATACCTAACCAGCAAATGACTTTAGTATTTCCACTTGTTTTTAACATTGTATAAATCAGCAACAGTGTTCTTGAGATGCAATTTTAGTTGATTCCAGGCTACTTGTTGGGATAAAATCACATGGAAATATAGCTCTTCATGTTACATATACATGAATATATGGTGAATGCATTGTAGATACATACAGAAAGCATTCAATAGAAGAATGAGGTTTTGGCAGAAACTGTAATCTCTTATAAAATGATAACATACTTCTGTGATGTCATTAGGCCAACAAAATTAACTATTAGACTGACAGTATCCGTGCATTTTATGTAAATTTCAATATCAGTCGATAGGTTAGGCATGATAGGTTGAGGTGAATGAATTTATCTTCTTTATGGGAAACAAATGAAGCCTAATGTTTAATTTTGTTGGCCATACTGTTTTATCTTGTTATTTTATATGTGTGAGAGTTTTAATTTATTTGCATGCGTTTGAATGTTGAAAGAATACAGTGTTTGACTTTGTGCAGATGTAAAGGACAGATTCTTAAATATCTCCTGTTCAGAATTTCTATTACAGTTTTAATTAACCTTTAGTCTGCTGGTGGCAAGTGATACTGCCGTTTTTGGCCAATGCAGACCAAGATCAGCCTGCACAGATGTGCAGGCTGACCATGGTCTGCACTGTTCGCTATTCAGTCAGTAAATTTTCAGTGAAAACCCCTTTGAATAATAAGTGGTACTGCCCAAATTGAATGATGGACCAGTACATTTTAGAAATTTAGCAGGGTAAAGGTTAAATTAGTTATAATATTTTTATGTTACTCTGATTGGTCAGAAATGTCAGTAGAGAATACTGTCAACTTATAAAGTACTTTGTTTTGTAACTGTTCATTTTTAGTCAGGTTTGGTAAATAACAAAAAATTTAGTCAGGTTGGTAAGGTGGTCAGGTTAGTACAGTTGATAGAACATAAGACTGTTAATCAAGAAGTCATGAGTTTAGTTCTTTGACATAATGAATGTTCTCCATGACGATTTTACAGAAGACTATATTTATGACATTTTTAGCTTAACTATACGAAGTATGGAGAGCTGTCCTACTCGACCCGGCGTCGGCGTCTTCCGCGTCCGCACGTTGGTTAAAGTTTTGATGCACTTTCTCTTTATATCTGTAATTACTTGATGGATTTGTTTCAAACTTAAAATAGTTATTCCTCATGATGACCTACATCGTATGGCACAAGGGCCATAACTGTCACGCCAATATTTTATTAATTATCCCCCCTTTTTACTTAGAATTTCAGGTTAAAAATTTGATGCACTTTCACTCTATCACAGTTATTACTAAATGGATTTGATTCAAACTGAAAGTATTTGTTCCACATCATATGACACAAGATCCATAACTCTGGTACCAATAAAATTTAATGAATTATCCCCCCTTTTACTTAGAATTTCAAGTTTTGATGCACTTTCACTCTATATCAGTTATTACTAAATGGATTTGATTCAAACTTAAAACAGTTGTTAAGTGTCGTCACTTGCATCATATGACACAAGGGCCATAACTCTTGCACCAATATTTCATTAATTATCCCCCCATTTTACTTAGATTTTCATGTTAAGGTTTTGATGCACTTTCACTATATATCTCAGTTATTACTAAATGGATTTGATTCAAAGTGAAAGTATTTGTTCCGCATCATCTCCCACATCATATGACACAAGGTCCATAACTCTGGTACCAATAAAATTTAATGAATTTCACCCACTTTTACTTAGAACTTCAGGTTAAAGTGTTGATGCACTTTCACGCTATATCAGTTATTACTAAATGGATTTGATTCAAACTTAAAATAGTTGTTAAGCATCATCACTCACACCATATGACACAAGGGCCATAACTCTTGCACCAATATTTCATGAATTATCCCCCCTTTTTACTTAGATTTTCAGGTTAAAGTTTTGATGCACTTTCACTGTATATCAGTTATTACTGTATGGATTTGATTCAAACTTGAAGTAGTTGTTCAACATCATCATCCACATCATATGACACAAGGTGCATAACTCTTGCGCCAATATTTTATGAATTATGCCCCCTTTTTGCTTAATTAGTGTTTTGATACACTTTATCTTTATCTCTGTTATTACATAATATTTTTGACACAGACTCAAGCTATTGTGCAATATCTTCATCCACCATTGGAGTCATTAAACACTACAGTGACAGCTCCAGCTTCCTCAGAAGTGCCCAGTTTCACTATCCAGCATAGAAATAGTCGAGCGCGCTGTCTCCTTTGACATAGTTTAAAGTGTCTAATTCAAGAAAAGCAATTTTACCAAGTTTATAGTTTTTTATTTGACTGTCGTCTGGTCTCACCACTTTAGCCATTACAAGTACTACTGATGAAGAGATTTACAAGTGAAGTGAAAAAATATTTGACGAAATGACTGATGTGTCAATTTTAGGTGATCAAAAGTGTATGCTTGCCAGATTTTTGGGTGGGGGTGGGGTATGTGTACGTCTGTTATAAACCCTTTTCTCCTTGGATCCACTTTTGATCATCTGCCACAAATTTGATAAGTAAGACTCAGTAGGACCTAGAAGCATGGGAAATTCTCCGGTAATTTTGATTAAAACTAGCATGCCTTGAGAATTTTTCCTTTTTCTTTTTCAAAATTTGGAAATTATTTTCATTTTATTGTGATTGTAAAACAAAAACAGTTACTCAATGAATCCTATATAGTATTTTTGAAAAGCATTGCGATTTGTAGTTCAGCTATCTTTTGCATAAGTCATTCAGTAAATATTTGATGTAAATCAGAATGGATATAGCTTTACTGTTAAAGACGATTTGTTGTTTCGGTGTACATGTTGAGGCATGCATATGTTGAGACTTATCCGTTTTAGACTAAGTCAGCTTAATATAAAAGAAAAAAAGCAAAACAAATATCTTGCTACTTTATAGTTCAAATCATGTCTGTCAAATACACATGCATTATTGATCAACTTAAGCAGATTTGTTGTTCATTAAAGTATTGGACCCGTGATGAAATCAACAATTTCTGTTAGTTTACGCATTCTCCATATGCGATTTCAGCATTCTCTGGTTGTTATGAAAAATAATTTTCTGTTCTGGCAGAAGGATGCAAAAATCATAGATGGGGGATATGTAATCTCATGGAAATGGCCAGTTATCGCTACAGGTCAATTACCTTAAGTAACATTTATATTAATTTGTAAAGAATAAAGATGTAGTGCCGTCATGCACATTTACCAGTGGTGCTTGTTCGAGCATCATTCATGATTTTGATGGAGCTATGTTAACATGTATATTATGCATTGAGATATTTGAGGCAGGATTTTAAGGGAAAAGGCAATTACTATTGTAGCAATCCCACCATCAGATCAGATTGGTTAAATCGGCAAACACAACATGGGGAAAAGTATATCAGTTTTTAGCTTGACTGTTCAAAGACTAGTGAGAGCTATTCTACTTACCCGGGCATCAGCATCACATGGCATGCAAGTTTATGTCTCAGTACCCATAGCATGTATCGAATTGAAACTTCACACAAGACTTGCAAGACATCAAACCTATTGAAATAAGCAAGTTTAGATAACTCATATTTGTATTTGATACAAATTGTGGCCATTTTTGCAACTAATAAAATTCGGTTTGAGTTTTCCATGCAACTGTCAAGCTGTATCTCAGTAACAGCTACATGTATTGGATTGAAACTGTACACAGTGCTTCCCAGTCATCAACCCTACAGAAACAACCAACGTATATAACTCTCACTGAGATTAATACTAACCGAGTCCCTTTTTCGACTCAAAATATTTGACTTAGGGTTTCCATGCATCTAACTATCTAGCTGAACCTCAGAAACAACTACATGTGTTTGTTTGAAACTGTACACAGTGCTTCCCAGTCATCAACCCTACAGAAACAACCAACGTACAGGCCTCCTAGTGAAACCTTTAAAACCTCTAAAAACCTTTAATTTCAAAGCAAACCTTTAAAACCTTTAAATCTTCTGAAAAAACCTTTAAAACGGCCAAATAGCCTGTAATTTTCACTCAAAACCTATATTTTTGTTCACACTGCTTGCCGTGCCAGTTTAAAGCAAGTAATGGTTATACTACTGTATTTCTTCCCCCATTTTAAGAGTTGTTATTAGGATACTGCTTGTGTATCTTTCATCTTGAGTTTTTCAGAATGCTGTTGTGTTCACCAGACCACATACATGTAGATGTTTGCAGTATTGTTCACCAGACCATGGGTGTTCCATGTATTCAGCCTAAGGTACCATGGAGCTGATGGTCTGGTGACATGATGTTTACACTATGGTAACAGTGGACAAGGTCTGGTGAAGATACCGCATTCTGAGCAAAGTTGATGTAGACACTACAAATTCGGGCTTTCAAGTGGCCCTAAAATTCTTAATTTTTTTAGGTCTCCCTAAAATTCCTTAAAAAAAATGCGCAAAAAGAGCCAGATTCCTAAAAAAAAAAACTTATTTTTTTCAATTGTCCCTAATTTTTTGTAATATCTGTCTAAACTTAAATTTGTTTTTGCAAAAAGTCATGCATATAATGATCCAATTAATTTATTGAAGTTTATTTTCTTTAAGATTCATTTTCAGAGGTTGCTTCTGTCAGTTTCCATGAGTTCCTAGGCTACATCTTCATGAAACATAGATTTACTTCATTGAGTGATCAGGCCTAGATCCATGGCTGGGCCCAGGAGGCCTGTGCCCCATTTGGCTCATCAAAGTTGCTCTCAACTATTTTGGCAAAGAATAAATATTTTCTCAAAATTAGGCCCAAAAACGCACCAGAGGCCACCATTCCATTTCTCTATTACAAAATTTTCCAGGGGGAAAACCCCCTGACCGCCCTTCCAATGAGGGGATTGCCTCTTCAGTACCTCAGAATTTATACAAGTTCCCCAGAGGCCACCATTGATATCTACATTTCAAAACATTTCCAGAGGAAGAGTCCCCTGACCCTCATAAAACTACAGGGATACCCTCTACCACACATCAAAATTTAGACCAAAACATGCGCTGCAATCAAGCATTTTATACCTGTATTTTAAATTTTTTCAGAGGGGTGGCAGCATCCTTACCTCCCTAAAATTAGGGGGCTACACCCTCCTATGCCTCAGAATTTAGAACAAAAAATACTCTAGCACCCACTATTTCATACCTGTATTTTAAAATTTTCCAGGGGAGAGCCCCTATCCCCCTCCCCCCAGTTGAGAGAAGTACCCCTCCAGTACCTCAATATTTAAACAAATAAAGGCACTGGTCAGTGTCCACCATTTCATACCTGTATATCAAAAACTTATGTTGGAGACACATTTGTTCTAGAATGGTGCCCCTGCAAAAAGCAACAATATAGAAAAGGACGGGCTTGACATGTTGACCTGTGGACATTTAGTCCTAATTTAGCCCTTATTTTTTGCAAAAACAGCCCTAATTTTAGCCCTTATTTTTTGCCAAATAGTGCTTGAAAGCCTGTACAATGTATAAAACAGGAACCATATACAAAATAGGTGATATAAATGTGCAGTGAAAGTAGGTATACCCATTAAGTTAGGTATGTATATCATTCAAACAGTATGAGATAATATCAAAAATGCCTATTTCTGATATCTGGTTTTAGAGTGTGGGTTTCCATATATAAATTAACTTTTTTTAGTAAATACATATATATTATGTGTTTTCAACGAGAATTCCGACAAAAATAGCCTTTATTTACTCTTTATTTTTTAATATTTTACACTAAAAGGCCTTTATTTCAATAGATTGGAGCCTTTATAAAAACCTTTATTTTTGTTCAGGCCTGCTAGGAGGCCTGAACGTATATAACTCTCGCTGAGATTAATACTAACCGAGTCCCTTTTTCGACTCAAAAATATTTGACTTAGGGTTTCCATGCATCTAACTATCTAGCTGAATCTCAGAAACAACTACATGTATTGGTTTGAAACTGTACACAGTGCTTCCCAGTCATCAACCCTACAGAAACAACCAACGTATATAACTCTCGCTGAGATTAATACTAACTGAGTCCCTTTTTCGACTCAAAATATTTGACTTAGGGTTTCCATGCATCTAACTATCTAGCTGAACCTCAGAAACAACTACATGTATTGGTTTGAAACTGTACACAGTGCTTCCCAGTCATCAACCCTACAGAAACAACCAACGTATATAACTCTCACTGAGATTAATACTAACTGAGTCCCTTTTTCGACTCAAAATATTTGACTTAGGGTTTCCATGCATCTAACTATCAAGCTGTTTCTCAGAAACAACTACATGTTTTGGATTGAAACTTCACACAATTTTTCTCAGGCATCAAGCCTAATGAAATAATCAAGTTAGATAACTCTTGGTTGAATTCTATATAAAATATGACTTGTTCGTGACATAGAAAATTTCAGTTAAAGTTTTGCATGCAGCTGACTATCGAGCTGAACCTGTGTAAACTACACGCAAGACATCCTTCTTATCAATGTACTTACATACCCAAGTTTGCGAACCCTTGATTGAAATTAATTCAAATTATGGCCTCTAATTCATTTGGTTGAAGTTTTTCATGCAAGTTGTCTTCATTACCATAATGTTATAAAATTTTAATCTATAATAAATAGTAAAGAAATAATTCAGGTACATAAGTCTTCCATGTGGAATGCTGTATGGATGGCTGCATTCTTTGAATGTGGCTTCTTCTGTAAAACTTGGCCTTCTTGTTCTTTTTCTCAAGTTATGGCACAGCTTACAAGTTGTTGAATAGTAGAGTGTGCTGTCTTATAGACAGCTCTTGTTTATCTTACAGCTTTGCAGTTACATTAATTTTGTTACTATATCAGTATGTTTTTGACTTAATGTGGCAGTATTCACTCAGCCATGAATGTTCTTTGTTGATGCAAAATACAAACAACATAGGGTACAAAAGTTGTTCTCCATAAGCCTGGCATAGTGAAATTACTGTAGAATTAAATAATTCAATAAAACAATTGGTGTTTGTTGTATTATTTCACAAGAGCTTGACATATTTTCAAAAACAATGCTTTGACAGACAAGGAAGTAAGAAATTGTCTAGTTTTCATTAAATGGGTGCAGGTACAACTTACTTAATACATTCCTGTAGTATTTTGAAATGAATTGGCACCATTTAACAAAGAGGAAAACTAAAAGTTTGCTTATTTTTACGAAAAGTATAAAAGAAGATATCTTATTGTAATAATATACTGAATGTTTAGCTTATATCATTTTGTCAGAATTATGGCCCTTTTTAGCTCACCTGAGCACAAAGTGCTCAAGGGGAGCTTTTGTGATCGCCCTGTGTCCGTCATCAACAATTTGACTGTTAACACTCTAGAGGTCACAATTTTGGCCTAATCTTAATGAAACTTGGTCAGAATGTAACCCTCATAAAAATCTTGGACGAGTTCGATATTGGGTCATCTGGGGTCAAAAACTAGGTCCCCAGGTCAAATCAAAGGAAAAGCTTGTTAACACTCTAGAGGTCACAATTTTGGCCCAATCTTAATGAAACTAGGTCAGAATGTTACCCTCAATAAAATCTTGGATGAGTTTGATATTTGGTCAGCTGGGGTAAAAAACTAGGTCCCCAGGTCAAATCAAAGGAAAAGCTTGTTAACACTGTAGAGGCCACATTTATGATTATATCTTCATGAAACTTAATCAGAATGTTACTCATGATGATCTCAAAGTCCAGTTTGAATCTGGGTCATGTAGAGTCAAAAACCAGGTCACCAGGTCAAATCAAAGGAAAAGCGTTTTAACACTCTAAGAGGCCACATTTATGACCCTATCTTAATGAAACTTGGTCAGAATGTTAATCTTGATAATCTATAGGTCATGTTCAAACTTGGTCAAGTGGGGTCAAAAACTAGGTCACCAGGTCAAATCAAAGGAAAAGCTTGATAACACTCTAGAGGCCACATTTATGACTGTATCTTCATGAAACTTAGTCAGAATGTTAATCTTGATAATCTTTAGGTCAAGTTCGAATCTGAGTCATATGGGATCGAAACCTAGGTCACCAGGTCAAATCAAAGGAAAAGTTAGTTAACACTCTAGAGGCCACAATTATAACTATATCTTAATGAAACTTAGTCAGAATGTTAATCTTGATGATTTATAGGTTGTGTTCAAATCTGGGTGAGGTGGGGTCAAAAACTAGGTCACCGGGTCAAATCAAAGGAAAAGCTTGTTAACACTCTAGAGGCCACATTTATGACTGTATCTTCATGAAACTTAGTCAGAATGTTAATCTTGATGATCTTTAGGTCAAGTTCGAATCTGGATCATATGGGTTCAAAAACTAGGTCACCAGGTCAAATCAAAAGAAAAGCTAGTTAACACTAGAGGCCACATTTATGACCGTATCTTAATGAAACTTTGTCAGAATGTTAATCTTGATGATCTATAGGTCGTGTTCAAATCTGGGTCAGATGGGGTCAAAAACTAGGTCACCAGGTCAAATCAAAGGAAAAGTTAGTTAACACTTTAGAGGCCACATTTATGACCATATCTTAATGAAACTTTATCTTGATGATCTATAGATCAATAGGTCAGGTGAGCGATACAGGGCCTTCATGGCCCTCTTGTTTATACTTAGAATATGGCCCTTTTTAGCTCACCTGTCACAAAGTGACAAGGTGAGCTTTTGTGATCGCGCGGTGTCCGTCGTCCGTCCGTGCGTCCGTAAACTTTTGCTTGTGACCACTCTAGAGGTCACATTTTTCATGGGATCTTTATGAAAGTTGGTCAGAATGTTCATCTTGATGATATCTAGGTCAAGTTCGAAACTGGGTCACGTACCATCAAAAACTAGGTCAGTAAGTCTAAAAATAGAAAAACCTTGTGACCTCTCTAGAGGCCATATATTTCATAAGATCTTCATGAAAATTGGTCAGAATGTTCACCTTGATGATATCTAGGTCAGGTTCGAAACTGGGTCACATGGGTTCAAAAACTAGGTCAGTAGGTCTAAAAATAGAAAAACCTTGTGACCTCTCTAGAGGCCATATTTTTCATGAGATCTTCATGAATATTGGTCAGAATGTTTACCTTGATGATATCTAGGTCAAGTTCGAAACTGGGTCACGTAGGGTCAAAAACTAGGTCATTAGGTCTAAAAGTAGAAAAGCCTTCTGACCTCTCTAGAGGCCATATTTCTCAATGGATCTTCATGAAAATTGGTCAGAATGTTCACCTTGATGATATCTAGGTCAAGATCGAAACTGGGTCATGTGGGGTTAAAATCTAGGTCAGTAGATCTAAAAATAGAAAAACCTTGTGACCTCTCTAGAGACCATATTTTTCATGAGATCTTCATGAATATTGGTCAGAATGTTCACCTTGATGATATCTAGGTCAAGTTCGAAACTGGGTCATGTGGGGTCAAAAACTAGGTCAGTAGATCTAAAAAAAAGTGATTAAATACCCTTTGAGGCCTTTCTGATAGGCCATATTCTAACATGGTCTTTCAAAAATTGGTCAGTATGTGTCAATAATGAAACTGTGACCGTCTCGTAAGGTCATTTTTCAAAACTTCATGACAAATTTGGTCAAAATGATAAACTTGTGACTTCTAGAGTGCCAACATGGTCACATGAATATGGTCAGAATTTACTGAGTACTAGGTCAGTTAAGGTCTAAAACTAGGTCATTAGGAGAAATACCTTGTGACTCTCAGAGGCCATATTTCTAAATGGATCTTCATGAAAATTGGTCAGAATGTTCACCTTGATGATATCTAGGTCAAGTTCGAAACTGGGTCACGTGGGTTTAAAATCTAGGTCAGTAGATCTAAAAATAGAAAAACCTTGTGACCTCTCTAGAGGCCATATTTTTCATGAGATCTTCATGATTATTGGTCAGAATGTTCACCTTGATGATATCTAAGTCAAGTTCGAAACTGGGTCACGTGGGGTTAAAAACTAGGTCAGTAGGTCTAAAAGTAGAAAAAACCTTGTGACCTCTCTAGAGGCCATATTTCTCAACGGATCTTCATGAATATTGGTGAGAATGTTTAGCTTGATGATATCTACTATATCTAGGTCAGGTTTGTAACTGGGTCATGTGCGGTCAAAAACTAGGTCAGTAGGTCGAAAAATAGAAAAACCTTGTGACCTCTCTAGAGGCCATATTTTTCACGAGATCTTCATGAAAATTGGTGAGAATGTTCACCTTGATGATATCTAGGTCAAGTTTAAAAGTCGGTCACGTGCCTTCAAAAACTAGGCCATTAGGGCAAATAATAGAAAAACCTTGTGACCTCTCTAGAGGCCATATTTTTCAATGGATCTTCATGAAAATTGGTCAGAATTTTTTATCTTGATGATATCTAGGTCACATGTGCTCAAAAACTAGGTCACTATGTCAAATAATAGAAATAATGACGTCATACTCAGTTCAACACTGGGTCATGTGGGGATAGGTGAGCGATTCAGGACCATCATGGTCCTCTTGTTTATACTTAGAATATTTTATTTTCTTGGTTAAAATTTTTGTTTAGGTCCACTTTTTCCCAAAAACTATTAGAGCTACAGCTTTGAAACTTTGCACACTTGTTTATCATCCCTAGACGAGTAAGGAGACCAAGAACCATAACTATAACTTATATTTTGTTAGAATTATGGCCCTTTTTATATTTAGAAAATCTTAACTATTACTCTTCTCTTACATATTGTCCAGCACTTGTAGACGAGCGATGGCACCCGCAGGCGGTGCTCTTGTTGTATGATGTTGAGGCCTGACAAATAAATTTGGCTTTGATTATCTGAAAACTAACATTAAATTTTATGCCCTTGGTAGGATGAGTCTAGTTGTAACTGTATGACAGATAATGAATGTCTATAATCTGTTATACCACAGGTGTTGGATGGATTGTCAATAGTCATACAAGAATGTTTTGAAAATAATTTGTTAAGTAGCTCCTTGGACAGTTTTCCAGATTATGGGAAGTCTTACAAATTAAATTAATAGGGATTTTGTACCTGCTGGTTTCATGAAGCAGTTTTAGTATCGGATACGAAAATGACACACCTTTTTGTGGGAGACAGTCTGTAGACAGTTTCCACATGCTGCTTAGTTTAAATGCCATAATATAAACGTTATTTGTATCTAGGCAAACATAAACCATTTATTTATCTGAAGGTGCCCTGATGGACATACAATTCTAGTAATTATAAACGTACAACTTTGTTCACCCAGCGAAGTTGAAAGTTTGTTTTATTTAAGGCTATCAAAAACAAACATTTTTGACAGACATCAATAGTTTATTAATCCCCTACTGGTTGAAAACCAGTTTTGGGGACTATAGGAATGCGCTTTCCTGTCATTACGTCTCTCCGTCTGCAATTTCGGTCCATAACTCCGTAATCCTTGAAGGAATTTTAATATTACTTTGCACAAATGTTCCCTATTTAGAGAGGACATGCCATGCGTAAAACCTGGATCCCTAGCTCAAAAGTCAAGGTCACAATTGGAGGTCAAAGGTCAATGGAGCTTTTATTCCTGTGCGGTCCATAACTCTGCCATTCATGAAGGGATTTTAATATTACTTGGCTCAAATGTTCCCCTTGATGAGACAATGTGTCATGCGCAAAATCCGGACCCCTAGCTCAAAGATCAAGGTCACAATTGGAGGTTAAAGGTCGGTAGGGTTTTTTTTTTCCTGACCAGTCCAGAACTCGTCCATCAAGGGATTACAATATTTCTTGGCATAAATGTTCCCCATGATGAGACGATGTGTCATGCACAAGACCCAGAACCCTAGCTTAAAGGTCAAGGTCACACATGGAGATCAAAGGTCAATAGAATTTGTTTCCTGACCGAGCTATAACTTTGTCATGCAAAACAGGATTTAAATATCAGTTTGCACAAATATTCTTCTGGATGAGACAACATGTGATGCACAATACCCGGGCCCTAGGTTTAAGGTCAAGGTCACACTTAGAGGCCAAAGGTCAGATACTAGAATGACTTTGAGCGGAGCATGGAGGGATTTTGATGTTACTTGGCACAAATGAAGTACTGAAAAAGACAGATGTTAGTAAGACCGTGGAATAAGGTTTCCACTGCTTGGAAGTTCTATATGACTGATGTGTATAAAACAAAGCAATTTGATTTCTCTGTATGGAAGGTGTGTAAAACAAACTGATGTGAATAAGGTTAGGAGTCAATGTTTCCTGAAAGATTGTTGGAAATTATTTTTCCTCTTTGAGGAAGTTCTGTAGACTGTGTTCTGTAGACTTCTGTGAGCAAGGCTGGGAATTGCCATTTCCTCTGTGTGGAAGTTCTGTAAGATCTATTTGAGTAGGGTTTGGAAATGATGTTTCCTGTATGGAAGGTCGGTAACTGCTGTCTTTTGGATCTGAAAGTGCCTTTCTTCAGTTTGTGAACATTCAGTTTTCACTTAGCCTCATATTCATTTCAGTTTGTTTGTTTTTTTTAAAGAAAAATATAAGTTATGCCTTCAATGCTCTATTATTTGTGAACAACATTGGATATTAGAAGTGTTAAAAATAATTCTTTTCACTATTTGTGTTTACCGTGGCAAAAGTTTTATGATAAAATGTTTTCTTATAATTTTACTGACACATCAGTTGACATTTCTCAGAGATATACTGTAAGCATTGTTATTTCAGCACGGCACTATTTTAGTGCTGGCCCCAAAAAATCAGTGATTTTTTACTTACTAGGACAGTTTTGATTTAACACTGTTCTGATAGTATTTTCTTCATTAGCGCTTACTGAACGTGCAGAATACATGAAAATACTGTAGATTAATAAAAATTCAGATGCCACTTTTATAAGTCTGCAGTTAAGTTAGTGTCTAATGATAAAATATTTCAGTGAAAGATGTGCCTACTACATAACATTAGTTCCAGAGCAGATATGGCTTCCTTTTATGTTATTGTGCCTGCAAACGAGGCAAGACAGGTTTATTGTTTAAAACGTATTTCTCATACTTATATTTGAAGGGGTAAAATTAATAGATCTGATGGTTACTAAAGAAAGAATGAACAATATTTTTCATATCTCTATTTATTGACTTCATGTTAAATTGTATGAATCTGTACTTAAATTGATAGAATGGTACATAAACTAATAAACAGTTTTGTTTGACCAATGTATTGTTCTATTTTCATGCTTGCACAAGAGTTTAAAAATAACCAGATGCAACATCTGGGTAAGTCTGCTTGCTTTTGTTCAGATCACAATGCAAACTCAGTAAGATATTCTAGCAAATAAAATTGTGAAATTGTGGAAAGTGAATTTAGGTACTAACTATTTTCTCTATCAAAAACAGCAGTTAACTGTTTCAATTGTTTAGAATAGGTAGAATGTATCAGTACTCACATTTACTTAAAAGCAATATCGGTGTTATTTTGCACTAAATTTTATGTACATATAATGGCATGGTTTTGAAGTAGCACTGTAGTGACTATAGTCCTAACTATGTTGTCACTAGTTCTATGCTATAACAACGCTTTCAATAATAGGCCTAATGTTTTCTTTTACATTTAAAATCCATAAATACATTCATACCCTGTACATGATCAATAAATGTTTCAATAACTTGAAAATAATGTTTTGGCCATTTTTTAAGCCAGTACTAGAAGGCAGTTGCAATAGAAACATTTTATATTTTAAGAGGAAACTGTTTGTTGCATGCTGGGTAATTTATAAGACAGGAAGGAAACATTTTATTGCTCTTTCTCAACAAAGATGGTCTATGTTTAGCTTACCTGAACTTTGTAAAAGGCCAGTTGTTAGTAGTGGATGATCTGTCATCCTGTATCCATTGACCCACATCCTTTGTCCTGTGTCAACATTTTTACTTTGATATCTCCTCTGAAACTTGCAATAATACCAGACTTAGTCTGGAACATTCTGGCATGGACCTCTCTCAAGTCTTGTTAAATTGTATTGCTTTGCACCTGTCAGGGGTCACCAGAGCTAAAAGTAGTGTAGAAAACTTTAAACTATTTCTTCTCATGAAATGCATGATGGATCTTCACCAATTTTTGTCTGTAGCATTTTTAGCTCGGTGATATTTGGTATGTAGCATCATCTAATGGTCCTCTACCAAGGTTGTTCAAATTATCCTCCTAGGCTCAAATATGGCCACCCCCTAGGGGTCACATGGTTTACATAGAACTAAATAGGGAAAACTTTAAAAATCTTCTTGTCCAAAACCACAGGTCCTAAGGGTTTGATATTTGGTATGTAGCATTATCTAGTGGTCCTCTACCAAACTTGTTCAAATTATCCCCCTAGGGTCAAATATGGCCCTGCCCCTGGGGTCACATGGTTTATATAGACTTATATAGGGAAACATTTTGAAAATCTTCTTGTCCAAAACCACAGGGCCCAAGGCTTTGATATTTGGTATGTAGCATCATCTAATGGTCCTCTACAAGGTTGTTCAAATTATCCCCTTAGGGTCAAATATGGCCCCGCCGTGCTGGGGGTCACATGGTTTATATAGACTTATATAGGGAAAAAATGTAAAAATCTTCTTGTCCAAAACCACTGGTCCTAGGGCTTTTTTGATATTTGGTATGTAGCATTGCTAGTGGTCCTCTACCAAGATTGTTCAGATTATCCCCCTAGGGACAAATATGGCCCCGCCCCGGTGGTCACATGGTTTATATAGACTTATATAGGGAAAAACTTTGAAAATCTTCTCGTCCGAAACCAAAGGGCCTAGGGCTTTGATATATGGGATGTAGCATCATCTAGTGGTCCTCTACCAAGGTTGTTCAAATTATCCCCCTGGGATCAAATATGGCCCCGCCCTGGGGGCACATAGTTTAAATAGACTTGTACAGGGAAAACCCTTTAAAAAATTTTTTGTCTTAAACCATAAGGCCCAGAGCTTAGATAATTAGTGTGTGTTATGCTCTAGTGGTTCTCTACCAAGATTGTTCAAATCATGACCCTGGGGTTAATATAGGCCACGTCCAGGTGGTCCCTTGTTTTACATCTATAGACTTACTTGTTTTTGAAGCAGTGGCAATTTTGTTTGATACAGATTTCAATATTCATCTTGAATTGTCTTAATATTGACCTACTGACCTACTTTCTTGTTTTTGAAGGTACAGCATAGAAGTTCGGACCACGTTTATAACTTTTGATACTGATTTCAATACTCACCTTTAATATTTTTATCCCTGAACTACTGACCTACTTTCTTGTTTTTGAAGCTACAGCAAAGAAATTTGGACCGCTAGTTGAAATTGTTAAACAGATTTCAGTAGTTATCTTGAATAATCTTTACCATAACATACCTAGTTTTTGTTAGTGAAACTTAAGCAAAGAAATTTGTTTAAGCAAGCAACTAAACTCAGGTGAGCGATAAAGGGCCGTCATGGCCCTCTTGTCATATGTTCCTCTTTCTTGTTTGTTCAATGGTTCTTGGCCCTTTCTAGCTTCAAATAGATAAACCTTTAAAAGATTTCCTCTTGCGAATCACTAGATGAATCCTCACTAAACTAGATCTTTTACATCCATGCATTGACCTCTTTCAAGTGAGTCAAATGGTTCAGTTTGGCTGGTGTTCTTTAGCTGACAATGAGTCTCGATTTGCTAAAATGGTTCTGCCGGACTGACTAAGGGGTCTTCAGTGCTAAAAAAACTTCTTCTCATGAACCACTTGATGGATCATCACCAGACTTGATTTGTAGCATCCTTAAAAGGTCATTTCTCATATTTGTTCAAATGATTCCAGTTGAATGATTTCAGGGGCCACCAAGGCCCCACAGTAAAATCATTCCATTGACTTCCTTTCATGAACCACTTGAAGGGACCAAGCTTAGTATGTAACATCCTAGTAGGATCCTCTCACAAATTTAAGTAGGAAAACAGTCATTTGACTAACAACATTTCTAAAATATGTGACCAAGAGCCATGATGGCCCTCTTGTTTTAAGCTCGTCTGAGCAAGTAATGTTCATGTTGAATTTTTTGATTGTTTGATGTTTAACTATACTTGATACAATGCATGCACACTAGCTAGTTTTCCCAGATTCCTGAATATGCCGGATACGATGCACACTGGACAGTGGGTTTTTAACTCACCTGTGCACAAAATGCTCAGGGTGAGCACCATCCGGCTTCCATCTATCCATTCGTCCGTCCACACTTTCCTTTAAACAACATCTCCTAAACGACCAGGCCATTCTGATGAAACTTCACAGGGATGTTTCTTGGATGGTCTTCCTTAAAAGTTATTCAAAGAAATGAATTCCTTGCAGATCTTTGGTTGCCATGGCAACCAAAAGGAAAAACTTAAAAAATCTTCTTGTTCAAAACCATAGGGCATAGGACTTTGATATTTGGTATGTAGCATCATCTAGTGGTCCTCTACAAAGATTGTTCAAATTATCCCCCTAGGGTCAAATATGGCCCCGCACTGGGGTCAATGGTTTATATAGACTTGTATAGGGAAAAACTTTGAAAATCTTCTTGTCCAAAACCACGAGGCCTAGGGCTTTGATATTTTGTATGTAACATCATCTAGTGGTCCTCTACCAAGATTATTCAAATTGTCCCTCTAGGGTCAAATGTGATCCCGCCCTTGGGGTCACATGGTTTATATAGACTTTATTTTAAAAGAAAACTGTGAAAATCTTCTTGTACAAAACCACATGGCCTAGGGCCTTGATATTTGGTATGTAGCATTGTGTAGTAGTCCTTTACCATGATTGCTCAAATTATCCCCTTGGGTTGAAACTGGCCCCACCCTAGAGGGGCACATGGTTTAAATAGACTTATATAGGGAAAACCATTTCAAAATAATGCTGTCTCAGACCATAAGCCCAGAGCTTAAATATTTAGTATTTGGCATGCTCTAGAGGTTCTCTACCAAAATTGTTCAAGTCATGACCCTGGGATCAATATATGTCACGCCCGCGGGGTCCCTTGTTTTACATTGATTTAGATAGGAAAAAATTATTATCAATATTGTGAAGTTGTGTTCCTTCACCTGGTCACCCCCACTGACCTGGTCACACCCCCTGCTCCTCCTATCCCCCCCTTCCCCCCCACAATTTTTTTTTCAATTCCTCTTTGTTTCTAAACCTTAAACCTATGTAGTATATTTATCAACATGCAAAGTTGTATCCTCCCACAAGCTCGCTCCTCCATCCAGTCACCCCAACCACCTGATCATGCACTCCCTCCCCCCACCCCAAAGCAGTTTTTTTCATTTTTAGCTCGACTTTTTGAAGAAAATGTAGATCTATTGCACTCACCCCGGCGTCGGTGTCAGCTTCGACATTGCCGTTGGTTAAAGTTTTTGATAAAGTCAAATATCTCTGTTACTATCAGAGCTATTGACTTGAAACTTAAAATAGTTATTTACTATCACAGTCTTCACCAGGAGAAACAATCCCCATAACTCTGAAGTTTTTAGCTCGACTTTTTGAAGAAAATTTAGATCTATTGCACTTGCCCCGGCGTAGGTGTCAGCGTCGGCATTGCCGTTGGTTAAAGTTTTTGATAAAGTCAAATATCTCTGTTACTATCAAAGCTTTTGACTTGAAACTTAAAATAGTTATTAACTATCAAAGTCTACACCAGGAGAAACAATCCCCATAACTTTGATTTGAATTTTGACAGAGTTATGCCCCTTTTTATCTTAGAATTTTTTGGTTAAAGTTTTATATAAGGTCCATTATCTCTGTTATGTACTATCAAAGCTATTGACTTGAAACTTAAAATAGTTATTTACTATCAAAGGCTACACCATAACAATCCCTATAACTCTGATTAGAATTTTGACAGAGTTATGCCCCTTTTGCTGGCAAAGCTCTAATGCAGAGTCAAACACTGAGAAAAGTGGAGCGTGCAGCTCTTGTTTATTTTCCATCAATTTTTGTTATCAATATGTAAAGTTTTGTCTGCTCACCCTGGCCTCCCCCCACCCCTCAATCTTAAAAGATTGAAGAAACATTTAGTGTTTGAATTGTTTGTCATCTGTCACACTTATTTACGTAATCAGCTTCTACTGTTTCTGAAAATTACCATACCTAGAGGATATTATGTTCCTTTTCCAGAGTTGAACACTCTCTATGTCTGTTTAAGCCTGCAGAAAGAAAGACAATCACACACATTACCTGCCTGTATTTATTTAGTAGAAACTTTTAACTGTTCAAGCAAAAAACTAAACTTAGGTGAGCGATATAGGGCCATCATGGCCCTCTTGTTTCTAAGATGCCAGACTATGCCTGATAACAGTGTATGTGGGACAGCTGGTTTCCCAGATGCCCAACTACCATATAATGGGTATTTTTTACCTGCTGCTAATTTTTACTATTTTTTACGACCAAATCAGATTCCTAAATATTGGCCTCGTATAAATTTGCCACATAAAGTCAAATAAACTGGTAGACCTTTGTGATTTTGTAAATTTTAAAATCGTATAAAATAAAACCATGTGGATTTATTCCAAATTTGTAAACTTTTACAGCAGTAAAAATAACCTGTTATACGGTATGCCTGATACAACGCATGTAGGACAACTGGTTTTCCAAGATGTCAAACTACTAGTTTGCCAGATGCAATGCATGCAAGGCAATTAGTTTATCATACAATGCATACAGGACATCTAGTTTTCCCAGATGCTCAGCTATGCCTGATACAATGCATGCAGGATAATTGGCTTTCCAAGATGCCCGACTATGCCTGATATAATGCATGTAGGACAGCTGGTTTCCCAGATGCCAAAGTATGCTTGATACAATGCACATAGGACAGTTGGTTTCCCAGATGCCAAACTATGCCTGATACAATGCCCACAGGATAATTGGCTTTCCAAGATGCCCACTTATGCCTGATACAATGCATGTAGGACAGTTGGTTTCCCAGATGCCAAACTATGTCTTGTACAATGCACGTATGACAGTTGGTTTCCCAGATGCCAAACTATGCCTGATACAATGCATGTAGGACTGTTGGTTTTCCAGATGCCAAACTATGCCTGATATAATGCACACAGGATAATTAGCTTTCCAAGATGCCCACCTATGCCTGATACAATGCATGTAGGACAGCTGGTTTTCCAAGATGCCAAACTATGCCTGATACAATGCATGTAGGACAGTTGGTTTCCAAGATGCCCATCTAAGCCTGATACAATGCATGTAGGACAACTGGTTTTCCAAGATGCCAAACTATGCCTGATACAATGCATGTAGGACAGTTGGTTTCCCAGATGCTAAACTATGCTTGATACAATGCACATAGGACAGTTGGTTTCCCAGATGCCAAACTATGCCTGATACAATGCACATAGGACAGTTGGTTTCCCAGATGCCAAACTACAGTATGCCTGATACAATGCACACAGGATAATTGGCTTTCCAAGATGCCCACTTATGCCTGATACAATACACGTAGGACAGCTGGTTTCCTAGATGCCAAACTATGCCTGATACAATGCATGTAGGACAGTTGGTTTCCCAGATGCCAAACTATGCCTGATATAATGCACGCAGGATAATTGTTTTTCCAAGATGCCCACCTATGCCTGATACAATGCATGTAGGACAGCTGGTTTTCCAAGATGCCAAACTATGCCTGATACAATGCATGTAGGACAGTTGGTTTCCAAGATGCCCACCTATGCCTGATGCAATGCATGTAGGACAGCTGGTTTTCCAAGATGCCAAACTATGCCTGATACAATGCATGTAGGACAGTTGGTTTCCAAGATGCCCACCTATGCCTGATGCAATGCATGTAGGACAGTAGGTTTCCCAGATGCTCAGCTATGCCTGATACAATGCATGTAGCACTGTTGGTTTCCCAGATGCCAAACTATGCCTGATATAATGCACGCAGGATAATTGATTTTCCAAGATGCCCACCTATGCCTGATACAATGCATGTAGGACAGCTGGTTTTCCAAGATGCCCACCTATGCCTGATATAATGCACGCAGGATGATTGATTTTCCAAGATGCCCACATATGCCTGATACAATACATGTAGGACAGCTGGTTTTCCAAGATGCCAAACTATGCCTGATACAATTCATGTAGGACAGCTGGTTTTCCCAGATGCTCAGCTATGCCTGATACAATGCATGTAGCACTGTTGGTTTCCCAGATGCCAAACTATGCCTGATATAATGCACGCAGGATAATTGATTTTCCAAGATGCCCACCTATGCCTGATACAATGCATGTAGGACAGTAGAATTCCCAGATGCTCAGCTATGCCTGATACAATGCATGTAGGACTGTTGGTTTCCCAGATGCCAAACTATGCCTGATATAATGCACGCAGGATGATTGATTTTCCAAGATGCCCACATATGCCTGATACAATACATGTAGGACAGCTGGTTTTCCAAGATGCCAAACTATGCCTGATACAATTCATGTAGGACAGCTGGTTTTCCAAGATGCCCAACTATGCCTGATGCAATGCATGTAGGACAGTAGGTTTCCAAGATGCCAAACTATGCCTGATACAATGCATGTAGGACAGTTGGTTTCCAAGATGCCCACCTATGCCTGATGCAATGCAAGTAGGACAGTAGGTTTCCCAGATGCTCAGCTATGCCTGATACAATGCATGTAGGACTGTTGGTTTCCCAGATGCCAAACTATGCCTGATATAATGTATGCAGGATATTTAATTTTTCCAAGTTGCTCACCTATGCCTGATACAATGCATGTAGGACAGCTGGTTTTCCAAGATGCCAAACTATGCCTGATACAATGCATGTAGGACTCTTGGTTTCCCAGATGCCAAACTATGCCTGATACAATGCACGCAGGATAATTGGCTTTCCAAAATGCCCACCTATGCCTGATACAATGCATGTAGGACTGTTGGTTTCCCAGATGCCAAACTATGCCTGATACAATGCACGCAGGATAATTGGTTTTCCAAGATGCCCATCTATGCCTGATACAATGCATGTAGGACAGTTGTTTTCCCAGATGCTAAACTATGCCTAATACAATGCATGTAGGACAGCTGGTTTTCTAAGATGCCAAACTATGCCTGATACAATGCACGCAGGATAATTGGCTTTCCAAGATGCCTACCTATGCCTGATGAAATGCATGTAGGACAGTTGGTTTCCCAGATGCTAAACTATGCCTAATACAATGCATGTATGACAGCTGGTTTTCCAAGATGCCAAACTATGCCTGATACAATGCGTGCAGGATAATTGGTTTTCCAAGATGCCCATCTATGCCTGATACAATGCATGTAGGACAGTTGGTTTCCCAGATGCCAAACTATGCCTGATACAATGCAGGCAGGATAATTGGTTTTCCAAGATGCCCATCTATGCCTGATACAATGCATGTAGGACAGTTGGTTTCCCAGATGCTAAACTATGCCTAATACAATGCATGTAGGACAGCTGGTTTTCTAAGATGCCAAACTATGCCTGATACAATGCATGCAGGATAAGTGGTTTTCTAAGATGCCCATCTATGCCTGATACAATGCGTACTGGACATCTAGTTTTCCCAGATGCTCAGCTATGCCTGATATAATACACATAAGACAGTTTGTTTTCAAAGATGTCCAGATTATGCCTGATAAATTGCACGCAGATGTTTGTTTGCCTGTGAAACAAGACATATCATGTGATCACCTGTGGCAGGCTGGCAGTATCCTTTAAAGTTGTCCACTCTTACTCAAGCAATTCCTATCTTATGTTTATTGGCACAGCCAGATTAGATATCCAGTTGGATTGTCCCATAAGCTCTGAAATTATGGCTTTTGAATTACCAAAATTTGTAAAAATTGACAGTCTGCTCTTTAATTCAAATAGTTCTTTTCAAAATTTAATATTCACTAAATATTTAACTTGGTCATAATGTTTATGGAAATAATATCGCTGCCAAGTTCGATAACCTGTTTGACCCTCTAAGTCTCTCTGGAGTTTTTGCCCTGGAATTACTCAAAATTGTGAAAACTGACAGTATCCATTCTCTAACTTGAGCAGTTCTAACCCTCGGCACAAATTGATAACTCATAGCTACATTGTTGCAAAGGCTCTTGAGTCATGTCCCTTGAATAACTAAAAATTGTAAGAATTGACAGTGTCTGGTCTCAAACTTGAGCAGTTCTTATTGCATGTTCTCCATTCTTAGTCACATTGTTTTCAGGCATAATATCTAGGACATGTTTGGTAACCAGCCAGTCACTCTTTAGTTATGGCCCTTGAATTGCTTAAAATTGCTAAACGTGACAGTTTCCACTTAATAACTTAAGCAGTTCCTATCCAGTGTTCACCATTCACTTAGTCAGAATGTTTAAGGGCATATTATGTTGGCAATATTCAGTAACCAGGTGGATTGTTTTTATTGCTCTGAAGTTATGGCCCCTGAACTTAAGCACATTGACAACTAGTTTGCTCAACAAGTAGAATAAATAATTTTCTGTGACAGGTGTTTATTGTAACAGTTTGCCACTCTTGTTTTTGTTAGTGTTGTACCTTATCCAACATAAAATAATGATTCTTGTATCTTGTTGGTTATTTGGGTTAAGAACTCAGTTAGGTGATCATTACAGGGCCCTTTTGTTTGTAGGTGTGACTATATGCACTGTTTACCAATAACAGCAACTCCTCAATAAGAATGTTAGTAGTTTCTAATTAGGTGATAATGTCAAATGCTCTGCCGGAAGCTTTCCAGGTTCTTTAGCAAGGCAAGTCAAGTATAAAGCACCTGTACCCAGAACTAATCAGAAAGGCAGTAATTTTAGTTTGAGAAGTTAGGTTCCAACTCTTGACCCTGACTTTGTATACCACTGGACCACTGCAGGTTCTGTTCTGGAGAAAATGATCATGAAATCGGGTATTCTACAAGGTACAGAAGGAAATTAAAAAGCTTCTAACTGTTTTAATTGTTGGCACCCTTGGCAAAAGTTCCTAACTAGCAAAATTGAAAATATTAAAGGTCAGCATCACATTATGTGTGGTACATCTTTTACAACACAAGCAGTTCCCATACAATAATACCACAAAACAACGCCACCACCATATTATACCCTAGACTATGTAGACCTCTATCACCTCACCGCTACCAGGAACCTAAACTACATAATATTACACATTCATGTGCACAATATTCTTCTAAGTTCTTCTTTCGAAGAACAATTTGCAGGTGGAATACCCTCCCAAGCAATGTACAGGTCAATTCCCAGTCTTAGTCCCCTTATTTGTGATTTTTTTTTTTTTATTACTGAGGACTTTTTGTTAGTCCCCTACTGATTGAAAACCAGTTTCGGGAACTATAGGAATGTGCTTTTCCGTTCGCAATTTTGTGTTTGGTCCATAACTCTGTCATTCATGAAGGGATTTTACTTGGTACAAATGTTCCCCATGATGAGAAAATGTGTCATGCATAAAACCCGGATCCCTGGCTCAAAAGTCAAGGTCATAATTTGAGGTCAAAGGTCAACATGACCTTTTTCCTGTCCAGTCCATAACTCTGCCATCCATGAAGGGATTTTAATATTACTTGACAAAAATGTTCACCACCATGAGACTGAGTGTAAAGCGCAAAAACTAGGTCCCTAGATCTAAGGTCAAGGTCACACTTAGAGGCCAAAGTTCAGATACAAGAATGACTTTGTCCAGAGCATTTCTTCTTCATGCATGGAGGGATTTTGATGTAACTTAGCACAAATGTTCACCATCATGAGATGGATTGTCATTTGCAAGAACTAGGTCCCTAGGTCTAAGGTCAAGGTCACAATTACAGGTCAAAGTGAAGTTCAAGAATGACTTTGACCAGAGCATTTCTTCTGCATCTATAGAGGGATTTTGATGTAACTTGGCACAAATGATCACCACCATGAGGCACCCTTGTTTTTAGAATTACTTCCCTTTGTTTTTACTATAAATAGCTTATATTGTAACTTTCTTATTACTGGTTGGACCACTTTTCTGTGGTACAACACGCATGTTACATCCAATTTTTAGATTTTTAGGTGTATTTTAACCTATCTCTACCTGATAAAGAGTTTTTGTATGGACTTATATTATATAGATTTTTTTAGAATTTACTTCCCTTTGTTGTTACTATAAATAACAGTAGAGAAAATTAGGTGCCTTCCATTAGGGGACTTTGTATTGCATGGCAATACTTCATTCACTTGTTCTTTTAAACCTTGAACTTTGTGAGATCTTTCTCATTTATAACAACTGTCATGACTTGCACCTGTGTGTTTAATATCCATTAAGCCTGCAAAGTATAACATAAATGAATATTGATAAGTTAATTATCTCCCTTTTCTTGCTGAAAGAAATTTAGAAAAAAAGCTTGTTGCATAACACAAGAACCTACAGTGGTATGTTTAGGACAGGCATTTATTTTTTCAAAGATTAAATGATCTCATACACACAACATCTTATCTCGAGCACACAATATATTAACTTGTGCGCATGACATCTAAATTGTCTCGTGAGCTCGACATCTTATCTCGTGCACACAACATCTTATCTCAAGCGCACTACATGTTATCTATGTATATTAAGGCCCTTTGTGTGATTTTAGGTCATCAGTAAAAACATAGATAAGTAGACAAGTAGATAATTATGGTCCAGCCTATTCAGAGGTTGTTTCCCACAAGCACAATGTCATCCTATCTTCAAAATTGAACGAACACAATTAATAATACTAACTGCATGTTAGAAAAGCAACAAATTGCAGTTTGACTGATAGTATCAATAATTGTCAGCATGTTGTCAGAAAAGTTATAAAATTGCATGCGTGAATTAAGAGAAAACCGGGAAATTCTTTGATATATGGGTGAAGCCTACACAATCAATCTTTATTTTGTCAAGGACTTAAATTTACTTCTTTGCGTCATCACTGATTTTTGCTGCCTTTTTTATCAGTTTATCATGTATTTAAATTACTACCCTGCAAACCTGTGAAATGGTTACAAGTATAAATGAAACAAAAGCAAAAAAGTGGCGGCAGTCGTATGTTTTTAATAATGATCTGAATACACACAAAGCGTCATAATATATATACAATCAAACCTGTCTATAAAGGCCGCCCTTGGGAAAGTCAAAATGTGGTCTTTATTGGGAGATGGTCTTTATTCACAGGTTAAAATACACTGTAAATGTTAAAATTGGAAACAAATAATGTGGTCTTTAGAGCCAGGTGGTCTCTGTTCAGGGGTGGTCTTTAACACAGGTATAGATAAGATGTTGTGTGCTCGAGATAAGATGTCATGCGCACGAGATAAGATGTTGTGTGCATGAGATAAGATGTCGTGCGCACAAGATTAGATATTGAGCACTCGAGATGAGATATTGAGCACTTGAGATAAGATGTGCGCATGAGATAACATGTTGAGCGCTTGAGATAAGATGTTGTAAGCTCGGGACAAGATGTTGTGTGCACAGGATAAGATGTCGAGCGTTCGAAATAAGATGTTGTGTGCTGAAGATAAGATATTGTGCGCACAAGATAAGATGTCGAGTGCTTGAGATAAGATGTTGTGCACTCGAGTAAGATGTTGAGCACTCGAGGCAATATGTTGTGCACTCGAGATAAGATGTTGTGTGCATGAGATAAGATGTTGAGTGCTCGAAATAAGATGTTTTGCACTCGAAATAAGATTATATGTGCACGAGATAAGATGTCAAGCACTCAAGATAAGACTTTGTGCGCATGAGATAACATGTCGAGCGCTCGAAATAAGATGTCATGCATTCAAGATGTAATAGGACAGAATTCTTACCACTTTCATTCGTAATTAATTTTGTGTCATTTTCAGTATCGACATCGCCATTTTGGAAACTCAACCTAATGTTAAGATAATACACCTTTTGTTATTGGTCAGAATTTTACTATACCCTATTTTCATTGGTTAGCGTATTTGATTCGTTTGAGAACTTGTTTATTCCTTAATTAACCAATCAATTGTATTTGTTCTGCCTATGACCGAATACATTCCGAGACACAAGGGGCGGATACTTCTAAGGTCAGTATAAGAAAGGCTTAGCCTTGACAACTAAATCTGGACTTAGTCCACTGCTATCAATGAATATCGTTGACCACTAATACGGCCACAAATCTATATTCAATTACATTAATATAAAATATAATTCTTTAAATACAATTACAATATAATTCTTTATTCAATAAATAAGTATAATTGAATATATACTAAATAAAATATATTAGTCACTATACATTTCTTGATTGTTTAATAACAGTGTCCAACATTCAGTTCCACTGAGTAATACAAGTGTGTTTGTGATTATCCGTCTGTCTGTCCGTCTAACGCCAAGACTTAAATGTGATCACTTGCAGCCTGTCAATCCGAGGTTATGCTGAGAACCTGGGGCAGCTATTACATTGGTGCCATGAGTGTGGTGACTAGCCTTGGAATCCTAGAGCTAGGGTGAAGCAACGGCTGGGTTAGTCAAAAGAATCTGAGTTTGTCTTTGAAAAAAGGAGGGAGGTATATAATTAGTCTATGATATCGATTGTCCAATTAGCTCAGTTGGTAGAGCATCTGACTTGCACGCAGAAGGTCGCAGGTTTGAGTCCTGTATCGGGCTGCACATTTTTCCGCTCCTATTACAGATATAAGATTTTGTGTGCACGAGATAAGATGTTGTGCGCTCGAGATAAGATGTTGTGCACACTAGATAAGATGTTGTGCGCGCCAGATAATTCAATCTTAAAAATATAAATGCCTGTCCTAAACATACCACAGTAAGAACCACAACTCTGTCAGAATGCCAAGAAATGTTTGAACTTTACTATATAAATACACACATTTGCGACAGTGGACCAGAGAAGGCCCTGCAAATTAGTCAGAAAAGAAGAAAAAGAAGAAGGGATTGTCACAATAATAGAAGTGCACAAAAACGTGACTCTGACAGAAAATTGTTTAATGTATGTATGAGTTGCTGTCTCTCAGACTGGTTAGGAGATTACAAGATATATATGCTTTCCGTATCAATGAAAATTTAGTCCAAGGTAGACAACTCCATTAAACATAATTTATCTCGCTGTCAAGGGAGACAAATTCCATCTCCCGTCAATCATTCTGACGTCACGAAACAACGCTTGTACATTGAGCGCACCTGTCGTCAATTTCAAACCAAATTGCAGAAGGCGTGGTTTTCTCATTTTTGGGCACATTTTGAAAACACGAACGGAGACGCTTCGATAGGTTTTAAAGAACATACAGAATAGATAAACTTCCGCTTATTGTTGTTTACAAATTGTGTAATGGAAAAGTAAATGCATTTTCAGTTTGGTATTGGATTTGTCTATTATTGTGTGTTATTCAGATTCATGGAGTTTGTTGTTAAAACTTACTAAAAGTAAAAGCATGTATCTTACACACGCTGTGTAGTTCGGATTTTAATTATTTCAGGCGATTTGTGAAACAGAAAATGGCTACCTGCGGAGACGGTCCCCCATATTCTCCATCGGATAAGAGACGGGAAGCTGACATGGTATATTTCGATCATTTAGAATGTTAAAAATTCACTTTCATTACATGTTAGTCCAGCTAATTTGACGCGATCCTAGGAGATATTTTTTTCATAGATGGGCAATATCCCCACTTGGGGCGGTATTTGGGAATACCGAAAACTACTCCATTACCGAAAACTACCGAAAACCAGTTTTGATTACCGAAAACTACTTATATTTCTAAAAGTATTACTGTTTTGGAATTTAAGTTAATATATTCTGATAACATATAATAATATATATTAACAGACGAAATTTTGAAGAAATTTGACAATTTTAAAGTGGTTTAATTTGGATTTTATTAAAATGAGTGATAATTGTAAACTGAGTTACTTCCCTTTGATAAAATAATCGAATAGTATTAAATGTCATTGTCGTCACAAGTTTGTTTTATTTGAAAATAATGTTATAAATAATTGTATTATTAAACATTATCAAATTATGATTGCATATGATTTTTTAAAGACCAGTGTTTTAGAGAACAGCGGATGTTAATGGATTATTATAGGTAGATAAAATAAATAATTGTATCATGTATCGTAGAAAAATAAATAATTAGTCAGCTACACAAGTATTAATACTGTGTCATGTTTCTTGAGCTGTTCTCACATTCAATCAATCAAATCCGCTATCTCATATATTTGATTGCATATTTTAAATTGACATGTACATAATCACAAACCTTTAGCCTTTTTTGTTACCGTCACCGTACGTACATTAATTTTCCGTTTACGTTGTCCAGGTTTTTTGCCTTCTGTCCTTGGGCCAACTACAGTACTTCGTCCGTCAGTCGAAGTGACAAGTTTGTCATCCTTAACAACATATTGTCTATAGCGTCGGTACAGCTTAGTCCGTTCTTGTTCAGTCATGTCGATCCAACTTGCCTTGGAGACCTCGAAGTGCTTGTGCGTTACCGCCAGGCGATATTTGCCCGTTGAGAGAAGGGCACTTCGAAGCTCCTGATATTGACCTGTGACAACTCGTTTTGTGAGGCGAACAAACTCTGATAGACTTTTGGTTTCCCAATTGACAGGCTGTTTAAGGACGTGGTTGATGGACTCAGAGTTGTTGTTTGTCCAGTTGCTGGGGATTAAGCCTTCTCTCATTGGTTCATTAACTTTGGATTTTAGGTTTGGTTGAAGTCTTTTGCTAAAGTACTGAACAAATTTACTGGAAAAATTTGTACAGTATTCTACAATGTCGTCACTAAGAGTGTCAAAGGTAGCGTCGTCTGTTGCGTTCACAAGTCCGTTTGTCCCAAATATTTTCCCCATAATGACCTCCCTGTCTGCAATAGGAACCCCCTCGTCAATCAAGTGCTGTCGGGTGTTTTCCTTCAAATGTCTAGTACATAAAACATGACTAGAGCATGGAAACTCAGTCACGATTGCCTTGACCATTGCCTGTTCTTCGTCGGAACCTATAACGAGTTTCGCTAGGTTCGTCCCCAACTTCAGTCTAAGATGGTGAAAAAAGTGACTATATGTTTCATAGTCACTATTGTCATGGATGAACATGGGTCCAATGAACAGTGGCGGTTCGTTCGTCTTGTCACCGGTCACTGTCAACTGCTTGAAACAAGTGACCGTCACGTGCATCTTACATAGGTTGAAGATCTTGTCCACGCCTAAAGCAGTCCGTCCAGAGCAACACATCGTCTTGATGTCGTCAATTTGTTCGTCTGTATAGAGTAAGAATGTCGGGGTTTTACCACCAGTCCTGATTGAGGCCTGTACGAAATTGTCATTGTCTGTAACCAAATTGTCCAGATGGCATATCTGGTCTGCAATGTTTGTCGTAAGTAATTGTCCGTTGTCTTCAGCAGTCTTTGACTTGACGTAACGAGCTTTCTGGTAAATTGTCTCTATCTCAGGTCTTGTCGTTTCGTCGTATTTGTCCTTCATTGTCAAGTATATGTCAGCAGGTTTACATTTCTGTTTTAGAAAAAAAAAATGATGAAAAACCACATTCACAATGTTTCACTAGTAACCAAGAAAACAGAATTCATGCCGGTGATAACGTCTTCTTTAAAATGATCTAAAATCACAAGGAACTTTAACAACGTATAAACCTTTGAATTTCTTTCCTTCTTATATTTCATTATTTTATCTTTACGGACGTGCAATGCGGTATGGGGACATTTGCTAAATGACGGACGGGAAGCAGACATGAAAAGAATTTGTAAACTTTTAAGGCTATAAGTTATAGCCAAATACTATATTGCAGTGTATTATATTATTATACAATTATACCTTTTCGTACGGCACATATGTGCATATATTACCAGTCCGTACGTGACGGAAAATATGTATGACCAATCATGTGACTTGACTTCTCTGCACGTGCTTGTGGAAGTAAATAGATTTTGTCATTGAGAATTACCAGAGACTTAAAAAACATGAGATAAGCAACTTCATTGAATCCAGAAATATCTCATGTGACTGAATTTGTAACAATTAAAACTCACAGACCATTCATCATACAAACATACAAAAAAAACCATATTTTCTGAAAGCTTAGATATTCAAGGTAAAAATATTTTCATATTTGCATTTATCTTTTAAATTTTATCCTCGCATACTTGATGCTTTTAGGAAACGTAAAGCATAAAATGTTTTATATTTGCTACAAATTGAAGAAATTTCTGCTGACACGCGTGAAATTTGAAGCATATAACAGGTCAGTACCATATAACAGTCTGTGACGGTAAGCTATATAAACGAAATCGTACTCAAAAGACTTTATATGAACATTAACGTGAATAACATGATCTCCATTTTCAGATAAAGTACATCAATTAATTAGATTTAAATAACAAATAACATGTTTGACGGGTCACGGCATATTTTATGTCCGTACTGGACGGAAAATAGACTGTTTGCACGTGTTATGAGCGTTGCAAATTTCCTGCATATTCAAGTAATTATTGCTTGATAAATGTTTATAACTATCCTGCTGGTTATTGGAAAAGACATTTTTATTTTAAAAAAAGACATCAGTCAAAACGATTTCTTGAAGATTGTTGAAAGTTTTTATAATTGGTCAGTGAAATACGTATCTGTTTTAATGCATACTAATTTTGAAAATACTTCATTATTATCCAAAAATCAATACGTTTATCCACAGTTGATTCTAAAATCATAACGGCTGAATATAAAAGAAGTTATATTTACCTTGACAAAGCTGCACTTGCATCGTAGTTAAATCCAGAGAAAACACAACATTTGCACAGAAAGTTTAAGTGAGCAGCAGACCAAGTTTTCAAGTCCTTAGAACTTAAATTTGCACAATCACTATGTACCCAATTCTGACAATTGGAACAATGTATGCCTTCATGGCACTCAAGAGCACAGACAGAGCATGGATATTCCATAATGAAACCAAAGACAATGGTACTGAGGCTACTTTTTCGTAAGCTTAAATATACGTTAAAAACAAAGAAGACAACAAGCTATGAAGAATTAAAATGAGTGACAAAACTTTTTTTTATGTAGTTTCTTCTGATGTTAAGTAGATTAAAGAGAAGCGGGTTCAATAAGAATCAATTTCAAGATATATTGTTTTTAATAATTACCTTTAATGTGTCGTTTGAAAGCTCAGATTAAAGACACATTGTTATCACCTTAAAGAACTTGAGCGGGAATGTATTTAGCACCATACAGATGGATTAAAGATGCACGTGCAAACCTGAAAAGACTCTAAATTTAAAATTAACACTCATTAAATAATAAGTTAATATATCAAAAAAATAATTTTCAACCAGGTATGAAAAACATTTATACTTACCTTTGAACTTCTTTCTTCAAACACTCTACAAATAAACTCACCGTTTTAATGACTCGTTGATATTTTCTTTCGACTAAAAGTGCAAACTTTCTATTAAGACAACAATTAATTTTTCTCAAAAATCAACTTAATAATTTTATATTCATATTACGGAAACTCTAAAACAAATCAGTGTAACTGATTTTGTACAGTATATATATGAAAGGGAAGTAACTCAATGTTTCATTTTCAAAGCGTAATCAATAATGTCGGATTAAACACTTAAACATGGACGAATTAATTCAAAATTTCGTCTGTTAATATATATTATTATATATTAATAGTATGTATTAAATTTAATATCATAATAATAATACTTTTAGAAATATAAGTAGTTTTCGGTAATCAAAACTGGTTTTCGGTAGTTTTCGGTAATGGAGTAGTTTTCGGTATTCCCAAGTACCCCACTTGGGGTGTAGATTGCCCGTCACAAATATAAAAACAATCTGAATGTCAAATTATTTTGACTACATTACATGTATCAGGTCGGAGACTACATGCATCAGGTCGGAGACATCCCCTGGATTGAGAGACATTCTCTCGATCTAAACATTGTCTCTCGTTTGAAAGACAAAAATTTTGTTTAAGCATTATAATGCTTAAGCAAACTTCTATGGCAATGTGTTTCTTGTAAAGTTTACTTGAAATAACAAATTGCTTCAATGAATAAATAATGCAACTGTAATGAAATAATTGTTTTAATAATGATTTCATGTTTTTTCAACACTTGAGCTAAATAAGTCTTTCGATCGAAAGACATTTTGTCTTTCAAATGAGAGACATTGTTTAGATCTAGAGACATCTCCGACCTGTGTATATTGTTCTGTAGTTACACTCATATTTGCTGAAGTTATAAGATGTGTCTTTGGACCTGTTACCTTTTATAAAACCATGAGGATGATGAATGTCAAAGCTGTGATGATGACAATGATGAAACAAGGTGTCTATGGTTACAAATCTGTACCTAGTAGAATACTTGGAGGAAGAAACCAGAGATGGAGGAAGAAACCAGAGATCAAACTCTGGACCCTTTTGTCCATTGTTGGGTTAGGGTTGGGTGATGTAGTAGTCCTAAATATAAGACCTGACATAACTCATATCACTTTATAAGTTCATTTTAGTTGATATTTTATATTTTTTTATTTTCCATGTATAATGAAAAAGGCTTTGATAGTAAAAATGTAAAATGTCAGAATATTGAATGTTGAACGTCAAATGACAACTTTTTCACGTCTAATTTGGACTAGGTGATGTAGGTAAAGGGTTAGTCGAACTAATCCGACGTATACAGTTTGTTTTATATTGTGACGGTCAAACTGTAGCGGTGGCTGCAAAAGTCAGAAATTAAAAAGCAGCCACTCAGCGACAGTAAGCTTGTCTAGATAAAGGGTAAACTAGACATGCCTACTGTCACTGAGTGGCTGCTTTTTAATTTCTGATACTTACAGCCTCCACAGTTTTACAGTTTGACCGTCACAATAGTCAATATAAAACAAACTGTATGCAAGGGATTAGTTCGATTGAGGGTAAACCAAACTGCAGGGCTTGTATACCTGCAATCAGTATAACTTTTAAAATCCGATCAGTACAGATTTGTACCTCCAAACAACTCTGGAGAGGATTGGCTTTGAGTACAGACCTCTTTTAGCAGCTGTTGTGGGTTATTTATATCTTTAATTTCATTGCAAAAGGGTATTAATGCTTTTATTCTTAGATGAAGTAAGTTTATGTGCAGTATTGTAAGTTGTACTTATGTAACCATATAAGTATGCTAATTCCTAATTTGGATAGCTGCTTTTTTCTGTTTTTAAGATAAAATTACAAGCATTGTGGTACTCCAATCAATATTCACCTAAACTTTAATTGAAATGGTTCACTCTTCCAGTTCGAAAGGTAAATAACTGACAGACACCAAGTAATTCTAACAGAATCAAACAAACAGTAAGTTACTGTAGTAAGATTACACACAAAAATGTTGAATTATGTTGTTACAAATTTTATCCTTTTTTAGATTTAAATAATATATTAAGGGCATTATTTCAAACTGTAGGAACTAAGATTGGCATAATTATTTTTTCCACATGTTTAGTGAACATTATGAGACGCAATGTGAGATTCCACAAAGGAAATTCCACAAACAGATCCTTCAACTAGTGCCGATTAATGGATTATAAAATCAAACTGTTTTCCATTAATTTGCAATAAAATCAAAGATTTTGTGAACTCACAGTAGTTGAAAAAAGGTGGCCCATACTCCTAGACAATCCTAGAGGTTAAGTATGGTCCCATACACTTGCATTCTTGAGGTACAGATAAGTACCTGTGGACATTTCCATGATTAAAACACAAAAGGATGATGAAAGCCAAAACAACAATGTTACAAAAGTTAGTGGTGAAATCTGGAGACAAGAAATATGATCCTTGCTTTGTGCTGAATGACATGTCTTGCACAGTCTGAAAAAAAAAGCCCACAGTGAATGAGGATGCAATTGAAACAAGCAAAATTATATCACATTTCATCATCTTAGACATTGGTGCAACTTTCATGGTATGTGATTCATAATTCAAGATACTACACGAAAAAAGAATGTATTTGGGATATGCTGCATCTATATTAGGTATTTTATGAAAATGACATGGAATTATGCATTTATATCTTCCTGTAAGTTCACATAAACATTGTCCAGCATACAAACAAAGTATGTGCAGGAGCTGGGTCCATTATACATAAGGTCAAGGTCACCAAGTTGTTATACTTTAATAGGTTATTTTTAAGGTTTAAAGTTTTCCCGCAACCTTTGTTTTTCTGTCAGAGGAACTAGAAATTTGCACATTATTATGAAGGTAACTTTATTGTTTTATAATTTACAGATGTCTCAAGGTGCTGGTATTGAGACGGGTGAGGGGAAGATGTGCAGTCGATGTGGTACCGCTTGTCCAGGTTTCCAGCTTCACTACTGGAGGTAAATTCAGACTAATATTGTCTCAGTATCTGTGTTTTTTTTTGCATGAAAAGTTTCCGCACCAGCCAAGGATCTGATAGAGTTAGGGTAAGAAATAAGAGTAGGGGGGCTTAGGACATTCCCAGGAAAAATCCTTAATTCAGGAAAATCTGGTGCATTCTTGAGTGATTTCCACACTGGTAGCATTAAAACATTTTACCAGGAATTTTCATAAAATACGTATGAATTTATTTAGTGTTAAATTAAAAAATATACTATTACTAATTTTAATACATTTACAGTAATTCTGATAGAAAAAAAGATTCCAACTAATGATCAGATGAAGATTTCAAACTGAAGTCCCGCCAGTAGCATTTATAGATGTGAATAAATGTTGACTTCATGATGATAACAATTAACTTCCAGATTTCAGTTACTGTAGTATACTGAAAAGAATGTTACGAGTTTATATCATTTTTATGTTAAAGCATAGAAATCATCCTGGTTTTAAGACAATTTTCACAAATGAAAAATATGCTGTTGAAGATATTGTGGTGTAGTGAGCAATGAGTCACTTGATTCAATCATAGACTGTCCTTCCCTAATTGAGTTTAGAAGTTTCTGTGATGAATTGAGCTGGTCCCTTTATTCAACAATCTATCTTCTCTCTCTGCGATTTCTCCTGCAAGTAAATGGAATCAATCATTATTTATGTCAGTGTCTTTTTGGAGGCTAAAATTTTGCTGCAGTTACTTGCTGCATTCAAGCTTCTTGTTAAATTTAAAACTTTTGAGATATCTATTTCAGAACTGTAATATTCCCAAAAAATGTCAAATTCATTAGATTTAAGGTCACAAAATTTGCCAATATATACACATATACATACGTTTGATTTAACCATTGTGCCTCTTACTATAGTATAATAGAGATTTTATGTCAGTAAAGAGTTTGATCCTTGGGAACGTGAAGGTTTTTTTCCGAAGATAATGTGGTCTGCAGGTTCAGTTAGAGAATCCAGGCGCATTGGTAACATTAACTGACTTCCTTTTATGAAAAGCGTAAAATTAAGCAGATCTGTGCATTTTGTATAAAAGAGAACTTTTTCAGATCCCTGTTTTGTAGTAAAGATAAACAAGAAAGAAATGCTCTCATAAAACTTATAGGGTGTGAACAAGTTGGGCCACATTTATGTCATATTAAATATGGCAACATAAAAATTTTATGATTGTGTCCTGAAGTTAAAATGTTAAAAGTTTAGTCATAATCCTAATTGTGAAATGTAAACAGGTGCAAAAAAATCTTAGGATAGATTTTATGTTTGACTTGATATTCAGTACATGATTGAAAATTGAAATAACAATCATTTATGTTTAAAAAACCATCGTAAAACCCTGGTTTATAGAATTTATAAGTTTACCGATTGCGATCGATACTAAATTTAGACATTAAAAAGTTTACCAAGTATGGTTAATCATGAATTTAATAAAAGTAAGCAAAAAGCATTTCAAGTTCGGTAAATATATTATACTTGAATTTATAGGATGAAGTTATATCTCCCATAATAATAATGGTGAAGTGTTCGATACTTGAGCCACAAGTAATCAGTATTTGTTTGAGTTTCCGGTAAAACGTGCATCCACCAGCAGCTGTTCCATGTTGACTTTTTTTGTCACCGAGAGCTCTCTTTGTTCATAATGGCCTGCCATTATTTAATGGAAACCTAATATTTATACTCCTTATCAATGAGTGCTCTGCTTTCCGTTTCAATTGATTTGAAATTGCTTGATTTTCTCACTAGCTCTTTTCTGAACATTTTTGATGGCATGGGTATCTTATACATAGTATTTGATTTTTAAGTGAAAAAGAATAAAAATGAAGTCAAAATGAAAAAAATATGTATTCTGTTTTTTTAGTTGTTACTCAAGCTTTAAATTGTAGCGTAAAATATTATCGTATTACCATTTACCAGATCATGTTTTTCAGCAAAAAGTACGCTATTGTTTTGGCATGTTAAGTTCACTTGGAGAAAACAGTTAGCTTTTCTGTCTTGTGCCAAACCTTTTCACTTGTTAGATCGTAATCTACTAATTATCACATAGGGTGTTGACTTTACAGTTAGGTTAAGTTTTTTTTGCAACACTTGAGATCTCACTTGTGACCCTTTCTGCTGGGCGCTTGTCAGTCAAATCAATTGGGGTGGTTGTGTGATTTTGCAAAGACCTAATTGTGTGTAAAATTGTCATTTTAAAGGTGATTTTAAGGAATTCTACAGTTGGCTTATCTGAGTATATCAGATGAGACCTCTAGTACAATCTGGTAATTTGATCATTTGCTCTGTATTGTAATCTTCAGATTTGGTAAGATTAATCACTTCACCTGTAGCTAATTAATATGTTCCCAAAATTATATAAAACTTAGGAAGTACTATACTGTCATAGTTTTTAGCTCGACTATTCGAAGAATAGGGGAGCTATCCTACTCGCCCCGGTGTCGGCGTGAGCGTTAGCGCGAGCGTGAGCGTCATACAAATGTTAAAGTTCGCGTACCACCCCAAATATTTTCAAAGTCCATTGAGATATTGCTTTCATATTTTGCATACTTGTTTACCATCATGACCCTAGTCAGTAAAAAGGAGGAGGCAACTCTATTAAGCATTTTGACTGAATTATGGCCCCTTTTCGACTTAGAATAATTGTTAAAGTTTGCTAACCACCCCAAATATTTTCAAAGTCCATTGAGATATTGCTTTCATAATTTGCATATTTGTTTACCATCATGACCCCAGTCTGTAAAAAGGAGGAGGCAACTCTGTCAAGCATTTTGACTGAATTATGGCCCCTTTCAACTTAGAATAAATGTTAAAGTTTGCGTACCACCCCAAATATTTTTGAAGTCTATTGAGATATTGCTTTCATATTTTGCATACTTGTTTACCATCATGACCCCAGTCTGTAAAAAGGAGGAGGCAACTCTGTGAAGCATTTTGACTGAATTATGGCCCCTTTTCGACTTAAATAATGCTTATTGTAATGTTAAAAGTTTTACTCATAGCTTATATTATACTATCAAGCACTAAGAATAGTCGAGCGCGCTGTCCCCTGACAGCTCTTGTTACATGTACTAATTAGTAACATTGATATTCTGTTAAGAAATTGTTTAAAGTTTATGTATCCATGTAAATATTTGTCTCTAAAAGTTTTAAATATGATGCTTTATTTGTCCCGATTGTCCAGTGATGGTTTATTTGAGTACTTTGTTTAACCAAACTTCCATCAGTTTGTTAAAACAAAAATTCCCAGGAGGTTTTAAAATATATAATTAGATATTAATTTACAGACATCCTGACCTGACAGATTTCAAAATGTACTAAGGTGTCAGAAAGATGATATTTGGGCTGTTGATAAACAAAGAATAGGATCAAATTTTTGAGGTCTTTCATCTACCTGTATTGTTCACAAAGTACCATAACAGCCTGGGCTTTCTGCTTGTTTTTACTCAGTTTGTGTTGTTTCAAGGGCATCCTGTCTGTCTTATTGAAGATTTTCTTTTTCCAGTCTGTCTTAATATGGTCTTTTAAGTGGACTGCTGTAAAACTTTATATAGAATAATAGATATACAGACAGATAGTTTTGACTGTAGACAATGCAAAAGCCAGATTACACCAAAATACATAGGACTTTTATCAACTGAAAATATATAGATCTATTATCAACTTATGTTATATGTTATAATGGAAATAACACATACAACATACAGCAGTTGTATCGTAAAAAATCAGAATCTTGCACAGCGAATGTATGGAATAATGTAAATAGTCTGGTTTTCAATGGTAAACTTCTGCGGAAGTAGTTTGTATATTTTGTATGTTTTTTACCATCATCACCTAGGCAACAAACACAACTGAAGATAGTGATGATGAGATTTCTACAGGTCTGTTTTAACATCCTCACAATCATTAGGCTGAAAAAATAATTTTTACCGTAAGACCGTTGCCCCATGTGAGTTTTACCTGTAACACGTGGTAATACTTACTTCAGAACCAACATAGTGGAGTGAAAATGCTCGATGTCCTTGCCAAATTTTGTCCTAAGTAAAATTTATTACTTTTAATGATGTTTTGCTAAACGGCATCGATGGCCGAGTGGTTAAGGTCGTTGACTTCAAATCACTTGCCCCTCACCGATGTGGGTTTGAGCCTCACTCGGGGCATTGAATTCTTCATGTGTGGAAGCCATCCAGCTGGCTTACGGAAATTCGGTGGTTCTACCCAGGTTTCCGCCCCTGATGAAATAATGCACAGAGGGGCACCTGTGGTCTTCCTCCACCATCAAAGCTGGAAAGTCGCCATATGACCTGTTATTGTGTCAGTGCAACGTTAAACCCAACAAAACAAATAAACCTTTTAATTCTTAATTCGACAAATGTGGCAATTAAGTTGGAAGAGGTCTGTAACTTGAGTTGTGATAATCAGACTTGATTTGACTATACCAGCGATGCAGTGGCCATTTCGTTTAAGTCAAAATCCATATCAGAAAATTACTTACCCAGAACGGCATATGTTGGGTCAGCACATTATGTCTTTCGACCTTGGTTAGAAATACCAGAAGACAACTAATAGAATTAAGAATATATAAGCCATGCCATGGGAAAACTAACATAGTGTGTTTGCGACCAGCATGGATCCAGACCAGCCTGCGCATCCGTGCAGTCTGGTCAGGATCCATGCTGTTCGCTAATGGTTTCTCTAATTGCAGTAGGCTTTAAAAGCGAACAGCATGGATCCTGACCAGACTGCGCGGATGCGCAGGCTGGTCTGGATCCATGCTGGTCGCAAACCCACTATGTTGGTTTTCCCATGGCACAGCTCATATAACAGTAGGCATAGCTTGAAAAACAAGCATACATATGCAACATGGAGGAACTATTTCTTACAGGACCATTGTTTAAGTTTTGTAGCCATTAGATGTAGCCATTAAAATGAAATCTAAGAAGCAAGTGCATCGCAGTTTGCATTTCTCGTTTCTTTTATAAAATAACATGATGATTGTACAAGATTTTCATGCTAGAAACATTTATTATTATGACAATTTATTATTGCTAGCTCATTATACAGAGGCTATGTAGACAAGTTTCTCATATGGGTGACATTGTTAGATTTATTTTACCTTATGAATCTGAGAAAACTGATTAAACACAGTGACACAGCAAATACAAGTGGTAATTGATACACTTCCATTAAGATGTTATTATATTATTTGTCATTTGACTTAAAGAATAAATGAAATTACGTAAATGAATGTTCCACTTAAAGACTTCTTTCTGTAAAGAAACCTTTTTATTCCAGCCTTTATGAGCAGACAGGCCTTTTCTTAACATTTGATGTGTTGGATATTAATGCTCAATACCTCATTTTAGAAATGGGTGTATCCCGAAATCTGGTGCATGATTGTTTGACTGTCTTTTAATATTTACTATTATTCTTCCCAGTTGATGTTGTCAGCGTGTGACTTCCTGTTGTGATATTTATTCTTAAATAATGAGTTTTGCAGAATTAATACTACCATTTTGTAAAAATTTCATTGAAGTCATTGCATATAATACTACATTCTTCTTTATGTATCAATGGAATAACTTGCATTGCCTGATAAATTTATAAGTCACAATGAAGAAGTGTTTTCTATGCATTTAAGTGTAAAGTTAAAACTTTTTTTCTCATAGAGATTTGTAATTATCTCAAACACATGAAAAGGTTTCTTTTTATACCAATTTTTCTTTGACATGACAAAAAACAACTGTGAAAAATAAATTAGTTCCAACATTGATGGCATCAATTGTGATTCAAGTGTTATAGAAAAACTGTGAAACATTCTTGTAGGCAATCTGATGGAATTTTGACAGTGTAAGCGGGATTATCTTCATGTTTGCTTGCTCTCTAAAGTAAAACTATTAGTGAAGAAAGAATGTGAAATTTAGATTGTATCAGTCTAAACAGAAACCTAATTCATGTTGTGTAGGGACAACTTCATTGGAAATAATTATATTATTTCTTGGTGAGTCAAAATGTTTCTTTCTTACTGCATCTAACTTTAAATTAAGCTGAGCCTCAAAATTGTTAATGTTGTTGAATCTTTTTAATATATAAAGCTTATGTCCACCAAGGGATAGATTAAAATTTTCAACTTCCTATGAAAGAGACTTTAACTTACTTAGTACTGAATATTCTAATGTCATTTTCACCATGTGCATAATGTCTCAGTCCTGTCTTGCCCTGGCACCCTCTCGTTTGCCATAAATTTACAGTTGTTGCTATGTGTGTATGTTCTTTATACTATAGCTTTCCTTTAGTCATTAACAGTTATACATTTGCTTTAGCTCTCCCTTAATGGCCATAATCACACATGTTGCCATGTGGGTATACATGTGCTTCAGCACTCCCTCATTGGCCATAATCACACTTGTTGCCATGTGGGTATACATGTGCTTCAGCTCTCCCACTTTAACCATAATCACACATGTTGCCATGTGGGTATGCATGTGCTTCAGCTCTCCCTCTGGCCATTCACACTTGTTGCCATGTGGGTATACATGTGCTTCAGCTCTCCCTCATTGGCCTTGTGGTTCTGGGACGAACTTTGTATGAAAAGAATTGGAACCACTGCCTTACCCTTGCATGATTGTAAGAGGCGACTAATAGGGTCTTAACACTTGGTTTTCCTGTAACTCTGTGATTCCAGCAGGTATGCAAATTTTGAATTCATACCTCATGTTTTTATTTCGATGTAAATGAGCTGTGGAACCAAAGTTTGTAGTCCTGTTTGGCGCTATATAACCTATACTGTGTTGGTGCGCCATAAAACTCAAATAAATAAATAAATCATTGGCCATAATCACACTTGTTGCCATGTGGGTATACATGTGCTTCAGCTCTCCCTCCTTGGGCATTCACACTTGTTGCCATGTGGGTATACATGTGCTTCAGCTCTCCCTCCATGGGCATACATTTTGAATGTCTATAACTGCAAGTTGGTGGCTATCATGTGCAATTGGTTCTAGTGGTTCAGTCTAGCTGGAATGATAGTGTGTTATCTCAGACAATAATGTAAGAGAGAAAGATCAAACTGCAAGTTGGTGGCTATCATGTGCAATTGGTTCTAGTGGTTCAGTCTAGCTGGAATGATAGTGTGTTATCTCAGACAATAATGTAAGAGAGAAAGATCAAAGCAGAGATGAAAAGATAATTGTTGATTTATTTCTGGAAGATCATAATGTTAGCACTGACCACAGTGTATTATTGACATAGGGTGAGATAACATTGGCTTGACAAGCTAGAGAAGACCATTTAGTTTATCAACCATTTCTCTGTTTTATCTCAAAGATATTTGTCATGGCCATTTATTTCAGTTACCAAAGAGATTAGTAGTTAATGGAAGCTTGGGGCAGGCTTTTAAATTTCTTGAAGATGAATGTTGAAAGCATTATATAAGATTTCATTGTACTTACTGTTTTTGATGTCTGGATTTTACCATTTGACTGTTAAAATATAAATAAAAACAAATAAGTAGTGGGCCATCAGACACCATAGAGCATTGATTTAAAAAAAAATGAAATAAAGGGACATCACTCATGATGGAGCATAAAATTAATGTTGATTTTGAAGTCCTAATAACATATCAGTAGATAAAGAATTAATTTACTGATAAAATTGGTAAGTTTTCTACTTGAACATACATAACTGACAGATAAATGTGATGGTTTAAAAACTTTTTAATACTTAAAGACAAGACATGTTTGTTATCACATGGTAATTTGACTAGGACTATTAAAATGAATGGATGTGTGGCTACATCATTAAAATTTTATGGAGACATAATTTGACCATTTTATATTGCTGTTGTACAGGATGTGATGGGTCATCTTTCAGTTTAAAGTTTCCTCCTATAAATTTTGTTCCTTCATTGAGTTAGTATTTACATTCATAAGGATGTACGGAATTTTTACAACATGGGAAAAGTGTTTGCCAAGGAATAACGATTTATCCAGGGATCCCTATCGTTGACTTGCCGAGAGCACTCGAAATTGTTCACGAAGTTTGTTTAGGATTTAAAGGATTATTGCGGGATTTTTCGCTAATTCCTATTGGTCAGTTTACAAAGACTTGGGTATATTTGCTGAAATGATAAAGTGTTGAAGTATTTGGACATAAGATGGGATCAGAATTAAGTCCAGGATTATACAGTTTGTGCTGGTAGACAATGATTTAATGTTCTTGTGCGTGCTGAGCTTCTGTACTTAGCTGTTTAATTGATTGAAAAGTTACATCAAATCGGACAAAACATTCTTTAATCAGATAGGAGGAAAACTTCAATGAATCCAAAGTAGCATTAAAGAGAACGTTTTTTGCAAATATTTGGTTAATTAAGTTTAGCATACGATTGTTGTTTGTTGTCAAAAAGAAAGCAGTAGGCAGTTACCATTCATGTGGAATAAAGATAATATCAAAGCTTGAGGAAAAATGCTTGCTTTGATTCTAAGCAGAGGATTTGTGTTTTAAATGATCAACAATCAGCAATTATTGTATGGAGGACACAATGCAGTGGGAAAACATTTCAATGCCAGTAACTGTAAGTAACATTTATTGGATAAAACTGCCTTCCATTCTCGGTTCTGTCTCAAAAGTAAAAATGTCATTTAGTATTAACAGCTTATGCATTGTGTCTGAAATCATTCGTCCTCCACCTCTGATAATTCATGTGGGGAAGTTGGCAGTTACTTGCGGAGAACAGGTTTGTACTGGTACAGAATCCAGGAACACTGGTTAGGTTAACTGCCTGCCGTTACATGACTGAAATACTGTTGAAAAATGGCGTTAAACCCAAAACAAACAAACAAATTAACAGCTAATGAGAGTTGAACACATTTACTGACCAGTAACTTTTTTGGAAGTTAAATAAAATCTTTAAGTGTTCAAGACAAAGAAATTTAGTTCATTCCAAAAAAAGGAATGAATACCTGTATTAATGAACAATATGTTTTGCATTTCTGTTGTAGTACATAAAGATGATAAATTGTCATGTATTATATAATGTCCATTGCTATACCTCAAGTTTACCCAATGACAGACAAATAATAGTTTATTTATTTTCATCATGTACCATACCTTATTAGCCTTGAAATAGCTATTAAATGATATAATGACAGATTTATCACCCTGTTTTGAAATAAGCTCTTCAATATTTTTGATAAAATCTTTCTTTTTTTTGTGTGTACTTCATGTTAATAAATTTTGTCTAAATTGAAGAATGATCTTATCTTAGGTGAAAAAAATATTTAGATTTGTCTCAATGTGACCTGTTGTGTTTTAAACTTTGCAATAGAATATAATCCTTTTGTAAGGTACTGAATGATGACTATATCTGGTCCTGCAAGGACACTCTCATCTTGCAGTTCACTAAGCAAAAACAATTTTTGCAGACAGCGACTTGTTGAAAGTCTGTTAAAGATGATACATAGTGTAACATCTTGTCCTTAACTATTGTGCGTCTAGCTAAATGCCATCATAATGCAGTACTGTAATGGAGGGGGATAGATTTTAGAGTTTGATTTCGATACTTTAGCTATCTGGATTCTTCTTGGCTGTGCGCTCTTCCTTCATGATGACTACTATGATTTCAACTCGTATTTACTAGCGGACAAGTGGATTTGGCGGGACCTGTACATTGTAATATTGTTTATGCTGTAACTTATGTAATAGTTAAGATTAGAGGCGTGTACACTTATTAAGATGCATTTGCAGGGGTGTAAAATTCTTTTTCACACCACTCGCCCTGCAGGACTAGTAGCTAGTAAAATCTACTCGCCCTTAGTGGACAGTCACTCGCCCTAATAATTGGCATTTTTGATACTGTCACGTTTTATGGAAGGAGTATTATGTACAAAAAGCAAATTTCAAACATAACACAATTATAAGCTCGTACACTACGTTTCCTTTTTGATTATTCATTTTTGTTACTCTTAAATTTCCTTTTCACACCAGACATTTTTCTTTCACTAATTTTGTCATCTCCACCATCAAGTTGCTCTCCATAATAACTGCATCGATAGTAAAAATAATCACAGTCTAACCCCTACCTTAGTTTCCCAAAGTGTCGGGAAAGTATTAAACATCAGTTATTTTCATTTTCTCAAGACTTATTTCCCGAAAAATAATTATTTTGAAAAGTGTCCTAAAATATGGACACAATAATCACCTACCCGTCTTGAAAACGAAAAATAAAGTTGACGATCATCGGTAATTATTCTGTTGATAAACTAAGTAATTGGCCTGTTTTCATCATCAATTAACATCCTCTCAAAGAGCTAAAAGAAGTGTGTCGGTATCATGACATCTGAAGTGGAGATCAAAGCGGTGTTGTTGCAAGAGATTGTCATGGCATTACGTCATATTACAGTTTTCGCGCCATGTGACCTGTTTGTCCTCAAGGAATTTACATTATCGTTTGTGAAGAATATTTTATATAAAAAAATACATGTACAAAGATTCATTTAAAACTTATTTAAAACCGCAACAACATCATTTTGTTTTATTTTAAAGCCACATTTCTATTTACGTCCACGAGGTCACGTACCCTATTCCGCCGCACTAACAGAAACCTTTTTACCAAAAAAATCGTTTTACTCAATGTATTTAAATTACTGCTGCTTTTTCATTATTTAAGATTTTTTAATTCTGTTTTTTGTTCTTTCTGGTCAAAAGTCTGAATTTTATGCCCATAGTATGTATTACTTATTTTCTCTTAGAAAGAAACCAGTAATTAAGATCACGCTGTTTGAAATTTAAAAGATTATAATATGAAAATTCGACCGTTTTCATACAAATATGCTTACATTTCCGTCGATATTTTATTGAAATCTTAGCAGAATTCAAATTGTATTACTTCTCAAGCGATGTTGAAAAACTGAAGCGATAATTTAAAAAAAATGAATGCACTACGCGCGTTTTTTGTGTAGGTGTCGATAAACAAAAGTAACGGAGATGTAAATTTGATATTACGATAGGTCGCACGTGCTCTCAGAATGGAAAATTACAGGCATGAAATTTTTATACCTTTACGATTCGCGGGTAAATTCCAGTCAATCAAAGTAGCAACTCAACTATCTCTTAACGTTTTTGAAGATTCATTAAAGCTACGACGTAAAAACCACTCGCCCGATCGGTCGAGTATACAGCGAGATCCACTCGTCCTATCCAGAGTTAAACTCGCCAATGCGAGCGGGCGAGTGGAATTTTACACCCCTGAATTTGGTTCATATTAGTTTCTGATCAAACAGTTTACAGAGGTTTCTGTTCATGCTCTGATTTAGAGGCCCTAAAGCTTTGTCCGCAATCATCGTCAGTGTCCAGTGTTGTCAGCAATTGACTCTTGACGCTCTAAAGGGCAGAATTTTGCTCCAATCTTATTGAAACTTGGTCATAACGTTACTCGTGATAAAATTGCTACTGCTAAATGCTAAGTACCTAATACCCATCCAGTGTTGCAGATTACTGTTTCTTAACCGTTGGTGAAATAAATATACATGTATATCAGTTTATTTATAGTTCCCAGACTCCTTCAGAAGAATGTTCATACTGGAAGTTACCTCGGGGTTCTGTGGTGTGCAAGGTGTAAGCTCTCAATAACACTAGATCGGCATACCCATTAATGGATCAGAGGAGTTTTGGAACTTGCCACCTCTGGTTTGGCTGTCTGTCATTTTACCTCTGGACTACTGCATCTACTCCTAAGAAAGTTATTGCACAAGTCCATGCAATCTTTAACTTTAGACATGTTTAAGAAATGTGTGTAGAATTTCGCTATTAGAAAATTTGCCTGCACCTGCTGTTGTAGAAAGCTTGTTTGTTATAGACGCCACATGGCTTCAGATTTAAGGGATTACAGTTGTACCTGTGCTTTGTACCTCCAGTTACCAGGGATTATCTCTGATCATCTACTTTAGATATACTGCAGATAATGCTACTGCGGAGAACAGGTTGAACTGTACAGAAATTCCTGAACACTGGTTAGGTTTAACGCCCGCCGCTTCAGATGAAATTACAGTTGAAACGGCGTTAACCCAACCAAACAAACAAACAAAGCAGATAATGCTAGACCATTGTTGTATGTTGATGGGAGAATGTTTTACAATAGCCAGGTTTCGATGATATAATTTGACTGACCAGTCTGACCTGGTGGTTCGAGGATTCCGTCTATAGCTATATATATCTCTATATCTAAACATTGAATTTTGTAAGTTGGCTGAATCAGAGTTGCATGAATTTTACTACAGTAATAGCTTTCCATATTTTTAAAGGGAGATAATTTATATATGTTGAACTTCCCTTATTATATAAAAAATAAAATAGAAATAAATGACAGAAAGAAATTTCAACTTTGCTAGAGAAACTTTGAACACTAGGTTTTGCAAGGAGAGGGTATTTGTTCGTATCAGAGACTTGCATAAATGCAACAGACTGTTAATTAAAACCTCAGACATTATTTTTTCAGAAACTTGCATTAAAATAACAAAATTGGGAAACAGGTTTTCTTTTCATACTAAAGCCCAATTGAAATACCAGTTCAATGCCAAAAATGTTATTTTTAAAGAAAACAATAATTGGATAAGGTCATCATTATACTGATTGGATTTCAGAATATTCTTAATTTGAACCGAACCATGAGAAAACCAACATAGTGCATTTGCGACCAGCATGGATCCTGACCATCCTGCGCAGTCTGGTCAGGATCCATGCTGTTCACTTTCAAAGCCTATTGCAATTAGAGAAACCGTTAGCAAACAGCATGGATCCTGATCAGACTGCACGGATGCGCAGGCTGGTCTGGATCCATGCTGGTTGCAAAAGCACTATGTTGGTTTTCTCATGGCGCAGCTCATTTGTATAATTTGTACAATGGTGTTGAGGTATTTTGAGTTTCGTTTTACACTGATGAGATCAAATGATGAATTAATCTATCAGTGTATTATAAATGGCATTGTCTAATTATCCGCTTACCATGATTGGGCGTAATTCTAAACGTAACATTTAATGTGGAATATCAATTCGAGTTCATTAAAGGAATGTCTTGATATAGAAATTGCCATATAATTTGTATACCACAATTTGAATTTTTTTATAGTCTTTGTAAAAAAAATGTTCACTTGTTTTTGTTTCAAGATATGGTAAGCAGTTAGGGGATTGTTGGGCTGGTGTTTTAAAGGTAATGACTGCACAAGCAGGTTTTAGGTTTTTAACCTTTAGCCTGCTGGTGGCAGGTGATTCTGCCTTTGCGACCAGTGCAGTGCAGGCTTATCATGGTCGGCACTGTTCGCTATTCAGTCAGTAAATTTTTAGTGAACTCCCCTTCAAATAATAAATGGAATTGTCCAAACTGAATGATGGACCAGTCCATTTTAGAAATGTAGCAGGGTACGTAAAGGTTAATGTGTTTGTCTTCTTTTTTTATATAATTTATGATTTTCCCAGGAAGTAGACAGAATTTGCAGCAGCATCAAAATTGAGATGAAATGAAATAATTCAGTTTTCACAGAAAATGTACATGATCACTAGTGGACATTGGTCACTGAGGACAAACACTCACTTGACTTTCTGCCCTCTGCCCTTTCACCCCTGTAATAGGAGAAGGCTGAATACCAGCACACCTTTGCATTACATTTTATTGAAGTTTAACAATGTCCAGATATGAATGCATGCCTTCATGGCTATACAATTTAATTTTATTGGACTTTTATGTTTCATTTTAAAATGAATGTAAGATAAAACTTTTTCCAAAAGTAATGCTTTCTTAACAAATAAAAAGAATTCAGATCTTATGAGAGCAAAAATATTTTTTTTATGATTTATACCTTGCAATGGTAAAATGTGTGTAATTAAAGTCCTTCCACTTAATTGGTGCAATAACTATTTCGGTCATGTTTATTTGCTTTTATGACTGATTTTAAAGATTTATAAATGATACAAGGTGACATGTTAGCTTACCAAGGTGTTGGTATATTCATAATACCTGTCAAACTGTATTGTTCAGTGGAACAACTTTCTTTTAGATGAGATGTCATTCAACCAGATTATTAATTGTGCAAACATTCCTGTTTTCAATAACATATCCCAGCGCATATTAACTGATTGTGTAATGTTTATTGTCATATCAGTTCTGTCTTTGGCACAAATCCAGGGGACTTTGAAATGAAGAAATTATTTTATTTATTTACCCTAATTGAAATTTACACTCTTGACAATTGGTAGGCAATTTGACCCCCATTAAATGGTTGTGATATGAAAAGCTTGTAATTTAGAGATACACAAATATGACAAATACACCTAGTCCAGGTAAGCACCCCTTATTGAAACCACTGAAAATGATTTTTTATTTGGTACAACAAGACATTTTATAGACAAGATTATATTTAATTTGGATAAGAAACAAATGTAAATAATAATGTACATTTGTTAGGTACAGTTAAACATGACTTATACATGGCCATGTTGTAGAAACTTTTGTTTCTTTAAATGTCAGCGGAGACATTATCGTTTTTTGTCTTGTCTGTCATTGTATGGGTCACAGATTATCTTTTAATCTCTGGAAGGAGCCATAAATATTAACCATGAAACACAGCTCAACTCAAGTTTTGGTCATGTTGTTTCAAGTTAAGGTTCGGTGGTGAGATCAAAGGTCAAAAGGGAATATTTTGTGTTTTTCCTCTGAAGGATTTTCATTCACAGTTGAACCATAATGAGATGACATGCATACTGCACTTCTTGGTCATATAAGTTCAAGGTCAGGGTCATACGGTCAAACACCAAAGGTCATATAAGGATTAGTTCATGTCCACTCTGTCTCTTTTCACCCTGTGAAAATTCAATTTAAAATTAATTAACAAATCTCTTAGTGCTGTTATTTAGCTTTCCTTTTAAGCTCACCTGTCACATAGTGACAAGGTGAGCTTTTGTGATTGCCCTTCGTCCATTCACAATTTCTTGTGAACACGATACAGACCACATTTTGCAATCAATTTTAATCAAACTTGCACGCAACTTGTATTGGCATAATATCTCGGTCCTTTCGAAAACTCACAAGATACCATCATGGGTTTCAGAGTTGTGGCCCCTAAAATTTGCTGTATTGGCTTTTGCAGCCATATAGAGACTTCATTTATGGTTTGATTTGACACAAACTTGCAAAATATCTTTAACAACCATAAATCTTGGATTCCTATGAATCCATCAGATCCAGTCACTGGTTCCATAGTTATGGTCCCTGATTGACCCCTTAAAGAGCCAAAATTTGTCAATTTTTACTTTGTTAACACGATAGAAGTGACAATTTACATTCGATTTTAATTACACTTACACACAACCTAAATCACAATTAGATCTCACTTCATTTCTAAAACCGGCTAGCTTCCATCATTTGTTCTAGAGTTTGTAACTGTCCCTGAAAGTTGCAAGATAGAAAATTTTGGCCTTTTCAGCCATATAGAGGTTTCATTTATGCTTTGATTTGATACAAACTTGCACAGAATGTTTATCTTGATGATCTCTAGGCCAAGTTCGAAACTTGGTCATATGGGGTCAAAAACTAGGTCATCAGGTCAAATCAAAGGAAGAGCTTGTTAACACTCTTGAGGCCACATTTTTGACCCTATCTTCATGAAACTTGGTAAGAATGTTTATCATGATGATTCCTATGTCAGATTCGAAACTGGGTCATGTGGAGTCAAAAACAAGGTCACCACTCAAAGGAAAAGCTTATGAACACTGTAGAGGCCACATTTATGACCCTATCTTCATGAAACTTGGTCAGAATGGTTATCTTGATGATTCCAAGGCCAAGTTTAACAGGTGAGTGATATAGGGTCATCATGATCCACTTGTTCTTTAAAGTATTCACTTTGATTCTCACTATTTCATAATATGTGAAAAATGTTTGTACTGACTGGTATTGCCTTTCATTCTGAGGAAGAAATTGTTACAAGATTGTGGATAATCAGTGCATTTTATAGGTTCCAGTTTCCAGTGTTTGTCTATTGTCTGCCAATTTAGACAGGAAACCAAACAAATATCCCAGTAATTATTGTTGAAAAAAGACTATAAAGATCTCCAATGATTAAAGATAAACAATCATGAAAATAAAGTTCAACAAAACTCATATACTGCTTTTTGAACAGGGAAACAAAAAAGTATTTCCATGGAAACGCAAAGGTAACAACATTTAACAACTGCTTCGAAGATAACAGATGAGAAAAACAGTTGCATGATTGTTTTCAAATCTTACACCAATAGAAAATACATACATTTTATTTCCTTTTTTATAGCAACTTTATTATAATTATTTAGCTGGGCTTGTAGCTGTCAGTGAGTTCAGTAGATTCAGAAAAAATGAAATTCTGTAGCTTGTTAGGTTTTTTAAAAAATACAAGTTGTGTTAAACATTGTTCCATTAGAATTGATGATTGACAGAGTTTTATTTTCATATATAAAACAAAAACACCTTGATTATAATCAGTTAGAGTTTTGAGATTAATTGCAGCATCTACATAATTCATTGGGGCAGTGACTGAACTGGATGAATCCTTGCTCTTTACAACAGAAGTCATGAAATTCTGTGTTTCAGTTACTGTATTTCATGAAAGGATACTGGCATTTGTAATTTATTGTAGTATCTTATTTTGTTTACTATTCTGTTACTGTTGTTACTGGTTCATTGTACTGTAGTTAGCTTACCATACTGTTGTTAGTTTACTATTTATGCCCCCCTTCGAAGAAGGAGGGGTATATTGTTTTGCAGATGTCGGTCGGACTGCCTGTCGGTCGGTCAGAATGTAGACCATTCCGTTTCAGGATGATATCTCAAGAACGCTTGGGCCTAGGATCATGAAAGTTGATAGGAAGGTTGGTCATCACCAGCAGATGACCCCTATTGATTTTGAGATCTGTATGGCAAAGGTCAAGGTCACAGTGACCCTGAACAGTTAAACAGTTTCCAGATGATAACTCGAGATTGCTTGGGCCTAGGATCATGAAAGATGATTGGGAGGTTGGTCATCACCAGCAGAGGACCCCTAATAATTTTGAGATCAGTAGGTCAAAGGTCAAGGTCACAGTGACCAGGAACAGTAAAATGGTTTCTGAGCGATAAAAAGGCTTCGGCCTAGGATCAGGAAAATTGATAGGAGATTGATCATGACCAGCAGATGTCACATTGGCCAGAAACAGTTAATCAGTTTCTGGATGATAACTTCAGAATGCTTAGGCCAAGGTTCATGAAAGATGACAGAGAGGTTCATCATGACCAGCAGATGACCTCTGTTGATTTTGAGGTCAGTAGGCCAAAGGTCAAGGTCACATTGACCCAGATCAGTTAAACTCTTTCCGGACGATACCTTGAGAACGCTTGGGCCTAGGATCAAGAAACTTAACAGGGAGGTTGATCATGACCACCAGATGATCCTTTTTGATTTTGAGGTCAAAGGTCAAGGTCACATTGAACCAGAACAGTAGAACTTCTGTTTACAGTGAGCATTATAATTTCTGTTCCTTGTGCAGTTAATGAATGCATCAAGGGGGCATTCTGGTTCGACGAGCTCTTGTTTTATACTGTTGTTAGTTAACTTGTGCTGCTTAATCTTTTGGAGTGTTTTGAATTTTGAATGTGAGCGAAATTTATAAAAAAAGAAACATCGCAAAAACAAAACTTAATCCAGTCTACAGTTACAGTAATCCAGACAATGAAAACAAGAGCACCCAACAAAATCACACGCCACTTGAAGTTCTGCATCATACTGATTGTATAATCAAGGAAAATGACAAAATAGTAATGTTATAAAATGTCATTATTAAAAAAACAATTACCCATGAGAATTACAGTAACTGCACAAATTAAAACTCTCTCTAGAAAGAATAATTTAATATTGATTAGAGTTAAATTCGTAACATAATTGCACCATACAATATCATATTGTTTATTAATAAGCATTGTGTTGTTTTGAAAGACTTGTAGTGCTTCAAGATCTCATTGCAGCCACCAGAACTCTAGAAGTTCTCTCCTACCTTGCAGTAAATAATCTCCAGAATCAAAAAAAAAAATACAGGTTGAAATAACTGAAAAATATAAATCTAGCACTGAGGTTATCCTGAAAATGCTGGAGTTTACCAAATTGTTCCTAATCACTAATTGATTAAATAATTTATAGAGAAAACTGAGGCATGTTCTGTGGTACAGGTGTAAAATTCTTCCAAGATGCTAATCAAGATAACTAGAAATTTTTGCTTCTTTGATAAATCTGGAAAGTAATTTCACATGGGGTTTAATTTCTTGCAGTTACATTTGATTGTTATATTACTGTTGTTAAAATTGTTTCTACGCTAATGCATTGCCGATTTAATGTTGTTAACAATTATGCAATATTCCAGTAATATTTATGCTTGTAACATTACTGATAAACTTTGATAATGTGGCAGTTGACCTCAATCTAATGGACACTGTTTATTTTCCAGTAGACACAATAGATCTATGACAGATTATCTTTGGACACCCCTGGACTTATTGGACTCAACTGCCACATTATCAAAGTTTATTAGTACCTTTAGTTTTTCCATTGTTTAGTCAACAAGAGTTTTGTCGATCTGACACTAGTACATACTGAAAGCATTGAGGATCATGAGTTAAGAAAAAAGACGGAATTTCTTTCTTTATGAAATCCAGCTCAGGTTTTAAACTGGGTCATCTGAAGTTAAAAACTAGGTCAGTAGGTCAGATCATAGTAAAGTTGAGTTAGCACTCCAGAAGCTCATTTTCTACCTGAATCCTGGTCAAAATCACTAGTTTAATTATCTTGGTGAAATCAGATTAAATTGAAAATCCAGTCAAATTGGACATTGGTGACCTGAGGTCATCTAAGAGTAAGTGCTAGATGATGTGAGGTATGCAGGAACTTCATGGCCCTCTTGTTGAATTTTTTTTTCAGAGTATCATTTTTAAGCTATTGTACATTAACTGAAGTGCTGACTGTGGTAAAACTTGATGCTTCATTTGGGATATGTCTTATATATCATATAGCTGTCTGACAAATTATGATGTATTAAAGCATGAATATTTCATTAACTTTGTTATTTTGAGGGGTGGTCTGCATTATTTGTTTATTGCCATAATCATTGTATGTATCTCTGTTGGACACATAATAGTTCTTTTTTCTGAATCAGCTGATCTGAGAAAAATAGACCAGACTTTGGTTTTTTATTTGGAATAGTCATGGATCAAAAATAATCTGTCAGTTATAGATTTCAGGGTAGAGCATTCTGGACATGAAATTGTTGTTGTTTGTTTGTCTGAAGGACACCATAAAGGTATGTTATGGTTTAGTTAGGAGAACTAAAGAACCATAAGGATATGTTCTGGTTTAATTGCAAGAAGACATCATGAATAATAAATATTGTGTTTGGTTGCAAGAAGACATTATAAATGGTATATTAGGGTTTGGTTGTCAGAAGGACATATATATGTGTGTTACCCTTTGGTTGTCAGAAGGACATATAAAGGTGTGTTACCATTTGGTTGTCAGGAAGACATATAAAGGTGTGCTACCATTTGGTTGTCAGGAAGACATATAAAGGTGTGTTACCATTTATTTATCAGAAGGACATATAAAGGTGTGTTACCATTTGGTTGTCAGAAGGACATATATAGGTGTGTTAGGGTTAGGTTGTCAGAAGGACATATAAAGGTGTGTTACCGTTTGGTTGTCAGAAGGACATGTAGAGATGTGTTAGTTTGGTTATCAGAAGGACATGTAAAGGTGTTTTATGGTTTGATTGTCAGAAAGACAACAAAGACATCATTAATGTTATGTAAGAGTTTCATTGCTAGAAGGACACCTTACAAGTGTGTTACGGTTTGTTTATCTTAAACTTAAAAAGAATGTAACGGTGTGGTTTTATGGCACAATGAAAAAGTGTTACGGTTTGGTTGTCAGCGGGTCTGTTGCAGTTTGGTTGTCAGAAGGACAACACAAAGTTGTGTTACGGTTTGGTTGTCAAGTTGCCATTAACTTTTATTATGGTTTGGATGTCAGCATATGTGTTGCTGTTTGGTTGTCAGAAGGATTCCATAAAGGTTTGTTACGTATTTTTTGTCAGGAGATGTGTTGCAGTTTGGTTGTCAGGACACCATAAAAGTTTGTTACAGTTTATTTGTCAGGAGATGTGTTGCAGTTTGGTTGTCAGAAGGATTTCATAAAGGTTTGTTACAGTTTATTTGTCAGATGTGTTACAGTTTGGTTGTCAGAAGGAAACCAGAAAGGTTTGTTATGGTTTATTTATCAGGAGATGTGTTGCAGTTTGGTTGTCAGAAGGACACCATAAAGGTGTGTTATGGTTTGATTGTCAGGACACAATGAATTTGTTATGGTTTGGTTGTCAGCAGGTCTGTTGCAGTTTGGTTGTCAAAAGGACGTCATAAGTGTGTTACGGTTTAGTTTTGTCAGGATGCCATGAATATGTGATAGGGTTTGGTTGTCAGCAAATCTGTTGCAGTTTGGTTGTCAGAAGGATTCAATAAAGATGCATTACAGCTTTGTTGTCAGAATGATAAACTTATAGTTCTGATGATAATGGACACCGGTAAGCAGAAAAACCCTGTAACTTCATTCACATGCATTCATTCATCTATCTTAATTAACTAGCACAGTGTCATCATTCATAAATCTTTTCTTTGAAATAATTTGGCAGCAAAATTTGCACACACAGAAAAGAATTGATAAAAAATAGTATGATGTGCTTATGATATCTTTGATGATAGTAGCTAATCATTTCAGGACAGAAACAGACTGGCAATATGACTTGTTCAGTAGCTAGACCAGTATTACACTTGTCTGTTAGTGATCATTTATCATCACCCTGTAGTTTGTTGAGAAAAGTTGTTGAGAAAAAGCAGAAATATGTTGCTGTTATGCAAGAAGCATGCTCAAATGAAAAGTGCTGGCCAGTCATATAAGAGAATCTAGTTATTCCAAAGAGTTTTTCTGTTCAAATAGAGGAAGCTTAAATATATTTTGAAGATTTCTCTCCGTTTAAATAATTTGAAAGGTGGGCATAGTGAAATTTTGAAATAACTTGACACAAATGTCACAAATAAAACAATATTCACAGTGTTGCATGCAAGATTTGCACCTCTTGCTTAAACTTTGGTCAAGGCCCACTTAGACGTAAAACATTTAAAGTAATTTTTCTTGCTTATTCAACAATCATATAAAATTATGTGAGTACAAGACCAGAACTAGTAGCGTCTTGGTTACACTTAAGAGACAAAGAATGTTTTTTATGGAAAACTTGTATCCAGCGGAATAACTAGTGCTTTATGCTGGGACTTGGACCTAAATTTGCTGAGGTAACAATTATAAGAAAATATGGGACACAGATTTCTGATTCTGTGTTTTTACCTTATATAGCATGCGAAACCGTGTCCTATGGACACATTTCTAATTTCAAAATGTAAAATCAAAAATTTGTTTTATGAAATGTTTTCCTAGTTTCTGCAAGGCAGTAGTGTTATTACATCTTTTTATCAATCAGAAATTGTAACCTATTCAGATTTAACAACTAAAAGTGCACTATGCAAAATACCTCATTTGAATCACAGACATTTTGAGAAGTAAAGTCATAAAATTTTGTATGTGACAGGCCTGAAAGTGATACTTGGCACCAACCATGCATTATTTATGAATTTCTTGTACATCATTTTTTTCTTTTTAGACAGTGATGTGATATATTGAAGTGATACGGAAACTTCTGCAGTTAAAACATGAAATCTTGAAGCAGGTTTCTGAGAAGTATCTGTTTTGTATGAAAATTGAAACATATTTCATTTTTATGATCTTTTTATTTTGATTTTGTGGCTCTTTTAGAATATAATGCACAAACTTGCGCATATAATAAATGTATGAACAAGATGGAATAAGCTGCAGGTATTAACTGCATAGATTCATTTATTCAAATTGTCAACAAGAATTTTCTATTGGATTTTAAACCTGGCATATTTTAACGGGCAAGGAAAGCCTGACAGTAAGTTAATTGTATATGAAAGCCATCATCAAGCCTTTCATAAAGCTGAAAGAATTTTTAAAACCGGACCACTATTGAAAAAGATATAGCAGTTTGAAATTTAAGAAAATGACAGATAATGGAGGCAGCCATTTTAGTATGTATATAACATTATTTACACACCCCTGAATTCTTTATTTAGCAAAATTTTATAACCTTTGAAAAAAAAATTTTCATACTTTTCTTGAGTGTAAAATGTTAAATATGGTAATTTCTTTTGTTTTAGCTGGAAAAAGTAGGGAAATTATTTTACAGAAACATGTAAATACAGTTCAAATATGTATCTAGAAATTGAATAAATCCGCCATTTTGTTTTATGTTGCCATGGAAACAAAATGGTCGCCATTTTATAAAATATTAAAATGCTCATGAATAATTTCCTTTCACTTCATTAAAGGATTTAAGAAACTCTAGCAGATGAAATTATCATTAGAACAACATTCAAATTTGCCTTTTTATGCCCCCGAAGGGAGGCATATAGTTTTTGAACCGTCTGTCAGTCTGTCGGTCTGTCCGCAATTTTCGTGTCCGGTCCATATCTTTGTCATCGATGGATGGATTTTCAAATAACTTGGCATGAATGTGTACCACAGTAAGACGACGTGTCGCGCGAAAGACCCAGGTCCGTAGCTCAAAGGTCAAGGTCACACTTAGACGTTAAAGGTCATTTTTCATGATAGTTGGGCGTGTCCGGTCCATATCTTTGTCATCCATGGATGGATTTTCAAATAACTTGGCATAAATGTGTACCACAGTAAGACGACGTGTCGTGCGCAAGACCCAGGTCCGTAGCTCAAAGGTCAAGGTCACACTTAGACGTTAAAGGTCATATTTCAACATAGTGCATTGATGGGCGTGTCCGGTCCATATCTTTGTCATTCATGCTTGGATTTTAAAAATATTGGGCATGGATGTGTACCACAGTAAGACGAGGTGTCGCGCGCAAGACCCAGGTCCGTAGGTCAAAGGTCCTAAACTCTAACATTGGCCATAACTATTCATTCAAAGTGCCATCGGGGGCATGTGTCATCCTATGGAGACAGCTCTTGTTCTTTAATGCATATGATTAAGATAACAGTATTTTAGTGTTACTCTCAAGCTCAATCTCTTGTGAATATCAGGAACTATAATAATTCTTAAAAACTGCTTTAGAAATTCCAGGAAAAAATGACAATCTACCAATTCATTTGGCATTTTTCTGTCAACATTGTAATGCAATAGCTGTAACTTGATTAAAATGAATTGTTTTGAAATTGGCTAATGTTATCAAGTTTGTACAAGGATATAGTAACTAATTGACCAGTAAGTGATATTCTGCCTCTACATTAAACTTGTGGCAAAGGGAACATTTTTTTCAGGATATGCTGCAGGAAATAATGCTCCTGTCTTTGGTTGCTAAGCTATTATCAGGAGGCAATAAAACTGAATTATTCTGAATAAGGCAATAAAAGTCAGTGAAATATCTGAGATTGGATTGATTGTTACCAGATCACAGCATGGAACAATTAGCTATCATATCTCGAGCAGTGCTAGAGTTCACTCCTCCCAGTCAGATCCTTTAATAACACATTCAGTGTTTATTGCTGAATTATACAGTTTTCCATCCTCTGTTTCCATCTAGGTTGGGATTCTTCTGGTGTGAAGAGAAGTTTCCTTGGTGATAGTTCTGGCCTTTTTACTGACTTCAGGAACTTCAAACTCTTCAGGGGATATAGACTGAGCTCTGACAAATTGGCATAAATGTGGAAATAAAGTATGAAAACAACTGGAGGGGAAAAAACACTTTTTATTCAGTAAAAGTCCTATACTATTAAAAAGAATCTCTGTACGAATGTTGTCACATGTGTGGAATTGTTCTTTTTGACTTCAGAAGCACTTACTGAAAGCTGTTGCTCTTTGGTAAATCCTAAATTGATTGTTTAATGTCATATTGAATGACATGGTGAAGCCACTAGTAGGTATAAATTCATTCATAAATAAAATTGATGCTAAGTCATATTGAAAGTTTGAGGTAAATTCTGCATTACTGTTAATCATATCTTCTCTGAATTTAATGACACCTCCATCTCTACAGAGTCTTATATTTCTTTCCTTGTTACATACAGGGGCCTCCGTGGCCGAGTGGTTAGAGTCGTTGACTTCAAACCATTTGCCCCTCATCGATGTGGGTTCAAAACCTCATTTGGGGCGTTGAATTCTTCACGTGAGGAAGCCATCCAGCTGGCTTACGGAAGGTCGGTGGTTCTACCCAGGTGCCCGCTCGTGATGAAATTATGCACGCAGGGGCACCAGGGGTCTTCCTCCACCATTAAAGCTGGAAAGTCGCCATATGACCTAAAATTGTGTCGGTGCGACGTTAAACCCAACAAAATAAAATAAATAAAATAAATTGTTACATACAATTCTCAGTTAGCTTAAACCTCTCTAGAACAACAACCTCTACAGAAAATATATTTAAGTTTACATATGTTCACTCTAGAGAGGTTCCGCTGTATGCTTTCAAGTCTCGAGTAGAAATTCAAGAAATTATTTACAAATATTGCTCTCCAGATATTTCAAGCTGGATAATTTTCTAGTCACATAAAGTTACTTGAATGCTTTCTATTAAAGCACCACTTTAGGAAAAATTGATGGGTATATTTATGCTCTTGTGCTTTTAGTACCATTTTCAGGCACAGTTATTATACATGCATGCTTCCTCTGCCAGTAAAATAATTCTAAATGGAGTTATGATGGAGTAAGGGACATTTATTCTGCCAATTTGATGATATGCATTATAGATTAGACTCTCCCTGGAGACCTATGTGCATAAATGCTGCTCTTGTATTGATGTTTTGTTAAAACACTTGGTCCTGACATTCTGCCTGTATTATATATATGTATTGTTTTATATATGGAGAGACTGGTGGCGTCAGCAGTTTTCTTAAATTTTGTTATTGCTATGGTTTGGGCCAGAATTGGATATTGACTTTGGTGTAATTGGTTCCTGGTAAGTAAAATGTTTTATACAATGTGTAATTTGCAGCAAGTTTGAATCTATCATAATTGTCAGGGGACATTTCTCTGAAATGATCATGTCTTCTGGCAAGTATTTGTGGAGTGTTTTGATGGGACTCACTATTTTCAATAAAATTATTGTAAATGGGAAAAAAATATGCTTTTAATAAAAGATATTTGTTCTTGTAATCTTTTTGCTAAAATATTAGTTGTGTGTTTCAGTGCAGGTTTGATTGAATAAGATTTATTTTCTCAACAATGCACTGGCTTTTAATCCTTATCACATCATCCATGCAGTCTGATCATGATCTGCACTGTTCGCCATTCAATCAGTATCTTTTTGGTAATCGTCTTAACAGTTAATGGTACTGTCCAAATTGAAAGCTGGACATGTTCATTATAGAAATTTAGCAGGGTAAGGGTAATAGAGAGAAGTGCTACTGCTGTATCAGTACTGACCTGTATTCATACCATAGATATTTGTATACAGTGTACAGTAAATGTGACTGCTCTGTAATATTACAGGCTGTTGATACCATCTGGTGGTAATGTGTGAAAACCGATGTTAAATTAATCGACTATAAAATATGTTTGTAAGATACTACATCACTGTCATATATCCCCAAGTCTTCTGTAATGTATATAGCAATAGCATAATAATACTATAAATTAGGCTTACAGACTTAAATGTCAAGAAACTGTCAAATTGAAGAAAAATATTTATGTTTACTTGTGGTTAAATGGTTGAATAGGAGCTGAAGACTTTAGTTGGGTAATGTAAACAGTTAAGTAAGTCTTTTGTCGAAGTGGGCTATACAAATGGGTTAAGGACTCGATATTATATTATAGCAGGGATCAGACATGATTATATGTCTAATGCGGCGTAAATGATATTTTTTAGATAAACAGTAAGTCATGGAAGACATATAACTGTTACCTATGCTCAAGCATTTTGACTGAATTATGGCCCCTTTTCGACTTAGGATAAATGTTAAAGTTTGCGTACCACCCCAAATATTTTCAAAGTCCATTGAGATATTGCTTTCTTATTTTGCATACTTGTCTACCATCATGACCCCAGTCTTTAAAAAGGAGAAGGCAACTCTATCAAGCATTTTGACTGAATTATGGCCCCTTTTCGACTAAGAATAAATGTTAAAGTTGGCGTACCACCCCAAATATTTACAAAGTCCATTAAGATATTGCTTTCATAATTTGCATACTTGTTTACCATCATGACCCCAGTCTGTAAAAAGGAGGAGGCAACTCTATCAAGCATTTTGACTGAATTATGGCCCCTTTTCGACTTAGAATATGCTTATTGTAATGTTAAAGTTTTACTCATTGCTTATACACTGGGACCCCTTTATAACGCTGTCATCGGGGTCCAAGGTTCGAGACCTGTGGATCTAGCGGGGTTAAATTTATAACGCGGGTTGGCCGTATATGCCGATTGCGCAATACCCCACCCACCCGTAATGCATTAGACGTATTTTTAACGCCTTTTTCTTTTAAATAACAAATTCTAAGCGTATAAACGGGACATTAATTTACCTTATATGCTACTGGAAAATACATTTAAAAAATTATAACGCTGTGTCATGTTCCCATTTCGTCGTAATTCTAAAAGAAAGTTGAAATTCTGAATCCCGGAAGTAAACATATAACGCTGTGTGAGAAGCGCGCGGTCGTGTAAATTACAATAGCGCAGGGTTTTTAAACACGTTGAAAATAAATAAAAATGTAGAGTTACGAAGGAGAAAAAAACGCGAACAGTTTTACAAAATGGATAAAATAAGATAGAAAAAAGTAAAATAATCTAGATCTACGATAACAAAAAAAAATGAGAATGGGATGATTACGAAAAACGCCTGCATTTTATTACAAAACTGGACATGTTGTTTGATTTTTTTATTCACTCTAATTTTCATGTCGTCTGCTTAATTGATGCAAACTTGAACAGCTTGATAGTTGACAATTATCGCATAGTGCGGCAATTTTCCTTTGATCTTTGCAGCATGTTATACATAGTAACACACATTATTACTACAAAACTGTGCTGATATCTTACAAAACTGTTGCGATATATATCAACATGGAAATCTCTATGAAGTTTCATAAGAAAAAAAGTGTTCCGATATATATCAGCACAGTAAAACTGTTCCGATATATATCGGAACACTTTTTCTCTATTGAGGTCCTATCAAGGGAGTATAATTTTTTCCTTTCAAAGAAAAGATGATTTTAGCTCCAATTTACAGTTCACAGAGAAAGAATTGTCACAAACACCTACATTTATAAAGTAAAAGAATAAATAAACTAGAATATTTCAAAAACTTGATAGTTATTGCCAAATTCAGAAATACATGAAATATATGAAATTCTGAGATTTCTCAAATGTTTCTTTTTCTTTGATTTTTTTTACAAACAAAACAACAAGTTTTTCAATATGTCTGGCCAATGAAATGCAAAGATTTAAAACCAATGCAGAAATTTGTTGGGTACTTTTATCTGGGGAACACATTTTCTAAAACAGAAGTTTTAGTGTTTCAGTCAGCGAGGCGCAGAAAGGGAATCAAAATAGTAAAAATAATAATAAACAGATTTAAATGAAAATAACATATAAATTTTAATGATAAACTATGCGATAAAACAGTTATAATATGTAGTGCTCGTGTGTTACCAGGATATATCAGAGCTAGGGGTACATCTCGTTATTTTTCTCTTCACATATCTGTCTCGGCCTACCGGCCTCGACGATATGTGCAGAGAAAAATACCCTCGATGTACCCCTAGCTCTGATATATCCTGGTAACACACTCTCACACATACTATAACTATTACATGTTACACGCTTGTTATCAATGCAAACAATCTAATTTTGACATGGTGTCATCATTGCCTAATTGTCACATGTCTACATGTATTCAAAATTTTAACAAATACATTATGCAACAAGTAAGCTAGCAGACGGTTATTGATTTTTTGTCATAGTTGTCATGGCAAAGGTGATTATGGTCAAATTAAATAACATACGCGGACTCGGGTTTTTTTGTTTTTTTAATTCTTTTTTTTTTTTTTGGAAAATTTGGGAGCCAAAACTGTACCGCGTTATACCGAATACCGCGGTATATCGAATAGCGTTATAAAGGGTTTCGAGTGTATTATACTATCAAGCACTGAGAATAGTCGAGCGTGCTGTCCACTGACAGCTCTTGTTTTATAAATAGTCATGCCAAACAGACATAAAAATGCTTGAATCTATATTTTGCAAACATTCTTATCTGTGCATTGTAACGGTATGATAATTTTTGTTAATCACGCCTTTTTCAAGTCCCATACAAATAACAGCAAATATGACCATCACCAGACGGATCGGTTAACAGTATACAAAGGATATAATGGATTGTGTTTGTCACATAATTTAAGAAAATTGAAACTGGCAGCTGACTGCTCAAAAGTGAATGAAAATCAAAACAAATTTGATGTTTTTATCATCTTTATTCAACAGCAAAACAGTTACAAAACAGTTCTATTATATTACTGTTACCATTTAACTTTTTAAACTTGCTTCGTCCGCCTTCGGCTACATGTAGGACAAAAGCCTATAACACTATCGGACATTGTCTTATACTTAACCGGATTGTAATTGCTGCTTGTATCATCGTATCACGACATGTTGGGACAAAATTTCTGCGGATTTTAAATCTGCGGTCTTGTTGTCTTATGCAGAAAACGCAGAAATAAAGTTCCCGCAGAAAAATGTACTTATTCGGTAAAAATATACTATTGAAATTGAACAAAGACTTCATTAGGAATACCAGTAGCAAGCATAGTTAAAATGCATATATATTACAGGTTTTATGGATCATCCCATTTGGATGCATGATTTTTCACTGAGTTATTGATATACTTTGATTCTTCATAGTCTCATTCGCAATATTATTATCTGTATTTCTGAAAAAACTGCCTTGTCTGTTTAACACTTGCCTAGTTTGCCAGAAAAGGCTTCTATACACATTGGTTTTTTCTAGGCACAAAAATTTGGAGCTGGACCCTGGTGACCACGCCTGCACATATATATCCTTGTTGCCTTTCATTTTGCAGCTTGCTGCTTTATTATGTTGACCTTTCTGTAACCAGGCTATAAAATTAGCCAAATTCTTTCATAAAATTTTAATGATAAATTTTAATTTCAATATTTTGTGAATTAAGTAAAAATCATTCAAAATTGATTTTTCTATTTTGTAACATTCTTTGCTTGGACAAGTGTTACTTAACTTATTATTTTTTTCCTGCTTAAACATGTCAGAAATTTTTATTTTATCACTTTCTAAACAATTTTGATTATAAAACAGATTTTGCTTTTAGCACTTTGCATTAGGTGCTATTGTTAACAAACACCTTGGCTTCCTTGGCTGATTAAGTGTGAAGCCCAGGCATGTTCTTAAGTAAACTTCTAAATTCTTAAGTAAATGATTTCACCTTTTTGTTACAATAATTTTCATTGGTTTAGATATAAAATTACTTTTAAATTTTTATTGGCTAATATGGTTACCCTAGAGATTGTCCTTGGAAACTTATAATTTTGTTTTAGAACTTAAAATCAGTCTTCTTTGTAATTTCGAACAAGCAACATCGCTAAACTAAATTGACAGTATAGAATACAATTTCGGTGCTTGTCTTGGATGTGTTTATCTTTAACTGTATTTTGAACATAGAACTTTGATAACATTTGGAATACTGGACTATACTAAAATATTGAAATAACATTACATAAACTACACATTGGTGTCCATCATAAAATAAAAGAATTAATTACTGAACTGAAACATGGAGTTTATCATTTGTGCAACCATACAGGGGCAATGACCCCACTCCAAAATATCTGTTGACTGATCGGTCTTCGGTGGTCAGTTACCACTTGAGCATAATTTCCCCCCACAACTATTTGGAGCTGCCGAACCGACGGTCACAGATTTGTGGTGAGAGAATCCGAAGTACGATCATTACATATGAGAAATGGACTAAACTTTGAAGAAGAATTACAACAACTTGTGAAAGTGCTATTGTGGACTTGAATGTCAAAATCAGAAGAAAACAAAAGTGCTGAAAGTAAACTCGGGGATCAAAATGCTAATAAAATAAACTGCAACAGACAATCCTAGAATTGTTAATGTAATTGAGGGATCAGAGCTAATTAAAGCAGATATTTCATAAACACTAAAAACAAACCACCATAACCTAAAATTAGGAACCTACTGAAGTCAGGGACTGACCGCATTTGAGCTGTTACTTGAAGAGAAGAGCCGTCATCCAGAAGAAGACCAGAAGAAGCCAGAAAACAACAGATATGATGTGATAAACATCAGACAATTGAAAATTCTTAAAGTGCTATATTTTGGTAAGTGAAATTTCAACATTTAGTGCTATATTGTTTCTCGTGTATTTGAAACAGTTGTTGTTAACCAATTGATTTGTTACTTTATTCTATTCAGAACAGCTTTTGCACAATTTCATCTACTTTTGTTGTATTTTCATGGTAGATAGTAGAAAATTTGAACACATTTAATCAAAGTTTTTCATTAAATTGTTGTTTCCAAGCTATATTCACAAATTTTCAGTAAAATTTATTTAATAATCTCTACTTTGAGTACACATTTTTGCAAGTGCTGGAAAAATTCTATTATTTTGTACAGTTTCGAACTTGATTACAAGTTTTACAATTAAACTTAAATGTTTAAAACAACTTAACCTAAAGTTGAGTATTTTCACTTACATTATTTCAACTAGTTCAACAATTATAACTTATTTTACTAGACTAAGTAAATTTTTGTAAAGATTTATATTTTTTCCATTGTATTAGTATTTAGACTTTTAAGTGCTCTAGATAAAATGGCTTCTTATAAGGCTCCTTGGCAGTGCTCTAAACAAACCTGTGCTAACATTACCAATGATTGTGAGGTCAAACCCACTATTTCTTTAGTTTCTTCTCTAGACCAAAACTGTAGGGCTTTTATTCAAATCCATTCAAAACGGTACCAAACACTCTTTGATTCCGGTGCTGGTATTTCTTGTATTAGTGAACATATTGTCAAGAAATTTTCTAAAGACCCTCAGTATGACCCTGCCCAAATTGCTCATATTTATGGTGTATGTGGTGAGATCCATTCAGTGCTAGGAACTAGCAATCTTTCTTTTCTTATTGATGGTTTCCCCTTTCAACACACTTTCCATGTCTTCTCGACACTTCATGAACCAGTCATTCTTGGAAGAGATTTTATGAAGAAAGAAGGATTCCAGCTGAATTTCCAATCTAACAGTATAACAATTAACAAGGAAAACGCTAACCCAAATCACTATCTCTTTAATTTCACCAGATCTTGCAAACTGATTTTGGTAAAACCCTAACATCGCATGTTATACCTCCACACTCAGAATTTATCCTTCCCTTAAAGACTAACAAATTTAAGGATGGTGAGATTGTGCTGTGTGAGCCGCCACAGAATCTAGTAAAAGATGAACTGGCAGGAGGCAAATGTCTTTCTACAGTTGTGGATGGGAAAATACAGTACCGTCTCATGAATCCAACTGCTCTTCCTGTCTTTCTAAAATCTAATGCTAGAGTTTCTGTTCTTTCTGAAATTAACTGTGCTAATGTCACACAAGTTTCTGATCTTCCTACTTCTGAAAATTCTGAAGCTCCCGCATCTGTCAATTCTATTCACACCGACACACTAACTGATGAGCACTATATTGAAATTGCAGAAGATCTTGGAATCAACCTTAATGACTCTGATCTCACCTCTGACCAGAAGAGAAGACTCTTAATATTCATTGGTAAAAACAGAAAAACTTTTGCAAAGGACTTTTCTGAATTAGGTCTCACAAATCTATTCTCTCACAGAATTGAAACAGGAAATGCTAAGCCCATTAAGAAAGCTCCCTACAGACAAAGTCCTGATATGCGCCGCGAAACTGAGCGGCAGGTCAAAGAAATGCTTGACCATGGTTTCATTGAAGAGTCTGACTCACCATGGAATAGCCCTGTGGTGCTTGTTAAGAAAAAGAATGGCGAATATCGCTTTACTATAGATTACCGTGAGTTGAATAAGACCACGGAACCAATGTCTTTTCCCATTCCCCATATATCTGACGTCTTTGATACCATTGCTGATGCTAAGGCTGAAATTTTCTCTGTTCTTGACCTTAAGAGTGGTTTTTGGCAAGTACCACTTGATCCAGAAACTGCTCACAAGGCCGCTTTTGTCACTCATCAATCTGTTTACACTTGGACTCGCTTACCTTTTGGCTTAATGAACTCTCCTATGACCTTTCAAAATCTAATGTGCAAAGTTCTGAAACATCTTAACTGGAAAATTGCTCTTGTTACATCGACGACATTCTTGTCTTTTCTCACAACTTTGAAGAACACCTCGATCACTTATCTCAAGTCTTTTCTAATCTCAGCTCAGCAAATCTCACTCTTCAGCCAGCAAAATGCAAATTTGCAACCCATGAGATTGAATATCTTGGGCATATCATCTCAAAACATGGTATCAAAGTCAACCAGATAAAACAAAAGCCATTGATGAGTAATCCACCTCCCAAAATGTGAAACAAGTCAAATCTTTTCTCGGTATGACTTCATACTACAGGAAATTCATTAAATCTTATGCCAAAATTGCAAATCCCCTATCAGCACTTCTTAAAAAGGACTCTAAATTCAAATGGACACCTGAATGTGAAAATGCATTTAAGACTTTAAAGAAAGCTCTTTCTTCTCCGCCTATTCTAGCCTTCCCTAGATTTGACAGACCATTTATTCTAGCAACAGACAGTTCTGATCATTCCATTGGTTACGTATTGTCACAATTGGATGATAATGGTCTTGAACATCCTATTTCATACGGCGGAAGAACACTACATGGCCATGAGTTAAGATGGCACATCACAGATAAGGAGGGGTTGGCACTGGTAGAAGCTGTGAAACATTTCAGACCCTACCTTGCCAACAACTTCTTTACAGTGTACACAGATAACGTTTCTGTGAAGTGGTTGAAGCACATTAAGAACTGCCAAGGACGTCTCGGTAGATGGGCTCTGACACTTCAGGGCTACAACTTCGAGATTGTTCACAAGGCTTCTAGTGCTAACGGAAATGCAGATGGACTCTCGCGTCGCCTCTACCATGAAGCGAATGAGAAAAGTGGCAAGGAACAAAGTGACCCAAGTGAACTGGTCTGTCAGGTCTCGGACACCAAGTCTGAAGAATTGGCAGCTGTGACACTTGTTTACAGTCACGACAATGTTCCCACTCCATCTGTAGCTCCAGCCACTGCCTGCACTGAGACAGCACCAAACAAAGAAGACTCCCAAACACAACAGAAAATGGAAGACCCTATTACACAAAACATGGACCTGATATTTCTACAAAGGGATGATGAATTTTACAGGAATATTTTTCAATTATAAATTAAAACAGGAACTCCCAGATGACCCTAAGAAAGCAAAACAGGTAGTAGCTGAGGCAGAACAGTATGAACTTTCTGAACAGGGTATTTTGCTACATTTATATACACCGAGGACCAAAGGCATCCCAAAGGACCAGAAACTTATTACACAGGTGTGTGTCCCATCTATTCTGCGTGATGATGTCTTGAAATCATATCACGACAGTCTGGCTGGTGGCATGCACCAGGGGTTTGAGCGCACATATGCTGCGCTCAGACAGAATATTATTGGCCCACCATGTTCGGGGACTGCCAGAAATACATACAGTCATGTGACCAATGTCAGCAGGTGAAGAGGGACATCCATGGCAAACCACCACCCCTTCAACCTATGCCTGTTGTTGACCTTTTTCAGAGATGGCACATTGACATTTTAGGAGGCCTTCCAACAACAAAGGACAAATACAAATATGTACTTCTTGTAGTGGATAGCTACTCTAAATGGTGCGAATCTTTTCCACTTCGCACACAGGAGGCCACTGAAGTGGCAGCCGTTCTCTTCAAGGAGGTCATATGTCGCTATGGAGCCCCTAATGTCCTTGTGTCTGACAGAGGTCAGCAGTTCCTTTCGAAGCTTGTCAAGGCTCTCTGTGAACTTTTCCAAATTACACGGTTCTACACAAGTTCTTACAGACCATTACTTAATGGATCTGTGGAGCGAATGAACAGTGTAATCCTTCAGTCTCTTCGCCTTTACTGTAAGGGACAGCAGGATGATTGGCCAGAACTTCTCCTTCGATTATGATGGCATATCGCATGACTCCTGCTACCCAGTCAACTCAACATTCTCCTTTCTTCTTACTTTTCGGCCGTGAGATGCGTCTGCCTATAGACACAGCCCTCACTCCCAAAACTACTCTTTCTGCTTCTTTCAAAACTCATCTTTCCCAGATTCTGCATAACCTTGACATTGCCAGGAAAATAGCTGCAGAAAACATTAAACTTGCACAGGACAAGTATAAGGAACAATATGACAAGAGGTCTCAAGAACCAAAATACAAGCCAGCTGACAGAGTATGGTTATTTTGCACAAAGGTTCCCCCAGGTATGGCCCCTAAATTGCATAAGAAATGGGTTGGACCATATTACATTGTGTTCACTGGTCCGCACAACACATACAAGCTGAGGCGCTGTAGTGACAACAAGGAAGTCAAAGTACTTGTTAACGCCACTCGCCTCAAGCCCTACCATGACCCTGAGTCCAGGCCAACAAATCCACCTGAAGGGTATGAACATCTTGAAGAACCTTTGAGTGCAGAAGAACTACACACAGATGATCACACACACACAGACACTAACACATCTAATGCACAGGACAAAGGTAAACGACCAGCAAATCCTAAATCAAAAGCAAAGGTCAAACGGTCAAAATCATCAAACAGTCAAGTCACAAACGACACTAATCACAATCAGCAACAACTTGCACAAACACAGCAACAGTCACAACAACAGGAAACACTATCACAACCTCATGATTCCAGTCACACACAAGAAGATCCTCAGCAAACAACATCAAACATGCAAACTACTTCAACACACAAACAGCACAAACATCCACAACAGCACAAACACCAACACACAAATTTTCAGCAGAGGACATAGAAAAAATCATTACATCAAAACGCAGCAAGGATACTCTCTACTACAGAATCAAATGGAAGGCTCCAAACAAACCCAGCACCTGGGAATATGCATCTTCCATCCCTGATGTCTTCATTAGAGAGTACCACATCAACAAAACTATGAGCGGAAAGAAACGAAAACGTCCTCTACTGAAGCAACACAGATTCTTTGACAGACTGCCCACTCCAGTACACCGTATTAAACCTGTAAAGGATACTGTTGTAGGATACTGTGAAACCTATGACTTATCCAACCAAGAAATATATTCTATTTATGGCAACAATCAAATTTCTCATCAAGGTGTACCCTTCAGAATATCAAAACGAAAAGAACTACTTCAACCATACCTAAACTCACTGTTTGACAGCCTACAAGAAATAGACCATGAATTGTGGCAGAGCACAACAGCTTTGTTGGATGACGGAAAACCAGTCGAAGCCAAAATGATCAGAGCTGTCATGACAAATGATGAATCAGATCCCCATGATTCAACATACTTCAAGGTCTATCTGTCTGACTCTCGTGAGCCAGTATGGCTTCCATTTTCTCAGGCCCCAATCAAGTGTGTTAGACAGTTTTTGTTTAGAATGGCAGCCAAGATCAAGCAGCCTGGTAAAATTTTCAAATCAAACAAAGGTTCTAAATAATAATTCAGGTTTTACGTATAGTAATTAAGGTATATTTTTTTTGAGCTGAACTGTACTCGACAGTCAATTTTGTTGTTACCAGCACAAAATAAATTACAGTTAAATTTTTGATAATAACAGTACTATTTTACGGTAATGGCAGATGTTCTCAGAAAAGTCGATGATATTTTCTCCAAGATATGTAAACATCTTAATTAATGTAAATTTTTTCAATGTCTTATTTTATAATATACCAAACAGTAAATGGGCAATGCTGTTCTGATAGAATAACAGGTTTCTCTGCTGATAAAATGGAGTTCAACTGTTTCAATGTGCATGAGGCAATGTCCCACTGAATGTTCAAATTTCACTTCACCAAGATAGATATTATTAATATGGACAAAGAACACTATACCATGGGCTTCCAAATATTAAAGTGTCAATGAACACAAATGAAAATATATAAAGCTGAAGGACAGTGAACAATACTTGAATCTTCATCTTCAGTTAGTGCAGGAGGACCAAAATTATGTTACAAATGGATACTGGAAGTCACTCACTGCCAATATACTACAAATATTTCAAACTGTTATAATTATGTTATTTGAAACAAACAGAATTAAATGTAATTACACTATACTTATTGTGAAGACAATTTTAAGTTTTATGTCATACTTGCTGTCTCTCACAAATCAAAATGTTCAATACTGAAATTGTATAATTATGTAGTCATGAATTTATAAGATATTACATAGTGAACTAAAAGATTCACTCATCTATACTAACTGTGGCTGAACAATTACTGTTCCATGACATACTTGCATCAGTCCACAACATGAAGTTACAAAACCAACATTATAATGCCAATGTGCATACTACACAAAATTGAAACATTATATATGACTGCCAATGAGCAGATAACCATACTTCAGTGGTAGATTATTATTAATGTTTTATATTATACTTAGAATCTATCCACAACTAGACAAGTTGCAAAAGCAATCATACAACGTAACTGAATTAATATTACAATGTTACTTTAGTGATTCCAAAATCACATGGCTATTCAATGTCAAGTTTTATGCCATACTTGCGATAAAGCCACAAACTATAGACAATTCTATGTATATGGAGGCTACAATAAACATTATTGTTGTTTTTACTTTTTAACTTCAATATTTTTTTGCATTTTATTGTTGTCCTTTCGACAACTGCAACGTTTTCTATAATCTGTTACTAGTTATCCCCAAGATACAAGTAATTTTATAGAAAATTTGAAGTTAACTTGTTTTCCTTCATAGGCATACCATATATTTTTCTAATTAAAGAGCTCTAACTTGTTTTATTGATATTACATAATAATATTATACAAATAATAAAAAAAAAAATATACAAATAAAAAAAAAAGATGTGTAAATGAATGAATGTATGATGTATGAATTTGACCGGTCACTGTATAAATGAGTTGTATGTTTATTATTGTCTTTATTCATATTTGTATGCAATTTTTCTGTTACAGCATATAACATGCTATTTGCTATTGTTATATTTGTTATTCAGTAAATATTATGATTGAGGACAATCATTTTTTCAAGGAGGGGTAATGTGTAACCAGGCTATAAAATTAGCCAAATTCTTTCATAAAATTTTAATGATAAATTTTAATTTCAATATTTGTGAATTAAGTAAAAATCATTCAAATTGATTTTTCTATTTTGTAACATTCTTTGCTTGGACAAGTGTTACTTAACTTATTATTTTTTTCCTGCTTAAACATGTCAGAAATTTTTATTTTATCACTTTCTAAACAATTTTGATTATAAAACAGATTTTGCTTTTAGCACTTTGCATTAGGTGCTATTGTTAACAAACACCTTGGCTTCCTTGGCTGATTAAGTGTGAAGCCCAGGCATGTTCTTAAGTAAACTTCTAAATTCTTAAGTAAATGATTTCACCTTTTTGTTACAATAATTTTCATTGGTTTAGATATAAATTACTTTTAAATTTTTATTGGCTAATATGGTTACCCTAGAGATTGTCCTTGGAAACTTATAATTTTGTTTTAGAACTTAAAATCAGTCTTCTTTGTAATTTCGAACAAGCAACATCGCTAAACTAAATTGACAGTATAGAATACAATTTCGGTGCTTGTCTTGGATGTGTTTATCTTTAACTGTATTTTGAACATAGAACTTTGATAACATTTGGAATACTGGACTATACTAAAATATTGAAATAACATTACATAAACTACACATTGGTGTCCATCATAAAATAAAAGAATTAATTACTGAACTGAAACATGGAGTTTATCATTTGTGCAACCATACAGGGGCAATGACCCCACTCCAAAATATCTGTTGACTGATCGGTCTTCGGTGGTCAGTTACCACTTGAGCATAATTTCCCCCCACAACTATTTGGAGCTGCCGAACCGACGGTCACATTTCTCTTAATTTAAGTTAACTTTTTGTTTTTTTGTGTATAATTTTATGGCTCACAGTTTTGTTCAAATAAAAATGCAGTCAGTCTTTCAGTTTTTAGTAACCCAGACATTTAGAAATGTTAATTTTCATATATTTTATGGTTCATGGACCATATCACCTATCTACATTGTAATGTACACTTTATTTTCATCCTCATTTTTGTAGATAATGCATGCATTATAAAGGTCGTGAACTATCATAAATTTATCAATTTCACTGTCTTTCAAAACAACCCCAGCATCAATAAAAGGTTTGATTATTGTTTGATAAGTTTGAATATGAATATTTTCTTTTTTCTGTTTTGCAGCTGACATGTTTTGAAAAAATTGATTGGTGGCACGTGATCCACTGTTGTTGTCAAATTGCTTGTAAAAACGTATATTTGTTTTGTATATGAATCATAATAGAATGTTTTATGAAACCATACACTGTGATGGTTAAGAAAATATTATGGAAGAAGTGTCAACATTTTGTTATGGGTATAATCTTTACCCTTGATTTATTTCAAATCGTTTTACAGCCATTATAGAAATGATTTAAGATATGATAGATGATCAGTGCATACCAGGGTGAAATCGTTTCCTTCCCCGCATATTAAATGTGACCTAAAACCTTGTAACATTAAATATAACAACTTTACAGATGAAACAACAGATAATTCGCAATTGTAAACATTGAATAATGGCACATATGACCATAAAAGGGCTGAATAATGATTAGATCAAAGAAGTGCTTTGATCAGTGCATAGATAATTATGTCCTAAAAGCTTGTAATTAATGATAAATAGTTGTTCTATTGTTGTTTTCTCTTTTAACATACCACACACCTAATATATATTTAGAAGATAAGAATCTGTGATGTAAAATCAGTAAAGATTGGGCAGGAAGTAAGGCAGGGGAAACTTCTCTTTCCTATCTTTTTAATCTATCCAATTTAATATTTGAATAAAGTTTTCTGATAAAAAGTATTGTTACTAATAACAAGATGAGGGAAACTGCAAGTATTCTTTAATTTGTATTTAAGATACAGGAAAACACAAGGAGCAGTTCTGTTTGAAACCGTTTTATTATAATGGCTTTTCTTCAAAACTGCACAAAATGGTTGTGTTGAAACTTTTTGTGAAATTCAATTTTGCTGGTCTTACTCAAAAGGAAATCTAAATTGGTAGAATGTTAAGAGTTATTTTCCACAGTAAGTCCATTTAAATTTATTCTCAACAATTGAACTTTTCTTAAAAACCATCATTTTGTGGTGAAAAATTGCCATAAATTACTGGCTTTGCTAACTTTATGTAAAGAGGCCTGAAGTGTTTAATGGCACATTTGTCAAAACTGGACAGCTTTCTTTGTGGCAACTTGGGCTCCATTTTGTAATTTATTTGTTTTGAACCCTTTGACCACAGAGACAGGTAAAAAAAGGGGGCTGACCAGTCTTTGGTCAGTTGTAATAATGATTGTGGTTGCTGTGGAAACGGTAACTGAGATCTGGGGATAAAAATAGCTTGAAGCAATGAAGACTTGCTGGACTGTGACCAATTGTGTTTATGAAGGGAAAGTTGGCCAGCCAGAAAACAGTGAAAATGTTTACGATCTGTGGTAAATAAGACACTTCGATACCTTTCCTAGGGTTTATTTAACACTTTGATACCGGTTGAAGTGTTACTTTTACCACAAATGTGTATAAGTTATTTAATAGTTTTACACATCTTTCTTTTCTGTAATTAGATCCGCAGACAACAAAAACAGTCACATTTTGGGTGTTGAACATGTGCTTTTAAATATTCAGAAGGTTTTGGATTTTAAGTGTTTGTTTTGGATATATATCATTTGTGCCTGAACATCTGCAAGATATTTGGATTTAAGGTAGTTTTGAAAGTATTGAGAGGTTAATATTGAAGCAAAGATGGTTTTTAAGTTCATGTTTTCTGTGTTGGTATGTTCTTTGTGATACCATTTGGTTTTAAATGATGTTGGAAGATAAATGAATTGAAGTTAGAATGTTTATTCATCAGATATTGAATTTCATGGCTGAGTGATGAAGGTTACTGACTTTGAATCACTTGCCTCTCACCAACGTGGGTTTGGAGTCTTGCTTCAGTTGGGGTGTAGAATTCACCAACTTTGGTTTGGAGCCTTGCTTGGGGGTGTAGAATTCACATATTTGGGTTTGGAGCCTTGCTTATGGGTGTAGAACTCAACATCGTGGGTTTGGAGCCTTGCTTGGCGGAGTAGAATTCACCAACTTGGGTTTGGAGTCTTGCTTGTGGGTGTAGAACTCACCGATGTGGGTTTAGAGCCTTGCTTGGGGGTGTAGAATTCACCATCGTGGGATTGGAGCCTTGCTTTGGGGTGTAGAATTCACCAACATGGGTTTGGAGCCTTGCTTTGGGGTGTAAAATTCACGAATTTGGGTTTGGAGCCTTGCTTGGGGGTGTAGAACTCCCCACGTGGGTTTGGAGCCTTGCTTGGGGGTGTAGAACTCACCAATGTGGGTTTGGAGCCTTGCTAGGGGGTGTAGAACTCACCAATGTGGGTTTGGAGCCTTGCTTGGGGGTGTAAAATTCTTCATGAAAGGAAACTATCCATTGCTTATGGAAGGTCATTGGTTCTACCAGGTGCTGGTCTGTGATGAAATAATGCCTGGAGGGGCACCTGGCATCTATCTCCACTATCAAAAGCTATATATATATATGATATTGTTTTAGTGTGACTCTGAACCCAATAAAAACAGCAAAAAGAGAAAAAAATGCAGGTAATGGGTATCATGACTAAAGATAATGATGTAAATATTGTCTCTGAATCTTATCTTACTCCTTTTAACCAATTGTAGAGACATTTGATTTCTCCTGTATCTTATAAAAAAATCTCATAATCATTAAAATGAGCTTTCTACATACCAGATGAAGATACAAGATATTAATTGCCAGTGTAAGATGTTTGTATTAACTTGTATGAACATTAACTTAATGAAAGATACCATGTACTTGGTGTATCCAAATATGATACACTTGTCTCAAATTGTCATGGTGATCACTACAAAGGGGTCTCAGCTGGTTTATGAGCGTGGGTTTTGGACATTAGCCATGTTTTATGGGCTAAAGTGGACATAGGTTGAATTGTATACTTTCTGGTCACTCCGGACACTTGAACTGACCACATATTTTACATATAGTTGTCAAATTCTACATGCATCTTCAAGGTGACATATAGACATATTAATTTGTTTTACATTTCCTTTGATCTTTTCCAATTTTGTCACCTTATTTCCATAATTATAATCAAAGTGTGACTCTAAGTGCATATTGTCTGCTTTGTACCTATAGGTGTGATTACATAGAAAAAGCATTTTCCAGTTTGTTTGTATTTTCTCCCAGACAATGTAATAGCCATTTCTGGATTATGTATCATTGATTGGGAAACAAAAGGTGCTAATGTAACTATGTATTTTTTTGGATGTAATAAGTTCTTTAGAGAAAACATAGGAAAAGATAAGGATAATTATTAAACAAATGGTTCATTTGTTTATGTGTTTGTGCATGTGTGTGCTGTTTTGTTGCGGATAGGGATAAAGTAATAAAATGGTATAAGATGGAGGTTATGTTTTTTTCCATGTTTTTTTGTTTGTTTGGTTATATTTCTTTATGACAAAGTAAATCGTCTGACTACTTTAAAGTTTTGTAACATTATATTGTTATGGAGAGAGAAGAGCACATGCAGCCTATTTTTGTATTGTTAAATGACATTTTATTTTAGCTTTATTTGCAAATAGGTTTCAGGATATATTGTAATAAATATTTTGTACTTTATCTGTTTCAGAAAAATATGTCGCCATTGTAAGTGTCCGCCAGAAATACACGATATGGCTTCAAGTCTAGCAGATGAAAGAACATTTAACAAACTGATACATGATGTAAAACGTAATTCTACATCAGATGATGATAGCGGATGCCCGTTGGAGGAGTACTCATGGGTGCCGCCAGGACTTAAACCTGAACAGGTAGGGAAAATAATATGCAAATTTAATGATGATGATAGATATTTTGACACAGTTTACGTCTTGCAATACAAATGGTGAGAGAGGTTGATTGTGGCCTTAGCACTCTGATACGTTTCTTGCAAACTTTGCCAGACATACAACAGAATGATGGTCTTTTCCAATTTACTTTGAGTTGCGATTAAATTGTCACTAGGAAGGTCAAATATTTAAAACAATAAAAACTTTACTGAACAAGGTACTCCATAAAATTATATGATTGTCTTGTAATTAAGCATTAAAGGCAGTCAAGTTGATTTTGCAGGACAGCTCATTACGGAGAATGTCTTAATACATCAGTTTGTGCCAACAATAGCAAGAGAATGAGCAAATCTACTGGTAATTAACTTCTCTAATTTCCGCATACATTCTCAGCATGGCAACAATTTCTGAGGTGTTTTTCTTGAACACTTCGTGTTTGTCCAGGAAATTAATGTAGTCTTCTTCCGCAGAAACTCAATCTGGCGATTGGCTGTCTTGCTTCTCTAAAATCATGAAAAAATCATCAGGCTGAACCATTCTGACCAAATATCATGATCAGGTGCCAACTGATTGCATGATAGAGATGATAGAGGAAGTGGGTTCGAATTTTCTAATTACTTATAATAAGTGAGATACCTAGACAGTGTACAATGGAGACCAGTTTAGAACTGAAGCTGATTTTGCATCATTTCTCATGCTAGAAGGATTTATTTCAGCAGACCGATTTATTGCATGAATATGATATCCTAGTGCAGCTGTAGAGAGAAGCCCACAGATTGCACAAAGATTCGCTGAACTAAATTTACATCCTCCAAACCAACCTAGCAACTCCTCTAGAGTCCATTATAGTTCGTGAATGATTGAACTATAATTGAAATATAGATTTTACACACATCTGGTCTTTACACATAATTATTGTTATTTAGGCACTCAAATTTTTATGGAAAATACATTGAGGAGTAATAAAGAACGTAAGATAACAAACTTGTGTAATTTTAGATAACTAAATATTTTTAAGAGTAGGAAGTAAATTTTATTACTGGTTTTACATGTGGGATGTGTGTATGTGGGATGGTGGTTGGGGTCGCCATTTATTTCAGTTACGGGCACTGAAAGATCTTTTCAATGAATTTAAAAAAAAAAAATATAATTATATTTCTTTAAAAAATTCAAGAATATTAGTATAATAATATAATTATAGTACCTAATAGGTACATTTTCAGTTTGCAACCTGTCTAAATTATGTTCATAAATCTTATTATGTGCAACACCATAAAAAACTAAGATAAATACTTTATTCGAATCAATATGGTATAAATAGGCAGCTGGGCCTGGGTGTACTAGAATGCAGTCAGACATAATTTTATTACAATTTATTACATGATTGGTTGATTTTACAAATTTCTTGGCAGTCTGGTAGCATTCTGGCATGAAATAATTGACTGGTTTTTAAGGAGGTGGTTAGACTGGGTCTGGCCAAAAGAAACTTTATTACTCCTACACATGACAGCTGCACACATCAATAGGTGCACATAATGATCGTTTAGTCTATTCTGACATTATACAAACTTCTTGAATCTTAAATCCCTATAAAGTCTGCCTCCATTAGTTTGTGACTCAGAATAGTTGGACACTTGTTCTCTAAGTCAAGCTTGAACCCACAGCCCATGTATGTACTGGCAAGTGCAGTGATGTTTTAAGTTAGGAACAGTTGAGCAATCAAAATTTATAATCAAACTGCAATATAATGACAGTTGACTGGAAATGTATTTGAGTTAATGCAATATCAAAATTATGAAAGAACTGGCAAACCAGCATTGCCAATCCTGTCAAGGTGGGCTGTTTGATGCTTTAGCATCTTTTTCTGGAGCAGCAGTCTGGATTATGCTTGAAGATAGAAACACAGTAAACAATGAAGGTCTGGTGTACTGGAGGTCTAACAAATGTTGTGAATTTGTCTCAATATAAGATAAATATAAGGAGTGAATCTTGAATGGTCTCCAGGTGTATGGTGTCTGGGCTGGCACATAGTGCATGCAAGAATTCCAGGTAGTTTATCAAGATTTCAATTTTTAGAGCATGCACACTTTCACATGAATGTGATTAAAGTTAGGTCTGTCATGTCTGTTGGCATTGTTCAGTTTGCATTTTGCTGGCAAGATGATAATTATGGTGTATTTAAAAATGATTGCCACAAGTTTTACATAAGCTTGGTTTTATAGGAGTGCTGTATTTGCCGTATTTATTTAGGAGGCCATAATTATAACATTTGCCAATGTGGAAGATATTAGATTAAATTCAACGAATGTTTAATTATTTAAAAACTAAAGAAATGAAATCACAAAGCTATAAAACATTCCTGTGGTTTCCATTCCAAGTCAGCAAAATGTGGTAACTTCAATTATACTAGAGATCTACAATTAACAAGGACACCTGTTCTGTATACTTTGTTTAATTGAATGTAAAAAAGTGTATAAATAAAATATAGCATTATTTAATTAAGATGTAAAAATGTAGAAAACAGTGACAAGAAGACATGGTAGGTAGAAGGATCAGATGACATCTATACATCATTCCCTGTCATAATGCGGCAAACCTCTTCTGTAACCTCTTTGTTCTAATATCGTAAAACTACAGTATTTAATTGCAGTCACATTTTTTTTAAACTGCACCAAATATGATATTTGAAAATGATGAAAACTTCTTGTAAATACGAAACTTCTATATTTACCTTGAGATTCATCATAGTTTCATTTTATAACATATAAAAAGATGCCCAAGGTGAGTGAGTTACTGTGATCATACTGAGCCATCCAGGTGTCCTTGAAACACAACAGACCTCTTGATACACTCAAAACATAGACAGAATGTTTGTCTTTATTAAATCTATGTCAAGTTACAAACTGGATCATACTTGACAAGAAAAACTGTGTCAGTTACTAAGGTCACTAGATTAAGTCATCTGAAAACCTTGTTCATCCTCTAGATGCCATATTTATGTCTCTTACCACAGAGTGGTGTGGGAGACATATTGATTTACTCCTGTCTGTGTGTGTCAGTCTGTGTGTCAGTTTGTCACATATCTTGTCCGTGCTGTAAGTCGAACATTTCTCATCCGATCTTCACCAAACTTGAAACAAAATGTGTTTGCCCATAAGTCCTCGGCCAAGTTCGATAACTAGCCAGATCAGCCAAGGCACTTCGGAATTATGGCCCTTGAAACTTGTTTTTGATAATCAAAGCACTGAAAGTCTGAGAAGGCAGTTTGAGGTCTTGGTGCATGGTTGACTCATATACTATTATTCAGATGATTAGGCAGTTGTGGGAGACATGCGCTTTTCTCAAAAGCGGCTCTAGTTTCTATCTGATCTACATGAAACTTGGTCAGAATGTTTGTTGTTATGAAGTCTAAGTCAGAGTCAAAACTGGGTCATCTGGGATGAAAACTAGGTCACTAGGTCAAATATTTTAAAAGATTTGTTTACACTTTACTGAGTTGTACTCAATGATGAACACTTCGAGTTGAGTATTTATTAGAATGAAAAACTTGAAACAAAAAAAAATACTGGCAGTCTTTTTATATACTTTCTGTCTGATAATAGAATCATTGTTGGAAACTGATCATTTTGCTTTAATTGTGTATGCTCCAGTAATTCAGTAGAAGATCTTTAGAGAGGTGACTGACAGGCACAAGTGGATCTGTACTGACTGTATATATGATTTATTATTTAACTTTGTATTATTGTGGTGGTAAAATGTTCTCTCATAAAAACTTTTTTGAGAAAAAAATGTTAAAAGATGGGCATGATGATATGAACATACTGTTTAATGAAGTTGATCTAAAGAAGTGATAGGTAGTTATCTGAACTTTAATTACAAATTTAATAATCTCTCCTCTCAAGATCTAATAGACGATGAGGCAAGCTCGGTTTATTCATGGGTTTTTCCACTCTAATTTATCTTGAGACAGTGGCTTACATATTTTCGTTGCTTGATAATCAGATGTTAATTGGAAATTGTAATCTATTATATTTAAGCTATTCCAGCTGTGCAGAGCTTAGCTATGTTTGACACAGAGCAGGTAAAGAGCCCGGGTGTTAAAAGTTTCATGGCTAGGTCACTGTAAGGCTGATATACTAGCAGTGCACTTGCAAGCGAAAAGTAATATATACCCACCGTAATGTTTGCCAGGTTAAATTTCATATAGTTCAGGTGCTTCTTTTACCACAAATGCCTATCCTACTTTTGAAATTTGGGCTATTTGGTTTAAGAGGTATAATTGAGCCGTTCCATGAGAAAACCAACATAGTTCGCTTTTAAAGCCTATTGCAATTAGAGAACCAGTCCGTTAGCGAACAGCATGGATGCTGACCAGACTGCGCGGATGAGCAGGCTGGTCTGGATCCATGCTGGTCACAAACCCACTATGTTGGTTTTTTCATGGCACGGCTCGATTAGTCTTGTGACTTCAAGTAACAACTTTGCACAAATTAATATTATGCAAAGTTCTACTAAGAAAAATCATATTTTTTGGTTAAAATCTTTTGTTTTGAAGATTAAAAGAGCATAGTTTTGGTGAGTAAGCAGACATAGCTGTGCAAGGAGAAAGTTATACACCTGGTGTAATTGTTAAGTAATTAACCAGAGCAGCTGTTGGCTATCAAGCTAGGGTACAGGTAATTTCTCTCGAACAATCTTTAAATATCTCACTTCTAGAAACAAGATTTTTATTTCAAGAGAAAATTTTGTTGGAATTTTAGTGTATGCTGAATAATGCCGCTTTCATAGTTAGACACTAACATCCCCATTTCTCTCAAACCTGAAATTTATTGTGATACAGTTTGATAAAAATATTACCTCCCTTTATCATCTAAATACTAGATCTATGTCAGCTGATAATTTGATGGACAGTTAATAAAATGAAATAATTTTAACATCCTGTATACCAGTAGTTTTCAACCTGAATGATGGTCTCCCTCACTGATAGAATGTTATGAAACATATGTTGGAATGATAAGGCAGTGATGTATGGTTATCTGGTTGATGGGCAATGATGGAGATTGCAGAAGATCTAGACTGGCATTTCACCATGAAGTAACTTGTGGTATGGCCACTTGTCCCACTTGGGGGTCTGAGAAACTCATGTGTAAGGTTAACAGGTGATGATAATGTGAAGATTTCTGGGATATATCAGGGACATTTCAGGTTACCTGTGACTGCCAGGTGTGAACAAAGTTGAGTTGTTGTTTTTTGTGAATGCTATATAGCAATTATAATAAGATTTCACTCCAGTATTGAGAGAAAAAGGTACCTGCCTCCACCCACATTGCATGGTGGAGATGTCTCAACCAAATTGCATGTTGGAGACATAATCTTTCAAATTTTATTGCTATACCTTGTCAGTATATAAACTAAATGAAATAGAATAGTCTAAAAATTATATAGAAAGATTCTGACTACCAAATAATCGCAAAGTGTTGAGATAATTAAAAATAAAATGAAGAAAAAAGCCATCATACAGCTCATTTCAAAGCTGTTCACTTTGTTTATATACAGCATTTAAATTGTTTGTATAACTGTTCTGTTTGCAATATGAGTGCAGTGTTAGAGATACTGATCTGCTATCTCTCCCAGCATCTTTGTTGCACAAGGGTTTTTTTATAGAGGCTTGTACTTTGGCTCCCTCAGACACAGGACACATGCTGTAATATGTGGTCATAAACTGGCTTATTGTTGATAAATGTCCCTGATAAAGTTCTCCATAAAGTCTCACAAATGATGCAAAAGTCTTGAATTCACCAGATCACAGGGATGAAACATCAGCCAAACAGCTTACTATGATACCTGTAGAATTTTTTTCGTGGTAAAAGATGTTATGAAAGATACACAAACTTTCAGGTAACTGTCTTGGAACTTCTGTGCACAATGTAAGGAAGAAGTTGTTATAAATATGCTTTTGCACTGCTTTACATAGCATGTACTATGGCACAGTAAAAGAGTGCATTGGGTTACATATAGTGCCAGTCTCTAAAATGACTTGTTGGTTTTGTTTTAGGATGGAGGAATTTTTCCCCTGTTATTATAGTAATGAGGTAGAAAACAATAGTTTGACACTTGTCTGATCATTTGATGATTGGTCCATCAAAACAACAGTATTAATGAGTGCTTGATTATTCATCATGCGAAGGGAAATTAGCAAGTTATCAAACATAGCAAACGCATACATTCCCTCTGGAAATGCAGCGGGTCCAAGAGACAAATGTTATTTGTAGAGGTCTGGAGTATTTATTTAATAAGATTATAGCTATAATTGATTTCGTTAATGTTTTTTCATAACTTCTGGCAGTTGCATTGTATTACATTAATTTACTATATAGTATGACTAAGCTGGGTCTGGAAAGCTATAGGCACAGATATAGCACTTTTAGCTTAATCAGCAGGTTACATGTAAAATTAAATTTTTTATTTTTGTACATTGAAAAATGCGTTCTGAAGATTGGGCGGATATTTTGGAATTCAGGAATCACGGGTCATGAAGTTTGAAGATAATGGTAGAAAAGTTAACATAGAATGTAACAGCGGGTATGTTGAGTGCACATACGATATTGGTTAATGTAGAAAACACAGAATTTGCTTACTCTATGATATAGATAGATCTGATATAACACACCATGATATCTCGATAAAGCACTCCTTAATGATTAAATATATTTTATTATATCAGGAGTACAATTTCATGGCTTTTAAATTTTGACTAAAGATACGGGTCAAGTTACATATGCACACGTAGGTTTAATTAAGTGTTTAATATTTTTAACAACAAATAAGAAATAAAGCTCTCAAAATTCTTTGGGGAGTCAGAATTTTATTAGCATTTATTATATTAAGAAAAATGTACTTTTTGGTTATACAAATGGATATTTCCCTGGACAATTTAGACTGAGAGACCAGATCTTTTTGAAAATTAACAGAGTATTATGTCTCTAATTAAAGACAAGGAACAGATTAACATGCTGTTTTTGTCTTTTTTTCAGCAGATGCACCAGTCTTGGTGTCTCAGAGGCCATTTGCATTGTTGTTGTTTCTTGGGAAATATTTCTTTTTGTCTCCATGTTGTCAGATACATGATTGTATAAAAGATTGTGTGAAACATGTTTTTGTTTACCCTGATGCTATAATGCATTTCATTATAATTCTAGGCCAAGTTTTCTAACATGGTTTATGGCAAGGTTGAGAAAGTGTCTCACAGCTATGAAAGAATATTTTTCAGCCCGGAAATTTAGCAGTGAGAATTTACCTGAACGTATGAGGCAGCTGGAGAATCCATCGTCGCTCCAGCAAACAGACAAGAAGATGCTCCCAAGTCATAACCACAACCATATGACGGCACTTGAAAACCAATCAAAAAACACAAAAATGCCATATTATAAAGAATGGCTATTGCCAAGTTTTCTAAATTACTCCCCAGCATTGGCATTCTACGTGAATTTCAGAGAAACTGTTTTTTCTCTGATGCTAAATGTTAGAGTTATGAGGTTATAATCTGAGGTAATAAGCTGCACCACCTATTTCTTACCTTCGAATTACCGTTAGGCAATAGAATTTATTCCATGCTATTTAAGAAATCGGCAGGCAGCCTTTATGATAGTGGGAGATTTATGTGCAAAATCTTGTTTTGTTTTTTTTGAGATAAAAAGTTACTATTTCCAACACCTTTTGCTATCAGATAAAAAGTCATAATGAAGAGACAAAAAGAGAATATTATCAAAAAGGTTTTTGGTGTTAAAAGTGTCATATTCCGTTTTTTTTTATTCCAGGTGAAAAGTGTCCAAAAAAGTGCATGAAATTTGGCAGTTTTACTTCCTTGACAGAATTAATGATGGTTCCATTTTCGAAAAATGCTTGTATTTGGGATAGGTAAAATTGACAGAAAATGAGAATTGAATAAACCCATTTTAAGCTTGACTGTTGGAAGGATAGGTCGAGCTACTGGACTCACCTGTGTGTTGGCGTCGGCATCCTGATTTGGTTTTGTATGTAAGCTGGTATCTCAGTAACACTTGTGGGAATGGATTGAAACTTTACACACTGTTTACAACTGACCCATCTCAGCCTCGTACTGGGAATCTCATTCTGTACTGGGAATCTCGTTCAATATTCATGAGATAATATTAGAGACGGGCCTATTCACTGTGATAAATTGACTTTACATTGCACAGGTTTAATAACGCTATTTTGCTTTTTTTACAAAATTATGTCCCTTTTTGACTTGGCAAATATTTGGTTATGTTTTTGTATGTATGTAGCTGTCTCAGTACCCACTAATGGGAATGTATAGACACTTCTCACACTTGTTTACTGGTGGTCTGACATGCAGTGCATAGGGTCCATAACTCTACATAGTATTTTTTACAAAATTATGCCCCTTTTTGGATTTTTTATATTCATTGACAAAGCTGTTGAATAGTTGAGCGTTGCTGTCCTCTGTAAATATCATGGTAACTTTTCACGTCATTGAAAAAAAAACCAGCATTGATATGTCTACCCTCAGAAATTATGTGAATTTGTTGTTTTTCGACATCTGTAATATTGAACATATTTTATATGGAGAAATTAGGATAATCATCTTTTCTTTGCCAGAATAAATAATCTGAGAGAGAAAAAAGTTCTGACAGTGATGCATTTTGTGTTGCATGTTATATGTAATGGAATGAAAGTGGAATTGTTTAGAGAATAAACTAATGGTACACAATATATGAGCCGTGCCATGAGAAAACCAACATAGTGGGTTTGCGACCAGCATGGATCCAGACCAGCCTGCGCATCCGCGCAGTCTGGTCAGGCTCCATGCTGTTCGCTTTTAAAGCCTATTGGAATTGGAGAAACTGTTAGCGAACAGCATGGATCCTGACCAGACTGCGCGAATGCGCAGGCTGGTCTGGATCCATGCTGGTCGCAAACCCACTATGTTGGTTTTCCCATGGCACGGCTCATATGATTAGCTGATGACTTTCATTGCTAGATGTTAGAGATGCTTCCACTCTCCTGTCTGTATCTATAGTCATCACAGATTTGAATATTACAGAGGTCTGGTAGTGTATGCTTACATGTAGTTTATTTAGAGGGTTCCAATTTCAAACATGTATGACGTATAATGCTTGCATGTAGTTTATATATAAAGGTTTCAATTTCAAACTTGTAATTGTTCACATACTTGTAGTTACTAGATTGGTATACTTGTAGTTACTAGATTGGTAGTGGTTTCAAACATGTATGCTTATGCTTTGTATGTCTGTTAAAAATCGGTCAACAAATTTGAGTCACTCCCACACATTTCAATCTTATATACATTCAAAACTTCAGATTCTTGTTTGAAAGTAATTACAGTTTAATTGTATGAATAATTTGACATCTCAGGCTCCTGTTGACCTGGCTTATCAGAACATGTATGAAATGATTTCACAACCAGTCTTGTATTACCAATTTTCACCTTATTTTTTTGTGGAGGCAGGCTGTTCTAAAAGATCTAGAGATTTGTAAAAAAAAAAATTGTCAAGAGTTAAAAGTTATGATTGCTGTATATTTCCAGACACAAGTAACTCTATATTTTCAACCCACATCGTGAAATAGTTCAGTTTTTTGAATCAGAAATTTGTTGTTTTATTGTTGTTTTTTCATGAATTTTGGTGTACTAATATTAATTACTAATATTTATAAATGATTGAATAATTAATGGTCGATTTCCCACAGAAAGATTTGTTTTCACCAGATTTTCTGCAAGAAGTTCAGGGTCATAATGAAAGACAAGATAAAGATGGGTCAGTTTTTTTCATGAAATATTGACATATCTCTTTGATGATTTGATGAATCAATGTCTTGTTGCAAGAAAATCTCATAAATTGGTCTCAGAAATTTGTCAATCAATATACATGTATGAATCATATTGCCCCATTACAGAATATTCAGAAAAAAATCTCCACTGAACTTCTCAGCGAAAATGGCTTTCAAAGCATTGCATGTTTTGTATGTGGGAACTTGAGAAATAAGATATTACTTTCCATAGAATGCACGAAGGAGTGATTCCAGCTTAACTTTTAAGTGTATTTTATGAATTACAGTATCATGAGAAGACAATTCCAATGTGAAACAACTAAAATTCATTTTTTTCTAGGCCAGCTTTTAGACTGTATTACCATATTTAACGGGAATAGCTATAACGGCAAAAGTAGAAACTTCATTAAAAGTCAGCCATTTTCCGCCTTGTAATACAAGATTATAATGGACAAAAATGATATAATGCACACACAATAATTATGCTATCAATGCATGTTCAGAGATTGGCTTGGTAAAACAGAAATTTCTAGACAAATTGCAAATTGTGCTTGGATGTGTGTCAGTTGCAGATTTGTTATTGGTATTCTTTAAGCCCGATTTCATTTTAAGGCCACTTGTAAATATTTGTTGGGTTTTAAATTGGTAGTGATCATAGATCAAAATAATGCTGGATTGACAATATTTGGTGCCAGGACACTTAATCTATCCGAATTTTATAGATTTGGCTAGATATATTAAATCTGGCATATACTCCTAAAAAATTATATGCATTTCATTTTGCAAAAGCGGGCTTGATTTTGTGTGTATTTGGATTGGATGACTAGGATACAGCCTTAAATTTATATGACAGTTACACCAAGTTGTGTTCAGCTGCTTCCCAGGGATCTTCCTGCAGAATTTATACTTGATAAAGGCATCCAAAAAAGAATAATGTTACATAGAAAAATTTAGTGCACAAATTTGATGTATAATTGAGGTTGGCACCAAGCATCTCGGAATTATTGGAGGATAAACACGTTCTTTCCTTCTCATAGATATTGTGATTGATTAAAGCTTATATGATTGAAAGTTTGATGAAGGAATGAAAGACATAGCTTGACTTGTGCTCATCAGGCTGAAACAGGCATTCATTATACCTTGCAGAATTTCTTGTGTAATTATTTAGTCTGAGAACGTTTGATAGATCTTCTTTGTGAATTGATATCAAAATGATGAAAGCGTTTTTACTTTGCAGGGAAATTTGAATCATAGCTATTCTGACAGATGGTAAAAAATGTGTGAACATATTCCATCTCAATGTTCAAAATGGAGGAACTGATTATATGGCATGATAGAGAAAGGCAAGAATTTGTCAGTCAAATATAAAATCTTGAAAACAATTTTTCAGATAGGAAATGACATTAGAAGATCAGTTGATGCCTAAATAATTCCGATTGGTAGGGCTTTCTGATTTCAGTCAGCAACAGGGTAACATGGCAAAAATTATCTGAAATTAGAAATTATTCCAAATGATTTACAATCTTATGATTATTGATGGGTGTGTTTTTTTTTCAATTACATTAATACCTAAATAATTACGAAAATCAAAGTTATAATGTATTAGAATATGCAAAAAGAAAAAAAATTGCAGATGATAGCCATAACCTTAGTGCGCAGGGTAATGCCTTTGCAACAGTTGGAACCAGATCGACGATTAAATCGGTCTGATAGGTTCAAGCTGTTTGCTTGACAATATTTCTTCATTTGGAGCAATTGAATGATTAACATTAGAGCGATTCAGCAGCGAAATTTCTAGCTGCTAAGGTTAAGTGAAAACATATAGTCTGTACAATTATATAGCATCTGGCTTATACAAATGTAAAAAAAAATTCTAAGGATTCATTGTTTTCAAATGGTAGTCTATGGTTTTGCTATTATATCTCATGTATGCAGTGAATTAACTCAGTTTCTTTATTGAATGTAGAACCATTTTACCAGAAGTAAATGGCCTTCAAGGGAATATTTGCATGTTCGAAGGAGGATTTTAGACATCAAGGAAACCTCGTAAGATGTACAGCAATCAATGAGAAGTGATCAGGCGATTGTTTTTTTGATACAGATCCAGACCTCTTGTACATCCCAATGTCTTCTTTACAAAGAATTTATGGAAATTACCACTTGTTGAATTGTTGAAGGGGAAAACATGAAAGAAATTTGAATAATATTTACATTTAGTGTTCATTTTAAGTTCTCTCAATTGAATGTAAATTGAGAACATAAGGACTAGCAGCATGAAATGCATGTTTCTATCCTTCCTATAGTTCCCATTTATGCTTCTGACCTCTGTTCTGTATCTTTGCATTATACATAACTGGGGCATTGATGCACTGTGGACATATTTCTAGTTTAAAAAGGGACAGTTTATTCTGAATGTATAAAAGACCTATTGTATCAGGTAAGGAAACCCAGTCAAAATTGACAGTTTATTACCATGGTAATTCATGGTTTACCATGGTAGTCCATGGTCATGGGACAATGGTTTACAATGGTTGACCGTGGCTGTGGTAGCTGGCACCACAGTCATAAAACATGGTATCAGACCACAGTCAACCATGGTCGAGCGTGGTTATTATTGTCTATCAAAAACTGTAAATATGAATTTGAAAGGGTCGTGAAAATACATGACAGTTGCAGTCTATATCTATTTTTGCAAGTTGGTAATTTATTTGTCATAAAATTGCTAAGATGACAACAAATTATTGTCAGACTATGAAAGTTTACCTTTGAATCTGTCTATAAATGCAGGAAAACTATTTTATAACTAGGAAAACTTTTGGAGCCAAAATGCAGTCAGGCATCTTTGGTGCATTGTAAAACTTGATGTGTGAAAATTACTAACATGACCATGGTAGTCCATGGTCAACCGTGGTTGAAAAAAGTTTACCACGGTAGACAATGGTCAAACTGTTGATAGTCTTTTCTGACCGTGGTCGACCATGGCCAATCATATATCACCATGGCCGACTGCGCTCCTGACCATGTTTTCACCATGGTATTTGATGGTTGACCACATTAAAACCTGGTCAACCATCAATAACCGTGGTGACCATGGTCATCATTTCGCCTGGGAAATGAGGCACCTTCCTTGCTCAAGTCCATGTATCACTGTAGTCAGTGGTGTATCACTGGTGTTAAGGGCAGATGATTATTACATTTACTGCCAGACAATGGATGGAATGCAAGCTGTGAAGGGCAGAAGATTATGACATGTACTGCAAGGCAATAGACACCACCCTTTACTTCGCCCTCAAGCTGTGAAGAGCATATGATTATGACTTTACTTCCCCCCCGCCGAATGTGAAGTGCAGATGATTAGGACCTTTACTGCCTGGCAATAGGAGCCTCACTGGCTGTGAGAGGCAAGTAATTAATTAAATATGACCTTTACTGCCTGGCCATGGATGCCCCTCCAGTTGTGAAGGGCAGATGATTATGAGCTTTATTGCCTAGCAGTGGTTGCCCCGCTGGCTGCCAAGTGCAGATGATTATGACCTATACTGCCTGGTAATGTATGCCCCGCTGGCTTTCAAGTGCAGATAATTGTTACCTTCACTGCCATGCCAGCTGCCAAGTGCAGATGATTAGGACCTTTACTGCCTGGCAGGCTACCAAGTGCTGATGATTAGGACCTTTACTTCTTAGCAATGGATGCCCTGTTTGCTGCCAGATACAGATGATTAGGACCTTTACTACCTGGCAAATTGTTGAAAAAGACGTTAAACCCGAACACACACACACACGAACTGCCTGGCAATAGATGCCCTGCCAGCTGACAAGTGCAGATGATTAGGACCTTTACTGCCTGGCAATAGATGCCCCGCCAGCTGACAAGTGCAGATCCATAATTAGGACCTTTACTGCCTGGCAATGGATGGCCTGCCCACTACCAAGTGCAGATGATTAGGACCTATACTACCTGGTAGTGGTTACCACACCGTCTGTGAAGGGCAGATGATTTGGACCTTTTCTGCTTGCATGTCTGTGGATGCCCTGTGGTACTGATGCAAGATCTGCTCCTGAAGAAACATATAGATAAAAATGGTCATTTTTATGACAGTTAAGAGTAATGGTTTTGGAGTGTCTGGTTATTACTGGGAACATTATTCTGTGTAATATCTTTGCTTGAGTGACAAAAACCAGTTTTACCAGATAAATTGTGTCCTATGCCAAGAAAGCGATCTGCATATGGCATTTCGGTTAATTCTATTGGTCTGCCTGATTGTATAATTGGATTCAGGAATCAGTGGAATATTGTAAGTAATTTAACTGACTGTAATTTAATAGAAAATGTCTCCAGAGAAAGAGCTAAAATGTTCTGACAGCAGACATTTCACACCTTATGGTCTTTCTATGCTACTGGAATCCAGTGAGCTGTCGTCAGTTTTGTTTTTTGTATTTCTGTGGTATTACAATAATCAAAAATTATTTTAGTGAATCAAATTAGACAAAATTTTATGACAATATAGATGGACAATATCCCCTCGTTAATTTTGTGGTGTTGTGATTTTAAAATTTAACAAAAATACCAGAAATTAAAAACTTACTATTTTTATAAGATAAAATCAGTGTCCATTTTAAATGATTTGAAAATGTTCATAACGGAAAATGTGGCAGCCACATTTTTAACAGAAGCAATATGAGCCTTTAACATCAACATGTAGTATTTTTAAACTTTAGGTTTTTTTTCTCAAAACCAAGAATGTAATAATTTTGCAGAGAATTTTTAGTTAAGATCTTATGAATATTGTTACATGTACAACTTTATTGCTGCCATCAGTGATTGGATAAAATACTATTTTTAGCTTGACTATTCATAGAATAGGGGAGCTATCCTACTCGCCCCAGCATCGTTGTGAGCGTCACACAAATGTTTGAGTACCACCCCAAATATTTTCAAAGTCCATTGAGATATTGCTTTGATATTTTGCATACTTGTTAACCATCATGACCCCAGTCTGTTAAAAGGAGGAGGCAACTCTATCAAGCAGTTTGACTGAATTATGACCCCTTTTTGACTTAGAATATGCTTAAAGTAAGCGTACCACCTCAAATATTTTCAAAATCCATTGAGATATTGCTTTGATATTTTGCCAACTTGTTTACCATCATAACCCCAGTCTGTAAAACTGAGGAGGCAACTCTATCAAGCATTTTGACTGAATTATGGCCCGTTTTTGACTTCGAATATGCTTATTGTAATGTTAAAGTTTGCGTACCACTTAAATATTTTCAAAGTCCATTGAGATATTGCTTTGATATTTTGCATACTTGTTTACCATCATAACCCCAGTCTGTAAAACGGAGCAGGCATTTTGACTGAATTATGGCCCCTTTTCGACTTAGAATATGCTTATTGTAATGATAAAGTTTTACTCATAGCTTATATTATACTATCAAGCACTGAGAATAGTCGAGCCCTCTGTTCACTGACAGCTCTTGTTTCTACTGTGTTTTAAGGGAGGGAAGTTAGAATTTTTAATTACCTCCCTTTTGTCTATCGGGGATTGATTGCATACAGTTTTGAAGCAAGAAACAACTATAGATATGACTACATGTGCAAAATGTTGCAGTAGGTTGAATGTAGGACAAAATCTCACAGACTAACCCCCCCCCCCCCCCCCCCCCCCCCCCCCACCCTGCTCAATTTGACCAAGGTGGACAAAGTCAGTCCTATGATCTTGTTGAAGACTGACATTAAGCGAGGATGAACAGAAAAGAAACATTATTGTCAATTATAAATGGAATGAAGTGAAAATTGTGATTATATTTGAAAAAACTGACATGGGGGAATTTTGGTTGTAGGACATTTACCCCTCCCTCCCCACTCCCAATGAAAAAATGGACTGCTGGACCCCCCCCATCCCTCCCCCAATTTTGAAATGGCAGATAGGACAAATGCCCCCCCCCCCCAAACTTATTTTTGGAATGGACATTTTCCCCCTAATATTTTTTTGTCCTATATGTCAGTAGATATAACTGTTTTTCTCACACATTGTGTATGGGAAAAAAATGTTGCTCAAATGCAACCAGTTGTCCAGTTTTAAGAATGAAAGTAAACTTGGAGAAGATTACTGTTTAGATTTTATTAAAATGTGAAAAAGAGGTGTTAACATTTCAACTGAATACAGAAGAAAATGTTTCATGACAAGGAGAGGCATTGTTTTTCTCCATAATTAAAACTTTTATAGCCATTTTATGTTCTTAGTTTTACCACTGCAAGATATAAAATGTAATCCAGATTAAATTAATTTCATAATTATAATTTCAGAGAGACTTTTTTTGTGTCTGTTATGTGGTACTGGGAATATGATTTAATTTAGACAAAAAAAAAACAGTTTCAAACAAAATGCATTGCTCTCAAAAGAAACGGAATGTAACTGCATTAATGGATAAAAAAATGTTACAGGTAAAAGAATGTTTTAATCAAAGAATTGTAAATATTTTTTTCCGATTACATAATTATATTTATGGTAACATTACTTCTTTTTATGGGGTACCTTGACATAATAAATTAAGTAGATCAAATAACAATATTCTGTGTTGCTGTGACAGTGTATAATGTAGGGGTAGGATGTACACATGACAGTAATTAGAGGGTGTGGACAGATTTATTGCCCCTGTAATCCCTAACATACACATTGACATGTGCTCCTTTAATTGGTAGCACACTGGCACACATGTCACATGGGCATTCAATATCCTACCATTTTAGGAACATAATGATGGAATAGTAATAAAATATATTTTTGAAAAAGTTGTAATAATGGAGGATATCTATGCAACGGTAATATGCTTTTTAATAGTAACTGTAGTGTTTAACTGATAACAGAGTAAAGATGCAGTCAAGGTTTTAATTAAAACTTGAATAACAAGAAGTTTTACTTTTGGTACTCAGTTTCAGCACTTTGATGTTGAATCAGTTTTGTGATTTCCTTTTGTTTACCATTGATGCATGTCAGAGAAGTTGATTAGAAAATGTTGGTGAAAAAGTGATTGAAATAATATTATTTTGAAATTGTTGAAGTTAGCAAGAGAGAGGTGTGAAAATGGGAGAACTTATTCAGTTATTGATCAGGTATGACACTAATCTTTACACCAGTAGAAAAGTCACATGACTGAACCAGCTGGTCTATCATGGTGCTTTTAATATGTTATCATCTGGCTGTATCTGACTATTTCATAAATACTGTAACTGTTGTCTACAGAGGAAAAATAACTCTTGCTGAAGTTTACAGAGTCCATCTACTGAAACTAAATTAACAATATATAAAATCAATTGGATTGGAAAGTTAGAAGTGTAGAATTTCTAGACAGTCATGTTGTCTTTTCTGATTATTAGTCTTTCTTCCTTGACTTTTTCCCTTTGATTAAAATTCGATAAAATATAAGTTCAAAATTTGTATTTTATCAGAGATCTTCAATCTTGATTGAGACATTTAGCAAACATTAAGGTATTGAGAAAGGTATATCTTTTAGTTTATACCATTTCAGAATGTGACATGTTGATTATAGTAATTGATAGACCTTTATACAATTACATAGCTGATATAGTGTATTATTATAGAGTCACTGTGCCCCTTGTCATCGGCAAGACCTACATGGTGCGCTTTTGTTAAAGCACTTACTCTCCTTTGTGAAAAATAATATTCCTCAAAACGTCTTGCTTTGTAATTTACTCCAAGTCATTACACTGGTTTGGGTTTCCTTCACTTTTCATTGAATGATTTATTTTACGTGTTTGAAAGCAATCTGTGTAATGTCTGTAGATTTTTTAATTGATATTTGATTGGTTTAGAGAAATTAACAAAGTAATTTTTATTGCATGCACCTATTATTTGCTTAAGGCTCTGGTTAAATACAAGATAGTTTACTGTTCCGCGGATAACCTTTACGTTTCTAATTAACACATTGGGCTTTGGCTTTAAACACATTGGGCTTCATTTCAGTAAAAGATTGCAACTATTTTAATGTAACTAAAGTCTTTGTCAGCATTTTCTGAAAAAACTCATTTTGTGAGGGGAAAAAACAGTTCCTGCCAATTAAATTTATACAAAAATGATATCTATGTCAACCTCCAGTAATCAATTATCCAATTTTTTTTTAATAAACATGCCCTAGAACAATTTTAATTCAGCAGGCACCTTACACAATCTTTAAATTTAACTTTTATTTAAGTCACAAAATTAATGGACACCTTATATCTTTTTATAACTGGCCTTTATCAATGATTTCACATTTTAAAATATGAACTATTTGTATGGCATCTTGTTTTAGGAGCAACAGCCTCCAGGAAAATTGTTGAAGTGTTTTGGATTTTTGGTGTCTGTTTCTATTATAATCATAATTAGGTTTATGTGATGATTATTTATATAACTACATGTGGTCAGGTAATTTTTCATTATGTTTGTCCACCTGTCAATTCTTATGTCTGTTTCTTGCAAATATTTTGTTTTGGATTTTTAAGTCATTTATCAAGTATGACTGATATAACCTTTAATTAATGAAACACTTGGGGAACATTTATCTTGATTTTTTTTCTTGGTGGGATGAAGAAATCTTTTAAAAATCTGTTACTGAAATAGTTAAGTTGGTTGATTGTATCAGAGGCAATCAAAAGCTGTATATATGTTAGAATCTACCTGAGAGCTGACTGTTGGGCTCTTGAAAAAATAAGTGTATTTTATTCAGTTGCTAGGTAACTGTGGTGGAAATGAAAGATTTGCTCATAAATGTCAGACAGACAGATATTAACTCATCTTTACTGCAGAATGTACTGCTCATTGTCTTTCCATCCTCCAGTCTTTACATCTGTTCATCTTCAAGGATCTACAGGATTTATGGAGGATTTACTTTCTCCTTCTACCATGGACTTTAACCCTCAGTTGTTGCTATACTGTTGTTATTGTTCTAGTCCCCATGTTTCTTCTTGTAAGCAGGAAATCAACTTCATGTTACCTTGAAATGAAGTGGCGAGTACAGAATGCACATATTCTTAAATAATTTGATGGTTTTTCTTTGTAACTACTAATAAATTCCCCTCCCCTCTCCCTCATTCACCCCACTCCCCACCCTCACCTCAAAAAAATCTTTCAAATTCATCACAAAGTACAAAATTTACTGGAGGTTTGTTATAGCAGCTTACAGGTTTGCATTCATGACAGTAGAACACCCAAGGATGTTGTATAATCATTAATGTACTATTTAAACACTTTCCCCCACTTTTCAGAATTATGATTGCAATATATTTTCAATTATGAATAAAGCACCTCTTTATTTTCTTGTCTGTTTATGTAAAAGTACTGTAATTTTCTACAAACTGTTCCTGGTAGGATCAATAACTACCCCTCAGAAATTTGAAATTGATGAAAAAAATGAGCAATGTGTTTATACTGTAAGATAGGGCTTTTAGCTAAATTACTGAATTCAGTAATTAAGATTTATGATATTATTGCTATTGCTTTATCTTTGGGAGAATAACAGCTCTAACAGGCAGGGAATAGTGATAGTTTCTGAAGTTCTGCAGGAGAAGATTATGCTGCAATACATGCTCTCAGAATTCTTTTTACAAAAACATTAAAATAAATAAGAGCTGGATTTTATCTCAAGCTTTCATCTTAAAATTGTTGATATTTTGTTCTTCATTAAAGCATCATTTGGAGGTTGAACACTATTAAATAAATTGATATCATTTCTAGAAGATCTGTTTCTAACTCATTTATATCATTTGGTGTGATAGTGGCATCCATTTGTCTAGCAGTATCTATACAACAATGAATTACAATGATGAATGGACCCCATCCAGACATCACCAGTATACTGGTGGTGAAATAACAGGAAAAAATGAAAGATAAAAGATAAAAAATGGTTCTGTAGATTGAAAGATAATATCTATCAAGTGATTTGTATAAAGTGAAAAATATGTGTGCATTATGCTATTTAAGTATCAAACAAATTAATCAGCAGGCATTTCATTGGAAGGGCAGATAGAAAATTATCGCTATAAATCAAGCAGAATTCATGAATTTTGAAGATGTGGCATGCATCTGATGGTTACAGTGCCAAGTAGTGTGTCTGTTATGTCATGTAGTTTGCCAAATTTCCATGTCATATTTCAAAGAATCTGTTTTATCGAAGTTATTTGGGTAGGGCTTTTCTGTTTAAAAGCAGGTGCATGTGTGTTGGTGGTGGTTGAGTGGGGGGTGGGGAAGGTGCTGTCTTTTTAGCTCGACTATTCGAAGAATAGTCTAGCTATTCTACTCACCCTGGCGTCGGTGTCGGCGTCTGCATCGGCGTCATACCTTGGTTAAGTTTTTGCATGCAAGTACATACAGCCATCAATTAAAGGCATATAGCTTTGAAACTTATTTTTTCTTTTTCTAGGTCAATTACCAACCTCTCTGGGTCAAGTCCCATAACTCTGACATGTATTTTGAGCAAATTATGCCCCCTTTTGGACTTAGAAAATTTTGGTTAAAGTTTTACATGCAAGTTACTATCTCCAAAACTAATGCAGATATTGATTTGAAACTTCACATGTGTCTCCGGGGTTATAAAACTAGTTGATAGCAGCAAGTCCCATAACTCTGACTTTCATTTTGGCCAAAATAGCCCCCTTTTGGACTTAGAAAATTCTGGTTAAAGTTTTGCGTGCAAGTACATACAGCTATTTCTAAAAGGCATATAGATTTGAAACTTATTTTTTCTTTTTCTAGATCAATTACCAACCTCACTGGGTCAAGACCCATAACTCTGACATGTATTTTGAGCAAATTATGCCCCCTTTTGGACTTAGAAAATTTTGGTTAAAGTTTTACATGCAAGTTACTATCTCCAAAACTAATGCAGATATTGATTTGAAACTTCACATGTGTCTCCGGGGTTATAAAACTAGTTGATAGCAGCAAGTCCCATAACTCTGACTTTCATTTTGGCCAAAATAGCCCCCTTTTGGACTTAGAAAATTCTGGTTAAAGTTTTGCGTGCAAGTACATACAGCTTTCTAAAAGGCATATAGATTTGAAACTTATTTTCTTTTTCTAGATCAATTACCAACCTCACTGGTCAGACCCATAACTTGACATGTATTGAGCAAATATGCCCTTTTGACTTAGAAAATTTGGTTAAAGTTTTACATCATTATATCTCCAAAACTAATGCAGATATTGATTGAACTTCACATGTGTCTCGGGGTTAAAACTAGTTGATGCAGCAAGTCCATAACTCTGACTTTTATTGCCAAAATAGCCCCTTTTGGACTTAGAAAATTCTGGTTAAGTTTGCGTGCAAGTAATACAGCTATTTCTAAAGGCATATAGATTGAAACTATTTTTCTTTTCTAGATCAATACTAACCTCACTGGGTCAAGACCCATAACTCTGACATGTATTTTGGGCAAATTATGCCCCCTTTTGGACTTTGAAAATTCTGGTTAAAGTTTTACATGCGAGTTTCTATCTCCAAAACTAATGCAGATATTGAATTGAAACTTCACATGTGCCTTAGGGGTTATAAAACTAGTTGATAGCAGCAAGTCCCATAACTGATATGCATTTTGGTCAAATTATTCCCCCTTTTGAACTTAAAACTCTTTTGATATTTAACCTTTTTAGGTAATATTTTCCTGCCTCTGGGACAATATTTCGAATAGTCGAGCTTGGCTGTCTTACGGACAGCTCTTGTTTTTTAAGCAATACCACCCACAATTTAATTGAAATGTGTTTTACAAAAAAATAAATTATTAACCCCCCACTCCCTGTCACCACAGCACACAAGGAATTGAAATATATTATATACCCCCACCCTCATATCGTTTGTTAAAGCAAGGAGTTGGGGCAACATATTTAACTTCTTAATTGAAAATACCCATTCTTTGAAAACATAAAAGTTAACTTTTAAGAAACTTAAAGGGTAAATGATCTTAAGATTTTTTATCATATAATCAGAATTTGAAAAGCCCAGCAATAAGTTTAAGCTTTGTTTTTCTCATATTCTCACAAAAAAGTTGATTCGGAAATTTCAAGCATTGAAGACAGCATTTTGCAGGTATTGAACCAGCTGTTGTTTAACGTACAAAGAGGAGATAACTGTTCAGTTAAAATTTCTGTATCTTCTCCGATAATTACAAAACCAAGTGTGTGAAAATTGTTTTAACTGGAACCATCCAGTAATATAAAAGGGTTGAAGTACAGATGTAGAACTAATTTTCTCAGGATATTGCATATGGCAGTGATTTTATCACTATGGGGATTGAGGTATAGTGTCTGGGGCCACAGTCCTTTTGGCTAGAGTGGTTTTAATTAAAATATTGAGGACTGGGTTATTATTGTGTGATGTGTTTTCTTTGAATGTCCGATATACTGCTGTCTTGATAATGGCTGGTCAGGAAAAAATGGCCCACATTGTCATTAAATTTAATTGGGAAATATTAGCAGGTTGTTGTTTTTTATTACCCATGAGAACTTTCAGACAAAAATTCTTCTAGAAAATGCTGGCTCATGAGAATGGAAACAACTTGTTAACATTTTGTTAATATTTCAGGTATAAAAGTTGTTACAAAAGCTGTGTATTTCATTAGAAGCATTTGGTTTATTACATTGTAAGCATTTTATTAGGGTGAGGGGGGCTAATTGAGAGTGTTGGCAGGGGCTATAATCACTGTGGATTTATGAAGTCATTATAGTAATTGGTTGTTAGTGAAATACAGTGTTACCTACATTTATAGCAGTGAAAATTACACCTGTGTGCTATTTGTACAGATAATTGGCATATCTTCTTCTGTTATCATAGGAACAAGTTTTTTTGGTAACATTGTAAAACACACAGTGAATGATAAGGGGTATTTTTTTCATTTTAATGTATACATTTTGAATTGTATGTATATTTTGAAAACTAATATTTTTTTGTGACAGACAGATGTACAGTGGTGCTAAACACTACGGTAATTTAAACTCCTAAACATAAAATGGAGGTATTTGAAAACACAGCTGAATTTTGCAAGATTGTATCTGCATGTAACTTAATTGGGTTTGTTAATGATGCTATTCAGCCAGGCATGAAAACTGAATATCCTTGTAAAAGTTGTTTGTATTCATACAATAGGATTCATGAAATGTCATTGTTGTGGAGTACAGCAGCTGTGGTACCAGGTTTTTTGTATCAAAATTTGTACATAGTTTTCAGAAATGAATATGTTTAACCTGTAGGCTGCTTGGGGCAAGTGATTCTGCCTTTGTGACCAGTGCAGAACAAGATCAGCCTGCATGGTCTGCACTGGTTGTTATTCAGTCAATAAGTTATCGGTGAACACCCCTTCAAATAATAAATGGTATTGCCCAGTTTGGATGGACCAGTCCATTTTAGAAAGTTAGCAGGCGCTAAAGGTTAAATTGGTTGGGATATAATTATGCTTTGGTTTTAGTTAAGGTCTTGGGAATACTGTATAATTATGTTTACATAATCACTAATTAAATGAATATATTTTGTCTATTTTCAGGTGCATCAGTATTTTCGTGCATTACCGGAAGAGAAGGTACCATATTTGAACAGTCTAGGGGAGAAGTATAGGGTACGACAGTTGTTGCAACAGCTACCTCCGCATGACAATGAAGTCCGTTACTGTAACAGTCTCAGCGAGGAGGAAAAACACGAGTTGCGTATGTTCAGTGCACAGAGAAAACGTGAATCTCTGGGGCGAGGAAATGTACGACCACTCCCTCTCACAATGCAAGGAGGAGTCTGCTCCAAGGTTTGTCATTTTACCAGCTTTTTTATACTGTAATCCTAGAAACATTCGTAAACACTATATTTCACATTTTTATGATGACAGGCAACTTAGCAGCTACAAAGATTTGCAGTATACATCGGACGCGAAATATGCAAAAATTTGATAGCTTTAGTACGTAACAAACAGTCACAGGCAAAATTAAAGGTAAGAGTGGACATAATTTGCATAAATAACAAGTCACTTATCCTTAACACATTTTTCAAACTACCACGCTGTGTGATCGTAAGCGAAATTCATGTTCCACAATACACAAATCATAGTATACTAGTATGAGTGTACACAAAAATCAGTGCAATATGTCTGTACGCAATTTTGTAATGCCAAAAGAAACCAAAACGGATTGTAGGTGGACGGATAGCTTGGTGGTTTGCACACTGGCCTTCCAATCCTGAGGTCGGGGGTTGGATCCCCGGCAGCTACTCGGGAATTTTCAGAAACGCTTTTCAGTGTTTCCCACCCAACTAGAGGTGTACTGGTCAGGAACCCAGGCAGTTCTTGCATGTATCAGTGCTATACACTGGGCACTTCAAAGAACCAGGCTGTCTATTCACAACGAGCTAGGCTAAGTTAGCCGGACAAGCCTGTATCTGATTTCTGATCTCTCTGTCGTGGGGGCTTTGTCTTACTCTGTCCCTCTGGTCAGATCGCTCTGTGTCTGTACTAGTAGAGGATGAATTATACGCCCTGTGTGGCTGCATTTGAACTATGTAAAGCGCCTTTGAACGTGAAATCGATCATGAAAAGGGCGCTATATAAATCTGGTATAATAATAATAATTAAGATAAGAGTACTGCTAAAGATGATCCTATTGATCATACGATGCATTCACAAGTGAAGTTGATGCTTCAATCCATTCTGCAAACTTTGAGCAGGTGTTAAATGGAAAGGAAAGCATAATGTACATTACGACAATGAGACAAGAGAAAAAATTGCAATTCCTAATTTTACATAATTATGCCCTTATTTTGTTTTTTCACATGTCAGTCAAAACTAATTACTGCCACTGGTCTTCATTTATTACAGCCTCATGGGATTTATTTAATAAATATGTAAATGATATATCTAAATGAAATTATTATACATGATTAAACTTTTTTAGTACTGATACACACAATTAGTATATATCAGGGAGAAGTGTTGCAGCTGATTACTAATGAAAAATACAAACATTTGCGTTTTCACGATAGCTGGTAGTTTTCGTACTACAAAATTTCACGGAGATGCACACCGATCACGAGTCACTTACTTAGATTGTGCGAAACCATTTCTAGGTCTACAGTATATTACGGTATCTTTAGGGAATAAAAAACTTATGTTATTTTATTTGTATGTAAGGGAAGTAACCATTCATGATTCTGTTAATAATTTTTCTTTGATAACTCCCCTTGATTGCCTTAAGTGTTATTTTTTTCCAATTTCAGTGTAAAGGTATGATATCTGGTGGAGATATAGCAGTGTTTGCCTCCCGGTGTGGTACAGATAGGTTCTGGCACCCGGCTTGTTTCGTGTGTATGACATGTGATGAACTCTTGGTAGATCTGATATATTTCTACAGAGATGGACAGTTGTATTGTGGTCGTCATCATGCCGAAATCATCAAACCAAGATGCGCAGCTTGTGATGAGGTAATCAGTCAGTCAACTCATCAATCAATCAATCAATCAGTCAATCAATCTGTATTCAATCTTTGAATAAGATTTAAATCTTCAAGTTATCTTCAGTATCTCTTCATCTGCATTCTGCCTTCATATAATGGTTACTGAAATAAAATAATCTTATCTAATAGAATAATAATTAAGGACAAAATTTATAATCAATGAAAAGTTAAGTTGATGTTATATCAAATAAAAAAGCAAAACATGCATTGAATCAGGAAACACTCATTTATCAGAATTCAGTTCCAAGGCATCTACAGTTTTTCTGTCAGTTAGATTGTCTGAGAAGAAAAGACACTTCCATAATTATATTATAAAACAAGATCTTGAAACAAGATTTTAGCATTTCAAATTTTCCTAGGAGCCAGACATTTGCCTGATTATATTGATATTATCCTGGGGCTGGCTCCATTGTTGATTTTGTCGGTAAAAGTTGTCCTTTCTACTGAATCCAATTAGTTAAATGAGAAAATAAACATGTATCAGCTTGGTATTTTAACTTTGACAAGATAAATAAAGTTAAGAAATGATATGTTGTGCTAAAAGTTTTACTTTTGAAAATTTACAGATAATATTTGCTGATGAGTGTACTGAGGCAGAAGGCCGCAGCTGGCATATGAAACATTTCTCGTGCTTTGAGTGTGACGCTCAGCTTGGCGGGCAAAGATACATTATGAGAGAAGGACGGCCATTTTGTTGTGTTTGTTTTGAACGTATGTTTGCGGAGTTCTGTGATACATGTGGAGAACATATAGGTGTGGATCAAGGTCAGATGACACATGAAGGTCAACACTGGCATGCCACACCACACTGTTTTAAATGTCATACTTGTCAAAAATCACTTCTGGGACAGCCGTTTCTGCCAAAACATGGAGTTATATACTGTTCAGCAGCTTGCTCGAGGGCAGGTTCTCTGAATACACAAACACCACGACGGGCCGAGGATTATATGCAAGATATAAGTAATATCCGTCTTGGCTCACCTGTGAGTCATGCAATGCAAGAAAGTAGCGTAATGGCCCTACAGGAAGTATTACGGCAACAGTACACAATACCAGAGAGTTGTCCATCGTCTGACCGCGATCAAGGTTATGCAACTAGTAGTAACAGTGAAGTTTATGCTCCAGGCTTGTACGAGCCGCCAACAAAAGCTAGACTTGAAATGTCTGGTTATGAAATAAATATGGATGGTTTAGTAGATGCTCTTCCAATGCATGATGCCAAAAAGAAAAGACTTTCACAATTATCAATGCCTGACTTATCTAAAGAACGACTTCAGCGGAGTGGTTCTGAAAGAGACAGCAATAGTTCCGGCTCCCGAAGTCGGAGCATTAGTAGAAGTAGATCTGGCTCGGAGAAAAACCTTGGTGTAAAATTTAGTGGAAATGCGCAAGCTAATTATTATCACCCGGATGTGCCAACTAATTTTATTCAACCTTACAATGGTGGAAAGCCCAAAAAAATTACTGGACAAAGTGGATGTGCTAATAGGTCTTTTCCTGAATTAAGGAATGTATCAGGCCGTACCCCATCTGAGGATATTAATGAGTTACCATTGCCTGATGAGGAGAAAATGAACCCGATATCACGCCCTCCAAATGGAAAATCTCATCACCGTCGTCATGGAAGATATCCACGGAGTCGTAGTTTTGAAGGTCGGGCATCAATGCTTGGTCAGTCTAGTCATTCAAGTGAAATGGAAAGAAAGAAAATTTTGAAAAATACAAATCCCAATATGTCTCGCACTTCAGAACTGTCAATGTCGATGGATCGGGGTGTTGATCATTATGAAGACTCATGTAGTACGTGCAGCACGTGCTCAAGCTCAAGTGACTCGGAAGATGACTTTGATTATTATTATGATAGTCCAAATAAAGGGGCCCCAAGAATTACTTATGTAGATAGCTTTGGATTTGCTGGAAATAAATGTGCCACATTAGGACGACCAGTTCGTAGGCATAAAGGGAAAAAGGATAAAAATTGTACTATTTCATAGTTAAAACTGTGCTTGTTTTTACAACTCTGTGTGTTTTATACATTGTTATATATTTAAGTGATTTAATTTATGTACCTTGTGCCTACTGTATATAAAGGCTAAATACTTGTGATATTTTGTTTATGATTTAACTTTGATATTTATTAATGAACTTGATTTTACGTGCAGTGACACAAACATACTCTTTGTTTTTTTTTAAAAGGTGTTGAATTTTTACACACTGTATAAATCTGAATCAGTAACTGAAATTACCAGTGTTATAATGAATGCCATTCAAAGAAATTAGCAAGCTCATAATGTATATTGGTAATTTTTTACTAGTAAAAAGCGTATATTGACAGGCATTTTAAAATCCATATAGAGTTTCATCAGGCTAGTAGTTCAATATTAACCAAGTGTTGTATACTGCATGATTAAGTCAACTTTATGATTTTACTGTCACTTACCCTGTGGGATGGGTTACATAAGTATAGATCATGCCCAGAAAACTTGTAGATGAAATCTTGATAATCTTCTGTAAACTTGTAAAGAAAAAAAAAAGCATGTTAGCACATAAGGACCTTTATGGTGTTATATACACACATAAATCAGAAACTAAATTTGTTTTGGAATAATTGAACAAACTTTGCTCTTTATTTTTTGTATACTAATATAGTTTAAAAAGAGATGAAAATAAGCAATAAGGGAATTGTATGAAGTGTTTTGATTTCTTGTGCAACCTTTTCAAGCCTTATTTAAAAATTATTTAAATTTTATGCAGATCTTTTTACATGAATATTACAATGAATATTTACTATGACATTGACAAATTCACTGTAGTTGTAAATTATATTTGAAAGTATCTCCTTGAACTAGTAAGTGCATGTCAGATTGAAGTCTGACCTAGTTATTTTATGTTTAATCCAATTTCTGGAAGGTCTATTAAGTTTATTATTACCAGCTTTAAGAAAGCAAAATGAATGGGACTGTAATCATCTATGCATGTTTTCATAACTCACCTTTTGTTTTTTTTTTTTTTTTTTTTGATGACCTGCCATTTTGATAGAAAAGCATCCAGAATTAAACTGTTTATAAATATTATGATATTAAATATTTGTGTTCATATTCAGCTGCTGCTGTGTAATGCAGTTACGTAATCATTCAGATTGATACAAAACATCTTATTCTAGCATATAGTTGAAGAGATATCTGACACAAACAATGAAATACAACTTACTTGTGCATTTAGGACCTCAGCTTGCAGGCTTGCATGTGATTTCCTAACATTTTCTGCACTTGAAACCATGGATAAATCCTGTATTTTGCTCTCCCTTGCACCCTCAAGCAATGACGTTTAATTTACCCCTTACCCTGCTAAATTTCTATAACAAACTTGTCCATCTTTCAATTTGGACAGTACCCTTAACTGTTAAAAAGGGTGCCAAAAAGATACTGACTGAATGGTGAACAGTGCAGACCATGATCAGACTGCTGATCTTGCTCAGCACTGGTCGCAAAGACAGAATCACTTGCCACCAGCAGGCTGAGGGTTAACTGTACTTGTAATTGTTAGAATAGATCGAGATTTCTGTACTTGTATGTGTACCTGTCCATAGGAAATCATGATATCTAGTGATGTTTGACTTGACAAAATTAGTCACCGCAACGCAAGAAGTGGATAACTGCATTGACTTAAAGAAGGACTTATTCACTTTTTGCGCTAAGGTGACGAATTGTGTTTTGATTGAACCAATTATAGTCCTGTTACAAATAAATCTTCACTATATATACTTCAGGAATAGGTTTTACATGTGTTTTTAGCTCATCTGATTTTTTGAAAAAAAATGATGAGTTATTGTCATCACTTGAGCGGTTGTCGGCGTCGGCGTAGGCGTTGCCTGGTTAAGTTTTATGTTTAGGTCAGCTTTTCTCCTAAACTATCAAAGCTATTGCTTTGAAACTTGGAATACTTGTTCACCATCATAAGCTGACCCTGTGTAGCAAGAAACATAACTCCATCTTGCTTTTTGCAAGATTTATGGTCCCTTTTGTACTTAGAAAATATCAGATTTCTTGGTTAAGTTTTATGTTTAGGTCAACTTTTCTCCTAAACTATCAAAGCTTTTGCTTTGAAACTTGGAATACTTGTTCACCATCATAAGCAGACCCTGTACATCAAGAAACATAACTCCATCTTGCTTTTTGCAAGAATTATTGCCCCTTTTGGACTTAGAAAATCAGTTTTCTTGGTTAAGTTTTATGTTTAGGTCAGCTTTTATCCTAAACTATCAAAGCCTATTCCTTTAAAACTTGCAACACTTGTTCACCATCATAAGTTGACCCTGTACAGCAAGAAACATAACTCCATCCTGCTTTTTGCAAGATTTATGGCCCCTTTTGGACTTAGAAAATATCAGATTTCTTGGTTAAGTTTTATGTTTAGGTCAACTTTTTCTCTAAAACTATCAAAGCTATTGCTTTAAAACTTGCAACTCTTGTTCACCATCATAAGCTGACCCTGTACAGCAAGCAACATAACTCCCATCCTGCTTTTTGCAATAATTATTGCCCCTTTTGGACTTCTTGGTTGAATATTATGTTTAAGTCAACTTTTCTCATAAACTATCAAAGCTATTGCTTTAAAACTTGCAACAGTTTTTCACCATCATAAGTGGACACTGTACATCAAGAAACATAACTCTATCCTGCTTTTTGCAAGAGTGATGGCCCTTTTTAGATTTAGAAAATCATGGGTAGGACAATATTTCTATTATACAAAAAAAATCAGATGAGCGTCAGCACCCGCAAGGCGGTGCTCTTGTTCTAATGTATAACCCTCGATGGGTAAATTCAGTAAATTCAGTAAAAAAAATCTCTGTTCTGGATTCTGTCACAGCATGTCACTTCAAAAATGCATTATGAAAATGGACCAGGTACATGCAGCTTCCCAAGTATTAAATCTCAACCTCTGGACATTGTTTCATACTTATAGCAAGAGTTTGTTTTATATTAAGTCACCAGGTGTGCTAACATTTTGTAAACTTTATTCTGTTATAGTTTTATATTGTTCTAGATTTTGAGCTGAGAAAATGAAATATTTTGTATTTTTCCTTAATTCCACACATTGTTAAAGCTAGTTGCACAGAATGTACAAACAAACAATTTTTCTATGCAATATTTTAAGATGTTCAGATTTGTTCCAGTGGTAAATATGTTAGCACTTGTTACTTTCACTTTGTTAAACATGTGTAAGAAGGCAGGGCTAGTTTTCTGCCTGTATTGTTGGCAAGTAAAATTAATTATACCCCCAATTTTGGGGGGATATATAGGAGTGAGCTTGTCGGTCAGTCTGTTGGTTTTCATGGTTTCCAGACAATAATTCATGAAAGGCTTGACAGAATTAAATAAATATTGGTACACAGGTGTTACATCATAAAATACAGGTCAAGTTTGACTTTGGCTACAAACCATCAATTTTTGTCGTAGTTGTTGCACCTTTCCAACTAAACTGATGGTTTTCGGACAATAACTCATGAAAGGCTTGACAGATTTAAATAAAATTTGGTACACAGGTGTAACATCATAAAATACAGGTCAACTTCGACTTTGCCTACAAACCACCATTTTTAGCTCATCTGTTTTTTTTTTTTTGAGAAAAAAAAGTTGAGTTATTGTCATCACTTGATTGGCGTTGGCGTTGCCTGGTTAATTTTTATGTTTAGGTCATCTTTTCTCCTAACTATCAAAGCTATTGCTTTAAAACATGCAACACTTGTTCACCATCATTAGCTGACTCTGTACAGTAAGAAACATAACTCCGTCCTGCTTTTTGCAAGAATTATGGCCCCTTTTGGACTTAGAAAATATCAGATATCTTGGTTAAGTTTTATGTTTAGGTCAACTTTTCTCCTAAACAATTTAAGCTATTGCTTTGAAACTTGCAAGATTTGTTCACCATCAAAAGTTGACTCTGTACAGCAGGAAACATAACTCCATTCTGCTTTTTGCAAGAATTATGGCCCCTTTTGGACTTAGAAAATAAGATTTCTTGGTTAAGTTTTATGTTTAGGTCAGCTTTTCTCCTAAACTATCAAAGCTGTTGTTTTAAAACTTGCAACACTTGTTCACCAACAAAAGCTGACTCTGTACAGCAAGAAACATGACTCCATCCTGCGTTTTGCAAGAATAATGGCCCCTTTTTTAGACTTAGAAAATATCAGATTTCTTGGTTAAGTTTTATGTTTAGATCAGCTTTTCTCCTTTACGGTCAAAGCTATTGCTTTAAAACTTGGAGCAGTTATTTGCCATTAAAGGCTGACACTGCACAGGAAGTACCGTAACTCTGCATTGCTTTTTGCAAGAATTATGGCCCCTTTTGGACTTGGAAAATCATGGGTAGGTCAATATTTCTATTATACAGAGACAAAAAAATCAGAGGAGCGTCTGCACCCGCAAGGTGGTGCTCTTGTTTGACATAGTTATGGCCCCTTTCTAACTTATGGTTGCCATACTTCTGTGACAAGGCCATATTGTGGGGGTATTATTTTTCGCTCCTGTGACAGTCGTAGTTAGAGGTCTAAAGTAAAATATTGTTTATTTCCCCTGCTGCTGCTACAGAAAATATTTTATCATAGCTGTGAAAGCAGTACATTATGATGGTTCTAACTCTGAAAGAATCTTATTCGTTTCAATATTGTTACATGGAAATCAAACTGCTAAAGAGCTGTTTCTGGCTGTAAAAGAGATGTTATTTATAATATGCAGTTGACACAGACTGATTTTGTATCAGATATTTTATATTTTCATAACAGCAAATGTATTAGACTAGAAAGAACCTTTCTGCTCGGTCCTCAAAGGCATGGTCAGGGGAGGGGACAGAAAAGATATTTTTGAGGTTGGCTGTACAAGAAATAATTAAATAATGTTAGTCACTTACAATTAATTGTTTCATGAATTTCACTGATCTAACGATCGTCCCATAGTTTTACATCTTAAAAACTGTATCTTTGTAATATTCTATGTACTTTTTTTTTTTAAAAACAAAATGGGCAAAATCATGGATTAATGGATCAATCAAAACATTTTATTTATGAAATTATAGCAGTACAATCAAACAGTTTTACTCAGTATTTATTTTAGCAGATTTTTTTTAACTGATGATAACTGCTCTATTGTCTCCAGCTATCTTTTAGCTTGACTGAACTTTTTCAGCTAGTAGAGTTTTTTGTCACTCTTGTGCCAAGGTTGCAGAAGTTTTGTTTGTTAGCAGGTTTCTTGAAAACTACAGGGCCAAATTTTTTCAAACTTCACAAATGTCTAGGGCATCATAAGAAGAACTCGCAGGACAAGTTACACGACTCTTGCTTTTATTATGTCAAAATTATGCTCCTTTATTGTTGTGTATAAATATATTAAAACAAGGTTTGTCTATATATTATTTCCGAAGTCAAATTCAAATCTGGATAAATGTAATAAAATCTAATCAGTTTCAGGTATTTTATTTCAAATTGATAAAAAGACTGTTTGGCTTTCAAAGCAGTAAGAGAACTGTGAAATTAAGTCATAAGACAGAGGTGCTTGTTATGTATAGAAGAATTTGGTTTCTTTACACAGTTTATATCTAATGTTGTTACCAAATACAGTCCAGTTATGTCTTCCAGTAGAATGATACCTTCCAATTTGATGAAGAAATATCTTTCGTTGACAGGTTGTAAAAAGCACCTTTAATATGGCAGCAAATAGCTAATTCTACAAAATTAAGTTACTGTGTATGTAATGATAATATTTCTTAATTATGTTATGTTATTTTGACTCCAGAGAATGTAAACTATGTAGGTGTAAACAGGCAGTTCAGTGTTGAGGTATTAAACTACACTTGTTATATCAAACACTATAGAATGAGTTAATTACTTAGATAATTGGCAAGAACATTTGTTTTTGTCAAATTCAGCATAGCAACCAGTAAGCTTTCAAGTAAATGACACGGTACACTTAAATAATAATATAAATACTGCGACATATCGAACATGCATAACATTAGAACTTAGCTGTGAAATGTTACTAGTCCCCTACCAGTGGAACACAGAAGAGGACTACAGGAATGCCCTCCGTCTGTCCACAAATCTGGATCCTGCAATTATTCAAAAATTATTCAAGCTAGGTTTGTAAAACTTGTATGTATGGTAATAGAGGGCAATTATGTAGATTATGTACATACATGACTTGTGCTTGTAGTTCAAAGGTCAAGGTCACTATTGAAGGTCAAGTAAAAATTGTTTCTGCTCTATAATTTTATATGCATTGATGGATTATCTTAGTGCTACATACAAACATTCCCCATGATGAGACAATGTGTCAACACATGATCTGTGCTTGTCGGTCAAAGGTCAAGGTCACTGTTTAAGGTGAAGAAAAAATTTGTTTCTTCTCCATCAATTGCATTGAAAGATTTTTTCATTACTACACAGAAATGTTCCCCATGATTAGACTATGTGTCACACATGTGACCCATGGTTGTCAGTCAAAGGTCAAGGTCACTATTTAAGGTCAAGTAAAATTGTTTTTTTTCACTGGTAGGGGACTTATGTATTGCCATTGCACAAGGGATGCACAATTTGTTGAAAAGATTCAGTCTCAGTAAGAGTTTTCATTCCTTTTCTGATAGTTACTGTAGTATGACTGCTGTTGTTAAACAACCAAACAACCTCATTCTGACATAGCTGATTGTAACCACTTAAAGTGACAAGTAAATATCAATGAATGATAAAAATAATGACACATAGTTTAATCCATTTTTTACTTTGGAAATTTTGGAGAAAAAATTACTATGTAATGAATTTTGTTGTTGGGTCTGTAAAAATGTTTAAACCAGATATTATACAGTCATAAATTATAGTACTTAAGATGTGTAACTTCCTTGCTCTTCTCTGTTTTCTGTTGATAATACTAAAACCTAATCGTATTTAGCAGTTTTGCCTCATTGTTTAAAAAAATATATATGTTGAAATAGGCTTAGACTTTGACAAATTCGAGAACGATTGTGTATGATAGATTGGTTACAGATTTGTTGAATTTTATGCATAAATCAAGTAGACACTGCTGGTCAAATATACTGAACATATTCCTCCCCAGAGTAATGGCAAATGTTATAATACTCTGCCTTAATAATCAAAGATTGTATTGTAGTATTGTTTATCCTAATAAAGGGTACATGTTTCATTTGTATTATGTTTATTTATGCAGTATTAAAATTGAAAAGAAAATTCAAGTTGTTTTTTGTTTCACAGAGTCGCATATTCATAAAATATTGCTGAATCATTTAGAAATGTTTATACTTGTTTACAGTGGTGTACACTGTTAAAGTCCAAGAAAGATGGAGGACAATCCATAGTAGTGTATTTGGTCAGTTGTGATAGGGGACATTTGTCTCCCTTGGTTATCTAACTGCAGCCTCTAGGCCAGGAGATATGAAGTATGATATAGTCATGTGACATACTGGTATTTAATTACAAAAGTTAGATAATTTTCTTTTTCAATGTCTTAAACCATCAACAGTGACAATGAAAGTGATTATAATTTGTCATTGCTCTTAGGGGGACATGATATATCACGCGCTGGGGACATTTAATTCACAACCATTGTACTTCTAAAGAAGATCTTAGAGTTTCAGTGCTGCAAAATGCAAAACCGCAAATGTCTGACATTTGTAAAAAGGTTATGCTGGCAATGTAAAGCTTTGTAGATTTTGTTAATATTCATTTCCCATTATGACCTAGCAATGAAATCATTGAAGTGTTCAATCTTCAATGAAAGCAAATATAATTGAATATTAATATATTCTGCAGTCTTTCCAATAAAATAACGTGCTGTATTAATTTATGGTGTTCTACTCCACTGTTATTATTGTAATCAAATGGGGCTACTTGTTTGATATTTTCCACACGTGCGGCTAGTTTTTGAGAAAAATTGAATTACGACAATTTAGAATAACATGAACATGTTGAATATTACTAAAGGAAATAATGCTAATTGTCCAAGGAGAAAAAAAGTACTTTGTAGTGAAATTCAGATGGGAATTTACAGAAGTTGACATTAATGAATTCAGCCTAGATTGCTGATATTTGGATTTGTCAGCCCAAGTACATGTTCATGTGAGGGCTATAAATTTATGAATTCTAACTGTTTAAACCTTTAAATTGCATTAAAAGCAATTTCACCTTCCACAAGTCATCTCTCCCTATCTTTCCCTTTGAAGGCATGGTTGATATTTATAAAGAGAAGTCCGGATTTAATATCAAAACTTTGTGTAGGTAAAACAAAAAAATTATGGCACACTAGACTGTTCTGCAATTAAGTTTCACAGTCCAGCAAGACTTGCACAAGACTATAACAATTATTGTATTATAGAAAAGGTAACGACTTATTGGCAAAAACTACAAAAGAAAGTTTCTAGTAAGTGAAATACAAGCCACAGTTTCAATTTATTTTAACCAAGAGTCCTCTAACTTGATAATTTAAGTATGTGTCCAGGGTAGCTTTCATTGCATGCAAAACTAACCAAATTCTCTAAGTTAAATTCATCCAAGAGTTGTCTAACTTTGTTCTATCAGTAGGTTTGGTGATTTAGAAGCCTTGTATTAAGTTTTAATCCAACACATATTCTGTTTCTGAAACTGCTTGATTGTTAGCATAATAATAGTTGTACACAAAACTTTAAAATTTATATGAGCTGCACCATGAGAAAACCAGCATAGTGCGTTTGCGACCAGCATGGATCCAGACCAGTCTGCGCATCCATGCAGTCTGGTCAGGATCCATGCTGTTCACTAAAGGTTTCTCTAATTCCAATAGGCTTTGAAAGTGAACAGCACGGATCCTGACATTTTAACAAGAGGGCCATGATGGCCCTGTGTCGCTCACCTGAGTACCATTGCTCAAAATGATATGATCGTTTCAAACCAATCTCATTAGAAGCTGCTAAGGTGTATTCATTTAGATAAATAATAAAGGAGGTAATTTTTCATAAATTCAGTCAATATGTATCTTCACTGATTGTCCAGGTCCATCTGTTGACATAAATGAAATTTCAGATCAGTATCTTCATTAGTTACGGAGATATACCCATTTTAATTTGGAATAAAGGGAGGTAATTTGACATAAAATTAGCCCATAGTTATCTACCCTGATTGTCTCAGTCCAACTAATGACAATAATGAAATTTCAAATAAGTCATAAGTACTTACTGATATAAATCCATTTTGATTACAATCAGGGGAGGTAATCAGATATAAAATAACGCTGGAACCTACGATTGGATCTGACAGGTTCATCATGGAATCCAAGATTTATTGTTGTTGAAGATATTTTGGAAGTTTGTATCAAGTCAAGCCATAAATGAAGTCTCTATATGGCTGCAAAAGCCAAAATAACCAATTTTGGACCTTTAAGGGGCTATAACTCTAGAACCCATGATGGTATCTGGCCAGTTCAGGAAAGGAACAAAGATCTTGTGGTGATACAAGTTGTGTGCAAGTTTGGTTAAAATCAAATCATAAATGAAGTTGCTATTGTGCAGACAAGGTCAAAATAGCTGATTTTGGCCCTTTCAGGGGCCATAACTCTGGAACCCATAAAGGGATCTGGCCAGTTCAAGAAAGAAACCGAGATCTTATGGTGACACAAGTTTTGTGCAATTTTGATTAAATTCAAATCATAAATGAAGCTGTTATTGTGCAGACAAGGTCAAAATAGCTAATTCTGGCCCTTTCAGGGGCCATAACTCTGGAACCCATAATGGAATCTGGCCAGTTCAAGAAAGGAACCGAGATCTTATGGTGATACAAGTTGTGTGCAACTTTGGTTAAAATAAAATCATAAATGAAACCACTATCGTGCAGACAAGAAATTGTTGACGGACGCACGCACAGACGACGGATGAAGGGTGATCACAAAAGCTCACCATGTCACTATGTGACAGGTGAGCTAAAAATGTGTGGGGAAACCCTAGCATTTGAATCATGAAAATATCCTTAAAATCTGGAATTGTAATGTTTTCTGTGCATTTTGAAATTAGCAATATAGTGAAGTAAGTACTTGTTGGAATTCACCACTAAATTCCATGCACAGTTAAGGGTGGTTCTCTTTGAATGGAAATGGAAAACAAGAGGACCATGATGGTCCTGAATCGCTCACCTGTCTCCACATGACCCAATTTTCATGAAGATCCATTGAAAAATATGGCTTCTAGAGAGGTCACAAGGTTTTTCTATTATTTGACCTAATGACCTAGTTTTTGAAGGCACATGACCCAGTTTTGAACTTGACCTAGATATTATCAAGTTGAACATTCTCACCAATTTTCATGAATATCTCATGAAGAGTATGGCCTCTAGAGAGGTCACAAGGTTTTTCTATTTTTATACCTACTGACCTAGTTTTGACCACATGTGGCCCAGTTTCAAACGTTATCTACATATCATCAAGGTGAACATTTAGACAAATTTTCATGAAGATCCATTGAAAAATATGGCTTCTAGAGTGGTTGAAACGTTTTTCTATTTTTAGACCTACTGACCTAGTTTTTGACCGCAGTTGACCCAGTTTCGAACTTGACCTAGATATCATCAAGATGAATGTTCAGACCAACTTTCGTACAGATCCCATGAAAAATATGGCCTCTAGAGAGGTCACAAAGTTTTTTTTATTATTTGACCTACTGACCTAGTTTTTGATGGCATGTGACCCAGTTTTGAACTTTACCTAGATATCACCAAAATGAACATTCTGACCAATTTTCATGAAGATTCATTGAAAAGTATGGCCTCTACTCCAATAGTGAACGAATTTGTAACATTTGCCGAACTACACACAGAACAGTACATAGATCGCGTCTGCGGATTGTAACTTAACCAGGGCCTATTGAGTTTCCAGTCCTCTCTAAATTTCCTTTTTGCGCTAGCTTTTGCCCTCTCACTCACATCCTGACTTTGAGATTCAGTAACAACGTCTCTACACTCTAAGTCCGTAATTAAATCCTTGCCAACATTATCCTCTGATTGTCTAATTTGAGAAACACACATAAACTCTGAAATTTTACGCACTTTTTCCGTTTTTGGCACATTTTCAAGCTTACGTTTTCTACCCATGATTGAACTAATTCTATTCTTAAAATACGAATACGAAAAGTTTGTCTGAACATTAAGTCAACTCAACTATTCTTTTATTTATTTAGTACTATCCGAGGATGAGTTTATATAAGCGTGGTTGTTTTCCTAATTTTCATCTCGCGTTCAAACTGACAACATCGCTAATTATTTAAATAATGTTGTATGCTTTTGCGGCATAATTATGTTTTGTCTTGCATTCAAACTGGGAAACATGCAAATTACCTTTTTTTCTTATGAATATTTTACATTTATAAATTAAAGTTTTAAATTTTGTTTGATCAAATTTACTGAAAACATCAAAGGTGCAATATAGTTTTATTTCTTTTGAACAGCTTCTAGATCTAACACCACCGGCTTGTGTCGGTAATTCAATTATCTATACATCGTCGGGTAATTATAATTATGTTACAATAGACACTCGTGACCCGCTAATCCGTTGTTTGGTGACACGCTGTGTATTGTGTATTACGAACAGAAACGGCCGCGGGTAATATTGATTTTTAGGCTGAACAGAGAGTCCTTTAGACAAAGCAATACACATTATAAAACAAGAGCTGTCTGTAAGACAGCCAAGCTCGACTATTCGAAATATTGTAAGAGAAGCAGGAAATTATTACCCAAAATGTTAAATATCAAAAGAGTTTTAAGTTCGAAAGGGGACATAATTTGACCAAAATGCATATCAGAGTTATGGGACTTGATGCTATCAACTAGTTTTATAACCCCGAAGAAACATGTTAAGTTTCAATTCAATATCTGCATTAGTTTTGGGGATAGTAACTTGCATGTAAAACTTTAACCAGAATTTTCTAAGTCCAAAAGAGGGCATAATTTGCGCAAAATACACGTTAAGAGTTATGGAACTTGACCCAGTGAGGTTAGTAATTGACGTAGAAAAAGAATAAATAAGTTTCAAAGCTATATGCCTTTTGGTAATAGCTGTATGTACTTGCACGCAAAACTTTAACCAGGACTTTCTAAGTCCAAAACGGGGCATAATTTGCCCAAAATACATGTCAGAGTTATGGGACTTGATTCTACCAACTAGTTTTATAACCCCGAAGACACGTAACGTTTCAATTTAATATCTGTGGTAGTTTTGGAGATAGTAACTTGCATGTAAAACTTTAACCAGGATTTTCTAAGTCCAAAAGGGGGCATAATTTGCCCAAAATACATGTCTGAGTTATGAGACTTGACCCAGTGAGGTAGGTAATTGATCTAGAAAAAGAAAAAATAAGTTTCAAATCTATATGCCTTTTAGTAATAGCTGTATTTACTTGCACGCAAAACTTAAACCAGAATTTTCTAAGTCCAAAAGGGGGCATAATTTGCCCAAATACATGTCAGAGTTATGGGACTTGACCCAGTGAGGTAGGTAATTGATCTAGAAAAAGAAAAAATAAGTTTCAAATCTATATGCCTTTTAGTAATAGCTGTATGTACTTGCACGCAAAACTTTAACCAGAATTTTCAAAGTCCAAAAGGGGGCATAATTTGGCCAAAATGAAGGTCAGAGTTATGGGACTTGGTGCTATCAACTAGTTTTATAACCCCGAAGACACATGTGAAGTTTCAATTCAATATCTGCATTAGTTTTGGAGATAGTAACTTGCATGTAAAACTTTAACCAGAATTTTCTAAGTCCAAAAAGGGGCATAATTTGCTCAAAATACATGTTAGAGTTATGGAACTTGACCCAGTGAGGTTGGTAATTGACCTAGAAAAAGAATAAATAAGTTTCAAAGCTATACGCCTTTAAATGATAGCTGTATGTACTTGCATGCAAAAACTTAACCAAGGTGTGACGCCGACGCCGACGCCGACGCCAGGGTGAGTAGAATAGCTAGACTATTCTTCGAATAGTTGAGCTAAAAATGCATTTATGGCCAAACTTTTTTTCGCCAATTTTTTTATTTTTTCGCCATTGGCGAATTTGGCGAATGGCAGCGGAAACCCTGCTCTAGAGAGGTCACAAGGTTTTTCTATTTTTAGACCTACTGACCTAGTTTTTGACCTCAGTTGACCCAGTTTCGAACTTGACCTAGATATCATCAAGATGAACATTCAGATCAACTTTCATACAGATCCCATGAAAAATATGGCCTCTAGAGAGGTCACAAGGTTTTTCTATTATTTGACCTACTGACCTAGTTTTTGATGGCACATGACCCAATTTCGAACTTGACCTAGATATTATCAAGGTGAACATTCTGACTAAGTTTCATTAAGATCCATTGAAAAGTACGGCCTCTAGAGAGGTCACAAGGTTTTTCTATTTTGAGACCTACTGACCTAGTTTTTGACCGCAGTTGACCCAGTTTCGAACTTGCCTAGATATCATTAAGATGAACACTCAAACCAACTTTCATACATATCCCATAAAAAATATGGCCTCTAGAGAGGTCACAAGGTTTTTCTATTATTTGACCTACTGACCTAGTTTTTGATGGCACGCGACCCAGTTTCGAATTTGACCTAGATATCATCAAAGTTAACATTCTGACCAATTTTCATGAAGATCCATTGAAAAGTATGGCCTCTAGAGAGGTCACAAGGTTTTTCTATTTTTAGACCTACTGACCTAGTTTTTGACCGCACGTGACCCAGTTTCAAACTTGCCCTAGATATCATCAAGGTGAACATTCTGACCAACTTTCATAAAGATCCCATGAAAAATGTGACCTCTAGAGTGGTCACAAGCAAAAGTTTACGGACACACGCATGGACAGACAGACGACGGACGCCATGCGATCACAAATGCTCACCTTGTCACTTTGTGACAGGTGAGCTAAAAAGTGGATCGGGCATGCCCATGTAAAAATGTTATTTTTTTGTGTCTGGAAGGCTATTTTTGACAGGGTAAATGGAACCTCATGTGTCAACAAAAGTTTTGAGGGGGTCCTACAGAGTCATTTCTTACAATGTAAGCCTATGTAAAAATTAATAGCAGTGTCTGACCTCAAGGGCTGTATCTTGTCAATAAACAACCTAACCGAGATGTGCTGTTAGTATACATATCTGTTATCAGTAGTGAAGTTTCCTTTTAATTTCCTTTAAATTGCAACCACTGGTTGCTCAGAAGTAGCACAAACAAGAATGTTGGGATGGGAAGACAGACAAAATGGCGGCTACTTGCTTCCAAGCAACATTTATATTGAAGAAACAAGAAACCTCTGTTATTTTACACTCAGTTTTAATCCAATGTAATCAAACCACAAATAAAATTCTCTATTTACAGTGTAAAACTGTATTTGAATTTTAACAGATATAAACTTTACATCACAGTAATTAGCGCTTTAGGCACCTCTAGGTGAAAAAACAAGAACAGAAATTAATGAAAATAAATAAAATAATACTACGCTGTTTCTACATAAGTGTGCATATTTTTCATGTTATATGAACTGTGATTGATTAACTACTATGGCAGCATTGGTTGTGGATTTCATAATGTAAAAATATTGGTCTATACCTTTGATTGGATGATTTTGATTATGAATTTTATTTCATTCACTTTAACTGGAAATCAGTGGTTTCACATTAAACACTCCTTTTAGCAGTAAGTCTTCTAAATTTCTTAAATGGACTAGTCCATCTTTCAACTTGGGCAGTACCACCTGTCTATCAAAGGGGTGGTCACTGAAAATTTACAGACTGAATAGCGAACGGTGTAGACCATGATCAGCCTGCATGGATGTGACCAAATGAATATCAGAGTTATGGTTCTGAATATCAGAGTTATGGTTCTGAATATCAGAGTTATGGTTCTTGGTAAACAAGTCTGCATAGTTTCAAAGCTATTGATGTGGAGGTCATTCTCTAGTCAAAATAGTGCGTCAAAAACCTCAGCAGTTTTACTTTGGAGTATAAAAATATCTCATTCTTTTGCTAGGAGTACATCTGTGCTTTGTAAGACTGAGCAAGCCCAATAATATACAATGTCTACAGCCTATTTTCTAAACAATTATGACTAAACAACTACTTTGGTGAAATTAGTAATAAAACAAAGGTACACAGCATTAGGAAACATTAGATCCTATAGTATATATTAAACATTATATCTGACATACATGTCTGCTTAACCTTTACCCTGCTAATATTCTAAAATGGACTGGTCTATCATTCAATTCGGGCAGTAATATTTATTTTTCGAAGGGGTCTTCACTGAAAATTTACTGACTGAATGCTGAAAGTCAGTGCAGCAGCTGATCATGGTCTGCACTGTTCGCAAAGGCAAAATCACTTGCTGCCAGCAGGCTAAAGGTTAAAGAAAACAAATAAGTATTTATTTGAGTAAGTACAATGGAATTATATAATCAACTTTTTGCTTCTCTTCATTCATTCACCACCTCTTTTCTATTTTCATAATTTTTTAAATCAAAAAGGTGTTAAAGCTATCACACTTTTAGTTCGTAACTTGAAATTATAATTTCAAAAATACCTTTAAAATTACTTCCTTCAATTTTTATTGCAATCATTTTATGCTTTAAAAATTTTATGAAAAGATATTTGCTCTAAATAATCTTGGTTGTAATGAAAATGCAATATATATATATATATATATATATATATATATATATATATATATATATATATATATAACGCAATTCTATTCATTCCGTAGGGTACTGTTATATTTACCTGGGATCTTGGAACATTCTTTTGTAGGGATCTTGGAACTATCAGGGATCATATATAAAAGAATGTTCCAACAAACCAGGTTATACCAGGAATATATATATATATATATATATATATATATATATATATATATAAAACTGGATGAAATCTGATGAAAGTTCAATTTAACAAAGAAATGCTTCTCTATAAGACTTCTATATCTTGAAGTTATGTCATTGTTAAATCTTGAGGGATGGTCATTTTATCTAGCTGCTTAGAACTTTGTGAAATCATGAATTTCTTCTTAAAATCTTTTACTTATGTCAGACTAACATTTTGTGGTTTTGGTTTAAACAACTATTTTAGGACAAAAACCGATGAATTTCAACTTTCAGAGGGAGAACAAGAGCACCACCTGCAAGTGCCATCGCTCGTCTGCAAGTGCAGGGCAATATGTAATAAAAGAGTTTAGTTAAGATTTTCTAAGTACAAAACGGGCCATAATTCTGACAAATGCCAATTAGAGTTATGGTTCTTGGCCTACACAGTCCCCTAATGATGACAAACAAGTGTGCTAAGTTTCAAAGGTGTAGCTCATATAGTTTTTGAGAAAAAGTGGACCTAAACAAAAATTTTAACCAATGCCGACGATCAAATGACAACAATACCTCGTAGATTTTTTTCAAAAATTAGATAAGCTAAAAATGAATGTTTTCATTTGCTTTCTTTAGATGGAGTGATAATGCCAATGTGAATCAATCTGACAAGGTAACATTTATGCTGCACTCACTGAAGACCTGTATTAGGTCATGCAAATAGTTCAAAATACATACATGAGTAAGGAATTTAAAATGGCTTATAGGTTAAACTTTTGCAGATCAATGCAGAAATAAAAACCTCTAAAAGTCTAGTCTCCCCAAAATCATAGAGATTTTACAGTATTTTAGGTGTCTTAACTGTACCTTAATACACTGACCAATGAGCAAAATCAAGAGAAATATTAAGATTTATATTGTGACCAGATACAAAACTTAAAATACACCAAAAAAAGTCCCTCAAAATACTAAATATAATCAAACAAAGAGCATGAATAAGTCCTAACTACTTTCCTTACAGTAACTCTTGGCTAAATTTTCATAATTTATGTAATATGTTGCACAGCAATGTTTCTGTGTTTAGTCTTGTAAAAAAATCAATATATGGCCTTTTTATGTTGCCGTAAAATCCAAATCACTGTAAAAAATCATAACGAAGCTTCTGTAAAACACTGTTATAAAGAAGCTTCCATAAAACACTGTTATAACGAAGCTTTTGTAAAACTCTTATAAGAAACTTCTGGATATGAAACATTATCTTTCTGTACTGAACAAAACAGCTAATGCCATCCAATATCTTAACCAGAGTGTCATGATAACCCTTAATCGCTCACCTGAGTAACATGTTTCAAATGGCAAACTAATGCTAAAATTTTAGAAAGTAGATCAGTAGGTCAAATTCATGGTCACTGAAAGACAGTTTTAAGATTGGTGTGCAAAATTGTACATTTCATCCAAATTTCAAGGCTGTATCTTGGAAAACAAGAAAGCAGGTCAGTAGGTCACAGTCAAGTGATCCCTAATCGCTTGGGTTATCAGGTAATTATAATTAAACAGTCTAGGAAATATGACCTGATAATTTTTTAAGTCATTTTTCCTATATAACTCATAATTATAACAAGTGACCCACAGGGCAGGGCCTCTTTTCACCCCTGGGGGGCATAATTTGAACAAACTTGTTAGAGATCAACCAGGCAATGTTACAAACCAAATATCAAATGCCTCGGCCTTGAACTTTATGACAAGAAGATCTTTATTTTTTTCCTACATAAGTCTATGTTAAACTTGGTACCCCCAGGGCAGGGCCTCTTTTCATCCTAAAGTCATACTTTGAACAATTTTGGTAGAGAAACACTAGGAAAGGCAACATACTTAATATCAAAAGCCTAGGCCTTGCAGTTTCAGGCAAGAAGATTTTTAAAGTTTTTTTCCTATATAAGTCTATGTAAAACATGAGACCCCCGGGGCAGGGCCTCTTTTCAACCCAGGGGCATAATTTGAACAATTTTGGTAGAGGACCACAAGGCAATGCTACATACAAAATATCAAAGGCCTATGTCATGTGGTTTTAGACAAGAAGATTTTTAAAAATTGTATTATATAAGTCTATGTAAAATTTGTGACCCACAGGGCAGAGCCTCTTTTCATCCCAGGGGCACAATTTGAACAATCTTGATAGAGGATCATAAGATGATGTCACATACCAAATATCAAGGCTCTACGCCTTGCGGTTTTGAACAAGAAGATTTTTAAAGTTTTTCCTTTTGGTTGCCATGGCAACCTGAGTTCTGCATGGAATTCAATTCTTTGAATAATTTTGAAAGGGCCAAGTATCATTCCTGTTAAGTTTGGTGTTATTCTGCCCAGTGGTTTTCAAGAAGAAGATTTTTTTATAAAATGTTGACGGACGGATGACGGACATTGAGCAGTCACAAAAGCTCACCATGAGTCTTTGGCTCAGGTAAGCTAAAAAGTACTAAAAGTACTCTTCATTAAGCATACAATTTGATCAACAAGTAATTAACAAAATGTCAAAATTATAAAATCATGTAAAGATATCATCTTCTCCATTTCACCCCATTTTTAAAAAGTCACAAAAAGGACAAAGAAAAGTAAGTGAATACCATTTACCCCAAATCAGAGGTGTAGATTTTGATTTCATCCTAGAAAATGGTTTAATACAACCCAAACATTAAGACCTCTTTTTTGCCAGGGCATCACATTATTTTGTATTTGATGTCATTTTATTCCCCTTCAACATGTTTTACTAGTTCTGAATTATTTGTGTATTTTTGTGACTTCTCAAACAAGAGGACCATGATGGTCCTGAATCACTCACCTCTTCCCACATGATCCAGTTTTGAGTATGACGTCGTTTTTTCTATTATTTGACATAGTGACCTAGTTTTTGAGCTCATGTGACCTAGTTTTGAACTTGACCTAGATATTATCAAGATAAAAATTCTGACCAATTTTCATGAAGATCCATTGAAAAATATGGTCTCTAGAGAGATCACAAGGTTTTTCTATTATTTGACCTATTGACCTAGTTTTTTAAGGCACGTGACCCAGTTTCAAACTTGACCTAGATATCATCAAGGTGAACATTCTGAACAATTTTCAGGAAGATCCATTCAAGGGTATGGCCTCTAGAGAGGTCACAAGGTTTTTCTATTTCAAGACCTACTGACCTAGTTTTTGATCACAGTTGACCCAGTTTCGAACTTGACCTAGATATCATCAAGATAAACATTCAGACCAACTTTCATACATATCCCATGAAAACAATGGCCTCTAGAGAGGTCACGTTTTTTCATTATTTGACCTACTGAGCTACTTCTTGATGGCACGTGACCCACTTTCGAACTTGACCTAGATATCATCAAGATGAACATTCTGACCAATTTTTATAGAGATCTATTCACAAGTATGGCCTCTAGAGAGGTCACAAGGTTTTTCTATTTTTATACCTACTGACCTAGTTTTTGACCGCACATGACCCTGTTTCGAACTTGGCCTAGATATCATCAAGATGAACATTCAGACCAACTTTCATGAAGATCCGTTGAAAAATATGGCCTTTAGAGAGGTCACAAGGTTTTTCTATTATTTGACCTACTGACCTAGTTTTTGATGGCATGTGACCCACTTTCAAACTTGACTAGATGTCATCAAGATGAACATTCAGACCAACTTTCATACAGATCCCATGAAAAATATGGCCTCTAGAGAGGTCACAAGGTTTTTCTATTATTTGACCTACTGACCTACTTTTTGATGGCATGTGACCCACTTTCAAACTTGACCTAGATATCATCAAGGTGAACATTCTGACCAATTTTCATGAAGATTTCATGAAATATATGGCCTCCAGAGAGGTCAAAAGGTTTTTCTATTTTTAGACCTACTGACCTAGTTTTTGACCGCAGTTGACCAAGTTTCGAACTTGACCTAGTTATCATCAAGATGAACATTCAGACCAACTTTCATACAGATCCCATGAAAAATTTGGCCTTTAGAGAGGTCACAAGGTTTTTCTATTATTTGACCTATTGACCTAGTTTTTGATGGCACGTGACCCAGTTTCGAACTTGACCTAGATATCATCAAGGTGAACGTTCTGACCAATTTTCATGAAGATCTTGTGAAATATATGGCCTCTAGAAAGGTCACAAGGTTTTTCTATTTTTAGACCTACTGACCTAGTTTTTGACCGCACGTGACTCAGTTTCGAACTTGACCTAGATATCATCAAGATGAACATTCAGAGCAACTTTCATACAGATCCCATGAAAAATATGGCCTTTAGAGAGGTCACAAGGTTTTTCTATTATTTGACCTAATGACCTAGTTTTTAATGGCACATGACCCAGTTTCAAACTTGACCTAGATATCATCAAGGAGGACGTTCTGACCAACTTTCATGAAGATCTTGTGAAATATATGGCCTCTAGAGAGGTCACAAGGTTTTTCTATTTTTAGACCTACTGACCTAGTTTTTGAAAGCAAGTGACCCAGTTTCGAACTTGACCTAGATATCATCAAGGTGAACATTCTGACCAATTTTCATGAAGATCCATTGAAAATTATGGCCTCTAGAGAGGTCACAAGGTTTTTCTATTTTTAGACCTACTGACCTAGTTTTTGATGGCACGTGACCCAGTTTCGAACTTGACCTAGATATCATCAAGATGAACATTCTGACCAACTTTCATAAAGATCCCACGAAAAATGTGACCTCTAGAGAGGTCACAAGCAAAAGTTTACGGACGCACGCACGTACGGACTGACGGACGGACGACGGACGCCGGACACTGCGCGATCACAAAAGCTCACCTTGTCACTTTGTGACAGGTGAGCTAAAAATGGTGTAAGTTATAAAATGAGCAAATTCATACGATGAACAGATCGATTTTGTTTGTTCATTTTATCAAAAACATAATTATTGCTCTAAGCATATACTTACTTCCAAAAGGTACTTTCTTTCATTTTCAAGATACATGTATTGGCAATATTATAAACGATGAGTTTTTTTTTTTTATATCTAGTTTAACCATGAACAATTTTTTCACAATCTCTATTGGTGCATCCTATAATCATACTATACTGTACATCATATGGCACAATTATCCTTGCATCACAAATACAAAACTATACGTAGTTTTTAATTCTAAAAAATAAGTAAATAACATCAAACATATACATGTACTGTCACCCCATTATCAAACTATTGCAGCTATGTAAAACAGTCATGATGAAAATGCTACAATGTTTTCATGCTGGGGTAACAATATATCGACTGGCCAGACAAGTTAAACTGCTAAATGTTTAAGGGTGTGTTGTATTTAATTTAGAGGGGAAGGATATTTCCGAAACCTTATGCATATTACAGCAGTTTATCCTGGTTGTCCAGTTCAGTACATGTGCTTAGGTCACTTTGATTTAATAGTTTGGCCCCAGTAAAAAGAGGAGGAAATTTACCAGAGAGATATAGATCTAGTTGATTTTAATCATTTAACTTTTTTTACATCAGTATTGGTTGGAAAGACCTGAATGTTGTGTTTTTACAATTTAAAGTGTACACTGAATACTGAATAATTCTTTCAACACTATTTTTCAATTCTAATCTAAATTAGTAATGATCATAAACATTCTGGAAATCAGCGAAAGTCCACAGCAATGTTCCTCCTCTTCTAACAGTGTAAGTATAACTGATATTATGCTAGATCACCTGTATAACTCTGTTCAATAGATATATATATTACTTTTATGTGCACGAAAAATAATAACAACCAAAAAACAAGAGGACCATGATGGTCCTGAATCGCTCACCTATCTCCACATGACCCAGTGTTCAACTGAGTATGACATCGTTATTTCTATTATTTGACATACTGACCTAGCTTTTGAGCACATGTGACCTAGATATCATCAAGATAAAAAATTCTGACCAATTTTCATGAAGATCCATTGAAAAATATGGCCTCTAGAGAGGTCACAAGGTTCTTCTATTATTTGACCTAATGACCTAGTTTTTGAAGGCACGTGACCCACTTTTAAACTTGACCTAGATATCATCAAGGTGAACATTCTCACCAATTTTCATGAAGATCTCGTGAAAAATATGGCTTCTAGAGAGGTCACAAGGTTTTTCTATTTTTCGACCTACTGACCTAGTTTTTGACCGCACATGACCCAGTTATGAACCTGACCTAGATATCATCAAGCTGAACATTCTCACCAATTTTCATGAAGATCCATTGAGAAATATGGCCTCTAGAGAGGTCACAAGGTTTTTTCTATTTTTAGACCTACTGACCTAGTTTTTGACCCCACGTGACCCAGTTTCGAATATGACCTAGATATCATCAAGATGAACATTCTGACCAATATTCATGAAGATCTCATGAAAAATATGGCCTCTAGAGAGGTCACAAGGTTTTTCTATTTTTAGATCTACTGACCTAGTTTTTAACCCCACGTGACCCAGTTTCGAACTTGACCTAGATATATTCAAGGTAAACATTCTGACCAATTTTCATGAAGATCCATTGAAAAATATCGCCTCTAGAGAGGTCACAAGGTTTTCCTATTTTTAGACCTACTGACCTAGTTTTTGACCGCACATGACCCAGTTTCGAACTTGACCTAGATATCATCAAGATGAACATTCTGATCAATTTTCATGAAGATCCATTGAGAAATATGGCCACTAGAGAGGTCACAAGGTTTTTCTATTTTTAGATCTACTGACCTAGTTTTTGATCCCACATGACCCAGTTTCGAACTTGACCTAGATATCATCAAGGTGAACATTCTGACCAATATTCATGAAGATCTCATGAAAAATATGGCCTCTAGAGAGGTCACAAGGTTTTTCTATTTTTAGATCTACTGACCTAGTTTTTAACCCACGTGACCCAGTTTCGAACTTGACCTAGATATCATCAAGCTGAACATTCTCACCAATTTTCATGAAGATGCATTGAGAAATATGGCCTCTAGAGAGGTCACAAGGTTTTTCTATTTTTAGACCTAATGACCTAGTTTTTGACCCTACTTGACCCAGTTTCGAACTTGACCTAGATATCATCAAGATAAACATTCTGACCAATATTCATGAAGATCTCATGAAAAATATGGCCTCTAGAGAGGTCACAAGGTTTTTCTATTTTTAGACCTACTGACCTAGTTTTTAACCCCACGTGACCCAGTTTCGAACTTGACCTAGATATCATCAAGATGAACATTCTGACCAATTTTCATGAAGATGCATTGAGAAATATGGCCTCTAGAGAGGTCACAAGGTTTTTCTATTTTTAGACCTAATGACCTAGTTTTTGACCCTACGTGACCCAGTTTCGAACTTGACCTAGATATCATCAAGATAAACATTCTGACCAATACTCATGAAGATCTCATGAAAAATATGGCCTCTAGAGAGGTCACAAGGTTTTTCTATTTTTAGACCTACTGACCTAGTTTTTGACCCCACGTGACCCAGTTTCGAACTTGACCTAGATATCATCAAGGTGAACATTCTGAGCAATTTTCATGAAGATCTTGTGAAATATATGGCCTCTAGAGAGGTCACAAGGTTTTTCTATTTTTAGACCTACTGACCTAGTTTTTGATGGCACGTGACCCAGTTTCGAACTTGACCTAGATATCATCAAGATGAACATTCTGACCAATTTTCATAAAGATCCCATGAAAAATGTGACCTCTAGAGTGGTCACAAGCAAAAGTTTACGGACGCACGGACGCACGGACGCACGGACGGACGACGGACGACGGACACCGCGCGATCACAAAAGCTCACCTTGTCACTTTGTGACAGGTGAGCTAAAAATATAGTGTCAATATGGTCCCGCTGAATATGGATTAACATATAAAGAAAAATAACATAAAGGAAACTCACATAAAACAAATGCATTGCAAATCCTTAACATGGAATTCTCTGACATTATACAGGCCTATAAAATGTCTTTTCTGTCAGGTATACATGATAGTCAATAGTTAGTCAGCCTTTCAGTCAATCTTCTTGAGCCTTACAATAGTCAGGCATACAGTATAGTCAATAAATCACCCAGTTATGAGTCAGGTAACCAGTCTACAGTGCATACATTACCTTGTGACCCGCAATAGTCAGGCTGCCAGTCTAAAGTTCGTACATCACCCTTGAGACACACAATAGTCAGGCCGTCAGTCTATAGTTCATACATCACCCTCGATAAAACACACAATAATCAGGCAACCAGTCTATGGTTCTTACATCACCCCCGAGACTCGTAATAGTCAGGCAGCCGGTCTATAGTTCATACATCACCCTCGAGACACACAATAGTCAGGCAGCCGGTCTATAGTTCATACATCACCCGTTAAGACTCATGATAGTCAGGCAGCCAGTCTATAGTTCATACATCACCCTCGAGACTCGTAATAGTCAGGCAGCCGGTCTATAGTTCATACATCACCCTCGAGACTCGTAATAGTCAGGCAGCTGGTCTATAGTTCATACATCACCCTCGAGACTTGTAATAGTCAGGCAGCCAGTCTATAGTTCATACATCACCCTTGAGATTCACATTAGTCAGACTGTCTATAGTTCATACATCACCTGCTGAGACTCACAATAGTCAGGCAGCCGGTCTATAGTTCATACATCACCCTCGAGACTCACAATAGTCAGGCAGCCAGTCTATAGTTCATACATCACCCTTGAGACTCACAATAGTCAGGCAGCCAGTCTATAGTTCATACATCACCCGCTGAGACTCACAATAATCAGGCAGGCAGTCTATAATTCATACATCACCCTTGAGATTCACAATAGTCAGGCAGCCAGACTATAGTTCATAAGTCACCCTTGAGACTCACAACAGTCAGGCAGCTAGTCTATAGTTCATACATCACCCCCTGAGACTCACAATAGTCAGGCAGCCAGACTATAGTTCATATATCATCTGGTTATTCACAGTAGTCAGGCAGCTAGTCTATTGTCTATAAATCATCTTGTGATTCAACAGTCAGGCAACCAATCTACAGTCAATCCATCATCTTGTTACTCTCAAGTCAGGCAGCCTGTCTGCTTCCATTACCCCCGAGGTAAACAGTGCTCACCATTGTTCGGTAGTCATTCAATAGGTGCATACCGTATTGTACCACTAAAATAATACCAGGCAACCCTCATGTTCTAATAAGCTAATTCTGAGCAACACATAAAAACCTTCCTAAAGTGGAATTTCCTATGTGTTATTTTAAATAAAGACAAAATAAAACTTAGTACTATGTGCTAACGAAAAAAAACTAATTTGGATTTAACTAAGATCCATGTCAATTACAGCTCAGCATAAAACTAGCATAAAAGCATGCTGTACAGTGAATGCTTTTCTCAACACCTACTTCAACTTGACAAAAGTAATATTAGCAAATACTGTGAAATCATTTTTATTCGCGTTGGACGAATTTTTGCGTATTTCGTGCTAGGACCGATGCGCGAAATTAACACCGCGCTATTATTATTTTTTTATTTTATTTCTTCATTTCTAAAATTGAAAATGTGCGAATTTAAGCCCGCGCGAAACAGTCCTTTTTCACGTTTGCGCGAAATTTCATGCCAGCGAATTTAAATGATTTCACAGTACATAAAACAAAATGATAAAACTGAGATACAACAGAAATACCATTCAATATTGCTGTTCTTCATGGCTACTTATACAATATATCAACCATCTACTAAAACTGGACAGTATTTCCTATGAAATATAATTATAATTACACCCTAACTTTTTTAGCTCTAGCTTCGTTTCTTATGCCCTGCTTAAGTTGAAGTGACAGAGTAGCAGAAGGCATCAATCTGTTTATCCTTCTGTTATTCTGTCCATCAGTCTTCTGTCCATTTGTTGATTTACTCATCCAATGGTCTATCCATCAGTCTGTTAATTTAATCATCCCTCCATCAATTTATTGATTTATTCATCTGTCAGTTTGTCCATCAGTCTGTTGATTCATCTATCCATTGGTCTGTCCTATCCACTGGTCTGTCCATTAGTCTGTTGATTTATCCATCCATTGGTCTGTCCATCAACCTACTGATTTATCCATCCATTGGTCTGTCCATCAACCTATTGATTTATCCATCCATTGGTCTGTCCATCAACCTACTGATTTATCCATCCATTGGTCTGTCCATCAACCTACTGATTTATTCATCCATTGGTCTGTCTATCAATCTGTTAATTTATCAATCTGTTGGTCTGTCTATCAATCTGTTGGTCTGTCTATCAATCTGTTGGTCTATCAATCTGTTGGTCTGTCTATCAATCTGTTGGTCTGTCTGTAAATCTGTTGACTTATCTCCCTACCACCCTACCAGTCTGTCTGTCAATCAGTTTGTTTATATCTCTGTCTGTCTGTCAGTCTGTCTGTCTGTCAATCAATTAAATCATCTATCTGTTGGTCTGTCTATCAATCTGTTGGTCTGTCTATCAATCTGCTGGTCTGTCTGTAAATCTGTTGATTTATCTCCCTGCCAGTCTACCTGTTGGTTTATTTCTCTGTTGGTCTGTCTGTCAATCTGCTGGTCTGTCTGTAAATCTGTTGATTTATCTCCCTGCCAGTCTACCTGTTGGTTTATTTCTCTGTTGGTCTGTCTATCAAACCTTTGGTCTGTCTGTAAATCTGTTGATTTATCTCCCTGCCAGTCTACCTGTTGATTTATTTCTCTGTTGGTCTGTCTGTCAATCTGCTGGTCTGTCTGTAAATCTGTTGATTTATCTCCCTGCCAGTCTACCTGTTGATTTATTTCTCTGTTGGTCTGTCTGTCAATCTGCTGGTCTGTCTGTAAATCTGTTGATTTATCTCCCTGCCAGTCTACCTGTTGATTTATTTCTCTGTTGGTCTGTCTGTCAATCTGCTGGTCTGTCTGTAAATCTGTTGATTTATCTCCCTGCCAGTCTACCTGTTGGTTTATTTCTCTGTTGGTCTGTCTGTCAATCTGCCGGTCTGTCTACCAATCTGATTATCTCTCTGATGGTCTATCAATCTGTTGATTAATGAATCTGTCCTTCTATCCAGTAATTTGTTGATTTATCAATCTGACCTTCAATCTTTAGATTTATCTCTGTCTATCTGTCCATCAATTTGTTGCCATATATACATGTCAGTCACTTATTCATTTGCTGAACTCGTCCTACATGGGGGATGGAGAGTTTATGGTTATACCAGTAATCCATGCAAATTCTGTATTCCTGGTGATCGTATGTAAATCCTGTAATTTATTTTTAGTAATAAAACAGTTTTATAAATTTTGCAATTAAAGTGTACTTGCATATCATAAGCAAAGTCTTAACACATCAAAAACATCTATCAGACTGTTAACAGAAATAAGGCTCAGTGTACGAAATTCAGATTTGAATCCAATAGCCCGTTCCGGCTACCAGATTAAAAATTTTCCAAGCCCGACACCAATTTCACTAGCCCGAACTTTAACACCTTAAAATACATAATTTTTGCACCATATAACATTTTGTTTTACAGACATCTCTATGCATGTTTGAAGTAATAAAAAAGACATACAGTATATGTTTGCCATGTTTTTGAAAAATTTTAACTCGAAATACTCCAGTCCAGATCAGCATCGTCAGAGTCCAAAAGCATCGGACATGATACTCCTTGCCAAAACGAAATCTAAACTGTTATGCCCGATTTTTTAGGATCCGCACTCGCCAATTACTGCAACTCAGACTGTTGACAATTTGTAAGATGTAATACCGAGTGCTGAATACACGTTACACACACGCTGATAGCATAATTTAAGCTCCACCTACTGCAGGTACTTGTGAGATTTTCGCGAGAAGTGTGAAAGCTAATCAAATTATCCGTTACGCTAGAGGTGATTGTATTCAGCCAGTTAGAGCTGCGGTTACGTCTTTGACACTGTGTTTGATTGTCAACACGTAAGTGCAAAAACCAATAATTCCATAAGCGTTTCTCAGTATGGAAAATCACGATGCAGTTCTCGTTTAATTAGCATGTTTTTTTTAAACAAATGAGGAAAATTCGGTAGCCCAGTCGGGCTTGTACCTGTGGAAAATCGGTAGCCTGAGCTGAAATTTGGTAGCCACGGGCTGTCGGACTACCGTGAATTTCGAACACTGAAGGCTGTCTTAAAAATGTTTCACTGAACTGGAACAAGATATTATGCTAATTATTTTGTTGAGCTGTAAGTTTGTCTGGAAGACAATTATATCAAGACTTCACTTCAATTTCTGTTGACGTAGTTGGTAGTTCTATCTTCTTGTTTTCAGCCATCTTCAAGTGAGTGTAGGCCATTACACCTGTAAAACACAAATATAATGATCCATGTAAATTATTTCATTACAAAATAATGCACCTTGCCCTTACCACAATGTTATTTTACAAAACAAATCATCTACAAAACACTGCTAACTAACACAGTTAAACTAAAAGTTTTAATTCAGAAAAGAGATGGCCATCTCACTCACAGTGCTAGTCTCCCACTGATGTCATTATATCATTTAAAACTCTAAGTAATTATTGAAAATACTATACTCAATGTATAATCAAAACTTCTGTCCTAGTTTTAAACAAGTTGGCCATACTGATCCTAAGTTGCTCACCTGACTTTGACTGTATGACCTTGAATATATGTATAACACTAAAAACATTAAAAAAAAAACAGGTCAAGTGTCCCCATTTGAGCAAATCTGTGACAGGACCTTACATGTACCAAATTCAATGAGGATCTGCTAAGCAGCTCAAGGGAAAAGTCTTTTAAGGATATTTCTATTTTTAGCTCTAGTGGCCCCTTCAAGAGCCAAAGTGCCCCCACTTAAGAAATGCTTCGGACCAACTTTGATGTAAATCCACCATGTGCCTCTTATGAATAAATTGTCTGAAGCTATTTCTATTTTTGCGCTAGAGCTGGCAAAGAAGAAGCCAAATGCTCCAATTTGAACAAAATAAAGAGAGGATCTTACCATGCTGCTACAGACCAAGTTTGAAGTGGTTCATGAAAAGTTGTTTAAAGGTGTTTGTTTTTACAGCTCTAACAGCCCCTAAAATGGGGCAACTGCCTGTATTTGAACAAACTTGGGAGAGAACCTTTTAATGATGCTACAGACCAAGCTTGATGAAGATCCATCAAGCAGTTCCTGAATTGTTTAAAAGGTTTTATCTATTTCTGACTAAAAGGGTCTTGCATGCCCCCATCTGAACTAATTTGGGAGACATCCTTATAAATGATGCTACATACCAAGTTTGATGAAGATATATCAAGTGGTTCAATGAGGGAAGTTGCTTAAAGGTATATCTATTTTTAGCTCTAGTGGCCCAAAAAATGAGCCAAGTGCCCTCATTGATAAAAACTAGAAATGTGTCTGTAGGACACAGGGTGTGCCCCCACTGGTACATTTGAAACACATAAGGGACAATAATTCAAATGTCTGCAGTCTTAAGGGGGTATAACCTCAACAAACATTTTATATAAAAGATTCATTATTCTAGGTCATATACTTTTTGAGCTGTGAGCATCACAAACAAAAAATCCACCTTTTTGGCTATTTCAAGGGCCTTAACTCTGTAATTAGCATTAAAATCTCAAGAAGAATGGCAAGTGTGCAAGGTAACATCATGATAAAGACTCATGCAAGATTTTATGAATTTACATCAAATACTTTTTGAGCTAGGCACATCATTAGGTGAAAATGTGAATTTTTGACTATTTCAGGGCCCATAACTTTAGAAATTGGGGGTGGAGCCAGACGAAAAATAAGAGGTGTGCAAGTTTATATCATGATAAAGAATTATGCAAGGTTTCATCAATTTATATGAAGTACTTTTTGAGCTAGGCGCATCACAAGAACATGTGCATTTGCTATTATTTCAGGGGTTATAACTCTGGAAATAGGGGGAGGAGCCAGATGAAAAATAGAAGGTGTGCAAGTTCATATCATGACTAAGACTCATGCAAGGTTTCATCAATTTATATCATATACTTTTGAGCTAAGCGCATCACAAGGTGAAAATGTGCATTTTTTTACTATTTCAGGGGCCATAACTCTGGAAATAGGAGGCGGAGACAAACGAAAAATAGGAGGTGCATAAGTTCATATCATGATAAAGACTCATGCAAGGTTAAATCAATTTATAACAAATTCTTTTTTAGCTAGGTGCGTCACAAACTTTTTTCGGACGGACAGACCCATGGACTAGACCGTAATAGGACCTTAATGATGCTACAAACCGGATTTGATGAAGATCCACCGCACATGAGAAGAAGTTGTTTACAGTTTTATTTTCCGTTTTTAGCTCTAGCAGCATCTTAAAGGGGCCCATTTGAAAACAAGAGCTGTCTCCATAGGATGACACATGCCCCCGATGGCACTTTGAATGAATAGTTATGGCCGATGTTAGAGTTTAGGACCTTTGACCTACGGACCTGGGTCTTGCGCGCGACATGTCGTCTTACTGTGGTACACATTCATGCCCAATAATTTTAAAATCCATGCATGAATGACAAAGATATGGACCGGACACGCCCATCAATGCACTATCATGAAATATGACCTTTAACGTCTAAGTGTGACCTTGACCTTTGAGCTACGGACCTGGGTCTTGCGCATGACATGTCATCTTACTGTGGTACACATTCTTGCCAAGTTATTTGAAAATCCATCCATCGATGACAAAGATATGGACCGGACACGCCCATCAATGCACTATCCTTTAACATCTAAGTGTGACCTTGACCTTTGAGCTACGGACCTGGGTCTTGCGCGCGACACGTCGTCTTACTGTGGTAAACATTCATGCCAAGTTATTTGAAAATCCATCCATCGATGACAAAGATATGGACCGGACACGCCCATCAATGCACTATCCTTTAATGTCTAAGTGTGACCTTGACCTCTGAGCTACGGGCCTGGGTCTTGCGCGCGACATGTCGTCTTACTGTGGAACACATGCATGCCAAGTTATTTGAAAATCCATCCATGGATGACAAAGATATGGACCGGATACGAAAATTGCGGACAGACTGACAGACCGACAGACTGACAGACCGACAGACGGTTCAAAAACTATATGCCTCCCTTTGGGGGCATAAAAAGAAAATGAGAGAATCTTGGCAGGATGTTAATGACAAAGTATGGTTTAGAAGATGCTTAAAAATGGTGACAACAAAGGCCAGATGCCAGACCATCAGTATATACTGATAACTCACCCTGAACAAAGTTAAGGTGAGCTAATGAAGGGATCAATATGAACTTTGATTATATTTCTGTATGCATATGATTTTTGGTATTAATATTTTACTTGATCTGATCAAATGGTGTTTTTACAGCTCTAACAAAGCAGTTAATCCACCAAGCAAAATGACAGGCATAGGTGGGCAAAACCATCAGGGATGGATAGCTTCATGCCAGTATTCCGGTCAAACTTGGTATATTCCAAGTCAGTTTTCTTAATTACATGTTCTCATGTAGTACAAATGGCTCTGAGTCAATGACCTTAACCAAGGTAGTAACAGTATAAATGGTTCCAAGTCAATGACCTTAACCAAGGTAGTAACAGTATAAATGGTTCCAAGTCAATGACCTTAACCAAGGTAGTAACAGTATAAATGGTTCCAAGTCAATGACCTTAACCAAGGTAGTAACAGTATAAATGGTTCCAAGTCACTGACCTTAACCAAGGTAGTAACAGTATAAATGGTTCCAAGTCACTGACCTTAACCAAGGTAGTAACAGTATAAATGGTTCCAAGTCAATGACCTTAACTTTCTGTTCCACTGTAATAAAAATGTACCAGTGTAATACAAATGGTTCAAAGCCAAGGGACTTAACCATCTGTTTCAAACATGAAACTTTCATTCATTCATCCATAATATGTCATCTATCCCACTATCACCAAACTATCTATGTATTTATCTTCTGTACATCTATGTGTATACTTGTATTTAGTGTACACTTAACTATACCAATATACCTAAACAGTAAAAACAGCACAACACAAAATGAAAACACTAGTCAAAGTAATAATAACACTGAAAATAAAATGCTATGGATAAAGTAATAACAACAACATTACAGTAGAAATCTTTCTATAACATAAAATGGCATTTCAAAAATAAAATACTTTACAATCTTTAAATTTGCTGTCCTTAATCTATGTAACAAGCAAGTCAACTGGGTAAGAAATTGCAAGTGAAAGAATTGCAAACATATCATCCTATATGACATGCAGATTTTTTACAAGATCTACATTTCATGCAATCACTATAACTACTGGCTGAATATCTGAGCTTATGTTCTCTTGTAGGGTTTATACATATTTTTATGCTCAACTATCTCCAAAATCTTGAGGGACTGGCTGATAACTGGTATGGCAATGTCACTAACATATCCTTGGCGATATTGTAGATGCTATGACAGGAAACAAACAATCTGTTAATACGATTCTAGCATAAAAAGCTATATAAATAAACATTATGCTGATAAGCAATTATTTCCTCTAAAGTTTGTTTTAGTTATGCATAAAAGGGCCATATTACATTTACATGTCACCATGATATGCCCATTAAAAAATGGCATTTTAACAGCATGTGGTCATCATCTTTACATACATTTTCTCGCATGTTACAACATCCCTCGAAAACAACAATAATAGGAGTTTTGAACCACAATATGCATAGATAATTGGAACTTCTTTCTGAATACAATGTTTCTTTGCATTCAAAGCGATATTCAACATGAATGCAACTATCATTTGCTGAACTACTTAGTATGGGCAACCATGGAGCCTGGGCTGAAAATCGTCAAAACTAGAAAGGCAACGATGTTAAGCTTGTTATCTGCAGACAGACAGATAAGAAACAGGTTTAACAAATCCTTTAATGCATATGGGTTAAGTTTAATATCAATATCCTATTCTAGCACCCAATTTTGGCAACTGTTTCCAAGACTGCTTGAAGAAAGTTAAAAGTTACAGCCTAGGCTTGGTAAGACTTTTTACTTTACCCCCAAATGTTATTTTGACTTTAAGGTAGGATGCTGTTTACATGTGAAATTTGAGCTATGATTTAACCTTTAGCCTGCTGGCGGCAACTGACTCTGCCTTTGCGACCAGTGTAGACCAAGATCAGCCTGCACATCCGTGCAGGCTGATCATGGTCTGCACTGTTAGCTATTCAGCCAGTAAATTTTCAGTGAACACCCCTTGGAATAATAAATGGTATTGCCCAAACTGAATGATGGACCAGTCCACATTAGAAATTTAGCAGGCTAAGAGTTAATGAAATACTTGTACTCCCTTGACCTTTCTACCATGGGATGTAATTTAATATCAAAATCAGCCACAGTGGAGTATGGTTTTCTTTCAAAGCAACAACTGTGGTGTACTATAATTTCAAAACAACCCAGCAGGACTGGTGCACTCTATGAATTTTTTGAAACTCAAATCCAGTGTTTATGGAAAATATGTGATCAAGACATGGTGTACAGGGGCCTTGTATTCCACACTTTCTAACTTATGCATTACTTCCTTGACTGCCCCATCTATGTCAAAATTTCAAAATGGACAAGATCAGAAATGTTACCTGACCTTAAAGTGTGACCCTGACTTTTGAAATAGGGGTTTGGTCTTGTGCATACCATGTGTTCTTGTTGAGGCAAATATTTCTGCCAATTATTTCCAAAATTGCTCCATACAGTCCAGACTTTATCTGACAGATGGACACACACAAATACACACACTCATTAGATGACAATGCCATGCTCTTCACAAGCAAGTTCAGCAAGTCACAATTAAAAAACTTAGTATGCCTACAAAGACTAGATTTCAGTCAAGTGTCTATCTCTGTTATGTGTTTAATGTCATTTTTCACTCTAATTGTCGGTTATGAAACCAGTAGTCCTTGATTCAATACCAGTGTTAAGTCATTAACTTGATTAAGGTTTAGCAGTATATCACAAAACAACAGAAATTATTAGTAAACGAACAACATCTTGACAAACAACTTATCTGTCCAATACATGTTTTACTGTTCTGTCCCACAGAATTGGATACTTAATATATTCTAAAGGAGTCGCCCCCCTTTAAAAAAGAATGCGATTTGTAAAGAAATAAAAGGAAACTTTGTCAAAAACAATGTATTTCCTAGTTATGTTAAGTTTAAACACTGGTACATTGTTGCAAATGCATCAAAACGAAGACATGTAGCAGCTTTTTAAAAATGGTGTTTTTAAAGGCGCTGAACTGTCCAGAAGTGTGGCCTCTTCATGCAGTCCCTTTCTGTAATTCAATACATATATGAGTAAATTAACAATGGTTTTGTAGAATAATATACATGTTTTATAAGCTGTTTAATTTTCATGTAAAACAATGCTTTCTTTCTATGATTTAGTGATGTTCAAACTTTTTTCTCTGAAACAAGGACCTAACTCTTAAGAAATATATTTTGTGTAATTCAGGGATCAAACTGGTCACCTTTAGGTTGGTAGCATGTGTTCTACCTATTGAACAAACCAGACAAGCTGATGAAATGTAGACCAGTTACGTAATAACCAGTTATCCAGAACAGCCATACTAGACTTGAGAGACATCGCCTATCTGTCATAAAAGATGGGATACTTCTCTAAAATAGCCAGAAACACAAATACGCATAATCTACCAATATTCTGACATGACTTTACCTATGTATAAAAGATACATTTAACTTTTGTCCTTACTTGTTGAAAAACTGTTCAAGTGCATGTGTTTTGTAGTAGCTTAATAAAGATTATGTTAGAAGTCAAGTTTTACAAATTTTATGTATAATAAAATATATAGATTTTGAAAAGTGAAAATCATAACACTAAAATGTTGGGAAAGTTGCAAAAATAACACAGTACTTGAAAACCAAAAACAAGCCAAGCAATCTACATGCACAACCATAAGCCAAACTGAGTCTTGCATAATAAAATATTCATCATGTATAATGTCCATGTAAGATTTGACTGTAGCCATGTTATAGAAAGATTTCTACAAAGTATTGTGAAATAACCTTTTTCTTGTTTGTAATGAGCAGGACTATGCCTACAGTTAGCAGCATACCTGTAATACAATCATCAATACCAGTTACAGTCTGCTTACTCATTTCTGCTTTTTTTTTTATGGCTAAACTATATTTCTACATCTAATATTTAGTTTTTACAGAAATGAAGAGAAAAAATATATGTTCTTTCACTTTGCTAAACAATACTTATTACATGTTTTTCAGTGATAATTTACTGTATAAATTATATCTGATATTTTTCACTGATAATGAAGTGAGTAGAATTTGAATACAAGTATGCCAACTGGCAGAATGTTGAGCCCGTCAGCTGTCAAGTGTGACCTTGACCTTAGACCTAGGGAGCTGGTTCTTGCATATGACACTCCTCATTATGGTGAACATTCATGCCAAGTTACATCAAAATCCCACCATGCATGAAGAAGAAATGCTCAGGACAAACTTCAATTTGACCTTTGACGTCCAAATGTGACCTTCACCTTTCAGATAGGAACATCCAGTTTGCGCATGACACGCCTTCTCATTGAGGTAAACATTCAAATATAAACAAGATTGGTCAATGCATGTCAAAGTTATGGTCCGGACAAAATCGGACAGACGCACAGACGGATGCACATACACCGAACTGCAAAGGTGGCGGCTATATCCAACTCTAACACCACAATCGGGCTCGACAAAAACCATTGAAAACACATAAAATAAACTAGAAATGTGTCCATGGGACACAGATGCCCCCATTACATGATAAAGGACACAGATCAACAACACACATGCTGACCAACATTCCTGTAAACTTTGGTCACTCTAGGTCAAATACTTTTGGAGCTATGCGTGACACAACATTAAAATGACCAATTTTTAACTAAGTCAGGGGCCATAACTCCTACACGACTGGATGAATCTGGTCGCAAAACCCCAGGTGCACAACTGCACATACTGACCAGCATTCATGTAAACTTTGGTGACTCTAGGTCAAATACTTTTGGAGCTACGCGCGACACAACATTAAAATGACCAATTTTTAACAAAGTCAGGGTCCATAACTCCTACACGACTGAATGAATCCAGACGCGAAACCCCTGCCAGGTGCACAACTACACATGCTGACCAACATTCCTGTAAAGTTTTGTGACTCTACGTCAAATACTTTTGGAGCTAGGCGCAACAAACACTAAGATGACCAATTTTTACAAAGTTAGGGGCCATAACTCCTACACGACTGAATGAATCCGGATGCGGAACCCCTGCCAGGTGCACAACTACACATGCTGACCAATATTCCTGAAAAGTTTTGTGACTCTACGTCAAATACTTTTGGAGCTAGGCGCGACACAACATTCTCGGAAGGATGGATGGATGGACGGACAAGGGCAAATCTATATGCCCCCCCCAAAAGTGGGGGCATTAAAAACAGTTTGTTTAAATTATGCTTTTTTTTCAGTGAAAGATATTTTTATTTTACACAGAAGCAAATAGTAATGGTTAGAAATGACTTTGTTTTGCTTGCGAACTTAACACATTACATGTAATAAATATTTTTACAAATATCGATGAAACACTTGATAAAACTTATTTCCACTGAAGGTAAAACTTTTTAGCTTTTTATATGCATCATACACTGAAAAAGTTGGTCAGAAGGACCATATATGTTGTTCAGACAAGCACCTAGATCAATTAGATTTAAATTCACTGAATAACATGCAATCAGTATAAAGGCCGAACCTTATTTCTAACCTGTATTTGATAACAAATATTTATCATCATAATAGGACAGCACTTGAACGTACGAAATTAGGAGTAACCAGCATTAAAGTTATGTGCACAACTTCATGTCAAAAAGCGGTCCACCTCACTTACCTTACAGAAATGGATTGAGATGAATTGAGAGAGTTTATCTGTCAAACATGACTCTCACCTGAGGAGGACCTGAATGGACCAAGTCTGGTGAACATCCATGAAGTGGCCATCAAAGGGATTTCTCTGGTGGCTGCTGAGTGCAGTCAAAGAGAGCCATTGGTCAAATTTTACTGAGGTAGATTCAAGGATGTTATAGAACAAATCCTGTGAGGACACATCATGAAAGTCATAAAATGATGTTTAAACACATTTTAGCCTTAAGGTCCCTAAGTATAGTCAAGTGTAACCTTAAAAAAAAACTGACAAAAACATTTTAGACCAAGTTTGGTAAAGATACATAAAGAGGTCCATGAAAGAAAGTCATTTTAAGGTGTTTCTATCTTCATTTCCGTCAAGTGGTTCATGAACAGTAGATGTTCAAAACAAACAGCTAACACTGGACACCATACAGCAGAGGACAAACTCCGAATACAGCATGATCACAGTGGCTACCCCGAGTATTTGGCTCAGTTGAACTGAAACTTTAGATTCAATGAATCATCAGAACGTTGGATTCTTCTTGATTTCTGACCAGCAGTCTGTCATATATTTCTATTGTTCCAAACATGTATTTTACATAGTGTGCATAAATAAGGCTACTATACTGACCAACAATAGACAATGAGTTTCACTTGATATCTGAGCCGCACCATGTGAAAACCAGCACAGTGCATTTGCGACCAGCATGGATCCAGATCAGCCTGTGCATCCGCGCAGTGTGTTCAGGATCTATGCTGTTCGCTTTCAAAGCCTATTGCAATTAGAGAAACCATTAGCGAACAGCATGGATCCTGACCAGACTGAGCGGATGCACAGGCTGGTCTGGATCCATGCTGGTCGCAAATGCGCTATGTTGGTTTTCTCATGGTGCGACTCAATTCTGTTGTTCTTTCTTGTTACAGCTACTTAAAACACCAGAGATTAATCTGAAGTTATAACAATTATATACTTATATATAAATCTTACCTGAAATTGTAGTAATAATACCTAACACTTGTCTGATGTTTAAACTGTCATGGAATAATATATAACCTCCAAGTAATGTGAGACAAAATTTCAGATGACCAACCATGTTGTATCTAAAACACTGTTAAGGACATCAAAGAAATATTTTACTCATTCATTTTTTCATGATTCTTAAGACATTTTGCATCCTGACAAGAGCGGTTTGTAACACCATGATGACCTACCTCAAGACCTTTCACCTTCTGACCCTAAAACAATAGAAGTCATATATTCAGCACAGGCAATCAACTTACATAGTTTGAAGGTAGAAGGCTTAACAGTTTGTAAGTTGCTAAGCAGAGACAATTTTTGGTCCTGAGGTCAACATGACCTTGTCCTTTGGCCTACTGACCCATAAAACAATACGGGTCATCTACTGACCATAGGCAATCATCCTGTGAAGTGTGTTACTTATTGAGCGGAAGTTATTTTCAGTTTCGTTGTCACTGAGACCTTCACCTTTGACCTACTGGCCCAAATACAACAGAGGTCATCCACTGACCATAGGCAATCATCCTATGAAGACCCAATAGTTTTTTAAGTTACAGAGGAGAAACCTTTATCAGTTTTGATGTCACTGTGACCTTGACCTTTGGCCTTCAAAACCCCAAATACATAATTATGTGCTACTACAGACAATCAACCTACGAAGTCTGAGAACTGTAGGCTAAAAGACTTTAACTTTTGACATACTGACCCATAAACAATAGGGGTTGGCAAACATCCTATGAAGTTTAAAGACTGTAGGCCAAGACAGTATGAGACATTAAGCAGATACATTTTTCAGTCTCAATGTCAATGTGACCTTTACCTCTGGCTTACTTACCACTAAAATCATGCCAGTCATCTATTGATCACAGGCAATCATCTCATGAAGTTTGACAACTGTGATTCTAAGCATTCTCTAGAAACTATCTGAAACCAAATGGTCTATGGACAGACAGTGAGAAGAACAATATACCAATTTATCCTGTTTCACTGAAGGTGGTGGGGGTCATAATAAAATCATCTTTTTGAATTGAAAGCATAATCAAAACAGCTTTTTCCCATCGCTTATTAATGCTTTATAGCAAATATACACTCAATTGATTGTTATTTCTCTACCGTCTGAACACCCTAGATTATTCAACATACCCAAGATGGCTGATACATTACGAAGAAATGATTGTTTTCATAAACGAGAGGGTCACGTTAGCCCTAAATTGCTCACTTGAGTTTCACAGCTCAATCAGGCAACAATTTTAATACAGAAATGCCAAAAAAACATTTTGAAACAAGGGGCTCCAAGTTTTGAGGAAAGATTCTCAAAATTTTCTTTAGAGCCACCTGCCAGCCATGTTTTTCATCAAGCAACTTCAACAAACTTGATAAGAGGCCACCAAGGGTACATTTTTGGTGTTTGAAAATGTTTCTACTTTTAGGTCTGGCAGACATATTTTTTATGATTTATAACAATTTAAACAATCTTGGTAATGGGTCACCTAGGTAACATTTGGATGAAAAGATTTTGTTACTGGGCTACCAGTTTTATCATACAAGGATAAAGTTCTCAGTTTCCACTATAGCCATACAAGGAAAATCTGAACCAGCCCTTGAATGTCACACTTTTGAATGAATCTGTTATGTCACTGAAACACATACAATGAAATTATTTTGAAGTTTTCAATTTTCCTTTTGGTTGCCATGAAAATTTCTACATGGATTACGGGTACCTAGATCTGAAGGAATCTGAAAGAACACTACCTAAAGAACAGTCTGTATTATTAGTCTGATTGAAATAGGCTTGGTGGTTTAAGAGGAGATGCTCTTAAAAGAAATTCTGGATGTCGGACAGTTGACAGACATCCATTAACCCTAAAAGCTCACCATGTACAATGAGAAACTGATCAGCAGTGCAGCTGTGAGGCACTAAGACAACTTCTTTGGTACTTTGAGATGAAACAACAAACAAAAAGCTAAATCATTCATAGTCTTAGGATTTCTCTTTTCAGTCCTTTTTGGGTTCTGACTGCATCGTACTGATGGTGTTCTAACATTCCTGTGGTACTGTGAGGTACAATGAATGACTCAAAATTGTAGACCTGTGTCGATAAAATCACTTATCATTTGTCATATATGAAGAAGTGAAAGGATACGTGACAGGTGAGGTGTTGCCGATGATCCAGTATATAGACAGATTGACAAGGAATGCTACAACACCAGACAACAGTATCATACCCTGAAATATAGCAAGTATTCAACAACATGTTGTGAAATACAGTCTACATTATCTAAGTACATCAAATCAATGCAAATAATAATTATAAAATGGTGATTCGCAAAATTATACACAAATGGTATATATATTTTAAGAAAAGTTCACTGGTTGAAGGTGTGGATGAAAATATCTGGCTCAATGGTAGGTAGCTGTTGAGACAGTTATGAGGCTCTGCTGAGCTACTGCTAGACAGTTACCTTAGAGCCAGATATTTCCATCACCACCTTCAACTAGTGATAGATTCTTTTCCTTGCATGCGGTATTCTTCAATTAAGAAGAAATGAATGCTTTTCTTTTAAGCACTTTTTAGCACTTTTTCATTAAAGTAGCATATGAATTTACAGATTCATTCATAAATTTCAGCATGTAAGTCAGCTTTTCCAGCAAAAACACAGGAAAATCCTGACCTGCATGTAAGAACATACCTTATGCATCTATACACCTTATTTATTTCATATAGTATCAAACATACAGTGAATTTTATTATTTTCTAAATCTTTGTTTTCTTATTCATCTCATTAACTTCAAGAAAACAGGAGGGTCATGATGACCCTATATCGCTCACCTGTTAAACTTGGCCTAGGAATCCTCAACATAAACATTCTGACCAAGTTTCATGAAGATAGGGTCATAAATGTGGCCTTTACAGTGTTTAAAAAGTTTTTCCTTTGATTTACGTGGTGACCTAGTTTTTGACCCCATATGGCCCAGTTTCGAACTTGGCCTAGGAATCATCAAGATAAACACTCTGACCCAGATTCATGATGATAGGATCATAACTGTGACCTCTAGGGTGTTAACAAGCTTTTTCTTTAGATTTGACCTGGTGACCTAGTTTTTGATCCCACATGACCCAGTTTCGAACTTGGACTAGAGATCATCAAGATAAACATTCTGTGCAAGTTTGTATCAAATCAATGCATAAATGAAACCTCTATATGGCTGAAAGGGTCAGAATAGAAAATTCTTGATGGAATCCAGCCGGTTTTCAAAAGGAATTGAGACCTTATAGCGACTTAAGTTATGTGTAAGTGTGGTTAAAATCAAATGTAAATGTCACTTCTATTGTCTTCACAAGGTAAAAACTAACAAATTTTGTCTCTTTCAGGGGGTGTAACTCCGGAACCCATAATTGGATCTGATGGATTCATCATGAAATCCAAAATCTATTGTTGTTAAAGATATTTTGCAAGTCTGTATCAAATCAAACCATAGATAAAATCTCTATATGGCTGCAAAAGCTAAAATAGCAAATTTTGGCCATTTAAAGGGCCATAACTCTGAAACCCATGATAGAATCTGGCCAGTTTTCTAAAGGAACTGAGGTATTATGCTAATACAAATTGGGTGCAAGTTTGATTAAAATTGGTTACAAAATGTGGTCTCTTCCATGTTCACAAGCCAAAAATAGCAAATTTTGGCCCTTTAAGGGGCCATAACCCTATACCCCTTGATGGAACCTGGCCAGTTTTCGAAAGGAACCGAGATATTATTGCAATACAAGTTGTGTGCAAGTTAGATTAAAACTGATTGCAAAATGTGGTCTCTATAGTGTTTACAAGATAAAAATAGCAAATTTTGGCCTTTTCAGGGCCCATTACTCTGGAACCCATGATGGAATATGGCCAGTTTTTAAAAGGAACCAAGATATTATGCCAATACAAGTTGTGTGCAAGTATGATAAAAACTGATTGCAAGATGTGGTCTCAATCCTGTTCACAAGTCAAAAGAAGCAAATTTTGGCCCTTTAAGGGGCCATAACTCTGGAACCTATGAAGAGATCTGGCCAGTTTTCGAAAAGAACCGCGATATTTTGCCAATACAAGTTGTGTGCAAGTTTGATTAAAATCAATTGCAAAATGTGGTCTCTATCGTGTTCACAAGAAATTGTGGACAGACGGCAGAAAGAGGAGAACATAATACTGGCAATGTCCAGTCCCTAGGTGTGATCGATGTTCTTTGTGGCAATTTGATAGAAGATAATACGAGTAAGTTGTCCTCCATGAATAACATGTGTGGGAAAACAAATAAGTACTGGTATTAAATCTAATCACACTTTGCTGAGTGAATTACTGAAAATACTGTTGAGAAACAAAATAATCTATTACAAGAACTGTAACTATGAACTGACTGTTGAACTTTGCTTACCGAGTTTTATCTCCCTTTACCAATGTATAAAAAATTTTGTAACCTTTTCCCTTTCACAATAAATTCAAAATACATTATTATTTTGTTTAATAGCTGTAATATAAATCATACTAAATGCTGTAGTGAGTGGGCACCTGGGTAGAACCAACGACCTTTCATAAGCCAACTGGATGGCTTCCTCACATGAAGAATTCAATGATCCGAGTGAGGCTCGAACCCACTTCGGCGAGGGGCAAGTGACTTAAACTCTCGGCCACAGAGGCCCCCCGTACTAAGTGCAGTGATCAGCTTTTGCACTCTTGTAAAATTTCCTCTTTTAAATTATCTACTAAATGACTAGCCTCAGTAAATTCAACTTCCTTGTATTTATCTATTCACCACATCACATATTTTTACCATGTTTGATGTCGTTGGAGTGAAATAAAGCTATTACATAATTTTCATATTATACTAGCGTAATACAGCTTTGACGCTGTTGTTTTAAGTATAAGAGACATTGGTCCAACTGACTTGGTCTGTACTACGTAAAGAAAAAATTTTGATGGTGAGAGAAAAGCTAACATGTGATATAGAATATTACATACATGTCTTGAATTGATTAAATTTGTTGAATAAATTCAATATGAAAACATGTAAGTAATATCCTCTACATAATATACAGTACTCGTATAGCAAACTACTGTAATCCACACTTAACACACTTTGTAAAACCTTCATATGAAATACATGCTAGTGCATACTGTGAAATAACAAATTTCCAGTTTATTTTATTCTTAACCCATAACATGCTGGACACATCTGATTCTGCCTTTGTGACCAGTGTTGATCATGATCAGCCTGCACATCCGTGCTGTCTGATCAAGATATGCACTGTTCGCTATTTAATCAGGAAGTTTTTGGTAATCACCCCTTTTAATTGTTAATGGTTCTGTCCAAATTAAAAGATGGACAAGTTCATTATAGGAATTTAGCAGGGTAAGTGTTAAAAACTACAAAATGAGAATATTTCACATGATTTATTAACTTACTGTTGCCTCTATAGGCCATGTCTTCCACATACTGGGTAGATGGCCAATAGGTTCAATAAATGGAATGAGAAGCATCAACAATACTGCTGAAAGTGGTGCTTGATAAAACAACAACTGCATCGAGTTCACTTGAAATTCATGCTGTTTTTCTCCGACCCACTGAAAACAGAAACAAGAGCTGTCGGATGACAGCGCGCTCGACTATTCGAAGAATTGATTGAAGAATGGGGTCAAAATATTTCCATAGTTTTTCAGACTAAACAAAAAAATGGATTAAACAAAAAATGTTCCTGTATTTGTGGATTTCGATTAGTCTTGCACTAACTGGCAATGTGTGACCATGATGGCAAATATGTTAAGTTATATGTCTGGCAAAACATGGACTTATATGAAAAATTTAAGTAATTTCCAAGTCCAAAAAGGGCCATAATTCAGTCAAAATAGTTGACAGAGTTATGTACTCTTGCCTACAGATGGAAATCATGTTGATAAACTAGTGTTAAAAAGTTTCAAAGCCACAGTTCAAATAGTTTTGACAAAACGCTGACTTGTTAAAAAAAACTGAACAAATTTCAAAGTCCAAAAAGGGCCATAATTCAGTCAAAATAGTTGTCAGAGTTATGTACTCTTGCCTACAGATGGAAATCATAATGATAAACAAGTGTTTAAAGTTTAAAAGCCAAAATGTCAAATAGTCTTGACAAAACATGGACATATACAAAACAAAACCAATTTCCAAGTTCAAAAAGGGCCATAATTCAGCCAAAAAAGACGAGAGAGTTACGTACTCTTGCCTATTGATAGAGACTATTATACTGAACAAGATATAAAAGTTTCAAAGCCATATGTCAAACACTTTACACAAAATATAAACTGGTACGAAAAACTTAACCAAGATTTCTAAGTCAAAAGGGGCCATAATTCAGTCAAAATGCTTGATGGAGTTATGTACTCTTGCCTACAACTGGACATTGTGATGGTAAACAAGTGTTGAAAGTTTCAAAGCTTTATCTCAAAAGACTTTGTCAAAATATGAACTGGTACGAAAAACTTAACCAAGATTTCTAAGTCAAAAGGGGCCATAATTCAGTCAAAATGCTTGACAGAGTTATGTACTCTTGCCTACAACTGGACATTGTGATGGTTAACAAGTGTTGAAAGTTTCAAAGCTTTATCTCAAAAGACTTTGTCAAAATGTGGACTGGTACGAAAAACTTAACCAATATTTCTAAGTCAAAAAGGGGCCATAATTCAACCAAAATGCTTGATGGAGTTATGTACTCTTGCCTACAACTGGACATGGTGATGGTAAACAAGTGTTGAAAGTTTCAAAGCTTTTTCTCAAAAGACTTTGTCAAAATATGAACTGGTACGAAAAACTTAACCAAGATTTCTAAGTCAAAAGGGGCCATAATTCAGTCAAAATGCTTGACAGAGTTATGTACTCTTGCCTATAACTGGACATGGTGATGGTAAACAAGTGTTGAAAGTTTCAAAGCTTTATCTCAAAAGACTTTGTCAAAATGTGGACTGGTACGAAAAACTTAACCAGGGTGTGACGCCGACGCCGACGCCGTGGTGAGTAGGATAGCTCTACTTATTCTTCGAATAGTCGAGCTAAAAAGGTATTCATGTTGCTTTTTCTCCTAAGAACTGAAAACAAAACAATGATATTTTAAACAAATGGTCATTACATATGCATTTGATTATAGTTGTTAATCAGTCTCAAAATTTTGAAATCAAATGAGTCAATATCTCAATATTATATCTCCGACACAGTCTAGTTTCAGGTAGTCTTGCCCATATGTTACACTGTACTCATGTCGCACCTGGATAACCCGCCTTGGTATGGCATATGGAAACATAGATAAAATTAATGACAAGAAACGCGGCAATGCCACGAAACCAGGTTTTCAACACTTTTCATAAGAATAAACAAGAGTGCCAGAATGTCACAATATACACCCGTCACAGCAAATTTCTTTACTCTAGCACCTGTATTTGCAGATGTAATTTTAATTTTGTGGTTGTTTAGTAATCATTGTAATTCTTTTGTTTTTCTAAGTCCACAAAAAAGCTCCTTACCAGGTAGAGATACCTTAAAATACACCTAAAATTAGAAAGTAACAACTATGTAGTACCACAGAAAAGTGGTCTTGGTTTTTCCCTACGGTCAATTATAAAAAAGTTACAATATAAGTTATTTATAGTAACAACTAAGGGAAGTTAATCTTAAAAAAAAAAAAAAAAAAAAGTGGTCTCGATTTTTCCCTACGTCTAGTAATGAAAAAGTTACAATATAAGCTATTTATAGTAACAACAAAGGGAAGTCATTCTAAAGAAGGGAACTGCGCAAGACACTTCGTCTCATGATGGTGTATAATTGTGCCAAGTTACATCAAAATCCCTCTATGCATGAAGAAGATATGCTCCGGACAAAGTTTTCATTCTTGTATCCTTTGACCTCTAAGTGTGACCTTGACCTTAGACCTAGGGACCTGGTTCTTGCGCATGACACTCCGTCTCATGATGGTGAACAATTGTGCCAACTTTCATCAAAATTCCTCCATGCATGTAGAAGATATGCTAACCCTAACCCTAACCTAACCCTAACCCTATTTTTAGTAACAATGACCTTGACCTTGATCCCAGAAACCCCAAAATCAATCCCAAGCTACAACTTTATATAAGTTTTCTATATACCAAGTTTCATCATGATGGCTCATTCCTAAGTTAAATTATTGACCGGAAACCCTTTTTCTATTTTAAGTAAAAGTGACCTTGACCTTGACCCCAGAAACCCCAAAATCAATCCCAGCCTTTGTCTTGATATAAGCTACATACATACCATGTTTTATTCAAATATCTTTACCGAAACAAAAGTTATTGACCGGAAACCCTTTTTCTATTTTAAGTAACAGTGACCTTGACCTTGACCCCAGAAACCCCAAAATCAATCCCAGTCTTTGTCTTGATATAAGCTACATACATACCAAGTTTTATTCAAATATCTTTACCGAAACAAAAGTTATTGACCGGAAACACCAGTTTGACGCCGCCGCCGCCACCGCCGCCCGCCCGCCCGACCGACATCTACCCCAATCTAATAACTCAGGTTTTCGTTGAAAACCTGGTTAAAAACTTGAGTTAACTGATGAAACTAACAACCAAAGATTACAATCATATACACGAGCTGTCACAGGAGACTGCGAGCTCGACTACTGACTATTTCAATGCTGAACAGTGAAACTGGGCACATCTAAAGAAGCTGGAGCTGTCACTGGAATATCTGATGTCTCCAATGTGGATGAAGATATTGGACAATAGTTTAAGCTTGTGTCAAATTTATTTAGTAATATCTGAGGTAGAGAAGTGTATCGAAACATTAAACAAGTATACAAGAGGGCAAAGATGGCCCTAAGTCGCTCACCTGTGTAACACACCATAACAGTGGAAACATGTTTTACCATGTGATTTCATAGAGACAAATATTCTGACCAATTTTCATTAAGATTGGACCAAACAACCTGGCCTAGCGTTTTCTTTGATTTGACCTAGCTACCTAATTTTTCCCCCACATCACCCATGAACTTGTCCAAAATTTCATGAAAACAAACATTCCGACAAAGTTTCAGGAAGACTTAAGAAAAATAGTGGCCTCTAGAGTGTTTACAAGCTTTTCCTATGATCTGACCTAGTGACCTAGTTTTTGACCCCACATGACCCAGATTTGAAAATTGTCCAAGAATTCATGAGAACTAAGTTTAACATTCTGACCAAATTTTATGAAGATATAAAGATAAAAAAAAAGTGCTCCATAGGATGTAGACAAGCTTATTCTTTGATTTGGCTGGGTGATCTTGTTTTTGATCCCATATGACCCAGTTTCAAATTTGTCCTAGGAATCATCAAGATAAACATTCTGACCAAGTTTCATGAAGATAGGATCATAAATGTGCCCTGAAGACTGTTAACAAGCTTTTCCTTTGATTTGACCTTATGACCTACTTTCTGACCCATATGACCCAGTTTCAAACATAGCCTAGATATCATCAAGATAAACATTCTGACCAAGTTTCAAGAAGATAGGGTCATAAATGTGGCCTCTAGGCTGTTTAAGCAGCATGCCTCCAGATTGTTCGACAACAAATTTTTTCTTTTTAGGTATCTTGAAATAAATGCTATATTTCTTAAGAAGGAAAACTTAATTACTGGCAAACTTTATGTTACGGAAACACATGAGAATCTGCTGTTTTTACTACTTTTTACGATGAAAATCGGAAAGCGTTTGTCACGCTTTTACTCCAAGTAAACTGTCTCGATTATAAATATCTATATTTTGAAGTCATTATTCACTTCTTCAGCTATAGCGCTATTGGTTACAACGACGGGAAAATGTCTTTATTGATTCCAGACGCAGTCATATTTTTTTCTTGATTTGGAACTTTTGAAATATTTTAGAAACAAAAATTCTAATGTTCATAATATGACCAAACTTCAATTTGAAAGAAAGATTATTTTTCAGCCAAATCTGGAGGCATGCTGCTTAAACAAGCTTTTCGTTTGATTTGACCTGATGACCTAGTTTTTGACCCAACATGACCCAGTTTGGATCCAGGCCTAGAGATCATCATGATAATCATTCTGTGCAAATTTGTACAAAATCAAAGCATAAATGAAACCTCTATATGGCTGAAAGGGCCAAATAGAAAATTTTGCTGCATTCAGGGGCAGTAACTCTAGAATCCACCATGGAATCTAGCCAGTTTTCGTAAGGAACTGAGGTCTTATTGTGACTTAAGTTGTGTGTAAGTATGATTAAAATCAAACATAAAATGTCACTTCTATCGTGTTCACAAGGTAAATATTACCAAATTTTGGCGCTTTCAGGGGTCGATCAGGGGCCGTAACTCTAGAACCTATGATTGGATCTGACAGATTCATCATGGAATCCAAGATTTATTGTTGTTGAAGATATTTTGCAAGTTTGTATCAAATCAAACCGTAAATGAAGTCTCTATATGACTGCAAAAGGCAAAATAGCAAATTTTAGCCCCTCAAGGGGCCATAACTCTGGAACCCAAGATGGAATCTGGCCAGTTTTCGAAAGGAACTGAGATACTATACCAATACAAGTTTTGTGCAAGTTTGATTATATCTGATTGCAAAATGTTGTCTCTATTGTGTTCACAAGACAAAAAGAAGCAAATTTTGGCCCTTTAAGGGGCCATAGCTCTGTAACCCATGATGGGATCTGGCCAGTTTTCAAAAGGAACCGAGATATTATACCAGTACAAGTTGTGTGCAAGTTTGGTTAAAGTTGATTACAAAATGTGGTCTCTATCGTGTTCACAAGACAAAATAGCAAATTTTGGCCCTTTAAGGGACCATAACTCTGCAACCCATAAAGGGATCTGGCCAGTTTTCAAAAGGGACTGAGACATCACGCCAATACAAGTTGTGTGCAAGTTTTATTAAAGCTGATTGGAAAATGTGGTCTCTATCATGTCCAAAAGCCAAAAATGGTAAATTTTTGCCCTTTAAGGGGACATAACTATGCAACCCATGATGGGATCTGGCCAGTTTTTGAAAGGAACCAAGATATTATGCCCATACAAGTTGTTTGCAAGTCTGATAAAAATCAAATACAAAATGTGGTCTCTATCGTGTTCACAAGGAAATTGGGAACGGACGGACTAAGGGTGATCACAAAAGCTCACCCTGTCACTATGTGACAGATATACTAAAAAGGGACATAATTCATGGAAAATTTCTGCAAAGGTAATGCACCATGATATTGTGTCATATCATGTGGCTAATGATGTGGAGCAACTATTTGAAGTTTCATCAAAATAAATCAATAAGTCAGCAGAAGTGTATCTAAACTTGAACCTGAAATTCTAGTAAAAAGGGGGCATAACTCATGGCATTTTGGTGCAATCATCATGAACATGGTGACATATGATGCAGGTGACCAAGTGGAACAACCACTTTTTGCAGTTTGAATAAAATCCATTTGGTAACAACAGAGAAATAGTGAAAAAGCATCAAAATTAAACTGAAGTTCTAAGTAAAAAGGGACATAAGTCACTGAATGTTTGTACCAGAATTATGAACCTTGTGTCATATGATGAGGACGACAATGTGGAAGAACTATTATAAGTTTGAATCAAATTCATTCAGTAATGACAAAGATATAGTGAAACTGCACCAACATTTACCTGAAATTCAAAGAAAAATGGGGGCATTATTCGGGAAATATTGGTGCCAGAGTTAAGGGGTCATCTACTCCCTAACACATTTAAGCCATGAAGTTGAAGGTTCTAGGTCAAATGGTTCTCAAGTTATTAACTGGAAACTGTTTTCAATGCTCAGAGCCCTGTGACCTAGACCTTTGCCCCCCCATCCTTCCCCACACAAAAATAGGGGTAATCCACTTTATCTTGTAAATGCATGTTCTTTTCTCATTATTCTAAGACAATTTCTTGATACTATGAGATATGTTTATCATAATTTTGAGATATCTTATTGTAATTATGAATTATTATTTTACTTGTAAATATGAGATTTCTTCTCATTATTTCAAGATCTTTTCTTGTAATTATAACAAATTTATCTTGTTTTTACGAAAAAGTCATTTCTTAATTAGGAGAACAGATTATATAAATATTTTCCATTTGACACAAGACATGTTAAAATCAAGTTTCAACTTAAAGCTTTGTTGTATGCTGTAACATAAATGAAAATGCATTTTGGTACCACAACATTCAGCAATATTTATGCTAAACAGCAGCTCAACAACTCAAATTACACATTTTAATAGTGGTTATGGTAGAATTATGGTAGAATAATTACACAATTAATTCATTTCCAAACTAGGATTACTGTTAATTCATTTTTCTGTGTATCTTATGTGTATTGAAAAAAGTTTTATAAACGGAATTTCTCCATCCGATATTTTGGTAGTACAAAGATAGGTCTTGAAAAACATGTAATTAGATATACATGTTTCGGTTTATGGAAGGCCGTACACACCATAATGTTATAATGTAAGTCTATGGGAAAACAACTGGTGGTCTCTAACCTTATATGCAAATCTTGTGAGCTGGACCTTGATGCTTACAAATGTAACAAAAAAGGCCCTCATATTTGAGAAAAATTCAAACCATTAAGCAAAAAAAAGAGCATCTAAAAAATTTCATATATCAAACTTTCTTGCATTCCAGACAAGATTTCCATTTTTTTTTTTTCACCAGTGCTGGAAAAAGATGACTCTCGTATTGTAAATAACGTATTCCGAACTACATATATGTAGAAGATTTATTTAGTTATTTATTTTTTATTTCAGAGGATGGAATGAAAATCTTTGTTCCTGACAGTATATTTCTCCATTCAAAAAAACATTATTTTATCAAAAAATCATAACTTTAAACTGCAACTAACAAAACCGGAACTAAACACTGTTATTTGTCTTTGAAACGTCATGACATCCTTCCTGTTTACGACGTTGGTTTCCTGCGCTTTGTATAAGAAATAGTTCTAAAATGAAAGCTGTAGATTGATTTTATTTTTATTATTTCTTAAATATGGTATGCAAGAAAAAGATTCTACCACTGGTTGTTGCTGCAGATGGGAATATCCGGCTCTTAGGTAACTGTTTATGCGGTAACTTGGAAGAGCCTCATTACCGCCTAAACATTTACCCTCGAAGCTGGAAATTCTCCTCTGCACCTATAATCAGTGAAAGAATCTTATAAAATACACTAACCATACAGAGAAACATATCAGATAACATGTACATTTCTGTACTGCATTGAACATCAAAGAACAGCTGACACATACAGGTGTTCCTCTATTGTTGTTAGAAAGAAAGATAGGAAAATTCAGTAGGCAGTTAAATCGGTAAGGATGATATATATTGATATTATTAAGAATGTACTGGTATATAACAATCTACTGTAAATTTTACATCATAGTACACAATATAGGTCAGTTCTAAGGTCTAATTCAACACAAATATTTATCAAAGTATTTTAAAAGTTTTATTGTCTTCATTACACTTTCACAGCTAATCTTTATTCATTTACAAAAATCTTGTAACTGAATTGCCACTGATGTGGGCACTGATGTTTTAGGTAAAATTATCAATATATTTCACAACATCTGCAGAATCACTCAAGATATATTGCTACCTTTGTCCAACCAGGCTTGGGCACCAACTAAGCCTTTGAGTTCAGCAGATGTTATAACACAAACTAGATGCCCACAGGCAACATGTCTAACGCACAAGCTATCAAGGACAGGGAGTTGCATGAGACACTGTCTTATTGAGGTAAAAATATGCCAAACAAGAAGCTGCATTCAATAAACGCTTGATGCCCCTGGTGGCATCCTTGTCGATACAAAGCAACCTAAGTCCAAAACGAGGTCAAGGTCAAGCTGAGGTCAGGGATGTTTGAAGATGAGGAAAGGTCACAGGTTACATCTGCATTAGTATCAAGTCATTCTAGTAAGGGGTACTGATGCTAGAGGAAACGGTCCCATTTGGTTAACCAAGAGATGGCCCATACAAAGCAACCTAAGACCAAAACGAGGTCAAGGTCAAGGTCAAACTGAGGTCAGGTGATGTCTGAAGATGAGGAATGGTCACAGGTTACATCTGCATTAGTATCAAGTCATTCTAGTAAGGGGTATTGATGCTAAACAAAACTATCCCATTTGGTTAACCAAGAAATGGCCCATACAAAGCATCCCACGTCCAAAACGAGGTCAAGGTCAAACTGAGGTTTGAAGATGAGGAATGGTCACAGGTTACATCTGCATTAGTATCAAGTCATTCTAGTTAGGGGTATTGATGCCAGACGAAACGGTCCCATTTGGTTAACCTCGTATGGACGGACGAACGGACGGACGAACGGACAGGACAATCACTATATGCCTCCCGCATCAGTAGATGCCGGGGGCATTATAAAACAAGAGCACCGCCTTGCGGGTGCTGACGCTCATCTGATTTTTTTTGTATAATAGAAATATTGTCCTACCCATGATTTTCTAAGTCTAAAAAGGGCCATCACTCTTGCAAAAAGCAGGATAGAGTTATGTTTCTTGATGCACAGTGTCCACTTATGATGGTGAAAAACTGTTGCAAGTTTTAAAGCAATAGCTTTGATAGTTTATGAGAAAAGTTGACTTAAACATAATATTCAACCAAGAAAATGATTTTTCTAAGTCCAAAAGGGGCAATAATTATTGCAAAAAGCAGGATGGAGTTATGTTGCTTGATGTACAGGGTCAGCTTATGATGGTGAACAAGAGTTGCAAGTTTTAAAGCAATAGCTTTAATAGTTTAAGAGAAAAAGTTGACCTAAACATAAAAACTTAACCAAGAAATCTGATATTTTCTAAGTCCAAAAGGGGCCATAAATCTTGCAAAAAGCAGGATGGAGTTATGTTTCTTGCTGTACAGGGTCAGCTTATGATGGTGAACAAGTGTTGCAAGTTTTAAAGGAATAGCTTTGATAGTTTAGGATAAAAGCTGACCTAAACATAAAACTTAACCAAGAAAACTGATTTTGTAAGTCCAAAAGGGGCAATAATTCTTGCAAAAAGCAAGATGGAGTTATGTTTCTTGATGTACAGGGTCAGCTTATGATGGTGAACAAGTATTCCAAGTTTCAAAGCAAAAGCTTTGATAGTTTAGGAGAAAAGTTGACCTAAACATAAAACTTAACCAAGAAATCTGATATTTTCTAAGTACAAAAGGGGCCATAAATCTTGCAAAAAGCAAGACGGAGTTATGTTTCTTGCTATACAGGGTCAGCTTATGATGGTGAACAAGTATTCCAAGTTTCAAAGCAATAGCTTTGATAGTTTAGGAGAAAAGCTGACCTAAACATAAAACTTAACCAGGCAACGCCGACGCAGACGCCGACGCCGACGCCGACAACCGCTCAAGTGATGACAATAACTCATCATTTTTTTTCAAAAAATCAGATGAGCTAAAAATTGCTTTATAAATGGCAAAGTTACAGCCTGATCAAGCTCTAAAATGACCTCTGACCCCTAACTGTGACCTTAACCTTTGCAATAGGAACCTGGGGTTTGCACATGACACTGTCTCATTGAGTTAAACATTCATGCCAATTATAAACAAGATTCCTCAATGCATATCAAAGTTCTGGGTCAGACAAGATCTGAGATGACCTTTTACCTCATCTGTGACCTTCACAGTTTGTGCATGACATTCTGTCTCAATGAGGTTAACATTTATGCTAAATATAAACAAGATTTCTCAATGCATGTCAAAATTATGGGTGGGACAAAGAAATCTGTGCGTACACAAGCACATACACACTGACGTAAGCACACACATCGAACAGTCATTTGGACAACTATGTCTTTGCATCCACTAGTCGGCTCTACATAAAAATGCTATATACATTATGATATGTACATATAAAGAATCAAAACATACAGGTCACTCATGTACTGTCGAAGTACCTCAACAACATTTCAAATGACAAAGATATGAAATCAAAAGTAACAATGGCCAGTAAAGTAACATCTTTTCTAAAGCTTCTTGTACTGGTCCTGGCCATTCTTTTTCAAGAACAAGAATGCCCAAAAAAGTATCAACAAGAATTATATTTTTGCTCAAGTAATAAGAACTTTTTTTTTCAAAATAAATGAGCCACGCCATGAGAAAACCAGCACAGTGACTATGGTACCAGCATGGATCCAGACTGTCATGCGCATCCGCGCAGTCTTGTCAGGATCCACGCTGTTCGCTTTCAAAGCCTATTGTAATTATAGAAACCTTAAGTGAACAGCATGGATCCTGACCAGACTGCGCAGGCAGGTCTGGATCCATGCTAGTCACAAAGCCACTATGTTGGTTTCATCATGGGGGTGGCTCAAACTGTAGTGACTATTCTATTTTTTTCAAAGTTTCAACAGAAGGGATAATCCCTCAACAAAATTACAAAGCACAGATCTTGTTTTTTAAATTGGGATGTGTACATGTCGGATACAAATGCCAGATAAGAACATGGCTTCAAAAGGAAGCAGCTTCAAGATCTCTGTCTGATAATTCGCTGAAACTTTTAGTAAAGGTTTATCATTTTTTCTTTCAATTTTGCTCTGAACTTCTATTTTAACAGCTGTTCCCTGACAATGTTACTGCTAGTTACTACAACTATCAATGATTGTTCAGCAATTGTGTGTAGATTCAAGAAACGTTTTTCAGTGAATAATTGAAATACCATATTAAGAGTGAAATATATCTGTTACTTTCACAGTAAAAAATATCAAGTATATTTTTCACTGGTAAGAATCTATAAAATGGGCAAATTTAGCCAAAACATGAAATAAAAAGAAAATTTGTTTGTTCTTTAAAAGTCAAGTAAAATAAAAACATCTTTAACTCATAAGCAATATATTTCACATTTTTAACTCGCAGCTAAGCCACTTGTGAAAATATTGCACTTGTGAAAGGTGTTTCAAACTTACACTGAACAAACAAATATCCTCTATGTATATAGATGAGGAAATGAAGGAATATAGTGCACAGACACTGTTTGGAGCAAACAAGAAAACTAGATTGACCTAGCTGGTGTTACCAGTGCAAGTTCACTTACCACTTGGTACAATGATGTAACAATCACACCGATACTAGCAAATGTTATACCAAGAACATTAAATTTTACATCATAGTACGAGTTCAGGAATACACCAACAGCTATAGGAACCTGCAAGTATAAAACAAAGTCAATTACATTTTGTTAACCAATGGATTCAAAACTGTTTTATAATTGAGCCACACCATGAGAAAACCAACACAGTGCATTTGCAAACAGCAAGGACCCAGACCAGCCTGCGTATCTGCGCAGTTTTGTTAGGATCCATGCTGTTCGCTAACAGTTTCTCTAATTGCAATAGGCTTTGAAAGCAAAGAGCATGGATCCAGACCAGACTGTGTGGTAAAATGTTCAATTAAATTACTATTACCATTTCATGAAATTACAATGACTATTTTAATTACCTCAGGTCTGCCTTTAATCATGATCTCAGTTTACATTAATTAATGAATAATATGCGAGAATCAGCTAAAAAGTGTACCTGACTATAATCTGGCACAGGCTCCAACTATAAGTTTTCAAAGTGCTGGAATAAAGTTTCAGAAAACAGGGACGTAGCTAGGCCTTGGAGAATGTGTAAGCAAGCATTCTAGAGGGGTTAGGGGTTCAAATGTTTGTTTGCTAGAACGTTTTTGGTGCAATCTGGGAGTATTTTCAAAAGAAATAGAGTCAATAAAATATTTTAAATACCAGGGTTTCATGTTATAACATTCGTTTTTCGAAGTGGATTTTTTTGACATAACAAGCGATATTGTCATTTAAATCTTTTTCGTTTCTAAAAATATAGAGAAAACATTTAAATGCTCTCTTCCGCGATGTCTTTCTAATGATGTTACTATTCAATTAATTCTTTCTCCAACAAATTTACAATAATGAATTAAAAAAAAAATAATTTCACAAAAACGATATCTCAGCCTGGCAAATATTAACTTAAATTTAGTAGTACATGTAAAACTTAAATTTGTATGAAGTCGTGCAATAATATTATATGCATATTGTTCTGAGGGTAGAAAATCGAAATGATGGATGTAAAATACAGTGGTTACATTGCACTAGAAAAAATCAAACAAAGAACAACATAAATCCAACGTACAGACATCTAACAACATGTTTTATTCATTCAAAAATAAGTGCCAATTTATTCTTCCTTCTAGAGAAGTTGTCTAGAACAGATTTGCTTAAAAAATGCAGTTCCTTTTCCCAGTAAATGTTTAACAGCCTAAGTCTCGATAGCCTGTCAGTGGTCATTGTGTTCCGTAAGTATGTCTTTACTTGTCTCATTACACTGAATGATCTTTCAGTGGTAGCTGTTGATAATGGCATACTAGCAAGAACACAGAGTACAGTATAGATGGACGGATATAGGTCTTGGTGGGCTGCTTTACTGGTGTCTGGCAAGCTGCAATGGCGCCCGCTCACCTATGGAAAATCAGATGCCAACAGTGTTTGATTAAATATTTCAATAAGATTATTATGTTTTCGAATTAATACACTGAACCGCTTTCAAAACGTGCCACGTAATACATAGTTCTAAATAACTACTATTTAGGCTGAGGCTTTGATTTAAAACTTTTGAGAATCTTGTATTACATAATTGACACAAATTCATTATGAAGGAAAGCCTATTAATATAACTGCATGTTTTATAAGACACACACTACAAAAATGAAAGTCACAAAATGACCATTATGTTAATATTTATATCAGCTTATATTTTTCATCAAATGATTTTTAATGCATTTGTCATTATCTATAAAACATTTTTATGATCAAAACAGACTTAACCCGTGCTTATTAACATTGAATTTCAGGTGTAAACCAAAAGGCTCTCCTTACGGCTATTTCTTTATAAATTTAGAATAAAAAGAGCCTAAAATTTCGAATCCTTCGAAAAGTTTTACCAAAATAAAATATTTTTTCATGTTAAATTCAAATCAACTGTCCTGCAGGACGTAGTATTTCGAAAATTACTACTTCTGTCGTGAAATAACCCTGTATCATTTAACTTCTCTTACGCTACTGGTAGCCTTTTCGCAATAACTTTAAAAATACCAATATAAAGAGAACTGACTACATTTTCCAGGACATTAAGAACAATATATAAGACAACATTCGATTCAAACGGAACAATGAAATAAGGGTAAAATAGCAGATTTTATCACTAATTCGATGAAACTCTTGTTTTTCAAAGTTGCAAATTTAGCCAATAACTATGCTACAGTAGGCCTAGCGCGAATCTTAATAGTTTTAATAAGAAATATTCTTGCAAATTTAAAATAAATTGAATCCTGATAGTACATGACTGAAACACTGGAATGTTTTAAATATTCAAATATGCAAAATCGACCTCTAAACAATGGACATTTGCCCACTGCTTGGTGAGAACATTGTATACCTCACTTCATCATTTAGGCTCAGGTTCCCGTCTTAAATGTCTAGAGGAATAAAGTCAGTAATTTGGTCGAAAATATGCTTCTGTGGTGTAGTCGAAAGAAGTCCATAATAAATAGATCCTAATTTTCCCATTTTTTGCGCGAATTCGTGTAGAACGAGTGCTTTAATCACCGTTCTGCATGAAATGAGACAGTTTTCATGTTCATACACCCCACATGGCAAGTTTTGCAGATCAAAACCGGAAGTAGGTGTTTACTGCGCGGACGAGAGTAAATATGCGCCATTTTTAGGGTAGCAGACCACAACTGACTGGCATTTCACTAGGAACTACATAACCCCCTATTTTCTTTTCATTTTTTCGTTAATTTGTGATAGAACTTTCATGAAAAATAGGTGTAGGAAAAAGTGATGTTCTCTAAAGATAAGTAAAGACGACCTGAAGTTGTCGTTTTTATATGATTATGATGCAATGAAGGATTTGAATTACTGACCTTTAACCTAGATAAGGCGGACAATCTGACTGGCATTCGGCCATATTTAAACAGCATTCCCACTGACTTTTTGAAAAGTGGGTACATGTACCCACATACTTTAGAAAATGTGGGTACATGATAAAAAAATTGGGTACAAACCATGCAAATTGAAAAAAATGTCCCAACTGAAACAAAATTATAAAGTATATTGGAAGTGACACTTGTATTCAGACAGTGGTTTGTTTTACACATACACCACAGGGATACAGCTAAAAGTCACTTCTCCTTATAGAAGAGTGGAGAGACTTCTAGTTGAAAAATAGAAATTTATGAACATCATTTCTAACTCAGTATCCACCCCCCCCCCCACCACTCACATCCAGCAAGCTTGTGAAGCAATTTGAAAAGAAAGCTATAATTTTCTTGTTTCAATATGGATAAAAACTATTGATGTGACCATTCATTTTCTTAGATACAACATTTTCCATGCAAAGAGTTTTTCTTTATTCCATAATTCTGAAGAAAAAAAAGTTTTCAAAAATTCAAACAGACGCTGATAAGTATCACCCGCCAAGTTTTTATAACATTTTTTTGCTGCTATATCTTGCTGCAACATTATAGCAAACAAAACAAGAGGACCATGATGGTCCTGAATCGCTCACCTATCCCCACATGACCCAGTGTTGAACTGAGTATGACGTCGTTTTTTCTATTATTTGACAAAGTGACCTAGTTTTTGAGCATATGTGACCTAGATATCATCAAGATAAAAAATTCTGACCAATTTTCATGAAGATCCATTGAAAAATATGACCTCTAGAGAGGTCACAAGGTTTTTCTATTATTTGACCTAATGACCTAGTTTTTGAAGGCACGTGACCCACTTTTAAACTTGACCTAGATATCATCAAGGTGAACATTCTCACTAATTTTCATGAAGATCTCGTGAAAAATATGGCCTCTAGAGAGGTCACAAGGTTTTTCTATTTTTCGACCTACTGACCTAGTTTTTGACCGCACATGTCCCAGTTATGAACTTGACCTAGATATCATGAAGCTGAACATTCGCACCAACTTTCATGAAGATCCAGTGAGAAATATGGCCTCTAGAGACATCACAAGAATTTTCTATTTTTTGACCTACTGACCTAGTTTTTGACCGCACGTGACCCAGTTTTGAATTTGACCTAGATATCATCAAGATGAACATTCTGACCAATCTTCATGAAGATCTCTTGAAAAATATGGCCTCTAGAGAGGTCAAAAGGTTTTTCTATTTTTAGATCTACTGACCTAGTTATTGACCGCACGTGACCAAGTTTCGAACCTGACCTAGATATCATCAAGGTGAACATTCTGACCAATTTTCATAAAGATCTCTTGAAAAATATGGCCTCTAGAGAGGTCACAAAGTTTTTCTATTTTCAGACCTACTGACCTAGTTTTTGACCGCACGTGACCCAGTTTCGAACTTGACCTAGATATCATCAAGATGAACATCCTGACCAATTTTCATAAAGATCCCGTGAAAAATGTGACCTCTAGAGTGGTCACAAGCAAAAGTTTACGGACGCACGCACTGACGCACGGACGCCACGCGATCACAAAAGCTCACCTTGTCACTTTGTGACAGGTGAGCTAAAAAAATGTTATAAAATAAAAACTCGGCGGGTAATACTTTTTTGGCATGAACAGTATCGGACTCGAATAAAAATGAAAAATTGCCCGATGAAAGTCAGTCCGCAACCGGTCATTTTGTAAATATTAATAAACGCGCAGCTTACGAGCCTTTCTTTTACAATGGAGACCAAATAATTTTGTAGTGGATGCCAGCTGACCGCTTAATTATTCAATAACTTGTTGAAAAAACGTCCAAAATCGTTGTTTGCACTCGCACATGTTGACAATTATCAGGAAGTGTCAAAGATGTAACTGTGTCGTTGATTGGCTGAATACTATCACGTCTAGTTTTACAAATTATTTGATTCGCTGTCACAGTTCTCGCGAAAATCTCACAAGTACCTGGAGTAGGCGGAGCTTAAATTATGCTATCGGCATGTAAATTCAACTCGTCTTGACATGTAGCAAATTGTCAACGGTGTGTATTGCGGTAATTTGCGTGTACGGATCAAATATAATGTCTGGTTACTTGAATTTCGGCTCTTTATCGACGAACAATGTATTTTCTGTCAGATTTTTTACGCGTGCATTGTACCCGTGGAATTTTAAAACTTGTGTGCAAGTGACTTTTTATGCGTGAATTACGTGGATTTTTGCGTGAATGCTGTTTAAACTTCGCAAACTTTTCAAGAAGAATTAATCTTCCTATATATAGTTTATATTTCATTACATTAAAAGCGTGACAAAGATCGCTCTTAAGAATTCTTCTGAAAGAAAGGAAATATATCAATATAATATTATAGTACCCTTCCCCCTTTAGTTTTTATTGCATTTTAGACTTTTTATTTTTTTAATTCTTGAGGACCATGTGAACGCAACTGTGTTTTATGGGTATAGGTAGCTACGCGCCTGGAAAAAACTTAAAGCTGAGTTGAAAGGAAGGTATTCTCATTCTCCTTACCACTGTCAGCTGGACTTGAAGTGAAAATTTCTTCTGGTAAAACTGTGACTGAATGAACATTATGCAAGGTGTTGTCATGGACTTTACAAGTTGGTATGTGCCGACAGTGTTTGTTTCCAGTGACAAGTTTGTAAAAACGACAAAACCACAAAATGTAAACGCTAACGGCAGCATGCTAAGAACCGGCAACCGTTTGTGCTGGAATATATTGAACTGATGACATATCAGAAGACCTATTGTTGTCACAATGAAATGGATGCACGTTAAAGTAACATTTGGGAATCCGTAATGAGTGTAAATCCATTTGTTGATCAAGACAATCACTATAGAACAACAAATGTTCAAAAATAAACACAGAGCTACGAAGTTCTGACTGGGCGGCGCCATCTTGAAAATCTGTTTATGAGAATAATTTGCGTGCGCATAACCATGTCGCTGTGTAATCATCGGCATGGTACTTGATTACGTCTCGCGTCAGTTAAAGCCCTATTATATGTGTAAATCTTTTTGATTATCTTTGTGGGGTGTGTTTTCCTGTGACATCAGTTTGTAGAACTCATATAATCGTTCTGTATACTATAACGCGACATTTTTTTTAAGCTTGTAAAGTAGCCCAAATATTGAACTTTGAACTTTTCATGTACATGTATGATATTCCCAAACAGTGGTACCCGGCTCATCCCTTGATCTATCGTTCCTCCCAGGAAGGAACGACTGTTCATGGTTAATCTGGCTATGGGGGAGTATTGTTTATGTATGGGATCGGAATTTTTAATTTTTGATAAGTTTTTCGTTTATTTAAGGATTTTAAAAATTCAAAGAGTTTTGAAATGCTTACGATTTTCATATTTTCTTCTGCAATTATCTTTTTAAAATGAATTACCATTTTAAATGACATTTAAGTAATACATGATGTACGGTGTAGGGCCTTTTACGCTGTAAAAGGCCCTACACCGTACAGAAGCAGAAGCAGAAAGCAGAAGCAGAAGTGTACTGCAAGCATGAATACAGTAGATAGTGTTAAAAACAAGAAGGATTTACAGATAAAAGCAGTTTAAAAACAGGTCTATCATGTTATTAAACATTGTGTGCAAGTTTGGTCACACCCTGCTTAAACTGGTTCAGGATGGGGGCTTGCACAGGTTGTACTGGAAGGGAATTCCAAAGCACTATGGTGGCTGGAAAGAAAGAGTATTTATAGTAATTACAGGGAGTGAGGATCTGAGTATAGGTGTGGGGATGCATATGCATATGTCTTGTTAGACGGGATGGGGGGCTGACATAGGGATCGAGGGAGTGGTACAGCAACCAAACCATTCACTATTTTGTAGAACATAAGGAGGCGTGAATCAGATCTCATATTTTCAAGGGTACGCCATCTCAGCTGACTTAGCATGTTTGTGACACTGCTGTAAGGGGAGTAGTCATGATTAACCCATCGCGCTGCCCTCCGCTGAACCATTTCGATCTGGTGGATGTTTTGTTGGGTATAGGGGTTCCAAACACAGCTAGCATATTCCAGCTGTGGTCTGACAAGGGCTTTATAAGCTACTTCTCGGTCTTTTGGGTTTTTGCATGGGATATTTCCCTTAATGAAGTTAAGCGTTCGGGTAGCTTTGGACGTGACTAAATTGATGTATTTATTTCAATTAAGATCTGAGGATATAGTACTAGTGACGCCAAGATAATTTGCATCAGGAACTGCTTCCAAGACTTGGCCATGGAGTGTGTACTTTGATCTGAAGGTTTTTTTGTTGACCTTGTTATATTCATAACTGTGCATTTGAGGGGTTAAACTCCATGTCCAACTTACTCTGACATAGCTGTAACCTATTTAAGTCCTGCTGGAGGATGTTTTCTTGGGCAGGACTATTTACAGTTAAATAGACAGCAGTGTCATCGGCGAATAAGCGAACCTGTGAAATCAGATTTTCAGGCAGGTCATTAATGTAGTGTAAGAATAGAAGGGGGCCTAGGACGGAGCCCTGTGGGACTCCGGACGTTACTGGAACTTCCTCTGATGTTTCACCATTCATAAGGACGGATTGGCGCCTGCCAATCAAGAAAGACTTGACACAAGTTCGAGTAACTGAGTTTCGCATGATCTTTTCTCTCTGAACCCATGCTGTAGGTCATAAAGGATATTGTTAACCTGGAAATACTTGGTAATATTAGAGGCTATGATGTGTTCCAGTAACTTACAGAGAGTACAAGTTAGGGAAATAGGCCGGTAATTTGCCGGATTGCTTTTGTCGCCCTTCTTAAACAGAGGAGTGACACTGGCCTTGGACCAGTCAGCTGGGATAGTGCCCGTGTCAAGGGACCTTTGAAAGAGCTTAGTGACTTGTGGTGAGATTTGTTCACTAAGATTTTTTAGAAGGATCGGCTTTAGACCATCGGGACCACATGCTTTATTTATTTTGAGGGACGAAAGGAGATTCTGAACACCACTTATGCCTATAGTGACCTTTGGCATTAGGGGATATTTTGGCTAGTAATCAGTTGGTATAGAGAGTAGAGACTGCACTTTCATTTTCTAGAGTTGGCCCAATTTGAGAGGTGACATTGGGGTGAATACAGATTGGAATTGACGACTGAGGATATTGGCCTTCTTTTTATCATCTGTATGAAGTTGACCTTTTTCTAGAAGAGGGGAAATGCCTTGGGAGTCTGGCTTGGCATTTTTGGCAAGGGAGAAAAGTTTCATACGAGAGTAGTTTTGACCTGTTTGGGGGTTATCCGGATCATCTTGACATTCAAGGACAAAATCTTTTTAACTGTCATGGGCTTGTTTGATATTTTTCCAAACAAGATTTTTAAAATTTATGTAATGTTGTTTGACCTTTGGATTGGTGTTATTTTTGACCTTTTGGAACATCTTATTTCGTTTTCTAATTTGACGTTTAATGCTTTGGGTAATCCATGGTAGTTGGGGTCTTGAGCCTATTCTCTTGGTTGGAATGAATAGGTTCATAGAACCTCTTTGAATTCTGACCATGGGTCTTTAACAGACCGTGTGTTATAACCTTTAAACAGGGAAGTGGATTTAGACTTTATGAACTGCTGAAATTTTGAAAAACACTAAGTTAAGCTTTCATAATTAATCCATTTTACTTCGAAATAATAATTAAAAGTTATTAATAAATTGCTTGTTTTATAACCTTTCCATTGGTAAAAAATATTGATATTATTTTTGTTTTAAGGAAGTTTAAGCCGTTAGAAAAACATCACTGTTTACAAAAAACAAAAAAACAAAAAAAAAAAAAAAAAAAAACATGGACGCCCTGTCTTATCAGTGCTAAAAATAGAAAATACACCGGGTTTGTATACAAACACGATCTCATCTTAGAACATTATCTAAAACACAACTTTACGACAAGAGAAATTTTATAATTTCCCTATTCTAAGCGGAGACGTAGCCAGGCAACATCTTATTGGTGCTATATTATTTACTATTATTTATTTTGCAATTAGGCCTACATAGATCACAACATTAGCACACATTTAATATACAGTATGATAATGTAAAATAGTTTTAACAAATAAAATAGATTAAATAGACATTTAAATCTTCTTCTTCTTGTCGTTCGCGACTACACTGTCAGACCAGTAGCCCCGATGAAACTTTTGGTTTGTCGCAGATCCTCAATGCCTCCATACAGTTTCTGGTGGATTGAGGTATCTATCGGTCAAGTCGCAGCTCGTTCCTGGTCATACCTTTTACGTCTCTGAAGTATATGCTCCGCAGTCTGATCTTCTTCACCACATGAACAAGTTGGCGATGATGCCAGTCTGTATTTCTTGTGCATGTGAGCATTGAGCTTGTTGTGCCCTGAGCGGAGCCTGACCATCATCACTTGTTCAGACCGAACAAGGAGATGAAAAGCGTCTTCCTCAATCCTTGGTCTCGTCAGTGCCTTGATGATGGTGACTTTCTCCTTGTAACTAACAGGTTCTGATGGTTGTTCTGACTGAGCTCCTAGCTTAGCCAGATTGTCTGCCTCTTCTTTGCCTGCAAGTCCACAATGGGATGGAATCCACTGAAATGCTACTTTGCAGGTTATACTCAGACTCTGCATTCTCCTGGCTAGCTGCGGAGCTTTATTGTTGATCAGAGCTTCCATTACACACAGTGCATCTGTGAGAAAGACGACTGAGGAGCGTTCTTCTGCCGAGGCTTCAACCATTGAGTGCTTCAGTCTCTGCCTTGTAATTGCTGCAGTGTTTTCCTGTGGCTGCATGTAGTGTTTCTCTCTTGCCAGATGGGTATTGAATGAAAACTCCTGCTCCTCCATCTTTGACGGCGCATGTGGCTGATCCGTCTGTATAGACATGAGTCCTTGATTCCGGAGGATAGTCTTCATTGATCATAGCAAGTGTGAGGTTCTTCCTAATGCCTTCATCCTCCTGCTTCCCGCGGTCAAGGCGAGGAAAAGCAAGTGGAGTCGTTGGTATGCTCAGCTCAGTTTTGAACTCTCGGTTGAGTTTCTTTGCCTCATGTACGAAGCTGCTACGTTTGAGCCGATTCTTTGTGTAGCCATCTAGCTTGGCTTTCATGGAATGGTCTTGAAAAGACCTGAACTTCTCTGCTTGAAGCAAAACCTTTGCATGTTTTCTGTCTTGTAACGGCTGTGTGCCTGTTAGCTTCTCCATGAAGGAGATTGGTGTAGACTTTGTAGCACCTGTCATGATCCGCAATGCTTGGTTCTGAACCTTGTCTAAAGCCTGTTGGTTAGTTTTGGCAGTAGTGGACCAGGCAGTTGAGCTATACTCTAAATGGGGTCTCACTGTTCCCTGATATACTGTCTTGAGTATTTGCTCATTTGCTCTCCATGTTGTTCCAGCAAGTTTGCGCATCATGGCAAGCTTCCTACGGACCTTCCCTTTTGCTTGACTAATGTGGGGCTTCCAGGTTAGCCGTTTGTCAAAGGTCACTCCAAGGTATTTTGCCTCGTCTGCTTCAATCAGCGAAGTATTTCCCATCTTGATTTTACCCGCTCTCTGCTTTGACGACAGGGAGAATAGTGTGGTGGACGATTTCTCTGTATTGATCGATACACACCAATCTTAAGCCCAAGCTGAAAGCTTGTTGATGGCTTTTTGCATCCTGTATTTGGCTGTAGTGGCATGTTCTTCCTTATACCATAACACCAGATCGTCAGCGTAGAGAGCAGCCTTAACTCCTTTCGGTAGTTCAGACACCAGATCATTGATGAAAAGCAAGAAGAGTGTAAGGGATAAGACTTCGCCTTGTGGGACACCATGACGCCATGACAGGAACTTCCTACTGCTGGCATGTTCTAAACTGACTCTTGCTCTCCTGTTGTGGAGGTATGACTTAATCCAACTCAGCATGTGACCTCCTACTCCAGTCCTCATCAGCTTGACAAGGTGTCCATCAGTCCAGACATTTAAATAAAATAACAGATTTCTACTGCACAGATTAAATTTGACATATTGCAAATTCAGCATTCTTAAAAGCAAAGTGATAAATAAGAGTTAAGAGCAATCAGTAGGTTAAGAACATATTTTAGTACTGAGTTGGAAAAACTTAGGTAATATAAATATGATCTATTGTTGCATGGATAAACCATTAAGCCCGAAAGCTTATTTCCAATGGGGTCCAGTTTACCAGAAGGGGACCGGGAAGATGGAACCGGAGAAGTAACGGAAACTAATTTAGTAATTCATAAACATATACTTTTGATAATAGAAGCCATACGTAAGGAAAATGATTTATATAAAATATGCTCTCTAAACTGAAACTGAAACTGAACAATTTGATTAAACGCCTATTTTTATACAATGATATATTCAATGGCGTTGTACATACACTACCATACCCATAGAGCCTTACCAACAAGTGCGTTTAATTAAACAAACCTTGGAAATATAAATGTTGAAACGTTTTACAAAAATTTAAGAACTATCACCTGCTGTTTTCGCAAAATAAACAGTTATAAAAAAATTAAAACAATGCCGCGAAATCCCTGAAATACAGTGTCTTAAGAACTTTTTCGAATGTGTCAAGTGATTTACTTTTGCGTAGTTCTAACGGCAGTTCATTCCAAAGTTTTGGACCAATAGTACAGAAACTCCTATCATTGAATTTTGCACTTGTTGTATGGAACAACATAACGACATTCAGAATTTTCAGACGATCTCAAACCTTGTCTGCTAGGAATATACTCTGTAAGCAATTCTGTTAAATACAGAGGTGCTCTGCCTGCCAGTATGACAGCTAATACATGAAAGAAAGTATCTTGAACTCAATTCTTGCTTTCACCGGCAACCAATGTAAGTGATATAATGATTGTTTAGAACTGTCAAATTTCCTCCTGTTAAGGACAAGTTTTGCGCACATGTTTTGAATACGTTGCATCTTAGGCACCTCACAGTTAGCTACACTATACAGTATGACATTGCAATACTCCAGATGTGAAATAACTAGAGACAAAACTAAAATTTCAGTGGCTGCTTTTGTTAAGTATTTTCGGATGTTCTTAATTCGTAGGTAATTCAACATGGCTGTACGACATTTGCGATTTACATGATCTTTAAAGTTCAAGGTTTCGTCAAGAACTGCACCGAGATATCTAATTGTGCTTTCACGTTTGACATCATCACCAGTAATGTTAATGGAATTTGTTTGTTTGTTTGTTTGTTTTGGGTTGAACGCCGTTTTTCAACAGTATTTCAGTCATGTAACGGCGGGCAGTTAACCTAACCAGTGTTCCTGGATTCTGCACCAGTACAAACCTGTTCTCCGCAAGTAACTGCCAACTTCCCCACATGAATCAGAGGTGGAGGACTAATGATTTCAGACACAGTGTCGTTTATCAAATAGTCACGGAGAACATACGCCCCGCCCGAGGATCGAACTCACGACCCCGCGATCCGTAGACCGACGCTCTACCTACTGAGCTAAGCGGGAATTTGTAAAAAACTGTTCAGCTGAGGTCTGCTACCAAACATAATAAATTCAGTTTTGGAAGTGTTCATCTTCAGTTTGTTTCTATTCATCCAGTCATGTCCTTGTGACATCAGTGTGTCCATTGGGTAACAAAGCGAGCTAAATTCGTCGATTCGAAACTTCGAAGCAATGTAAATGCTTTATTTCTTGATAAAATATGACCAAATATAGCACACGCACAGGCTAAGGCAAAAAGTGAATTCATACTAGATCTACAACCAAGTGCATGTAGTCTATATAAAAGGTTTTATGAATAGATGAGCAGTTTTGGCATGAAAACGGAAAACTGTTTTCTTTTGAAAAATTTAGCATGGTAAGACGGCAAGAAAGTCCGTTCTGACTTAAAATAACCTTAGATAGAAATAAAGTGGCTAAAATAGAAATCTATAGAAATGCAGACTACGCTAAGACGGCAAGCCCGCTAATACGGCAAGCCATTTTTTACTTTATTGTCCGACGAAACGCCCTTAGCAAACAGTCATCCGATGTTATCACTCTACTTCTTGCAACAACCACATCAGTTTTCAAAGACTATAGATTATATTCATGATACCGGCTTTTTTGAAGTTTTCTATACATGTAGAAGAATGTTTCACAAGAACAAAAGATTCTGTCTGCCTAAGTGACAAACTGTTGTTTTTTTAAAAATAGAAACAAGCGAAAACTGAAAGTAAAGCAACTGTTTCAATGCCATTGAAAATAATTATGTAGGTAAACCCTGAAATGTTTTAGAGGTTTAGTATAAAATCATCAATTGTAATTTTTACAAGTACGTGTTAATGTCCAGCTTTTAACAGTGTGTAATGTTGGAAGGAAGACCCCGGCATAACTTTAGGCATGAACTGATACCTGGATAAAGCCATAAATTGTTCCCAAAGCCAACCTGACGACTTCCTCACAATGAAAAAATAGACATCTAGTGCGGGGTTTCGAACATACAAAGATACAAGCGGATACAAGCTACAGACTATGTCTCAAAGCTATACTAGATCCGAGTTTCATACCTGAATATATGAACAATTACTACATATAGTTTATGTAAACACAAAATTAACAGGCTTATCTGTATTAACAGTACTATATGCACTAAGTTTAAAATAAGACGCAAAACACGTATTTATCCCAGGTTTATTAAATCATTCAGTTATTCTGTTCCGTGTAGAAATTAGCACGAGACTATCGTGCGTACAAGGTTTATATACTCCAACTATTAGTCTAATTCTGTGAATTCTGATGGCTCTAGGGATGATAGAGACGTTGAACAATTTCAGTTTATGAGATCTTATTTTGACCAGCAGTTCAAATCATTGAAACGTGAGTTACGAGAAGAAGTACACTCAACTCAAAAGATTCAAGGACATTACTTATTCGAAGGATTTTCGTTACTCCGGTAACAAACTTCAATCTAGAAGTCATTGAAGGGCTCGGCGGAATAAATGACTTAGTCAGTCGTGGAAAACAGTCGAAGTCTTTGGAAGTCGTGAGTTCTGTAACTGCGAAAGTCGTCCACAGGAATAAGTTGATTAGAATTGCCGGCAAGTCCTCTGGAGGGTGGGACACTGTACATGTACGAATCCGACGACCTGGCAAGCGACAGCGACGATGATAAAAGACTCAAACGAGCGGAGAGCAGAGCACTCGCCAAACAGAAAACTCGCCGACAGGGCAGAAAACCGGTTCCTACGCCGAGTCCTACTCCCGCCGGCTTTAGCAGGAATTACTCTCCTCTTGTTCCTTACGGTACACAGGGTCCAGATCCGGGCAAAGTTACACCTTTTTTCGTGGCTTCAAGATATCCAACAATAAAAAATCCTTCAGAGATATTTGCCTGCGGTGGATGGCGATACACTAAACCAGAATGTCCACTTCAATACTCAGGTCCAGGATCTGCCCCAGTTTATGTCATTTAAGACAGATAATGAACAGGGCTGGTATTCATAAAGCTCCTAGGGGAAAATTTTCCCTAAGGGACTTACTAAGGGAAAAGTTCCAAAGCATTTTGTGGACACTCGTCGAGAAAGTTGGAATGTCTAACAATATTGTCACATACAGTCTGGCATAGTAATGAAGATTATCAATAAATCTTATAAAGTCTACACTTTTTTATGTGCTATGTTGTTTAGGAAATTTTACAAAGTTAAGGATTTTCCTAAGTTTTCTCCTTGGGAGCTTTATGAATACGGGCCCAGAAGTCTGCCACAAAATAATGAGTACAAAGGTTTTGCAGATCTGGTTGATTCAACATTAGCTCATGATACAAGCGAATACCAGAATCCGGAGTTGTCTTCCCTGGCTGTCACAGTTCCTGATGTAGTGCTACAGTCGAAAGCCACGAACACTAAGAAAAATAACGAAAGAGCTTTCCTTGTTTGGAGACGTTGGGCTTCTAAGTATGGTATTTTGCCCCTTCCGACTTCAGAATCTGATCTTTCGATTTACCCAGTTTCTTTAATTCAAAAGTGTAACTCAATTTCAAGTGTAGACGAAGCATTTTACGGCATAAAATGGGGCCATGATCTAGCTAGTTTTTCTAAAAACAATCCTTGTACATCGTTCTTTGTTCAGTCAGCCAGGGAGGCAGCTCGCAGGTTACTAGGTCATTCTGATTACTCCAGAAATACTGAAGCAATTAGTCACTATTCATGGATTTGAGATATCAATGTGTTTATTGGCTTATGCGGGTTTTCTTCGCTTTTCTGAGTTGGTTAATATACCAGTAAGAAGATCTGATATCGTTTTCAATGCAGATCACATTGCTGTTTTCATTGCTATAAGAGTAAGACTGATGTTTACCGGGATGGTAACTGGTGTTTGATTGCTAAGACAGGGTGCGGCACGTGTCCAGTGAAAATGTTAGAAAGGTATCTGAACAGAGCTAACATCAAGTCAGCTTCAGAAGAATCTGTTTTTCGTCCATTGTCATACTGCAAGCGTACTAAAAGTTATAAGCTAAGAGGTTCAAACTCTTTATCGTATACCCGTGCTAGGGAACTTTTACATGAGTTGCTCGAATCTATCGGTTTAAACAAGAAACATTTTGGTCTTCATAGTTTACGCGCGGGAGGGGCTTCGGCAGCGGCAAATACAGGGGTATCAGACAGGTTGTTCAAAAGACATGGTAGGTGGAGTAGTGAAAAGGCCAAAGATGGTTACGTCAAAGATGATATTTGCAAGAGATTCTTAGATTCTAAGTCTTTTGGACTTTCTCTTGAATGAAAGTTTTCTTTTTAATGTTGTCATTTTCTTACAAAACTTACGTAATTCATTATATTTGAAATGTTGTTAGAACTACTAGTTTCAAAAAGTTATATAGTCTTAGAATAGTTCAGTTATTACTACTGATTAAATTATTAGCGTTCATAATTCGCTATGCGTTAGTATACCGACGATTCGTTGTTGGTCGCTATAATACACAATAATTTAACCACAGTGTTTTGTTGTTATTTCTCCAAATGATTTGTTAAATAGGGGATAAATGATTTATTTCCGTTTGAGAGAATCGAACTAGGAAATATAGTATAAATGTTGGATTTATACTTAACTGGCACTAAATCTCAGCATACCGATACGTGTATACAAATTGGATGCTTTAGATTTAGAGCACCACTTCAGGCGAAGCATTTTGCCACAAACCCCTAATCGCGATACCCTGTCAAAATGAGATTCTATTGTGCATGCAAGTTTCTACGCCAACAACCGAGCGCTCGTTTTCTACAAACATACCTACATATCACTATGTTCATTGAACCTCGGTAGGTATACTCAATTTGGGCAAACACAAAAACGGATCACCCACCTGACTATGCTATTCAAATGATATGCAATAAAACAGAGCAGTGGGAGAATAAAAATGATAGTCATCCGTTGTCTCGAGTAAGAAAAATGCTACACACTAAATATAACATTGTTAACGTGATATCGAAGACTTTATTAATGGTTGCAATTAAATCTATCAATCTATATCCAAATCTGAATACAGAAATACTATTTAGCAACTCACACAGTTTGAATTTGCGTTTGCCAAAATTAAATGTTGTTTAATTTCACTAGCGAAATGTTAAGTTTCGCGTGAGAAAACTTGGAACATTAATATTTGTAATGTGTTGGTATATACATGTATCAAAAACCTGTCAAAATGAGGATGCAGAAGCAATGCATTAAATTAAACTCTGACGAAGATTTCAAATACGATAACAACACCTTTAATGTGTGAGGTTCTAATTAAGTCTCTGCCGTGCTAGAGCGATCGAACTATTGTGAACACACCATATTGAACTTTCAATGTTTCCAATTATCGGTATTATCGGTTTTTGACACATTAAATAAAGAAGGATAAATTCGAGTTATTTGTTATATCTTTGAAATGTTTTAAGATAACGAATTTGCTTCGGCGGCAATCGTTGATTTAATCTTTCCTCTAAATGATGATATAATTTTAGAAATGTTAAGTTCATTATTTCACTTACCCTTTGAACCTTATATAGCACCGCCCTTGCTTTCAATTGAAGTCAACAGTAAAAGTGTAATTTTGGACAAAATTTAGGGTCAATTTCGTTGATATATTGCGCAAAATACGAAAAACGGAAAAAATAATCGTTTTTGCTTCGATGATGTTTCAAAGAAAAAATATTGCACGACTCAACTGTGTAAAACTAAAATGAATATTTTATTATTTCACTTACCCTTTGTGCCTTTTATACGATCACTATCACTTTTAAAATTGAGGGAAATTTCTGGAGTTTCCCGAATGCGAGGGGAAATATCTAAGCAGACGACTAGGTAACTTTAGACGTTTACAGCGACTTTGTGATCTTAAGATAAATGTCTATACCCAAGTCAATTTCTGTTTTAGATCATCATTATTTATCACTTTGTAGCTCTTTTTTCTTTTCCTACATTGATTTAAACTTGTTGAAAACGTCTTATCAGCTGCAAATACATGGGGGAAGAAGGAACGAGGGGTTAACAAAAGTAGATACATGTATATACAGGATTTTTTAATTGAAAAAAATGACACACACAAAGATGAAGTTGTGCGTTCTAAGAGAAGGTGTCACCTTGATTTATTTAAAAAAAAGAATGATTCAGTGTTTGAATGTGTAAGAAAAGATTAATTTTGGAAATTGACAAATAACTAATTGTTCATTTTAAATTCATTATTTTGTCAAAATTGTTGAAATATTTCAAACAGATACAATAAATCAAATATAATGTTTGCGTACGCTCTGTTACTTAAGTAATAAATTACACTTTCTACCACCAATTTGAAACATTTCGTCATTATTCTTTTTCAAATAATAGAACATTACCTCATCTCAATTTAAGACACTTTCCTTTGTGAACAGATGTAGATGTTTCTTTCAATGTAACAATCATAAACTTATTCAAGCTCTCCAAAACAACCATAATAGTCAGAGTCATACAGCAACACACCATCTATTAAATGTTGTCAAATGGCTCCGATCTTTTTCCAGACGGATCTGCATTACTGCATATTTTTGGAAGTGCAAATGAAAGAGAATTATTTCCTGGTGAAACAAATTTAATTGTCTTAGTGCATCTCCAAATAAACACAGTGACCCATGATGGAAACTTAAAATTCCGTCTAGGAACATTATTAGTATGACACTGCTTAGTGAATGAAGTTGACTGATGTTAGCGATGAACGGACCAAGGGCCAGCATATTTTGTGCCTTTTAGTACAGGTCGACTAGCTACAAAGTATCTTGATACACGTTCTACATTTCACACAGTTTAGGATACCTTCGGGCATTCTAGAAATCTAGAAAGTAAGAATGCATACTTAGCAAAATTAAAGTTTCTCGTTGGGACTTTTGTTTAATTTATTAAAGAAGAACCCTTGCTGTACAGCTAGTGGTGGGTAGTTGCAAATCAGCGTTTCGTATACATTTCAAGCAGTTTTAATCAGCGGTCCGTTTCACAAAAAGTCGTATGTTTCAACCTAAGCTCTCATTATATGGACGTATGGGTTCCTTATTTTTGTTTGGCTCAGATTCTAACAATAGCCAAAAAGTTACAAATAGTTAACATGAATCTACTTAAAATTATGGAACGCTTAGACTGCCTTGACAGCACAAACTAGCAAATGCACAACACAAATCAAGACATGTACCGGACAAACTAGTAAATATACATAACAAACTGATTTATCTACATAACAAATTATGATTTGTACCGAATATATTGGAAAAGGCACACGACGAACTATTAATTGGACAGCACAAACTAGTGAATGCACAACACAAACTAAGATATGTACCGGACAAACTAGTAAATGTACACAACAAACTGCTTTATCTACATAACAAATTAAGATTTGTACCGAATATATTGGAAAAAGGCACATGACGAACTAATAATTATCATACCAAGGCAGTTTAGGCGTTCCATATAAAATGCTGTTCGCGAAATTATTATTATTATTAAGTAGGCTTTGTGAAATGGGCCACAGCTGTTATATATTGTTGTTTTTTTTTTCAGATTGTTCAGCACATTTTTGTTGTGTTAGTGGTAGATCTATTGCACAGCTTTTTAGCTATAACATTTCGGCTTGGGTGGCGATGTCCGCGACGAACGGAGCAAGGGCCACATAAATTTATGCCTTATAGCACAGATCAACTAACTACAAAGCATCTTGACATGCATACAGATGAAACAGTTCAAGATACCAGAGAACACTTCAACAATATCCATGTAGGACACATAGCGAATACAAGAAACAGTATTTGCGCAACAAGTGCAAATGTTTAGTTCCAAGAATTAAATAAACCGACATCAATCCGTTAAATACAGATTTTCATTGAGTTTATATGTATGCATCCTACATGTCATTTGGCTATTACTTTTTATTTTCGTGTTTTTGTCATTTTTATTCTTTATTGTAGTTAATTTTGATATAAATATTTCTCTAAATCATTCTTCGTTTGAAACAGCAGTAAAATAAATTACTTTGATACAGCTTACAACTTTATGGATAACCTTAACAAAATACAGCTCGTAAAAATATCTCGTCAGTGTCTTAGACAAATTCATCATCCGTTTATGGTTCCAATATACTCTCACAGAAATCGTTCTTTTCTCGTTTATTTTCCCATTTTATGATCTAATCTGACGTGTTTTAAAGCCCAAGTCTATCGTTTGCACAAATGTGATTGAAATTTGACAGCTTTCACATTAAGTATCGTTTTTGTGATTTTTAGAGCCGGGAACATTTCAGAGATATCACTTCAAAATATGTTTGGATGCAGAGAAAATGATTCCAACCATTCAGCTTTTACTTATCAGCTATCAAATGTCGTTCGAAGTACAGCTACAAATAATAACTATTGAGATTCTGATATTCTCGTAAAGAACCCGTCATCTTTTATTTTCCTATTATCAAAAACAAGTATCGCTTTTCTATGTTGTATTATATCCATTTAAAGCATAACTGCGAAGGCAGCTAGAAAACTGAGTCCGCTCGTCTTCCTCCACAATTAAAGCTGGAAAGTCACCATATGACCTATCATGTGTCGGTGCGACGTTAAATAAAAAAAAAAAAAAAAAAAAAAAAATGAAAACTGAGTCATAGCTTGAAGAGTTTATTCAAATATACAAATATATTCCACTGGGCTATAAGCCCACGGTGGCACACATATACATAATATAAACGAACAGTGGTCATATATATGGGGAAAGTAAGACAACATATTTTACATAAATAGATAAATACGTTACACTGACAAAACAGAGAGTTATATACGAAAAAACTATGGCATCATATAGAGAAATTCATAAAACACTGGCCGTATTATATTTGAGTTAACTTTGAAATCTAGATCAGTTATCAATTAATGAATTTCAAATACATAATTATTTACAACTCAATGATGACAGTTTGACACATACATGTATTTCATTACTTTTCAAAGGCAGAATATTTGTCGAACCAAATTCCATAAATATATCTAAATTATATTACTACCATAATTTTACCGAAACAATAAGTAAGATTGATGGAGAAAAATGGAATACCAAAAATAGTTCAGTTAATATAGATAAATTCACAGATGATTTGAACGATCTTCAACCGTTGGATATCAACCTAACCGAAACGAATTGTAAGATTGATCACAGTCTCTAGTATTAAATATATTGTTTAAATAAACATTCACATTCTACAACTAGAAGACATTATATCAAGCTTTATATTAGTGACATGATGATAATGTAGAATTATAAAGAAATGGGAAAACATTCACTAAATATATACATCTAGATAATTTAATGTTATTTGTATCATTAACTATTTCATTTCTCTTAAAGGAAAAGCATAGTATGTATATTTTTTCAACTGACTTAAATTTTTACATTCAAATAATTGTATCAATTTAATCATACTAGGATGTCTCCAATACTTTTTATGTATGTACTTCTTTCTAATATCTCTATACAATGAACATTCAAGAATAAAATGAAACTCATCTTCTAAAACATTACATAATGAACATTTTCTATCGTTTATAGGAGTACTTAGCTGTATTACACACTTTGAAGTGCTTGAAGCATTCTTTCAATTAAAACATCCCTTAGATAGAGAATTTTCACCTTCATTTTGCACCTGCCGTGATGCCATTTAATTCATAGATTGGCGTTTACGTCGAATCACGGATGTTTAGTTTTCTTCCTCGACCCTTGCTGTTCTTAGCAATTCAGGACTTCTTGCGAATTGTTTGTACAGCTAGAAGTTCAAGACAAAGATAACAGTGTTGTTGATGACGCCATACTTTCGGTACATGTCGCCTTGACGTATTGCTGCATTTTGGCATATTTTTAGGTAAACAAGTGGACAATCAGTGCGCACATTAGCGGTCAAATTCAGATCATGACAGATGAAAAAGCCATTGCGCCAGTTATGCGTAGCCATGGTAATTAAACGTTCTGCACGCTTCGCCTATCAGTAATCAAAGCCTTAATTGAGACGTCTGGAGGTTGCGGGTTTTGGAAGATTTATTTTCTGTTTATATGCCAATCTATAAATATACATGTATGAGAAGCAAATACAAATGTGACTCATATCTAAGATGATCTCTGCCTGACTTTACATGAACTTAACTAAATTTCCAGCTGGAAATCAGTGATGTAACCATGGGCTGGAATACCTTATCATTGATAGATCTTATATCATATAAATGGTCAGTGTGAACAGATACAGGTTGAATTAGAACTGCTTGATCACTGATAATTCATCCGCATTGTTCATGAATGGGACTATTTTGTGTAGCACATGAACAACCTTTGGATGTGACTAGGAATAAAATAAAGATGATATATGATTGTCAGAAATACACTTGTAATTTTGGTAGCGGGGTAAACCCGCAACCAAATATGTTACAAAAATGTATGACCAAATTATACAAAGATTGTGAATTACAATCATTTATTTCATATTGCACTATACATAAAAGGCAGCTGTTGATAGCAAAAGTCTACGTCAATTTTGAACAGCTCTCGCATAGGCATAGTTTTGCATACGTTATTGAGAAAAAGCGCTTGTTGACTTAGTCTCGACGGACATACAATTTACTTGCGTTGGCCGTGGTAAAAATGCACTACGAAGAAGAATTATAATTTTATTTTCGTCAAAATAAATAATGAATTGTTTTTTTTTAGATTTTCAGATAAGAATATGATATTGGTAGCCTTTAACAACAAACATTTGCTATGACCAATATACGATGTAATCTGTCAAATTTATGAAGTGTAATTGTGCAATACTCGAAAAAAGCCAAGTATTTTCTTCCGCGGTAACTCATTAAGCATAAACACGCATAACGATTCTGCGGGATTTGGTAATACATTTGCGCATATGATTATGGTGACTAATTTTATGCCCTTTTGTCACAAAATAGCAATTATGATGTTCACAAATTCAAATATAAACTGCATATTAACTTATTAGCCAAATTATTCATTTGCTACCCTGCCCGTTTCAAAAAATAATCATTAAAATCATTGCGCAAATAACAAATTTATTGCGCTGTGCATTTCATGAATTGCGCAGGCTTATCAAGCTTGTGTAACATCCAGCGAAAGATAAAATATAGTTCCAGAACATAGTGTTAGTATTTTATTGAGTCGGGTACCTCTGAAAGCATTGGCATGTCTCTTGTCAAAGAGTTTACCACATCGATGAAATTAAATTATGACAGCTTCATTTTAAATGGCACGAATACGATATGTGCAGTACGTTAATTTTTCCGCGAGACTTCGCGGATGAATCCTAATTACATTCTGGGAACTTGTCGGCGAACATGGGTTGAATTTTGCAGTCAGTAAGCGGAGAAATTATCGGGAGAAGAAGCTCTTACTGGTTTGTTTAATTACTACTGATTTTAAAAATGACTTTATTTCTTATTTTTCGAGAAATAAACAAATCGGCAAAACATTAAATTGTAGTTTCTTGTAGTTTCCAAAATCGAAAGTAGATCGTCTATGTTAGACTGCTTTGACGAAACGAAACAATTTTTTTATGAAATGATTTAAATAAGAGGTAATTTCACCGTGAACTTCAATGTCAGATACTGCCAATTGTTGCTAACCTGTCTTCGTATCATAACAATTTGTAAAACATATTGTTGAAACTGGAGATTTTGGTTGTTGTTTTTGTTTGGCGGTATAAAGAAAAGTGTTAACGTACCCCGATATAATATTTTGGGTAAATATCGAGCTGTGTTATGAAATTCTAACATTCAAGAAACAGACATGTTAGATATTATTTAACAGAAATGATTCTAGAATTTATTTTTATAACACGTACATAGAATCTATATCAGACTTATATTCTAGTCCTGATGCATGACCTGAAAGTAAAAATATGAAGTGACAGTCATTCATACTTTGGATATTGTAATACTAAAAAGAATCTAGGTAATATTTAGAATTTGAAACATAAAATTTTCAGTTAGAAATCGCACCAAAGGCTGTATCAAGGGTCTACATTTTCAAAATTTTCTTGTGTCGATACCCCTTCCCTACTTGCAAGAGAGGGTATCCTCCCACACCCTTCTCCCATATTTGCCACTTTACAGTTTGAAACATTTGCCCTTTTACCACCTGCCACAATGCCCATTTCAAAATCTGACTGCAGTTCAAATCGGGAAGGAACACCCCTCCCCACACCTACTCTGCTACCGACCACGTAAAAATGGCTCAAACATTTTTCAGCCCAGACTGGGCCTGTCTGTCTACATGAATCAAAATGGCTAATTGAAAGTGCATGAACTTGGGGACTACTGACATGGTTTTGAAGGGGATAACAGGTCTGAAACAGAATAAATGATGGTTTTAACTAAAAAAGAACTGCATTTATTAATATCGGTTATCTTTTCCGAAATTGGTAGCTAGTCCGAGTAACTTCCTTTAGTTTCGAATGCGCAATTTTCCTGTCAGTGTAAACATTCATGACACTATATATTGACACTCAGTAACATTTACATATCTTTAAACGCAAAAGTAAGTATACTTTAAATTCACATCCCTTATAATATGACTGAACAATACCTAGCATGTGACACGGTTTAGAACAAGAATCATAACTTAATTCATTACTTTTTTTGTAATTATCTAACAGAATATACGGACGTAAAATTCACAGATTTAGTTATCTATGCAACATATTTTCATTTCTAAACAATTGTATACTTCTCTTTCTGATATTTTGTTAGCCGGTCGCAATGTGCGAGTCCTTGTATAGTAAACATTAAAAAAAAAAGTTGATATTTTAATTACATAAGAAAGAAAATGTTGAATTTTAGAAAACTAAATATAAATCTAACTAAGGTCAAATGCATAAAGTATCTAATATAACATCGCAGTAGATCCAACAGGAGAAATCACCTTCAAGGAATGCTTATCCTTAAAATGAAACCCTAAAATTGCGTATATATATTTAATGAACCCAAATGCAATGAATATACATGTATATACAAAACTACACAGTAAAACAAATAGCCGACGAGGAAAATCAAACAAGGAACACGCCAGGAAGCCCAACTGGACGTCTCGGTGACTGAAACTGGGGGTTCGAACTGTGCGTAAAACCCCACTCTTAATCTCATCCGTGGTTTAAAGTTATATAGTTATATAGTAATAAAAGCTAGATCGCCGCAATGTGATTTACAAACATAGGTAATGGTAACAAAATGCGCGAAGTTTAAAAACACAGAAATGCTCGTGTAAATGTGAGTACTGCCATATATGGTTCAAAGGATATATTCATTAAGAGAAAGAAAACGCTTGCACCTAAGGTTATATAAAAAAAAAATGCTTTACGTAAACACAGATACGGCACTTTTACACATTTTATATAGAAAATAGAAGAGGAAAAACGAAGAAATGATGGCATTAAATCGTGGCTTGGATCAATTAATGGAAAAGATAAAATTTATTCGAAAAACTGAATGAGATGAATCAAATGATAAACACTGACATTCTAACCTGTGTTTAGAGCCATATAACAGAACACAACTTAGCTATGCCGAAACCCGCCCGAAGATTTTGGAAGGAATATTTTTTTATAGAAGCTTGAAAATTTTTAATTTTATTTTTCGAGTAATAAAGGGTATTACCTAGATTGAATGATGGACCAGTCCATTCTAGAAATTTAGCAGGGGAAGGTTTAATGACCATTAACTTAGGAGAAGATATTTATGTACAGAAATAAGTATGGGCTTTTGTAATACCTTAGGTAACAGGCATGCTCCCATCCACTGTTGTAACAAGGAAGAACTTTGTGATACAGCAGCAGATCAGGGCATATACAAGGTATGCAGTACAATGTTACACATATCGTATATGACTCATTTTGTAACAAATTATTGTATTTGTTCACAGCCGCATGTCCGAATAAAACATAATTAGGGCTTCACGGGCAACATTATGAACGTTTAGGGATAAAGCGATCGGGTAGAGATGAAAACCAGTTCTATTCTACAGTTTTTCCCCTTAGCAGAGTGTTTGCACTAGAGAATACTTTGTGCACGTTTTCTTTCTGAATTTATTCATTTAAATAATATACTGATCCTCCAAAAGTGTTCAGTTAAAATACACCTGTTTTAAGGTGGTTCTGCACATTTTGATTAAAATATTTTCTACAATAAAGAAATTTGATTAAAATCTGATGTTTTAAAACTTCAAAATGCAGTAGCAAAATTCGGCAAATAAAAAAAGAAAGACTCGTGTAATTGAAAATTTTGTGGGACTGATAAGAAGTGTTTGTATCTTCCCCAAGTTGTTATAATGAGAGTTTAGTTTGATGACATTTTCTCGAATAGAATTTGAAGGCATCATTTGAAATCAATTCAGGTGTCAATATTTTAATATCATTTTTTTTTATTTTTTTTGAAGTAATTTGATTTTTTTTGAAATGTACGCACGGAATGACATTTATTCACAGAATGATTTCCTATCCGTATGCTTGGCATAAGCTTTATTCCATTTTATCAGGATAATGACGTTACATGTACGCCATGACTTCCGGTAATCAAACGTGCAGAACTACCTTAAAGAGAGATTACATACAGACAAAAACAACCTAAAACAAATCAGTGTTCATGTGCAATTTGTCAACTGTGTCTGTTGGCAACCTAAGGATATCTAACTTTGAGATGAAATATTTCTAGCCGTTGTGGAAGAAATTGTATAAATTTCTCCTGGGATCATCTTCGATTTCAGATAGCTTGTGTAATTACTTGTTCATTTATATACAGAAAGAGATATTTTACATGGGTCTTTAATGTCTATTGACAGCAGCTTCATTTTCTCGAAATGTAAACATTTGCCAAAAATAAATCAACTTTGTCGTTTTGTTGATTCATATAGCTCAACGTGGCATTGGATCAATTTCTTACATGGTGATTATCTGTACACAGTCTTTGGAGCTAAGTTGGCAAACTGTATATGAGCCGTGCGATGAGAAAACCAACATAGTGGCTTTGCGACCAGCATGAATCCAGACCAGCCTGCGCTTCCGCGCAGTCTGGTCAGGATCCATGCTGTTCGCTAACGGTTTCTCTAATTGCTATAGGCTTTAAAAGCGAACAGCATGGATCCTTCAAATGGCTGTCGCGAACACTAGAACCCATTTTAAAGATCTGTTACTTACATTTTCTTGAAGAACATTATCAGTGTTGAATTTAATTCAAGAAGAACATCGTTTTCATTCAAACAAACAACACTGCAAAGTCAGTTAGAATGACCAAAATTCTAGTTGGTGGTGTATGACTTAAGTGTCCATGACTAATTTTACACTGCAATCATTCCATGATGAAAATGCTATCAAATGCAAACCATACATTTGTCATTTGATTTCAGTAAAAATGACATTAAGGGAAAAAATGCTCTATAGAGCAAACATGAAAAATATTTGAATCCGCCATTACGTGAAAACCATTTTCCCTATTCAGTGTCTGTAAACCTAAGAAAGACAACTTCAACTTTGACATTGTCAGCTTACATTTAGACGGATATGTTCTCGGGCAATAACATACGGAGTCTTGTTATTATAGCACGTCCGCTAATAATGAATTCTCTGTCTTTTTGTTGGAAATTCCTGTCAGACGATGTCTTTGAATCAACAACATATGAGTCCTATCACATATAGCATTCGCCTATAACGCTGAACCTCATCTTTAAGCTGGAACTCTCCTACTGTCTCAGTAGATTACCAAACACTGTGTCTCTGCCTCAGCTTTCCGATGCTCATCCTATATTTGCTATCGTATATAGCGTTCAACAACCGTTAAGGTGAAACTCCTATGCGCTGGCCCTATAGCTCAAAACCTTGATACAGTTATACAACTCTTCTTTGAAGGTGAAATAATTTATCCGCTACAATAACATTCCCATCAAGGTACTGGGATAAATTATTAGTTGAATCCTCGATGCGACTACATCAGTCACTGGATAAAGAATCTTAGCAGAAGTGAACTTTGATTGGTGCTATTCATAGAACTTGATTCTGATTGATCCAAATTCGTACATCGTATTTTACAACGAGTACTTGGTTCCCTTTTATTATTGTATATAACGTAATGTGTGATGCTGAGATCCAATTATCACTGTAATTAACTCAAATCGTTCAAAAATGACCCAAATCCTAATATTTACAGCAATTTAACTATAATTATAGCATGATAGCTATTTATTTGTCGGATGGACTCATTGGTCGAGAGGGCTAAGATGCTTTCTACGGAGGTGAAGGTCCCTGGTTCGAATCCCTGCTACTCCCATTGCGGTGTCTTTTGGCAAGGCACTTTATCATGATTGCCTCAGTCGACCCAGCTGTAAGTGGGTACCAGGTAATTACTGGGGGTAAGGTATAACTGGTTTTAACAGTTCTTAAAATAGGGTCGCTCAAAAGCTCTACAGGGCTTATGTTAATTGTTTCACAAGGCGACGGTAAATAAAATTTACTCTTACCTTTACCTTTTACCTTTTACCTGTACAAAATGAAAAAGGAGTCAAGTACTATCTGTGCTTATTTGGTACGTTAGTAATATATTAAATATATAAAGTATTTTGACACCAGGACCATTTTAAGTGCGAGAACTGGACGTGGAGGAAAAGTAAATTTTGAATGAATTATTTTACAAAAGTGATACAATATTAATGTCTTCATCGTCGCTTTGTAAAAATATAACTAAAATTAATATGGTACCGGTCATAGTCAATATATCTAATATATTTGGTGTTTCAACAGACATTATATATATACACCGCTCCACATTACTGGATGTCGGGACGTCCTCTAAATTGATTGGGATTTTCATACTATGAAGTCATTAATATTCGTGGAGGACCAATTTTCGTAGATTTTGTGGTTGAGTCAATTTACGAAATTTAATCCAAACGAACAAGTAAAATTCCAAGTCATTTTATGTTCAAAAGTTGAAATCCATGGATTCATAGACCCACGAAAAAGCCGTTTCGACCGAAGTCACGACATTTTGTGCCTAAGAAATTAATGAGATCACAGTATATAATACTGGCCATTCCAGTAGAAAACCTTTATTAGTGACATGATATAATGTTTGCATTATAAGTAGTTGAGAAATACTGGACAATATTTTTTTGTGTTCTTTGTCGTGTTCATGCAAAAACTAGTAACTAGTGTTATACTCTACGCTATTTTACAAACAAATTTTTATTTATGTTGTCATGACAATCGAAATTCAAAACATCCCAGGAGATTTAGTATTGCAACTCTATTGATTCTTATTCTGACCTTTTTATTCTGAATAAACATTTTATAAAACTGATTTTCATTTTCAAGCAGTTGTCGATTCCATATTATTACCCAAACATTTCTTGTAAGAAGAAACTTGACATACCTGAGGTGACAGTTGTCGTTTAATGTATAAAACAAGCCAGTGTGCATGTTTATATCTGAGAACACAACTTCAGAGAGAATAATGGCCGTTGAGTCAAATTAACGTAATTTTCAACAAACTACCAATTATACTATATTATACTTAGTATACTATATTTTACTTATGAAATCGTGTTTGAATGTAATTGCATACACTTAACATGGTTCATATTATATTATTACTAGGCCTTGGTCAAAATGGCAGATTTCATACTTGAACACCATGAATACAATGTAAGAACCATGAATACAATGTAATAAGTTTACATTTATTACAGGTGAGTAATTTCATCAAGTTTCGAACATTATCAAATAATTGAATTAAATAAATTAATTATCAAATAAAGCTAAAGTTGTTGCATTTCTCTCCGATTTATTAGATATTATAAAACATTTTGGTGTACAAATCCTGCCAGTCTGCATGTTTCTATCTGATAATGTGTTTAGATACAATGGTAGACGCTGGTAGACGCTGAACTGAGTTAAATTAACTTATTGTCCAACAAAACATACTTAAAGAGGGGCGCCAGTCTGTCGGAAAGATATATAAGCCACACTGTATCGTTAAGTACTGGTAAATGACAGCATGCATATTTATTAAATGCTATTTGTTGTTATTCTCTGAACTTCTATAAGATCATATCAATGTCTATCTTGGAATATTTTCTTGATTTCTATGGGCTCATCATTCTTAATAGAGAGAAAAGTCAACTTAAAATGCCAAACAACAACATAATATAAGACATATTACGATATGAATTACAGAAATATACTTTATATGAGCCGCACCATGAGATAACCAACATAGTGGCTTTGCGACCAGCATCTGGTCAGGATCCATGCTGTTCGCTAACGGTTTGTCTAATTGTTGTAGGCATTGAAAGCGAACAACCTGGATCCTGACCAGACCGCGCATGCTTCTTGTAATGCGATAGTGTAACGTTACAGAATAATTACACTTAAGCATATTAAAATGACATCTACAACGTTGGCAATACAAGATGAAAATTACCATTCGAGCAGTTTTAACAAATATACCCTAGAAAAGTTCGTAAGATCAGATGACAGTCATTTATCAAGCGTGGTAAGACAACATAAGTGAGTGCACATTGCATACTTTACACGGGTGTGAAAAACGCTGGATTTACAAGGGTATAAATAATCTCTTTGCTATAATCATTGGACAATGCATTATGCAGTTATAAGTTATGACGGCCGTATAGAGATTTCCTACAGACATTATATGCAGTGCAATGATGCAACATTGTTACCAAATTTTACCATTTGCAGAGGTTTACTTTCTTTTTAGACGAACTCTCAATGTTGTTACAAGAGTTATCCTTTAAAAAGTACTAACCCAGACAATAAGGTGACCGAAAAAGGGCAACGACTCTGTATACTACGACGTTGTGGTTTGTACTAATGCCATATCGATTACATGCAATCGGATGTAGAGTAAAAAAAGTTATAAACTAGAAGAAGAAAGTGTTTTAATTAATGCCCCCCTTTGATCTAGCCTGGCATTGACCAAAATATAATCAGAACAGCGGTAGAAAGGAGAGACTGTCGGATTACTATCTGGCCTCCGAAAAAAAGCGGTGCCCTAAAATGTTAAAATTAGCGCTTGGTAATTGGCCCTTAAGTTAATTTTTGTACTTCCAATAAAGTAATTCCTTTCAACAAAATAAAAAGGAGGAGGTTCTCCATATTACGAAGAAATATGCTATTCAGTATGAATAGTATCGCTTGTAATACAGAATTATACTTTGTGAACTAAAATGAAACAAGCAACATAACTTCATCATTTTATACGAACTGCATCAAGTTCGACATATAAGTCTTTGTAAAACAAGTTGATGTTTTATGGTGAAAATAAAGATCCTATCTTACTAAATGGTCCTCACCGGATGTACATTAGACACGCATGTCGAATCGATCTGCAAGATCATTTCTTAATGAAGTCATAACCACATATTTCGCGCCTTTAGTCTCAGTCATACGGAAGGGTTAACATTTTTTAATCTTTAGACGTGATCGTTTCTTGCCAGACGTGTGTTCCTGTAGTCGGAAGTTGATGTCACATGGGTAAAGTCTGTTAGGCAAATACTTGATTATAATTTTTGTCCAAGAAAAGGAGGATATATGGTGTAACGATTTTTAAAGTATAAAGACAACTTTACAGATAAGAATATATCTGTATATTTCATTATCCATCTTTCATATCTTACTAATATTTATGTCTTTAAGCTTTAAAACTTACATTCTATAAGTATTAATGATATAATATACTGGTATGCTAAAAGCGTAATTGGTTTTGAATCAAAGGCATCCCACGAACCGGACAAACAGATCAATTTTTTGTTGCGCTATTTTATGAAATAAGTAGTAAACACGATTTAGAATTAGACATGATAATGTTTTTACAAAAGAAACGGACTGCGAGTTCTAAACAGATTCACCGGTATCGTGTTTGATTCCTGCCATTTCGTTATTACGGCTGCGACAGAACGACAAACTTCGTTATCATGATTTTTCACCTTTGTAAACTTTGAAAACTTGTTACTGGGTTTTATATGATTTAATAAGATCTTGGGTGTAACAAGTACACTAGTTTTTGCGTTGTTTACGACATAGGTGCATGCACAGTTATTCGGAGCAAGAAAATATCACGCGATATTCACATACTTTGATAATGAAGCAAAAAACGAAAGACTGGTCGTCCTATAGATAGTTAGGAATTCGTTGCCACATTAACTGCATCAAATGACACACACCGTTAATTGCCAAATGAGATACCTTCTTGCAGCACGCATACCCTTACTATATAATATAAAGTACGCAAGGAATGTTCATGATTTACTAAGGTAACGCAGATGCAAAAAAAACAAAACGTTTGCACTATACAGTTTTAGAATAAGATAAAAGTAAATTTGCAATACCGGCACATGACCTAGCGTATATCTTTTTCTGGGTAATACCATGTCAACAATTTTGAACAAATGTTTTGCCAAACATATTCCTGTCAATATATAACGTATTTGGTGTAACAACCATTTTGTCAGTATCGTTTTGGTAAGAACCCATTTTTACAGTTAATAGTACTGTCCAAATTCTAAGATGGTCAGGTTCATTATGGAAATTTAACAGGGTAATGGTTAAATATATTCAAATTCAGAAGACAAACCTAAAACAAATCTGATGTGCACAAAACGATACTCAAATACTTAAGAGGACAAATTCTGATACATTTGAAAGTTTATGATAACAATAGAATGACAACAATACTGTAGCAGACACGTGCCCAGGTGGAGGGCGAGGGGGCCCTGGCCCTCCCCCCCCCCAGCTGGCTGGCTAGTTACGAATTTTATTACTACGGGCCCCTCAATTAACAAATTTATACATCAGCGCTTGATTTGACAGCAATACACAGGCTAAAGAGCCATAAAACCGTGTCCGGTAGTGGAAATTAGCCGCAGGCATGTTACAGGTAAAAGTTATCTGTAGGCTACATGCTTGATTGATCGCTTGCTTTTTAAGCGCGGTACTTGATTGGGTAGTGGAGAGACAACTGACCAATGAGGTTGCCCGATACATGAGATTGTACAACAATTGTGACTTTGAAACTACTCTCAATTTTACTTTTTTTGTCTAATAAACTTACTTAAAAACTCTCATGGTTTTAAAAGTAGTTTCTCAGTCAATCTTACAAAATACATCTAAAACTCGTTACTTATGAGGGGGTTTATACATAAAAATATGTGCTGTGATGTTATAGTTTGTATAGTTAAGAGTTCATCGTCATTTGAAACTTGTGATGTAAATAGTAATTGTCATAATACTTTGTTTTGTTGAAAATCTAAAAACATTTGGCCATTTTGCAAATAAATCAATCATCTTAAAACTTCAACAATTTTTATTTTTGTGTTTTTATTTATTTTATTATTAATATTTATTTGTGAACTTAGTAAATTATTTTTCTACAAATCATGTCATTTTGTATATCAATTTTGAGCAGTTTTTGATAACTTTCTTTTTAGTGAAATTACACATATTATTTTTTTTTAATTAGAAAAAAGTTTATTTTTATATTATGATTGAAAGAAAAGGGTAGAATGAATGAAATTTTATTCATTTGATTAAAATGTAGTATAATTATTGCTGACAATCATATAGTTTGTTTTATTATGATAAATAAAGTTGATTTTCAAACCACTAGCTTTATTACTGGTAGCTGGTTATACATTGGATTGGTAGATATCAGAGCCAATTCACTGAGACCTGGGTATCATACAGAAAAATGAAGTCCACACACGTTTCCTTAAATATATAATACATTAATGCATCCTTAAAGGTGTTTCAGGTAGCAGGAAAATGCATCTTTTTATGTGCCATATTAAATTTTTTTCGACACCCCTCCCGAACCCATCCCAGGTGTGGCCCCATCCCACAAGCAAAAAAATCCTGGACACGGGCCTGTGTAGTATCATTCAAATGATGTCAAGCATTGACGCATTTATTTTTTTAGACCGCCAGTCTGACTCTATGCACAGTAGAAATAATATCACAAGAAAAGGTTGTATAGGTAAAACCAATTCATATCTTTTCATTGTAAATTTATTTCGATAAAAATGGCAGCATGTTAATATTAGTATAATATTTCATAACATCAATCGAGATTTAAATATTCATTTAAAGGCCTAGATTTTGGCAGTTAGCCAAGGGATTTTTGTCTTCACCGGCACAGTTGGGGGCTAATGACCATCAAAGTATGGCTCCAATAAACAAGGGTCATTGTTTATTGGAGAGTCAGTCTGCCTGACAAGTGTATCTATTAGTGAGAAGGGGAAACAAAGTAATTCTATAATAATTGATAACTTTTAAAGTTATTAAAATATTTTTTGACGTTTCTATGTAAAGAAAAATATTTGTTGATCAAACACAATAATAAAATAATCAGAAACTTGTTTTCACAATAATGAGATAATCAGAAACTTAAAGAAACATGCAAGTTTTTATTTTTTCAAATTTTGTCTGGAGAATTGTGATATTTCTGAAAAATTTGACTTTCACTCATCTAAAGCTTGCAGAATACTGTAAATAACATTTGTCTAAATTGAAAACAGAATGTGAATTTCAAAGTTACAAAGCAAAGCATGAAAATGGTCCCTTTCTGCAACCATACTGAAAATGAAAATTGAATATAGATGGAACACAATAACTTTATATTCAAATAATGTTGATAACATGAATACATGAAAATTAATTTCCAAATCGAAAAATATTGTTTGTCAGCACCAAGAACTTTTCACTATACTTGTGTTTTATTATCATTATTATTTTCAATATTATTACTGTTATCTTTTATCATCCTATATGTAATATAATAATAATAATAATAATGATAACAATATCCTAATGATAATATAATAATAATAATAATGTTAATAATAATAATAATTATGATTATGATTATTTTATTATTATTATTATTATTATCATTATTATAACATTAAAGTAATAGTTATTATCATCTACATAATATCAAAATAATAATAATTATTATTATCATTCCATATTTACTGAAGAAAAAATAATTTCTTTCAACTCCACTGCACATATCTTCATGGTCTGGCTGGGGTCCCTGCTGTGCTAATTGCCCTCTAATCAGTTGCTATTACATAATCGCTGATAAGCAGCTGATAAGATGGGAGTTGTATATTGGATTTGGGGGGGGGGGGGGGGTACACTTATATAGTAGTGAATCTAGGCCTCTAAGGCATTAGGCATTCATTTAAGGCATCAGTGATCATTAGGAATGCTTCGTTTGTTTTGTTTTTTTCGTTTGTTTGTTCTCCCATCTGTGTAATAAAATATATCGATAAAGAATGCAATGATAGCTATAAACTTCTCTTTAATGTAATTACAAGAGCTTGAAATGAAAACTAAACTAGAAAGCGGCTCGCATAGATTTAGTTATGAGGATGCAGGGATGGAGCATTTATCTCAAATACGCAAGCTTCTAAGTCATCAACTGGCTCAGTTACCCAAAGTTTCCCAAACTGTTATTAAAGCTTATTTCTGTGGAAGAAGCGATTTTTATGCAGTATTCTCTTTATGATAGATTGGTCCTTGAGTGCGTGTCATTGAGCTCTTTTGTGTTAATTAAGGTTACCCCACACTAAATAGCTGTTCTTCTTTATCCCATATAAAAATGACATATTTCCAATGGCTGCAGTACACATCATGGCCCATTTTAAGTGTCTGTAACTTACCCTTTCTTGAAAAACATTGTCAGAACTGAATAAAATTTAAAAAAATGTGGGAGAAATATTTTCAGTCAAACACACAAACTGCAAAATCAGCTAAAAATGAGACCCCCAATTATATTGATGGGATATGCTCTAAGTTTCCATGACATATTCTGTCATGTTATTGTTTCATTATGAATGCTACCTACATGTCAAGCATAGATCTATCGTGTGATTTCCAAAACATAAATGCAAGGAAATTTAGGAAAATAGCTCTACAGAGAGAAAACACTGGGGACTATTTGAATCCGCCATTATGCGGCTACCATTTCTTATCGTGCCATTTTCCTATTTAGTGTCTGTTTGCTTATAAAGATGGCCGCGGCCTTATGTGGGCAACATGGCTTTCGACTGGCCACTTTTCATAAACGAACCGCCATTTTGTTTTAGGTTGCTGGCTTGCTCATTGTTATCGAAGGAAAAAAACAGGAGCCAGGAGTTTGAAATGTTCGGCGTTAAGACACTTGGCTGGTAATCTACCGGTGAAAATCAAACAACAAACGTAAAAAGGCAAAGAAACATACGATATTATTCGCAAATCGAGATTAATGTCACGTCATGTGTTTGCCACATATAGGTTATATTATCAAAAGTGATCGTTTTTATAAAATTTAATTTAACTGGCCCCTGCTTTGACGACATCCGTGTATAGTCAGGGAGAACGTTCCTTAGATGACGTCGCAGTTGTTCCGTCTGGCGAACAGAATGGCCGTGAAGCTCATTTTAATTTGAAATGCAACAAAATGTGTGTCGCTTATAATTCAGTCTTGTTTAAATGGAAAGGAAATATATTGGAAATATAAGAAATGAAACTGTTTTTTTTCGGTGTTCATGCGAAATGAACGACAGCTAGCGCGATGCATGGATTTGCCGATCTTATTCTGTCGTTCATTTCGCAAAAACACCGAGAAAAATTAATTTCTTAAATAAATTTTGATTTTCAACACAATGCAGGTTTAAGTGTAAGAATCGAGATAACACAAATCTAATTTGTTCCTCTGCAAGAAAGTACAAACCATTTGTTGTGTGATTTATCTATATTAGACTGGCTATAGCCAAATATGTTTTCCCCTTTACATAAAGTTATTATCATTGTTATCATAATTATTATTGTCATTGTTTTTATTATTATTATTATTATCATCATTATTATTATTATTATTATTATTATTATTATTATTATTATTATTATAAGTAGTTGTAGTAGTAACATTATCATCATTATTATTATTATCATTATTATCATTATTATCATCATCTTTATCATCATGTCATTTGATGTAAGTGTAAAATATACTATAGTGGTTAAGCAGTCGCATACCACTTTAACAAAGTGATATTTTTTCCCTGTGTTTGTTACGTTATGCAAACTGTAATACACATTTATATCGTAATATTTTATCAGGATATTTAAAGAAGTGTAACACTTTGCAGAACACACGATTTACATTTTATATGATATGCCTGATGAGCATTTTGAAAAAGTCTTTGCGGAAGATAGGCTATGTTAAATTTTGAAAATGTAAGTAAATAGGCCTAATACTTTCTAGAAGAAAACAAACACTTAGGCTAATACGTGGAGAAAGACTTTTATTATATGTTTAACAAATAATCAAGGCCTTCGAGTGGTTTATCGTCTGATTTACCACGGTTCAGAGTTCAGATGCGAAGGAATTGAACCACGAGGGCGTTAGCCCGAGTGGTTAAATACTGAAGCATCTGAACGATGAACCGTGGTAAATTAGACGATAAATCACAAGAAGGCCTTGATTGTTTTCATTCTGACATGCTTATTGATATATTTTAATAAATATTATGCTGGACTTCATTTACGCGAGGAGTAATGTATCAGACGTCATGCGGCAATTTGACGTCATAATTGACGTCATAATGCTCTCGCGCGTCAACCGTTGTTTATCGCAGAATATATAGAGCTTGATTTTCTTCTTTGTTTAACCGGAAATCAAATCGAGCCATGTTAGAATATAAAATAACCTAAATTTCATTGGCCGAAACCGCTCATCATCTTTCAAAATATATTTCATGTTTGTTACTTTTGAACATTAAATACGTTGCACTTATTCATAAACCTGAATCCATATAATAAAACATAAGCTATCGCCTCGGTCAATATTGCCGTCTTCCGGTGAATATCACATCATATCGAATGGCTCAGGAGTCAATAATTGTAAAAATTAGTGATAATAAATAAGAAAATACTTTGAAAATGTAAAACAAGATAACAGCAGAGTTTGATTGATTGAGTCTGTTCATAAGAGATAATGATATGTGCAACACCCTTCACGCTCCTAGCACCGGCTCAGAAAGTAATAGTTAAGTACTTCTGTTGAACAACATTTGATCACTGATCACATAACTGAAGTTCCAAATTTGAAAATTAGTATAGATGACCAGCAATTTTTTCCAACCATGTTTCCTTTTGATTGAACAATATGTACGTCATGGTTTGGGGTTCAGTTTTCAGACAAATTATTGGTATTCCCATGGGATAAAATTGTGCACCCCTTGTCGCAGATTTGTTTTTTTTTGCTATTATGAAAGAGATTTTATGTTGGACCTTTCTCCAAATACACAGGCAGACATTATTACTGCATGTAATAATACATCAGGCTATCTTGATGATATTCTTAATATGAATAATCCGTATTTTGCTCAATTGTTGAACACTTTTTATCCCCGGGAGCTCCAGTTAAATAAAACTACTTATACTACTGCTTCGTTCTAGATTTACATCACTCTATTTGTGACAAATGTATACATACCAAAAGTTATGACAAGAGGGATGATTTTGCATGTTATAGATAAACAATAACGATTTATGATCAGCAGTTTGCATTTTAAATATCAATTTATTAGAATAATATACGTGTTGTGCAGCTGAAAATCAGTATAATTCTTTGTGATCGTCTGGATAATTTAAATGTTAAGACTTCCTAACTGATAATGCGATGATTGCTGGTCAAAACTTGTTAATATTTTAAATACTTGTAATTTTATAACCATGTACGTTTTCTTGAATTTGATTGGTTTATACTGTTAATTACAGTCACAATAAGGGTTAATTTAATCGGTCAGTTGTATGTTGAGAGAAAATATATTTTCAAGACAGCTGGTTTCTAGAAGAATAGAATTTGGATTTCCAAGTAGAAACATTGTGGTTTTCCACTAGAACACTAGAATTGTTAATACTTTTACCCTTTTTCTAATTGTTATCTTCTACGGATATCCGTGGGAAAACTGTTGTTGACTGTTAACTTTAAACTGTGTGGTTTTCCACTGAAGAATAATAAAGAAGAAAATCTGGAACTGTGTTTTATTATTTGGACATAATAAGGCATAAGTCAACACGTTCTGTTATTTTCAGTGATGCCCTGTTCTTATATTGTCACAAGAGCGTAATTGGCATACAGACACTAAATAGAAAAATGACGCGAAAAAATAGTCCTCTTTTGATTTGCTCTGTAGAGCTATTTTCCTTATTTTCTTTGCAATTTCTTTGCTAAAATCACATGACAGATCTATGCTTGTAGGTAGCATTTTCATAAGAAAATAACAACAAGACAGAATTTTTCATGGAAACTTAGATCATACACAACCAATACAATTTTGGGTCTCATTGTTTAGCTTATTTTACAGTTTGTATGCTTGACTGAAAATAGTTTTCTTGCATCAAATGACACCCACTTTTCCTTTGATTGTTATTCTGCACTGACAGTATTCTTCAAGAAAATATAAGTTACAGACATTTAGGATGGGTCCTGGTGTGTGCTGCGGCCATTGGAAATATGTTAGTTTTATATAGAATAAAGAATAACAGCTATTTAGTGTGTTGTAAGCTATAACAGTCTCGATATTATCTAAGTCCACGGTCAGAAGAAATCTAATACGTATAGACATCGGATGCCAATCTTTTCTACGGGTCATGAGTGTCAAAGCATGATTAAATGGAGTGACTGTGCCTCATTCGCACATTATTTCCACAATTTTACAAATCAAATTGAGATCACATCTAATCAGACACATCCAGCGTCCCAGGCGATAAAACAATACACAATACTCATTTGTTTAAGGGATTACTTAGCAGCAGCATCACAAACATGCTAATAAAATCCCCATGACAAATCTTATGAAAACAATCTTCTTATGCTAGGAATTAAGCGTTTTTCTCCAAATTTTGTTAATATTGTATTATGCTATGCAGTTAAAACAATGTAAATGAAAGCAGACGTTATTTAATTATTAAACCGCTCGAATAGCCACTGAAGTAATGAGAAGTTTCCTTCCTCCGATTTTTTCAATAGAAACGTTATCTCCGTATGTATGTTATTGTTTAATGTTTTTTTGCCATCTGCACATTATATATGATAAAACCATATCTACTTATGTTGTTGTAAAGATAAAATTACTCTGTGGTTGTACACAAATGAATGAATCTGTTTTTGGAATAATGTTATGATTAGGTTTTATATTATGATAAAGTTTCTGTATATTATTTTTAGACCGAAGTCGAACCGACGCCTGTACGACGTCCTCGCACTGTACTTACATACCTGTTGCGCTAACCTCATGTCAACTACTCAACAGAAACAGATACAAATAAATGTTATAAAATGAAATCAATATCAGGTATATACCAAGCAGCACTGACTCAGAGGCCGAGCACACAACAACTAAAATGTTACAATTAATATATTAACCTTTAGCCTGCTGGCGGCAAGTTATTCTGACTTTTCGAGATCCATGCAGAGTGATCATGGTCTGCACTATTCGCTATTCAGTCCGTACATTTTTAGTGAAAACCACTTCGAATAAGAAATGTGATCTGAATTTGATTTGTAATATTGTGGAATGGTACTGCACAAAATTAATGATTGACAAGTCCATTTTAGAAATTTGTCAGGGTAAAGGTTAAATATCATTATACATTTCAAGTCAAACGTTTGTTTGAAGAGCTACGGTATTGTCATTATCTATCATGAGGCATTCCTTCTTGCTTGTTCTGTAGAACAAAACTGCCAGTAAAATAATTGAAAACTGGGATAATGCCATTGGCAAATACGGCGATACGATACTTTAAAATACCTCATGTTGTAAGACGCTGGAACAAAATTATGTCTTGTACTTTGTTCAATATATAAACATTTTTTTATCAAGATTATAATATGTATTCTATATACTGTCTGACGTTGTAAGCGAATTAGAATCTTGTACAGTCTAGACAGAACGATATTAAATCTACATAATAGACAGAAACAGAGAGATGTTTCAAATTTGATAAAGTCATTACAACAGACGATAATAGTTTGAAATCTAAGTTCACACTGAACATGCCAAACGTTAATATGAATTAAGGCACCGCCTAGCATGGGGATTTATCTTTTATATATCCTATTACAAAGAAATATTCAACACTCAAAAGAAAGTGAAACTCCGCTCTAAACAGTGAAGTTCACATTTAGTGTCATCATACCTCTTACAGCGAATATCATACTTTGCAAAATTTACAAGAAGCCGTGACAGTGACGTCATTCACCGCGTTCTCGCACTGACTTTAGGATTTTTTTCTTGTTTGTTTGCACTCCACGCAGAAACTTGACGGCCTTTACACTTCCTTACCGTTTTAAAAGTGTTTTCAGTTGCATGTACAGTTTACATTACGAAAAAGAAGTAAAAGAATCATGTTGGTGCGGTTTACGAATTTCTGTGACTGATTCGGGGTGCTCGGATGTTCATGCAGACAACCAGTCTGCGGTGTGTACACAAACCGGGACCGGAAAACTTCGAAAAAATTGCCTCAGTATATGCAGACAACAAAGACGAATAACTATATTTGGACGATACCTTCTCGGGGATTTTCATCCCCGGCGCTTTGCGCCGAGAATAAATCCCCTATTAAACGATTATTCTAACATGACTCGGTTTGATTTCCTGTTAAACAAAGAAGGAAATCAAGCTCTGTATATTCTGCGATAAACAGCGGTTGACGCGCGGACCGGTAAGAGAGCATTATGACGTCAATTATGACGTCAAATTGCCGCATGACGTCCGATACATTACTCCTCGGGTAAATGAATTCCAGCATAATATTTATTAAAATAATTCATGGAACATGTCAGAATGAAAACAATCAAGGCCTTCTTGTGATTTATCGTCGTATTTACCACGGTTAATCGTTCAGATGCTTCAGTATTTAACGAATTCCTACGCATCTGAACTCGGAACCGTGGTAAATCAGACGATAAACCACTCGAAGGCCTTTATTATTTGTTAAATAGTTTAGAGCACAAAACATATATTACTGTTTTTGTCATCGAAAGAACATTCTAGGACAGCTAAGCGTTCATCAATGGTTTTAACTTGATGAAAAATGAAAAAAAAAAAAAAAAAAAAAAAAAAACAAACAAAAAACAGTATTGAACTATTCAGAAAACGTAATGTTAACGTGATTGTTGTGTCTTTTAGACGTCATTCTCGGGAACATATAGATAACTATTTTCGTGGAAGTATCAAGTTGTTGCGAATACAATATATTGTATATTCAGTTCAACACATGTATTGCCAGAAACAACTGATTAGCTCAGTTCACAAACTGACTTTGTTCCAATTATAACCTGACATATGCAATCTCCTGCCTTAACCAGCACTGTTTTGTTGCTGCCTTGGCGGGTTGCTATACATGTATACAGATTTGTCTACACTAAAGACTATCTTTTACAACATCCCAAATTCGACAAAAACCGTCACGTTGAAAACCATCTGTGTGATAATCTTAGGATGGTCGGTACAGTCTATACAATATTGCCAGGCATACGTATGTTTTTGACAACACAGAAAATGACGTCAGATGACCATCAGAATTCCTGGAAGTAACGAAAATGAAACTACACAGGCTAAACTTGAAAACGAAAGTCGCCTTTGCATTAGTCCATAATCAGGGTTCACACGTAGGGGCCATCCCGTCTAAATGTATGAGCCTGGACTTCTTCTTTTTTCCCCATTTTTTTTTCGCTAATGGGAGGTCAATTTTCAGCAGTTTCTAACGACTCGAAAATACCTGGGCTTTAGATGACATGTCAGCTTTTCATCTACGAAAACAATATTTGCACTCGAAATAAACACACATTCTACAGGGGTCCGTAACGGAGCAAGTGTATTTGGAGACTTTTGGAACTTCGTCAAATCGTTCAAAAGGTCCTTTTTGATGTTGTCTAAAAGTGTCAATATATTTCCGTACTTGAGAGCTGCAGATCCAGATATTTCAGAAATATTTTCAGTGATAAATGTTGATTCTACGGAAGTGTGAAAGGGCCATCAGACGCTAATACGTTTTATTACGTTACGACCGCGAAATGGATAATAAATACATCAAATCATCACCACTTGGATGTATAAGCATGCAATTATTATGACTACTTTCGCAATAAAATGTGCACAACCGCAAGTTTCTTATAGTGATAACTTCTCAATGAGAGAAAGTGAATGTTAAACATGTCTTATTTCTACGATAGTTATACAAAAATAATTATCACCTTTTCCTTTATATAAATAAATTATTACACGTTAATGGTAAAAATTAGTGATGATAATTGGACAGCGTAAGGATAATCGATTAATCGGATAAAATCGGAAGGCCTTCCGAGCGATTAATCGGAATATAATCGGACTTTTACACTGTACCTACTGAAACTTACTAACAATTAGCTTACTTGACTAACTGTATTAGCAATTTATCAGGAGTGATGTGTGTGAAGTTTTAGCCCTTGTATGCAGGTCTATCAATGTGGCAATTTATAAAGTATCATTTATTTATTGAGGTATAATGTGGCATATTTATATTATTTGCACCCAAACGTCTGTGGGACTATGTGGAGTCCCTGAGAAACTGACCATGCTGACTTACCTAAAACCAATCAATAAAATGCAACTTTTGTACTTATTTGTACATTTTATTTTTGGTTCAAACTTCAGTGCCCTCCAAAGTCCAATTTTTTATTTCTAATTTTCTTTTTAAAACTAGATCTATTTCTTGTTTATGAAATTACACATATATAGCTGTATATTGGAAAAATCTAAAAGCACAATGCTGATTGAAATCATGAAGTAAGTCAACGCACATTGCGAAAGTGGGTGGGGTACCATTATTTGCGGTCTTTACGGCATAATCAGCAAACCACACTCCCCATTTTTTAATTTTCTTTCACTGCTGCATCTTCACATATTTTGTAGAATCCACACTGGTGATAGTCTTTCCTGGAATCAAGTGGATAAGGGAATATACCTTTGATTACATAATTATTTTGATCGTACGTTTTGCCTCCGTTTTGAAGAGTGGAAAAGAAATGAACCTAAAGAGGAAATACCACTATAAAGACGCGTAGCTCCCGAATAGGCTTTTAACTCGCCTAGGCGTCAAATAACCGATTATGTAAGTTCATAATCGATGTCGGCGACTTTGGCTCGTTTAGCGATTGAAAATCGATTGTCGCCGACAATCGGAATATCACTAGACTAAAAATAATTATTGATTTTTATTACTTTAATTGATTGTACATTTCGTATTTTGTGTTCAAAGCCTGATTATACTAACCCACACCCTCATCTGCCTGAATCAAATCTTTGTGGATGCATATATACCTGCAGTTTATTATATATGAATACACAAATGAGTATAGAAAACACAAACCTATAAATCCATAAACTTAATTATCATATACTTACCAAAGCTCCCATTTAATTGAATATTCAAACCTGCAATCCCATCAAAGGTCCTCACCACCATCCGTTCATATGTATTCTGTGTTTACAAAAAGGATGAAACATGTCAAAATGGGATTTCTGGCACCGTTTTTTTTTGTTAGAATAAAAACTTCAAATAAGCGGTTATTATAAAGTATCGAATAAGCAACAAAATGCGAATACATAGCCGACTAATGGTATAGATGAGTTTGTCAAGCGATTGAAAACTAACCCCGTCATCATGACCAAGTATAAACATAGGGCACATTTTAACTCACTGAATGATCATCATTTCCCCAATATATACAATCATATGAAACTGTTGCGTTCTGCTCAACTCGGGGTTAAAGGTAGTGAGCGGTATCATGCATTTCTCCTATCGCCCGTGAACAGGCTCCATCAGACCGAGTCTGCAACATTGCATTTTTTGTCGTGTTGGGCGACCTGTGGAGTGTTCATATTTTTAACATACTATAATTGATTGAAGTCATAATCCTTACAAGAGATTTACGTAAACAAATAGTAGAAACGTGTTTCTTATTTATAATGCTATTTTTCACTATGCTTAATGTGAGAATGTCGGGCAGACTCTTTTTTAAATCGTATTTAATTAACGACGTGTCACTTTGTATTTTCTGCAGATTATTTTTTTATCATAATTTTAGTGAACCGTAGCAATGACAAAGGTGTGAACAAAACGTATCAGTTTCGCTTTCCCGGAAATTGGTAATTTCTTGAATTCATTGAATTACCTAAAAAATATGGGAAACGAAATGAAGACAAGAGCGACCAGGAAAATCTATTTAATATTCTATCAATATAGCTACTGCTTTTGATACATATTATATGCAGAGAAAAAACAACAACCTAAATTAAATAAGTTTTTCACTTGCAGTTATTCAAAAAATTGTTCATTGTCAAACAACGGAGATCAAACCAGATATAACATTTCTAGTCGTCGTGGAAGGAATTGAATATACTTCTTCTGACATCGTCTTCGATTTCCGATGACTTGTACATTTATTTGTTCATTTACATACACAATGAGATTTTTTACAAGGTTCATTTAATGTTTATTGACAACAGCTTCATTATTCGGAAATGTTAATATTTGTCAGATATAACATCAGCGGTGTTGTTTTGTTGATTCATTTGTATCAAGGTTCTAAAGTATATCTATCAATAAAATATTTAGGAAGATTAAAGAAGAAGAAAATTATGTGTAAAACTTCATTAACCTGGCAGTGTATCGATTATATAAGGGCTGTTAAAAACAACGAAATTATGTCTCTAGCTTTTATATATTTTAACAACGCAATAAATTGACGTTAAACATCGAATTACGGATGTTTTGTTTTGTCTTTCGACCCTTGCTTTCTTTTAGCAATTATGGGGCATTTGCGAATCGTTTGTACCACTTGAAGATCAAGATACTGATGACTGAACATTGTTGTGGCGTCTGCTTCATTAGTTTATAAATTTCAGTTTCTTTTGTTCGCCAACATTTCTGCATAACTTCGCAAATGTCTGATTATCTACTCGATTTACCTTCGTTAAAAACAGCAATACTAAGTTTAAACGTTGTTTATTTCCGCACCCACTCACTCAAATCCGAATGACATCATACTTTCGGTGTCTGTCTCATTGACGTGGTGCTAAACTTTGGCCTATTCTCAGGAAACAAGTGGAGTGCGCTTGACAGATGAAAAAGCGATAGCGCCGGTTATGCGTAGCTTTGGTAATTAAAACATTCCAGGCGTTTCGCCTATCAGCAAAAATGTTACAAAAATGTAAGGCCGAATTACACAAAGACTGCGAATTACAATCATATATCTCTCATATTGCATTATCCGCATAAGGCGGCTTTTTAGAGCAAACTTACTTATTATAAAGGTACAATAAACGCATGACAATTGTAGTTGACTTGCCATAATTTACTTCATATTTTTATGTTACGCAATATTGCGCAAATTATGTCATACATTGATTTGAGAAATGTATGAGAGCACTTATCAAAGCAGAAATTTTAAGTATGGGCTTTTCTTTTGATCTTTATTCTTGTTCTTTGTGATATTGTGTGTACAGAACCTCAATACATCCTATGTTTAGATAAATGAAACAAAAGATGCCCCCTTGCTTGGAAGCGCTAATGTTCATTTCAAATCAATTCTTTATTTTGAGTAAGAAAGGCATTTTACCAGTGTATTATAAATTCGGAAGTGAAATGTATGCCTTAAACTTTAACAATGTCAACTACCACTTTCAGGCAATATCTGATGACGTATACGTTACATAATAGGTTTGTTCAAATAGTTTACAATGTATATGCTCCATCTATAATCTACATATAACTTAGATAATCTATAGCCTGAGACATATCTTCGGTTCCGAGAGTTAGTATTGTACATTTGTATCTATACTGAGGATTTTCTCTTGTCAAAAAATGTCAGAAATAGCTTTACATTTTAAAGCATTTCTTGATAAGAAGGGATTTAGTGTGCACCAATTCTGTCGTTCTTTGCAAACATTGATGTTATTATTGAAGAAATTCTTTAATTCGTCAATAGATGGAAACAATATTTTCAAACTATAAAAATGGATTTGATACTTTTTGGTTTGGAAATGTTTTTTTTTCTGCAACTGTTCTTATATTTAAAAAGAGCAATCCTTTGCGTGTCTTTTTTGTTTGTTTTTGTTTTGCCACTCGCTGAAGATAAAATATTTGCTGTCGAGGTAATATATTCTGAAAACTCTGGTTTAATTTAAATAAAATCAGTTCAAATGGTTCATCATATACATTGTATTATTACTGGGCCATCGTCAAAATCTCCAATCTCATACATGTACATTGGGAATGAATTGTTAAAATTTTACATGGATTTTGGTTAGCAATATTGTCGGGGTTCCATCACTATCAAATTACGCTAAAACATTTCTCTCTAGCTTATCAGCTTTCATCAAACATTTGGTATAGCTTCTGCCAGACTGGACATATCTTTAAGTAGAATGATAGACGCTGTATCAAACCAACTTAATGGGTGTGTAGTAAATTTGTTCCTATTCGTTTTTGTTACCCTAATAAACTGTATAGTGTGGAATGGATTTTGTTGCACGTCTTGCATTGTTACTGTAAAACCTGTTTAGTATACAAGAATGTCATCAAATGCAATTTGACATGTAGACCGTAAGCTAGATTTCACATTTAAAAAGTGTGCCAAGTTTGGATAATGCCTTTTCGGATAAAATCTAGCTGTTGAATATTTTACAGGCTAGCTTTTCCATTTCGTAACTAATATTGATTGAACTTTTTTATTTTCTGATGAACATACCTATAAGCTACTTTAGCCAGAACCATGAATTTATTGAAGTGACCAGTACATGTAAACCGTATAATTAAGTGGATGGGGGCAGTGCCTTATTTGCCTTTTCGAAATTGAGTGATTTCAATATATATATATGTTTTATGGACAAAGAATTCAGTTTGTTCGCAAATTATACTATTTTATTCAATTTTCTAAAACTGATATGCGTTCTTGTTTGAATGTTTAAATTACAGCGGCACTTGCCTCCTCATTTGAAAATGAAGCCTTAGGTGAAAATAGGAACAAACTTTTTACACACCCTTTAGTTTTCAACAAAACACGGTTAACGAGGGACGCTGGTCTGTAGGGAAGAAATATAAACAACGGAGTAGCATTAAATGATGGTAAATGATAATATGAATGTTTATTAAATGCTATTAGCTGTTATCCTCAAAATTCCTACACGATCAAAGACGAATATTTTTGATATACTGATACCGTAAATGTCTCTCATGGAAACCTCACTTGTTTTTATGAGCTCATTATTCTTAATAAACAAGAAATTCAAAAAATATCTGAAATATTATACGTTTTGAGGCATCATATTTCAAGATATGCATCGAAGAGATTTTAAATGAAGAAACTTTTAATATTAACTTTGTTTGAAGTCTTTCGTTTTTGGAACGTGGCATTCCCTGTTTGATACTTATCCTTGTTTTTTTTTACAAGATTTCTACAGATTTAATGTTGTAATCAGTAAAACGCAAGAACTGATAATGTATAATTTATCAGCCCAATTTTAAACGTAATATAGTAATTTAATATTACTGTCCAAAATTGGAAATGATCTGTGCAATTATCATTTTCAAACTTGTAACATAACTTGTTATGTAATTTATCTCTTGTTGGTGGTTGTTTCAATTATAATCTAATTTCTGACTTAAGTTAGACAAAATAACGGTGACGATATAGAAAATAATTGTGTGAGTGAATATCGACTTTTGAAATAACAAGTGGTGTAAAATATTTTCTAATTAAGCTTGTTACTCAAGTTAGTTATTATTATTATCATTATCATTATCTTCATCATATTTATGTTTATGCCATTTTAAATAACATTTAATCGGAACAAATTTATCTTCTTCTACGTCTTTTTTATCACGCTTTGCTTTAGGGGTGTATCATTACCTTTAGTCGTGCAATGTACCTTAAACACAAGCATTTGTTTTTATTTCGGAACAAAATTGATGAACCTATTTAACATCTCTACGTTCAAGGTGTTCTCTTGAAACTGATTATACAAATAATACTATAGAACTTTTCGAAAACAATGTGACTAGTATGCGCACATTAACGAACTCAATTTTCTTACACTGCACTATTACACACTGGTCAAATGGCTACACTAGTAATTGCTTTAGAATTCTTATACTGTTACAATTAACCAGTGTTATAAGTTGCAAAAAGCCTCCATTTGACAGCACAGCAATTTGTAGTGTATTCGTCATGACTGAGGGGTAACAACTCAATAATAAAGCGACGTTTTGGTAATGACCTGCTTAATGTATCAAGAAAAACACAAATAAACAAAGACAAAACTTTTCAGTGTGAATTGCAGTATTCATGCTTTTAGCATATCTATAAAGAATTGAATACATGCTGCTTTAAAAAAGAACAACCCATAGTGATTGCTTAAGAGACGATACAAAAACAGATAACTCCCATTTTTCATAAACATTTAAACAATAATTTTCACTTTATAAAGGGCAGCTTTCTTGAGAATTTATTAGAGTAAGAAGAATTGTTTTAAAGTGTAATCCATGGTTGTTTCAAACTCGTATATTCGATTCATTAACAAAGCCATCGTTACATTATGATGAAGATGTTTTATGTAGCGTTTCATGTCAATGTTACTAGTATAATTTTGACCTTATATTGCACATGTATCATAAAACGGCTACTCTTTCCTCTTTGTGCCTGAAGGAATATGTAACAGGCTCCTTGACAGACAGTTTTAAAGCACATTGCGACAGACTTGCTTTGATACTTGTCTTCTGCCCTGTTTCGTTGGCCCTTAATGCTACGTTTGTTGTTGGTCTTACTTCTGCATAATCATTTAGTACCTGTGTATATTGTATGCTAGGTTTTCTTGTTCTAATTATTTAAACAATGATGCTTGTGTTTTAAATATATGCAAGTGCTAGGGATTCCCCGGACTGGGATAACCGTTCTTTATATTGTCCTGCAACATTTGGAATATATTTTAGTACACAATACACAGGTTTAGCAATTAACTGCTCAATGCGGTGCCCCGTCGTGTTCTTTGTTATTTGTTTCTTTTGTCATCACTTCCAGTATGTTTCTGTGTATCAACAATGTACACATTCGTGTATACACTGATACAGGGAATCGGTTTAAGGGAACTACGTTCTTAGAACCTGTCATTTCCTGTTAGATATATGATTTCGAGATAAAGCAGAAAAGTATGTTACAACCAAGGACGTTATTGTGAACGGACATGTGATCGAATACGACAAGTGATAGAATGAGTATTTGATAGAAATGATTTAAGTGTCGAATTTCGTCGAAAAGTTTTCAAAAACTTGTCGAAATTACTTGTCCAAAACATCAAATGCAAAGAATGAGTTAAGAACGAAAGTAAAAAAAAAACAAAATAGATTGTATTTGATTTATTATAAGTATAAATACATAAGTCAATCAAACTTGTCAAAATAGGTAACACATTAGTATGTTCCTTTACACCGTGGAATGTCTTTCTGCGTTTCGGTGTGACATATCCTTGAATGTGTTTTAGGTAATCAAATAGACCAAAGATCAGGATGCAGTGCGACACAACGTCGAAAATATCACAAACAATTATTCAGCGGAATGTCGTATGTTAAAATATGTTTCGACCAATTGTCGTATTCGACAATTCTTCCATTCTTTTGTTTGTCCATTCTACTAATTGTCTTATTCTATCATTTATCTTTCGACGAATGGTCGTAAACCCTGATAAATCAAACGCTAGAATGTTGGAATGTCTTCATTCATTGTTTCCATCTAGCTATGCTCTTGCAAATTAAAGGCGCAAGCTGTCCGTTGATTAATTATGACATAACATTGTATTCTAGTACTCATTACCCAAAGATTTTCATTCAATGCTCAATAGTTCTAGTACATCTGTTTTATGTTAAAACACTATAAAATCTGTAGATTGGATAATTTGTATCTAAGATCCACAAGTAGTACCCAAAGAAACATTTTTCAAAACTTTTAATTGGCATACTTCTAAAACGACTTCATCTCCTTAGGGATATAAAACAAATGTAAGCATACGGCCTTCGTGATGTTTTCTTACGCATAAGAACTCAAAACATGGGTTATTCTAAGATAAACCACGATTGGGAACTTATTATTTCTTAAATACAAGACGGTGCTTGCGGCAGCTACGCGTGCAATGGTTGGCAACATATTCTCAACATATTCAACTTTGGTCAACCAGATAAAGTAAGGTTAACAACAAACTTTTCCCACACAAAACGAAATTTATCTGACAGTTGTAATGTTTTTATTTCTTGTCTTATTTAAAGCGTGTCAAGTTAAACGCGCTTTCATTACGGTGTTACACTAAACTTTCCTCTTTGTACAAATGAAAAAGATCTTAGCCGATTTATGTGCTGCCAATATATTCACTTCTTTCAGCAAACCTGAGTAGGCAGTTTTGTTTAAATTAAGTGAAATTAGTTTTTTCATGCTACGAAAAAAATATGCATACTCAGCGTGAACAATGTCACTGTCAAGACTAAGACTCACCCTTCGAGCTTCAAGGATAATTTCAAACAAACATAAACTACATTTAACTTGACAGATATGTCTTAGTTAAGCACGCTCAGTGTTAAAGATCCAGCATTTAATGAGAAAAATAAAGATACAGTCTGACACGAATCATCCCCACCGGATATGCATTAAAAGCGCATGTTGAACCGATCCATAAGTCCGTGTCTTAATGGAGTTATATCGTCTTTTATCTGTCATACAGAAGGGTTAACTGTATTTCATTTTTACACATAATCGTTTTCTGTTAGACGCGTGTTCGTCTAATCGGAAACTGATGTCACACGGATGAAGCACAATTAGGCAAAGGCTTGGGTTTTTTCCAAGTAAAGAAGGATATGGTGCTGTAATTTTAAAAGCATTTAGACAACAATTACACTAGAGAACATAACCTTAACAAAATATTTCTTTATTGCTCTTTCAAATCTATTTGTTTCGTTCAGCTTTTAATCTCAGAAGAGGTAATGGCTTTTGACTCAGTAGACTTTTGTTAACTGGACATGAACGTTTATCTAAATTAAATAGGTCACATTTGACATTCAGTGAACAGACCCAATCAAACCGGGTTTGCTATTGTATGCTTGATTGCGTTCTATACTTGCAAAGGACCATTTGATAGTGTTTTGTTTTTTGCTGCAGATTTTTATGTATAAATTAAAGTGTACAGACAGCGAGTTTTAAAGTGTTTCTGATGCCGAAACGCTTTGTAATTTGTATACTTTAAAACGGTATCCACCATTAGAACATTTTCTCTTTTCATTGTATCAGTTTGATTTCCAAACAAAAATAACTTTTTTAAGAATATATAAATATATATGAATTTAACAAAACACTGTTAACCTTTTCCTTTATAAGGAACCAGAACTAAAATAACACGAACAATGTTGAAATTGGGTCCTAACTTGCCGGTATAATATCTTAGACAATGTTCTTGTTGTATGAGACATAATTCAAGTAGAATGTATAACATACACAGTAATTTTGAAAATTAAAAAATATACCGATCAAAGCTTCTTATACCTCCTCCATAATGTTTGCGATATCTTTCATAAGATACCCTTTTATTTATTTTACGACCTCTATCGTCTAAAGATACACATAAAAGCACATCTTACAAGCACCAAAATGCAGGTAAGTGAAACCCGTTGACGTGTTCATACGGCTTTGTGCATGGAATCTTCAATGAAAAGCGGCGCATGGCCTGGACTAGCCTTAAACGAGAATCAATGGGCAGAACTAAACAAACAAGACTTTATAGAGGGGATCCGAGTTTTTGGAACCTGCATACCACAGAAACTGTCTATTACCAAAATGTGAAAGGATAAAGGAGTCATTTTGTTTTGTTAAGAGTTTCTTGCCTAATAACAAAAATTCTATCATTTGTTATTTGTAGGAACTTAAGTATATTTTTGTAACTTCTTGAAATTAGTTTGAAACCGTTGAAGAAATTAAATGCCATTACTCGATTTTCTTGAAATTGTCACTTGTCTTTTTATATAATTCTAAACATCTGAGAAATATCAAAAATGCACCATGAGTAATACGAAAATTATTGACAAAACTATCGTGGAGCGCTAGAGGGTTTCCTCAAATGTACTTCATAAAAATGACATTTACTTACTCTATCTTCCACAGTTGGTTACCTCTTCTACTATCACGTTAATTCCATCAACTGTCAAATGAATCTGGAATACACTTAGGATATAAAATACACACAAACTATCTAGTGATTTTATCTATTGATATTGTTTTCAGAGCATCAGAAATATCAGATTCTTCTTGGTTATATCATGTCAGCAAGTTTGAACAATATATCTAATTGGTATTTCCTGGTCGGTGTACAAGTTATTTGGTATTACAACCGACTCGGAAAACGTTTCTGTATCCTAGGGCTTGACTGAATTTCTCTTTTATAATATTATTGATAAAATTAAGAAGAATGTCACCTTATTAAGTATGTCTTCCAACTGAATGTCTCAAAATGAACACATAAACAAATATTTTACAAGAAATTCTGACATACACTATATACTTTGTTATCTACTGTAGCAACATACAAAAAAAGGCAATTACATTTATGATTCCCGAAACTAGTTCTTGTTTAAATATTGTTGAGAACAGGAAATTGTAGTATAACTCAAGTGATGCCAAAGAAAGAAAATATTATTACTTAAGACCACCAGACTTACCGTTAGTACATTAGAAATATTATCAAAAGGAAAAGTAAAGCATGCACAACCATTTTATATCTTCGTACTTTCCAAATATCAATGTTTGAGCATGTCCTTCACAGTATTATTGTTAAGACACAAAATTGACTGAACTCTAATGTACAAATGAATTATATGTAAGCTCCTGATTAAACTAATTGAATTTCAGTTTTACATAATCACGTAAAAATAGTATCAATAATTTATCAGAACAACATACTGAATAAATGTGATAAAACTTAATCACTTACAAGCTTCGCATGAATTCATATTTCTTTGAAGTGAAGGACTTTCGTGCAAATGTTATCTTTAAATTTAATTCTATGGGGACATCTTAAATTAAATATTTAACATGGAACAAAACGGACATGAAAGGGCTAGTCACTTTAAAGTAATAAATGTGTCTGTGTCGGCAAAACTCTGCTTTTAGATTTTTACTGTTGTAGTGATTTTTTCACAGACATTTTAACATAATTAAAAATGCAAGAAAGCCCACATTCACATTGCTATTGTATTTTTCATTTGAAAATGGTTATCACCATTATCTTTACATGTGATTTAGGAAAAACTCGAAAAATAGACCCGAGCAATATCATTCTACTTGAATAATGACCTAAGCAGTAACTAAACACCATTCTAGACAATATTGAACAATATTCTAATTTACGTTATATTTACTATGAATGAAGTTGGAAAGTTTGTAGACATCAATACCCTGAAAAATTAACTTCGCTCAAATACCTGTCACTTTGCATTGCAATTATTGTGTTAACTATATATCAAATAAGGGTGAATCCAATGCATATCTGACAATATCTGAGGTCGTGAATCTAAGTACAGACCAGACATTTAGGGCAATATTGTCATGTGCGGGGAGAATAATATATTTATATGCAAGAACACATAAGACCTGTCATAGCATTTAAACCACTGGAGTATACTGGAATCAGATACTCTTTTAATTCTACACATTCACAGACTGTCGGAGTGTAATACCAGTGAAATATATGTGCTAATAGTGAAATTGTAACTGTTACGGAACCAACTTTGAATCATGCGGATGATTGAATTATAAATAATCGGAGTTGGTGTTACTTGACACATCTCTTTAGATCTACAAATAGCCAGTTTAATTTAGTACGCATATATCCTGTTGATGTCTATGAATAAGATACGGCCAGATTTTATAAAAAGGTCGTTCGAATAAACTTAAAGTCAAGGTGAACTATTCTCGAGATAAGTAATGTACTTTTACTTTTTAAAACAGTAAGTTCGGCAAGTTCTGTAGCACATAATTATATCGTACCTTCATGCGAAATAAAGAGCAAATTCGAGGGGTATGATAATTTTTGCTTTATAAGGTCATTGGCGTAATAAAGTTTTGTCGGATTTCTTTTTTTTTACCTTGTCTACGTGTGTGTTGGTCTTCTGCGCGTCCTCGTGTACACTGCTGTTGTCTGCGTTTGAGAGAGACTGCATTTTAAGAGCGTTTTATTCATCCTTCTTTTTCTCCACTTCTCTCAACATCCCACTCCTTTCTTTACCCCATCGCCATTTTTGCATCTTTCATATAATTAAAATGTGCTTGTTGTGAGATTTTCGAAGCAACCCCTCTGCTATATTTTTCCACTACAGTATCTATTTGTGGCCGGCCTATTTTACAATGCATGGTCATGGCTGTGTTTGTTGTGCTCTGTGCTTCCGGAAAATCTAAATTTAACTTTTAATTTGAATACAGATTTGGTGAAGTATTTTAAAATAACTTGTTTAGTACGTTTGCTTAAAAAGAGCTCTGCTTTCAATCGTTTTTGATCAAACTATTTGTAGCTTTATAGAGGCAGTATTGCATTTTACGATTTCTATACGTTAGAAAATTATGTATAGATGGAGAAATCGTAGGCAAAAACTTTAGAAAATGTCAAAATGGATGATGCCAGAACAAGTTCAAACACTGTTCAAACATTAAAATACGCTTAAATCTACAACTTTATATATTTCAACTTCCTCCTTCAGCAAAATCACCAATTTGAAAATATAAATTCTCACACTGGAACATTAAACAGTTAAACGATTGCATTTTCGGCGTCATATGTCATTTTAAGGAAGAGTTGCAAATAAGCCGCCATGAAAGGCGCCTATTCGAAATATAGGGGGACAATATCAAAGTATGCCATTTTTAATCTTCGTTTTTCAGTTTCATTCGTTTAAGTGTATAAAGAGTGTACACGTTCTATGGTTTAAGCATTTGCAGATATTTTATATTGACAATGTAACAATGTTGAACAATAAACATATTGCATAATAATAACATGATATAGCTAATACTAATATCGTGTGTAATCCTATAGACTTGTTTTGGTAAATGACGAAGGGAAACAAATGAAGTGGGAAAAATACCAAAAGGATTGTGAACTAGAATGTTTAAAAAATGCAAATGTAAAGATATTATCTTTTTTTTATTTACATTTAAATGCGTTTATAAATGTATAGGTTAAAAATATAGCATATGATCTATCTTTTTTGTCTTTAAAATTCGCTTACAAAATATTTAGCTAGTATCAAAATAAATTTAATTATATTTCTTTTTACTTACGTCTTTTCTTTTTAAAAGCCTAATGATACTGTTCTATGATTAATGTAAGTGTTTGGATATTTTTTTTTTTGGTTTTTGGTTGTGAGAAACTGTTAGAGATTAACACCAATTTCTTGAATTTATTGACATTCCAGAAATGTAAGTCTGAGTTTCTAGAAAAATTGAAACAAAAGAACTAATATAATTTAAAACTTAAGTAAGTTTACAGATAATTGTTACTTGGTATTTATACTTATGTAACAAGATCTATATAATAATAACGAAGAAAGTGCTGTTTGGGCTGCATTATCCCTCTGTCATGCAGGAGTCATTTGAATATTATTAAGTATTTCCAGGTTTTCATGTTCGAATTGCAAGCTGCCGTTCTAGTCCTCCTGGCTGAATCTTCCATTTAATGAATGTTTAGATATATGAGTTAAAACATCCATATAAAGCCTACTTAGTTTTAAACTAAAATATATTGATAGCAACATGTTACAGTATACACACGTCATGTCAACATTTTGACGTCAGTTTATTTATAAACCGGTTCCATGATAAAGTAGATCCGATAAACTTTGCCTACTGAAGAATTAAAGTGCTGGTAATAAAGACTTTAATACTTCATAGCCCGGCGCGATTATGGATTAATTGCCCACATCATGCATAATGATCTTCGGACTAATGGCTCTCATGCTATTATGCACTTCTTAGGGCAGTTATTCCATAATCTCTCCAGGCAGTTAAGTGTTAACCTTTAATTATTCTCACCAGATATTTCTACAGATATTCTCTTAATTTTGATTGGATAATACATATACAATGTAGTTGGTATTGAAAAAGCACACTTTCATCTAATGTGCTACCTTAGGATTCTTTTAAATCTTGCTCTATGTTGATATGGTCGCAAGGGCGTAAACAATCTCGACAGCATCTCAGTAGAAGAATTCTAATACTTAAAAAACACCTAAAGTAAATCTTCCTGCGATCGTGAGTTATTGTGCTTCATTCGCACATTATTTTCGCAATATTTTAGATTAAACATTTGATCATAGTTACATCGAGCGTCCCAGAGTGTAAAACAATACAGGATACTTACATGTAAGCAGCGAGCATGATAAAAATAAATAAAGCTTTGACGTTGACGTCGTTTTTAAGTTGGTTGTGTTTACTTGGTCTATAGTAGGTAAAGAAAGATGAAATTTTGATGTTTCAGCAATACAAGCTTACATGTGGTATATAGTATATTACATTTGTGTCTTTCCACTTTGAATTTATTGAACTCGTTGAATAAAATTGATAAAATGCTCGACACAGCCTCGCATTTTATTATTTTATTCAACTCGTTTAACAAATTCAACATGAAAAGACACTCCTCATGTATTATACAGTTAAAAGAAAGTGAATGATAACATGTGTTGTTGGATTATTAAACTGCTGGAATAACCTTTGTTTCTATGACATTAGTGTATCAGAAATTTCTTCTTTAAAATTGTCATTCATTTTTAATATGTGTGATTTAAAAACGAAAGAATGTATATGATTAAAATCATTTCCTGGTTTTGTTGTTGCAAAGATGAAATATTTTATATTTTCATTATGGTTTCAGTATATTAATATGTACATTTTTTCCGTCAATTTACACAAAATAACTGAATCTACCTATTTGATATAATGTTGTGATAAAAGAATATGATAAAGTATCCTATTATATGTTTTATGCACGTACAAATTCCTCAGTCAGTCATGTATTTCAACAAATGTGAATAAATTATTTTCATTTGTTTTTCGCCAAGTATGCATGATTTTGACACTGATGGTGCCTTTTTATTTTTTTTTAATTATAAAGATAAAGTTGAAAATATGACTACATGAAAATATATTTGAATTTAGATTATTATTTCCTCGATTTATACATTAAATTGCGACCTAAGACCATATGAAAAGTGCGTAAATGACTTTTATTTAAACTAAAAAAATGTCAGTTATATATTTAATGATAAGACATTTAGCAACTGAGACATTATAGCACAAATAACTAAGCATGTAGCATTATTACATATTTGTATACATTTTCAATTTATTTTCGAAGAGGTAGGTCATTATAACGAAACATGTTTTATTACTTGTTCTACATAATATAAATCTGCCGGTATAATCATTGAAACCTAGGAAAATACCTTCAACAAATAAAGTTACTGGATGTTTAAAAATATCCAATGTTGTAACATGTGCACTGAACACATTTTCAGTATCTAACTATTTCTATAACTCGCTTATATTTATCAGATAATATTCTGTCTGATGTTTTAAGTAAATCTGAATATTGTAAAGTCTAGACAGGGCGATATTAAATCTACATAACAGATTAAACACAAAGAGATTTTCCTTCTAACTTGATAAAAATCAGTGCAATAGACAATAACCTTTTGAAATTTAACTATACATAGTACATGACAAACGCAATTAAACGATTAATTCCTCAGACCACATAACACGTATCATTGTTTTTGTCAGTGTAAGTTAAAACTAGAAAAAATACTTTAGCCGTATTTCAAGTCCTGTCAAGTTTAAAATCTCAAGAAAGTTTATCAATATCTAAAGGCTTCACTCAGGTGCAAATCCATTTTCATTTGCAAGCGAATTGTTACTTGAATAGAGAAATTTTACAAATCACCCGTGATATCAGCTAGATGAAAAAGCAGCTGGCTTTTTTGATTTCATCCTCGGGGAATATGATAATTATGACTTGCTTCTTTATAAGAGTATCCTGCTAACCTATATATATTAAAACAAAAGAAGGTTAATATGCATAATGATGTTTTAATGCAAGAAATGTGAACACTAAAGTTCAACGGATAATTCATCCCTCATTTTTAATTACTTTTTATATTCATACCAACGTCCAATGTGCAATTTTTAAGGAACACTAGAAAAATATATTTATATGCCTTTATATTACTCAAGATTTTTCTAGATTGACCCATGTGTAGTTCTGTATATGTAATATATGTAATCTTGTGCAAATTATATCATTTCACGATTAAACAAACGGAGTACTGTCATTTTGTTATGTTACTTACATTGTATCAAATCATTTGATTCGCAATTCTAATGTCTGTGATATATTCACTACACATAAGACAAATTATTTTGCCCTATTAGTCCTAACCGGGCTGAACTATTTTCATTGAATTCTGGAATTGATATAATGAATACATTTAGGAAACATGTTTATCACATGTTTAACGTAGTGGGAGAGAAATAAAGCAACTTAATTTTTGAATAACACAAGTGTAACAATATTTTACGTGACGTCGTTTCAAGTAAACGAGGAGATAACGTTGGTCGAATTGATATAAACTGCTAACCTAAATAAAAAGGATATCCCATTAGTGTATTTCTACATTGAATGTATTAATCTCGTTGGATACAGAAGATAAAATGCTCGGCAGAGACTCGCATTTTTTTTATTCAACTTGTTTAATAGACTTAATGTGAAAAGACACTTATGCAATACCCTATATATAATTTTTGGGGAAAAATGACAACCATAGTAAACAGGTAACTCTGTATAATAGGATTTCTTTTCGTCGGGTTTAAAGTCACACCGACACACTTGTAGGTCAGATGACCACTTTCCTGTTTTTCTTCCATTTGTCCTCGGGCATTATTTCAAGCGTAGGCGGACACCTGAGTAAAATCACTCCTCCCACGAAGAGTTCTACTTCACTAGCGAGACCCCTCGACATTATATAATAATGACGGTTCCCCAAATTGTTCAGTTAAAACCCCCATCAGATTTAATGACTATTCACAGAGAAAAGTTGACCTACAGTAAATCGTTTTTTTTTTGGCAATTATACAACTGTGTCAATATTTCTGGCCGCTGTGAAATAAATTGTTTACATTTACCTTTGAGATCAGATAACTTGATTTCTTTTTGTTCATTTACATAAAGAATGTGACCATTTACATAAAGAATGTGACCATTTACATAAAGAATGTGACCATTTACATAAAGAATGTGACAAGGGTCATTTAACGTTTAGCAACAGCTTCGTTACTAGTTTTGAAATAAAAACAGTTTCCAAATAATATAATAACGTTGCTGCTTTGTCGATTCATTTGTATGAATTTGTAAACTTTATTCAATCTTTCTTGTGCATTTTGTCATTTATACACACAAAGCATAAGAAATTCACTTCGTCTCAGTAAAGATAATCATACTTCATTTGTCTTACAAAAAACTGTAGAATGTTAACATTTTTGTTTGATTAAACTATATCTTTGCCCTCCGCCAGGGTAAGCCACAATGGCTGTTAAATTTTAATCCTTACCTTATTAAAAATGGTCTTTTTGAACTGCAATTTTACTATATCAATGGAAACTCGGAAACAAGAATTGTGAGACTGCTTATTTGACATTACTATAACAGATTTGACTCCCGGTGTCTATAGTCCATAAATACTGCACAGGTATAAATTTTGTCTCAGACTAACATGCATGTATTATACATAGCCTATATTCTAGGGCGTGGAAGTGTATCTACCTCTGTCAACTTTTAAAATTATCTAAATTATGGAATTATAATATTGCAACACTTTAGCTGCTTCTTATATCATTCATATTTGAAAAAAAAATGCCAAAAAAACTTTTCTTTTTCAATCATTTGTTGGTTCCATACATAACAAAACCACTTCTTGTAAAAATAAAAAAAGGAAATGCATGCGGTCACAGTTGTCGTTCTTTGCATACACATGTGTAACAACTATTCTGAATTCTTTAACTGGTATACACGATAGATTTGAATAGTAAAGTTTTCAGTAGATATTGTTTAATTGAAAACAGGTTTCCATATTTTTCAACAGCTTGTTCTTATTATAAAAAAAAGAAATACTTGCATTTGTATTTATACTTGGAATCGAAAAATCAAGAGAAAATATTTTAGGTATGAACATATACTCTAATCTATTAAGGAAGTCTTGTGTGGCCCGACTTCATATCAGTGTTGTTATATTTTCTGGTCAATCGGGATCATTGATTTCATTCTACTCATTTAGATTTGAAGATTGAATACTGCTTAAGCCTGTGCTAGGGGGCGTGGGCAGTATTGCATTTTGCATTACTGCTCATGAACAGACTTAATCAAACCGAGTCTGCAATTTTCACTGTTTACCTTGTTCTCAGTTCTTCCGAGGGATCTACTTTCCAGATTTCATTGCTTGAATGTAATTGCATACACTTAATATGGTTCGTTATTTATAATCAATTAACCATTGCCAAAATGAATACTTGAACATCGGGAATATATTGTAAGACGTTACATTTATTATTGGTGAGCAATTTCATCAGGATTACGCCATTATCAAGTGAACATGCTGTGTACAAATCCTGTCTACCTTCTTTTTTTTTCTATCTGAGAACACATTTTCAGATGGGATGACAGACTCTGAGCTGAGTGAAATTAACTAATTTTTCAACAAGCCACGCCTAACGAGAGACGCCGTTCTGTAGGGAAGACACATAAACCACGGCGTTACATTAAATACTGGAAAATGATAACGCGAATGTTTATAAATGCCAATAATTGTTATTCTATCAATGTCGTAAATGTCTAATATAGACTTTACTGGAATCAAATCTTTACTGAATTTCTATGAGCTCATCATTCTTAATGAAGAGAAAAGTCAACTTAACATGTTTAATAATGTCAACTAATACTCCCCATAGACATTATTTCCAAGTCTACACGAACAAACAGCATAATTATATATATTGGGATGTGCATTAAGGACAGTACAATTAAAATGACCAAACTTTTGAAATTCATTTTGTTTAAAGTAAGATGAGATTTCTGCAAGTCTTGAATACAGTCAAAATGGACCTTATCATGCATTTCTATTTACTGCATATTTTAAAAGTAATTTAGTTGTTTCACAAAACTGTCCAAAATTGCAAACTGTCATCCAAATTTAAATAATTTGAAATTCACTTTGTTTAAAGTAAGATGAGATTTCTTGAAATCAGTAAAATAAGACCTAGGACCGTATTCATAAAGCATCTTAAGTATAAGTATAAGAAATTGATTTTTTACTTAAGTATTACTTAAGTAAGAAATTTATTTTACTTAAGTATAAACGACTTAATAAGTAATTCTTGGCTTTTATTGTGGACGAAAACATTAAAAAAAACAAGCATTAATTTCAGACAGATACAACATGCACAATTATGTTTAAAGTGCTTTTATCTGAAAAACAACACTTTAATCGTACTCACGACGCCATTTTGTTTTCTAACTTAAGTAATTTCTTACGTATCTTAAGTTTAAGCTGTATTATGAATAGAACTTAAGTTTTTTTTACTTAGACTTAAGCTAAAATCACCACAAACTTAAATAAAATCTTCAACTTAAGTCAAAACTTATACTTAAGATGCTTTATGAATACGGCCCCTGATCATGCATTTCTATTTACTGCATATTTAGTGTTTCACAAAACTGTCACAAATTGCAAACTGTCATCCAAACTGGCAACATACTTGAACATATTATTTGCTTCTGATTGATAGTTGTTCCATGAAATTTAAATAAGGAAAATAAGGAATTTAAGTTTGACAAAATTACCTTCTTCTTATAAGGGAGTTTGGTTATAGTAAAAATTCAAAATGTACGAGTTAATATAATTTATTTTAGATAGTAAATGATATTAAGCGCTCACTAATTGCCGCGTTCTTCGAGCTTGACTATTTCTATCGTGTTTGTTTTGTTGTGTGTTATACTATTACATTAAAAGTATCATATTTTTATGCAAAATGAAACTTAATTGAAATAGATAAGTTTTCATCTTCTTTTTCTTCTTAACTAATTTATTTCTCTTTTAATAGTGCATAATAATAAGCATTTGAAAAATATACAAATACTGATTAACACAAATTGACAATATTATAAGTAAAACATTGTTGCATCGTTAATATTCAATCTAGTATATCTGTGAACAGTACAGTATGTCAACAGTGCGACAACTTTTTCAATATATCCTGAAAACTTTTGTTTTCTTTTAGTTTGTGAACATAATATTTCAAAAAAGTATTTCGATAGGTAGACGCTAATTTACGGATTTTATAAGTTAGGAGATTTTGTTCCATAAAATCTATTAATTATTGAATTTACAGCGACACCTATATATTTACTTTCACTTTCTATTTTTATCCTGTCATGGTTTAGTGAACATTGTATTCATACACTATCGAACTTCTTTTGGTCAAATTTTGAATCTCTTCACAGTTTCGAATGACACGTCACAGTCAACATCAAAAATTTGTTGTCAGGAATTTGGTCTCAACTGTGGCCATATTCATTCATTCATAGATTTATTGAGTTATTATTACAGAATACGTTGTTGCCAAGGACGCTGATTTGAAAAGAAGGGGCTTCTACGGGAGTTAGAGTACTTTTATTCAAAATATTGTGTGATTATTTGTGCATTACTTTTGAAATGGCCGAGGCTGCCGATAAGATGTCTATGAGAAATAAATCATCTGTTGATTACAAGAAACTGAACGAAACAGGGAAGGGTTCTCCTGCTAAAACTGGAAAACCTATCACTTCGGGGGCCTCCGTTTCTACACCTCCCGCCAAAGTTAAAAATCAGACTAGTGCAGTTCTCACGTCTACACCGGCAAAGTCCCCGGATAAAGCAATGAAAACAAAATCAGTCGAATTAGAAAAATTGGAGTTACAGCGAAAATTGGAGCAGTTAGATGAGAGAACAGCTCGGCTGAGAGAGGCAAAAGAATTAGAATTGTTACGACAACAAGTTAAAGAACGGGAAAAAGTAGTACAGGAACTTGAAAAGTCTATTTCTCACTCGCAGTCGCAGGAAGAAGAAAAATCGGATAGGAAGAAACCACGTGTTTCAGCAGCCAGCTTTGTATCTTCGTCAGCTCTGAAGACTTCCAGTTCTGGAGATAAAGATACAAAGAAAGGTATGTTTGACATAAATGATTTAAGAAGCATGCCTACATTGCGTAAAAAAGCCAAAAAGGAACTAAAAAAGTATGGCTTAATAGATTCTTCCGATTCATCGGATAGTGATAGTGATTCCTCGACCTCGGCGTCTTCATCTTCCTCTGAGTCAGATTCTGACTGTGTTGACATTGGTAACTCAAGCTCTGTTTCCAAAACCAAAAGTAAAAAGAAAAATAAAAAACATAAATCTAAAAGTAAACATAAATCTGGATTAACAGCTAAGGCATCTGAATCGATAAAAAATAGGCAACGTTTTCCTCATGCTCATCTGCGTTTTGATTTTGCTTCAAAAAATTTATCTTTCAATAAGTTAGATCTTAATTTGTTTGTAGCAGGGGAGTTGGAAATTATTTCAGCTTCAAAAACGAAGCCATCCGAGGCAAAAGGAAGAGTAGAATTATTAAAGAAATTGATGTACCTAAGCAGCTCGTATGAGGTTACAGTCATTAAGTCCTTGTACGCAGCTGTTTTAAGGGAAATAGAATTGGGACATTTAAAATGGGGAGAAGATTTTCAATATGTAGAATCTGCCATTTTGACAAAAAGTAAATCGAAAACAAAAAACAGTTTTGACTTACGGCCAAAACCAGGATATAATCTCCCAAATGATAGTTCCAACTCTCCTGTATCTGATGAAAAAGTGTGGTTTTGCCCAAAATTCCAAAGGAATAAGTGCACACACAAATCTTCTCATTTTATGGTTGTTAAAGGCAAATCCCGTTTTGCCAAACATGTGTGTGCTACCTGTTGGTTAACAGATAAAAAGGAACTCTCGCATCCGGAAAGTTCCTCGGCTTGTCCACATCAAACTGATTGACAAATTAAAACTGAACAGGTCATTGATAGTAAATCAAAAATTGATCTCGCTGATATTTTTCTACCCAAGTTCTGCTTAACTAAATTTCAGGATGACAGTACTCTAGATTCAGAAATTAAACATTCCTTTTGTAAACACTCCTCTAAATGTAATATTTGTCAAAAGGTTAAAAAGGATATTATCCTGACATCAGAAAAAATGGTAAAATTCACGAAAAGGTGGTAGAATCTGGGAAATATAATTTTCAGGGTTGCCGTATTCCTGTTAACCATAAAATTAACACGGAATTTATAAGTAGGATGTTGGAAGGGTACAATGATTTGGCTGTTTGTGACCTGCTCAAGTATGGATTTCCAATTGAATTGGATTCTTCGTTTCATTTCCAGTTAAAGTCCGGTGTTCTTTCAAGTTTTAAAAATCATTCTGGTGCTCAGTCATTCCCAGATCATATTGTTAGCTATATACAGAAGGAAGCTTCTTACAATGCTATTATAGGACCTTTTCGTGCTTGTCCTTTTACAGATGGTATGTCTGTCTCTCCGCTCAATACTGTTCCTAAGTCCACACCAAACGAACGCAGAGTCATTCTGGACCTCAGTTTTCCCAAAAATAGTACAGGGGTTAACGATTATATAGACAAGGATTGGTATTTAGGAGACAAAGTTGAATTAGTGTTCCCAAAAATAGATGATTTTGTCAATCTTATAAAGGTTAAAGGTCAAGGCTGTCTTTTATATAAGTTGGATCTAAAGCGGGCTTACAGACAAATCAGCATTTGTCCTTCAAGTTATAACCTTGTAGGTTTTGTTTGGCAAAAACATATATTTTTTGACACCGTACTATCAATGGGTCTTAGGTCAGCAGCCCTAATATGCCAAAGAGTCACCAATGCCTTCGCATTCATGATGTTTAAGTTTGGTTTGGCCTGTCTCAATTACTTAGATGATTTTGCAGGAGCAGAGAGCAAACAGTTAGCTCCCTTTGCATTCAATTTGTTAAGAGAAATTTTTATTCACAGTGGAATCGAAGAAGCTGTTGATAAGGCGTGTCCTCCCTCAGAGATCATGGTTTTTCTAGGTGTTTTATTTAATAGTCGTAAAATGACTATGGAGGTAACTCCGGAAAGACTCATTGAAATAAAATCATTAATTAAGAAATGGTTATTGAAGGAAGAAGCCTCACTGAAAGAAATTCAGCAGCTTCTCGGAAAACTAAATTTTGTTGCCTCTTGTGTGAGATCAAGTAGGATTTTTGTAAACAGAATCCTCAACTGGTTGAGAGACTGTTATCAAATGGACAAAACTACTTTTACTATACCTACTGAGGTAAGGAAGGATATGAGGTGGTGGGACACCTTTTTACCATTATACAATGGAGTGTCCCTGATAGATTATGGCGAGTGGTTGTCAGTTGACACAGTTTTTAGTTGTGACAGTTGTTTGTCAGGATGTGGGGGAGTTTGTGGTACTGAATTCTTTCACAGCAAATTTCCTGAAAGTATTCTTGATCTCAACTTAAGTATCAGTTGTTTAGAAATGCTAACAGTGGTAGTGTGTCTGAGGATATGGTGCACCGAATTATCAAGAAAGAAAATTATCATATATTGTGACAATCTTGCCACTTGCATAGTTATTAACTCTGGCAAGGCGAAGTGTTATTTCTTACAGAAATGTTTAAGGGAGATCTGTTTTTTAGCATCAGTCCATGAGTTTCAGGTTAAAGCTGTTCATCTGAAAAGTGAATCTAACAGAATTTCTGATTGTTTGTCACGTTGGCATTTAGATGTTCGGTTTCAACATGAATTTCAGAGATTTGCATCTGTTTATTCTATATCAGAAGAGGTTACAGTTAATGAGGATTACTTCACATTTTTACATGACTGGTAGTTTCGTTTTGTTTCAGACCTTGAACTACACATTCTTCGAGATGACTTAAAGGAATCCACAGCCTCTGCATTTGCTTCTGGAACAAATAAGAATTTGATAGTCCAGTGGGAATCTTTTCTTTTATTTTGCCTGTATTTTAAACTTTGTTTTTTGCCAGCTTCAACTTCCACTCTTCAGTTATATGCTCAGTTTTTGAGCAGATCTTTTAAGTCAGTCAACAGTATCAGAAATTATATAAGCGGGGTAAAAACAATGCATGCCATGTTGGGTTATGGCATAGAGCATATTAATATTTATCTGTTAAATTTGTCCTTGAAAGGAATGGCAAGGTTAAATCCCCGACAAGTCAAAAGAGCCGAGCCCATTACAATTGAAATTTTATTAGCAATTTATGAAAATATGGATTTTTCTGTCAAATCAAACATAGTTTATTGGTGTTTATTTCTTTTTGCATTCTTTCTATTAGCAAGGAAATCCAATTTGGTCCCAACTAGTAAACATGATATTACTGGTGGTCGTTTTCTTGCCTTAAAAGATATAGAGTATTTTGATAACTACATTTTAGTACATATAAATTGGTCGAAAACCATTCAGTTTGGGGAGCGTAAGATTATTTGTCCGCTTATGAGGATGAAGGATAATCGGTTGTGCCCAGTTACAGCATTTGAAAAACTATTATCATTAAAAATTAAATTTTGTAATGGAGCGTTATTTACACTGCCTTCTGGTAATCCCATTACATATCATTTGTTTCAAAAGAAGTTAAGGGAGTGTTTACACAACATAGGTTTGAATGCAAAATTGTTTTCTTCACATTCGTTCAGACGAGGTTTCACGACACTTGCCTTCCAATCTAATATTCCTCCTGAATATATTCAGTTATTAGGTGACTGGAAAAGTGATGCATATAAAACTTATCTGGAATTAGGTTGGACAGACAAATTAAAAATCTTACACCAAATGTTTCCTGAATATTAATTTAATAAAATATTATGATATATATTTACAGATATCCAGGTGTATATTCTGTCTGACTCAATAGCCAAGTACGTTGATGGCATCAATTACACTGAGGTTAAAGCTTATCCAGGGGCCAACATTTCCAGATTGATGGCCAAAATTGAGAAGGATAAATCTCTTATATCTAAACCATATACATTAATTCATGTGGGTACTAATGATATTGCTCAAAATCATATGACAGTTGACATGATCTTGAGTAACTTTAATGCTTTAATTTCATTGATTCGCAATTATTCAAGTACACGTATCATCATTTCAAGCATTCTTCCAAGACCAGTAGATGTCGTATCGACAGAAGAAAAAGTTAAGGAAGTCAATAAACAATTAAAGGTCAAATGTACTGAGAGACGAGTTCAGTTTGTAGCTTCATTCCGTCCATTTTTGAAGTTTGCGAAATCCATCAGTGATTTGTATGCAGTAAGGGATGGCGGCCTTCATTTAAACTACGAAGGAACCCGCAAACTACGTTCTGTGTTTGTCAACACAGTGGCTCATTTACCATTAGTTAAAACATAAATTTCTAGTCGGCAGGTGGCACACACTATATGTATTACAGATTTAGTCAGGCTTAAATTTTGATCTGATATGTTGCGCAACATTTGTATTTGATCATGTATGTTCTTTGATTCATATTTAACAAACTTTTGTTTGACTTCTTTAGTTCCTTTCATTTCAGCCGGGGATTCTTCAGAAGGAAGGTCTGTATGACTTATTCCTTTGAAGAGGTAGCCTGATGAGATAATCGTACTTCTAGATTATCCTTCTTGTATGTTTCACAAGACTGTATTAAACTCTTGGAAACTTTTAACCATGAGGTAATGAGCTATGTGCTGACGTTATCCTTGGTTTGGGTATTATGGCTGATGAAAGGTCTAAATAGGTCTTCAAGGGTTACAAGCACTTTGTTTCTATATTTTATAGTCAACCTCTCATATATACTATTTGTATTTTTCTACAGATTATTTAGAAAAGTTTGAAGCTGGTACATGTATGTAAGTAATTTGTTGGTAATGCATTTATTAGCTTTATTTATTTTGTTTTCTTTTGCCTATTTTATGCTTGTTTTGGGCTGGGAGTTGGCGTTAATTTGGCAATATAAATAGTATGATTGCTTTCCTCATTGTCATACATAAGGTCATAGGGTAACAGCTATTTGTGAATTTAGAATAACATTCTTATGGTTACTAATTGAATTGTGTTGTATTGACAGTGTAGTAGTTTTTGAATATAGTCTGTCAGTTACATATAGTAATCATGGAGTGTTATGTCAGTAATTTATATTACGTTATCCTTGACCATTGTTTAAGACGTGTCTGTGCTCTATTAAATCATTTAATTTATCAGTCATTGTCGTTTCTGTTATGAAATAATTTAGGAGATTTTGTTCCATAAAATCTATTAATTATTGAATTTACAGCGACACCTATATATTTACTTTCACTTTCTATTTTTATCCTGTCATGGTTTAGTGAACATTGTATTCATACACTATCGAACTTCTTTTGGTCAAATTTTGAATCTCTTCACAGTTTCGAATGACACGTCACAGTCAACATCAAAAATTTGCCGCTCCCACCCACCCTTATAAATTAAGTTCCATTTTGTTTGTTTATATTATATAATTGTATGCCTTATTTTGCTTACCTTTATTAATGTTTGCGCTTATTCTGTTTCATCCTTTTTTTTTGTGTAATATGCTTATCATTTTTATTTGTTGCTTTAATTTTGCTTACCCTTGTTTCCTGTGCTTATTAATTTGTGCTTATTTTGTTTCATACATTATGGTTATAATTTTGTATTTGACATGATAGTTTTATTAATTCGCAAAATTTTTTTTTTCCCAATGTAATAGTTTAAAGCGTTAATTTGGCAATATAAATAGTATGATTGCTTTCCTCATTGTCATACATAAGGTCATAGGGTAACAGCTATTTGTGAATTTAGAATAACATTCTTATGGTTACTAATTGAATTGTGTTGTATTGACAGTGAGTAGTTTTTGAATATAGTCTGTCAGTTACATATAGTAATCATGGAGTGTTATGTCAGTAATTTATATTACGTTATCCTTGACCATTGTTTAAGACGTGTCTGTGCTCTATTAAATCATTTAATTTATCAGTCATTGTCGTTTCTGTTATGAAATAATTTCTACAGACCCTTCTAGCCATTTCGATATTTGTATGTTAGATTTATCGAAAAGAAATTTGTTTTTAAGCAATATTTATGCAACATGTTTTGTCGTTTTAACGGACTAAATTAAGTGTATTTATCTATGCTTTGCCGGGTGTTAAAGCAGACATAAAAACTTCAGCTCGTTTCACTTGAGAAAGAAGAAAAATAAGTTAATTTCCATTTGCCATAACCATTAAAACAACATTTTTCATAGCTCCAAGACTTCACATTAGTAATGAGATATTTCACTAAATTGTTTTGAAGTTAAATCCATAGTTTCCCGACTTTATTGCAAACCAATCATTCTATTTTACGGCGATGATAACATCTGTTTGTGTAACGTTACATGTTAAAAAGTATTACAACATAGAACGCATCCAGCATAATACTGGGTGACTAGGTTTGATTTAGTCGGTTTGACTGAGTATGTGTCCTTTCTTATGTGCAACACCTCTCACGCCCCATAGGGCCGGCTTAAACGGGATTAAAATACTAAAATCATACGAGCTCCATGATCTCGAAGGACCAGAAAATATAACAATACTGAGCCCAAGTGTTGATTAATACTAACCTGGTTTATCTTCGATGGAGTTTTTCTATGTGGCTCTGCCCTTGCAAGTGATAGCCATTAACTTGTTAATAAATAGAATCACTTTTGAGTAAACCTGTAGCCATTTAGGTATAATTACAATCAGACTTTCGTATAATGCTTTATAACTATGATAGTTCTACGTTCATCACATTTTATAGTTCCTGTATAAGGGACGAATTGCATATAAGATGATACCACAAACCATCATATTAAAGTCTTATCTTTACATGCATCATTTAATGTATATTTCATGTTAAAAGTAGCTTATATATCAATGAAAAATGAAACTCTATCTCGTCAAAAGTTATTCCGTTTTCCTATAAGAAAAGTTTGTAATATATTTTTACAGTCTGAAAATAAAATTGAACTGATTAATAAAAATTTGGTCAACAGGACTCCAGTACTGGAATGTATTTTGTCCTAGTTAATGTAAGTAATGTCATAAAAAAACTTCTTATTAGGATTGTACTTCTTCAAATGCCATACACTATAATAATTACATTTAAACAATTTTAACGGAACATACAACCTGGGCAATACAAATCGAAATTTACCAGTCGCGAAATATTAAATTTAACAAATGTAGTCTAGCAATTTTCGCAAGATCAGATGACAGTCATTTACGAAGCAACGCCGTAAGAAGACAACCTAGTTTGGGGTATTTCAAATTATTACATATGGTGTAAAGAAACACCGACAGTAGTATAAGAATCACATTAGCAAAACGACATCGTTTAACAATGCTCGACCAAAGAAGCTCTTGTCGAAATCAGAAATATGCATCCTAAGTATATTAGAGACAGTTTTGACAGACGTATGGAGTACAGCATTACTGGATGCACTAAGTGCCCTGATATCGCTCCTATATAGACAATGCAAGTCAGAACCATTAATCAAGACATTAACAAAAGCAGTGCAAAACAATACTAAGCGCATTATATTAATGAATGAAGTTCCGAATGCTCGAAAAAGTGGTTCAATGCATTTTATTCAGAAATCATTTCAGCATTTTTTGGCAATACAAAGTAAAAGGACGAAATTACAAACAGTATTATAAATGCATATTTGACTGTAATGTGCGTAGAAAATTAGAAATAACCCGCATGTATATTCTGCCTTAGTTTCACCTGATGAGACACCTACATTTTAAGAAAGAGAAATAATGGTTAACTTATACTCGAGTATTACGAGAGCCTTAACAGTTACATTTTAACAGTGGTAACGTATAAAAAATAAAAGCTTAGTCTGTCTTCCTGTTATTAAACTTATAACAGTAATTATTCAACATGTATTCATGTTTTGAAAAAAATTATGCAAGGTTAAATGTTCTGCATATTTCTTTAATTTCTAAGAACCGATATTTTTTACAATTTGACTATCAGTCAAAAAGACATAAAGTAAGAATGGTTTAGATGTGGGATTGAGGGATATTAACATATTTCAGCAGCTCTCACGAACAACCTCAATCAAACCTAGTCTGTTATTATTTTGCTTTAGTGAACTACTTGCTTCCAAAGGATCTACTTATAGATTTTATTAAATATCCCAATGGTACTCGTGAAGTGCCGTGTTGTGGCCGTTACATCTTCTGTATAAATACATGTAAAAACGAGTTTCGTTTAAGTGCTTCTTTACTTTTCCTTAAGAGACTCAATCAAAGTAAATATACTTTGTTGCATCCTTGCCTTGCTCCTAAAGCATCTTTTTGTATAATTATATCTTTACTTACTCTCAAATAAAGAGTGTATCATCAGCGGCTTGTCAAAAACGAAAACAGAAATACGAAGCCGGTTTCTGTGTATTTGTATGTTCAACAACTATATGATAAGATAAATTTGAAACTGTGAAGGAAATAACTTGTTATGAAATCTTCATCTTCAGCAAAACATAATACTTTTTCAGATGCAAACACGCATAACAAGCCGTGGGTATATCCAGTCATACATTTATCACTCGCGGTGATCTTAAACTGATTTTTTAATTTGCTTCATTATTGCAACAACATTTCTCACAGATTCATTTACTGTAGTTTTCATCTGGTATTGTAGAGCTAAATGCTGCTTTTGTCTCTAGCCATTATTTAATGAGAAGCTTGTAGCAGACGTGTTTTATTATTGATTTAACACGGTATGTCGTATATATTCAATAATTTGACAATATGTGTCATTATAATGTTACAATATTTGCTCATAAATATGAATAAGTGAAATAAATCTAGCTGTTGGTAGACAGTCAAAAACCCTTAGTTAAATTCTATTAATTCTTTCTACAGAGGCATGCATTTAAAAATACTGCAGCGGAGGGAAAATGAGCCAATTTAATAAGCATCGGTTATAAGTCGGATGGTATATCAAAAAAGATAATTCATCTTTATCTTTTGAATTAGACGAAATACAAACATCCATCTTTTTTCAACATGAAATAGTCATATTTTCGTATTTTTTAAATAAAAAAATGCAAATTTGCTTAGAATACAAACCTAAGCCTACGTTCAGCCTTTTTCAAACGTAACCGATCAGTAATTTAACCATAATGACTGCTTCTATTCATCCCTATGTGTTGTATTTTTTTAAATCTAAATTGCCATATTACTCTTCGTTAAATGTCTAATACTGCTGTAAATTATGAAGGTCTGTTTTTCGTATATGTAGGTAATTAAAATGCTAGAACGGTTTCGACTTTGTCTGCATGGGCGGCATTTGTGGTATACATTATAATATCGCGTTTGATATTCCAAGAACTTTCAGAATAACAACAAATAGTATTTAATACACATTCATTTTCTAATTTACCCTGATCTAATGGCCCAGTATGATTTATATGTATTTTCCAGCGCTTCTCGTTAAGCGTGTTTTGTTGGAAAATAAGTTAATTTGTCACAGCGTCTATCATTTTCTCTAAAGATTCGTTTTCAGATAAAACAATGAGACTGACAGGATTTATTCAACAAACATTTGATGAGATATGACACACGAAGGTAGCTTTGACTGATACAGGGGGAAATATTAGTATTGGACGATTTTTCCCCCTAATTGTCAAGTATGGGAGTGGATGTTAGTTATCTTACGATATTGCTTTGATACTAAGCCCAGCAAAGTGTCAATAGACTGGTGATACAATCATTATATTTTTATATGTACTGTATAAATAAAAATCAATTTCCGAAATAAACATGAATTACATTTGTTTTACAAAAAAATGTACAAAGTTAAAACATAAAACAGTTTCGTAGCTATTTTATGAAAATGAATATGATAAATAAAACCTGTAAGAAGACATACATATTCATATAACATGTGTGTCTCATTTGTTAAAAGAAATTTACAATAAAATATGAAAATAATCTTAATAACTGTGACTGTATTTTAAACATTTTGTGTGCGTACATTTCAATATCATTTCTTGAAAAGATCAATGTGACTGTGTCCGTTGTACTGATGAAGTATCAGGATAACAAGATCAATGTGACTGTGTTCATTGTACTGATGAAGTATCAGGATGACAAGATCAATGTGACTGTGTTCATTGTACTGACGAAGTATCAGGATGACAAGATCAATGTGACTGTGTTCATTGTACTGACGAAGTATCAGGATGACAAGATCAATATGACTGTGTCCGTTGTACTGACGAAGTATATGGATGACAAGATCAATGTGACTGTGTCCGTGACTGTGTTCGTTGTACTGATGAAGTATATGGGTGACAAGATCAATGTGACTGTGTCTGTTGTACTGATGAAGTATCAGGATGACAAAGATACCTAATGCCTTACTGTTTAACTTGATACAACAGAGTGACATTTATCGTTTGGTTATAGCACTGTTGTCAATACTTATTGAAAGCCTGGAGTAGATAACTTGTTAAATAAACAAACACGCTGTAATTAAGTAACTAATTTATCTAAATACGAGTATACTATTATTTCATCTAACAATTCCGAAATAGGTCGAAGAAAATTGGAAAATACTCACTGACCTATTCAACAGTTCAGTTATAATAACAAAAATGGTGCGTAAAACAGATTTAACTCCTGATTAAGATGTTTGATGTTTGCACGGTAAGACATAAGCATCACAAATGACAACAGTAGTCAATAAATTTTGTATCAATATTTCTCAATAGGTACTGAACGACATCGCAGAAAAAAACATTAAAGCAAATGGTTAGTCTAATAATTAGCCTCTTAATATAATTCCAATAGTTGCATGACATGGAAAACAAAACCATGCAACAGCCAAAACTATATATATCCCACTTTAGACCGTTTTCCTTACCACTTAAGCTTGCAGTTATGAATCGACCGAAATATTTCGAAATTTTGTTTTCCTCAGTCACCAAAACAATGTTGTTAGTAATATATAGCCTAATTCTTACGTTTATGATAAATGGATATTTGATTTCATAGTTTTTTATAACGGAATATATCAATTAAAATTGTTTTTGTGAAATCAATAAAGCGTACAGTTACACAGTCAGAAGTGTTCGCACGTATCCATATTTTTATATCCAACAACACATTTATCGAATTATAAACAAAAGATTATCAGTTTTCAAAATGTAATGATAGTGTGAGAATACACCATAGATATTGTATCATATTATTTTACCTGGTCCTATAGAAGTACCAGGTGAATGTTATTTATTAGCTCCAAAGTCCGAAATTTCGGGTTGCGTTTCTCTGAATTTAAGTTTTCTAGTCAATATTTCGAGCTGTTAAGTCGAACTTTCGAGTTACTCGGTCGAAATTAATTTCGTGTTAAGAACTATCATGGTATATGTAAATGTAAATACATTGTGTAGCCCCCGGGTAACCCTACGCGGTCATATAACATGATCGGGCAGCGTTCGCTCTTGAAATATCACTGTTTATTCAAGTCCTAACATGCTATGTACAATATTTGCATATATAAATGTATATCCCCACTTAACGCTTTTACTACCTAACAGTTAACAAGAAACAGCCTATTCTAACGTATTGGCCTTCGACAGATGGACATACGTTCATATTTTGCAGATACACAACCATGAGTCAATATATTGTTACAAAAATATAATAGGTACGTAAATATCGCTTTACTTTTGTAGAACAAATCATTTTTAACACTTTCTCTTATTCGTTGTGTTTCTCCTATGAAATACTTATTTCGAAATATTGCATGGCTATACATGTACTAGTGAGTAAACGTAGATGTATATATGTTTATGATGTATACATGCATACATAAATTGTGATGGTGTGGTCCTCCTTGGCCGAGTGGTTAAGGCCGTTTACTTATAATCACTTGCTCTTCACAGATGTGGGGTCAAGCCATGCTTGGGGCGTTGAATTTCATGTGAGGAAGCCATTCAGCTGGCTTTCGGAAGGTCGGTATTTCTATTATACGCCGAGGGGCATTTAGGGTCTTCCTCCACCATCAAAAGCTGGAAAGTTGCCATATGAATAAAATCTGTAAAGAGATCTTTGGAAGCATAGAATTCAACCAAGCAAAATAATAGCAGACTCGGTTTGACTGAGTCTGTTCATGAGAGGTAATGTAAGGTGCAACACCCCTCACGCCCCTAGCACCAGCTTAAACGGAATTCTGTTACAGCAAAAATGAGTGTACTCCATGATCCCAAAGTCCAGGTCAAATCTAAATCCAAACAATAATAATTCCAAATTCCTCACAGAAGTCACAGTGTATTTAGTATGTCCAAAGAATATAAATCCTCTCTTCGAAGATCTTTTTGTTTTAAATCCACAATGTTAATGTATATCCATCAAATGTTAAATGTCCAAACTGGTAACATTTTGCTATTGAGAAATACAGGAAAATTTTTCAATAAGATATTATTTAGGTTTTACCTGATCTCAAACAGCTTCATATTTAAAGCATCATGGAAGGTTCCAGAATTTTCATGTATCACCAAGAATAAAAAGCAAAATTCTGGTAAAACCCAGAATGATCCAGACTTTAAAATAATTGTAACAACCTGCTTATCAGTATTTGTGATAGATCATTCTGGAACACTAGAATATTAATAATTTATTGACATACATGATGTCTCAAAACTAGGTCAGGCTTTACAGTAAACAATGAATCATCAATACAAAATAATGATGAAGTAAAGCATAAGAGGGAATGACATGCACATAGCAATATACACGCCCAAAGTGCACTACACTTGGAAATAGATCAACATTTACATAATTACTCATTTTTTTTTTTGCAGTACACAGTTATATATATGTATCGTTTACTAAGTTTGGTGTGTGATTTTCATTTTTACATATGACAGGAGAATGCCGTCTTGGGACTACCACACAGAAAATTATTATTTTCCAATTAAAACGCAGAAAATATAGTACTTGATATTGTTGCACCCGCCTCTGAAGCTGGATATGACTTTGATTAGCAATGATCAATAATGTGGAAACGACGTGCGAATCAGTCGAATTTACTCCATGACTCGCACATATAGGGACGGCTGACTTTTATACGCATTTATTTTCTTCTGTCCACGGACTAAGATCATTTTTTGACTGTTACGCTCTTGTGACGATATCAGTAGAGGCTAATGAAACCATAATTTAGTGAGATTTGAAATATACTCTTTGTGTAACATATATATCCGATCTGAAAATATAAACGTATACCAAGCTACAAGCTACTAAATACAAATTGTTGATTTTGTTGAAGAAAATGATTGAAATATACGAGGGGTGTTCAATAAATACCCGGAAAAGTGCTCTCATTTCTTTATTTCTGGTCTCATTTTGCTAAAATTTGAAAATATGACGGATATGAACATACTGAATGCAAATACCTAAATTACAGATTTCAGAACATGCACAATATTTATTTGTCATCTCCTAGGCAACGCCATCACCTCAAAAGCGACCCAACGTCATTATGATGCTGTCATATCACACTCAATTAATCAATACAACTCGTGATTACCATTGATTCAATGTTTATCACCATTAAATGCATTTTTTCCCCTTCCTAAAAAAATAAATACTGTTCATATGATGTTCCTGTTGTATTGAAGAAATTGGACACTAAACTGATGCCCTATCAAGGAGCTCTTTAATTTATTAAATGTGACTGAGCGTTATTTTTCATGTCTGTAACACAAGTCGTCAACAATATACTCCTGACCACTTTTAAACGTCACGTCCCACTAATAAAATTCTGTTTTCTTCAGGGCATTGTCCCTTAAACCTTTTTCAGCATAGCATTTGTCTCTTTCCTTGATTTTCGATTCAGAACACAAAATGTTATCTCACATCTCCGTTCAACACTGATTTTCAAGCGACGACCAACTCAGTATGCCTGCCAAATATTTTAATGATGTCACATTTATAATTTGACGTTATTGGCGTAACGTGTACTTTACATATCAATATTCCCCCAATTTAAGAAAAGGTAGCTTGAAAAATAGGTAAGTGGCAAGTAATGTTTTAGCGCATGTAAAATAGAAAAAGAGACAAAATTGGGCCGGATGACGTCACATGACGTTGCAATGGTGATTCGCATTTACTTATTATTTATCCAAAGACAATCTAATTTTAACATATCGATTCAGTATTCCCTAGTCTACATTTTATAGCATTTTCATTTAGTTTTGATGACACATGAAGAATTGAGAGCACTTTTCCGGGTATTTATTGAACACCCCTCGTATATTATAGTAAGTCGAAGCGAAGATAATGTTTGTTTAATGCATACTGTAGAATTTATATAACCAAATTTGATATTTTGAATCGGTTTCTTGCACTTTCTTCTTAATCTGAACGTGCATTTCTAGCAACCATTAAAATCGTTAAAACGACATTTCTGACTCTATAAAAAATACGTTGATTAAAACGGCCAAAAATATAATTCATTTTCAAGCATCATTTTCCATTTGTTGTCATTTTCTTCCATATTTCATTGTATCCTTGAAGAATCAATTGCCAGTTGTAGTCAAACATTTATGACAAATGGACATTCCTGCAATTTATTTACATGTTTTGATGTGTGCAGTTGAAAGTTGATTACATTCTCTGTAATAAACGACCCCGTCTCTCATATTTATGGGTTTCGAGTTACTCACACGTTAACGTGTACCTGGTTTTACAAACGAAGTTACTTTAAAACATGGCTTTAATAATATTTCATCAACTCTACTTAAACCACTTGCAATAGTAAATTTGGTCCATGTATAGGATACTTTACTAAAGGGCTTACGGTTTAAATACTATAAAACTAGTATTAGAGGAATAAGAACAAACATGTCATGATATTAAATAAAATCATGCATTAATAAGTTGGTGATGTTAAACAAAATACTTAACGCTCAATTTTTATATCACGTGGAGTTTGGATAATTAGATAGAACTACGATATATGAGGACTTTATGCTAAGACAACAAAGAATATCACTATTTTACGGCAACATCGGTGAAACATATGTTCAGTGGTTCTCTTAATTTTATTTTAAATACATGGTCCAGTCAATCGGATTTTAATCGTTAATTTACTAGACTGATCGATGTATTTATCTTTTAAGAAAACAGGAGAGATATTTGGACTTTCGACGATAAATGGCGTCATTAAATGCCTAAACCATAGCTACCTTTTATTTAACACTAAATATAATCTATAAAAAGTTTCTTTGGAAGCATGATATACTCCTACCAAAAATATAAGAATATATCTAAAAATAACCAAAACATTTGACCGAGTCCCTTCATGAGAGGTTATTGAAAGCGCAACATCCCTGATGTTCCCTAGCACCGGTTTAAGCGGAATTGAATTTACTCCATGAACCAAAAGGACCCGAAAACTGTAGCTTAAGTTGACAGATGTATGGTTAATTTCTAAAAACATGTTTTTACGCTCACTGTATAGTATTGAGGTATTCTATGTTGTCAGTATAAGGCCGTTAGTGGACTTCATTTCACAAATAAACAAAAACAAAGATCAAAAAGGAATAGCCATGTTACATGAAAACAGACTCATAAGAGCACCGTTAACAGGGTTATTAACAGTACCTTCACCTGCAATGTTGTAATCGGCTCGAAAGTATTATACTAGGGTATTATACTAGGCTTAGATCTCATGAGGCGCCTTCACCCTGGGAAAATTCACGAGAGCCGAATGCATCATTGCAGTTCATTGTGTTTGTTTGGTTTGGGTTTAATACTGTTTTTCAACAATATTCCAGTTATGTAACAGCGGACAGTTAACCTAATCAGTGTTCCTAGATTCTGTACCAGTAGAAACCTGTTCTCCACTAGTATCTGCCAACTTCCCCACATGTATCAGAGGTGGAGGACGAATGATTTCAGACAAAACGCCTCGCCCGAGGAACAAATTCACGACCCCGCGTTCTTTAGATCTGCGCTCTCCCTACTGGGCTAAGCGGGTGACATCATTGCAAAATCAAGGTACTGTTTTAATGCCCCTTTTATTATATACATATACCTTGCAGTCACAACTGACTATAGTTTTAGATAAATAAGCCTGAATACAGGATGTTGTATTCGTAGGTGAAAAAAAATGCTGTACTAAAGAAAATACGTAGGTATCTAATATATACATATACAGGTGTGTAACTGAATGGCATTTTACACAATCAATATAGACAAACTAAAACAATGTGACAAAACAAGCAAAAGCGTAGCACAGTTGGGCACCACCTTATAGCAGAAATGGAGTTCAAAAGGTTTATTTTGCACACCAAACTTCACTGTTTTACGTTTCAGTTTTATTTCTATAGACATTCTGAACGGAAACATTCGCCTCATTAATGCAAAATGTACCAGGTGCTGGTAATTAAAGAAGGTTATGGTACCTTTTTGCATTAAGCCCTCGCATTGTAACCTCTTCAAATGCATTTCTATGTTGTTGCCAGTTAAGCTAGGAAAGGTTTAATTTTCTGTATGTTGTGTTTTCTGTAAATCGTGTTTTCTATTCATTAAGATACAAAAAATATTTATCTAATCAGGTTATAAACACATTTTAAGGCATTTTAACACTGTTTCTCGTGTAAGCGGTGGCGGATGTAATTTCAGTTGGTTTTATAGCTGATTGACACTCCCTAGTCGGCTAGTAAACTAACGCATATTAAGAATGTTATTTTCGCTTGGAGCTGAAAATGTGATAACAGAGTAATTAACTATCTTTTATAATGTTAAGATGACAAATAACTTCACCAGATCAACTTCCAACTAATCATCATAACTGTACATTTTACTTAACTACTTTTTTATTCCAGCATGTGATACTGTAGCTTCGGCCTGTGGAAAAAGATTGGAGTGAAAGATTTGACTGTGATATTACATAACTTTGTTGTCTTCAAGTAGATTGATTTCAGGTTTATGTATCAAAGTAGATGCTAGATGTGATTACAAGTTTTATCTATTCAGGTTATTATATCACAATTGATGCTAGATGTGATTACATGTTTTATCTGTTCATGTCTATGTATCACAGTTGATGCTAGATGTGATTGCAAGTTTTATCTATTCAGGTTATTATATCACAAATGATGCTAGATGTGATTACATGTTTTATCTGTTCATGTCTATGTATCACAGTTGATGCTAGATGTGATTACAAGTTTTATCTGTTCATGTTTATATGTGATAACAAGCTTTATCTGTTCATGTTTATGTATCACAGTAGATGCTAGATGTGATTGCAAGTTTTATCTGTTCATGTTTATGTATCACAGTTGATGCTAGATGTGATTGCAAGTTTTATCTGTTTATATTAATGTATCAGAGTTGATGCTAGATGTGATTACAAGTTTTATCTGCTCATGTTTATGTATCACAGTTGATGCTAGATGTGATTGCAAGTTTTATCTGTTCATGTTTATGTATCACAGTTGATGCTAGATGTGATAGCAAGTTTTATCTGTTCAGGTTATTATATCACAAATGATGCTAGATGTGATTACATGTTTTATCTGTTCATGTCTATGTATCACAGTTGATGCTAGATGTGATTACAAGTTTTATCTGTTCATGTTTATATGTGATAACAAGTTTTATCTGTTCATGTTTATGTATCACAGTAGATGCTAGATGTGATTGCAAGTTTTATCTGTTCATGTTTATGTATCACAGTTGATGCTAGATGTGATTGCAAGTTTTATCTGTTTATATTAATGTATCAGAGTTGATGCTAGATGTGATTACAAGTTTTATCTGCTCATGTTTATGTATCACAGTTGATGCTAGATGTGATTGCAAGTTTTATTTGCTCATGTCTATGTATCACAGTTGATGCTAGATGTGATTGCAAGTTTTATCTGTTCATGTTTATGTATCAAAGTTGATGCTAGATGTGATTGCAAGTTTTATCTGTTCATGTTTATGTATCAGAGTTGATGCTAGATGTGATTGCAAGTTTTATCTGTCCATGTTTATGTATCACAGTAGATGCTAGATGTGATTACAAGTTTTATCTGTTCATGTCTATGTATCACAGTGGATTCTAGATGTGATTACAAGTTTTATCTGTTCATGTCTATGTATCACAGTTGATGCTAGATGTGATTACAAGCTTTATCTGTTCATGTCTATGTATCACAGTCGATGCTAGATGTGATTACAAGCTTTATCTGCTCATGTCTATGTATCACAGTTGATGCTAGATGTGATTACAAGTTTTATCTGTTCATGTTTATGCATCACAGTTGATGCTAGATGTGATTGCAAGTTTTATCTGTTTATATTAATGTATCAGAGTTGATGCTAGATGTGATTACAAGTTTTATCTGCTCATGTTTATGTATCACAGTTGATGCTAGATGTGATTGCAAGTTTTATCTGTTCATGTTTATGTATCACAGTTGATGCTAGATGTGATAGCAAGTTTTATCTGTTCAGGTTATTATATCACAAATGATGCTAGATGTGATTACATGTTTTATCTGTTCATGTCTATGTATCACAGTTGATGCTAGATGTGATTACAAGTTTTATCTGTTCATGTTTATATGTGATAACAAGTTTTATCTGTTCATGTTTATGTATCACAGTAGATGCTAGATGTGATTGCAAGTTTTATCTGTTCATGTTTATGTATCACAGTTGATGCTAGATGTGATTGCAAGTTTTATCTGTTTATATTAATGTATCAGAGTTGATGCTAGATGTGATTACAAGTTTTATCTGCTCATGTTTATGTATCACAGTTGATGCTAGATGTGATTGCAAGTTTTATCTGTTCATGTTTATGTATCACAGTTGATGCTAGATGTGATAGCAAGTTTTATCTGTTCATGTTTATGTATCACAGTTGATGCTAGATGTGATTGCAAGTTTTATCTGTTCATGTTTATGTATCAAAGTTGATGCTAGATGTGATTGCAAGTTTTATCTGTTCATGTTTATGTTTCAGAGTTGATGCTAGATGTGATTGCAAGTTTTATCTGTCCATGTTTATGTATCACAGTAGATGCTAGATGTGATTACAAGTTTTATCTGTTCATGTCTATGTATCACAGTAGATTCTAGATGTGATTACAAGTTTTATCTGTTCATGTCTATGTATCACAGTGGATTCTAGATGTGATTACAAGTTTTATCTGTTCATGTCTATGTATCACAGTGGATGCTAGATGTGATTACAAGCTTTATCTGTTCATGTCTATGTATCACAGTCGATGCTAGATGTGATTACAAGCTTTATCTGCTCATGTCTATGTATCACAGTCGATGCTAGATGTGATTACAAGTTTTATCTGTTCATGTTTATGTATCACAGTTGATGCTAGATGTGATTACAAGCTTTATCTGTTCATGTTTATTTATCACAGTAGATGCTTGATTACACATTTTATCTGTTCATGTCTATGTATCACAGTTGATGCTAGATGTGATTACAAGTTTTATCTGTTCATGTCTATGTATCACAGTTGATGCTAGATGCGATTACAAGTTTTATCTGTTCATGTTTATGTATCACAGTTGATGCTAGATGTGATTGCAAGTTTTATCTGTTCATGTTTATGTATCACAGTAGATGCTAGATGTGATTACAAGTTTTATATGTCCATGTCTATGTATCACAGTAGATGCTAGATGTGATTACAAGCTTTATCTGTTCATGTCTATGTATCGCAGTAGATGCTAGATGTGATTACAAGTTTTATCTGTTCATGTTTATATGTGATAACAAGTTTTATCTGTTCATGTTTATGTATCACAGTAGATGCTAGATGTGATTGCAAGTTTTATCTGTTCATGTTTATGTATCACAGTTGATGCTAGATGTGATTGCAAGTTTTATCTGTTTATATTAATGTATCAGAGTTGATGCTAGATGTGATTACAAGTTTTATCTGCTCATGTTTATGTATCACAGTTGATGCTAGATGTGATTTCAAGTTTTATCTGCTCATGTTTATGTATCACAGTTGATGCTAGATGTGATTGCAAGTTTTATCTGTTCATGTTTATGTATCACAGTTGATGCTAGTTGTGATAGCAAGTTTTATCTGTTCATGTTTATGTATCACAGTTGATGCTAGATGTGATTGCAAGTTTTATCTGTTCATGTTTATGTATCAAAGTTGATGCTAGATGTGATTGCAAGTTTTATCTGTTCATGTTTATGTTTCAGAGTTGATGCTAGATGTGATTGCAAGTTTTATCTGTCCATGTTTATGTATCACAGTAGATGCTAGATGTGATTACAAGTTTTATCTGTTCATGTCTATATATCACAGTAGATTCTAGATGTGATTACAAGTTTTATCTGTTCATGTCTATGTATCACAGTGGATTCTAGATGTGATTACAAGTTTTATCTGTTCATGTCTATGTATCACAGTTGATGCTAGATGTGATTACAAGCTTTATCTGTTCATGTCTATGTATCACAGTCGATGCTAGATGTGATTACAAGCTTTATCTGCTCATGTCTATGTATCACAGTCGATGCTAGATGTGATTACAAGCTTTATCTGTTCATGTTTATGTATCACAGTAGATGCTTGATTACACATTTTATCTGTTCATGTCTATGTATCACAGTTGATGCTAGATGTGATTACAAGTTTTATCTGTTCATGTCTATGTATCACAGTTGATGCTAGATGCGATTACAAGTTTTATCTGTTCATGTTTATGTATCACAGTTGATGCTAGATGTGATTGCAAGTTTTATCTGTTCATGTTTATGTATCACAGTAGATGCTAGATGTGATTACAAGTTTTATATGTCCATGTCTATGTATCACAGTAGATGCTAGATGTGATTACAAGCTTTATCTGTTCATGTCTATGTATCGCAGTAGATGCTAGATGTGATTACAAGCTTTATCTGCTCATGTCTATGTATCACAGTTGATGCTAGATGTGATTACAAATTTTATCTGTTCATGTATATGTATCACAGTTGATGCTAGATGAGATTGCAAATTTTATCTGTTTATGCTAATGTATCACAATAGATGCTAGATGTGATTACAAGTTTTATCTGTTCATGTTTACGTACCACAGTTGATGCTAGATGTGATTACAAGTTTTATCTGTTCATGTTAATGTATCACAGTTGATGCTAGATGTGATTGCAAGTTTTATCTGTTCATGTTTATGTATCAGAGTTGATGCTAGATGTGATTGCAAGTTTTATCTACATGTATTCAGTTTTATGTCACAGTAGGTGCTAGATGTGATAGCAAGTTTTATCTATTTAGATTGCTAAAGCTGGGCTTTCAAAGAGATAAAATTGTGGACTTGCTGATGTAAGTAGATTAAAGTGCAGCAGAATTGCTTATTTAATTGCAATTAATAACACAAATGGGGGCTCGATGACACAACACTTACAGACTATTGTGTTGGAGGATAATCAAATCTATAAATATATTTGGAAGCAAAGATAAAGAATAAAACAAGTGTAATAAGCAAACAAAAAACGGCATACTTAGACATATGGTACATGTACAGTATAAAATTTATGCCGGACAAAAGCATGCGACATACATTAGGGTGTTACATTAATCACAAGTAAATAAACATACCGGTTAGAATAATATCTTAAAATCAATAAATGAAAAAATATACTGGCAATACTAATCAAGCATGTGAAAAACAACGGTACGACAACACAACAAACAGTTGATAAAAACAAGAGGGCCAAGATGGCCCTAGGTCGCTCACCTAAGAAACACACCATAACAGTGTAAAACATGTTTGACCTAGTGATTTCATGGAAACAAATATTCTGACCAATTTTCATTAAGACTGGACCAAAAAATTGGTCTCTTGCGATAAAACAAGCATTTTCTTAGATATAACCTACTTTTTGACCCTAGATGACCCATGTTCAAACTCGACCTAGATTTTATCAAGGCAATCATTCTGACCAAAATTCATGAAGATCAACTGAAAAATACAGCCTCTATCATATACACAAGTTTTTTCTTTGATTTGACCAAGTGACCTAGTTTTTGACCTCAGATGACCCATATTCGAATTCGACCTAGATTTTATTAAGGCAATCATCCTGACCAAATTTCATAAAAATCAATTGAAAAAAAAACAGTCTCTATCGCATGCACAAGATTTTTCTTTAATTTGACCTAGTGACCTAGTTTTTGATCTCAGATAACCCATATTCAAACTCGACCTAGACTTCATCAAGGTAATCACTCTAACCAAATTTCATGAAGATCAATTGAAAACTACATCCTCTGTTGCATACACAATGTTTTTCTTCCATTTGACCTAGTGACCTAGTTTTTGACTCCATATGACCCATTTTCAAATTTGGCCTATATTTTATGAAGGTAATCATTCTGGCTAAATTTCACGAAGATCAGTTGAAAAATACAGCCTCTATTGCATACACAAAGCTTTTCCTTGATTTGACCTAGTGACCTAGTTTTAGACTCCAGATAATCCATTTTCAAACTCAGCCTAGATTTTATCAAGGTTATCATTCTGACCAAAATTCATGAAGATCAATTGAAAAATACCGCCTCTATCGCATACACAAGGTTTTTCTTTGATTTGACCTAGTGACCTAGTTTTTGATCCGAAATAACCCATTTTCAAACTCGGCCTAGACTTTATCAAGATTATCATTTTGACCAATATTCATGAAGAATAATTGAAAAATACAGCCTCTATCGCATACACAAGGTTTTTCTTTGATTCGACCTGGTGACCTGGTTTTTGATGCGAGATGACCCTTTTTCGAACTCGGCCTAGATTTTATCAAGGCAATCATTCTGACCAATATTCATGAAGATCAAATGAAAAATACAGCCTCTATCGCATACACAAGGTTTTTCTTTGATTTGACCTAGCGACCTAGTTTTTGACCCGAGATGACCCATTTTCGAACTCGGCCTAGATTTTATCAAGGCAATTATTCTGACCAATATTCATGAAGATCAATTGAAAAATACAGCCTCTATCGCATACACAAGGTTTTTCTTTGATTTGACCTAGTGACCTAGTTTCTTAACTGAGATGAGCCATTTTCAAATTCGATCTAGATATCATCAAGGTTATCATTCTGACCAAGATTTATGAAGATCAATTGAAAAATACAGCCTCTATCGCATACACAATGTTTTTCTTTGATTTGACCTAGTGACCTAGTTTTTGACCCGAGATGACCCATTTTCGAACTTTGCCTAGATTTCATCAAGGTTATCATTCTGACCAATATTCATGAAGATTGATTGAAAAATACAGCCTCTATCGCATACACAAGCTAAATGTTGACAGACGACAGACAGACAGACGACGGACGCCGGACATCAAGTGATAAGAAAAACTCACCTGAGCATTGCTCAGGTGAGCTAAAAATGAAAATGAAGTAGTTGATATGTGATCAATAATATATTGCCAAGATATTAAACGGGTGTATCACTTAACATTTGATCAGAATGGAACAAAAAATGCTTCTAGGCCCAAAGATAAACAGTTTAGATGGCAAACTAAAGTCCATGGAAGGCATGGGATATGAACAAACATAACATAACAGGTAAATACTTTCTATGTAATCAATTGTATAGATTTAATACCATTCCAGAGTTCTAGAGTGTACAGGGTTTCAATTAACCACACTGTATAGTATTCCTAAATATAAGTGCAAACATGTTTTAATGTTTTACACCGTTAACATTTTGTGATATATCTGGTCCTTCCCTCTCGGCTCCCTTACAATTAGTACTACATTACAGGACTAAACACTTGTGTGCATTATTCAGAGTCATGAGTCAGATTCTAACAAACAGTTTGCTACCAATATTTGAATAATATTTTGTCGTTTAACTCATTATGCCCGCGCGACGCATTAATGCGTCGGCCGATTTTTATCTGTATACCGCGTGCCGCTTATAGACGGTGTTGTTATCTACATCTGGAAACCGCGCGCCGCGTACATGCGTCTTTACAGTAGTAGCTCTGAATTCCGCGTGACGCTTTCAGTCGTCACATTTCATTGGTCTTTAATAAAATATTTTAGTTCTTTCTAAAAATTGGACCAATATTTTTTTTGTTGCGTGACATTTTTAAAACATAAATTAAACCGGATGTTGTGAAAAAATAAATGCTTTCGTTGAAGAAAGCTGTAAAAGCGAGTGTCGTTCGAGTTATAATTTGTGATTTCTCGAAGCCTGAAATGATTTTTAATATGATCAAAACATAAAAAATAAGTAAATAAATGAATAAATAAATAGATAGATACCATTGAAGATTCATTGAGAAATGGCAGTTGAAATAATGCAACCCAAAAATATATACTTTTTCGCTCGTCGCTATGCAGCAAATATTGTCATCTGCGGGATCAAACAATTTTACGGCTACATGAGTTAACTTCTGATTATTATCGTTCTTTCGTTTTATTACAATAAAATATGTATTGAACATTGTGCCAGAATTCCGTTCAAATCTGTCAAAATTTACCAGAGATAAAATAAAAAACCCAGCTATGGAGCTAGAAAAAGTGTTGAGTATATGAATAATGTAAATAATTGGGTATTGTTATAAAAATACACTTCATTAAAGACAGACGTACATAATTACCGCACTAAAATAACGTGTACGCATCATACCGAAATGAGCAAAAAAAAAAAAAAAATAATCTCATAGAATTATTTTACATTTTCATATCGCGTGAACATTGTCACATCTTTACGTCGTAACGATGCACACAACACTGCCTGGACAAAATTGTGGATTGCATCATTGAAAAGAAAAGAACTAAAAATATGTAATAGAAAGAGCATTGAAACTAGAGGGTAAACAATTTGTACGAGGGGGCGTAGCCCCCGAGTATAAATCGTTTACCCGAGAGTTTTAATGTTCTTTCTGTTTTGTATCATAGAAATCCATATATGGTAGTTTTAGGCGGTCCACATTGCCATATACAACAGTTCAGTGAGTACTTAAAATCCTTGCTTTACAAATGTGTAAAGCCCAGGTAAAATAAACCAATGCTAGAGCAGAAAATCAATAAAATACACTTTGCTGTCTACTGTTCCAGACACTCTGGCACTCTTTCCTATCTAACAGTGCGGTAACTAGCGTGTGGGTATTAAATACCTGCACACTTTTAGTTACCGCACTCTGTACTCAAGAGTATACGAATTACCTGCACCAAATTTGTTAAGAAAAAAAACACCGAGCTATGATACAATTTCTTTTACATGTAAGATTAAATTATCTTTCACTCATGCACACCATAACTTTCATTTTTACCTATGCGATATGACAATGCTCATGTGTGTATGAAAAAGTGAAATCATCTTGTGGGTATTTATTTACTTATTTATTTATATATTTATTTATTTATTTTGTTGTGAAACTTCGAAACTGTCTCTTGATCTATAGAATAAACTGTTAATAATTACTCAATTCTGATCATTTGTTTTGTGTCTTTAATTCAACAATCTGTTGAAATGACTGTATTAGACAGCTGCATGAAATTAACTCTGTTGCGTAGCTACTTCAATTTACTTACAAAGTGTGCAAATTCCATACCTATTAACACATATTTGACGTCATATGTCATTAATTAACAACAATATCCCAAGCAAAAAACTACAAAATCAGTGTTATCTCTCAAAACATCTCTATGTATTCAGGGTAGATTGGCTTATCAGCCTACTAGGTGGCTGAAAGATAAATATCAGCAGAGTAGAAATGGAGATAACGCTTTAGGGTAGAATGAGTTAATGTCCTCTTGATACAACATAACTATTACATATTCTTCCTCCGCAATTTTTTTCTTTACTGCTAGTTTGTAAAATAATTGATTTTTTTGTGTTACGCAACATTTTAATTCTCTATTATATTTTGTAGCAAAATTATTTTTAAAGACAGTCGGGAAACTGCGAGCCGGCTGCCAAAGCCTTACTCCTACTGTTATATCTTTTTCATTCTCATGTTTTATTACTTATTTGCATTTTGAGGGGGAGGAGTGGGAAGGAAGTGTATATATATATATCCAAATGTTGCAAACAGAAAAGTTTCTCTATCCCCCCCCCCCCCCCCACTCCCCAAATTTCCTTCATCAATTTTATACATTTGTCTGGTATTAAAAAGAAAGTGTATAAGATTCAGGACAAAAAATTCCGATAAATTAAACATTCCGATCAACTAAAATATGCTGAATGGCGAGAATGGAACACTTTCATATAAGACTATGCAGTCCATAAATAGCTCCTGTCTGCGAATATTCGATCCAATTATTCCAAAATATGGCTATTTTCTGCTTAATGGCAAAACCTTAGGAAAGAAGTAGGAGTCAAACAATGCACAGTGCCTCTCTCCAACCTAATTAAGCATAACATATCTACCTGTCAATAACTTTTTTTAGTATATTTTGCTGGATTAGGCTTATGTTATTTTGAACATTGCACGTAGTGATAACAGTCAACATTTGCAGTTTCGCATTTGAGCGACTTCAGGACACTGATTCTGTTATAGTCAGCTAAATAAATATTTATTTAAAGGATTTTCATGTTTAAAACATACCTTATTTACGGTTTTGACCCCGGCCTATTACAAACGAATTAAATATATATAAAAAAAAACTTTTGAAGGATTGCATGTAACCAGTCAAAATAACAGCAAACAACTAAGGCTGAAAACAAACAACTGCTACTTAAATGTTTCCCCTTGTTTGTGTGACTGAGCATAATCATATCGGAATGATAACTTTCCAGGAATAGATTGGACTGGGGCACTTGGTATTTGCACAACAGAGTCTTTGCAATTGGAGAAAATTTTGTAAAGAACCCGATTCCAACTTGCGATCACTGGTATTTTTGCCCTAAGCCATCCGCTATTGAGGTAAGAAATATTATAGCATTGTCTTACTCTGTAAGAAATTCATTAAACCTCCTCTCCTCAGCATTTTAATGGGTTCTTTTAAAGTTGTTTTGCAACACTGCACATTGGACTTTTTGCTGTTTGTTCAACAGATGGCATACCCACCTTGCACACAACTTCGACAATTTCAAGCGTTTATTTAGAATTTCATGAACACCACCTGATGAAATGCTAACTGATGAAATTATTTGGGAAACTATATCTCGAATCTCCTGCTACAGCAGCAATGTTATGAGAGGATGCTGGCGTTTTAGGCCGTCCTACAAGATGTAGATATTGAACTCAAGATTCTCCCTTATTTAATACCATTACCTTCCTATAAACAGTAGCCTTGGATTGGTAAGCGTCATCGTATACAGTTTTAAATTCTGGCAGAATCTACTTGGCTGGTATATTCAGAGAACAACGCATCTTTATGTAGGACCTAATTTCCTTCCTACTGAAGCCTCCATGCTTACGACAAAATAACACTAGTATATAGGAGCGTGGTGTGTTAAAACGCTCGTAACTCAGCTATAACAGAACCAATTGTGTTGAAATTCTAAATGTTCATGGTTATTGAAACCCACAAGTAGTCCATGAAAAATCGTGCTTTTATCTAAAACAGTTTTTGAATAAGCATGTTAGTCTCAATATTTTCTCAATAACCCTCGTGTAATGTGTGTAGTCTCTATTCTTATCATATGGCCATGGGCATGGTGAATTATGTACACTCCTTATAATTCTATTATCCTTATACCGTTACCATTTATCAGTTCCGTCCTGGAACTGTTAGTGTCGCGACCACCACTGGAATTACGTTTTATTCGAAACTTAGTGGATTATGAAGGGTACTGCACTTTTCTTTACTTTAGACTCAACAAAACCGAGCATGATATTATTTTATATGGCTGAATTTTTTATATATATCTATCGCAGTAGCTGGCTTTAAGTAAAATGTGCCGGACATAAATCAGTCTTTAATTACACGCCACAACACGTGTATCATTGAAGGTTCCATGTGCACCGCCGTATGAATACATCTGCGGATGTCTCTAAATCGCTTTTTGTACTTTTAGCATGTGTAATTGTTGAGTTCTGCTGAATCCGGGGCTAGAGAGCGTGGACGGTAGCATGCATTTTCACTACCGTCCATGAACAGGCTCAATCAAACCGAGCCTGCAACATTTTCGTTTTTGTCGTGTTGAACGATCTGTGGAGTTTCCACTTTTTCTATTTTAAATTGTTATTATTTCTGAGCGTTGATTATGCTCACTGTTATTTCCCATGATGAATTCCTCTTCAAGCGCTTCTAGGGGCGTGAAGGGTATTGCAATTTTCATTTCCTATCATGAATAGATTGATAAATGACAGTTACATATGTTACGTCACCATATCTTTGTCTCAAGTAACACCTTCCTCCTTTAAATTTCTATCAACTGAAAAATGTTTAAGCAATTACAAGTTACTTCAGGTAAATTGAAAGTTTTATGTATGCATTCACACATGTAAAAACGCCCAACAAGTGAGAACTATCAAATCAGATATCATCTCTATTTGATGTTTAAAAAAATATGTACCATCTGATTGTTCAATTTCGTTCATTTAGTTTTACCTTTCAAAAGGATTTAAAGATATAAGTCGCCATTCGGAAAAGAGAGATTAAGTTGAAAATGCTTACTACATTTTACATGAATATTCTGCTCTTTTGGACTAGAAGTATAGATAATTACTGTATACCATCATTGATTTAGTCTTAACATTCTCAAGGAGTTAAAGAGTTAATTTATCATTAAGACTGTAAACAAATCATCTTGTCGTTGCAGATAAACAGTTAACATTGATAAAAGAACCATTCTTGTGCTCTAAAAGCAATGATTCCATAGTAATAGCCGGTTCCAAAAATGCAGCCACCCCATAACAAAACCTCACAGCAGTGTATGTATGAATATCCAGAACAAAAAATCCACGCGTTTTTATCATATTTGTTTCATGTATAATATTGTATAAAGTAAAACATTTAAAAGTTATTAGGTCAAGCATTATATTATTATATATTTAAAATGCTTTTAGTTAATCAAGAAGTGTAACAGAAAATAGCCATGATCTGCAAATTGTCTTTTTTTTACTTTAGGTAAACTTACAAATGATGTATATCTATTTCATTCAGGTATGTGTTATTATATGATTTCTGCGAAGTCTAAGGCCTTACGCGAAAAGTAAAAAGAAATCGGCACCTCCTAACTGAATAGCAGATACCTAGAGCAATTCTAGTTCTAAAATATTATGATAAAAATTTGTTTATTTCTGCGTCTGACACTTTATTTTAAGAGCTTTGATACGGACACTCCATTCAGCACATTGAACACATTTTATTGCTTGGTCAATCATATAAATATACTGGTAAACCAGTAAAACGACATGGGCAAATATGAGGGCTAGATATATCTGACAATGTTAAGGTTTTTACACGTTAGAACACGGTAGAACACGTTTGCTGTAATGTTTAGCAATTTACCAAGTCGCTTATATACTAGTTTATGATGAAGATGATATACTGTGTTGTAAGTAAATAAAAATCTTGTACACTGTAGATGAAACGGTATTCAGTCTATATAACTGATTACACAGAAAACTGTTTTGCAACGTGATGCAACAATATAATGCATTGACAATAACTTGGAGCAAAGTAATATAACTCAGTGCACGTTGACAAGCTCAAGCGAAACATTAATACTTTACAGCAAAAACATATCAATGATTTTGTCAGTCAGAAAGCATCTCTTATTCTCCTCCCTTTTTATCATTTAAAGCTAAAACGAAAACTCAATACAAAGAAGGCTGAATAGTCAAAAAAACGAAATTTGACACAATCAAACTGTCATTAAACTAACTACAGCAACTGATTGTCTGGGACATAAGAGCAGATAATCGAATAGATAAAACTTGCAGTCACATCTAGCAACTGCTTTTGTAGCAAAAGTCCCAACAGCACATGCTTTAGTTAAGCACAAAGTGTTATAGTGGTAATTTGTTGGTGGTTGATTCCAAGAAATTGTTTGTCATCGTAACATTATGAAGTATGATTAATTACTCTTTTATCACATTTAAGTTTCCAGTGAAAATAACATTCTTAATACACGTTAGTTTACAGACGACTAGGGAGTGTCAATCAGCTATAAAACCCACTGAAATTACATCCGCCACCGCTTACACGAGTAATAGTGTTAAAATGCCTTAAAATGTATTTATAACTTGATTAAGATAAATATATATTGTATTTTAATTGAACGAAAACACGATTTCCAGAAAGCAATAAATTAAACAGCTTACGAAACCCACAGCTCAACAATCACGATACTAACAAATTGTCACTTTACAATGCAACACCTCAGGACGTTGACGTATATACGAAATAAAGCAAAAGTTCAGAGAGGTTACGCTTTTGAACAGTTTTGCAGTAAAAAGCTCAAGGGCGTTAAATAAATATGACTGGAATTCATCCTCATCATTGTCCTCAATAACTTTTTAAACAAGCGTGTTCCTAAAGTAACAGTTACTTTAGAAAATTACAACATCATGGATATACATATCTATAAGTTATATAAGGAAAGCTACAATGGTTTATAATATACTAGCTGATAATATATAATACTTATTTTTGAATCCATCTATCGTGATAATGTTAGTCTTTTATAATTTTATATCTATAAATTGTGATAAACTAAGTCTTTCGGTTTTCCCATGTCATACCATATTATACTACACAAGGACCACGATGGAAATAAAAGATGATTTCTATCTCCTTTTTGTTTCACCCTTTGTGTTATGATGTATATGACATGGCTTTATATAACATGCATACTTGTTCATTGTTAACAGTATGTCGTTATATATATTGCATTGAATATGTACATTGTACACAGAAAAAAATCTATCTATCTATGGTTCAGAATGTCTATAATAATAAAAGTCAAGCCTAAACCATTGAAGCTTGGTGTGTACAATTGAACTCTAATCACTGCTACTGGGCGGTGACCGACTGTGCTTTTTTATTTTAATATTGCTTAACTTTATCTGTAGTTTTATGTAAAATATAAAGGTTATAAAGTCATAAAACGTGGCTACTTCTGTTGTTCTTTGTCCTTGTTTCCATGTACAATTTTGTCCACAAAATGCCTAACACTGACAGCCTAGAATAATTGAATACAATATAGCTCAAAATATAAAGTACTGATTCAGCATATAATGATGTCATATCTTTTCGAAATTCCGAATATTTCTCTTACATAATTTACAAAATAGATAAATTGGCAATGACCAAATCAACGATTGAAATAAAATTCAAGCCAAGTTTTAGGATTTAACATTACCATAAAGATAGAAACACATATTTAAAATAGAATTAACAGAACAACTGTAGTAAATGTTACATTGATGTTTCCGTAAAACAGTTATTTATTGTTTTAAGCACCCATTTTGCTTTTCTAAAGTCGTGCTAGATTTTGATACCAAAATAAAAGTATAATTCAATATTTTTCCCTTTTATACGAGTAATGTGATCGATTTATCAGTGCATGATTTTGTTCAACATCATGACATGTTTGCTCTTATTCCTCAATGCAGTGTTTATCCCATTCAGTCCACAAACCCTTCCGTAACGAAAATTTGGACCAAATTGCAACAGTAAAATGGATGACATGTTATTAAAGACATATTTAAATAAAAGAGGAGGCTGTTTATATGTAAGTAATTCTAATTTCACAAATATGAGTGACGGAGAAGTTTATTGCAAAGAATTAATAAACTTGTAACTGCACATATCAAAACATGTAAATAAATTGTAGGAATTTCATAAATGTTCGACTCCTATTGCCAATCGTTCCTATAAGGATGCAATGAGATATGGAAGAAAATGATAACAAATGGAAAATGATGTTTGAAAATGAATCATATTTTATAGCCGTTTTAATCAACGTATTTGCAGATTTATGGAGTCAGAAATGTCGTAAATAGCGTTTTAACGATTTCAAGGGGTGCTAGGAATACAAGTTCAGATTAATAAGCAAGAGCAAGAAACCGCTTCAAAATATCAAGTTTGGTAATATAAATTCTACAGTGTACATTAAACTAATACCAAATTCGGTTCAACCTACTGTAACTCATATTTCAATCATTTACTTCAACAAAATCAACAATTTGTAATGATTCGATTTGCAGGTCAGCTTTTAAAGAAAGCACTTACTGATATCGTCACAAGAGCGTAAACAGTTGCAAAATGATCTTAATCCGTGGACAGAAGAAAATAAATACATATACAAATTAGCCGTCACCTCTATTTCTGCAGGTCATTGAGTATTTATGCATTATTCGTCATTTTCGAAACATTATTGTTCACAGTTAATGAAAGTCATATCCAGCTTCGGAGTTTGTACAACAATACACAGTACCATGTTTTCTACGCTTTAATTGGTTAATGATAAACATATGTGTGGATGTCCCGAGATGGCACTCTACAGTCATATATAAAAAGTGAAAATCACACGTCAAAGGTAGTAAAGGGTACAAATATACATTTAATTTGTATATAACAAAACAAGTAATTGGTCTCGGGGAACTACATGGGCGTGGTTAAGGTCACTGACTTCAAATCACTTGCTCCTCATCGTTGTGGATTCGAGCCTCACTCGGGGCGTTGAATCCTTCATGTGATGAAGTCATCCAGCTGGCTTACGGAAGGTCCTGGTTCTACACAGGTGCCCGCTCGTGATGAAATAATGCACGGAGGGGCACCTGGGGACTTCCACCACCATCAAAGCTGGAAAGTCGCCATATGGCCAATAATTGTGTCGGTACGACGTTAAACCCAACAAAATAAATAAATAAATAAGTAAGTGGTCTGGTGTACTGTGGTGGGGATTCCTTCATATAAGTGTGCTCTTTCTGTTGTGATTTATAATGCGAGCATGTATCTTTGCGGATCAACATATGGGAAAGCGAACTGTTACCAACTGTAATATTTTCTTTCATAATATCTCTATATGTTCACTGTATCCTCGTGGTCAAGTAAACTTTCAGTTAGAGAATATAATAGCATCTATGACCCCAATCAGTTAAAAACTAAAGTGTCTAGCTAAATTGTTAGACATGATAATAGAAATTTGAGTATTTAAGCAAATGTTGAAAAAATCTTCCAGTTTTTTAGAGTCAGTACACATCCATACTATGTTCGCTACACATGTATACAGTGAGTATTATTTTAAAGCATGCTGCATGGTACTGTTTATACACACAAACTGCCTAATTCTATAAACTATATGTATAAATCAGTAGTAACTGTTCATGTTTTCAAATACGAAATCTGGATCAATTATTCATTTAATATAACAAATGTAATTCAAATTGTTTGAAAATTAAATTACATTTGTATAGTAGAGATGAACAACTATAGTGGACCGGTTTTCAAAGAAATATGTATGAGAAAACTAACATCCGTACTTAGCGATTAGGAACAAATTGACAAAAAATAAGATTTCCCCTGTATCAGTCAAAGCTAAACGACCAGTGCCATGCCTTTGTCTGTCTTCTTGTTTCTATCTAAGAACGCATCTTTAGAGAAAATGATACACGCTGATTCATATTCACTTAATTTCCAACAAAACATGCTTAACGAGGGGCAACGGACTGAAGAAAAACTACATACACCACACTGGACCATTTAATCAGGGTAAATTAGAACATGAATGTTTATTAAATGCTATTAGCTGTTATTCTCAAACTTCCTGGAAGATCAGACACGATATTCCCCATAATTGCTTCTCATGGAATGTTTGCAGGATATCTATGAACTCATTATTCATGATAACATGAAAGACAAACAGGATGATAAATAGTGACTCTAATATCTGACGTATAAAACAATATCCCTTACAATAATTGCTTTTCGCTATATATGTTTTGCTGCGTTTATTTATATGATAAATAAGAAAGACAAACAGATTGATAAATAATGACTCTAACTAAAACTGCTTTTCTCTATATATGCTTGTTTTTGATTGTTTTTTTTGGACGACAGGAATCAATATGTGTCGTTAGCTTCAGTGAAAAAGTCTACACCATTCAAGCATTTTAACTATCTACGTCTTACTGTGTTTTTGTCCTTGTCTGTGATATATTCTAAATCAGACTTTACTACAGTTTTAAGAGTACGATTCTTTAAATAATTTAATAAAGAACTCTTTCAGACACTGGAGCCACCTTTTTCATTTCAGCTAACTAGATTTTATTTACAATGACGTTTCAGATAGTAACGCATTATATGCAACATGTTGATAACCATTCCTAAACTATAACCTGACATATATTTCTACACCTAATCGTGACTACCATCAGTATCAAAGCTGAAAAGGCTCATTTAATTATGGAAATTAAAACTTACCGTTTTTGGGCAGATATGTGCAGAGAGAATATTCATGTCAGGTAATATATGTATAATATCATACATAGACTGGCATCAGTCGTTAGAGTCATTAAATGTAAAGCACTTGGCCATAAAATCCTCTCTGATACCACTTTCTGATAAAATTTACAATATCTCTAGCCTCTGTCTCTACACCTTCCTCCTTTAAATTGTATCAGTTGAAAAATTGAAAAATGTTTCACAAAGTGGATGTAAAAATCATAAGATAAATGCTTTAAGGAGTTCCGTGAAATTAAGAAATAACACGTTACTTAGGTTATATATATATATATATATATATATTTGAATCTAATAAGGTGACATCGCAAACTACCTAAGATAGAGTGTTATCATAATACTACATTAAAACATTAAAAATACCAGCTATTACAGCTTAGAAAAATGAAGACTATTACATCACCTTATTCAAATAAATTATAAACAGACAAGAGAGGTCATATCAGAAACCCAGTTAGAAACTTGGCTACATTTAATTCCATATGTTAAGACAGATTTTAAGTCTCCTCATTGATGCAACAGAATTTCAGATATTTAATGGCATTTGTTCCATTGGGTTTTGCAGACCTCATTGTAATAGTTGGATCCTTTTGAATCACACTATTTTAAATTCATTTTCTTTAAATTCTTTTAAAGATGTGTTTGCTTATAGATTTAACATTGTCTTGGATATTTTTGAGATTTTGTATGAGCATATTTTTCTATAAAATTAATCAGTCGAATAGACTTTGTTTATACTACAGTTACCTAAGACTGCCAAATTTCATTTGCCTTATCAATTGTAACATGATTTAAGATGTCTGGGTAGTTTTATACATTATGTAGCTGAATAAACAACTGTAATGATAGAAGTCATGATAGTACCAAACTATGTACAAATTACATTTTACTAGCGGGACATATTTAACAGTAAGTAATTTGTCCTTACAATTTCGCTTATATGCACACGTAAAGTGTGTCCTATTCGAGAGTACAAATATATATATTATACCTATATAATTCTGTAAAAAATCGGCTTGTATTTCACAATTAAAAAGAACAGGCAGAAAAGAAATCCGTATTGTACTTTCCTTATTGTATGCTGCCGGACTACTTTCATTAATATGCATGACCTGACACAGTTCTATAAATATCGCACATAATTAATATCGATAAACTTAATAGTTATAGTATGTGTGAGAGTGTGTTACCAGAATATATCAGAGCTAGGGGTACATCTCGGTATTTTCTCTGCACATATCGCCGAGGCCGGTAGGCCGAGACAGATATGTGCAGAGAAAAATACCGAGATGTACCCCTAGCTCTGATATATCCTCGTAACACACGAGCATTACATATTATAACTGTTTTAACGCATAGTGTTATCATTAAAATTTATATATTATTTTCATTTAAATTTGTTTATTATCATTTTTACTCTTTTGATTCCCTTTCTGCGCCTCGCTGACTGAAACACTAAAACTTCTGTTTTAGAAAATGTGTTCCCCAGATAAAAGTATCCAACAGATTTCTGCATTGGTTTTAAATCTTTGCATTTCATTGGCCAAACATATTGTAAAACTTGTTGTTTTGTTTGTAAAAAAAAATCAAATTGCATATATATCATGTATTTCTGAATTTGGCTATAACTATCGAGTTATTGAAATATTCTAGTTTATTTATTCTTTTACTTTATAAATGTAGGTGTTTGTGATAATTCTTTCTCTGTGAACTGTAAATTGGAGCTAAAATCATCTTTTCTTTGAAAGGAAAAAATATACTCCCTTGATAGGACCTCAATAGAGAAAAAGTGTTGCTATATATATCGGAACAGTTTAACTGTGCTGATATATATCGCAACAGTTTTTTTCTAATGAAACTCTATAGAGATTTCTGTGTTGATATATATCGTAACAGTTTTGTAAAATATCAGCACAGATTTTGTAGTATTAATGTGTGTTACCATTTTAACATACTGCAAAGATCAAAGGAAAACTGCCGCACTATGCGATAAATTGAAGATACACAACAAATAAAATGGTAGAGGTATATAATAAAAGGGTCGTTATAACAGTAGTTAGATCTGGGATTTTGTATTCGGCTCCCGCGGATTTTGCAAGGGCGGATCACACTCTGCGCTTGTGCGCCTCGTGAGATCCGATCTCGACCCGAATACAGCATCCCAGATCGAGCTACTGTTATATTAACCCTATTATACTCAACTCAAAAGCCTTGCTTCTGAAGCATAACGTATTTCTGCTTTACTCCTGGTAACAGTAGACTAATTATCAATGGACAACGGAATCAATGGTAAATTTATATTTACCGTAGATCTATGATCATACCATTTAAGTTTACAATAAAAACTATTTGTAACATGTATATGTCGGTCTAGTGTAAAACAAGAAAAGTAGACCCTTTAGATGCATTGGAGAAGTGAAAAACATACGTAAATAAAACCGTTGATTCAAACGCGTTTGAAACATGCTAACCTTCCACCTGCCCAATTTTCAACTTGGCGGACAGTGTAAATAAAATACATCCCCGCTGAGGTAAGGTATAACATATGCGAAATATAAATTCCTTCGAATTTCTAAAAAGGAATGGTTTGGCTTTTTTTATATATGTATACACGAGCATTTTTGTGTTTTACATGCCATGACTTTTTGTGTCCATTAGGTGTGTTAGAGATTCACCTGGAGGGGATTACTTTTATTTACACTGTCTCGTGGTTTTGGAACATGGCGGCGGTAAGACTGAGGTTGGGTGCGCACCATAAACCGGTTTAAGCTCCCCAGTGGTGTTTTTGCCACTGACCGTTCCAAGGCGGTGCCCCACTGTGTTCCTTTGTTTGTTCGTTTTGTCCTCATGTGTTGGCTTTGTGTGTGTGCGCGAGTATGTGTGTGTTTGTGGTGTGCACGTATGCGTGCTGTGGGTTTCGTTTTGGGGAGGCTGCGTTTTTGGTACGTGGCATTCCCTCTTTGATATTTGTCTTTGTTTTTTTGGCTAGTAGAGGAAATAAAATCTAAAGAAGGCATTTGTTTCCAGCTTGATAATGTAGTATATGTACACGGTATCATGAAAATACATTCTTTGTAACCTGTTTGCTTAAGCTTGATAAAGATTATTGTTTGGTAATTAACACTAACTCCTTTTCTTTTCATCACTTTGGTCAGTATTTTTCTGGTGGACGTCACATCGTATTCACTGACTCAAAAGTCAACAATTGCTTTAGTGTCTAAATGTAGATGTGTTAGTCAACAAATAAGCACTGAGCATTACGATCATTGCAATGTATCGTAAGTTTTCTTACAGCTTTTATACATATTTCATTGAAATAAATACTACGTGTGATTTTTTTTTTTGGATTTTATAGACTACATCCCTCTTGTATACGGTGCGTGCACGACTAAGTCCAAGAATTGTATTAAAGTATGAAGAATTGTGTGGTATGCCTTTGAAAGCTGGGAAGACAGTTTTTTTAACTTATTGGAAAATCCTTCACAGTTTATGATGTTAATCCCCGTACTGGAACAACCTTTTTATAGTGTATAGATTTCTATGATAAACTCCTAATAAGCTTTTAGACATTCTATGACAATATTTTCCCATAAATATTAATAAGCTAAATACAATTTGCTTAGAAGTCTAAAGCTTGCCAACTTTTATTTTTCTATTTCAAAATGGCCATTACCCAAGAAGTCTATGCAGTACTTCACATTATGTGACTCGATAACGTATATAACAAATAAATTTTTCGAGCCATGGAATAAATGATTTAGCCAAAGTATTAAAAAATCAATATTTTCATATGGCGAAGTATTTTCCAACACTAAGAAATTTGTTCTTATCTGTTGGATAAACTTTCATCCATATAAAACGTATCTACATGCATTTTTAATCAAAACGTTTGGTTTCCGAACGTTTATTCCTTAAATGTTTCCGTCTATAGTCTATACATGTAAAAATCTAAGAAGAGCGACTGAAACAAATACTAAGCTTGTCTGAGACTGTTGATGATAGATAATTGAAAGTACAACACTCCTCGCACGCCAAGCGCAACTCTTTGATAATAAGATCGAATTGAAACTTGTTCAGTCTACATAATTTGATATGCTGATTTAAGGTAGAATGCGCCTAATTTGAAGTCCGTTTCGGCAGTTTGTTTAATATATAATTTAGCATATTCCTCATATATGGCGTTTTTTTTTTATATTTTTGATATTTCTGTAACTTTTTCTGCAAACTTTCAAACACGAGCGTTGACGTCCATTTCTGATGAACCGTGATTTTGCGTACGTCAAACTGTTTTCAACAAGTATCGATTTGCTTATTACTATTTTCATTTAAAAATTTCTTTAAAATGGTGTATAATTTGTGGAGATCATTTTATTTACATTAAAGTGACACCAGAGCGACAAATATGACGTTGAGTTTTGAAAAAAAGATTGCTTTTATCTTGTCTCATATAAAACCAAAACGATACATTTTGACCAAAAAAAGTAGCATGATGATGAAAACTTTATTTTCTGTCGATTGAAGGAATGAAATTATGGGGTCAACGAATTCATTTTCGCGTAATATTACATTATGCTACCCATAGATGTCTTCTTAAGGAAATCCGAACGACAATCCGTCTTCAGAAAATAATACTGGGTTACACAGAATCTATCCAACTTCGGCACATACGAAAATAGTAAAACGTAGAAGAAAACGAGAATTATTCATTTTAACATAACACAAAACGCTGAACAAATGTTAATCACCGAAGTTATTACAACTTTAAAGAATATAAAAAGCCCTATTATAATTATATAATCATGTTCGAATAAACATTATTAACTTTTTAACTTTATTACAGATTTTACGTTTTCGAAATATTTAGATTTTTTGGAGAACAGTCGGACATCCTGATTTCGAATAAAGTGCATCCTCTGTGAATAGAGTATTTGATTATAAAATTTCATTAAAGTATGTCCGTTGTATTTTGTACATTGTATGTTCATATAATCTACTAATTTCGCTCTGTTTTTCTTATATTTTTCTTGTAAAGGTGCATGTACAACCAATGTTTGATAATTTAGCACACCAGTTACATTTTGCGATATTTCGTATAGTAATACGTATACAGAAATATTCTCAGAAATACCCTTACAAGGGAAGAATGTTATTATGCATAAGTTGTTATCATGCTTATCAACACTTGCCTTTTTCTTTTACAGCCATCAACTATTGTAGTTCAGACAATATAAACGGAGAAAACCTTGTGAAACGAAGATCAGTTTTTCTTGCCTACCCAGCGGGGAAAGTATACATTTGTCCAAGCACGCGCCCGGGATAGATATTCCTGTCTTTCCCTAGGGAAAAACCTTGTCTAAAATAACGTGCACTAAGGTGACGTCACATAGTACTGGCACCATTGTGACGTCATAAACTTTATAAATAATGTCAGGAAATACCCAAATCTTTTTGTCTCCACGATCAATTTTGAAAGTGATAGGCAAGAAAAATGATAGCTGTTTTCCCAACCCTCGTGACAGCACGGATAAAAAACCTCGCCAACGCTCGGTTTTCCATTCCACACTGTCCCTCGGGTAGGGAAAACCCCGTCTTACACAGGCAGGCATGTAAGATCCTTATAGTAAGCAACTGACTTAATATATTTTTGTCTTACTGCTACCTTGTCGAGTAGTACAATAAAGAACATTGATTTTGAGAAATAACTGGTCATTTCTACACATACTTTATACTGATTTTACACAGCAGAGCCGAGAATGGAAAGAAAATCAAATCAAATTAATATTAATTTGAAACTTACTGCCTTTGGTCTTTGCGTTCTTATGTTCTTTGTGTTATTATAGTTTCTGGTTAATTTGGAATACTTTAGAGTCTTTAAGGGTCCATTCTATTTTACTTTTTTAACAAAATACCTCGCAATTTGCTTCCACTCAACGTGTGAGATGTTGCACTTACCATTTTCGGACAAAGTACTTTAAGATTGCTTGTTTGATGACTGTGCTTTCTAAGGAACTTCTTATAGATGTAATTTCCAACTCATTAATGTAATCGACAGTGGATAACGTCGTCATATATTTACGAGTCTGATGTATTTGTAGTTACAGCGCTCCCTAATCTTTTATTCTGTCATATTTTCTCCATTCATATCATTGCATGTCATGAAAGGCTTTACGAAGTCTATAGTTTGCATAAATGTGACTGATATAGGACAGAAATTACATTAACTCTTGATTCTGTGATGATAGTTGCAGACGTGCCAATGATATTGCATCGAAATACGTAAGACAGTAAGCAGGAAGGGTCAAATTATTCCACTATTACATGTCAGTTATTAACCTCTAGCCACATGAGAGTTCTAGAAACTGTCAGTCATACAATACAGACAGATTTTAGATAGACCCGAACGTTATCAGGCATCGTCTATATCCGCACAGTGGTATATGCTTTCGCGCTTGTTATTTGTTTTATGATATTCATTTTTATACTTTAATAATATTGTTCAAGAAAATGACTGAGAGCGAAAAACTGTATTCTAACGTGCAACATGTCAGACAATTTATCGTTTAAGTATGTTTTGGATTTATTGCATTGATACAGAGTATGAAGCAATTAAAAAGAAAAATAACTCACTAAAGTGCTAGATTAACTAACTATCAAAGTTGACCTAATGTCAAAATAAGCTGCAATTTTGAGTAAATTAACATAAAAACATTACTTTCTGAAATACGAGATGATAAAGGCCCATAGGTTCAAATATGCTTAAGAAACGCTGACCGCTGACAAAGTTCTCAAATTAAGATAATCGCACAAAGTCACACACACCTCCTAACAGGAGATGAGACATGAATATACTTGTATAAGCCACAGCGTCGCGTGGCTGCGAAAAGGTGGCCGTTAACCAGTGATTGCAAAAAAGAACTGAAACTGTCAAATGGTTATGTATTCCATCTTCTGTAACTCAAGTGGTACTGTTGTACAAATTCCTACAGTCAGATCTAAGTCGTTGTGTCTTTTTCCTCTTTCCAATGCTAAACAATATGCTGGCTTTGCGTAAATATTCATCGAATAAAGCACTTGAGAGTGGTATTTTCAGTTACTTAAGACCATACAAAGTGGAGCCTGCTCAACAGCGTTCACCTCTTGGATATCTCGACTGCGAAAGTGCGTGTAGGTCAAAGGCAAATACTTTGAATGGATAAACTAAATCTGTACCATATTCCAGCACGATTGTCAAATTTTCGAATGGCCGTCGTCATAGAAGGTAAAAAAATCTTGGCTCAGAGAAGTTCAAATGGTCGGACCCTTAATGTACAATATAGACAGTAACAAATGTTCACATATTTTGTGTCAAATTGTGTTAAATAAGTCCATGAAAGCAAATGCTTCTTGTATAATACTACAATTTTTGTTAAAAGTTCTATAAACAAGGACAAAAATGATCTAATAAAAGTAACCTAAAATACATTTCTGAAGGAGTTAAATACTTCATTCATCATTCGAAACATAGATTTTCAGATGATTAATGCAAACGAGGATTTAAATGAGTTTTCCGCTCTGGCTGGACCAAAAGATACCAAATCCTTTGGAAGTGTCACGGCTTGCTTCCAGCCGGTAGAGCTATATTTGCCCATTACACCCTCATTGGTGGATATGGCCTCAGCATTATAACGTGTCAACAAATTTGTAGTTGATTGTTTGGACGTGGGTCCTTTTGGACTGGCAGGACACTACAAACTGTAAAACAATATCCAAGATATATATATATATTTATTTATTTACTATATAAGTAATAGATGTAAATAACGTAGCGGTCACTACAATATAGCAAAGGTGAATGCAATCCATAATCATGAAGAAAGTACATGTATATGAATATGAAACAATGATTCCTTTTTATAAATTAATTACTGTTTAACTACGAAAATATATTACAATACATATTTCGAGTGTAATGAATGAGTAAAGTATCCAACTAACCTGTAAAACAATATCCAAGATATATATATATTTATTCATTTACTATATAAGTAATAGATGTAAATAATGTAGCGGTCACTACAATATAGCGAAGGCGAATGCGATGCATTCATCATAAACTCTACGGGTCACATGTTATGCTGCGTTTACACTTAGCCACGATATCTACGATGTCCACGATTTAAAGAAAAGCTCGGAGCTCCACGATTTATTGCACGGATTTTGTATTACTACGCTTTCGTACGCACTCAGTACGTTTTGTTACTACCTGCAGCGTTTTATTACGAAACCAACAAGATTCTGGTCGAGATCTGCCACGATTTTCATCACGTTCTCTCAAGTTCTCTTACGATTACCACGATATGCTATCACGCTTTGTCACGTTCTGTTTAGATCCCTCACGTTATCAAGTTTTGTTAAGCTCTCCTACGATTTATGGTCAGGATTTGATCAAGATTGTCACGTTTTGAGCACGATTGGAGTATAAATAGGAGTCATGGGTCATCCTCTCATTCTCTCCAGAGATTTCAAAGAGGAACGAGCTATGCATCAAAGAGCTTAGCAAAATGCTGAATTTGCATTTTTCGTGTATGCCTATAATAGTTACTCGTCGGCAGCAGCAACAAGGGACGGAATAGGGCAGGATATAGAAGAGAAATGAGAAGAAGAAATAGAAAGCCTAAGACCTGGTGGGTGAGACCATGGTTAAGTGGAAACTGAAGGCACCAACTGGGACAATACTCTCAACTTTTCACAGAACTCAGGTGTGAAGATGTCGGCTACAACGTCAACTATGTAAGGATGCCTGCAGATCTAGTGGAACTTAGAATCGTGTTTCCACGTTCACCAAGATCCACATACGATGGAGCATCAAGGTCTAATGCGCTACGTTAAGGTCTGTTAAGCTGCATTACGCTCTACAACGATTTCCACGTTCTATCACGCTCTCTCAAGATTTAAGATAAATCGGGATAATCGTGACTGTCAAAAATTTTGTCACGATCATCACGATTCCACCAAGTTCCCTCAGGATCACCACGATTCGATCCCACGAGCCCCCACGCTCACCACGCTTCTCTCAAATCGTGGACATCGTGGACATCGTGGCTAAGTGTTAACGCAGCATAATTAGTAAGAATTACTGTACTATAACGGGACATATAGATTGTATCGGATACAGATACGAAATGAGTATCGGAGGGTTGTCGGCGGTTATGGGACAGGTCGTATTTATTTCCCTTGGATCATTTATGTATTTAATAAAACGGGTAGTAATGGAATTAAAAACAACATGTCTGATTAATTAATTCTGTTTTATCGTATACTTTATTGTAAAATCACAAGTTAATATACAAATTAACGTGAGATAATTTGCCCTACAGCATAAGGAAGCATCGATTGTCTTGTGCTAATTCGTTTAAATACTTTGTGTATTTTTCCTGTCTGACGTGTTGGATTTATCAAATAATCGACAAACTCGCCTGTTGTTTATTGTTCGATTTACCATGCTTCAAAGTTCAGATGAGCATTTATCTAACAACTAGGATGATAGCCCGACTTAGTAACAAAACAAAAGCAGATATAAAAAACAATAATTTTTCTTAAGTATAGACTTAAAACTACACTGAATAAAAACAAATATATATACAACAAACAGCATATGGGGAACTAAACTGCAAAAGATTTCCATATTAACTGAATAACATATTCATAAAGAACATTATTTTACTTATCAAATAAATTCGAAAATGTAAAGAAATGATATCCATTATAATTTCAATAGTTATAATGCTTTAAAGTAGTTCACCGTTGGCATTTGGAGACGTGACGACAAAAACGTCGTGAAAGCAGCACGACGTCGTCATGCATGGTGTGTATATTACAAGTCAGTTTTGTGGCAAATTATGTATATCACTAACTTAACATTATGTATTTGATTATTGTGAGCACGTTTGAAGTAATTTTATTGAAAAATAACTTAACCGTGCGGTTTAATCACAGGCCTTTATACACATATATACTTGGGTGTTTTGGAATTTCGTTTGTCATTACAACACAGATAACATTTATTTGTAATACTATTTTATTCGTGTTAGATAAATGAATTACAATACGCATATATTTGTATCTTGTTTCAGCACGAACACATAAAAACAATAGCTTTCTAGGATGTTTAACTATTGTTATGCAATAGTTATATCGTGTCTCTAACACAGGGTTTCTCAAGGAATGGGCTGTATCAATATATTCTACTCTGAAAATAGAAAATAACATTCAGTTGGTTACACTGTTCAAAAGGGTCTTCAGGAATGTCGTTCAAATTACGTTAATAATGTTAACATAGCTTACGTCTTATATAAATATTTAAACAAATACTTCTTTCATCATTGCATATCACGAAATAGTAATTATTTGACATAGTAGTTATCGTCTGTCGAAATTTAGTTGTTGCTAAAATTATTTTATTAATATTCTTACTTATCATTTCTTGTTGTGGAACCATCTTATATTTGTATTTTTTTCTTTCATTTGTAGAACAAGGAAGCTTTATATGAGTGTTTGGGTCATGTATTATTTATCTTCTGAGATTCGAAACTTTAAGTCCTTTAATAATTGGTTTCATGCAGTGACCCTACTCAGGTATGATGTTTTATCTAAATATTCTTATTTACATCTGTTTACATCTGTTCATTTTATTATTCTAACGACATACTCTCAGTTGAAGTTGAATGCTGTACCTTCAATGAGGTGGGCACATTGTCCGCTATGTGTCCGCAAGCTTAGATGTATCTATATAATTATACGTAATGATCAGCACCGATTTCAGATAACACTAATTTTGCTGGTTCACTACATACAAAGTGAGATTTTTCTCAAGGGTCATTTAACGTTTATTGACATCAGTTTCATTAATAAGTCTTGAAACGAAAACGTTTTCTAAATAATATAAAAAATGCTGTTTTACTGATTCATTTGTATGAAGTTTTTCTTACAGTTCACATATGGTCCGCTCAATATCTTTTCAAGTATATGATTTATCTAACCCCTACATACTTTATATAACTTATATGCTGAGGTGTGTAAGTGTATCTACCTCTATTAACTTCCTATGTATGCGTAATCCGGAACTTTAATCTGTGACAAAAGGAAATATTAAAAATAGCTTTTCTTTTTCAAGCATTTGTTGCTTCCATACATAATACAAACACTTTGTTGGAAGAAATTTGAAATGCGTGAGGAAACAGTTGTGCTTCTACTCCAGAAATGCTTTAATTGACGTAAACAATATTTTTAATAACAAAATTTGACTAAATATTGTTTGCTATGATAATAGATTATATATTTTTCAACACGTTGTTCTTACTTTGAAAAACATTTATACATTTTTCACTAACATTGGAATGGAACAATCAAGAGAAAATAGTACTGAGTAAAATATACGAAAATACAGTCTAATTCAGTCAGTAAATGAAATCTTGTTTGAGTTTGAATATAATTGCATACACTTAAAATTGGTTATTGTATATTATTACTAGGCCATTGTCAAAATGTCAGGTCTCATTCTTAAGAAGATTACATTGATTATTGGTGGGTAATTTCATCAGGGTAACACCATTATCGAATGAAGCTAAAACTCTCCATTTTCTCTCCGATTTACCATGCTTCGTCGTATATTTGGTATATAAATCCTGTCAGACTTCTTCTTTCTCTTTACACGGATTGGTAGACGCTAAGCTGAGTGAAATTAGCTAATTTTCCCAACAAACCACGCTTAACGAGGGGCGCCGATCTGTAGGAAAGACACATGAGTCACGGCGTAGCATTAAATAGTTGAAAATGATAAAATGAATGTTTATTAACGCTATTAGTTGTAATTCTCCAATGTCCTGTAAGATTAAAGACGAGTAGTCCTCCTAATATATATTGTAAAGGTCTATCATCGTATCTTAAAATGATTTCCATGAGCTCATTATTCTTAATAATCACAGAAGTCAAACATAAAACGCTACACCATGTGAATTAATAGCTCCAGCGGAAATGATTTTCAGGTCTACGTGGATCTATATTGAATGGCATTAAAGACGGTACTTGTAAAATGAACAAACTTTTGATATTTTCTTTAAGACTGCACAAGATTTCTGCAAATTTTGAAAACAATAACAGTACCCTTGTTATATGCATTTGTATCTTCTCCATTTTAAACGTAGACTAGTCTGTAAACTGTCTTCCAAAAGCGGGGAGTTGGCTGGGTTCATCGAGCGTGACTAATTCTCTTGTTTGTTTTGTTGTGCTTTACGTTATTGCATTACTAGTATCATTTTTTCAAGAATATCATGTCAAATGTCATAAGCTGAAAACGGAAATCTTTGAACTTTTCTTCCTTTTCTTTGTGTTCTTTCTTTTCTTCTTCGTTTTCTTCTTCCTCTCCCCTTCTGTTTTTCTTTTAATGGTGTTTCATATAAGGATTTTGAAAATTTTAACATATATACTGTTTAAAAAAAATAAGATATATTGTACGGAAATAAGCAGTATAGTATGTTTGTACAGTGGCCTCTCATCTTTTGCAATTTACTATTAAAATCCTTTTCGGAAGACAATGTGTCAAACCGATTAGTCAGTCTTATTTACTTTCAGCATTTTGGAATGCATTTTATTTGAAACTGGATATATAAATAAAACATTTCTGTAAAGCATTACAGAATACAATGCGATTTTAGTACTTTAATCACCTAAAATGTTCCATTTTACAATACATTAAGAACATAAAAACTAAATAGCGTATAGACAAATTTTAGCAATTCTGCGGGTTTTTTTTACCAGCGTTATAAGTAGCGGACGAATTCCATTCAGCAGCAAAGCAATAATATGTTTATCATGGGTGGAAAAAGCTGAATAAATAAATCTCGATAATAATGCGCAATTAGACGCATTAATTTTTGTTCATGGCTAGACGCTAGCTTTCGCATTTGATAGGTTCTACAGATGATTCAGGTCTTTTGGGTATTTGTCTGTTTGATTGATCTAAAGGAATGTAGTTCTTCTACGAGTGTATAGCTTCATTGATGCAAATTGTACATGATTTTACCAGATGTTTTAAAGGCGCTCGCTACAGTTTTTCCGGACGGGTCGATATTTACCCCAACACCGTACCAGTTTTGGTTGTGTTTCTAATCGATGTAGCTCATTCGCAAATTATTGTATGTTCGCATGCATTTAATGTATAATATGTATAATATACTGACTAGAGGTTAGGGTAAGTATCACCATGGTTACAAAATATATACATTTAAAGTACTTTTAGTTCAAATTGCTTCAATCCGACATATACTGGAGTCTGTAATTTATACCGGTGTAATGAAGTATTTTGACCCCCATAGAATAATGACCCCCCGGTCATTATTCTGTAGAAAATGTGACTCCTTTCCTGTAAAATATTGACTCCCCTTATAAAAAACTGACTCCCTTTGAAAACTCTATAGAATAACTACCCCCTGGTCATTATTCTATAGAAAAACTGACCCCTCCAAGTAAAATACTGACTCCCTAAAGATGACTCCCTTCGAATCTCATAGAATAGCGATCCCGGTTATTATTCTATAGAAAAAGTGACTCCTTCCAAGTAAAATACTCACTGCCGAAATTACTACATTCGAACTCTCATACAATATCGATTCCCGGACATTATTCTATTTAGAAAAGTTACTCTTTCCATGTAAAATACCGGCTCCTAAAACGACTTTCGACGATAATATTTATTAAAAAGTGATCCCCACCAAACCAAACGAACAATTTTACTAGATCTACAACTCTAATACCCTCCATTGCCAATAGTTAACATTTTGATTGTACTACTACTACTACTACTGGTGCCGCTATTTCTATTGCTAATACTACATGTACTTCTTCTTCTTCTACTACTACTACTACTACTTCTACTACTACTACTACAACTGCTACTTCTGATACTACTATACCTGCTTCCACTAATACGTCTTGTACATCTACCTCTTCTTCTCCTGCTGCTGTTGTTGCTGTCACTTATTCCTCTGTTGCTGCTGCTGCTGCTACTGCAACTGCCACTACCACTGCCACTACTACTACTACTACTACTACTACTACTTTCTATTGTTGCCGCTACTGTACTTTACTGCCACTGCTAAGTATTGCAACTTCTATTAATACTAAGTTCTATGCTAGCAGTTTCTTGTGCAGTTTTCTTCTGAAAAATTACTTCATACCGAAGTTTGCAGGGATTATTGACACTGGTGTGTTTTGTGAACGTATTGTGAATTGTTATTTTCCTGAAAAAATGTATACACGAAGATACAGCGTCTAGAAATAGAATCCCTTTTCCCGTTGCGGAATGCTCTGATTTCTGTGTCAAGTGATGGTATCTGGGGCTAATGGTCAAACGGAAGGACGGACGGACAAGGGCAAATCTATATGCCCCCTCTCCCGAGTGGGGGCATAAAATGCAGCAATTAGGCCTAAGATACATGAGTTACCACTACATTTGACCAAATGACCGGGGGTCGCTTTTTTATGGGAGTCAATATTCTGTGTGAGGTTCAGTTTACTTCACGTGGGGGAGTCATAGTACTATGATCTGGAGGTCATAATACTATGACCGGGGGTCACTTTTTCTATAGAATAATGACCGGGGGGTCATTATTCTATGGGGGTCGAAATACTTCACTACACCGGCGCTCCAGCTCTGCTTTGAGTCACAGCTGTTTCTAATCCCGTACCGTACCCATACCGTCATCCGTATTCGTAAACTATAGGTTTTGTTCGGAGAAAGGCGGAAACTTTCATCGTTCTATGACATCAAGATGCTTCAGAAACACCTTAAAATCCGGTTATTAAGAAATCTGCCGTTTGATAATTTGATATATCTCTAAGTCATTTGCTCAAACATTGAAACAGTATTTCGTACCAACCTGCGTTGTATAAATGCCCGCCACATCCTACCTCGTTGTAATTTGATTTAAGCGAAATCTAATATGGTGACCTATCAATTTTCTTTTTGTTTTAGATTAGGTAGACATAACCAAAGGTATGTGCAGAGTGTGATTAAATTCTATATATATGAAACTCGATAAAATAGCAGAAGTACCAACTTAAAATTGACAAAAATATGCAAACAATAGCCCTTGGGTCTACTGAACAAGTATTCCTTTCTTTACAAAATCATTTTCTTTTGATTTCTCTGAGCATGTTTTAAATAGATATATTGTTTTCCGTTATAAAAATGCTTAGATAATCAAATTTATGCTGATAATTGTATTTTACTGAAATATATTTCAGGATTATAGAAATTTTGAAAAATGTTAAAAAAAGCACCATATCTAGGGGCAAATTAAATTGAAACAAAGCTGGTGACCTAGTATTTTTATTTCATTTTTCAATGCATCATAACATGATCTTTTAATACAAAACATTTCATCAAAATCTATTATTGAGAAGAAAAAAAAACGCAACTGTAGCGAGCGTCCTTAACAGACATAAAATCTTCAGCTCTATCGCGTAGAAACAATTACCATTTGTCATCACCATTCAAACAACATTCACCGTTTAAGAAAGCAGCTTCCAGCTCTAAGAGTTCACTTTTTTATAAATTAATTATAAAAGATTTAACTAAAATTGTTTTGTTTCTCGGCGATGATAACGCGCGTTTCTGTAACGTTACATACTGTAAAATCATTTCATTTCGTGGGCATAAAATTTCGTGGTTTTGGTCAAAACGGCAATTTCATGGGAATATGAATTCGTGGATTTCAACTTTTGAACATAAAATGAACTGGAATTCTACGTGTTCGTTAAGATTAAATTTCGTGGGTTGACTCAACCACTAAATCCACGAAAATTAGTCCCCCACGAATATTAATGATTTCACAGTATTTACAAAATATTAAAACATATTGGAGTGTACAAAAATGTGCTTTAACTAAAAAATAATTTATAGGAAAAAAGTGTTTGAACACTATTTATACACTCGGGCGGTTATACGTCGGGCGTAACAATTTTACGAGGGCGAAGCTCGAGTGAATTTACTTCGAACGGCGTATAACCGCCCGAGTGTATAAATAATGTTCAAACACGGTTTTGCTATAGATTGTTTCGATTCTAATATGTCTTTTATTATAAAATTTAGATCAAATATGATAGAACTGTTTCTTCGCGCATGCATGGTGCTCCCTTGATTATATATACACGCCTGGACCGGAAATGGTAATACGTCTTGCGGAAGAGTTCAATTTGGGCGAAAATGATGGCAAATTATTCCGCAAAGCGAATAATCAACTCAGTGTGTGTGTAAATTAATCAAGACAGTTGTGCAATGCGACATTTCGTTTTAAACATGATATTAAGTAAAATATTTGGTAAATTTTGAAAGGAATACATGGCGCTAAATATCACGTCGACGTAACGTCAACATAATATCGTTCTGAATATTTATGCATTGCTAATCATAATTATTAGAATAACATTTTGAAGAAGGTCCTTTGGAAGCATAGAACGCTTTCAGTTAAAATAAAAGTAGACTAGGTTCGATCGAGTTGTTCGATGTGAAACACATCTCACACCCCTAAGACCGGCTCAAACAGAATTCTATTATGATTCCAAAGGATAAAAAAATACAACAACACTGAGTCAAAGTACAAGGAGCTTTTTACATCCACCACATGGCACTTAAACCTAATTTAAACTTTGCCGTCTTATATAATAATAATGATAGAAAATGGATGATATGAAATGGCATATAATATCAACATAATATATTTGAAACATACTGAAAAGGATGTTGATAAACTTGAACTTGGATCATATGGGTTGGGGGTGGTTCCATCTGGTGGTTGTGCCCTTGTAAATGATAGCCTAAGTGGTATATTTATGTTTATTTGTTAATACCTGTAAATGGGATTATTTTGAGAGATCTGAAGCAATTTAGTCTTGTAGACATGGCAGGTCTTATTACCAACAAACTTTCTGACAATGCTTAATACCTTGGATGCAAGGCAAGCATAACATTTTATATTTCCTGTATTCAGGATGATTGGTATATAAAATTCTACGAGAGATGCCCAGTACGAATTTTAAAGAAAGTATTTGCAAACGATACCTTGAATGACACTCACGGTTTAGCCGTTTTAATATAAAACGTTGATTTATATATTCAGAAATATCGAAATATCTTGAAAGCACAGATTCCCATTGTTGATCATTCAAAAGCACAATGATAAGATTTCCGGCGTCATTGTATACTTGGCGAAGTTTTGTAAATTAGTTTTCACCACAAATGGCGCCTTTTTGACGTCTGTGGAAAATTCAAGGAAACTTTAAGTTGCATTTATTGCTTCCAAAGGATCATTTTATTTCAATTTCAATTTTATAGAGTTAAAATAACGATGAAAGAACATTTAAGGATGTTGGATCAATTTTTTTTCTACAGTAGAGTTTTTTCATACTCTGCGAGCTTAAAAAACATTAGTTTCTAAGACAATTCATAGCAGAAAAAGCACAGGACACCGCAATCATTTTTATTTAATAGGGCATTTTCTTCTTCCACTATTAATGGGGGTACTTTATAAAACATATAATATCCAACTAATTGTTATAAGGAGTTCAGATCTTACAGGTTACCATGAATATATGGTGATAGCAGTATTATGTAAGCATAAATGTCACAAACAAATCTCTTTCATTTTTACATGTTGACATAATTACCCCACCCACATTTTTAAATGGAAAAACGTATTTCAATCGACAAAAAAAATGTAGTTAAGATTTTAAAAACGTTTACTACTTCAATGGCACAAACAATTCTTAAAAATGGAAAGAAAAAAAGTTGGGGTCACTGTGCATCTAAGAGATATATGTGGATAAGGCTTTAATAATGATAAATTTTAATATTTTTAGCTCTTTCTATTTCAATTTAAACTGACTAGATAATACAAAGTGCTATGATGAAAACTTTTATTTCAGTTGTAGCTTGTTATTACACATATCAGTCAGAAAATATTAGAAACAAGCATGATCTACTTAAATAGATATTTGAAAATACCGACCCCTACCACCACTGTGCATTTTACGTCAGATTAAGGCAGATGCCGGTCAAAAGTAAGTGTGATTTTTTTTTGCAACAAGTAGAATCTGTTTGGTTAAATGGTGCGTTATGAGCCATATCTTGATTATGTAGCATTTATTTTCGGTATACATTTTGTTAGGAAGAAAAATTTAAAGATACATTTTTTCAAAATGGCGGATATCCTGAAAAACAAAAAATATGCACGTACATTCTTAAACATATAAATATCGGCTGCAATCTATTTGCAGGACATGAGTGACTAACACGATTAGATTAAGTGATTGTGCCCATTTTTGCAAAGTTACTTATCAAATAGAAACAACATTTGTTCGCATGTATATTTATAGTACGGGGGCCAGAAACGTCTACCAATCATACCCCCTAGACTTTTTTCATAGGTACCAAATTGTTCGGCAGGACCAACTCTTTCAAAATAACAAACGTTAGCATGAAAAAACTCTTTTGAACTATATTTGATTTCACTGTTTCTGTGACACCCGTTCATTTTTGGAAAGGACAACCATATAGAGGATAATCAGTCATGTTTTAGTCAGTTTTGGTGATAAAACAATGTAAATGGTATCAAAATGGAGCTGAGATATTGGCCTTTTAATAGCAGTATTTTTATGTTAATTAACTCATTGCATATTCATGAATATTATTGAGAATGTTACAAATTGACAAGATTTTATTAAAAAATAACAATTTCTAAAAACAGTTTTGATCTGGTCTTAAAGTCTCTCAGTGTTTTCTAAAATAATATTTTGTTAATCATATGGTCATTTTTTTTACTCCAATATAGGTATGCTTAGCTAATTTGCATAAAATGGACCAGTGCCACGCAGACATAGAGTAAACACTTAATTGAAGGAGGAATCATAATGTAACATACAATATACATGTTACGTTACCATTTCAACCTATTGTATTGCATCAATTATTTAGAAAATAGTCTAGCAACATAATTAATATTAGTTATTTTGTACTATAAGAACTCAAAACGTTTCTTTACTTGTCAGACATGAGACTTTTTTTTCGTAACACACTTTAAAATACGTTATCACTACCATTGTTTTTTATAAAGATATTTAAGATGAAATTGAAGTCATAATTATCACATACTGATTTATTTAAACTAAAAGGGGTACATTTTAAGACATTTTTCTTCTGTTAACTCAGAAATTGTCTAATAAATATATTTCAACATCCATGTCACTATTATTTTAGATGGAATTTCAATAAAACACACAATACTATCAATCTGTACATTTATATGATCATAAAACTTATATCTGCGGTCATTCCTGTGAGTAAAAAGCAGGTTTTATAAAACGTGTTTTTTGAATTTCACTAATAGTAGTGTTATAAGGAAATATATAAAACAAACCCAGATAGCTCAATTAGCTCAATAAGAAGAACATATATCTATGAATCATAGGGTCTTGAGACAAATATTTGGATGAGGCATTTACTCTCCATGACGGTTTGATAAAGACATCGTCATCGTCACTGAACCCATTCGACTTCCAACTGTTTGATACGGAGAACTTAGCATTACTTGTAGAGAACTGATTAGTTCTGGTACAGAATCCACCAACACTGGTTAGGTTAACTACTCAACGTTACATGACTTAGTTTCTGTTGCAAAGCGGTGCTAAACCAAACCTACCGTACAAAAGAAAATATGCAGCTATTTAAAGTAAGAACTTTAGATTTAAAACTTTTACCAGATTGTCAAAACTGTGATATTTTAGTAATAGCAAATCAAGATATCAGAAATATATTAACTTGGTAGATATGAATGAAGAAGACTATTGAAGTCATTTTGAAAGATTGAAATATATTTAACTTGATAGATATGAATGAAGAAGACTATTGTAGTCATTTTGAAACATTTACAAGAATGGAATGACGTAATGTACAAACTATTTTTTTAATATTTCTAATTGTACAGACAAAGACTAAAATGTACTATGTTGTGGAATATTCCGGGATGTACTGGAACATTAAGTAAAACACTAAGAGAAACGGTGCATCAGTCATAACAAATAAAGTTCGAATATCAGTTAGATTAGGTATCAATGGCTATGCTCAAGGCAGGACCTCTTTTTGTTAAAAGTCCAAACTGTACAAGAAACTTGACAGCATTTGTGATGATACAAATTGCTTCAGAATCAAAGTGTAATAAAAGGTCATTCATAGGAGATAAAGTAATTTGTGGATAGGTTATAATCTTCTTTTGTCAGTTGCGTTCCATTTTATAAGTAATATGATATACCAGTAATGCAATACATAATTCATAACAGATAACCAACACGAGAGCAAGTATGTTATAGTAGGTAGAATTAAAGTGAATATATCGTAGGTAGAATTAAAGTGAAAATATCGTAAGTCACATGTTAATTATTCTTGTAACACTGCTGCCTCAAACTGTGTGCAGTTCATATTTTTCAGATACTTGATCATGATTTTAGATTTTAGATAAAGATTTTAAACAATCCATTCAATTTTACTATAACAGAACACTGTTTAAGCTGTTTAAGCTAGTGCCTGAGGGTGTGAGGGCAGTTTCACATTTCACTACATCTAATGAACAGACACAATCAAATCAAGTCAGCTATCATTTTGCTTAGTGGTATTCTATTCTTCTAAAGGATCATCTTAAAAAATCTTTACTATCACAACAACAGTCTTTAAGTGCCATGCGATGGTTTTAAAAAGTCTCCTCATACTCGTATTCAGTGTTGTTAGATTTTCTGGTCCTTTGGGATCATGGAATCCAATCAACTTAACTATAACCGAATTCCGCTTAAACCGGTTCTAGGGAGAATACTTCTTATAAAAAGACTTGTTCCAACTGAGTCTGCTATTTAATTGTTTGGTTGCGTTCTTTGCTTCCAAAGGATCTTCTTAAAGATAAGATGTTTTTATCATTTCTATGGCAAAATGTAGGCACTCAGTATCTTCCTAAAAGTTTTGAATAGTATTAACGAGAAAACAATGGGCAGAACTTAACAAAATGGAATTTAGAGAGGGGGTCTGTGTTTACGGAGCCTGCATATCACAGAAACTGCCAAAGACAAAATTAAAGATTAAACTATCTAATGTTTGTTTTAGAGATGATCTTACATTTTTTCGTTTGTTTTCATACTTTTGTTATGATATTTCGTTGCTTTCTGTTCTTCCAAATGTATTTATAGATTTGATCATCCCTCAAAACAACATCAAGTGAAAAGTCGGGAGTGATATTTTTATTTCTACCTGAATAAATAAATAAATATGTAAAAAGATCCTTTGGAAGCAAAGAACCTCGCTTTGATTGAGTCTGTTCATAAAGCGTTAATTGTTTGTATAACACTCCTCATTCCCCCTAGCACCGGCTTGTGCGAAACTCTATTATTATATATAATAATAGTCAATTTGAATGCAATCCATGATCCCAAAGGGCAAGAAAGTATAACACCGCTGAATCCAAGTACGAGGTGACATTTTACAGCAGCCACATGGCACGTAAAGACTGCTGTTGTGACAGTAATACAACAATCTGTTGTAAGAAGATCATTTCGAAGGATAGAGCACAACAAAGCCTAAAGTAGAATCAGTTTGATCGAGTCTGTTTATGAGAGGTATTTGAAAACCTGCAATCGCATCTAGCATCTGCTTTGATATATAAACCTTTTATCAGTTAATTGAAACAGACTGCAGTCAAACCTATTTGCTCCAATCTTCTTTCACAGACTAAAGCTACAACACATGTATGAAAACAAAACAGTTGTTAAGGAAAAAGTGTTATAATGATGATTAGTTGGCGGGTAATTCGAAATAATTATTTGTCATTGTTAGATTATGAAAGATAATTAATTAAACTTTCATCACATTTCAGGTTCCTGCGAAAATGAGATTCCTGATATTTGTTACTTTACAAGCAGACAAGAGAGAGTGTCATTCAACTACAAAACCTACTGAAATTACATCCGCCACCGCGTACATAAGTAATAATGTTAAAATGCCTTAAAATTAACTTAAAACTTGATTAAGATGATTATTTTTTGTATTTTAATGGAAAGAAAACATGATTTACATAAAACACCATATACAATTTACCTTTCCAAGCATCCCACCAAACCTAAACCAATCAATCATGAAACTTACAAGTTAGTAGTTTACAATACAAGCTTTTCCTTAACTAGAAGTAACTCAAGTGAAATGACAATCACATGGAGATACAAGTACATAAGTTATGTAGGGTAGGCTTCACTGGTTCAGAATGTCTGTAGTAATTAAACTCAAATCTAAAGCTGTGAAGCTTGGGGTGCACTAAAAATTAGTTTGAACTCCCTATTTCTGCTACGAGGCGGTGACCGACTTTGGCATGTAACAATTGTGACACAGATGTAAAATAGTCATTTTGTTCTCTTTTAGCACACAATTTGTTTTTCTAAAATCGCGTTAAATCGTCGTTCTAGCGACTTATTCTAATTCCACGTGATATCAAAATTGAGCTACAATTTAAGTTTTTTAGTCTAATCAATTTATCAGTGCATAATTTTGTTTAATCGCATAACATATTTGTTCGTTTTAGTTTAAAACAATGTTTCTTGCATCCAGACCGCAAATCTCTTAGTAAAATAAAGTTACGTTAACATGGGCCAAGTTTTCTATTGCAAGTTGTTGCACTAGAACGGATGAGAAAGTCGTTTAACAGTAATATCGTTTTTGAAAAGAGGAACTAGTTTATGTGTGAGTAACTAGCATCCTATAAATATCAGTGACGGAGAAGTTTATTGCGAGGAATTAAATCATCTTGCAACTGCACACATCAAACATATAGATAAATTGCAGGAATGTCCATTTGTCATAAATGTTTGACTCCTACTGGCAATCGGCTCTGTAAAGATGTCATGAAATATGGAAGAAAATGAAAAATGCTTGAAAATTAATCATCTTTTTGACCGTTTTAATCAAAATATTTGCAGATTTATAGTGTCTGAAATGTCGTATTGGTTTCAATGGTTAAATTAAAACATGTGCAGATGAAAAAACAAGCGCAGGAAATCGTTTCAAAATATCAAGCTTGGTACAATAAATTCTACGTAGTCCATTAAACAAATATCAACTTTGTTTACACCTACTATAACTCATATTTCAGTCATCTTCTTCACAAAGATCAACAATTCTCAGTTTTGAGAATTCCAAAGCTAAATCATTCAGTCGATTTGCATTTCAGTTTGCAATTATTTATTCGAAATCTTGGTATCCACTGATATGGTCAGTCTCAAAATGATCTTAGTCCGCGGACAGAAGAAAAGAATACGTACAAAAATCATTATTTCTTCGGGTCATGGTGTAATTGCACCTCATTCACTCATCATTAATCACTGTTAATCAAAGTCATATACAGTGTTACAATAATACATAAGTAGGATCAAAAGCATAACAATTCAATCCACCTATTACATTTGTTATGACGGAAATGTTTAGTCAAACTCTTATGGTAACGGCAAAACAACATATTTCGTAATGAACAGTAAGGAATTTGCTACTCCAAGTATCAAATACCTTAACGCGAAAATCTAATCCCTTAAAATGAGTTTTAATACATACCAAAATTTATGACAAGAGGGGTGATTTTATTTTTAGTATTGTAAATTTTCCCCATTTGGATGGGGATGTACCTCAGGCTACATCTTATGGGGTATATATTTCTCAATTAATTCGGTTTGCCAGAGCGTGTAGTCATGTCAAGCATTTCAATGAACGTAATCAATATATTACAAGTAAACTTCTTCAGCAAGGCTACCGTTATTACAAATTGCGTAAATATTTTACTAAATTTTATTATCGCAATTCTGATTTAGTTTTGAACTTCAATAGTAATTTAAAGACACTTCTGCGAGAAGGTATTTCTAAACCCGTTTTTTATGGGGATGTGGTTTACAAACTTCGTAAGATCTTGGGTCATGGTAATTTTCCAAATGTATTTGAAAAGATTATCAAACGTTTTATTAAAAGAGGTTACGACCCAACTGTTTTGAGACATACCGCATGTTTAGTGTTCAACCCGTTTACAGTTGGACACTACGCTTCCCTCTTTGATTGCGTCTGACGGACGAGGGGGAGGACTCTATGATGAGCAGTTTTTAAATCCTACCAGGACTGAACTGTTTTGATATTTGTCTTCTGGCCTGTTTCGTCGGGCCCTTAAGGGTGTTTCTCTTGTTGCTCTGTCTTTTGAAAAGGCATTGAGTACATATGTTTTTGGTTCTTAAGGTTTGCTTTTTATATATTTATACACGAGCATTTTTGTGTTTTACATGCCATGCCTTTTTGTTTCCATTACGTGTGTTAGAGATTCACCTGGAGGGGATTACTTTTATTTACACTGTCCCATGTCTTTGGAACATGGTGGGGGTAAGAGTGAGGTTGGGTGCGCATCATAAACCGGTTTAAGCTCCCCAGTGGTGTTTTTGCCACTGACCGTTCCAAGGCGGTGCCCCACTGTGTTCCTTTGTTTGTTCGTTTTGTCCTTGTGTGTTGACTTTGTGTGCGCGCGTGTGTGTATGCTTATTGTTCGTCTTGTCCTTATGTGTTGGCTTTGGGTGTGTGTGTGTGTTGTTCGTTTTGTCTTGATGTGTAAGCTTTGAGTGTGTGTGTGGTGCACGCGTTTGCGTGCTGGGGGGTTCGTTTTGAGGAGGCTGCGCTTTTGGTGCGTGGCACTCCCTGTTTGATATTTTTCTTTGTTCTAATTGGCTCATAAGAAATATATTTGTGACACTCCCCTGTAAAGAGTGTCCATCATATCTCAAAAGTAGTAAAATATGACGTATGATACCGTGCATATGAACGAGCGTAATCACTGTTTCGTTTTATCAAATGAAATAATATATTATATTTATATAATTTGCTTCATAATTGTAAATCGTAAAAGTTCGAACCGAATTTCTGTACAAAATGTTGTTTTATCGAAGATAAACGGTGAACCTCATTTCATTTTTAAGGCAGAAGTAAGAAATTTAACTGAATTTGACATCACGTAATAAACATACGCCACTCATTTTTGGAAGAAGAACAGTATTGTCTTCACATATAATCCCTCCTTAAAGACACAGACCTCCATGTTGTACCAGAACAAAAGGAAGAAATTGTTTAGATATTAGAAAATTTTAGCTATAGGCCTTACTGAAAGATTATTGATTTAACTAATTTTTCCATTCAAAATTGAAAAGCGTTTGTAACGGGGTACCGTGGGTAAACTGTCTTCTATATAAGGACAGAGTTAAGCACATGTTCATCAGAGATGTTTTGGACAAGGCAGCAGGAAAAAATGTATTGCCGCGGCGACACGGGTTCGATTCACCACCCGGACATGTTTTTCTTCTTGATTTGACATATTCAAGATAGTTTAGAAACAAAAGCTCATGTACTTATGTTTACAATATGAAAAATCTTCAATTTTAAAGAAAGATCACTCTTAGCTAAAAACTGGAGGTCAGTACCTTTAAAACAAATAAGAATATCCAAACCGGAAAACCTACGTTCCAATATAGAAAATCCCTTAAAACAAATACCTATCACAGTGCAGACATGGATATGTACATCATAAATATATACAGCTTCGTTCACTTATTAATATAGCCAATAAAACCTTGGAATATTTCAGAATGAATTGCACTCAACAACCATCATATAGGAGCAATCGACAAATTCACAACGAGAAATAGTAAATGCTAAGAAATTTTTTCTTTTTTGTTGGAATTTAACGTCGCAACGACACAATTATAGGCCATATGGCAACTTTCCAGCTTTGATGGTGGAGGCAGACTCCAGGTGCCCCTTTGTGCATTATTTCATCATGGGGACGGGGGGGGGGGGGGGGTTGCATCTGGGTAAAACCACCGACCTTCCGTAAGCCAGCTGAATGACTTCCTTACGTGAAAAGTTCAACGCCCCGAGTGAGGCTCGAACCCACATCGGTGAGAGGTAAGTGATTCAAAGTCAGCAACCGTAACCACTCGGCCACAGAGGCCCCGCTAAGAAAGCCAACATTTCTACAAAAGCGACACTTTGTAAACGTCTTTATGATATCTTTTTGTAATAATAAACTGAATCCTGCCTTTTAATTGAACGTATGTCCGTCTTTCAAAGGCCAAAATTGTTAATGGGCTACTTTTATTGATTCGTAGAAATTAAAAATGTAAAGTGGATGCATCGAACTATTCATATATTGTAGAAACTTGAATATATATTACCATTCATGTATGAACTACCCTTACCTCTAGAGCTAACCAAGGTTTATTTATATGTATCGTGTTTTTCCTGGTAACTTCACGTTCATGTAGAGTATGCCTTTATTATTCTAGCACATATGCTAAAACTGGGTCGAAAACCTTCCAGATTTAAACATGGTCAAAATCTTGATATTTCAAGAGCGGTAAAAATGCTGCCCGATCATCTCTCTAGGGTTACCGGTGAGCTACACAAGGTACATAATATTGACATAACCTATACATCTACGTATACTACGGTAGTAAGTAACTCAAACTGGGTCGGAAACGTTCCAGATTTAAATATGGTTAAAATATTGATATTTCAAGAATGGAGCAAATGCTAATCGATCATCTAATTTTACCCACTAGGGTTACCAGGGGTTACACAAGGTACCTAATATTGACATAACCTATACATCTACGTAAATTGTATTAGTTAGTGGCACAAAATTTCGGTTCAATAGTCGAAATATTGACATGGTATTTCAAAAACGCAACTAGAAATTTCGGCTAAAGTTGTTCGAACTTTCGAGACACGAATAAAAACACCTGACATTTATACTCTTTTGCAGTTTTCCTTGTATAACCAGGTAAAATGACATGATACAAGAATCTGACCCTATCATTACATTTCGGAAGCTGATAATGTTTTGAAGAAATCTAGTTTTATAATTCGATTGCTGTGTTGTTGCACAGAGATATAAGGATACATTTGAATAGCTTGGCGCTCAGCATTAAGAGCGTAGTGCTAGGACTGGTCAGCCTGGTGTCAGTATAATGTGACTGGGTAGGTATCATGTCACGTGTCTACGGCGTGATATTCCAGTGAGGCAGCACTATAAAGTTGGGCATTGTGCTCACTGCTACAAGTAGACACCGTCGTTTATTTGACTGAGAAATTGTTAAAAAAAGACGTTAAACCCGAACACAAACAACAAAAACAAAACATTTGAATACTTCTGACTGTGTCTAAAACATACATACATCTATATACCTGTACGTACTATTTATTTCACACAAAAAACACAACGTTTTACTGATACATTCTGTTATACAATTCTACGAAAATATATCCAATAATCAATCCAATAAACAGGCGATATAATGATAAATACATAATACTGAAGATAACAAGATTTCGCATATCATGTCATATTGTAATTATAATAAGTGAATAATTGCACTAACGACTTGCACCATCCTTTTTCTGCAATGTCATTCAGTACCTAGTGCTAAATATCAATCAAAATTAACGATTATCGTTGTCAGTTGTGGTGTTTATGTTTTACAAATGTACTGGTAACGTGCAGACAGCAAACATATTAAACAGGGTGTTCATACCAATTTTTATGCACTGTTTCTATTTTTCAAGTTACTGAACTGTTGAATAAATCATGGACTAATTTCCAATTTTCTTCGACCTTTGGAATCATGCGGTAAAATATCTCTGCCCGGTATAGAAGGACAATGTAAATCTTTCAGATAACATTTGAATTAACTTGTTAATTTATCGAAGAAACACTCGAGGCTTTCGCTTGACAACACTGTTTTTATCTTGAAGCTATTACCAAAAAATAAATGGCATATTATTTATCATTTGTATTAAGTTAAACACTAAAGAATTAAGTATATTGTCATTCTGATATATCATCAATACAACGGACACTATTCTAATGAAATCATGCACAAAACTGTTGAAAGGAAGACAAAATATTGCCGTAAAATAGCGTTGTTTTTTCGTAACAGTTTAAAATCAGGATAATATTTTTCATGTTTTGTTGTAAATTCCTGTTAACAAATGAAACACGGGTTTAATACAAATATTATTTCATGATATTAATTTTCATAAAGTTTTCATAAAACTGTTTTATGTTTCAATTTTGTAAATAAAATCTGAAAAGTAGATCCCTCGGAAGCACCGAGAACAAGGCAAACAGTGAAAATTGCAGACTCGGTTTGATCGAGTCTGTTCATGAGCAGTAATGGAAAATGCAACACTGCCCACGCCCCATAGCACCGGCTTAATCAGCATTCAATCTTCAAATCTAAATGAGTTGAAATCAATGATCCCGAAGGACCAGAAAATATAACAACACTCGGATGAAGTCGGGGCGATTTTTTCGGCCGCCACACAGCACTTAACACCCGCTGTTCTGAAGTAAATATCTGAAAAGTAGATCCCTCGGAAGCACCGAGAACAAGGCAAACAGTGAAAATTGCAGACTCGGTTTGATTGCAGTAATGGAAAATGCAACACTGCCCACGCCCCCTAGCACCGGCATAAGGAGTATTCAATCTTCAAATCTAAATGAGTTGAAATCAATGATCCCGAAGGACCAGAAAATATAACAACACTCAGATGAAGTCGGAGCAACTTTTTACGGCCGCCACACAGCACTTAACATCCGCTGTTGTGAAGTAAATAAAATCTGAAAAGTAGATCCCTCGGAAGCACCGAGGACAAGGCAAACAGTAAAAATTGCAGACTCGGTTTGATTGCAGTAATGGAAAATGCAACACTGCCCACGCCCCTAGCACCGGCTTAAGCAGTATTCAATCTTCAAATCTATATGAGTTGAAATCAATGATCCCGAAGGACCAGAAAATATAACAACACTCAGATGAATTCGGGGCGATTTTTAATGGCCGCCACACAGCACTTATCACCCGCAGTTGTGAAGTAAATAAAATCTGAAAAGTAGATCCCTCGGAAGCTTCGAGAACAAGGCAAACAGTGTAAGTCGGATTTATAAAACAAATGTAATTCAACTCTTTTTGAAATTAATTTTAATTTGTACAGCTGAGATGAAATACAATAGTTTTGGTGCCAGTCTATTGACACTTTGGCGGACCAGATGTGAAAGAAAAATGTATGAGAGTACTAACATCTGCTCCCATATATGGCAATTAGGAACAAATTTTGCAGTCAAGAAACATGGTATTTTCATAACAGTTTACAACTGAAACAGTTTTTAAAAAATATTTTGTTGCTAAATTCTTTTAACAACTGAAACAAAAGTTATATGCAGGCTCCACAACCTTAGATCCCCTTTCTAATTTCCAGTTTGTTTAGTTGCCCATTGCTTTCTCATTTAGGGCAAACAAACCCATTATTTTAAGTGAGGACCATACGCCGCCTTTCATGGAATTACACGCGTGTATCATTGAAGGTTCTATGTGCACCGCCGTATGAATGCATCTGCGGATATTTCTGAATTGAGTTTTGTACTTGTAGCATGTGTAAATGTTGAGTTCTGCTCAACCCGGGGCTAGAGGGCGTGGACGGTAGCATGCATTTCCAATACCGTCCATGAACAGGCTCAATCAAACCGAGCCTGCAACATTTTCGTTTTTGTCGTGTTGAGCGACCAGTGGAGTGTCCAAATGATTTTATATTCATTTTCGTAAAATAGTAAAGAACCTGTTACAATTTAACTTTTTAAATCGGATTTATAAACCAAATGTGATTAAACATGTTTTGGAAATTAAATTTGATGTAATATAATAGTTGTGACGTCAGTCATTAGACATTTTGGTTGACCAGTTGTCAAAAAATATGTAAAAGTGTATCAATATTTAGGGAACAAGCTGTTAATAGTTAATATTTCCCCTGTATCAATCAAAACTAAACTACGATTGTCAAGGTTCATCAAATGTTTGTTAAATAAATCCTGTCAGTCTTCTTGTTTCTATCTCAGAACACATCTTTAGAGAAAATGCTAGACGCTGAAACAAATTAAGTTATTTTCCAACAAAACACGCTTAACGAGGGGCGCCGGTCTTTAGAAAAGACATATAAACAACACTGTACCATAAAATCATGGTAAATTAGAATATGAATGTATATTAAATGCTGTACGTTGTTATTCTCAAAGTTCCTGGCAGATCAAACACGATATTGATAATATATACCATAAATGCCTCTCATGGAATATTTGCATGATATATGTAAGCTCATCATTCATGATAAATACGAAAGACATACAAAATAATGACTCTTACATTGGACGTATAATAAGCAAACATTTCAGATTGTACTGCATCATATGTCATTGGTAATGATACCTTGTTAGCTATAATGAAAGAATGGCTACATTTTCTGAAAGAGACTGATGACAAGTGCTAAAATTTCGTACTTTTGAAAATGTAGATATGACTGATTGAGAAACAAAACGAAGAAAGACATAGATAGTTAAAATGCATAAGTGATGTTGACTTTTTCTCTGAATCTTACGACACAAATTGAAGGCTGACGTCCAACAAACCAAAAAAAGCATATAGCAAAAAGCAATTATTGTAGGGGACATTTTATACGTCCAATATTAAACAAAAGGCTTCAATTTCCGAAAATAAACGTATCATTCTTAAACTATTACCTGACACATATTTCTACACATAATTATTATTACCAACAGTATCAAAACTGAAAAGGCTCATTTACTTATGGAAACTGAAGCCTTCTGTTTATGGGCAGATATAAATTATACAGAATGAATATTCATGGCAGGTAATATACGTATATTACCACTCATTGCAGAGAGAATATTCATGTCAAGGGATATATTTTTAATTCTTTTACACTGCAGAGAGAATACGCATGTCAGGTGACATATGTATAACACCAAATATTGCATGAATAATAGTTATATCCTGTTATATATGCATTAGGTCATACACTTTAAATATTATACATAGGAATCTCTCAGGCTAATAACAGAAATAAAAAAATATATATTATTGGCATTAGTTGTTTCCTAAATGCATTACCCTTCTAACACAAATCAAACATTACTGTATAAATTGGAAATTTATTTATAATGGATTCTAACGCTTTTTAGATTTTCTTTTATATAAACAAAGAAGGATTTTACCGTGTTCAGATGTCTCGTAATTAATCACTTAGGCCTTTGGCCTTCGTGATTAGATTACTACGCATCTGAACTCAAAACCATGTTTTATTTGCCAACAGAGCACGCAAAAAAACTAAAATCTATTTCCCAAATCTATTATGAAATCACAATGCATCAATTGTGTAACGATCTATATGAAACACTGTAATCAATAAAATTGTAAACAAGTGAGTATGTTTATAAACAGTGATTTAGAGTCGTTGACTATATTTAATTTTGAGTGGGCATGTATGCTGTTTTGCTCTACAAAGAAAATTCACAATACAGAAAATGTTGCAAAAGTGTGCAAATTAAGTACAGAAATCTTCTGATGTAACTACACTGTGAATCTAAGGCACATTTCTGGTGAAATATTGGAATACTGCATCCTGACGTGTTAATCACATTACTTTTTGTGGCATTGTTCTGTGGTCAGAAATAAATGTCATTCTAGATTGTGCGTTATGTATAGTTATATATATTCATTAATTTTGTTTGGTATAAAGTTGTTTGTTTTGTTAATTTTGTTGGGTTTAAATTTACACCAAAAGATATTAAGGGGTCATACGGTAACTTTGCAAACTTTGATGGTGGAGGATGACCTTAAGGGAAGAGCATTATTTCAGACACAAAGAATTCTACCAATCAAATGGGGTTTCCAACCAAAACTGATAGGGCAGGGTACTCGATGACAACGACCTTGAACATTTGGCCAAAATGGCCCCTTGATTTAGGTTACTGAGACCGTGTCGTTTGTGCTGGGATATACGTAAATAAAATCAGTGGAAATCTTTTCATGGTTGATATTATTTTATTATGGTAAGACGTTATATTACCCAATCTAATATTCACATATATTTTGGTGAGATACCAACGTTCTTCGAAAATTTTACTGGCGCATTATAATTTCCTTCCAAATTAAGCTCAGGTCGTAAATAATGTATTTTAGTGAGGTTGTGAGGTTGTGAGGCATATTTGAATACTTTTATGAATCTTAATATTTACAATATGTATTGTCAATACATATTGTAAATAGTAAGATTCATAAAAGTATTCAAATATATATAGAACCGGCTACGTAGACCTTTGGACTAGGTAGCCGGAACCGGCTACCTAGCCACTGCCTATTAAATTATTCAATAGTATCTTTATGGTATATTTCTAATCAAGAAAACTTTCAAGACAGAAATAATGTATGCAAACATAAAACAAACTGCATGTATTTATAAATGATAAGCATGTTATATAGACAAACAGGTATTAATATTTTTCCTGACATTCAGATTCATTGCAAATCTTTCTGTAGTACCTTACAATGTAGACATTACAACAAAAACCATGGAAATCTACCTTATGATTTTCGTAGACAAAGGTACGCAACGCGCAAAATGCACCCTGCCCCTTTTTAGCAGCACCCTGCCCTTTTTAGAGGTCTAGAAAAATCCCTATTTGTTACTGTGAACGTTTATATAAATTTGTATAGTACCTTCTTGTCATATGGCCGTGTGCATACTTTTATGATACATATTTATATTAATATTTTTTTCTTAATATCTTTATCATTTATCAGTTCCGCAAAGGAACGGTCAGTGGCATCACTGATCATAAGGGTTATTGCACATTTCATTACTTTAGAATCAACATCATTTACTTTGCTGAATTGTTTGCCTTTCATATTTATCACAGTGCGAAACCAAACAGTTCGTTCAATGTTATTTTTAAGAGAATTTCATTTAATCCGTAACTAAGGTGGGGGTGTGAAGGGTGCTGCATATTTCATTATCTATCATAAATGGACTGGTAAGCGGAAGTTACAAGTGTTATGTTATCATTTTTTCTGTTCGAAGAATCACCTTTCTACATCAGATCTTTATCAGCTGGAAAATAATTCACAAACTGTATGTCAATAAACATAAGATAAAAACTTCAAGCAGTTCCATTAAATTAAATAACAAAAAATTCCTACTGGTTAATTGAAATTTTTCGGCGACGGCGTCTAAATTCGTTTTCGTTACCTATGCCACGTGACTTCAGTTTGCAAATCAAACTACTTGATAACGCATTATAGATAATTTATCAAAATGGAAGATTTATGCAACACTCTGCCTGATTGGACGAGAGTGTCAATTTCTTTCACTCTGTTGATTGTGCTACGCTGAGTGAAATGTAGACAAAGCGTTTATCCTAAACGACGCTGTTCACAGTTTTAAAGCTAACTTTGGCTCAGTATATTTAGCAAGAATATTGATATATATCTCAAAATGATAAGTAAGTTTAATAAATATGATAAAAACCTGTTCAAATAATTAAAGAAAGAGCTGAATACGGTCTGCGTATCACATGAATAAGGGTGTGATAAGAGTCTTTTATGTAGAGAAGTGCTTTTTAAAAGAGTTTTCTTGTTACAATTGTCGTCTATATATGAAAAGGTTTCTTGCTTTTGTGACTTATTCAGATTGCATATTAAAATAAGTACTTGTTTGCTTTGATATATTTGTTATAAATTATTTAACTGATTTATTATATATAAATATTTTTCTTTAGTATGGTATGCAAATATTGAACTCAGTTGAAATCTGTTTTATTATATATATGCTATATAATGACTGAATCTCATTACACTGAAATGAAGGTACGCTGCATACAGTTTATCTATGTGATATGACTACGGTCTAACTTTGCATATAAAACAGAAATATTGAAATAATTACACTCGTATGTTTTGCTTGACCTTCACTTTTTATAAGTGTGACGTCATTGTCCAAAGATTCATGAATAGCGAATATGCATTTGTCAAAGTAGGATCAGTTGGCCTATTTTAGAAATAAATAAAGATAATAAATAAAAAAATCCTTTAATTGATTTTTTCTCATGTATTCTAATCAAACTTGATTTGTAGCATCTTTATTAGGCCCGCAGCCAACTTTGTTCAGCTGGGACATTTAACCCCTTTAGGGGCTGCTAGAGCTAAAACTAGAAATGTCTTTATACAGCGTCTCATGAACAGCTTGGTGGATCTTTGTCATACTTGGTCTGGATCATCATTATAAGGTCCTCTTCCAAATTTATTTATATGGGAACTTGGGCCCTGTTAGGGACCACTATAGCTAAAAGTAGATATGCCTTTCTTCGCATTAACCATTAAATTTAATGGATTTTTATCAAACTCGATGTGTAACAATATCGTAAGGTCTCCTGCTATTTTGTTACAAATGGGGATAGGGACTAATTTAGCTAAAAATATAAACACGTTTAATGACCTCTTCTCATGAACCGCTTCATGAATCTTCATCAAACTACTGCTGTAATTATTCGTCTAAGGATAAACGAAACAAAATTGCAACCCTAAGAAACCTTTGCGAAAAATTAAAAGAGAACCATTTAAATTGTTAAAGTGCGGTGTTTAGTTTTGCAATTTTCAAAATGTTAGATGAAAGATGAATGTTAGATGAAAAATTCATAAATTTCTTTCCTTATTACAATTCGCCGAGCATCATTTTTAAAGATATTTCTTGTTATGTATACTTTCACATAAATAAGAAGCGTCCACCCAATGAGGACTATAAAATCAAATTTCATCCATCCGATTGTACATTTTCGTTCATCTAGTTTTACCCTTGTAAAGGATTTAAAGATTTAACTCATCACTGGTAACAGAAATTTTTAGTTGAAAATACGTACTTTTAAATGAATATTCTGCTCTTTTGGACTAGAACGATTGGAGAAATAAATATGAACTGTAAATCACCACTCATTCAGTTTTACCATTTTGAAGGAGTGAAAAATTTAATTCATCTTTTGGGTTGGAAAAAGAAAAAGGGTCTTTCACTAAATACCATTCTTGTGATATCTGCTAAAACATCAAGGACATCTATCAATTAGGAATAACTGATTTGCAAGAACGAAGCATCTCAAACGCATGTATGAATGGATATGATACTAGAGGTGTACTGGTCAGGAACCCAGGCAATCCATGCGTGTATCAGTGCTATACACTGGGCACGTTAAAGAACCAGGCTGTCTATTCGCAACGAGCTAGGCTAAGTTAGCCGGACAAGCCTGTATCTGATTTCTGATCTCTCTGTCGTGGGGGCTTTGTCTCACTCTGTCCCTCTGGTCAGATCGCTCTGTGTCTGTACTAGTAGAGGATGAATTATGCGCCCTGTGTGGCTGCATTTGAACTATGTAAAGCGCCTTTGAACGTGAAATTGATCATGAAAAGGGCGCTATATAAATCTGGTATTATAATAATAATAATAATAATAATAATAATGTCTTCTTACATCTTTATGAATTTGTAAATTGATTAACAGTGAAGACTATCTAAGATGCTGGAAATTTAATATAAAGAGCAGCAATAACATTGCTCATACTGGAGATCGTCAATATATTACATCAAGAAATATAAAATAACATTTTATTAACTTTAAAAAATCAGAACTATTACATCATAAAATATCTAATACGTAATTCAATTAAAATATAAACAGATCAGTGAGAATATATCAGAAACAGGTTTATGAATATACAGATAACTATTTAAAATACTTGTCTTAAACGCCGGTCTACAGCTTGTCTGTGAAGGATTACTTGCAAGTAGTGAATATCACTTTCAAACCTATGTAAATGCTAATACAGCAAGCGATAATCTAATTCAGTCATAAACTTGTCCACATTTAATAGCATATTCCAAGATTGATTTCTTAAATCGCATCTTTGATGCAACAAAATTTCCCAGATATTCAACTGCAATCGTTCCACCTGATTAAGCAGACCTAACTGGTATCGATAACGCTTATATAACATTTTGAATGACATTGTTTGGCATTCAGTTTCTTTCAGTTCTCTGAAAGACGTGTTTGATTATAGATTTAACATTGTCTAAATATTTTAAGGTTTTCTATGAGCCTATTTCCCTATAAATATTTATCAGCCGAAAGGAATTTGTTTATAAGACTGCCAAATTCCTTTCTCTAATCAATTAGGTCCTGGATTAAATTGTCTGGATAGTTATGTGCATCATGAGTCTCAATTATGCATTTCATAAATTAGTTTATTCATCGAAGACAAGCCCGCCCATTTGACTCAGTAGGGAGAGCGCAGATCTACGGATCGCAGGGTCGTGAGTTCGATCTCCGTGCGAGATGCATGTTCCCCATGACGATTTGATAAAGACAATCATTCGTCCTCCACCTCTGATTCCTTAGGGGAAGTTTGCAGTTACTTGCGGAGAACAGGTTTATACCTGTATAGAATCCAGGAACACTGGTTAGGTTAACTGTCTGCCGTTGAAATACTGTTGAAAAACGGCGTTAAACCCATATAAGAGGACCAAATGGTCGTAGGTCGCTCACCTTAGGAATATCTGGAATCTTGCTGAAAGTGTGACTAAAGAAACTGTTCTCTATTTTTTCTTTTTTTTTTAAAGAAAGAAACAGAAAGGAATCATTCCAGCTGCGGCATCCTTAATCTTTACCCAGGGGACTTTAAAAACTATTACTATTATCTACTCCATTTCACAAAACTCATCCATATACGACTCAACGCAAGTAGAAACCGCACACGCCCCTCTCTATCATTTAAAATAATGTTATATCTTTATACATTATTAAGATTGTGATCTACAATTTGAGGGGGTTCACTGTCGATTCAGTTCATTGGTAAGGGCAGGATGACGGTATCAGTTTGGAGTAAAATTTTGTATTTACAGCGCAAATGTTTCTATACGTTGCATATGAAACATATAATTTATGGTACTACTTAATTTCTTTCAGCTTTCATAAAACTCATCCGTATACGACTCCACGCAACTAGGATCCGTACACGATATTACAACAAAGAAAAATATCAAACAGGGAATGCCACGCACCAAAAGCGCAGCCTCCTCAAAACGAACCCCCAGCACGCAAACGCGTGCACCACACACACACACACACACACTCAAAAGCTTACACATCAGGACAAAACGAACAACACACACACACACACTCAAAGCCAACACAGAAGGAGAAGACGAACAATAAGCATACACACACGCGCGCACACAAAGTCAACATACAAGGACAAGCCTTAGTAATATCGTGCCAATATGACTTATGTGATTGTTCCTCTTTATCATGTAAAATATATCTTTCTACAATTTGAGTGGCTAGAGGAAGATGACGGTATAAATATGGAGTAATATTTAATATTTACAGAGCAAATGTTACTCTACGTTGCATATGAAAATATATGGTTCTGTGTAAATTTTTTTTCAGCTTTCACAAAACTCATCCGTATAGGACTAAACGCAGATGAGAACCTCTCATGATATAACGAGCCTTTGTAATATCGGGATACTAGACCTATGTTTTTGTCTTTATCTGGCATTAAAAATACATTTGTGTATTAAGTTTTTAATCTACAATTTGAGGGGCTTTACTGCTGAATCGGTTTAGTGGTTAGGGTAGGATGACGGTATAAATTTGGAGTGAAAATTGAAATTTTACATCGCAAATGTTAATATGCCTGGCATCTAAAATATATTTTGCGCTGGTTGAATAGATTCAAATATAAAATCAGAAGTTTTACTGTGTATTATACTTCAATATCTTAGCAAGTAACTTAACAAAATGCACGTGTAAGCTGTTCTCTGTCACTGGACATATGACACAATGGCAATATACGAAATGTGTAACATTCTACACACTTTATAGAAGCATATAGGAGCTTTTCTATATACAACATGTTAACATTCTAATTAGTTTCTGTTCTATTTCATTGTGTCATAAGATCACAGATCGACTTTGCAGCTTTACTTCTTTCGAGCTTTAGCTGACAAATGTATTACTATTTACATTGACTGCTTCAGCCAAGCCTTCAAATAAATGTTTTAACCACGGCCATTTCTGTGCATAAAGTAAATATTTTTCACCATTTTAATGCTCCAGAATAAAACGCGCTCATCGAAATGCATACTTACAAAAATTAAATTCATCAATAACTAATAAGATGTATGTGTCTTTAAAATACATCTCAGATAAACAGGATTGCCCAACACTACGAAAACTGGGACTTGCCAATTTTAGTTGGGCATTGATTCTTCAAAATCAGCAATATAATACACTAATTATAGATTGTGTTGCATTTCATTGCATGTCAAACTCATTCATTTTCATTTTCAGGTATCTGAAGCTGGTGAATTGAGCTATTGCGCAATATACGTCAATAAAGAGTGAAATTCTAGAAAGTAAACGAACCGGTGATTCCAAAATGCCTTGATAATGCACAAAAAGCAGCATATTATATGTTGTATATTACCCATACAAGAAGGTCGTAGTATCATAAATTGCAAGATTTTGTAATGATTTCAATGTTTACTTATAATATGGTCCAGTAGAAAATCAAATATCCATGCAGGTAGGATAACTCGAAAATAATCTGCTACCTGGTCTCATCAACAATGTCATGGTTACAAGCCACTTCAACTTATACAAACAAATCAGCTTTATGATCAGGGTTTCCTTGTAAAGCAAACGATACGATCTTGACACCAGTACTAATACTAAGTATTATTATTTTCCTTTTAACATAACATAAGCGACAGTGAAACACCAAAATAATTATTTAAAAAATCCGTTAGATAGATCACCGTGTCCAACGTATACGTCGCATTTACGGCGGGTACCCTAAATACACGGTTTATTGTACGTTCCATTACCGGCATTTCCTGTTGATTTTGTCAACATCCTGCATGGTGAGGTAAGAAAAACTACTTATAGTTATTGAAGTTCAACGTGTTTTAAGAAGCGATATATTCAGCACGAGCTGCAAATCATTTACTCTTCACATGGTAATGTGTTTTTGACTGATAATTCTCTAGTTTCTTCAAACATTCGAGTAAACCGACGTGTGGTGTTGGTTTCCAACGCGGACATTCACTTTCAAGTTCACTTTCTGTCCCTCAAAACCATTCTATTGACTTTTCATCTGTTTAACGAGAGAATAGTATAACAATTTACTAATATAAATATATATAAATGCTTTTCTTTTATTTGATCTAGTGACCTAGTTTTTGACCAGAGATGCCCAGTATTCAAATTTGACCTAGATTTTATCAAGGCAATCATTCTGGTCAAATTTCATGAAGATCAAGTAAAAAATGCAGCCTCTATTGCATACACAAGCTTAGTGAGAACAAACGTCAGAACACGGACGACGGACGTCGAGCGATCACAATTACTCACCTGAGGAAGGTGAACTAAAAAAAGAAAGAAAAAAAACAAAAAACAAACAAACATGATATTACCAAAGTACCTACAAAGCACACTTTTGCCAGCGATTCATTAGACGATGCTCTTATGTAACAATAAGCAAATTGTCATTCCAACTTAGCTTATATGCACACAGAAAGTGTACCCTAATTGAAAGTATAAATATTCGAATCAAATGTCTTGCTTTTTGAAATGTAACGTAACTTTGTTTAACATATGCTAAATATAAAAGCACACCTATGCTATAATGCTGAGTTAATTGCCAATTCGAATTCAATTATAAATTCCTGTTAACCGTACATTACCATAACTTTTAAGTTTTACATCAAACTAGTTGAAACATTTGTATGATGGTCTAGTATAAGAAAAGAAGGCCTTACAGAAGCCTTAGAACAGTCCTTAACCTATATAAGTGAACTGAAAAAAAACAAAGAAAAATATCAAACAGGGAATGCCACGCACCAAAAACGTAGCCTCCTCAAAACGAAACCCCCAGCACGCAGACGCGTGCACCACACACACATACACACAAGTGAAGACTTGTTAGATGAGACATTGTAAGCGAAACAATTCTCCACTGATATAAATAAACTCTTACACACGTGAAAACATATCCTGCGCATAAAGTAAATCATACAAATAGCGCTAATCAGTGGTATCGTCATATAACAGTGCCCTCAGTAAGTTGTTTAAGTTCCAAGTGCATAATTTTAAAAGACTTTACTAGACAAATTGCAGCACAAATACCCGCTGTCTCCGATCGTTTAGTGTTACACAGTCGTACACCTGAGTAGTCATCGCACCATCAAATAGTAAATTGTAGTATCTAAATGTAGATGGATTATTCAACACAAAAATACTGTGAATTACGAATGTTGCATTATTTCCTATTTAATTTATTGGTGGGTGCTAGGGTATTTATATATATATATATATATATATATATATATATATATATATATATACAGTCAAACCCGGCTGCAGAACCTCCCTTGGGGACTGGAAAAATGCCGGTATTTGTGAAAACATATTTTCTCAAGACAGGTGACGTGTGACCATAGTAAGCAGGTTATATTTTTTGGAGGCTGTCTACAGTACGGGTCTGACTGCAGAAGGGAGTTCGTCGGTTCTAAGACAAAGGTGAATGTACCAAGTAATATAGCAAAAACAAAACAAAATTATGTGGGATAAGGCCGTGACTTTATTGTAAATTTTCAAATGAAAATTATGACATATTGTAAATATATAGCATGGTATATATGAAAATGATGAGAAAATATGAAAGACAAAGCTCCAGCTAAAATGCCTGGAAACAACATAGCAGCGCGAAGGTGCAGAAAACTATGAAAATAAGCGCAGAACATACCAGACCTAATAGGAAATTGTAGGTTCTAGTACTTCGCACTAATGAGAAACGAGGCAAAGATGCTCTCAGAGATCTCTATGACATGAGGTGATATATCAACAGAAATATTCTTCCTAGATTAAGTAAAAGCGAAATGAAACATAACACCAAGATCAAAATAAAATCTGGTGTAAGTCAAGAAAGTCTTCAGCAAAAAAACCGCACAAAAATATTAAAATATTGAAAAAATTGTTTCAATGTAATATATGAACAAACGGACCGGTGCGAGGGAATGGTTATAGCAAACTATGCTACAATAATAATATAATCCATCCAAGCGATTGACTGAGCTAACCAGCAGACTGGAAACGTAAGAAAACAGGGGGGATTTACATGTCTGTTTCAACATAACCCATGTGTTAGAGGTTTGTAGCAAAGTGATCCACAAATTATAAAAATATGTACGGACCTACACGTACATATAACAAATGCAACTTTCGACTGATCACTAATAATCGTATGGCCGATAAGTTGAACAACGCTGTTTATATAAGACACAGTCAATCCATGGACCAGGTGAATGGCCGACCACATGGTACAAGGCCCCCTCTAACGGTTAAAGAGCGCCCGCCCAATAACACCAATAATAAGAGATGACCAACCGAGCGCGAGGTTGCAGATACGAGAAGGTCAACCTAGACAAGTGAGCTTTTATTTTGATACTGCCGTAGTATACAAGAATAAAATATTTTGTGGATCACTAAATATTGCTCACAACACGGACAAAAATTAAAATGAAATTAGAATTGACTTGAGCCAAACATTTTGATAAAGAAGACTTTCTTTACTGTACCCCGGATAAAGATTACAATTTGTAAGCGCCATTTAAGTCACGACAATAAGATAATTCTAAATTGATGAAATCAGATCAGTGCAAATAATGTATGTTTACTAATAAAATCGAGTTTATATACGCATACACGCCTTATTTCTTTCCTTTACTATATAACTAATACCAAACAAACAGCTTAAACTGGTTTCAAAGATGGTGGTTAACTACTGTTCATATAACAATCAATATCCCAATAACATAATGCATCAATAGAACGCCTTCGAAATATATATAGACAGAAATATCATAATTCTTTCCAAATATGCATGTACTTAAGCAATCAATATGCCGAAAGAAACATAAAATATACCGGACTATTTATGAACATATGCAGTAAGACAGAATACAGAATCGACAATTCATATGTAATATGACAAATACTTGTCATGTTATCTTAATCTTTACGCATTATTATTATTATAATTATTATTTTTTGTTTTAATTTCATCTAAAAACTACCCAGAAAGACAGGTAAATCGTATGCTGCGAGCCGGCTGCCCCAACCCTAACTCTTTTCTATTTTTTATGATATTTTTATATAAGAGGGGGGGGGGGGGGGGGGGAGGGTAGGGAGAATTCGAGGCTCTGACCAGCGAAAAGGCTCTCTCCACCCCCTGCTTTCCGAGTATTTATTATCATCAATGTTTTAGTAGATAAAATAAATGTGCCAAACAGAACAAAAACAACACGAAAAACTGGGTAATGTTCATGAGCTGTCAACGAATTATAAATCGATGTACAAAACGATGTCCTACAAAATATTTCAATTATGTTTGTTTGGTTTTTTTTTACAGAATAAATGACATTAAGACCATGTCCTCATATTTCTGCAAATACAATGCCAGAATTTGGCGGCGAACCTGCATGCTATCGCTTTGAGTAGCAAACCCGCACTAATTCATGATATCTTCGTGCTTAAATTCAAACCAAATTTAACAAAAAACAACAAACAAAGTACCAAAAAGAAAAAGATAGTAACATTCGGAATGTTTATAAATGAATACATGCAGTTAAAAATCAAGCCGGTTTCATTCAGCCGTATTGTTCCATGATGATTAAATGTACCAACAGAAGCAAACTAGCAAAATTGAGTTTATACACACACACTGTAAAGAGCTTGTTCTCTAATATACCATAGATTACAGAAGCGGCGTGACATGTTTGGTGCAGCAGTACATTTTGTGGCAGGGTTCAGCAGTATGATTCACCATTGTGACCCTGAAACAGATTAAACTTGACGGCAGAAATATGTTAAGAAACAACAAAGTTACTGTAATGGGAAGGGTGGGAGGGAATTTTTGTAAACGATCTGTCCTCTACGGATTTCCGATAAAGAATGTACTTGTCACTGCACTAAATTTGCCCATGAAAATTCCGTGGGATAAAAACTTGTCAGACCAGTATTTGAACTGATACGACTATAAATACAAATACAGGTGCGGATTAGCAGTGAGGCGTTATGTTAGACAAGACGATACCCACCAAAATTAAAACAATTTATTTCATAAGAGAACATAAATTTATATATTATAAGTTTTCTAAATTTATAAAAAATATTTTATTAAAAAAAATTTTGTCTGATTTTCCGTATTTTATAAACCACATCCTTTTATAGTATACGACGTGTGCAACACTAACTTTGAGAAGTGTTTTATGGCTGGTGATTTATGTCTTTGAAAAGTTGAACGACATGTTATGAAAATTTAGTGGCAATAATGCTATTGTAAAAAGACTTGTCTGTAATATGTATATTTCAATGCTTAACGTCGTGTAACCTTTTTTGTCAAAATATATACTTACAATTCAAGATAATGAGCATTTAAATTGCAATGCGAGATTCCAATTCAATCCTTTCCACATGATTTATGGAGCGGAATGGTTTTGTAAGATTACAGTCGGTTATTATTATGAATTGATTTCGTTTATTGAACCACGTGTTCATGTAAAACTTATTCTATGACAATATGTTCCAAGAAATATAAATCAGCTGAATACAAATTTGTTTCTTAGAAATTTAACATTACATTGCCAAATTTTATTTTCAATTTCAAAATGACACTTGTCCAAGATGGTTAGGCAGTTCTTTACATTATGTGACTGAAAAATCTCTTTTTTATAAATAAATCATCTGAATTATAGAAGAAATGATATAGCCGGAGTATTAAAAACGACATTTTCACATGACAAAGTAATTTCAACGCTAACTAAACTTGTCCTTATTGTAGAATAAACGTTCATTTATGTAAAACGTATTTACATGCATGAAAAGTATATCCTTCACGCCCACAAGCACCGGCATAAGCGGAACTGTGGTAATAAAATTGAATGGGCCTCATATTCAATCTACTTTATTTAATAATTATGCTGATTTAGTATTAAAATACACATTTGTTGTTCAGGTTTTCCTTTATAGTTTTGTAAAGGTCCATGTACATTTAATGTTTGATAATTTAGCACGTCAGTTGCACGTTTCGATTTTGCACACAGCAATGCTTATACATAAACATTTTCATGAAATATTTGCAATTAGAATAATGATATCAGGCATAATTGTAATTATACTTATCAACACTAGCCTTCTTTTACTTTTATTATCCGCAAGTATTGACCTGTCACTTATGAATATTCCGTATGTTTCCGTAAATAAATTAACGGTGTCCCAACCCAAATAAGGATATACATTTCTTTATTAACACAATCAGGTCGCATGTGCAGAGTAACTATGTACACAAAGCGTTCAGCTACCAATTTCGTGGTTATGGGTTCGAGTCCTCTGTCTGAACGTATCTTTTGTTTTCATCTGTAAACTTAACCGATGGAAAAATTGTCACACTTATGATTTATCCTTCATTTATTGAAATAAATACTATACATTCTTCTACGTTTATATCAGTATAGAATTCTACGAAATGTCAACAATAATCTTTAGGACTGGACAAACGCTCGTTCATTCAACGATTATACCGATTGGCGTCGGCACACGAGGAATATAGTTTGTTTCATAAAATAATGTAAGAATAAAATTAATATCGATACAATTACATAATATTGAAGTGAAAACTGAAGTCGTACCCATTGTAGCGTGCGTAGACGTCGGAGAGCTTACTACTAAACCTGCGTGTCATTGGTTAACTATATTTGATATTTTGATGATAGATATTTTCAGGGTACAAAAATACTGCGTAAAAAACGAAACGTAAGGAAATATGTGTGCCGGGTCAATGCTTATGGAAAATTCAACAATAATTAGGTCATTAAATAAAATGAATAAGTAGAATGAATAAAAAAACTAAAATAAGCAATTGACTATTTGCCATTTACTGCTACCTTGCTGAGAACTAGGATTCTCTTCATTTCTGCATAACCTAAGTGGAAATGATAGACACAAATCAATTCGAATAGGTATTATTTTTGACACGATTGGGTCATCGTTTTAATGTAATTGACAGCGTTATGAACAACCTTGTCATATATTTAGGGCTCCGATATACTTGTAGATAAACTGCCCCTTTCTCTTTTATTCCCTCGTATTTGATCCAGTCATATGTCATTAAACGCTTTACGAAAACTATCGTTTGCATAACTTGATATGGCAGAGGAATAATACTGACTGTTTCTTCTATGATTGCAATTGCAGACGTGCCGGTGATATTGCGTTGTAATACACTAGATGGTTAAAGATAGTTAAAGTGCAGACCGAACGGTCAAATTATTCCGCTATTACATTTCAGCAATATACCTCTAAGCAAATGAGACGTCGTCATACAAAATAGACAGATCTGTGATGTTCTCGAATATTATCAGCTATCATCTATTTCAGCACCGTGGTATATGTTTTCTCGGTTGTATTTGTTTTATATTATACATTATTTGCATTTATAATATATTATAAGAACATATTTTTAGCTCGACTATTCATAGAATAGTAGAGCTATTGGACTCGCCCATGCGTCGGCGTCCGCGTCGGCGTCCGCGTCGGCGTCCGCGTCCCGATTTGGTTAAGTTTTTGTATGTAAGCTGGTATCTCAGCAACCACTTGTGGGAATGGATTGAAACTTCACACACTTATTCACTGTGATAAACTGACTTACACTGCACAGGTTCCATAACTCTATTTTGCTTTTTTACAAAATTATGCCCCTTTTTCGACTTAGAAATTTTTGGTTAAGGTTTTGTATGTAAGCTGGTATCTCAGTAACCACTTGTGGGAATGGATTGAAACTTCACACACTTATTTACTGTGATAAACTGACTTACACTGCACAGGTTCCATAACTCTATTTTGCTTTTTTACAAAATTATGCCCCTTTTTCGACTTAGAATTTTTTGGTTAAGGTTTTGTATGTAAGCTGGTATCTCAGTACTCACTAATGGGAATGGATTGAAACTTCACACACTTGTTCACTGTCATGATCTGACATGCCCAAAGCAGGTCCCATAACTTAATTTTGCTTTTTACAAAATTATGCCCCTTTTTCAACATAGAAATTTTTGGTTAAGTTTTTGTATGTAAGCTGGTATCTCAGTATCCACTAATGGGAAAGGATTGAAACTTCACACACTAGTTCACTGTCATGAGCTGATAAGCACTATGCAGGTTCCATAACCCTATTTTACTTTTTTACTAAATTATGCCCCTTTTTCGACTTACTTATTCATTCAAGCGACAAGGCTGTTAAATAGTCGAGCGTTGCTGTCCTCCGACAGCTCTTGTTTATTAATTTAATCACTTTTTACAAGTTATAGATAGAATATATAATCAACCCGTTTTTTTCTTCGATACTGTTTTGTTTTTTTTATGTTTTGTTGAATTTGATATTATGTTTTGATTTTACGTTTGCTTCATGTGGTGTGACAAAGTATAAACTCATATTCACAATATACTTTTGCAACCTTTTTTTAAACATTTTTGATGAGTTATGTTTATTTTGAAAATATATGCAAATTTGCGTTATGTTAATCACGCTCCTTTCTACGTCTCATGGTGGTAAAAACAGATTTTGATCGAGAAACGGATTTGGTCGAAAGTTTATCAAATCATCATATACACTTATTTGTGTTCACTAACTGCTTCATACATGTTAGAATTTCACTAGAGATATTTATAAAATTTGGTTTCCATGTTCTGGTTGTCCAGACAAGATAGAAATGTATTAGCATATATATAAATAAAATAAGTATATTGCCTAAGAACTAATAATTGTATTATATCTGTCAAAAATTTACAATGACAAATATATATTTAGCCGAAATTTATTAGAAATACAATTTTATAACGCGATTATTATCTCCCTTTATCTATCTAGGATAGATAAGAAATATATGAACTCCGAAGCTGTACACTGCTTTTTAAACTTGCTTTTAGTTCAGATTGTTGAAATATTCCAATATCTATCAATTAGAAATTACATTAAAATCAAAAGCAAAAGTCCTCTTTTTTCAATATTTTTGTATAAGGGGGGTAACTATAAAATTCCATAAAAATAATAAAATATGTATTTCTAATAGGAATCTATATGTATGATATTGGTTCTTTTATTCCTTAACTTTTAGCCTGCTGGCGGCAAGTGATTCTGCCTTTGCGACCAGTGCAGACCAATATCCGTGCAGGCTGATCACGGTCTGCACTGTTCGCTATTCAGTAAGCAAATGTTCAGAGAACACCTCTCCAAATAATAAATGGTGCAGCCAAAATTGAAAGATGGACAAGTTCATTGTAGAAATTTAGCAGGGTAAGAGTTAAATAAATCTCTAACAGAATATAGCAAAAATGAAAAAAATGTCATAAAATGTTGCTCAAATGTGATTGACCATCTTTAACAACATACTGTAAGGAAATGTTATATAACGTAACCAAGTAAAGCTTTTCCCACAAGAAGGTTGTTAAACGTCATAATATGTGGACTTTTGTTAAAGTCTGTAGAGTTGTCTCCTTTTTACAATAACATTCATGTCAAGTTGAGAATGCAGATTTCCGCCAGATAACATACATTCATTCCCGTGGGAACAAATTGTCAATTGACTTTTTTGTATTATTATAAGAGAGATTCTGCATTCATTCTTTTAAAGTCTTGTTATTTATAAATGTGTACATTAGTACTTTACCATTCAGTGATTCTACCCAGGTGGGCGCTTGTAATGAAATAATGCATGGAGGGGCGCCTTAGGTCTTACTCCACCATCAAATCTGGAATGTCGCCATATGACCTATAATTATCTCGAAGCGTTAAACCCAACAAAATTGAAAAATAAATTACCATTCCGTGTGTAAAGAATTCATCTAGCGGGGATAACTTGTTTTACACCGCCCTGTAACTATGCAGCACGGCGGGGATAGAGAGTTACATATTGGCGAATGTTATCCATTTTAACTTGGACTTTCTTCTAACCGAATAAGTAGATACATGTATATAGTTGCTAATGGAAATTTTGGAAGTGTTTTCCAGGATTCCATCAATAACTCACGAATGGAACAAATTACATGTATATACCTGACATTTTATAATCAGTCTGTTCGTGATCGGCAGATGACCAATATTGATTATGATGTCGGTAATCAAAGATCTAAGAGCATCACACGTGGTAGGCAGGTCAGAGGTCAAAATCATGTTCACCTTGAGCAAAAACCCTGTTATTTAAAAATGTTTATTATGAATTATGAATAATACGGCACCATTCAAACTGTGTCTTTTGAAATATTTTGGAGCTCTTTTTTTCAAATTATGTAAGTTTTTGTAGGAGCGCCCTTCGTGTTATTTTGAAAACGGTGTTTTACCTTTGCATAGCTTGACAAATAAGCAGCACACTTATGCCTTTGTTTGATAATTCCAAAAATGTTCCTTATGTTTTTAAGTGACATAGTTATGATTTGATCTAGATTTCACACTACAGAAGTCATGACTGGGTGATCTGCGCTGTTATACTTGACAGTCAATAATTATTCTCAGTTTTTAGTTTTACTGTACAATATAGTCAGTAATAACATCTAGAAAGATTTTTACATATGTTGTGCCAATTCTGTTGCTCTCATTGGATTAAGACCTGTTTTGGGAGCATGTGTCACTTGCAGTGACAGTTCTTGTCCGTTGATGGAAACAACAAAATGATGATTTACTGAATAAACCATATGATATAGCCAAAGAGTAATCGGTTGTAGTATTAAAACAAAGAAATAGTCCGTTAAAGCACATACTGTATGTTGTACAATAACAGTTTCTGTTGAAAGAACTGTAAAAAGGAAACCGATCCAATAAGAATGGCGTAAAAGAAAATCTTTCTTGGAGCCTTTCTAAAGGAGTTAAAGATTTAATTCATCAATTAAAACATAGATTTTCAAATGATTAATTCTAACGAGAATTTAAATGAATATTCGGCTCTGTTGGACTAAAACGATTGGACCGAGAGATATCAACTGTATAACATCATTAGGTTAGCTTAATCATTCTCCGCGAATTGAAGATTTAATTGATCATTCCGATTGGAAAAAGAAGAAATATCACTTGCATACAAATTACCATTGACGAAAGAACCTGTCTGCTTATCCCAGTTCTAAGACACTAGTAGTTAACTGTAGTTCATAGTATCTACACTTTCCAGTAGTATTTTTATATATTAGAATTTGTTATTAAGTAAATGTGTTAGTAACATACAAAATCAACAACATTTTGGTTTAAATCTATGATGTCCATACGTTTATCACGCAGTATAAACCATATAATCTGTTTTACGTTTCAGTCACAGCACAGCACAACAGTGCTGGAGAACTAATATAATGATACTACAAATGTAACAATATTATAAATAAAATAACTACACTAATAAATACGAAAGTATATGGGAAATTCAATTAGATTTAGAAACTGCTTACACAGTTGACAATAATTAACTACTAAATAATTGTAAAAAACGAGTTCTCTTAAAAGACCTGTACAAAGCCTTGTCTGTATAAGGAAGCATGGAAGTGTCACTTGTTTAACGTTCTATGCACGTTTCAGTTGGCTTAAAAATATAGCTCTTTAGGTCCTAGTTTATTACTGTGCATTATCAACATTAATTTCCTGTTGCCACCTCTTCTGTTTGTTTGTTTGACTACTAGGGTTTAACGCCGTTTCCAACAGTATTTCAGGTATGTAACGTCGGGCAGTTAACTTACCTTGTGTTCCTGTATTTTGTACTAGTACAAACTTGTTATTCGCAAGTTACTGCCAACTTTCCCACATGAACCAACTAAGTAAAGCATGATGATAAACATTCTGCAGAACTTCCTTCATCTGGGCAATAGTAACCCGGGCTTCGAGCGGTTATTTGACGTCATACATTACGTCAAAATACTCTCTTACCGGAGTATAATATGCATAACGTCCTTGCTTGGTTAACTGACAAATATTTAAGCCATGATTTGCTTCAGATTTAACATAGAATATCATTTCTTGCATACCAGACGGGGATTTCCGGTATTTTTACCGGTGCCGGAAAAATCCATCTTACACCCCGGGATGTAAGATGACTCTCGTGCTGTAAATGACGTATTACGAACTACATATATGTAGAAGATTTATGTAGTAATTTATATTTTATTTAAAAAACGGAATAAAATTTCAGTACCTTGACAGTTCCTACTGGTTCCTGATAGTATATTTCTCGGTTCAAATCACGTTATTTTATCAAAAAATCATAACGTTACGCTGCAACTGATAAAACAATACCGGAACTAAACATTATTATTTGTTTTGAAACGTCATGACGTCTTTCCTGTTTACGGACGTTAGTTTCCCGCGCTTTGTTTAAATACACTGCTATAAGAAATAGTTCTAAAAAGAAAGCCGTTCGATTGATTTTGTTTTTATTATTGTTTCTTGAAATCGGTATGCAAGAAAAAGATTCTGTCACTGGTTATAGGTGCAGATGGAAATATCCGGCTCTCGGGTAACTGTTTAGGCGGTAACTCGGCAGGGAGCCTCGTTACCGCCTAAACAGTTACCCTCGAGGCCGGATATTTCCATCTGCACCTACAACCAGTGAAAGAATCTTATAATACACGAATTTAAATCATATGAGATACAACCACAATGGCCATGACTTTCACAGAAGTGGTGGTTCCAACGCAGCACAGGTGCTAGATTCGTCACAGAAAATAACATCATAAATACTGTCACCCGATTGCTTTATTTTGTTACGGTGATAGAGGTGTAAATGCCCTAGGAAATATATCATTTGCAAAAATCTGTTTGAAGAGGGACAGAAATAGCATTAACTATTTACTCTGTGAAAGTAGTTGTGGATGTTCTGGTGATATCGCATTTAGCTGGTTTGAGCTCAGAGTGAAATGTCAAACTATTGGCTATTATATTTTAGCAATTGACCTTTTGCCAAATGAGATGTCCATAAACTGTCAATCATACAAAAAACAGACATATTTGTGATAGTTTAATCTTATCCGCCATTGTTTTTCCCCGAAATAGCAAAGGGTTTCTTGATCACTACTTTTATATATATATATATATATTACATTTAGTTGCATTGATAAAATTGTGAAGAAAATGATAGAACACTTTAATCTAACGTGAAACAATTTTCTGTTCGATCATCTTCTGGTTTCAATATTGAGTAATCAAAATGAGTAATTCCTTGAGAAACCTGTTTTGGTGGTATTATAAACTTATTGTTTAATAAATAATGAATTATTCAAAATATAATAAAACACGATTCTTATAGTTCTCATGCAGAACGTTATTTATCGTAATTTTCTTATCCAAGACAAGTTAAATCTTACACTGCATTACAAATAAATGTAATTCCTATCGTCATGGCAATCAAAAAAAAAAAATAAAAAAAAACACAGCTAATATAAATTCAGGCTTTTGGTGAAACGCAAAATACACTATTCAGATACTCTTAGGCAAAATGTTTTCAGTCAGTAATGATTACACTATATATATATATATTGGTAGTTTGGCATGCTATATTTAAATGTTTAACTCTGAAGATATTAGATCACTAATAGAGAACCTCCTTTTTGAAGAGTATTCAATTCCTACCATAAGCCTACTTTTACTGCAATTCTTAGGGGGGCGTAGGTTCAAGCCCTCCTGGGACCAAATTTTTTTTTTTATTATTTTCCTTTTTTTCTAGTAAGTTTTTACTTCTTTCAAGACTTATTATTGATTTATTGTACAAAAATGGAAAAAGATGAATCTTATAAGCAATTTCTTGGTGTTCAAAGTGAATTTACTACTTAAACAGAAGGGGTAGAGTTACACATCTTTAAAATATTGAGTTACACGCGGTGAAAGTTCTCTATTTTGCTTCCACCTCTAGATTATATATTGTGGAAGAAATTTAGGTAGGTTTTACATCTGCTCTAAAGTTATTTTTAAATGGAGTAGGAAAAATTCAAAACAGAAACACAGCATTCGACCTTATTTTTTCAATGCTGAAGTATGAATTCTGTCTAATTAAACCCGTTTGCTTGAGGCACCATAGAAAAAATGATATTGACATTTTTTTGTGTTTTATAATTGTTTACCAATAGTTTGATGTTTCTTTTATTAAAATGAATGGTAAAATGAGATCTCTGCAGACGTTTTGGATAGTGGCTATCACTTTGAAATTTGTCTCTACTTGAGCTTGTGGACATACCATAAGTTATACAAAATTTATAAAAAACGGCACGGTAAAAGTTGTTTAAAAATTGCAAAATAGTGCAAAGCATGGTTACCTTTCAGAATAAACCAAGCAAAGGCCATTTTGTAAAAATTACTATTAGTGATCTAATACCTTAATCAAACATTTAAATGTATCAGGCCAAAATACCAATCTCACGCTTAGAATCAAATGTAGTCTGTGAATACTGTAACTAAATGAAGCGTATAATTAAGGGCAAAACTCATTTCAAAGTTATGAATTTTATTTCTCCCTCGCTACTTTAAAAAACATCATTTTCTTACCACGAAAATAAATGATAAATGGATTAGATAATTAACTGCATTGGTGTGATATTCTTATCATAAAACTGCCCGTTATAATATTTATTACCTAAATACCCCATGACAGTCGTAAAAGATTCATACTGATTAAGATTATATGAACGTAATAGCTATTGTTGAAGAGGCATATCCTGTGATCTCTCCTTTTCAGACAATATGCAAAGGGCATCAAGAACATGTACTCATAAATAATTGTTAAATATTAGATTCCCATCATCATTAAAGCGATCAGGTCTGCAAGTTTCTCTTGGTATTTAAGCTGAAAGAACTCATCTTTGTCCTTATTAACCCTTTACTGAATCAAAGAATTGTATCAACATTACACGAAGGTAAAACAGACAGTCAAGGGATGCTTTTATCTATGCATGCACTGCTGTATTGTTTCTTTTTAGGGAGTTTACGTTACTATTGCATCTTTGGCCTTTTTTTCTATAAGATCGATAGTCCTCTGTCTTAAATGATACCAGAGAGACATTTAGGTCCTCTTTTAATATTTCTGTTGAAACATTATCGTATGATCTACCTGCTGTTACAAACAAACAAGAATAACAAACAAGAGGGTCAAGATGGCCCTAGGTCGCTCACCAGAGTAAAACACCATAAAGGTGTAAACATGTTAGACCTAGTGACCCAGTTTTTGATACCACATGACCGAGTTTCAAATTTGTCCGAGTTTTTAATGAGATAAATATTCTGACTTAGTTTCATGAGGATTGGAGCAAAATGTGGCCTCTAGAGTATAAACAAGATTTTTCTTCGATTTGGCATAGTTATCTAGTGTTTTACCCAACTGAACCCAATTTTTCACCCATTCGAGATTTTATTCAGACAAATGTTCTGACCAATTTGCATTATGATTGGAATAAAAATGTGGCCTCTAGAGTGTACACAAGCTTTTCCTTTGATTTTACCAAGTGACCTAGTTTTTGACCCTACATGACCCAGATTCAAAATCATATAAGACTTCATGATACCAAACATTCTGAGCAAGTTTTATGAAGACTGAGTAAAAAAAGTGGCCCCTAGAGTGTAAACAAGCTTTTATAATTTGACCTGGTCATCTAGTTACTGACCCAACGTGACCCAGATAAAAGTTTACATAGAGACAAACATTCTGACCAAATTTCATGATTTCATGTACTTCAGATGAAAAATGCAGCCCCTATTGCATACACAAGATTTATATTTGAGTTGACCAGATGACCTAGTTTTTGACCCAAGATGACCCAGATTCAAACGTGATCTAGATTTCATCAAAACAAACATTCTGACCAATGCCCATGAGTTTCAAACTTAAAATGTGGTCTCTAGTGTTGACAAGATTTTCCTTTGATCTGGCCTAGTGGCCTAGTTTTCGACCCCATATAACCCAGATTCAAACTAGGCCTAAAACTCATCAAGATAAACATTTTGAATACGTTTCATGAAGATAGGGTCATAAATGTGGCATCTAGAGTGTTAACAAGCTTTTCTTTAATTTGACCAGGTGACCTAGTTTTTGACCCCACATAAACCAGATTCAAGCTTGACCTAGAGGTCATTAAGACAAACATTCTGACTAATTCCCAGGAGTTTCAAACTTAAAATGTGGTCTCTAGAGTGTTAACAAGATTTTCCTTTCATCTAGCCTAGTGACATAGTTTTTAACCAAACATAACCCAGATTCAAAGCTAGCCTAAATATCATCAAGATAAACATTCTGACTAAGTTTCATGAAGATAGAGTCATAAATATAGCCTCTAGAGTGTTAACAAGCTTTTCCTTTGATTTGACAGGGTGACTTAGTTTTTGACCCCACATGATCCAGATTCAAATGTAAACTAGAAGTTATCAAGACACACATTCTGACCAATTTTTATGAGTTTCAAACTTAAAATGTGGTCTCTAGAGTGTTAAGAAGAATTTCCTTTGATCTGGCCTAGTGACCTAGTTTTTGACCCCACATGACACTGTTTCAAACTTGTCCTCAGGATTATCAAGATGAACATTCTGACTAAGCTACATGAAGATAGAGTCATAAATGTGGCATCTAGAGTGTTAACAAGCTTTTCCTTTGATTTGACCAGGTGACCTAGTTTTTGACCTCACATAAACCAGATCCAAACTTGACCTGAAGGTCATCAAGGCAAACATTCTGACCAATTCTCATAAATTCTCATGTCTACAGTATTAACAAGATTTTCCTTTGATCTGGCCGAGTGACCTAGTTCTGACCCCATATGACCCAATTTCAAACTTGGCCTAAAGATCATCAAGATAAACATTCTAATCAAGTTTCATAAAGATAGGGTCATAAATGTGGCCACTACAGTTTTAACAAGGCAAATGTTGACGGACGATGGACGACGCATGACGGACGCTGACGGACGCCGGCCAATGACCGGTCCCAATAGCTCACCTTGCGTTCTTGTGATTGCCTCTATATAATTATCACATAACACGTGCTAAAAAAAAAGAATGAGAAAATATTGAAAAAAAAAACAACAAAAAAAAAAAAAAACAACAACAACACAATATCCATTAACAGCATTCTTTAACTTTTCAAATCTGAATATTTGAAGGAATTATCTCCATTGTTTCAATAGTCACATTGCTTTTAAGTAGGTCATGTCATCCATCGAGCGCATTTAAAGATGTAACGTCAAGACTTTTACGAAGGCAATATGGCGTCATTGTGTATGGTGTGTGTATTTCATGCCATTTATGCGACAAAATATGTATATCACTAACTTTACATCATCAGTCTGATTATTGAGGTTTGATATCATTTTTACTGAAAAATAACTTAACTGGGCAGGTTTGGTACCACAAGCCTTTTATATAATTATATAATTGCATGAGTGTTTTGTAATTTCGATTGTCATAATGCTTATTCTTAAATAGGGTATAATATGATTTGTCATAGATAACTGAATTACAATATACTAGGTTCTAGTTTCCGCATGAACACAAAAATGACAATGCTTTTCGTGTAAATTAAACTATTTATTATGCAATAATTACACTTAAACAGGTTTCCCCCAAGGAATTATATAAATAGAATCTAAAGATAAAAACTATCATTTAACCGGTTACACAGCTGAAACGAAACGTTGTGTTAAATTTGTAAATGATGTTAACATGGCTTACGTTTTAGATGAGTTTTAAAATAAATACTGCCTTTATTGTACAAGACAAAAGAGGTTTTAAAGTTGAAGATTGCTAAAAAAAGTTATTTGCGGTGACCCTGTTCAGCTATAACGTGCAGGGTCATTAATTTGACCTTACCATCAGTTAAAATAGAATGTTGTTTCTTCAGTCAAGAGCCAACAGAGTGGGGGCACTTACGCTTCTAGGACTAAGTTCTCCCGTTCAATTAATATACAGCGAATGTATCAAGTAAAATTTGTTAACGTAAATATGCTTTAGTTTTAATTTTTCATACTGCACGTTTCATGTTTTTTATGATCAAGGAACGGTGGATAATAAAGCACGAAGTAGGATGTTTGACGAGAAACAGGAAACATTTGTGATTATAAGTGCTTGGGTCAGATCCATATTTCCTTATTTGGTAGAGGCGCATTGTATAGTTTTGGCTTGTTACCAGTATTTCCTGGCAAAATAACAATGTAAGATTCTTTTGCATTAGCTTTGCAAATACATAAAAATCACAATTTGTTGGATGTTCAGAATTACAGTGAGCGATAATTGATAGAGAGTAAAATGTTTGAACTGTAGGATCTATATTCGCTTATCTAAATATAACCTCAAGACGCACACTAATGGTGGATTCAGTTATTTTAATAATGTCTCTGGTCCTTTGGGATTAGGGAGTCCATTTAACTTAACTATGGTATAATTCTGCTTAAGCCGGTGCTAGGGGGAGTTAGGAGTGTTTCACATTTCATTATCTCTTAAGGAAAGACTCAGTAGACCAAGAATCAAACCGAGACTGTTTTTATTTTGCTTGGTTGCGTTCTCCGCATCCAAAAGATCTTCTTTCAGATTTTGTTGTATTTCTTTTTATTTTTACACAAAGCACCATAAACGCAAATAAAGTTTGCTTAACTTTCAATTTCGATACAAAGTACTTAATATTTTGCCCGCACACATTATATGGGTTCGGTCCCTGGCCGCGTCGTACAAAAGACGTAAAAAATGGTACTAGTAGCTTCCTCCATTGGCGCTCAGCTTTAAGAGGGTAGTGCTAGGTCTGGTCAGGACGAAATCAGTATAATGTGACTGGGCGGGGTATCATGTCACGTGTCTACGGTGTGATATTCCAGGGAGGCACACTATAAAGTCGGGCATATAAGTCACCGCTACAAATAGACACCGTCGCTTATATGACTGAAAAATTACTGAAAAAGACAATAATCCCGAACACGCACGCACATATCAACACTGATACAATTTCACATCGGCTTTGTGCAGAAGGAACATGATTAAACTGTGATTTCGCTGATAATTTTTGTGAAGAGGTATGAAGTATGATATGCAAAATTAAGCTTCACTTTTAGTATTACTGCTGATGTTTGATTTAGGTATAAACAAAATGTTCTATCATGATTTCTTCTTTTCGATTATCAAAAGCTTAACCAGTGCACAGTACACAGATATACTCGACTTTATGGTATTTTATTTCCTGCTTTTACAGTTCAAAGACGGAGATGATAAGATTGGCTTCTAGATGTCTCAAACGTTAAATAACCTATTCGAAATATGAAATGCTTGATAATATGTTTATTTTATCTGTATGTGTCATGTGATTTCTTTTATAACAGTCGTCATTTATCATATGCATTATTGTACGTATATGTAGTATAATATGATGTAAGGAACCTTCCAGACGTCTTTGGTCAGGGCCAATTTCAAAAAGAAAATATGATTTGGCAACATCAGGACACTGTCTGTCAAACTCATACACTATTTTACCCATTGTTATTTCTAGGTATACGTTGTAAAAATTAATTAGATATTGGTATAACAAGGCTTGGACGATGTAAAAAACGATGCTTTAGGCAAGAGAAAAATTAATATATTAAACAAATCAAAATGACCTCACGGAACAGGTGGAAGTCAGCTCTAAAGACCCACTGAGACAAGCTGCTTCTGGCTAGTTTTGTTCCGCCCTGAATTTTGTTTTTCTTGTTGTTCTTCCTTTTGCAAGGGTATTACGTACTTTTGTATATGTTTAGTTTCTTTTATATATATTTACATGTACCTCAGAACTCTTAAAAAGTTATAGATCCCTTTAGATTTATTGTTAAAACAATATAAATTGAATATACTGGACACTCACCAAATAATGCAAATGCTTGAGTATGTTTTGAAGTATAACGAATACACCTTTCTAATGAATCAGTTTACAGAGTGTCTCTAAGGAAATGCTTGAACTCGGTATAAACAGCATAGATGGAGAAATATTTCATCACGACTTATTGACCTAACACATATTAATATTTCCGCGGCCGCAATATTCTCAGCTTGCATGAACAATAGTTTAAAGTGCCATTTTGCTATCCATATTTTTCTGATATCACTGTGTATACTTACAAAAACACCAGGCATTATATTTTACAAACCTCCAATTCATTCTCTGTTTCGTTGCTTAATAATGCAGTCATGACTGAAAATATTAAATTTTATTTTTTCGAAATTCTTCTGTTGCTAATTAACAATTTTTCAGAGATTTTGCTATAATAAACTTTTAAAGGTGTAGTTTAATGACGAAAATACAGTCCAATATCTTTTAAGATAGTTGTATTTATTTTGAAGTGAAATAATAGGCAACGGTATGCGATATTTTGGTAACAAAAATGACGGTATATAAAGATTCGCATTAATAGTTTTTGCCTTTTGGACCTTTTGCTCACTAAAAAATATGATGCGCGAAATTTTCCTTCCGTTGCTAAGAAACGCGACAAGTGTTTATTCATCTATTTACAAAGAAGTTTTATGGGAATTCTTAGGGGACCCTTGAATATTACACGACCACACATGATTTAGTGAAATTCTGTTTTTGCTAGGCAACAGAGAACTGTAAATGAAATTAAATAAATGCTCGTGGAACTGTAACATTCAGAAGACAGTTAAACTTTTGCAAGGGTATTATGTACTTTTTAAAGTGTTATGTTCTTTTGATTAATTTGTTTTAACTCAGTTTGAAAGAATAGATAACGTTGTTCTCATATCAATTCCATCTGATATGCATATAGCAAACTAAAACAAAATAACGATTTTATTTAATTTCTAGATACTTACATGTAGATGAACTGTATTCCTTAATTCCGTGAAAAGATAAGATTCTTTTTAAACTGCAATTTTATATTGAAAACAATAATATTTTCAAACGATCTTACCATGTTTTACACACAGAGATATTAATCTACTTCAAAGGTTATTTTCAGTAGTGTGTATAAGACATCATAAACACACTGCCTTCATAGTCCGGTATTTTCTTAAATTTCAAACAGCCATATCTTATTCGATAGTGGTCCTATTTTAAATTCAGCAGGCCCAATGAAAGGTGTTTTGAATGCAAGTCATATAAAATCATCTTTGCTTTATATTACCGATACAGTTCTTTTTTGTTGTGGGCCTACTTTGCTATACATGTCTCTATGGCTTTGTTTGCGGTGTTCTGTGCTTCCGGGAAATCTACCCTTACCTTTTATTTCTTGTCAGACATTCCTTACCTTTTAAATTGTACTATGACAATATTACAATATTCAATCGTATAATTATACCATGCGTCCAAATAAATGAAATTTCTACCATTTTCCCCTTCTTCTCCTTTCATATTTTTGCATATAAACTGTCAACTTTAGCCTTTTGCTCCATAGGTTTTACGTCTGACCAAATGTGATATTCATCATTAACTTATCTTACATGTTTGAGAAAACGAAGCTTGAAAGATATATGTCAAATACGGTTACAAATACATAATTATACATCAGCTTGATAAAATCTATAAGAAGATCCTTTGAAACTATAGATAGCAATTATGCCTCGGTTTGACTGTGTCTTTTCATGAGTGGTAATGAAATACGAAACTCTTCTCATGTCACTTTAAATGGAATACAATTACAGCAAAATTAAATGTACTCCATGATCCCAAAGCACAAGAAAATAGATGTTTGACAAATGTCCTTTTGAAATCAATAATTTATTGTAGTATGCATTTAACGAGATAATTTAAAAAGACAAAAACCGTTGCAAATGTATGACACGCGGTACCTGATTACAGTTAAACAAATAGTTGACACCCGACACGGTTATTGAACGCAAAAAGTTAAAGTATCTGGTGAATTAAAATGTACGGAACTTCTACAGTGCAAGTAAGCACTTCTCCCAGGGAGCAACCAATCCTGATAATAATCCTTTTATAAAGAAAATTATTAAGACTGTTAAACAAATGTAATCAAACAATACCAATTAGTCAACCAAGACAGTTACGATCATCAAAGTGGGAAATTAAGAAAACAAAATAAATTATCGTGGTAAGATGTAGGAAAGATAGACTTACATAGCCTTAATGATTCATGTACCAATGATTTTTAATGACTTAGAATGTGATCTGAATAATTTCAGGGATCAAGCATAAAATTGGATCTTTTCAACTTATATCTCCCATAGCCTTGAACTTTTGTTCTTTCTTGACCTTTTTGTTAAAGTTCCCGTCAGCTGACGACTTTGAGTCAATGGTCAATGTTATGCTAGCACTATCAAATGGATGTTGTGCCTATGTCTTCTTAATTAAAGCTGCAACTTATTTATATTTGCCTGACTCAGGGCTCAGCTCATATATGCAGTCATTCTAAGCATCCAGCTAGCATAAAAATAACCACAATGCCTTGGCTGTACTTAACCAATAACGCTGAACTTCACTTGCATCGAACGCCTCTCCTACTGGACAAATAGTTGACCAAACTGTATTGAAGCTTCTTATCTTTGACTCAGCTTCCCAATGCACAGCTTATATATGCTATCAACCAAAGTATTCGGTTACTATAAAGGTATAATCGATACACATCGGCTGTATTTCGCCAATAATTTGCTAAATGTCGTCAGTCTATAACACTCCTCCATCTAAACCTTAACTTCTCGATGCTCAGCTTATATATGCGATCATCAATAGCTTTTGACTACCATTTAGATATTAACTCTTGCTTAATCATCTAGATACGATGTAGCAACTTCTGTTAAAAAATTTACCCGCCCTGAGAAGAGCTTGGCTTCGTGACAAAGCAATGGTATAAATTATTTGTTGAATCCTCCATATTTCTACATTTATTGCCGGAAAGAGAATATAGTTTCTTGTTTGTGTGTGTGTAAGCTTATTTATTGTCGTGACTGGTAACCAATATGGACGACTCCTCCAGAAGATTATAAATATTTCATCTATAATTAGAGCAATGATAAAAATGAAAAGGGAGATAAATACTACTTGTGCTTATAAACCACCAAAACACTTATTATATAGAGAATATTAGGTTACTGTCGGATAAATTAAAATTTATTAGGCGAGTTGAAGAAAATATATTACGCGAGGCTCTGTCGAGCCTTATATTTTTTCGTAGACGAGCCTAATAAATTTAAATTTATTCAGACAGTAATCTAATATTCTATTTATCCTACGTGCTCAGAATATTGGGGAAAAAGTCGTTGGAAAGAGCAACAGCGTGCAGACTTGACGTCATATATAACGTTTGCAAGTGCAATAAAATTTGCGGATAAAATTGAAAAATTGCAATAACTTTTTTGTTTCTGGATAAAATCTTTTGATATTACCACTAATTTTCTTAGTTAGAACATTTCCAATACAATGATAACGGTTTCAATGAAAAATTCGAAAAAATCTGTTTTCAAAAGTTCCTGCTGTAGTGCCGTAAAAGTGAAAAATAGCAATAACTTTTTTTGTTTCTGGATAAAAACCTTTAATTTGACCACTCATTTTCTAAATTCAAACATTTCCAATACAATGGTATCGGTTTCAATTTAAAATTTTGATAAAATATGTGATTTCAAAATTTTCCGCAAAAGTGATATCTTGACACTGACTGAATAAAGCAAAGTTTATTAGGTAGGCCGATTTTGTGCTTTATCTTGTATAAGGGTAGGATAATATGACATATCATACGTAAGAAACATTGGCACCTGTGTGGAAGTATTCAGTGGTACGTATACCGTCCTTGTCGTATGTAAATTAGTCTATTCAGGTTCTGGTTATATATCAATTCTTAATTATTATTCATGTAAGATCCCCGAAACGGAAAAAACCAAACACAGTGAGCAGCATATTGCCTTTTCTAATTCTTGCAATGTTAAATCAAACAGTTTTGGGGATGTTTATATACCATTATGAATTTAAAAAGATTCAGAGAATCTAGTTCATTTTTCTGCCGTTTCTATGCTTACTGAAAAGCATTTTGTTCTTTGAGTGGTCTTCAAGAAGAATATAGTTTAATCTAAGTATTTGGCTTACGTATTTATATCCTTGTAGAGAGCTTAGTTGTTGATTTCAGATTTCATATTACTACTATTGGGAAATATCTATAAGCATGATACAGTGCTCATTATAGTGATTTTAAATAAGCATTCTAGTGTTCTATTTTCTCTTTTCAGAAGGGAGTTGTAAATCTATTCACGAGTATGTGTGGGTTGTCACAAATAACGAATGACCACCAGACCGTCGATTTTTTGTTTTGTTTTACGGCGTAGTGTAGATATTTTGTGTTGTTTTATTACGTTCTCCGGAAATGAATACTGTTCATCGTATTTCAACGTACTGGATATAATCTAGCACTCTAATGTGCCCATCTTATACCTTTTCAATTTTAAATGCGAAAGAGTAATTTTTTCTTGATACTGTTTATTGATTGAAACACTGGAATTGACCTCCAAAAATAAATTACTATGTTTAAGACTTACACATCAGCTACGGAGGCTCCAATATGAGTTGACTTCATTTTTATACTGGTTCATTTTCTCTTTCTATGGTGCTATCTGGCATAATTAAAAACCCGAGCCTTCCATCTGAACAAATACATATTCTTTCAGGTATCATCAAGGTGATTGTATTCTCGTTATAATGAAATCATTTATGTTATCAACTGTATGGAAACTAATTTTTATAGACTTCAGTTCATTTATATCAGGAACATGATTTGTAATGTATTTATCAGTAAAATTACTAACCCAGCTACACTCCTCATCAAATTAACATTTCCACCAATATTTCTGTGACAGTCAATCAAGACACCATCTGTCTGATTTGTTCATAGTAATCATAATACATGTCAAATATTAAGTATATTTCTGTATATGTGTTATTTGCAATCTTTCTCACAAAATACAGCTCATAGAAATTGCTGAAAACAAGTTGTTAGATATATATCTGTCATCTTTAAATGGCTCCCATATACTTGTACATTAATCTCTCCTTACTTGTTCATTTTCTATCTGATGACACATTCCGACATTAATAGAAACCCAAGTCTATCGTTTCCGGAAATCGATTTACTATATTAACATCGCTTCTGTGATTGTAGCAGCCGACAGGTCGGTGATATGCAAGCTTTCGGGGAAAAGAATCAAATTATCCTGCTCTATTACTTTTCAGCAATCAAACGTCGGTAAGGAATTTACATAAGCTATCAGCTTGTTTTCCAATCCATGTATTTGACCTGTAAAAATTTCTTGTACTTGTTATGTGTATGTTGCTTCAAATAAAAATATTGTTTAAACTAAACGTAAATGAGGTGTCCATATACTGTCAGTCACTAGAGATGCAAGATCTTCGGTCACATATTAACATAATTGATTAATAATTGATACAGAGCTACTTTCGACAGCAAATAATGTTACATAAAGAAGTAGTATAAGCAATACGTTATAACAATTTGTGAAGCAAGGTCGACCGAAAGCGCATTCATCATCTATATAACATCCAGAACATGCCAAGTTGTATAAGAACATGCTTGTAATAAAATGTAGCATTGAAATGTTATTTCTGCTATTAGAATAAACACGTAACACTCTGAAAGGAGCATTTATGCGTAAAGCGTATCACCCTGCCAGGATTTTATGTCTGTAGGATAATGTCTGCAGTTTCTAAGTTTCTCAAAAGAATATCTGGAACAGTATATCATTCACCTGCAAAAGTAATTTTTATCCGCAGTAAATTCATTTCTAATAGGTCACTATTATGTATAGATATAGATACAGATTTCAGTCACAAGTATTAATTTTTCGAAAGCTTTACACCAAAAAGTAAAGTCTACACGACCATATTCACGGAATTGTTATCGAACGATGCTACATCGTTCTCAAAATTTTAAAACTTTCTTGACTTTATTTAAAGCAATTTCATTACACCAAATCGCCACTGAAGGTAAAAGTTTCAGAAATGAAATTGAAAACTTAATTTGGTCTTTGCTGAATTTTGTTTGAGATTACTACAAAATTTGAGTTTTAGTTCTTAAGTGATTTTAAAGTTTACATCTAAACAAGTTTTTCACTTTCAATTTTACTAGTGTTTTATTCTTGTTTTCCTTGCTTTTCGTACTTTCCCAAAGACTGATTGGGGAATGTGCTATATTTCATATACGAGTCATTCGTATTGTAATAGTTCCTTTTGTATCTAGATTATCATAAAGCATTATAGCAGTATGACGGTATGTATTCAATAATTGCTAAAGAGACAAACACGTTTCAATTAATATTCAAGATACACACATTCCACAGGTCACATACCACGTGTACGTTATATGTAAGACCTACTTTATTTCGTGTTGGACCGCTAAATACAGAATTTGCACCTCTTTGACATGTAATTTAGCTCAAATCGTGCTTCGTAGAAATGACATGCAACTTAGCCTACGCGAACATATTGACCTGTAACTGGTATTAAATGACTACATGTAAATAAATAATGTACCGAGTCAACGGGAATCACAGCACTCGAATATTGGCAAGTCGCATTATCATTAAAGATTGCTATTAGATAATTAACACACTGACGGCGATGATCACTTATGTTCTTAAGTAAGCGAATGGTAATATTCACTTGGGATCGGAAAATTTCCCTTGAAGCTCCCGCATACTTCAAACAATACAAGGATGACATCTATTCCACGTTTCAATACCTCTCATAGACAGAGTCTGCTATTATTTTGTTCTGTTGTGAACATGTACTGCGTGTTCAATGAATCTTTGTTTCAATATATCTTAAGTGTATGTTTATGTATCAGAATTACTGAATTGAGTATTTGGGTTTTGTAATATAAAATGAGTTAAAGGTTAGGTCATTATTTTAAATGGGGATCATACCCCGATTTTCATGGAATTGCATCCCAGTGTATTCTTGAAGATTCCATGTACACCGCCATATGTACACCACTGAGGCTGTCTATAAATTGTCTTTTTGTAACAAATATGTTGAGTTATGTAATGTTGAGTTATGCTCAATCTGGGTCTAGAGGGCGTGAACTGTTGCATGCATTTCCACTATCGTCCATGAACAGGATCAGTTAAACAGAGCCTGCAGCATTTACCTGTTTAAGTTGTTGAGGTGGAATACAGAATTTGATTTATGTAAACTCGCAAACCACAAGCGAATGTCTATAAGTAAATAACATACATAACATTAAACTACATTATAATAAAATCAATTTTTACATGCTTATTTCACTATTAAATAAAACAGACTGAAATTGTGTGTTACAGTGCAACACAGTCATAATGTCATAGTGCAGAACATCATTGCGGTGTGCCTGAAAAAGAAAACCACTAAAAACAAGCAAAAATGTGGTGAATATTTTCAAAGATAGACAATAAAGTAATCACTCACTGCATATCACTCACTGTAAGCCGATCTACTTGTGCATCGTGTATAAATATTAAATCATTTGCATAAAACAGGATGAAAATTGTAGTCGCGCTTTGTTCTTTATAGTATATTTCTCGATTCAAATTATTTTACTTAATGAGAATTTCATAACGTTATGCGGCAAGAAGTAAATAAAAATGAAACTTTGTCGTGTGCGTCTTTCTAACGTCACAACACGTCTGACGTCATGTTCGTTGACGCGCGTCTGTTATCCGCGCTGAGATTAAAATTTGCTGCAAAATGCATATCCCAACTTAATTTAGCATGAAATAAAAAGAAAATTTGTTTGTTTTGAGTGAATATGGAATATATCTCACCTCAAAGTGTAAAAATATTTGAATTTTCTCACCTCTCAGTGAGATATATTCCATATTCACTCAAAACAAACAAATATTCTCTATTTGTCAATAAGATGCGTTTTATCATATCACTTGGGTTTCGCTCTCGTGATACAATTCCTTCGCATATAAACTCCAAACAACGATTTTATATTCAACGACAAGTCACTGTTTGGGGTATATTCTTTCTTAAATAAAAACATAATTCTAGGTTGTTGCACGCCTTCGACACTTTATGACATCCCTTCTGTTTACAAACGTCAATTCCATGCGCTTCTTTCCATATTTTGCTACGGATGATTAAAACTATTTACTTCAATAAGGAAATCTTGTTTTCCGGTAACCCTTGAAGACGAACATAATAACGTAATAAGAAGATTTTAAGATAACTCAAGTGTGCCTAGTGCAACGGCGACATAAGTTTTCTATTCCGGTATTGACCCTTAATGCTTAAGCACTTGAGCAAATACTTCTCATAGTATGACAAATATGTCAACCACTTGCTACTGAGAACCAAATAAAAAAAAGATGGTTTTCTGCTATATTTTACTTTACTATGAGTCATCATAGCTTGCGAAGAATCAATGACGGTTTGTAATGTGCTTATGATGTTAAGAGCTGTTCCTTAAAGAATCAGATAAAAGTCATCATAAAATAATATGTTGATAAATACCACTACATGAATTTATCAAAGTAAATATCAGCGTTTGAAGTTGGAGCAGCATCAAAGTTTTTCGTATTGCGTTATCAATGCAAATTTGGAGACAAAATGTATGCTTTAGTTTCAAAATATGTAAACAGATTATAGAACTACAGTACAAAGTTATAAATTTCACCTCTAATCTAAGAATGAATAAAATGCATTTTAAATAAGCAACATTTTAGAAGAGAAAACAACTATTTTAAATATCTGTTCTCGACTAAAATGCCGCTAACAAAATTGCCATGTTTAATCAAACAAAGGATTGATGAATCCAGACTGCTAATTTCTTAAATACATGTTGAAATGACTTAATCATGTGAATCATGACTCCAGTTAAAAAATTCAATCCACTAAAGGTCATTAAAATTCAAATTCGTGATTGTTTCTGAATTGTTGGCCGTTAATTTCTGTAAAAATGTTTATCTCTTATTTATCACATCTTGTAATATAAGCCGTTTCATAAAAATTTCTCGGCACTATCTTACACTAATTTATCATCATTTAGGTCTCCGATAAATAGCTCTTTTCTCGTTTAATTTTTACTTTTATGACCCGTTCTGACACCATTCAGAGTCCAAGCTTATCGTACTCATTAACTCGACTGAAATTCGGCAGTTTTTGTATAAACTCTCGTTTTTTTGTGATTGTAGCAACAGACATATCGGAAATATCGCGCCACATCTTGAAAGAGTATCATATCATTTCGTTCTTACATGCCGGAAATCAAATGTTGGTTAAAATGTGTCCTCAAGTTATCTGTTTAACATATCTATTCTTAAACTTATCTCACATATCATTACATAGTTCTCAACTGTCAACCAAAGTTGTGTTTATCACATCTCTCTCTGCCTTCAACTGATGTGTAAAAATAGGTTATATAATTTGATCAATAAAGGGATATATGACAAACATTCTTGATATTGAATATAGACTAAAACAAGAGTTTTAAGCAAGTTTTTCAGCTTTTATTTTGGACTTGAAAAGTCACAAAAATAATGGTCATAGCTCTTTATAAACATACGATTAAATGATACAATACAGTAACGTAAATGATGATTATTTGATATAGCAGACATTTCAACTATATGTTGAATTAGTTGACAGGCAGCACTGAATTTGATGATTCAGTGAACAAAGCTAAAACAAGCTATTTAGACAAACAGTTTAATAGAATGATAGAGAATTCATTTAATTCACCAATTAACGGCCATCACTAGTGTATAAATCACAGTATAAATGCGTAAGTACTGCATTAAAGAATTTCATAACATAGCAAAGGCTTGATGCTGATTGTTCTTAACCATTAGCTACATGTAATTATAAAGCATACATACATTTAAAATAAATAATAAGAGGTATACTATACCTACTTTTCATTAAAATAAAATTCATAAAACCCGCCTAACGTTTCCCAAGCTTATGTGATTAAAGGCCTCAAACATTCTGTAGTTTGTTACAGTCTCACGATGACCTAAGACATCTTCCATCAGAGTGTCTTCCACGTACTTAAGAGGCCTGCACTGGTTCTCCCATGGAAAGACGGCTTCGCGTGTATCGGTGCTATACACCTGGCACGCTAAAGAGCCAGACTGTCTTTTCGCAAAGAGCTAAGCTAAGTTAGCTGGACAGACTTGTATCTAAAAAGGATTTCTCTCCATCTGTTCTGGGTGCTTTATCTCACTCTGTCCCTATGGAATTTCGCGCCCCTGTATGACTGCGTTTGCTATATGTAAAGTGTCTTTGAACGTGTGCCCTATATATATTATTGTTTTTAGTATAAAGGCTTTAGTTAACTTACTTAATATTCAGATTGGTTCAGTTATTGCAATATAAACGAAGTAACTGGTGTCAGATATCATTGGCCTAACATTACATCTTTAACCTCGGAGGTCCACTTTTAATTACAGCAAATATCATTCTTACAATGAACGCAATATCTCATCCTTACGCATTAATTCATTGAAAAAATTCTCATTTTAGACTTACATTTATTAATGTGTTGGGTTGGTAATTTTGTGTAGACGCATGATTTCATGTCTTTCCAAATGTACAGTACAGCAGTATTCTGAATTACGGTAAAACCACAAAAGAAATGTCTAAAATAAGCTTTATTTTTCCCTCTAAACATGTCACTTACATTCACAGATCGTCACAGAACAACTAAATATTTTACACCGCTTATCTCATCACCTTTTTAAAAGGTGCACGACCCCTACAAGCATGAACGTTTCGAAACTAAAAGTAAAAACTGACTGCTCGAAAAAAAACTTAATGGTTAAAAAACTTAATGGCGGCCGTAAAAAGTCTCGCCGTACATTCAATCAGGGCTGTTATATTTCGATCTTCTCAGATCGTTCAGCACGACTTTTATGTCGTGTTACTGGTACTGTTTAGTTTCTTAGCATGAACATTTCGGTCTGGGTGGTTCCAATACTCCCGCTTTCATACCTTTGGGTATTGTTTAATCACCCCTTGGATATGGTGCCTGCTTTTTAATTTTGTCTTTTTGCAGTTCCTGTAATATGCAGGCTCCATCACCTCAGATCCCCTTTCTAAATTCCAGTTTGTTTAGTTCTGCTCATTGTTTTCTCGTTAAGGGCAACCCCATTATTTTAACTGTGGATCATACGCCGCTTTTCATGGAATTACACGTTAGAGTAGCATTGAAGGTTCCATGTGCACCGTCGTATGAACACATCTGCGGATGTCTCTAAATTGTTTTTTGTACTTTTAGCATGTGTAAATGTTGAGTTCTGCTCAACCCGGGACTAGAGGGCGTGGACGGTAGCATGCATTTTAACTACAGTCCATGAACAGGCTCAATCAAACCGAGCCTGCAACATTTTCGTTTTTGTTGTGTTGAGCGACCTGTGGAGTTTCCACTTTTTTATTTCATTGAAAATATCCTTGTAATTGTTCGTGGTATAAAACTTGCCAAGAAAATGTATCGGATATAACTGGCACCCGATTGCTAAAAAATTGATTTAGTCTTTGAATAGAAGCTTGAAACTCACATAAACACTATATCTGTCTTGATATATGATACGATACGATACCAAATAGATAATTTTATATCAATTTTATTAAAATCAATTATTTATTGTGGTCCGTATTGAGTACGTCTAAAGTTTTAGATGTATTATCCAATCTATTTAATATTAACAATGATTAAAATAAAACAAATAGTTGACGCCTAACACGGATATTGAACGCAAATAAATTGGATGAACTTGGTGATTTAAAAAACAGGACTACGAGGATATGAATACATAAGCAAATACGTCTGTCAGAAAGCAACAAACTCCAGTCAATATAAAATGCCAGTTAAATAAGGTTAAACAAGTGTAATGTAACAATTACAATAAGTTAGACAAGGACGAACGGAAACCATTGATTATTAATGTCTAGGAAATTTAAATCATCAAAGTATCAAATTAAGAAAACAGTGCAAGATATCTTTCTAAGATGTAGGCTAACCTTTACAGATAAATGCATCGCATGCACCACATTTTATTTATAATGTGTAGCATGTTTTAACATAGCTATGTTGAAAATGTCATGTTTTTTCTGTTAAAGTAAATTTCTTTTTTCTAACATACCTCTTGAAAGCTGCATACAGCAGTAAGCCACGACAATAAATACCTTTTCTTCCTAAACCTAAATATTACACCAAGCATTAATTTCTTATACTAGTATTAACTGTGATAATAAGTCGTAAATTTTAATATTGGAAGTTACACGCTACTCTTTCTAGAGGTCCGGGATTTAACATGGATTTAATGTGGAGAATGGTTTATGTCATTCAATTACTCATTTAAGTTTCTTGAAAATGGAAAACATCCTTGCTTGCTGAATAGCTGTGAACCGCATATCACTTTTTTAAAAGCGCCTGTAATGTTAAACCAATATTTTTTCAGATGTGTTTGCACCATATTAAAATGTAAAACGATTCGAAGAATCAGAGTGTAGCATTGCAAACAATACAATCTTTCAATGAATAGTATGGACCTTTCTTACATCCTAGTAAAACAAACACCACTCACATTCATCGGCAAAGACATAATGTTTAGATCGTTTTAAAGACTGGTACTTTATCAGTGCAAAACAATAGGAGAACAGAACTGGTAGTGTAATTGACATTTTTATATTGCTTTTACCATTGGTAGGTCAGTTTTATCGAAATATATAAATAGGTTAGTGTTTTAATTGTATGTTGTCTTATACATAAAAAATCATTAACTGTTATAATATACTAAGATATGACAAAAGATAACACATTACACACTTTAAGAGCCTTATATAAAGTTTCTGTACTTGTTGCCTGTGTATTGTTGTTCAGTAACAACCTAATGAGGTTATAAAGTCATTTAGTTAATATGTTTTTGTATTCTAATATATAACCTAAATTATTTTATATTATTTTCGCATGCCTTTATTTTTGTATATTCCTGTATATACAGGCAGCCATATTACCGACAAAATTGTGTTAAAGGGCACGGAACAGCTTAGCTGAATATGGAAACATAGTTATATACTAATAACAAGGAAATATAACACTTTGTGTAAGAACAAAATCTGTTCAGATGTGTCATGTTACTTTATCCCGTCGATTTCTGTAGTTTTCTGTAGAGATTTACCCTAGTACTATATCTAACCATAAATATATATGCAACAGAGATTTCCGAACAGTTTAGTTTTCAGAAAATGTGTAGGTAATGTCAAACAGTCAGACGTCCTATATTAGTCTACACTGGATGTGTTGGAGATAAAATTTATACAACACCTGCAATAGATTCTGTCCCGTCCATTCCAGATAAGAATTTTCGTCGACTATCAACCTTTACATTTTTTACCCTTAGTATGCAATACTTTCTTACTATATGTAAAATTTCTCAATGTAAATTTTAGAAGATTGTGTAAGACATGGATATTTCAATAAAAAGACAATCCTTTCTGGCCATGTTGTTGTTATGATGCGATAATTTATTTCGGAATCTTCATCTTGCACCAGACTGAATACATTGTTTATATTGTAAACAATTAAATGCGAACAGTGAACACTTGTATTATATGTTATAACATCAACGTTCTTCTATAGAATGTATAGAATGCAAAACTGGATATGTAAGTTTATCTGCAGTCATTCAACTGCCCAATTACGTTTCAGTAAAAATTTACAATTCCTTCACTTAAGTATTTATCTTTAGATATTACTTCAAATGTAGAAAAGCCTCATCAAATGTATTTAACTTTACCATATATGTAAATTAAAAGTGTATGTTAAATTAAATTAACAATTAAATATTACCACGTAACAATCTATTTTTAAAAATATTTCGATTTTTGGTGGAAGTACACATTTATACTGCGTTTAGCTATACATGTATTGAGTTTGTTTGATTTTTTCAATCCAATGTATAGTGCTCTTAATATACATAACATGTTCGTTTTAGTTTAGGTAAAATGTTTGCAGTTATTGTTATATTTTTATGTATGAAATTTTGGTCAAGAATCCCTTTAAACAAGCTTTATACCTTGATAGATGTTCCTACATTTAATACTGTTTAATACTTTCCAGATTTTTCCACGAGTATTAATTAATGTTGAAAGTGTTTTATTCATCCCTCTTTGTCATTTTTCATTTTCCAAAGTATGAATAATTAATATGAATGAGAAAAACTAACTGTTATGAACGACACATTAATGTTTTAACAATGCTTGTTTACAATCGATTTACTGTAGATTAAACACAGTACTACTTATTCCTGCTAACAAATCCATTATGAATCTTAAAAGAGAGACGAACGTGTATCATGTTTCAGTTAACATTCAAGCTTGTCAACTAGATTGCTACAAAATAAATATCTCGTTGTCATTGAATTTTACCATAACTTTGCACGGTGTTACTTTGTCGACGTGCAAATTTGTTTTAGTGTTGTTATATTTTCTGGTCCTTTGAGATCATGGAGTCCATTCAGTATCTTTGTAACAGAGTTCTGCTTAAGCCGGTGCTAGGGTGCGTTAGGGATGTTGCACTTTCCATTATCTCTCATGAACAGACTCGAGTGTGTTATTATTTTGCTTGATTGTATTCTGTGCTTCCAAAGGATCTTCTCATAGATTTTATTATTTATCAGTTACTAAAAACAAACCGCTATGTAAACAATGAAGCGAGTAATTGAGAGTCAAACGAGACAACAACAGTAAAATAAACTCAAATATCGGCATTTGATGGTATTCAATTCGCCTTCGCATCATAAGTAATTGCTATTTGATAATTAACAGATTGACAATCGTGATTACATGAGCTCTTACATTCAACATAAAAGTACGAGTTTACATTAGATTCATCCGCTAAATCAATTTTTGACAAAGTCTTTTTTCTCTTGATTCGCATTGTAATGTATGAGATATTTACAGTATTTCAAAATAACACGGGAGATATTGTCTTAATTATTTACAAATGGACAAATTTGGACATTATAGTGAAATGTTTGGTTTGAAAATAAAAAGGAACATTATTAAGTAAGTACGTTCTACAGCTGTAGTATATTAAACAATACTGACAGTATTAAATGCTACAGTTTGATCCGCCTTATCCGTAACAAGGTTTTATTTTGACTTCTCTTTGATTAAGAGACGATTCAGTTATAAATCATGATTTGGTTACAGGAACCAAGATTAGATGTCTTGATTACTTTTGAATTCATCGTCGAAGAATTTGATAAAACTTACACATAGGCAAAAAATTTACACATTATGACCGTAAACTTGACATTACAAAATATATCTAAATACTAAAACAAATCCTACTACCCCTTGTGAAATATGGATCTTACATAATGAACCGGCTAATTTCTAAAAACCCTTCAAGGATTTGGAGGAATTTTAATTGTAGCGTAAATTTGTAGTTTTCTGTACATTTTTATAGTTGCATCATTAAAACATTATATCGGTTAATTTAAAGCGAGTTTCATTAGATACTACCTCATTCAGACATTTACTAAGATTTTTTACAAGTTACAGCATAGCAAAAGTTTCATCTAGGTCACAACTTTATAAATATATACAGTATATAATGATCATCTTGTAAAACTTTGGTTGCAATGTCTGTTTTAAATAAGTGTGTGGAACCCCAGGATAGGGCGCAAGTACAAGACCATTCTACCTTATTGACATATATTCGCTTTATTATTGTTTTTGTTTAACATCCTAATGTAGTGATTTGATGCGCAACAAACTAAGTGGTCATTCAACAAGTAATTCATGACTATAATTTAATAGTATCTGTCTTGAATCACGTGAATTTAACATCCGAACATTCGATGCGAGAATTTGTTGCGCACAGTGAGAGGGTCGCAATAGGGTCTGTTTTCACATATTTACCACGCATTCAAAGGTAACGACGTATGTTAACCCTTGTGACAAATGAGATCTTTGGCATGGTCCAACAACGACACTTTTCCATCATCGGATTTAGTTACATGTTATCCGTGCAGCGCGTTCATCATAAGAGTCGCCTCAATTAGGAAATAATGACGTCAGAGGTTTTTTCTAAGGTCACGTGGTTTGACTGGCCAGCTTGTAATCAACAGTAATGACAAAGGTTTGCGAGGTCAGTTGCTCAGTCAAATGTGACTACAAATTCTAAGTGTTCCTTTTCAAGAGAAGGAACAATCACTGACCAGTTCTGACTGATCTGCCACAATAAATGGATTTTCTACCATAAACATTCAGACCAGGTTTGTGTTTTTGTGTGTACCTGCTGTGAATGTTTTAATGAGTACGCAGTGTAATCATTTTTTCTACATGTACATGCACGTGTAAACGTGTATATATGCCAGGAGATCAAATACTCCCGCTTCGTCGGCTTTACGGTCTTCGGGTTCCATTTTGCCTAGTAAGCTCGGATTTTCATATGTATGGTATCATAACAAAGATAATAACCATGGCTATAACTTGGTACCACACATTTACTATATCCCTTATCATGCTGGACACGATTGATTCTGCTTTTGCAACCAGTGTAGATCATGATCAGCCTGCACATCCGTCTGATAGAGATCTATATTTTTTGCCATTTAGTCAGTATCTGTTTGGTAAGCACCCCTTTAAACAGTGTATAGTACTGTCCAAACTGAAAGATGGTCAAGTTCATTACAGAAATTAAGCAGGGTAAGGATTAATATTGTGACGGGTAAATGTCTAAAAAGGTCAAAGGTTTTGATGATGTTTCAGGGCTGATACGTCCACGAGCGTGAAACGTTTTCGTCTTAAATATATAAAAATCAACAGTGGTTCTAGGTTGTAAAGGTAGCTTTGTGTCACAAATAACAGTCAACATATTCACAGTCCGAAATAAAAATATTTTTCCAGCTAAATTTTACTTAATAATGTATCTTTATTGACTGTGAAGGATCAACTGCGGCCTTTATTATTAGATGTTAAAAACTGTTTCTTTCAGCATCGTGTTATTAGATAATGCAAATAAAAAGGCACCATAAAACAATGCCAGAATAAAGGACTATTGCATGCAGTCAACAAGCATAGTTTATAGTTGAAAAAAATCAACTAACATTGCCGCTTACCAAACCTGCCTATTGAACATTCATCCTTGCTTTTTTCTTTTCCCATACAACCCCACTACTTTCTCTATCCCATCCCCACTTACATATCTTGTATATAATTAAAAGGTGTTTATTGGTATTTGTTTTAAGTAATTCGTCTTTTCAATCTTTGAACTAGTATTTCTGTTTGTGGCGGACCTGCTTCTCACTGTATTTGCTGTGCTCTGTGCTTCCATGGAATCTACCATTGCCTGTAAATTTTCATATTTAAAGCAAACACGACAGATAAATCTGTAAAAGTGATCCGATGAATTCGGAACGTTAACATTTGAAATATGTCTGGAAATGACTTTATCATGTAAAACACTAAGAAGAGATATATCTATTCAACTATTCATATCATTGAAGGTCATTGATCGTAAATTTTTCAAACTGCAATTACATGTTTCCGATTTGTTGATTGCCTGGTTCAACTCAATATTTGTCAAATTGCGTCTTCAGTCAGATAATTTGCTCTCATGCAATTTTCGCGATTTTGTATGAGCTGTATTACAAAATACATCCCATAAAATTTATTTCATAAATGTATCATACCAATTTATCATTTATGTACGGCTCCGATATACCTCCTGATAAATAGCACCTGATCCGCTTTTTTCTTCTTTTATTACCCGTTCTGACAACATTAAAAGCCCAAATATATTGTATGCACAAATTTGATTGAAATTGGACATCTTTTATATTAACTTTCGTTTCTGTGATTTAAGCAAACGACATATCGGTTATATCGCACCAAAATGTGTCAGAAAGCGATTGTTTCGCTAATATGATATTTCAGCAACATCCAAACGCCTGACGCTACTTGTTGTAGTGAACGACTTGAGTTATAATTGTTTCACATACGTCATTTATCTTATATTTCCCCCATTATCAAACCAAGTTAGATTTAACCTGTCAACTGTAGTTATATAACTTCGTGTAACTTAACATTATCCGTTCACAAGTGTTGGAACAGTTAGTATTAGTAGATGTTTGAAGGTTAATAATACTACAAATCATAGCAACACAATACGTAAACCACATTTCTGTGCATCGTATGCTAAATGTTTTAAAGTCAAATGATAAACGACGGTTTCCTAATGATAAACTCAGCAGTCACAGATTTTTAAGTTGCAGTTGTTGTGGATATTTCATGCCGAAAAGTGACATTAGTAAGTAAAAGTGCAGCGCGAAGAACGTCAATGCATGTCCAGTTTATTATATCAAATAAACAAAACGCATCATCAGCGAAATGGAATGTTAATAAGAAAAAAAAAGCTTTTAAAATTCTTAAATCGTTACTATAAAATCTGTGGCATTTCTAATATATTTATATATTATTATGGAGTTAGTTTCATGCATATTCCAGGTAGGAAATAATTTGAAAATACTCGAGTGTACTGCAAAAATAAACTTCAATTTGAAACTACGTTGATAGGAAATTAGCAATCGGGTCCTTTCCTTAAATTAAAAAGACCAGTTTAGAACAAAAAAGATCTGACATGTCCCAATTTTTCTCTCATCTTTTATTGTTATTTGTTAGCAGTATTGATTTTTGCAAATGATGTAGAATTTCAAGGGGAATCCTAAGAGAAACTTCAACAATTCGTGCATTTAATTTATTTATTTGTTGTTTTTTTTTTTTGGTGGTGGTGGGGGGGGGGGGGGGGGAAGTGGTTAACGCCGTTTTTCAACAGAATTTAAGTCATGTAACGGCGAGCAGTTAACCTAACCAGTGTTCCTAGATACTGTACCAGTACAAGCCTGTTCTCCGCAAGTAACTGCCAACTTCCCCACATGAATTATCAGAGGTGGAGGACGAATGGTTTCAGACACAATGTCTTTTATCAAATCGTCACAGAGAACATACGCCCAGCCCGGGGATCGAACTCGCGACCCCGTGATCCGTAGACCAACGCTCTCCCCACTTAGCTAAGCTGGCGGGCTCGTGCATTTTATAGACTCTACAATAACATTCTTACATACAAGTTTTTGTTGGATTTAAATCACACTGACACAGTCGTAGGTCATATGGTGACTTTCAAGAACCAGGTATTATTTCAGGCACGTACCAGCACCTTGGTAGAACACCTTACCTTTCGTAAGCCAGCTAGATGGCATCCCCACATAAACAGTCTAAATTCTACGCAAGGTATCAGACACAAACAGTGGCGGAGCAAGTGGATCAAAGTCGTAAGTAAACATAATCACTCGGCAACAGCCTCGCCTCCTCGTGTATCATCTAGGAAAGAAAGTTGGATGTATTAAATGTTACCCATGTAATGGGCTAAAAAGTATTAGCAAAGTTTGCAAAATATAAAACGCAACATCATATCTTTTCTCACTATTTCATTAAGAAAAGAAAACAGTTTTGCTTTCGTGTCACCTTATATCATTTGATAAATTGGTGGTTTTATCTCTGACAAAACGTAATATACTATATTGTTTTGACTAATATGAAATGAAAGCCAGAAACCCACGTAAATCCGGATATCTGTCTTGACACGATACGCTCACAAATATGTAAGTCTACATCACCTTTATTGAAATGAATTATCTTTTGCGGTTTGCGTATTAACAATCGGGTGTTAAAACTCCCAAAGTGTGTCAGTTGTATTTCACGATATACATAATATCAAATGATGATTTACATTAAACAAACAGTCTGAATATTGAACGCAAATAAAGTGGATGTGCATGATGAATTAACATTTGTAGGACAACATGAGAAAGAGTTCAGAAGCAAACTTGTCTGGCAGAAAGCAACGAACTCAAATCAATATAGAATTATGTCATTTAGAAGGTTAAACAAGTGTAATCCAACAATAGCAATTAGTATGACAAGGATAAAAGGAAATACATGGATTAAAATGTCTTAAACATTCCGATCATTAAGCAAGCAAATTAAGATGCTTTAATGAGACGTAGATAATATATTCCATCGCATGTCGTATTAACATTTACTTTGCGTGATGTTTATAAAGGTAATGTTATGTTTGTCCTATGTAACATATTTACATTTTAGAATGATTTAAACTATCCCTTGTCCATACAACGATACGTGAAGCGCTTCGTCAGGCAAACGATACAATATTAATTACATCCAACTTCAGCTTTTAGTTGCTTTATAAAAAGCTTAGTAAGAATAACTAACTTGTTTATCAGGGAAACAAAATCCTTGAAAGTGGTTTTAAACTGCATTTGTTTTCGTTGTTTGAAATGTTAATTCGATCATTTCAGCAGATAGTCCTTACCATTTTAAAATGTAAACATATTGAAGGAATGAGAGAAATGCTGTCTCGTTCCCTTGCTACATTGAAACAATAGGATTTTAATGGTGTATGATCTATGTATATAATCATGTTGACCTTAGAGTCGCAAAGACAAAACTGTGGTCCTATGATAGCTCTTCCCTTATTCTTTCAATATGTTTTGATATATGACTGATATCTTTGACTATACGAGTTACTAAAAGTTTTAAATGCTCATTGGATAGTAATATCTTTTCAGCTGGATACATAGTTAAATTTGATTACAAGAATTATTACTCCCCTACTGACTGAAAACCAGTTTCGGGGACTAAAGGAAATGCGCTTTTTCGTCCGTCCGCAATTTCGTGCCCGGTCCATAACTCTGTCATCCATGAAGGGATTTTAATATTACTTGGCACACATATTCCCCATGTTGAGACAATGTGTCATGCGCAAAACCCGGACCACTAGCTTAAAGGTCAAGGTCACAATTCGAGGTCAAATGTCAACAGGGCCTTTTTCCTGTCCGGTCCATAACTCTGCCATCCATGAAGGGATTTAAAATAGAAAAAGTGGAAACTCCACAGGTCGCTCAACACAACAAAAACGAAAATGTTGCAGGCTCGGTTTGATTGCACCTGTTCATAGACGGTAGTGGAAATGCATGCTACTGTCCACGCCCTCTAGCCCCGGGTTGAGCAGAACTCAACATTTACACATGCTAAAAGTACGAAAAACAATTTAGAGACATTCGCAGATGTGTTCATACGGCGGTGCACATGGAACCTTCAATGCTACACTAGTGTGTAATTCCATGAAAAGCGGCGTATGGTCCACAGTTAAAATAATGGGTTTGCCCTAAACGAGAAAACAATGAGCAGAACTAAACACACTGGAATTAAAAAGGAGATCTGAGGTTATGGAGCCTGCATATAACAGGAACTGCCAAAAGACAAAATTAAAAAGCAGGCACCATATCCAAGGGGTGATTAAACAATACCAAAAGCTTTGAAAGCGGGAGTACTGGAACCACCCAGGCCGAAATGTTCATGCTGAGAAACTAAACAGTACCAGTATCACGACATAAAAGTCGTGCTGAACGATCTGAGAAGATCGAAATATAACAGCCCTGATTGAATGTACGGGGAGACTTTTAAACATTAATTGGCACAAATGTACCTCATAATAAGACGCTGTGCCATGCAGAACTTTCAGACCCCCTAGCTCAAAGGTCAAGGTAACACTTGACAGTCAATTGTTAACATGGCATGAACAGGGTCTGTTTCGTGACCGGTCCATAACCCTGCCATCCATGAAGGTATTTTAATATTACTTGGCACAAACGTTTTCCATGATGAGATGACGTGTCATGCGCTAAACCCGGACCCCTAGCTCAAAGGTCAAAGTCACAATTGGAAGTCAAATGTCATTAGGGTTTTTTTTCCTGTCCGGTCCAGAACTCTGCCATCCATCAAGGGATTTTGATATTACTTGGTAAAAATATTCCCCATGATGAGACGACGTGTCATGCGCAACACCAAGACCCCTAGCGCAAAGGTCAAGGTCACACTTGGAGATCAAAGGTCAATGGGACATTTTTCCTGTCCGGTGTATAACTTTGTTATGCATATTACTTGGCACAAATGTTCACCACTATGACACGGCGTGTCATGCGCAAGAACCTGGTCCCTAGGTCGAAGGTCAATGTCACACATAATGGCCAAAGGTCAGATACAATAATGACTTTGTCTGGAACACTTCTTCATGCATATAGGGACTTTGATGTAACTTGGCATAAATGTTCACTGCCATGAGACGGATTGTTGTGCGCAAGAACCAGGTCCCTATGTCTAAGGTCAAGGTCACACTTAGAGGTCAAATGCTAAATTCAAGAATGACTTTGTCCGGAGCATTTCTTCTTCATGCATGGAGGGATTTTGATGTAACTTGGCACAAATATTCACCACCATCAGGCACACTTGTCTCCAAATGATATCAGTTTGTAATGTAGCTTGTTTGTAAAATACATGTTTTTAATTAGATGATTCATACTAGCTTTGCCATTTGGCAACATATGACACTCGAAAGCCAAGTAATAAAGCTAAAATGAATTTGATTTATTAGTAACGCTGTTATTACTTTTAAAAATACCATCTTTCATTGTTAACTTGTGAACCATGTAAAACATTTCTTTTTACTAGTAAGTTTATCAAAAGAGGATACAATGGGAAAATCGTAGTTCACAGTGCATGTTTGGTTATTGACCTCTATACAGTTAGTCGCTACGTCTCCCTAGTTGATGGTGCGATGACTGATAAAGTGGTGCTATTCTCCTAAATCCTACCAAAACGGACTTTCAGGAGTGGCAGTTTGTCTTGCAACTTGCTTAGTTGAGCCCTTAAAAGTTAGACTCTTGGTTCTCTGACTTCAGACAAGATGTTGAGTACATTGGTGTATTTAGATTGACCTCAATTATATCTTCTACTCTATATAATATAATTTGTTATATTGTCACTAACGTTAGAGCCTTTCTGTAAGACACCGTATATAACTATAATGTAACTAGCACATGATTGCTAAAAAATTTAGTCTTTAAATAGAAGCTTGAAACTCACATAAACACTACATCTGTCTTGATATATGATACGATACGATACAGGACTACAAGGATATGAATACAGCAAATACGCCTGTGAGAAAGCAACAAACTCCAGTCAATATAAAAATACCATCTAAATAAGGTTAAACAAGTGTAATGCAACAATACCAATAAGTCAGTAAAGGACGAACGGAAAGCATTGATTTTTAATGTCTTGGAAATTTCAATCATCAAAGTATCAAATTAAGAAAACAGTGTAAGATGTCTTTCTAAGATGTAGGCTAACCTTTACAGATAAATGCATCGCATGCACCACATTTACTTATAATGTGTAGCATGTTTTAACGTAGCTATGTTGAAAATGTCATGTTTTTCTGATAAAGTAAATTTCTTTTTTCTAACCTACCACTTGAAAGCTACATACATCAGTAAGTCACGATAATAAACACCTCTTCTTCCTAAACTTAAATATTACAACAAGCATCAATTTATTATACTAGTAATTGTGATAATAAGTCGTGTATTTTAATATTGGAAGTTACACGCTACTCTTTCTAGTGGTCCAGGATTTAGCATGGATTTAGTATGGAGTATGGTGTATGTCATTCAATTACTCATTTGGGTTTTTTGAAAATGGAGAACTTCCTTGCTTGCTGAATGACTGTGAACCGCATATCACCTTTTTAAAAGCGCTTGTAATGTTAAACCAATATGTTTCAGATGTGTTTGTACCATTTTAAAATGTAAAAGATTCGAGGAATCAGAGTATAGCATTGCAAACAATAAAATCTTTCAATGAATAGTATGGACTTTCTTACATCCTAGTAAAAAACCACTAACATTCATTGGCAAAAACATAAGGTTTAGATCGTTTTAAAGACTGGTACTTTATCAGTGCAAAACAATAGGAGAACAGAACTTGTAGTGTAATTGACATTTTTATATTGCTTTTACCATTTGTAGGTCATTTTTGTCGAAATATATAAATAGGCTAGTTTTTCGGCGACGCCGTCTAAATTTGTTTTCGTTACCTATGCCACGTGACTTCAGTTTGCAAATCAAACTACTTGATAACGCATTATAGATAATTTATCAAAATGGAGGATTTATGCAACACTCTGCCTGATTGGACGAGAGTGTCAATTTCTTTCACTCTGTTGATTGTGCTACGCTGAGTGAATTGTAGACAAAGCGTTTATCCTAAACGACGCTGTTCACAGTTTTAAAGCTAACTTTGGCTCAGTATATTTAGCAAGAATATTGATATATCTCAAAATGATAAGTAAGTTTAATAAATATGATAAAAACCTGTTCAAATACCAACATATATCAAATTAAAGAAAGAGCTGAATACGGTCTGCGTATCACATGAATAAGGGTGTGATAAGAGTCTTTTATATAGAGAAGTGCTTTTTAAAAGATTTTCCTTGTTACAATTGTCGTCTGTATATGAAAAGGTTTCTTGCTTTTGTGACTTATTCAGATTGCATATTAAAATGAGTACCTGTTTGCTTTGATATATTTGTTATAAATTATTTAACTGATTTATTATATATGAATATTTTTCTTTAGTATGGTATGCAAATATTGAACTTAGTTGAAATCTGTTTTATTATATATATGCTATATTACGACTGAATCTCATTACACTGAAAAGAATGTACGCTGCATACAGTTTATCTATGTGATATGACTACGGTCAAACTTTGCTTATGAAACAGAAATAATGAAATAATTACAATTGTATGTTTTGCTTGACCTTCACTTTTTTTATAGGTGTGACATCATTGTCCAAAGATTCATGAACAGCGAATATGCATTTGTTAAAGCGGGATCAGTTGGCCTATTTTAGAAATAAATAGAAATAATAAATAAATAAATCCTTTAATTGATTTTTTCTCATGTATTCTAATCAAACTTGATTTGTAGCATCTTTATTAGGCCCGCAGCCAACTTTGTTCAGCTGGGACATTTAACCCCTTTTAGGGACTGCTAGAGCTAAAACTAGAAATGCCTTTATACAGCGTCTCATGAACAGCTTGGTGGATCTTTGTCATACTTGGTCTGAAGCATCATTATAAGGTCCTCTTCTAAATTTATTTATATAGGAACTTGGGCCCTATTAGGGATCACTACAGCTAAAAGTAGATATGTCTTTCTTCGCATTAACCACTAAAATGTAATGGATTTTTATCAAACTCGATGTGTAACAATATCGTAAGGTCTCCTGCTATTTTGTTACAAATGGGGATAGGAACCAATTTAGCTAAAAATATAAACACGTTTAATGACCTCATCTCATGAACCGCTTCATGAATCTTCATCAAACTACTGCTGTAATTATTCGTCTAAGGATAAACGAAACAAAATTGCAACCCTACGAAACCTTTGCGAAAAATTAAAAGAGAACCGTTTAAATTGTTAAAATGCGGTGTTTAGTTTTGCAATTTGAAAAATGTTAGATGAAAAATGAATGTTAGATGAAAAATTCATAAACTTCTTTCCTTATTACAATTCGCCGACCATCATTTTTTAAGGTATTTCTTGTTTAATTGTATGTTGTCTTATACATAAAAAATCATTAACTGTTGAAATATACTAAGATATGACAGAAGATAACACTTTAAGACATTAAACACTTTAAGAGCCTTATATAAAGTTTCGGTGCTTGTTGTCTATGTATTTTTGTTCAGTAACAACCTAATGAGGTTATAAAATCATTTAGTTAATATGTTTTTGTTTTCTAATATATAACCTAAATTATTGTATATTATTCTCACATGCCTTAATTCTTATATATTTCTATATATACAGGGAGCCAATTTACCGACACAATTTTGTTAAAAGGCACGGAACAGATTAACTGAATATGGAAACATAGTTATATGCTAATAACAAGGAAATATAGCATTTTGTGTAAGAGCAAAATCTGTGAAGATGTGTCATGTTATTTTATCCCGCCGACTTCTGTAGTTTTCTGTAGAGATTAACCCTAGTAATTTATCAAACAATAAATGTATATGCAACAAAGATTTCCGAACAATTTAGTTTTCAGACAATGTGTAGGTAATGTCAAACAATTAGAGGTCTTATATACTACTCCCAGCGAACAGTGAACGCTTGTATGATATGTTATAACATCAACGTTCTTCTATAGAATGCAAAACTGGATATGTAAGTTTATCTGCACAGTCATTCATTTGCCCAATTACGTTTTCAGTAAAAACATACAATTCTTTTACTTAAGTATTTGTCTTTACATATTACTTCGAATGTAGAAAAGCCTCATTAAATGTATTTAACTGCACCAAATATGTAAATTAAACGTGTATGTAGAACTACATTCATAATTAAATATTACCCCGTGACAATCTATTTTTAAATCTATTTCAGGATTAGGCTAACATTTACAGATAAATGCATCGCATGCATCAAATTTACATATAGCATTTTTGAACATAGCTATATATATGTTCATAATGACATATTTTTCTGATAAAGCAAATTTCTTTTTCTTTTTCTAACCTAGCACTTGAAAGTTGCACACAGCAGTAAGTCACGACAATAAACATATTTTCTTCCTAAACTTAAATATTACACCAAGCATCAATTTCTTATAATTGTGATAGTGAGTCGGTAATTTCAGTTTTTCAGGATTTACAATATAAAATGTATATGAGCCGCACCATGAGAAAACCAACATAGTGGCTTTGCGACCAGCATGGATCCTGACCAGACTGCGCGGTTCGCTAACAGTTTCTCTAATTACAATAAGCTTTGAAAGCGAACAGCATGGATCCTCACCAGACTGCGCGGATGCGCAGGCTGGTCTGGATCCATGCTGGTAGCAAAGCCACTATGTTGGTTTTCAAATGGCGCTGCTCATATAATGTTTTCGGTCAGTTTTTAGAAGATTGCGTAAGACATGAATATTTCAATAAAAAGATCATCACTACTGGCCATGTTGTTGTTATGAGGCGATAAATTATTTCGGAATCTTCATCTTGCACCAGACTGAATACTTTGCTCATATTGTAATCATTTAAACACTTAACAATGCAAACAGTGAACAGTTGTATGATAATAAAATCAACGTTCTTCTCTTATAGAATGCAAAACTGGATATGAAAGTTTATCTGCACAGTCATTCAACTGCCAAATTACGTTTTCAGTAAAAAAATTATAATCCCTTCCAAGCTATACATGTATTGAAATTGTTCTATTTTTAACCTAATGTATAGTACTGTTAATATACATAACATGTTCATTTTATTTTTAGGTAAAATGTTTGCAGTTATTGTTATATTTTCATGTATGAAATTTTGGTCAAGAATACTTTAAAACAAGCTTTATACCTCGATAGATGTTCCTTCATTTAATACTGTTATACATTTTCCAGATTTTTCCACGAGTATTAATTAATGTTGAAAGTGTTTTATTCATCCCTCTTTGTCATTTTTCATTTTCCAAAGTATGAATAATTAATATGAATGAGGAAAGCTAAATGTTATGAACGACACATTAATGTTTTAACAATGCTTGTTTACAATCGATTTACTGTAGATTAAAAACAGTACTACTTTGACAAAGTTGATGATTCCTGCTAACAAATCCATTATGAATCTTAAAAGAGAGACAAACGTGTATCATGTTTCAGTTAACATACAAGCTATGCACAGAGCATACATATTTTATTATTGCGGTTATTTTTTTATTTCTAGTCAACTTGATTGCTACAAAATAAATATCTCGTTGTCATTGTAGTCGGTGCTAGGGGGCGTTAGGGGTGTTGCACTTTCCATTATCTCTCATGAACAGACTCGATCAAACCGAGTGTGCTATTATTTTGCTTGGCTGCATTCTTTGCTTCAAAAAGATCTTCTCTAGATTTTATTATTTATCAGTTACTAAAAACAAACCGCTATGTAAACAATGAAGCGAGTAATTGAGAGTCAAACGAGACAACAACAGTAAAATAAACTCAAATATCGGCATTTGATGCTCAATTCGCCTTCGCATCATAAGTAATTCCTATTTGATAATTAACAAATTGACGACCGTGATTACATGAGCTCTTACATTCAACAAAAAGTACGAGTTTATATTAGATTTATCCGCCAAATCAATTTCTGACAAAGTCTTTTATTCTATTGATTTGTAATGTATGAGATATTTACAGTATTTCAAAATAACACGGGAGATATTTTCTTGATTATTTACAAATGGACAAATTTGGACATTATAGTGAAATGTATGGTTTGAAAATACAAACGAATATTATTAAGTATGTTCTACAGCTGTAGTATATTAAACAATTCTGACAATATTAAATTCTACAGTTTAATATGCCTTATCCGTAACAAGGTTTTATTTTGACGAGATGATTCAATTATAAATCATGATTTGGTAAAAGGAACCAGGATTAGATGTGTTGATTACTTTTGAATTCATCGTCGAAGAATTTCGATTATTATAATATTCAGAGCTGAAAATTTGATAAAACTTACACATAGGCAAAACATTTACACATTTTGACCGTACTACTGCCGCCCCTTGTGAAATATGGATCTTACAAAATGATCCGGCTATTTACTAAAATCCATTCAAGGATTTGGAGGAATTTTAATTGTTGCGTAAATGATTTGTGGTTTCCCGTACACTTTTACAGTTGCATCATCAGGTGTGACTTACAAATTCTAAGTGTTCCTTTTCAAGAGAAGGAACAATCATTGACCAGTTCTTTAAACTGATCTGTCACAATAAATGGAATTTCTACCATAAACACTTAGACCAGGTTTGTGATTTTGTGTGTACCTGGTGTGAATGTTTTAATGAGTACGCAGTGTAATCATTTTTTCTACATGTACATGCACGTGTATACGTGTATATTTGCAAGGAGATCAAATGCTCCGTTTCGCCGGCTTTACGGTCTTCGGGTTCCATTTTGCCTAGTAAGCTCGAATTTTCATATGTATGGTATCATAACAAAGATAATAACCATGGCTATAACTTGGTACCACACATTTACTATATCCGTTATCATGCTGGACACAATTGATTCTGCCTTTGCAACCAGTGTAGATCATTATCAGCCTGCACATCCGTGCAGTCTGATAGAGATCTGTACTTTTCGCCATTCAGTCAGTATCTGTTTGGTAAGCACCCCTTTTAACAGTATATAGTACTGTCCATATTGAAAGATGGTCAAGTTCATTATAGAAATTAAGCTGGGTAAGGGTTAATATTGTGACGGGTAAATGTCTAATAAATTCAAAGGTTTTTATGATGTTTCAGAGCTGATACGTCCACGAGCGTGAAACGTTTTCGTCTTAAATATATCAAGATCAACAGTGGTTCTAGGTCGATAAATCTGTAAATATGATCCGATGAATTCGGAACATGAACGTTTGAAATATGTCTGGAAATGACTTTATCGCGTAAAACACTAAGAAGAGATATATCTATTCAACTATTCATATCACTGAAGGTCATTGATCGTAAATTTTTCAAACTGCAATTACATGTTTCCGATTTGTTGATTGCCTGGTTCAACCCAATATTTGTCAAATTACGTCTTCAGTCAGATAATTTGCTCTCATGCAATTTTCGCGATTTTGTATGAGCTGTCTTACAAAATACATCCCATAAAATTTCTTTCATTAATGTCTCATACCAGTTTATCATTTATGTACGGCTCCGATATATCTCATGATAGCACCTTATCTTTCATTACTCGTTCTGACAACATTAAAAGCCCAAGTATATCGTATGCAAAAATTCGATTGAAATTGGACAGCCGTTATATTAACTTTCGTTTCTATGATTTAAGCAAACGACATATCGGTTATATCGCGCCAAAATATGTCAGAAAGCGATTATTTTGCTAATATGATATTTCAGCAACATCCAAACGCCTGACGCTACATGTTGTAGTGAACGACTTGAGATATAACTGTTTCACCTACGTCATTTATCTTATATTTCCCACATTATCAAACCAAGTTAGATTTAACCTGTCAACTGTAGTTATATAACTTCGTGTAACTTAAAACTTAACATTATCCGTTCACGAGTGTTGGAACAGTTTGCATAAGTAGATGTTACAAGGTTAATAATACTACAAATTATAGTAACACAACAAGTATACCACATTTCTGTGCATCGTATGCTAAAGTCACATTATAAACGACGGCTTCTTAATGATAATGACAGCAGTCACAGATTTTTTAGTTACAGTTGTTGTGGATATTTTAATGGCGAAAAGTGACATTAGTGAGTCAAAGTGCATCGCTACTACTATCAAACACACGCCAATGCATGTCTAGTTTATTATATCAAATAAACAAAACGCATCATCAGCGAAATGGAATGTAAATAGGAAAAAAAGCTTTTAAAATTCTTAAATCTTTACTATAAAAATCTGTGGCATTTCTAAAATAATTATTAATTATTATGAAGTTTCATGCATATTCCAGGTATGAAATAATTTGAAAACACTCCAGTGTACTGCAAAAATAAACTTCAATTTAAAACTACGTTGATAAGAAATTAGCAATCGAATCCTTTCCTTAAATTAAAAAGACCAGTTTAGAACAACAAAAGATCATGTTCCGATTTTTCTCTCATCTTTTTATTGTTTATTTGATAGCATTATTGATTTTTGCAAATGATGTGTAGCCTAGAATTGCAAGGTTAATCCTAAGAGAATATTCAACAATTCGTGCATTTTATAGACTATCATAACAGACATTGTTACATACAAGTTTTGTTGATTTAAATCACACTGACACAGTCGTAGGTCATATGGTGACTTTCAAGAACCAGATATTGTTTCAGGCACGTGCAAGCACCTTGGTAGAACTCCCTACCTTCCGTAAGCCAGCTAGATGGCATCCCCACATAAACAATCCTACGCAAGATATCAAACTCACACCGTGGAGGAGCAAGTGATTCAAAATCGTCAGTAAACATAATCACTCGGCAAAGAGGCACCTCGTGTATCATCTAGGAAAGAAAATTGAATGTATTAAATGTTACCAATGTAATGAGCTAAAATATTGAAGTGCGCCGGTAAATCAATCCTACTTTCGTTTTACGATACATATGCGATATTTTAGCGTCAAATATTTAGTAACTCATCGGCTTATGTATTTTTCTATAAATGATTCACTCATTGACTACAAAATCCATACTTTAAGCCTTAATTACCTGTTTTTCCATGTTAAAATACTTCAGTTTATTGTGTCGTCCGCCATATTGTATGCTGTTTAGGTGTGACGTCATACACGTGCAAGTAGTTATTATTTACATCATCAAGTTTCCTAGATCTAGTACATTTTTGTAGATGGGGGTTCTTGTTTATACTGTTTGACGAAAACTTTTATTATTTATTCGTATATTTTAGCGCACATTCAACAACAACTCCTTATATTGTACTTTTATATTTATATGATGATTGTTCGCAGAAATATTATCTTTTTACTGCTATTAAGCCGTGCACATGTACGTCTTTTCTATTGCTGTTTGAGGTGTCGGAACTGTTTGAAATACTTTTGCGCCCCTATGTTAGATTTTTTTTAACTATCTCAAACACTGTTGATTTTGTTTGAAGTACCCGTATATAAGGCGGTGTTTACTGTTTGACGGCACTCCGCAGCAAGTAAAATCTTGGGCATAGCTTTCTGTAGAAAATCGTTTCAGCACTATAAATCCATTATAAAATACCTTAGTATTTATTTGGTAATAATACGTTATATTTAACATAATTATTTTAAAGCATTAATAGAAATATTTCGTCAATTCTTAAGGTTTAGCTTTCTGAATTTCGTTTGGTAATTTTTCGGAAACTTTCTGCAGTTTTCTTAATTTTATCGTAGATAAAAATACCAGTGATTTATAGGATTCTTAATTCTTGTATTTAGTAAGCCACCGACACCTCACTTGATATTTGAATAATGCTATTGTTGCTTTGAATAGTTGTTTGTTGCCGACATTGTTAAATTTCGGTATTTTACTAGATCTAGTCAAGTATCTTACCATTAATAAATTTCATAAACCGTTAGAGCACTTACTTATTTTCTTGAGTTTAGCCCTTATATTTATTTCACCCATTGCTGCGGAGTCATTTGTGGTATTCTGTGTCCGTCCATGAGTCCGTTTTTCATTTGACACTCTGTCAAAGTTTAAGCCAGTTTTAGCGTTGTCCGTCTGTCTGACTGTCCGATGTTACAACGGTAAACTTGCCTGACTGTCTGATTAATAGAACCACACATCCGTCACTGCGAGCGTTACCAGCCCGCAACAATATGTCTTAGCAAAGTTTGCAAAATATAAACACAATACCATATCTTTCCACACTATTTCATTAAGAAAAAATATTTTTGCTTTCGCGTCATATTATATCATTTGATAGGTTCGTGGTTTTACCTCTGACAATATGTAATATACTATATTATATTAACTTATATGAAATCAAAGATAGTAACCCACGTAAGTCCGGATATGTCTCGACACGATACGACCACAAGTATGAAAGTATGCATCACCTTCAATGAAATCAACTATCTATTGCGGCTTGCGGGTTTTAAAAAAAACGCCCAAAATGTCTCAGTTGTTTTTCACGATATACATAATATCAAATGATGATTCACATTAAACAAACAGTCTGAATATTGAACGCAAATAAAGTGGATGTGCATGCTGAATTAACAGAAAGAGTTCAGAAGCAAACATGTCTGTCAAAAAGCAACGTACTCAAATCAATATAGAATTATGTCATTTAGAAGGTTAAGCATGTGTAACCCAACAATAGCAATTAGTATGACAAGGATAAACGGAAAAAAAAATGGATTAAAATGTCAAACATTCCGATCATCAAGCAAGTACATTAAGATGCTTTAATGAGACGTAGATAATTGCATCGCATGTCGTATTAATACTTTTCGTAATGTTTATAAAGGTAATGTTTTGTTTGTCCTATGTAGCATATTTACATTTAAGTATGATTTAAACTATCACTTGTCCATAAAAGGATGGATATGTGAAGCGCGAAATTCGTCAGGCAAACGATACCATATTCCGTTTTTTGAGTCAATGATTTAAATGTAGTAAAGAGGTTTCCTTGATACTGTATAATCTCAAAATCTTTATCATCAGTGGTTCAAACATATGTATCATCCATCCACGTTTGATTTCTCTTTTCATGGTGTATCCGGAAGATATAAAATCGCAAATGAATTGTCTGCACAGATATTATTGGACCTTGTATTGCGCCAAAATAATATTTGAATGCTGAATGTTTTTCATTCTACCATCAAACCTGCCGATATGAAGCTTAACAGGATTCTTGTTAACGCCTTCAATATCTCCTCTGGGAAGCGTTTCGTTAACACTGTTTAAATATACTATTACCCATAAGTATATTAAAACATTATAATCTGTTGACACTGATTTGCACAATTTACCAGTATTGTCTGAACGTCAGACCAGTCGTAGTCACTAAACGTAAATGTTTTACAAAAGTATTATTCTGTCCGTTTTGTTTTCATAGTCATTTTCTACATTTAATCTTTGTGGCTATGTATAATCCATCTTGCAAAATACAACTCACAGAAATTGCTAGGAAATGTCAAAGTAACAAATTAGTCATTTTAAACGGCAACGATATACGTGAAGATAAACGATAAATATCCCTTACTTGTTTATTTGTACTCATTCTGACATCAATAGAAACCCAAGATACAGTATCTTCTGTCTTAGTTTCCGACTTGATTTTACAAAATTGATATAGAAATTATTTGGCTATTAATATAATAACTGATACGTATTATCATCTCTGAAACGAGATCAATTGGGGGGGGGGGGGGGGGGGGGGGGGGGGGGGGGGTGTTATGATCTATAGAAATTCTAAATATACATTTCTAAAAAACATGGTTGCAGTAAGATGTCGGTATGCGAAATTTAAGTAGTAGACATATTGCATTTTGGAAGAAACATTTGTACATTAGCATGCTAGAAGTGTATTACTGAGGACTTTACGCTAATATCATCTATAATGAGGTAAACGTACACATTTTCTGAAAATAATATCAGGTACGAAAACAGTTTGTAATATAGCTTGTAAAATGAGCCGCGCCATGAGAAAACCAACATAGTGCATTTGCGACCAGCATGGATCCAGACCAGCCTGCGCATCCGCGCAGTCTGGTCAGGATCCATGCTGGTCGCTTATGGTTTCTCTCATTTCAATTGGCTTTGAAAGCGAACAGGATGGATCCTGACCAGACAGCGCGGATCCATGCTGGTCGCAAACGCACTATGTTGGTTTTCTAATGGCGCGGCTCAAATATGTTTTTAACTAGATGACTGATACTAGCTTTGCCATTTGGCGAAATATGACACTCCAAAGCCAAGTGATAAAGCTAAAATGGAATTGATTTATTAGTAACCCTGTTATTACCTTTAAAAATACCATCTTTCATTGTTAACGTGTGAACCATGTAAAACATTTCATTTTACTAGTAAGTCTATCAACACCGTGGTGCTATTCTCCTAAATGCTACCAAATCGGACTTTCAGGAGTGGCATTTTGTCTTGCAACTTGCTTAGTCGAGCCCTTAAAAGACTCTTGGTGCTCTCACTTCAGATAATGGTGTAATCACACTTTAGGTTGACCACAATTACATCTTCTACTCTATATAATATAATCTGGTATATTGTCACTTATGTTAGAGCCTTTCTGTAAGACACCGTATATAACTCGAATATAATTAGCACCTGATTGTTAAAAAATTGATTTAGTCTTTAAAATGTGAAACGATTCGCGGAATCAGAGTATAGCATTGCAAAGAATAGAAATTTTTAATGAATAGTATGGACCTTTCTTACATCGTAGTGAAACAAACACCACTCAAAACATAATGTTTAGATCGTTTTAAAGACAAATACTTTATCGGTGCAAAACAACTGGAGAACAGAACTGGTAGTGTACTTTACATTTTTATATTGCTTTTACCATTTGTAGGTAATTTTAGTCAAAATATATAAATAGGTTAGTGTTTTAATTGTATATTGTCTTATACATAAAAATCTGTCTTATATAAAGTTTCTGTGCTTGTTGTCTGTGTATTTTTGTTCAGTAACTACCTAATGAGGTTATTTAGTTTTTTAGTTAATATGTTTTTGTATTCTAATATATATCCCTAATTATTGTATATTATTCTCACTTTCCGTAATTCTTGTATATTTCTGTATATACGGGGAGCCAATTTACCGACAAAATTTTGTTAAATGGCACGGAACAGCTTAACTGAATATGGAAACATAGTTATATGCTAATTACAAGGAAATATAACATTTTGTGTAAGAGCAAAATCTGTTCAGATGTGACATGTTACTTTATCCCGTCGACTTCTGTAGGTTTCTGTACAGATTTACCCTAGAATTTCATTTAACTATAAATATATATGCAAAAGAGATTTTCGAACCAGTCAGAGGTCCTATATACTACTCCCAGTAGTATTAGTCTACACTGAATGATTTGGAGATAAAATTTTATATAACACCTGCAATAGATTCTGTCCGTCCATTCCGGATAAGAATTTTCGTCGACATCCTGCGTTAAATAAGAAACCTTTACATTCTTTACCCTTTGTATGCAACGCTTTCTTACTATGTTAAATTTCTCAATGTTGAAAAAATGAATATTTTCCGTAAATTTTAGAAGATTGGGTAAGACATGACTATTTCAATAAAAAGATAATCCCTTCTGGTCATGTTGTTGTTATGATGCGATAATGTATTTCGCAATCTTCAGTCATTACATTCATAAGTAATTATTACCCCGTGACAAACTATTTCACTTTTTAAGTGGAAGTACGTGTTGAAACTGCTTTTAGCTATACATGTATTGAGTTTAAATTTGTACTCTTTTTAACCCAATACACATAATATGTTAATTTTATTTTTATGCAGTGATTGTTATATTTTCATGTATGAAAATTTTGTCAAGTATACCTTTAAACAAGATTTTTTCCTGAACAAATCACAATTACATTCAGAACGATGCACTGGTCCCTACATTTAATGATACCACGGTAACAGTGTTTGTTCCACGTGTATTAATGTTTAAAGTGTTTTATTCATCCTTCTTTGACATTTTTTATTTTCCAAGGTATGAAAAATTAATATGGATGAGAAAAGCTAACTGTTATGAATGGCGCATTAATGTTTTAACAGTGCTTGTTTACAATCGATTTACTGTAGATTAAACACAGTACTACTTTGACAAAGTTGATGATTCCTGCCAACAAAACCATTATGAATCTTTAAAGAGAGACAAACGTGTATCATGTTTCAGTTAACATTCAAGCTATGCACAGAGCATACATATTTTATTAATGCGACACATGCTATTTTTTATTTCTAGTCAACTTGATTGCTACAAAATAAATATCTCGTTGTCTTTGGATTTTACCATAAGTTTGCACCGTGTTACTTTGTCGACGTGCAATGTTTTTTGTTTTAGTATTGTAATATTTTCTGGTCCTTTGAGATCATGGAGTCCATTCAATATCTTTGTAATAGAGGTACGCTTAAGCCGGTGCTAGGGGGCGTAAGGGGTGTTGCACTTTCCATTATCTCTCATGAACAGACTCGATCAAACCGATTCTGTGCTTCCAAAGGATCTTCTCTAGATTTTGTTATTTATCAGTTACTAAAAACAAACCGCTATGTAAACAATGGAGCGAGTAATTGAGAGTCAAACGAGACAACAACAGTAAAATAAACTCAAATATCGGCATTTGATGGTGTTCAATTCGCCTTCGCATCATAAGTAATTCCTATTTGATAATTAACAGATTGACGACCGTTATTACATGAGCTCTTACATTCAACAAAAAGTACGAGTTTATATTAGATTTATCCGCCAAATCAATTTCTGACAAAGTCTTTTATTCTATTTATTCGCATTGTAAGGTATGAGATATTTACAGTATTTCAAAATTACACGGGAGATATTTTCTTAATTATTTACAAATGGACAAATTTGGACATTTTAGTGAAATGTATGGTTTGAAAATATAAACGAACATTATTAAGTAAGTATGTTCACAGCTGTAGCATATTAAACAATTCTGACAGTATTAAATTCTACAGTTTGATCCGCCTTATCCGTATAAAGGTTTAATTTTGATTTCTCGTTGATTATGAGACTTTGCTATTATAAATCATGGTTTGGTTACAGGAACTGGTTTGATTAAATAGTCGTCTTGATTACTTTCAAATTCATCGTCGAAAAATTTCGATTATTTTAATATTCAGAGCTGAAAATTTAATAAAACTTACACATAGGCAAAAATTACACATTTTGACCGTAAACTTGACATTACAAAATATATCTAAATATTTTAGAAATTTCCTACTACCCCTTGTGAAATATAGATCTTACAGAATGAACCGGCTATTTACTAAAAAAATCCTTTTAAGGACTTGGAGGAATTTTAATTGTAGCGTAAATGATTTGTAGTTTTTGTAGTTGAAAAAAGAATCATGATGCATAATTAGTATAAGTTTAAGGGATAATTGGGAGATAATTAAACAGATTTAAAGGAAACATAGATGCAATTATGTCGGTGTGACGTAATAGAATAAAATATAAGCATATCAAAACTGTTCCTAATAATTAGATGTAAGAAGCAATCTTCAACTAACAATGCCGCTTACCAAGCTTGCTTATTGAATATTCATCCTTGCTTTTTTTTCTCCATAAAACACCATTATTTTCTCTATCCCATCCCCACTTACATATCTTGTGCTTTTTGGTATTTTTTTTAAGCAACCCGTTTTTTTATCTTTGAACCAGTTTTTCTGTTTGGGGCGGACCTGCTTCTGACTGTGTTTGCTGTGCTTTGTGCTTCCATGCAATCTACCATTGCCTGTAAATTTTCATATTTAAATCAAACAAACGCACGACATATAAATCTGTAAAAGTGATCCGATGAATTCGGAATGTGAACGTTTGAAATATGTCTGGAAATGACTTTATCATGTAAAACATTAAGAGCAGATATATCTATTTAACTATATATTCATATCATTGAAGGTCATTGATCGTAAATTTTTCAAACTGCAATTACATGTTTCCGATTTGTTGATTGCCTGGTTCATCCCAATATTTGTCAAATAACGTCTTCAGTGAGATAAACTACTCTCATGCAATTTTCACGATATTGTATGAGCTGTCTTACAAAATACATCGCATAAAATCTCTTTCATTAATGTCTCATACCAATTTATCATTTATATACGGTTCCGATATACCTCTGATAAATAGCACATTATGCGCTTTTTTCTTCTTTCATTACCCGTTCTGACAATATTAAAAGCCCAAGTATATCATGTGCATAAATTCGATTGAAATTGGACAGCTTTCATATTAACTTTCGTTTCTGTGATTAAAGCAATCGACATATCAGTTATATCGCGCCAAAATATGTCAGAAAGCGATTATTTCGCTAATATGATATTTCAGCAACATCCAAACGCCTTACGCTACTTGTTATAGTGAACAACTTGAGTTATAACTGTTTCACATACATCATTCATTTCCCCAATTATCAAACCAAATATAATAGGTAAGGGTAGATTTCTCGGACAACAAACACAGCCTCGGAGCCACGTATTCGCAAAGTAGGTCCACAACAAAAGAATCCGTAACGGAAAAACATTATAGACGGGTTGCTTCAAATATCCAACAAGTACATATTAATTGTATGCACAATATAGAAAGAGGGGGGAGAAAGGGGTAGGGGATAGAAGGATGAATATTAAAAAGGGAATGCTACGCTCCTTAATCACAGTAAACCACAGCAGCGGTACACTCATGTACAAAAGACGTACACACACAAAACTAACTTACACATACAAACAGACAAGTAAGATATAACAACACTGTAAGGCACCGCCCAAGACAAACAGACGCACAAGGACACGAGCGAAAAAAAATAACAATCGGGCACATCCTTAGGATTCCGGCAGACAAAATTAAGGTTGGCACGATAACTTACTCATAGTAAAAGTGGAGGGGATACCAAAGCAATGGTGCGCAAATGCAAGGGGAAAGGATGGCCACCAAGTTAGATTTAACAAGTCAATTGTACTTTTGAAACTTCGTGTAACTTATAACTTAACATTAGCCGTTCACGGGTGTTGGAACAGTTTGCATTAGTAGATGTTACAAGGTTAATAATACTACAAATCATAGCAACACAGTAAGTATACCACATTTGTATGCGTCGTATTCTAAAATTCTGAAAGTCACATAATAAACGACGGCTACTTAAGGATAATCACAACAGTCATAGAATTTTTAGTAACAGTTGTTGTGGATATTTCATGCCGAAAAGTCATAGTGCAGCGCTACTACTATCAAACACTACGCCAATGCGTGTCTAGTATATTATTTTAAATACACAAAACGCATCATCAGCGAAATGGAATGTAAATAGGAAAAAAGGTTTTAAAAGTCTTAAATCTCTACTATGAAAGTCTGTTGCGTTTCTAAATGCAAAAATAAACTTTAATTTTAAACTGCGTTGAAAAGAAATTAGTAATCCAATCCTTTCCTTAAATTAAAAAGACCAGTTTAGAAACTGTTTACCAACAAAAGATCATGTCCCGATTTTTCTCTCATCTTTTATTGTTTCTTTGATAGCAGTATTGATTTTTATAAATGATGTGTAGCCTAGAATTTCAAGGGTAATCCTAAGAGAATATTCAACAATTCGTGCATTTTATAGACTAGCATAACAGACATATTTACATACAAGTTTTTGTTGAATTTAAATCACACTGACACAGTCGTAGGTCATATGGTGACTTTCAAGAATCGGGTATTATTTCAGGCACGTGCAAGCACCTTGGTAGAACTCCCTACCTTCCGTAAGCCAGCTAGATGGCATCCCACATAAACAGTCTTAATCTGCCGTTGAGTAGCAAGTGGTTTAAAGTCGTCAGTAAACTTAATCACTCGGCAACAGCCTCACCTCGTGTATCATCTAGGAAAGAAAATTGAATGCATTAAATGTTACCCATGTAATGAGCTTAAAAATGTCTTAGCAAAGTCTGCAAAATATAAACACAATACCATATCTTTTCACACTATTTTATTAAGAAAAAAAATTGCTTTCGCGTCAAATGATATCATTTGATAGGTTGGTGGTTTTATCTCTGACAAAACGTAATACACTATATTATTTTGACTAGGAAATGAAAGCCAGAAACCCACGAAAGTCCGGATATCTGTCTTGACACGATACGATCACAAATATGTAAGTATATCTTTAGTGAAATCAATTATCTATTGCGGTTTGCGTATTAACAAGAGGGTTTTAAAACGCCCAAAATGTTTCAGTTGTATTTCACGATATACATAATATCAATGATGATTCACATTAAACTACACTATATTATTTTGACTAGGAAATGAAAGCCAGAAACACCCGAAAGTCCGGATATCTGTCTTGACACGATACGATCACAAATATGTAAGTATACCTTTAGTGAAATCAATTATCTATTGCGGCTTGCGTATTAACAAGAGGGTTTTAAAACGCCCAAAATGTTTCAGTTGTATTTCACGATATACATAATATCCATGATGATTCACATTAAACAAACAGTCTGAATATTGAACGCAAATAAAGTGGATGTGCATGATGAATAGGACAACATGAAAAAGAGTTCAGAAGCAAACATGTCTGGCAGAAAGCAACGAACTCCAATCAATATAGAATTATGTCATTTAGAAGGTTAAACAAGTGTAACCCAACAATAGCAATTAGTATGACAAGTATAAACGGGAAACATGGATTAAAATGTCTTAAACATTCCGATCATCAGCAATGGTAGATTGCAAGTAAATTAAGATGCTTTAATGAGACGTAGATAATTGCATCGCATGTCGTATTAACACTTTGCGTAATGTTTATAAAGGTAATGTTTTGTTTGTCCTATGTAGCATATTTATATTTAAGTATGATTTCAACTATCACTTAAAAGATACGTAAAGCGTGATACAAAATTAATTACACCCAACTTCAGCTTTTAGCAGCTTTATAAAAAAGTAAGAATAAATAACTGGCTATGAAGAACTGTTTATCAGGGAAACAAAATCCTTGAAAGTGGCTTTAAATAGCATTTGTTTTCATTGTTTGAAATGTTAATTCGCTCATTTTAGCAGATAGTCCTTACCATTTTAAAAATGTAAATATATTGCGGGAATGAGGGAAGTGCAGCCTTGTTCCCTTCCTACCTTGAAATCTTTTGACTATACGAGTTTAACAGTATCCAAAACTAAAAGTTGTAAATGCTCATTGGATAGTAATATCTTTTCAGCTGGATAAATTGTTAATTTTGATAACAACAATTATTTATCTTTCGTCCAAACTTCTCTTTTGTAAATACGGAGTTGTAAATCTTATATTCAGAGTAGAATACTATATATGTTAGGGTTGTCACAGTTAAAGGACCTCCAGGCATGTATTATTTCATTGTGCGGATAATTGTACGTAGTTGTTTTGTGATTGTTTTATAAACTTTATTGCGCTTCTGTTGTCCTCTTTTTATTTCTAACAAAATATGGTGTTAAAAGTTGATAAGCGCCATTAATATTTCGACCCATATTGTTTTGTCTTTTTAGTATATCCTTGTTACTTGTATGTGATATTTTCTATGCATTGACGGCGAAGGGTGAAATTAACATGACAAAGCCGATGAAAAACCTTAAGTTTAGACATTTGACATGTGAAGTGTTATAAAAATGCGAAACCATCCGGAAATAAATACTGTATACCGTGTTTCTTTAAAACTCAAAGTACTTTAAACCGTTTAACTTGCTGTGTATAATTCAAAAAGTCGTCTTACTGACATTCTGTTTCTGAAGTAAATGATTCTGTGGTGTATTTGGGACCTGTAAAATCGCGAATGAATTCTCTATACCGATTTTATTGAACCTTCTGTTAAACATCCTTTCTGTGACTGGAACAGCTGTTATTTCAGAGATATTGCGCCAAAAATATTTGAATAGTTTATGTTTTTCATTGTACCATCAAACTTTCTAATATGAAACTAAACAGGAATCTTGTTTTTGAACGCCATCAATACCTCCTCTGGGAAGCGTTTTTTCTATATAAAAGCAGAAAAAAATGTTAACATGTATGTTTTCCGTTTACGCTGTTTAAATACACTGTTACCCACAGTATATTAAAACTATAATCTGTTGATATTGATTATTCGATAATTTTTCACAATTTACCAGTATTGCTTGAAAGTCAACCAGTTGTAGTCACTAAACGTAAATGTATTACCAAAGTTATTCTGTTCGTTTTTTATAGTCATTTTCTATGTGGCTATGTATAATCCATCTTGCAAAATACAACTCATAGAAATTGCTAGAAAATGTCAGAGTAACAAATTTGTCATCTTTAAACGGCTACGATATACGTGAAGATAAACGATAAATATCCCCTTACTTGTTTGTTTGTACTCATTCTGACATCAATAGAAACCCAAGTTTATCCTTTCATTTCCGGAGATTCCATTTATTTTGGACAGTTTTTACATTAACTATCGTTTCTATTATTGTAGAAGTAGACAAGCCAGTGATATTGCTTCAAAATATGTAAGATACTGGGGCAAAGGATCAAATCATCCCGCTATTACTTTTCAACAATCATACGTCGATGGAAGGATGTGTCTATACATTGTCAGTTACAGGAGATGCAGTATTTATCTTAGTTTCCGACTTTATTTTACAAAATTGATAAAGAAATTGTTTTGACTATTAATATAATAACTGATACGTATTATCATCTCTGAAACGAGGTCGATTGAAGGGGGCGTTATGATCTATAAAACTTCTTAATACATATTTCTAAAAAGCATGTTTGCAATAAGATGTAGGTATGCGAAATTTAAGTAGTGGACAGATTACATTTTGGAAGGAACATTTGTACATTAGCATGTTATAGATTGTTAGAAGTGTATTACTAAGTGAGGACTTTACGTCAATGTCATCTATAATGAAGTACACGTACACATTTTCTCAAAATGATACCAGTTACGAAAACAGTTTGTAATATAGCTTGTAAAATACATGTTTTTAACTAGATGATTCATACTAGCTTTGCCATTTGGCAACATATGACACTCGAAAGCCAAGTAATAAAGCTAAAATGGAATTGATTTATTAGTAACGCTGTTATTACTTTTAAAGATACCATCTTTCATTGTTAAATTGTGCTGTGAACCATGTAAAACATTTCTAGTACGTTTATCAAAAGCGGATACAATGCGAAAATCGTAGTTCACAGTGCATGTTTGGTTATTGACCTCTATGCAGTTAGTCACTACGCCTCTCTAGTTGATGGTGCGATGACTGATAAAGTGTAAGACACCGTGGTGCTATTCTCCTAAATACTACCAAAACGGACTGTCAGGAGTGGCATTTTGTCTTTCAACTTGCTTATTCGTGCCCTTAAAAGTTAGGCTCTTGGTGCTCTATCTTCAGACAAGTTGTCAAGTACATTGGTGTTGTTACACCTTAGACTTACCACAATTATATCTTCTACTGTATATAATATAATTTGGTATAGTGTCACTAACGTTAGAGCCTTTCTCAGCGGAGAGTTATTTTATTTACACTGTATTGTCTCCCCCGCCACGAGTGTTGAGGGTTATAGGAATGGTCTCCGTCAGCTCGTCCGCCCGTCTGTCCGTCCGTCCGTAACACTTTGTGTCCGCTCTTTATCTCCTAAACCCCTTGAAGGGTTTTCATAAAACTTGGGTCAAAGGATCACCTTATCAAGATGACGTGCAGAACTTATGTGTCAGCCATGTCAACTGTGCGATTCATGGTTTTTGGCTGTGTTTGAGGTACTCGGTACATACGGAAAATCTACTCTTAACCTTTTTATTTTCTTTTGTAATGTATGTAGAACCTTGTGTTATAGATAAACTTTAGCCGGTGTCTTGCGGCTTGACGTGTGTTGCATGTGGTAACCCTCGTTTGAACTCTGCTATTATTTTGCTTGATTGCATTTTATGCCTCCGAAGGATCTTCTGAGAGATTGTCTATCTATATTTAAGTTTTTGTTCCAACATTTAGGTTACTTGTATTACTGTTTGAATTTTTTTGTTTACTGTGTGAATTAAGTTTTATCAAATTTACATTTGATCACGTTTTTTAAAGGACTTTTAAGTTTCACTAAAAACAATGTCCTGTTTTGCAAAAGTGTTTTTCTTCTCTTGATAATACATTTAGCAGAGTTTCAAGCCTAATGTTAAAAATGTTAAATCCATCATTTCGTTTGTCATTCTAAAGTGGGTGCAAATTAAAGATATATATTGGTTAAAATGCAAGAAGAATGTAAATCTTCTGCATTATTTCAAAAGCATTGCAACAGTTTATTACTTTCTGCACAATATATTTGGATATTTTATAAGAATATCTTGCAAAAATCTTATGTCAGTAAGTTTGTACCACTAGTCACTTTCAGAGTACTCACTTTTTATGGATTGGTATGGATTTTTGAGCCTAAACTGTGTGTGTTAGTCCCTTTAAGAGAAACATACAATGTATTTTTTTCAATGACACCACAAGGCATAAACAACGCATACCCGTGATGGTACTTTCAAACTCCATTATTAGAATAAATAGATCTTTAAGATTTAATTCAGCACTACTTTGACGATGCTAGGTTGTCGGCACGAGGCTTTGTCGGAATAATAATATTGACCTATAACTGGAAACAAATGGCTATGTAAACAATGATTCCTTCGAATGTTTAGCCACATACACTTCGCTATCGGCATATTACGAAGTACGTACCGTCTTGTCATCATTAGTTATTGCTATAAGATAATTAACTGAGTAACATGATCGCATGTGTTCTTATGTAAGTGGATGGTATTTGGAAGTTTTGGCTTAAGCTCATGCATGTTTTAAACAAGGTATGTGTTAATATTTCATTTATCCAAGCAGGAACTATTAAAAGTGTACACATTGAACACGTGATTGCAGGTATGGTATTTAGTGTTACTTTGTTTGTATTTGTCATTCATTTAATGCAAAATTGTAACGTTATATATATGTATAACTATTTATCAGAAATAATTTGTCTTCACTCTCATAATTCATATTATAGGCCCGTTGGAGCTTTTGTTTATGGATTCACTGTGTACAGTAAAATAAAAATGTATTGGGCCTTTTAACTTTAAAAATAGATTATGTATCACCATATAAGGATAATTTGGGACCATTTAGTGTAAACAAATTAATAGATCGTAGAAACGATCACCCTTTTAAAATTTTATGATTAAACTATCTTCAAATACTATTCAATGTCATATAATAAAATACAATGCTACAAAAGTGCTAACGAATGTTGTTAGCAGCACTCCAGGTGGACTCGGTTTTACAGTATAACTTTTTAACAATACATTTTGATTGGTTGCAAGTGTTCTATGTGAATCAACAATATAAACAATACATAACAAACCGAATCTGGTATTACGTTGCTTGGATGCATTATATGCCTTCAAAGGATCTTCTCGAATATTTTATTAGTTGATTTTCTATGACTATTGTGTAGTTGATAAAATACATGCATCAGTTACCAGTAGAAAATGAGTGGTTATGAAACGTAACTTTAAACTTTACAAATGCGTGGTATTGAAACATCAACATAAAAGTGTTACCCATGATGCTATTTTAAGGTTTTATCTTATATGGTCATATAGTTAAATGCTTAATTTTCTTATCTGGGCCTTCCCTATCTCTTGATGAGTATTTCACATACAAAGCAATATTGTTACCTATAGTCTACCAATGAATTATACTTCAAAATTGTTGACACAACGGCAGTTTGTCGGCAACTATTGCCCATGTTTTATTTCACTTACATTTTGATTATTGGTAAACTAACACTACAATAACACGATGCACATGTTAACAAGGACACAAACATTTAGCCTATTTGTTTGAAATTGTTTCGAATAATGTCTTTCTTATGCCTGACTGGTACCCGATAAGAAGTTTTACGGTAAGAGATTTAATAAAACACGACCGCCCCAAGTTTTTCCTGCAGTTTTGCTGTTTTGATGATGATACTTCAGAGCTGTTATTTACGCTCGCAAGAAACTCCTCGTAAATATAACAGGATCAGCAGAGGATCTCCTCATTACGCCTGAAGCCAAAATATTTACCTCCATCTGATATCCAATAATTCCACGCTGTACACACTGGTGTTTTAATGGCGTTAGGTAAACATAGTTAAACAGATGTCAATATACGTTTGTTCTTAAAGAGCGGCTATAATTAGAAGCTACTGCAATATTCTGTCAAAGCGGAAGCATATCATCGGTCTTTTAATATAAAGAAATATCCGTATTTTTACAAGAAAATAAAGAAATAACATGCGATAATACAGTGTATTAGTAAAGATTTCAGAAAGGATACAAGCTTCTTGAAATTTTCGTTTGTTTTATGTTTCTTTTCTTTTCCTATTAAAATCGAAAGATCGAAATATGGCGAGATTGCATTTGGGCGTTTGATGAGTAACAGGCATATTTTGTGAGAGCGAATGTTTGGTTTACATCAATAATTACTTATTTGATAGACGCATATTGTGAAACATTGGCTTTGTACCATTCTTTGCTGGCAACGAACAATGTAATAACTTATGCATAAGATTTATTTTGAAAACTGTAGAATGTTTGCTTAGTCTGGCTACCGACTAGATAGTATTATTTTTAGAAAAAACAATTCTGTTATATATTCTGACTTCAGCAGTCTTGGCTCTGATTATCTGTGTTTTGAGAAGACAAGGGACATAATTATACAAAATTTGAATAGCCTCAGGAGTTACCTCTTGTGAACTAAACACTGGGTCTGAACACAAGCTAATTATTTGGTTATTTATAAAACCCGGCCCGGACCGGCCCAAACCACGGTAATAGCTGATTCCGATTGTACGAATGTTAGCTGTGTTATATCAAAATATAGATCACGGAGCCCATTCAACTTTACTTTAATATGAGTGCGCTTTAACTTTGATAGACTGGTGCCCGTGTTTACTCTCTACGTTCCGTATGGAGAGAATGATTCTCGATATACAGTCGGGTACCAGGCTATATCTTTGATGGGAGGGTGGGATTCAGGATGTTAGGGGTGTTGAAAATTTCATTACCTTCTATTTTGCTCGATTGTTTTCTATGTTTCCAAATGGTCTTTGTATATATTTCATTTCATTAAAAATATTATATTTACATTGAGATAAAAATCAAACATGTTAAAAATAAAACTTATTAGCAAAAATGTTAAACATGCCGCAAGATGTACAAAACAATGTCAAAATCAACATTAACGTCTATACAATTCTTTCAAAAAAAATCTGCTTGGGAGTTTAAGCACTAAACCGCATCAATGATGTTTTAATTCTCTACAAAACAACCTAGAAACTATCATGGAGTCCTGTTCCGTCAGATACATTCAAAACATAAAAGCATAACGCCCACTTTTGAAATGGTTTACACCAGTAATTCAGGGTGTCTCAATCCAAATATATTCACATATTCACAGTTTAGCATGAACACCACCTATCCACGGTTTAATTGAACGCAAAATAATATGCGATGAAAACCTAAACTTAACGAATTTTCATGTGCCAGTTATGCTTCATATCACAACAACCCCATTACTGAAATAATCTTGAAATTAGAAAAAGTTCGAAATGTTACCAGTTTGGTGAATTGGTAACAAACCTTATTATGTTTGTATGCTGATTCAAACAAATATAACAATACAAATAGCTGAACGAGGACATACGGAAACAACTGAAATTGAAGTCCAATGCACCAAAGAGTTATATCTAAGATAACACATACGTACAAGTGGTTAACCTTAGCCGGCCATGCCAATAAAGTACAATGAAAATATTAAATAAACAATTTATTTAATGGCATGTGTGCGTCTTCATTGCTTTTAGGCATAATATTCATCAAGCAAAGGTTTTGCCTTGCCATCTAGCCGCTTATTTTAATACCATAATGTCATATATCTCCATTAAATACCTCTTCTGTATTTTCGCATAGAGGCACACCAATCGTATACAAATCCTGTGAATTTTGCATACATAATAAATATAATAAACGGCCGGTCAAGCTGGTCATTGAAAATTCATATCATCATGATATAGTACATGTACTAGATTTATTAATTTATTTTGTTGGGTTTAACGTCGCACCATCACAATTATAGGTCATATGGCGAGTGCCCAGCTTTGATGGTGGAGGAAGACCCCAGGTGTCCCTCCTTGCATTATTTCATCACGGGCGGGTACCTGGGTAGAACCACCGACCTTCCGTAAAACTTTCTTACACTGAGATAAATTCTTCCTGCAGTATTTTAGTTATAATTGGGGATTAAAAATTTATCAATGGCTTAATAGGTTGGACTATCTGCAACAGCGCCTACATAGATGTTAAACAAAACGTTTCAGAAAATCTTAAAAGAACATGCTTAAAATGATGAAATCAAGACTTAAGTATTATATTTGGTCTTAAATGTTATATATAGGCAACCAACATGAATTTCTTAATTGATTTTCATAATTCAAAATGGTAGGTACTGTCTCTATTGTATGTACATGTTCTACAGTATACTTGAAATGATGAATCAGTAAGAGACTTTTCAATTATGTTATTAGCTGTGATCTGGAACAGAAAAACAACACATAAAGTACCTCTGATACAGTCCTTTATCAAGGGAAGTAAAAACATCTAAAGGTACCGTTTATTAATGTCAATTTTTCGACAAACTAATCGGTTGCAGAAACGACTTTCCAGCTATATCTTTGTATTTTGCTTTATTATTTGTCATCATAGCCTGTTAAGAACAAATGGTTTCGAAATATACTGATGATGTTAAAGCTGTTTCTTTTAGCATCAGGCAAAATTACAAGATAAAACAAATTAAAAGACACCGTAAAATAATGTTAGGATAAAAAAAACACTACATGCAATCATCAAAGTGTATGTCAGTGTTTGAAGTCGGAGCAGCATCATACTTAATCATGAAAATAGAAGTAATCCTACACATTAAAGTGCATCGCCTATTAATCAAGGAACATGGGGATTTCTTCGGCTAGAGAAGGAACCAGTCAACTCTTTATGAATGACATACAAAACGTCTAGTGTTTGATAACGTGTATATAAAAGGTCAATTAGACAGATGCTAGTATAAATATTGCATGTTAAGACAATATGAAAAACGTATGAAAAAATAAATCAATGCTTAACTTCACATGTTGTTTCCTGCAATGGTTTAAAATTAAATATCGACTCCTCTAAATAGGTACAAATTTGAAACATTATTGCGCCGATCTAATATTAGTTTTTCGTGATGTAACAGGTGTCTCCTCAATTCAAAAATATCACTTGCATCCAATTTAATACAACTCTGTTTTTTTTCAATACTACACTGTACAGCAATAGTATTTAAAAAATTATTTTTATTTTTTTGGTTGATAATGTCTTCGACAAACAAAAGAAGACAATACGTATTCAATTTTTAAGCAAACATCGCGGCAATATTGTACCTAGTGAAAATCAAAAATAATTTGTACACATTCCAATTTTGTTTGGATGTTTTATTATTTAACCGTACGGTATTTTTACTATATTTTGTCCGTAAAGATTGACCTTGTACTCATTAATGTTCGCTAATATTTTCATGCGTTTTCGTAATTTTACATCATATTTGTATCCTGAAATTAATCTACAATAAATAAAAAAACTTATATGAATCACCGATGACACGGTGGTGTTGACTTCTACCCACGTTTCCATAGATGTGAATTCAGTTCAAACCATTGTTGTTGTTGTTTTGTCTTTGTTTTTCAATGTAATATATTTTTATCCACATTTCTTTTATTCTTACATTATATTATGCGACATATTTCATATTTTTGTTTTTTTTTTGTTGTACTCATTTTTTGGTTTCTTTGTTTTTCGCCTGACACCAGGTGCTTGAATTGTCCGCTGAATGAACGAACTCATGTACAGTCATGGATCTTCCTGCAAATACTTGAAAAAGCTGGCGACAGGTTCTTTGTCTTCAGATTTTAGATGATGTAAAGATTGTTAGACAACAATTTTATACAGTTTACTGGCAGGTACATAGAAAACTGAAGTTTATTTGTTTCAATAAATAAGTCATAAAAATCATGACAAGTGTGGCAGTTCAGTTAACAAATAAAAAATTATGACCAGCTCATATCCCCGAGATTGGCATCATGAACTCGAGCACAGCTATCTGCACATGCGGCATGATGTTTGTTTTGTATTGGTTTTTCATTATTAAGGTTCGGGTACCAAAAATTAATTTACGGAAACATACACAATATCCGTGAGTGCTAGGTCAATACTTACAAACAATAGCATTCAAATATATTTTGTTCAGTAAATAATCTCATTTATGTGTCTTTTAATACACTTATTTGCCAGATGAAGGCATGAAATATGTAAAATTATGGCTTGAAGTTTACAAACACGTCCGTCCTAAATTTTGTTAAATTTTATAATTTAAGCAATGTGTCAAATTTGATCTCGGCCTAATATTCAGCGGTTTATGGATATGCACAATTCATGTCTGACTTTAAGGGAAAGTAATACTTTATTTTTAATAGAAAAGCAAAATCTTTTTTTGCCGTAAAATATAACCACATAATTTTTATAATGAAGAGAAACTATTATTATTCCATAAACGCACCGGCATTTTTAAAGTATCAATGACAAACATTGTTATTAATATATTATATTGATACAAAATTTTAGAAAGAAGTCTATAAATAAATACTGAAGTAACATTGTTCTCTAATGTGGCAATCACAAGCCACTTCAGAGCAGAATGAGACGAAATAGCGTGCATTTAAGTAAGAAAAAGAGTAGTTCGTTTGTGTCCCAGTAATTCTAATGTAAGAAAACTTAACTCAAACATTCTGTTAGAAATTTATTTAAGGTATGATATACAAATAGAAATCAATAAGAAATACGTTTTATTATTTTTACTAAAAATTTATTGTTCCGTTTTAATATAAACATACAATAAACTAGAGAATTACTATTAATTTCAATGTACTTTCTAGTTCAATGGTTGCATCTGATAGCTAATCGCTTACTTAAAGCCTCATGTAGCATCCTAATCAGTTTATTTCCAGTCTACCTTGGTTGCACAAATAAGACAGGTAAAGGGAGATAATGATAATTTTGTAAAACAATGCATATCTTTGGAAAATACGATGCAATAGTACTTATATTAATATCGTTCCTTAAAGCTATGTATTTTTAACTTTATAGTTATGTGGAAAAAGCAAATGTTATAAATATCTCCAGTGAAAATCTAATCTGTATTAAGCACTCAATGAACATAATTAAGTTTTAATCAGTTGTGACTCTTTCAAACAAATGCATTACTTGAGCAAAGTCTGATTAACCGCCTTTGATGTCGCTTACAAAGTCTTCAAATTTCAATCAAACAGCCGCGTTTAATACTGACACGGTAAAACCAGTACATGAATCCAGAATGTCAGTTCTAAAATGACTTCATTAAATAACATACTAAAGCAGCTTGCGTCATTCCAAATCACTATAAATAACTAAACATGCATCTTTCAAACTAAATTTGTTGATAGTAATTTCTGCAGGAAACTGCTCGAACGTTCTCTTATTGCAAAGGATAAACACTGACAGTGCGCACGATCTTACAAAATACATCTCGTAAAATATCTCGTCAGTGTCTTAGACCAATTCATTATCTATTTACGGCTCCGATATACTTCCAGATAAATCGCTCCGTCTTCGTTTAATTTCTCTTTTATGACCCGTTCTGACATCATTAAAAGCCCAAGTCTATCGTTTGTACAAATTCGATTGAAATTGGACAGCTTTTATATTAACTCTCGTTTCTATGGTTGTAGCAGCCGGTGATATAGCGCCAAAATATTTCAGTGTGCGGAGCGCAAGATCAAATCATTACGCTATTATACTATGTCAGCAATCAAACGCTGATCACTAGCTGTAGAACAAGATTAGACATAATTGTCTTACTTATCATAATTACATTATACAAATATATTTTGCCACTATCAATGCAATTCATGTTTAAGTAGTTTTTCTTGAAGTGTAAAATTAGTTCATATATTTCACACTTTATATCAACCACAGTTTTACAGTTAATGTTCAAAAGCTTCGAAACATTTTGTACATTTCAGTCATGCACAGTTCATGACACAAAATATGCTGTTTAGATCGGCAATGCCAAAAACAGAAAAAGACAGGCTGACCAAGCTGGGATAGCAACCAGTGCACTGTACCCAAATGTTGAAGCATTGTGGGATCAGAGTATGGTTTAGATGAAACGAACCAAATGGGCGAGAATATTCAATAATACATATGGAACAGACTTATTCGAGAATATTTAGTAATAACGATAAACTGTCAAAATGTGCCATTTAGTTCTATGTCATTAATATACTGCTATACTTAGTAATATTCATAATCTTAACATCATGGTTACGACATCACAAAAAAAAAACTGTTCTTGCAAAGTCATCTTAAAAACCAAACTATCATAACACTAGATTAATTATACTGCGTGTTATTAATAACTATCATGCAATAATTCCTATACACCTTTGATTTCCACAACTTAATATATCATCTAGACTGCGAGTACATATCACAGTCCTATGATAATGTTCATGTAGCTTTTAAACCTGTGAGTTGAAGTTATTTTTTGTCAACTCTCAAAAAAAAAAAAAAATAACAAGGGGGTATTCACGTTCACAGAAAACAGTCTCCCAAAAACAAACCCTACAACAGTGTAAGAATATAAGCTAATATTGTTTTTGTTTTACTCGCTTTAAAATCCAACTGTACGTCTTTCATTTTAAGGATTCACCCTCAAAATTCAATTTCAGCTCTTAGCTTCTCCTTTAAAGATTTATGTCATTGCTTTCTTATATCAGAAATTTTCTGAAACTGAATAAAATGAAAATAATAGAGACATATTTGTGCTATGTGTTGCCAAGACGAGAGGTTTGCATTGAGCAAAATGCCAATACTGTAGAATCATTTAATTTCGTGGGCATAAAATTTCGTGGTTATGGTCAAAATGGCAATTTCGTGGGGATATGAATTCGTGGATTTCAACTTTTGAACATAAAATGAATGGGAATTTTACTTGTTCATTGGGATTAAATTTCGTGGATTGACTCAACCACGAAATCCACGAAAATTAGTCCCCCACGAATATTAATGATTTCACAGTAGTTATTATTGAAAGTATAACTCTTTATTCGTGTATTTTACAAAATCAACTAAAAAAACAAGTTCGGAATTCGTCTTCACAGTTCATAAAAATTAGACAATATCTCTGGAATTGATTAAATTACTTTCAGTGGGAGTAAAGTCATGCGGTCAAATTGTGAACTGTGCACTGCTTTTAACATATCAGGCATGCTAAATACAAATGTTGGCGACCTTATTTTGTATAGAAGTCGAATAACAATAAACTTAAATTTATAAAAATGTATTTTGATATTGCAACACAAATGTCGTAGACAATACAGAAACGATTAAGGTTTTCTAAAATGTCGCGCTGCTGTGTAATATGTTTGTCTAAGTTATATCACTTTATATTTCAAACCGATACTGCCTTTTGCGATCAAAGTTACTGTCTGTTTTTAGCCTAGGTGGTTAGTCTTAAAGTTGTTTTGTAGTCAAAACTTATTTAAATGAGTTCATGTTGAACGATGGGTTATAATTATTTAAGGAACGAAGCTGATGTACTAGTTTACATTTTTATAGCAGTATCAATTACAGACTGCTGTATAAACTAGGGGAGCTGTGGATAAGATGTCGGCCGCTCAATCCAGGGGTCGTGGGTCCGAGCCCCACTGGGCTCACGACCATGACTACTCATATGACACCAGTACTGGTTTTTCCAGGAAGCGGACTCGAGAGTTGTTCCAATAAACTTGAAGCTTTTATCACAATCGAGCTAAAACAAATTAGAATAAACTAAACTATAGTTTTCAAAAGTAGTTTAGATATGTCTTCGCTTCTATGCAGTGATTGGCTTTTAAATATGTGCAACTCCTCATTTGCTTTGCTGCAATTACTTGACATACAAGAGAGAACATTTAATAACAAAGAGAATTAAAGATTATGGATCAATATTATATTATGATATCATATAAAGGAGAAGAACAAAATTTTAAAATTTCGGCTTAACAGCGAAGATTATTACAACAACATGACATAACATTGATGAAGAAAATAATTTTATCAATCGATAAAGACCTTAAACATCTTAAAATATTATAAGAGAAATGCTGCGTCGATTAAATTCAACTTACAAGGAGAATATGTACTACCCGTGCTTAAGTATTCAAAACTCATGTTTGATTTTTTATTCCAGAAAAAGTGTATCATTGTAACTTAATTTCATGCCAATTTTGCTCGTTACAGGACTGAAACTGAATGGCACGCGACTTTGTGGTTGTGTAGATATTGACTTTTTATTGGTAACTGAAAGCTATATAAACAATGATTCTCGTAGAAGTTTAACAAGTCAGCGAGAGTCACATACACTCCAGTATTGGTATTCGGCATTGTGTGCCTCGCCTTGTCATCATTAGTGATTGCTATTAGATAATTAACAGATTGACGGCAGTGATCGCATGTGCTCTTAAGTAAGTGGATGGTAACGGTCATTAGGGATTTGAAAATTATTCCCCGAAGCTTTTTTATACTTTAAACAAGGTATGTGTTTATATTTGATTTATTGGAGTAATCATCTGGTGATAGAAATTATCATGAAAATGCGATTATTTAGAGATATAAAATGTTTTTCATATTTATGATATGCGTATGCCAATCGTTTAAGCAACTTTAATGTATACATAACAATAATCAAAATATAATAAAAACAATAAAACAAGGTAAATATTATACACTTTATACAAAAAAAATGTAATTTTATGATAAGAAATAAAGAAATATCTGCATAAATGTGCGAGGCAGAGACAAAATGATATTTCATAGTGTAAATTTTAGAGATATTTATATGTATAGGACTATAGATACAGTTTCAGTTTTAGTTTGTAGATTCATTATTTATTTAGAATATTTCCCATTCATCGTACGAGAATATAAAAGACGATTTACTTACTTATTATATAATAACAATTCATTTTTAGCTTTTGTCTATTTTTACAGGATATATAATTTTAGGGACCCCATTGGAAATAAGTGATTAAGTTTACTTTAATGGGCCATCCCAGGTTATAAGATCAAATTTGCATATGATTAGTTATTAATATCATATTCTTAGAATAATTGTCTTTTATATTGAATACGTATATGTTTATGTGATGTATGATATTTTTATCATGATATAATATTCTTATAATCTTATAACCTGATTAAAACTGAATTGAATTGAATAGAATGTTAATTATTTTAAAATGAAGATTTGCAAGAGTATTTGTTTCTAAGTACTAGCTCAGATTTTTATTCAGTTTGTAAATATAAGGCAATATATGTATGATATGTGTGTATAACCAGCAGCTGAGACTGATGACTTTTAATTGAGCACTGCTTATCGAAATCATAAACATATAATCAAATATATCAATATTTACAGAGCAGCTGCATACTGTTATTTTTAAAAGAGCACAAATGTAGCCCTCTTTACGAATAAAAAAAAAGGATTTGTTTTTTACTTGTTTCACATTATCTGGCATACATTTGATTATCAACATACCATTGTAGCTACCCTGTTTGTGGCTTTTTAAATGACTTTAGATTTTATAAAATTAACAAACTATACAATAATTCATATTCTAAATATCTAGTCAGCCATTTTTTACGATTTTTGAAAGATTCATAAATATTCACTAATACAGTTACTAACAGTAACCAATGGTTTACGTAGTATAAAGTAAAATAACTTAAGATTTGTTTAATCCGCAATATAAAAAAACACTCGAAACTTTCGTGCTACTTCGCAAAGTCCGTTTTTTGTTGAGATCTTATCTATCACGACATTGTGTTTCTTTGATTTCCTTTCTATGTCGTGTAGTCAAGATGAAATTGATTCATCAGGAACCGCCACTAAAGGAGTGGCGGCAGAAACCTTCAATAAAATGTATACATGCGAATGGAGTCAAAATAACACGTGATACATAATATGTGCGTTCATAGGATTGTACAAGACTTAATTTGTTCGTTACGTATAACTTAAATATCTTGACTAAGAATCATGAAAGTGACATTTTCAATCTCTAGCAAGGAGCAATTTGCACGAAAGAAACAAACACACACACACACACACACACACACACACATAAACACGTGGCGTTGTATGCAATTCAGTGCAATTCGCAATTCTCTGGCTTTGTTTATTATCTAAGTGCAGAACCCGATATCAAATTCATTAAGCTGTGGGGAAAAAAACAATAATCTTGCCTTTTTTGTTTGAGTTAAAACGAAATGTAAGAAATGAATGTTATATAAATTCATGTATATTGTGTTTCAATTTGTATATTTTTCATGTAACAACACTGTTTGATTTTCTCATTTTATTACTTTAAGATATGTTATGAAAGTGTCAAAATTGCGCCCCTGTTTACTGTTTGTAATTGAAATGTATATTTTGGTGTCGACCTACCTTTTCTTACGCTAGTAACAAGTCACATGTACTAATTAATTTGTTAAACGGAATAACACTGCATAATGTATGTTGTCTCCAAACAATGCCTCTCCTAACAGTGCCTTTTAAAGGACTTTATTTTTGAAAAAATTACAACAATAAATGCGTTCTTGTTTAATAAAGACAATGGCTGGTTTCATTGTTTTGCTAAAAATATGAAATTCATATTGAAAGTAATTATGGAAGTTGTGATATTGGTTCCTTGTTTGCAAAGAAGTTTAATCGAATTCGGAAAAGTTATTCTCTTTACACTACGTCGCATATTAAATAGTTTCTAAGATTGACTGTTTGTCTTTGAGGAATTAAATTTATCATATTTCAAAAGTTATTTTGCGGATTGAGTATTTCGCAGCTAAAGTATTCTGTGCATAAAAGACAATGCGACCTTGATGTTGCGTCAAAGAACAAGATTAAGATAGTTTCCATCAAAACTATAATATAATTACATGTTTTTCATCACTTTTTGCCTCAACAAATTGCATTAGTAAATACCAAACAGTTCCATGTGTAATCGTGTGAACATACATATTGTAACAATAATTGCTATGTGAAAGTTATTGTCTTTTTAATAGAAGTATATTCGATATTTATCGTAAATCAAAACACCTACAATGATTATCTTGTTAAATAATATAATTAAAATTTATTGTTTCATGATTACAAATACAATAGTGCATGTTTTTACTGCAAATGTGAAAATTTAGTTAAATGGAAACGTCTGGTTTGTTTTTACAAAAATGATACAGAAAGTGACTTCTTATGTAGGTGTGCATCAATCATTGGTTTCATTAATTAGCCCTTCCTAGTATTTTATTGCCCTACAAGACTCCCAGTAGATTTCGGATACTGTCTACAAAATGTACATCTTTTACTTGTTCATCCGAAAAAACAATGTAGATCGTCTGCTGCATGTCTGGCAGAGATTAAGACAAAGCATATATTTTTTTTGGAATTCTTAAGTATGGAAATGAGTTTTCTGATTTTAATAACATTTTACACTAATCTTTGCAAATTTGAAAAGTGTACGTTGCATTACATAAAAGGTTATATCGGAGGCTGAGAGCGAAACTATTGTATCTTGTTCTTTATTTAAATACAGTTACAATAGTTACGCGCTCAGCCTACGATATATATTTTCAATAATAATGATAATAATATTTTCATCACCATCATCATCATCATCATCATCATTATTATTATTATTATTATTATAGCCGTTTTTTATGGGCGTAGACGCATTAAGTCTTGTTTTATAGAATGCATACCAACCAAACGATAATAAACTTAAAAAACAAAAGATGCTGAATATGAATATCAACATAAAGATATAAAATGAAACACGAAAGACGGATGGACATGTAAATAAAACGTAATTTTTTTAAGGATCAAATATTCTGTTTTACACGTTTATATGAAAATCATGAAAGTACATGGTCAGTTTGAAAAGTGTTGTAAACAGGGTTTTTTGGGGTTTTTTTGGTAGTCATAGTATTGGCTTCAGAGCAGCGCATTCGATACAGCTTTGGTCTTCGTTCATAAGGATTTTGTATTTTGTCAAAACTAATATCTAGATAGCTACCTAAACGTTTTAACATTTGCTATTCAGTGTAAAGCCCGATAAAGACGAATTTGCGATCTCTCTCCCCGACACTCACCAGACCAATTAAGGCAAAGTCCCCACCAGACGAGCGTGTATATTCCACAACGCTAGTGCCCCGATCCGCACTTCGTTCAATATTTGCATAAATGTATATACTTTAATCTTCAATCTTCGCATACAGCAACTTTCTAGGCTTTTTAATTGATTCGGAGTTATATATTAAAACTCTTTGAAAAGGAACTGGATCTCGAGTATACATTGAATTATAGAGATACTGTGCTTTAAGGGCAATAATTAATTTCATAACAGTCAGCTTTCTCATGCGTGAAATATGCGACGATACAAGTCGATTAAAAGACACTAAATAAAACAGTTACCTCGCCATTTGAAATTTAACAAAGACCTAACAAATTAAAAGTTAAAATATCAAATAACGAACATATATGCTTCCCCATCCCATTTCTAAAAAAATTAAATCACGAAAATAAAATATGTATTTTCAGAAAAGTAATGAATACAATTTATACGGATGCGAACTTTAGTAGAAAACGGTCATGTTAAAAGCTTTTTATAGGGTATGGCAACGGCATTATCTTGTTTCTGTTTCATTCTACATGAATGTTAATTCTAGACATTGTACATTCTAGATATATTAATGTAATTTTGTGACTTCAAAAATGAGTTGAAATTACAAAATGAACAAATTTATATAACGGCATACGGTTTGATTTAATATCTTCAAAAACATTGTTATTAGCGTGTGCTAAATGTTTAAAAATGCTTAAGTAGTATTTCTGATATTGGCAAAGATCACTATTTGCTTACTGGTATGCTAGAAAGAATGTGTTTTTCCTCCTAGAAAAAAGAAACGATAATGATAAGTTATGTAGTGTAAAATAATCCTTCTTCTGCAGTTTTAACTCATTATATGCATTTTACGTTAACATTGCGTAACGTATTTAAAGGTGGTCAACCACACTTGAACAACATTTTATGACATTTTTCAGTTTTTATAAAGTTTGTTAGAGAGTTATTTAGAGAACAAAAATAGACATTGCATAGTTGGAACTGTAAATTTTCTTACTTTTACGAAATTTTGCCATTACCTCCCTTTAATGTAGAAATATTTTTTTAAAATGTGGACTATTTCTTAATTTCAATATAGTTTCTAGTTTTACATTTGCATTTTGATATTTCCAAAAGGCAAGTTTTAAAAAATGGCGTGTAGCTTTGGAAATGATCTATTTTCAATCTATCTTGGTTGTCTTGGTTGTGCAACGGAGATAGAGAAAAGGAGGTAATGATAAATTTATAAACTTGCATTTCTAATTCCTTTTGGCAAAGTTTATACTTGTCAATGCAAATATTTGAAAACTTTAATACAATAGTGCTTATATTCATAATATTCCTTAGGCAAAATATGTTTATTTATAAAAAATTATATTTATGCTAAATATTGCTATCTTGGTTTGGCAACCAGGATAGCAAAATCAAATTTAAAAAAAATACTTTCAGTGAAAATCTCACGTGTTTTAAGAACTCTGTGAACGCAAATAAGTGTAAATGGTCATTTGGTCAAGTATCAAACAAATCCTTTAGTTGACCAAAATCTGATTACCACCTTTAAGGCTCTACCCAGACATTTTAGGTCATGACTATTCTGAACAAGAAAATGGGATTTGGCAACTTTATGTCACTGTCTACCAAACAGTAATTGCATTTCGCTGATTGATATTTATAGGCAAGTTTTATCTCAGGAAATCTTTAAACATTTATGACTTACTTTAATCTATCGCCAAAACTCAATATAAGAATGCCATCTTTTGGTTTAATTGTATAATCTCACAATAGCAGTCAGTCCTGTGAGAAACGCGACTGTCGTGAAATGTCTGCGAAAGTCTTTTATATCAGTGAGGCAAGAAAAAAAAAAAACAACACAAGATTACTGCGCAAAACATAAATTAATATAAAACATTTATATAATGAGAAAATTATACAAAATCACTATCCGGATGTCTTCCCTTCTGACTGTAATTACAACCAAGAAGGTATATTTTGATACATCAAAAATTGATTAAGCCAGTTGTCTATTTCATGTCTTTTTTTCAATAAACCCGTATTTTCTAAGAAAAAAAAACAACAACAACAACAAACAAACAAACACACAAAGAAGTTACCACGAGGAATCTTTGGAACAATACTTAACAAAATACCAATTATACAAACCTATAATCAACATTTTTATCTTGGGGTATGATAATTACCTCCTTTTAATTATGTATCTATATTTGCAAATGATTTTTTTATGAATGTATCCGAATGAAAATTTGCAGATAATGCAATATCTTTATTTCATTCAAGAAATCTAATGCCCCAAATTCTAATGCTAATCAAAAGTTACTTTCACTGAAACCAGAGCAGAATTATGTCATCTTTGCCTATGAAATTCCTATTTGCATTTAACAGATGACTTCTAGGCATCACATTTCTGAAACACATAATTTTGTAACGAACACCAGTATTTCATAATATTTCAAATGTGATTTGACAAGAACAGTATAAAAACTCTTTATTATGGAGGTCATCCTTTGTCATGGTATAAATAACAGCAGAACATCAAGATTTGAGTTCATTGGTCTAATTCATAACAGATTATATACAAAATAACACATTTCGAGTAGTTTCTGCCTACAACCCGTACCCTACCCGAAGCATAATTTGATACAAATGCAAAAAAATAAATAAAAGAATTAAACCTACTCAGGGCAGTCCTGTGAAAAGCTGTTTTTCATAGTTAAATGTAAAAATGGTCGATGTACAGTGGTCTCTTACACTGAGAAAAAAATTATTTAAATCTTTAACTGGGTTTTCTGTTCTAAGGAGGTTTAAGCAGATTTAGTAAAGGCTAATAAGCAATATCTTGGTTAAATGTTTAGTCTTGTATAGGTTAGTAAAAGTTATATCTTTTTGTTACTAGTATTTACGTTATTATCGTTTCAAAAAGCAGAAAATACATTAAAATCAACTGAAAATCTGTGTTTCGAACTATGAATTAAATTTCTAACAATCTCAGTATGGTATAATGAACTGAATTTAGTTAGAACAATAAATATTTTTTCAACAACTATCTGAGGTATAATAAATTAGATTGACTGGCTAGTTCATGGGTAGTATTAAATGTATCTGCTCACTGTATAACCCCCTCGCCCCTTGATACTTGATTCTCTTGAACTTAAATGTACCCTTTGTTCTGCATTTGAGGGCGCTGCCTGTTGGCGGAAGCCCTATTGTCATTTTGTCTGTTGTCGAACTTACATACCCCGTTTACTACTGGTATGTAGTTTGTAAACTTAACATTTTAAACATAATGCCTATTTTAATCAAAATTTGTAAAACCTGTTTGAAAGTTTATTTAAAAAATGTAAAACTCGAAAAACAAAGTGCACGTTTGGTGATTGACTCAATTTCACCAAGACGTTAAGCGACCATATTGGATGATGCGATGACTACTTAAGTGTAACACTGTGATGCTTTTCTCCTAAATCCTACAATAACGGACGGAGTTAGTAGATTTTTGTCTTGAATATAATGCAAATATACTTTTTGATTGATATTTGAAGCAACCATTCTACAGTATTTTCAATAACAGTGTCTGTATGTGGTTGACCTACCTAGCGTTGTGTGGCCCTGACTGTGTTTGCTGTGCTCGATGCTTGCAGGGAGTCTGTCCTTATTTTTCAAACTTTTGAACTTGCTTGATCATGCCCTGAATATGTTTTGAGTATACTGATGTACTGATACCATTCATTAACCCTATATTCTTTACTTAATCTTAAGAAGTCTGAGTAGTTCTTTTGATTTCAATGTAATTTCTAGTTATAGACTTCCATTTGAAATGTATTGGATATTACAACAATCTGACCCAAAAGGCAAATTGTAATGCAGCTTGTAACTTCGGAATATGTTTATTTCTAATCTGTCTTGACTGCACAACAAAGGCAAAAGGGAGTTAGTACTTATTTCATAATCTTTCACTTTCGTCTGAATCAATATTTGCAAATGTAATATTTGATAAACCTAATACAACTAGTTTTATATTCAGATCATTACTAAACAAAGACTTCTGCAATCAAGATTTCAAAAAAGCTTCAGTTAAATTGTAACAAGTATTAAGCAATGATCGGGAACAAGTGTTAATAATAAGACGTGAAGGCTTCGAACAAATTCATTACCTGATCAAAATCAGACTGACCAAATTTAAGCTTTATATAAGTTATCACTACATGTGTGAACTGTACAAAATCCCTCGTTTTGTCCTGAACATCAAAGTCAAGAGAGTTCAAACGTGGACAGATACTGCTTTATCCACTGAGATAATAAAAACAACAGCCTATTGTATCTTCGTCCCGATTTTAAAACTTTGTAAAAATCACAATAAGGTTGTGTGTGGTGCATAAAATTCACGTACCTCAAGTCAAGAATTCGCGCATTCAGAAAGATATACTTTCGTGTTATTTTGCTCATATTTTTATTATTCATTGTTTATTTGATTTCAGAAGAATTATCACAACCCTTGGTGAGTTGAGCCTGGTCCTTGTCTGAAAGGAAATATGACAAACGCCCCCTCCAAAAGGTTGGGAACTTGTATTTCTGGGCAATAGTTTTGTTTTTTGCGTACGCATCCACACATATACTGGTGTAAGGCTTTGGTAGGGCTGCGTATTAAGATCATGTTTTTTCCCTTTTTTATCCTTTTGTTTTTAGCTACGCTATTGTGTTATATTTCACTAAATACAGTGTTTCGTCAGATATTCACAGAAGTAATGCAATATCTCGCTGTCCTTGCCGTACTATAGTGTTGCTTCCTAACTGACTGTCATCTAGGCTTGTGAAAATTTCTAGACTACATTTGTTAAATTTAATATTTCTCGACTGGTAATTTTCATTTAGGTTGTAGGTGCCGTTATGTAATTACTGTTACACATTTAAATGACATGATATTCACTCTCAGTAATTTTTATTTTATAAGAAATAATATTTATTGTATGAGATTGTATGAGATTTCATTTGATGGGTTGGACACATAATGTAAGGATGTTTTAATACATTTGCCTAATACAATCACAAAAAAGCAAAAATGAGTACTCGGTAATTTATGTGTCTGGGGTCAGAACCTGCCTCGCCGTGGGTTTCAGTTGTTTTAAAAAGACAAACATAGGAAAAACTTTAAAATGTTCTTGTCTAAAACCAAAATAACCTGAACTTAGATATTTTGAGCGGATGGTATTGTATGGTTGTACTTTCCCAAGTACGTTTAGATCATGCCCATGGGGTATACATTGGACATGTTCAATGGGTAACTTATTTTATGTAGACTTCTTGTATCCCTGGGATCGAGTCTGCCCCTTGTCGTGGTGTTAATCTATTTAACATCGACGTATATAGGAAAACTAAATCTAAGAATAATCTTATCTAACATTGTAAAACAATGAGCTTAGATATTTGGTATGTAGCGTTTTCTAGCTATTTTCTCAAAATTTATTCAAATTACGCCCAATGGATAAAAATCCTAGGGTAATTTGTTTTATTCAGACATACATACAAAATACTGTTAAGATATTAGACATACCTAGGCTAATAGAAAAAATGGAAAAACTCCACAACATGAAAAAATGAAAATGTTGCGGGTTCGGTTTGACTGAGCCTGTTCAAGGACAGTAGTGGAAATGCCTGCTGAGTAGAACTCAAAATGTGCACATGTTACAAGTACAAAAATCAATTTAGAGATATCAGCAGATGTGTTCATCGTGTACATGGAACCGTCAATGATACACAGAGTGCAATTCCATACAAATCGGTGTATTGTCCCCAGTTAAAAAAAATGGACTTGCCTTAGACGAGAAAACAATGGGTAGAATTTAGAGAGGGGATCTCAGTTCATGGAGCCTGCATATTACAGAAACTGCCAAAATACATAAGTAAAAAGCAGTCACCAATCCAGTGGGTGATTAGACAATACCGAAATGAAAGCGGAAGTATTGGAATCACCCGAGTCGAATGTTCAAGCTGTAAAAACTAAACACTACCACTGACACAACAAAAATGTCATGCTGAATTATCCTAAAAGATCCCTGACTGAAGCGCTAATTTAAAACCATTTTATACATTATTAAAATCAGCATCTGGCCGATGAGTTTTGTTTTATATGTTACAAGTTCGTTCCTCATTTTTATCCATATTGTATTTTGATACTTTCACCTTACACTGATAATGCAAATCTAATCATATGTAACAGTTGCATACACACTTGGATGCATAAAAGCACGTTCGCTTTCTTAAAACCAACGCTTGTTTGGTAAGCAACATATATGTATTTGAGTCAAATGACCGCTATGGGACCATCATGGCCCTTTGTCAGAAATATGTTTTTTGATTTTTGTCGAGCTTGGCGATCTGAGGAGTTTCCCCTTTTTCTATTTTACAAGGAATTATTTTCAACTCTTCAGAAGAGCTAAATTGTGAATGAGAAAAGGCGATTTTCGCATTTATTTTCAGAGGAATTACTCTTTGCGTTTACTGTAAGGTTTATAAGCCGAGATACATATTCTATGTGGATGGTACCATGGTTATTTAGTTTGCACCTTGTACTCGTATGTACTTTTATACTATGTCGTTCAAATTAACTAAACATTTGCTGCTACTGTTGGTAGTACAAGTTATCACTATTACATGAGTTAAAGTATGTTTAAAATAAACTTGAAAACTATTGTCAAGCACTAGAACCTGTTGATAATGTGACATAGCATATTTACAAGACTAAATGACTTCAGTTTCATATAGAAAAGAATAGCATTTTTGAAAACAGTGTTAATTACAAACTACATAGGCCAACCACTTGGAAAAGATAGGCGAGATTAAAACAATATATTACAGACATTCAACCCACACGGTTTACAACGGTGATCGTTTAATTTTTTAAACCTTGAACTCAAATATTGTTTTAAGAAAACTCATATGTTTTGCAAAGTGAGCTTAATAATTATATTCTGTCCATTTTCAAACCAAGTCAGGACAGAGGTTTGCAAAAGTCTTTCGACTTACTTTTTAGTCCAGTTGCAATATTATGTTGTTGTTAAAAACCCTGTATTTGTATGTCAATTGAGATAAGATATTGTTTAAAGAAACCATGTAAAAGTTTATGATATACGAGCAAGAATAACTCATTAACACATCCATACGGTGTGTATACGAATACAGCAATACCTACTCATAAAAGTTGAATTTGAATGTCTACCATATCAAGCCCATGCTTCTGAGACTAGCCACGTTTCATGCTAATTACGCCACATTATTTATACTTTTCTCTTTTCCAGGTTTTTCTAAGTCATGGTGGACATTTTACAAATCGTTGTGTTGTCAAGTGGAGTTCTTCTGCTATTTATCACACTTGTAAATGGTAAGATTCACATAATCCTAACAAAGTGCTAAAAGCCAAGTTTCACACTGGTGTACTACTTAATAATCAATTCTTAGTGAAATTCATCAAATTAAAGGCTGAAAGTAATATTGTTTCGTTGAATTTAAATAAATGTACACAACCAACGATGAGAGGTTATGGCTGTACTGTTGACGTATTATAGTACCCGACGACCAAAATAAGAGATCTAAATTGTACTGTTGATATAGTATAAACACTAACAGCGAATCGGATTTAGATTAAATCAAAATAAAATTATATAGAACATTAAACAAGAAAAGTAGAAGATTAAGTTATTCCAGTGAAAGGACATTTAACATGATATCTTTGCGGCTTTCGAAGCCGAGTGTTTTAGGTCATTGACTTCGAATAATTTGCCTCTCACTGATGTAGGTTAAAAACTTGGCTTGGTTGGAAAATTCTTCATGTGTAGAAGTCATCCTCTTAGGTAACGGAAAGTCAGTATTTCTTCTAAGTTACCCGCATATGCCTAAGACAATTCATGGAGGATTACCTAGGTCATTTTCCACCACTGAAAACTAGAAAAGCCGACATTGTGTCGCAACAAAAGCAAGCAAAATTATGATTTACTTAAATATCATAACTTTAGTAACAACGCAACGCAGATAAAACAAGTGAATGAAAACAAGTGAATGAAGTCCCCTACTGGAAGGCACCTAATTTTCTCTACTGCAAAAAACATAATGATCTGATATCTGTCGATGATGTATAAACAATATTGTACTATATATACAATATGTTATAACAAAAAAATTGAATTAAAATTTGCATATACAAAAATCTACAGCTGCTGATATTTTCATATATATAAAAGTATTTAATTTTAATTTTGATAACATTTCATTTTGAAATTGGTGGGAAAATATGAGAAAAAATAGAAGAAATCATCATATTAAAGGGAAGTAGTTCTAAAAAATACAACAATATGTTTTAATTGGGCCCATACGGCACATGAGCTTATATTAAAATGTTTTACAGACTGGACAGGAAAAGATCAATATTGACCTTTGACCTTCAGGTGTGACCTTGACCTTTGCACTAGGGATCTAGGTATGGCACACGACACGTTCTCTCATTATAGTTAACATTTGTGTCAAGTGATATTAAAATCCATTCATTGATGAGTTGTGTACCATAGAGGGAAAAAATCCTATTCACATTTGACCTCTGATAGTGACCATGACTTTTGCGTTAGGAATAAGAGGTTGCGTAAAACATGTTGTCTCAATATGGAAAACATTTGTGCTGAGTAATATTAAAATCCCTTCATGGATGACCGAGTTATTGATCATACAGGAAAAAACCTACCAACATTCGACCTCTAAGAGTGACCTTGACCTCTGGTGTCTGGGTGTTGCGAATGACAGTCGTCTTATTATGAGGTACATTTGTGCCAAGTAATATTAAAATCCCTTTTAGGATTGTTGAGTTACAGACCAACCAGGAAATAAAGCCCTGTTTGCCTTTGATTTCCAAGTGTGACCTTGACCTTTCGGCAAAGGATCATGGGTTTGCGCATGACATGTTGTCTCATCCGGAAGAATATTTCTGCCAACTGATATTTGAATCCTGTTTTGCATGACAAAGGTATTGACCAGACAGGAAAAAATCTATTGACATTTGATCTCCAAGTGTAACCTTGGCCTTACGCTAGGGTTCTGGTGTTGCGCATGATACATTGTCTGATTATTGGAAACATTTATGCCTAGTAATATTGCAATGCCTTTAGGGAAGAAAGAGTTCTGGACCGGACACGAAACAGACCCTGTTCATGCCATGTTAACATTTGACTGCCAAGTTTAATCATGACCTTTAAGCTAGGGGTCTGAATGTTTTGCATGACACATTGTCTTATTATTGGGTACCTTTGTGCCAAGTAATATTGAAATCCCTTTATGGTTGCAGAGTCATGGACCGGACAGGTAAAAAGCCCTGTTAAACTTTGACCTCCAATTGGAACCTTGACCTTTGAGCTAAGGATCCATGTTTTGCAAATGACATGCCGTCTTATCATTTGGAACTTTTGTGCCAAGTAATGTTAAAATCGCTTGATGAATGACAGAGTTATGAACCGAACACCTAATTGCGGACGGACGGACGGACGGACGGAAAAGCGCAATCATATAGTCCCCGAAACTGGTTTTCAACCAGAAGGGGACTAATAAAGGACATACAGGAATATCTACGTTCCATTACCACACCAGCCTGAGAACAAATACTTGATTAACTGACCTGAAGAAAGAAAAAATATTTGTTATAATCTTATGAACTTTTTGTAATGTGAAAGGGGTATGATCTTCTGTGTCTGCACATATAAGGAAATTAATTTTGGATAAAACATATATAAATGTTATGTGACAGTTTCTTCTAGCAGCGAATACCGAATAAAAAATGGCTCATCCTTATATATATATATATATTATATTAGATTATATTATATTATATTATATTATATTATATTATATTATATTATATTATATTATATTATATTATATCATATTATATTATATTATATTTAAATCTGTGAAAAGATCCTTTGGAAGCATAGAACGCAACAAAGCAACATAATTGCAGACTAGGTTTGATCGAATCTATTCATGATGAAATTTTTAACAACCCCTCACGCCCCCTCGCATCGGCGTAAGCGGAAATCTCCTACAGTACAAATGAAGGTATTCCATGATCTCAAAGGACCAATTTCAGCATGCTTTAATATGCACTTTTTGCCATCAGTGCTCTTTAAAATAAAAGATGGGCATCTGTGAAACTGACAATGGGAACGACCATCGTACCTACCGTGCGAATCATAAACAGGGTACCAAAATCCATACGCTTACTACTATATTAAACCGGATCATCACTTTCTATGATAAAATTGCACTTTTGGTTCCTGCCTACGATATGCGCAGTTCATATCAGGAATCAATTCGCAGGGAAGTGTTCAATACAAGTAAAATTGATCGATTTATGAGAGTTATTGATTTCTCGTCGGAACCCGAATGCCAGTTGTCAGGACCGGTGTCATTTGACAGAATGGTTACAGACCCGTTAATTGATGCCTGGGATTGATAGGTAGGTAATAATTTAAAAGCTAAATCGACTTTATCTTCCTTGTTTCAATCATCGTTAATTTCAAAGAGCATTGATGGCAACAAAAATGCATTTTAAACACATTCTTTATTGTAACAAAACCCGTTTTATGGACGTTTCCAACGCTCAGTACGTGTTATATTGCTAAAATATAGTTGGCAGTGGCGATGGAGGGGGTTCTGACCCAAAGTGTCTGTGATGTTTATAACAAAATTCTGCATTCACTCATACAGTCCTACTCTTTTGCATAATCAAAAGTATTTTTTTTCCAACTTGTCACCTAATTTGTTTTCATTAAACAATAGTTATTTTGAAATTCTGGACCGTAACTGGGATCACGAGATTACGTTTGAAATTGAATTATAAGAAAAGAAACAAAATCGGGTCCTTCTTGGTTCCAAACTTTGCAGAAACGTAAAATACAGAAAATACGAACTGTTTGTTTAACGTATATGTCCGCCTGATATATATAACTTGTTCACATAAAGATAAAAATGCATTACTGTAAGGGCTATTAATTCACATTGTAATATGACCAATATTTTAGCTATTATTCAGAATTTTAAGTAAACTTTTCTCTTTATTAAGAATGATGAGCTCATAGAAATCAAGTAAAGATTCCATGATAGACATTTACGGTATCAATATTATTAAAGAACGCTCGTCTTTGATCTTCTAGGAATTTGGAAAATTACAACTAATAGCATTTAATAAACATTCATGTTATCATTTTCCAGCATTTAATACTATAGCGTGGTTAATATCCCTGTTGGATCCTTGTCTTAATTTTATATGCCTTCCCTACAGACCGGCGCCCCTCGTTAAGCGTGTTTTGTTGGAAAATAAGTTAATTTGACTCAGCGTATATCATTCCATCTAAAGATATGTTCGCAGATAGAAACAAGCAGACTGGCAGGATTTATACACCAAATATTTGATGAGACATGATAAATCGGAGAGAAATCGGACAGAGTTAGCTTCATTTGATAATGGCGGAACCCTGATGATATTGCCCACAACTAATCAATGTAATATTTTCACAATTTCTTTCAAATGTTCAAGTATGAAAGTGGTCTTAATAATGCCGAGTTTGTGGCATGTACGATGAATTATTTAAAGCTAATGTCATTATATTAAAAACCAAAACAAACAACCAGACAAACAATAAACTAGCGTATAAACCAAACCAAAATAAAAGCAAACCCAGTTTGACTGAGTCTGTTCATGAGAGAAAATGAAATGTGCAACACTCCCGCTAGCACCGTATTAAACGGAAGATTGGAGTCTTAATTTCTCTTTTCAGCTTTTTGCACTGGTCTTGAGTTGCATCTGCAGGTTCTCAAATTTATTCGTTACATAAATTCAGAAATCGGACAAAAAACTGCTTGTGAAGCTTAAAGATGTTTTTCACAATTATTTCTAGCGGACAGAATTTTCTATAACTTTGCATATTTATAGATTGATGTATGACAAGTTAAAATAAAAGATAAAAATGATAGGTACCCGTGCTTCTTTTTTCAATATTCAAAGTTTATCAAGAACACCAAATCGGTATTTTTGTCTGAATAAACAATACATACATGTCATAATAAAACCACTGCAAACAACTATTTACTTAAAATTTCACTTGATGTTACTGTTTATGCATCACAGTTAATGAAACCACTATAACGATGCATAAAATGTCAACATGTAGATATACTGACTCAGAAAAATTACTCTTGACAGATGTCGAAAGTATCTGAAACTGAGAAAAACACGAAGTATTTCTTAATGATATGAAAAATCTAGCGGACAGAATTTTACCAAACTTTATATTATGTAAGCTAGAGCTAAGACAAAAAATTCATAACCAAAAAAATAATATCAACCCGTGCTTGTTTTCAAGAAAAATAAAAAAAAGTATTCACTCTACCCACAAAAGTATTTTTCATTACCCCACCCACCTAACAATTATGAACATTTTTTTGTTCTTGCACAACAAATTGCACACTGTTATCATCAGTTTCATAACCAGTTTTCTTACTCACATGCGGAATAATGCTCCTTTAAGGTCGCATGCCTCTAGGTCAAATACTTTTTGAGATACGTGATACACAAGCTTTCACATGCCATTTACGTATATATATGACCACGTCAAGGGACATAAATCTGTTTTTACTGAGTGAAACCTCAAAAAAAAGCACTGGTGCACAACTTCGCATGCTGAATTTAATTCTTGTGTGGTTTCATGACTCTTGGCGCATATACTTTTGAGGTACATGCGACACTAATGTTTAGACCCTTTATGCACATTTTGACTGCCAAGGACAATAACTCTGGTCTTACTACGTAAAATGCGGGATGAGACACAAAAAGTATAACAACATTTTTAGCAAGTCACATTTAAATTTGAAGGAGGTAGATCTACGTTAAGATTTTCTGGAATTTTATGTGACTTGAGTCGGCTGAATCATTACTGGACGAAATAGTTTATTTTGGCTGTCCAGAATGTATTTGATTCGAGCACTTCCTACGGCTACTCCTCCAATAAAACACCATCACTTTTAAAGGTAAAATATGCACGACTTATATTGTCAGTACATACGATATTTTTTGCGTGAGTGCGTTGCATATCCGACAATTATGCACTTTCGGCGGATAATCCTGAACTTTACAGTGGTTATCGCTTGCTGCGCGATTGAGCTGCGCACAAAATATTGTGATGAACTCCTTTAAATTAAAAAGCTTCATATACTTCTTCGTCAGATCTGGAGTATACCGACATTATGATCACAAAAGTAAATCCGTACTGTAAGCTCGTTCAATATTATTTAGGAGCTCTATCTGCTGACTGCACGACATTCACGCATTTATAAATTGTTCCGATTGTAACCGATTACACGATCTCACTGGTGATGGAATTATATAAATTAATTGTTAAATTTTAGTTTTCTTGTTATTGCAAACCTTTAACCATTAAAATATTTAGATAGTTTTAGAGGAATAACGCAAAAGGTGTGTCTTTTCTTTAGCGAAAATAATTCAAATTTTACAAAAGCGGGTAAGCGGTTGTGATAAGTACCGCCATTTGTTTAATCGAAGTATGATATAAGATAACACGTGTAAATGAAGTAAATGACAAGTCAATAATATCTTGATTTTGTTCCTTAATAATTATGTAACAACTGGGGAAACATCTTCCCCTTAAAGTCAGTGATTAAGTTTAATAACGGTCAAACCGCCCTTTCGGACACAATGAAGCATAAAAATGCCACGCAGAGTATAGACCTTTTTCCCCTTAAATAGAAACTGTGCTAACAATTAAATTATATAACATTTTTGTTGTAAAAGGGAGACTTTAATCAGTACAAATGCGGTAGACAGGTTAAATATGATGTGTAAAGTGTACATGTGTATAAATATAATAAAGTCTTCCCCTTAAATAGAAACTTTATCATATTTATTTCCTAGGTAAACGATGTGACCAATTACCCCAAGGATCTTTCCCACTCGAGCCTGTAAAAAGATATGTTTCTCACTTCTGTTAAATTTTCTTTTTATGAGTCATGCTTCGGACAACCATCAACGCAAATTAGTTCATATGTCATTTATAAACATGTTGGCGTACTTTTCAATAAATGATTATTCCGATGAAATGTATCACTAAGAGGTTATGATATCCAAAGGCAACGACACAAGAGATATGAATTTAATTGTTAGCATTTCATTCTTGGACACAGATGTAAATATGTAAAAGAAACTATAAATGGGTAAATTATATAATATTTTTGCTGTAAAAGGGAGACTTTAATCAGTACAAATACGGTAGACATGTTAAATATAATGTATATGGTCTTATGCTCAATAGGGCAGTTCTTGCAAGTAGGAATAAGTGTTGAATTGTTTGTTAAGGAAGTCCGGTATGTTGTTATTTTGCATGGTGGTATCCTATGCTTCTAAAGGACATTCTAATAATTTTTTATCAACTGTTGATCACAACAGCAATCTATATATGTCTAGTGTCTGCTGTAAACAAGTACTCAGTGTTGTTATTTTAACGTGTGCTTTATGATTATGGAGTCTATTCAACCTTAATATATAACAAACCACGGTGCAAGGGGTCGTGAAGGGTGTTGCACATGTTATTATGATACCTCTCATGAAATGAGTGTGCTGTTATTTTTCATTGTTGCATTCTCTGCTTCCAAATGCTTAGAATTTAGAACAAAAGCAAAATATCCATTAAAGTTATGTACATTATTTTATTTATAAAAGTCCGGTTCGTGAGCCGCGAGCTTGCTAAATGAATGATTACCGACTTCTATCGGCCTGGCGCCTGGCATAGTGGTGGAGTTGGGAGGTAATTGGTTGTCTCATAAGCCAGATTGGCTGGCCCTTTCAATAGGGTTGACACTTACAATAAAGGCAACCATACGGACAGTCAGTTTTGGGTCTTTGTTTACAGTCTTACTGATATTAATTAGACTGTAGACAAATGTTTAAATTGAAAATTTGAAGATAAAACCTATGTGATTTCGATTGAAAATCGTTATTGTTTCAAACAATTTCCATGTCACGTTCAAAACTAGTTAGTCTATCACCATCAATCTAACTGTCTGAAGGTAAAGCACTATGTAAAAGTAACTAATTACCATGTTAATGGTGTTCAAAATATTGAACATTTTAGAATTTAAATCTGTTCGATATTTAATACATTGGATCCGGCAAGTTCTACTGTTACATTTTTAGGCTCTTTGATCGGATTCTGTTGCTATTCGATAATTTATAGTGACCTAAACATCTTTAAATATTCCGAAAACTGATTTACAGTTTTGTTCTAAGGAAAACAGCCGGTGCCAGATTTCTTTCCATTTCTATCATGCTTCTTTTTTTTCGCAGGTACAGACTCCGTATGGACAGAATGGTGGTGGACATATGATGGGATTGCAGGTTCGTATATTCAGCTGGATGTTGTTGTATCTTAGTATATGGTATCCAAGTTGTTTGAACTGAAGGAAGATATGATGGCCAGTTTTTACAATTAAGTAGATGGAAATTGTAGGTAAATAGATTTTATGTAAAGTATTTATTTCATATCCAATAGGCCAGACATGATCTGAATAAACAACATGTACTTCGCATTTAACAGCTGACAAATATTAATGACATTTTTTCCGGAGAATGTCTATAAATTGTTACACATTAGAATGTAACATACAAGCATTTAGGCATCAAGAGGTGAATAATAAAAAACAAAGTTACATATCATTTATAAAACGCACATAAGATATTTTTTGAACAAGCATGTAATATTTACATATTACTGCTTCATTTTCGCACATTAATGATTTCTTTATCTCAGCCATTTTATGTCATTTTGTCAAAAAAGGATATCAAAATATTTTGTATCATGGCATTAAACAATATACAATCGCTCAGATATATATTCAGGCAAATGGAATTCTATGCTTTAATATTCAGACAGACTAGTTAGTAAATTAGTATATTCAGGCAATTGGGAGTGTAACTTTTTTAATCAGGTAGATGTGACTGTAGTTCTGTTTATTCAGGCAGATGGATTTACAGGTTTGTATATTCAGATAGACGAGTTTCTATGTTTGAATTTTAAGATAGATAAAATGATCTTATAATCAGGGAGATTGAATTGTCAGTAGATGAAATTTCGTGTATATTCAGGTAGATTACATGTGAGTACATATATAGGTTTAGATATTAGCACTGAAGTACTAGTAGATGATGTACAGCTTTAAGAGAAATTGTATGTAGACAGGAATGCCTGCGTATATATTTTATCTCGAATGGATTGCATGTTTCTATTACCAGTTAATATCAAATATTCTATTAAGATGCATAAATAAAACTGTTGAAGATATGACATATGTGATTTAAAGAGCCTCAAAACTGACGGGAATTGAAATATATATCAAAGTGTGAATACTACCAATAATTTATCATATCCAATTTAGTATAATTGTACATATTTTCAAAATTCTATATTGCACTGTTCGATATGGGCGGTGGCTTATATCAGATATACTATTTGTTATTGTCATTTGACATTGGCATTGTGAAATGATATTGATGGGTTTGTTGATTCGCGTTTTTGTCTACAGTTTATACGATTAGAAAGAGCTTGACTTTATATAAACAGTACAATGCAGTACTAGATACCAGTGATACTAGATGTTTTCGGAACAACTGCATACTATCAAAGGAAATTTTCCCTGAAATCTTTTGTTTCTTACACATTCCGGCGAATTAAGTCATAGAAATGCAATGACGTTATTCATACGCTTTTAGAAAGCAGTTTACCTAGTTAGATTTTATTTTACGTTATCCGGATAAATGATGTTACGTCATTACTTTCAGTATATTAAAATTAGTTGAACCGCAGCAATTTCTTGTATTTTCTGTAATATGAAGTTTTAACTACTACAATCTCAATTTTGTTTGTCTCTGTCCATTCAAGTTCATTTTTATCCAGGTTTGAAAAACATGACCCTTCAAAGGTATTTCATATTGAAAGAAGGAAAATACCGATATTTGACACTTTACAGTGTATTTTAGTTTCATTGATATCCTTAGAAGTCTGCATAATTGATAATTTTACTAGTATGTACGTTAGCTTTCTAATAAAAGCTTAAAATGTATATGTCGCGGGGCTCGTGTTTGCATGGTAACGCATTTTCTCTCATTTTTAAACAACTATGTATAAAAATAGGGGATTTCGACGGCTTCAGTGCCATTCTGTCATTGACCAACATGGAATATTTGGGTTATATTATTAGCAAAATACCAAGCACTTTACATGATACCCTATTTTTCTTAAAGTTTAAAGTAACCATGGCAACAGTGATGTTTAAAATAGCTTATATCATGCTTTTTGTCATAATTTCTTATAAAAAAAATATTGAATAAGATTATCTTTCAAGTTAATGTAGCTTTAAAACATATTATTTTTAACGTAAGTTATATTTTCGTGTTATTTGCATTTATTCAAAAAAATTTCACAGCTTAAAATACTTACAGCAGTACCCCTCGTCCGGCATTTTTCGTGGAAAAATCGTTCAGCATGCTGTTATTATTCTCATGGATATTGTTGAAATAAACAAAATAAAAAACCGAAGCTGTGTTTCTTAAATAGACCAGTGTCAACGCTTTTGAATTTTACATTTAGATTACTTAGGTCACGGACTTCGTTTCCATGGTAACATCAATTCAATTCAAGAAACCACAATTTTCTACTGAAATTTGAACAATTTTAGATCTTAGTTTTAGTATATTTAACAAAGGAACCTGAAAAATAGGTATTACAAATCAAACTGCTAGTTTTTTTTATTTGAAAATGGCCGTAACAAGTAACCTTTCACCCAACTATATTCCAAATAACATTGGTTACCATCATCCATTTTCTTACATTCAGCATAATATTTCAATATAACTACATGTACATAAAAGAAGCAAAACATTGATTATTATTCAGAGCAAAAGACTCGTAAAAATATTTCAGCAAATATGGTCATTTGAAAATAGTTAAAATAAAGAAAATGCACAGAATAACGTACTTTCAAGATAAAAGCTAAGAATTTTGCGCGGAAACTGACACATAACGTCATGACGTCAGTGACATCATTTTAAGGCAACATTATTTTGAAGCGTTTCTGCGGCAATTGATTAATCATTTCTGCATTATTAAACCATAAAGCATCAGATCGAAGACAGGTTCATGGTTTGTTTAGAGAAGAATGAATATACAAACACATTTAGTTTGTCGTAAACGTCGTCGTAAATCGTCACGTTAGCTTCCGGTTGGACATGCGCACATACAAATATGAAGGTAACCTACCTCCTTAAAGTCAACAAGCGATGATTTTTAGCATTGCCATTTTCAAGAATTTCGAAAATGTTTATTTCAGCAGAAGATATTTTCCTAAGTGAAATTGCTTGAAGTTTTAGACTATACGTCTAAATTTAACACTGACAAAGCAATAATATGAATACTGCTCTCTGAAATATTAAGTGTTTAATTTCGTTTGACATAAATTGTGTACAATTGTGTACAATTACATTTCAAAAATGGTATTCCTATTGCACTGCACTGATAGACTATTTACTTACAACTCCATAAAGGATATCGTATAAATATAGGGGACTTGATAAAAATGCTTTATTATTGAATAAGTAAACAACAGATTCCAACATATTACGACATAGAATAGTTTTGATTTATCTTGTCACTGTATCCGCCGATGGAATTATCCTAGTTTACAATTATTATACCGGCAGATTTATTCCGTGGAACGAGTAATAGGGAATGATAGTTCGCCATTAGAATGTTTGTACCGTAGCTCTTCCAAAAATGTTCGATGTAAACATATTTTATAATTCTTAAAATTAATACTGGTGCATGTTAAACTGTTTATGCTGCCGTGTCCCGGTCGTTGAATTTCTTGCTTAATCAGTGTTGTTAGATATGATTCTAACATTGGTTTGAGTCGTCATTAATACAGCCATACGAGATGTTTTCGATGTGCGAGGTCGTCACAGATTTCAGTATTCGTCCTTTAAAATAACTGAAATTTTGTCCTACAATTTTATAACAACAGTTCACTATAAAGTGAATTGCAATATAAACGGTATAAAAAAACGTTTCGAAAACGATTATGTATATAACTAGATATACGTTAACAGGACTGCTGTGTCACCACTTGCAGTTCGATTACTAGGTCATACGTGTTTACACGTTTTCAAACCAAAATTCCTCTACTTACAAAATGACCTTTCTACTTTTTGATTATGTTTTGTTTTAGCTCACGTTTGTCTTATACAAGACACACTAAAATATGGAACCCTGAGTTTGGGTTACAAAACGCAATCTTTAATGATTACAAACATGATGTTTACGAAAACGAACTGTACAGTCGTTGTACAGTCATTATGATACCTGTTGACAATGAAAGACTAAGTAAACGTTCACAGTATTTATGATATTACTAGTCAAGAACGAAAAGAAACTGAAAGTAAAAATACCATTAGGTAGAGGTGTAGTGGAAGGAGGGGGTTATGTATACATCAAAACTATATCACGAAACACAAAATTCAGGAAATGAAAAAAAAATCAGTGGAGGCTAGGGTTGTTTAATCCCGAATAAAACCAAGGTTTCAATCGTTTGTCTTGAAAAATATTTCCTACAAAGTTTAATGACTCTTGGTCAAACACAGTTTGAGATATGTGTCTCATACCAGGTCCCCTATGCATATGTCTGAATCCTGAAAAGAAACCACACAAAACTGTGTATACTGTATGACATTCCTTATAAAGTTTGCCGACTCTTAGATAATACACTTTTTGAGGTATACGCGACTATGGATGGAGAAAGGCGTGGGGCGGGTGAGGGGGAGGCAGATATTATATGAATTGTAATTTTATATTATTTGAAATCGTGGCAACATCATTTTCAGATGCCGCCATAATATCTCAAAAACACATTTCTCTTATGTAACATTTTTGCTGCAGTAAAACTATAAATACTTTTTTTAAATCATACTTACTTTTCATTTTTATAAAACACACAGCTTAAATACATAAAACAAGTAACACAAAGTCAGTATTTTGAAGATAAGGAAGAAAGAAATATCCAATATATAAATGTTGTAGAAACAACTGTTAACCGAGCGGTTTGATAATCAAATAAAGTCTGTTTTAATTCACATTGTTATAAATGTATACAGCAATACAATATTGATACAAATACGAGATAAATACTTCGCTTGATATCAAAGACATTAAGTGTAATTCCTAACAACATTTTTCTCGGTGATTTTATTAGAATGCTTATGGTATTGCTAAGTAATCCCTTAAACAAATGAGTATTGTGTATTGTTTTATCGCCTGGGACACTGGATGTGTCTGTGATTAAATGTGATCTCAATTTGATTAGTAATATTGTGGAAATGATGTGCGAATGAGGCGCAATCACTCCATTTAATCATGTTTTGGCACTCATGACCCGCAGAAAGATTGACTGCCAATGCTTATACGTATTAGGTTTCTCCTGTCCGCGGACTAAGATAATTTCGAGACTGTTTACGCTCCTGTGACCATATTAGCAGAGGCCAAGATTGAAAATGGCAGACTGTGTTTACTTATGACATTTTTCCCAAGATTTCGAATAGGCGCCTTTCGTGAAAGCTAATTTGCAACTCTTCTTAAAACAGACAACTGACGCCAGAAATGCCATCATTTCACTGTTTAATGTTCTAATGTGAGAATTTATGTTTTCAAAATGTTGATTTTGTTCAAAGTGAGAAGTGAAACATACATATTTGTAGACTGAAGCGTGTTTTAGTGTTTGAACGGTAGTCGGAATTGAATTGGTATTACCAAATTTAATATTTTAAGTCTATTTGTGCAAACAATTGTTCCATCCATATATGTATTTTTTTCTAATAAACAGAAATCGTGAAATGCATTTTTTGACAATAATGCCTCTAAAAAATCTGCAAATATCTTGATTAAGAATGATTGAACAGAAGAATTTCAATGCTCTCCAGAAATATTTCATTGAGTCATTTTAGGCCGTTGTAAGTAGAAGTTCATTTATTTATGACAAGATACAGATATGCAATATATTCATGTACTTTTAAAGTGCATATATAAATATTGCAAATAACCTTCACCGTCAATAAATGTCCATTGCTTCTGGTTAACTATGAATGAATATTTAATTGCGGAGATCAGGTTTGTACTGGTACCGAATCCAGGAACGCTGTTTAGGTCAATTGCCCGCCGTTACATAACTAAAATACTGTTGACATTTTTTTAACAGGTGCATTGTGAATATAGGTGAAACTGTCATTTAGTTAAAAAGCACGAGCTATTCTTAGATTATTTCAACTTGGCCACAGAATGCAATGTTATAAATGCCGATGTTTGAAATTATCTCATGCAACATCCAGATAACGTTGTATTATTAATATCCATTGTATATATTAACTGTTTTAGAAGTTTGAATATTTTTACAGGACCAGATTGGTGGGGGTCAAGATGGCCAATATGCCGTATTGGGAAGTACCAGTCGCCGATAGATATAAAACCAGAACGACTGCTGTTTGATCCTAAATTATCAGGAATTGTATTTGCTAGTGATAAAAAGGTAACAATTTCAGCAGAATCTTCTGGCATGTTTCATCAACATCGCCAAAAACTATATTACTTGTACCATGAATATACTCTAATCAAATGATAAGCAGTGATAAGCATTGACAAAGGTTATTTATTGTACAAAAAGTTTCTGTTGTAAGTCCTTTTTGCGAAAATGACCATGTTTTCTTTTTCAGTGTCAGGAATAATGCTTAACGAATACTGATAGTGATGTTATGATATAGCTAGATAATTTTAATATTGAACCTATGTTTTTGTAATTGTCTTGCCTATAAAACAATTAAAGCAATTTTGTCAAGTTCGTATCATACATGCATCATAGGGCTTAATTAAAAAAAAGTTTAGTTACTTTGTTGGGTTTAACGTCGCACCGACACAGTTATACGTCATATGGCGGCTTTCCAGTTTTGATGGTGGAGGAAGACTCCAGGTGCTCCTCCATGCATTATTTCATCACGGGCTGGCACCTGGGTAGAACCACCGACCTTCCGAAAGCCAGCTGGATGGCTTCCGTATATGAAGAATTTAACGCCCTGAGTGAGGCTCGAACCCACATCGGTGAGGGGCAAGTGATTCGAAGTCAGTGATTTTAACCACTCATGGAGATCTTCCGTTTTGTTATTGTATACACATTGATTTCTGTATACTATAATATTACTGAAAAATTCTGTAAATCTAAAGAGTGCTGGTAAAATGTTAATTAAGGACGAACCTTATATTTTATTAGTATTATTATTTCCTTCCGTTAAGTAGTTGAAAGCGTAACTCTTCATCCACGTCAATGTTTTACCCATTTAAGTACTTTATAAATAGATCATTACGGAAGTATGTGAAAGAGACACTCCGTAAACTTTTAAAACAGCAGATTGACTCTATACATATACGTAATGTACTTCATGCACAAAAAAGTTTCTTCTGTAGTATTTATAATTTGTTCATTTTCTTTCAAAATAAGTTCCGAAATTTCCATTTTAATATGAAATAGACGAACGTAATTGATTACTCTACAGGGTTTGTAATTATAACCAAGGTATTTCATACCAAGAACCAAATTTTCAATTCAATTCAAAGTTTGTTCGCACAATTACCAACATAATTACATAAATCATAAAGTTTATATAATTCATACAATCATATGCATTATGAGGGCAATACAAAAATTAAAGAAGTAAAGTCACGGTCCAAGACCGCAGACTCCCAAAGCGCAACCCACGACATTGTACGCATTGTAGTGCTTCCGACACATCACAAAGGAAAAGCATGACCTATAGACAACGAGAAAAAACTTAGAGGGGAACCACAAAACACCACTGAGGAGCTTAAGCTAGTTTATGGTGCGCACCGAAACTATCTTTTAGTCCTCACTGTGTTCCAAAGTCATAGGACAGTGTAAATAAAAGTTAGTTCCGTTACATAAGCAATGGAAATAGAAGGCATGGCATTTAAACCACGAAAATGCTCTGGTACGTTTATTTAAAAATAAGTTTAAGAACCATAAACGCACGTATCCAATACTTTAGCAGAAGACAGAGCATCAAGAAAAACAACATTAAAATCCTTATGAAACAGATCAAGGCAGCTCAGTTCCGGTGGGATTTAAGAACATTCTGTCATGGAGCCTTCCAACTGATCCAGCCTCTATCCCACTGTAAAAGGGTTAAACACCAAATGTGTGATGTGTTTCAAAGCCATGTTAATATGCTTTTCTAATGAAACTTTCGGCCATTTAAAAAAAATGATTAAAAAAATATCAGAAAGAAAAGTGTTTTAAGTACATTTTTATAATATTTCTATATCTGACTATTTCTTACAAGAACTGTAAGTCACCGTAGCAATGTGCTAATTTTCGCTTTGATCAGAGAGCATATTTACTAATACAAGAGCAACACAATCATCCCAATCAAGAGAAATATATAGGACAAGCTAATCGTTGTTTTTAACAAAGGACAAAGTGATGGTATTATACATTGGTGTATATGAAAAGGACAGTTTCAAAATACTTTAATGGAAAAAATTAACTTAACAAAATAACACCACTATTCAGCCACGTATAATTGGAATGTTAGATTCCATTTTTGACAAGGTAGTCTCTGTAACCGTTGTTTCTTAATTAACTTACACTGTTTACAAAATGATCATGTACCTGGAAAATTCATATTTTGAAAGAGTGTTTGCTCTTCCTATACAAGCTAACAAACAATGTGCAGCGTGAAGTTGTTCATATAATGGCAACTTATATCATCCTCCATGATAAAATCTTTTGGTATAAAACTGTATTAAACCACTTTTGTTTAATCTTACACTCACATTATTTAATTAGTCAGGGATTCTTTTACCATTTACGTTGGGTTTATAATTTCTGCAGTATAATTGAAAGGGTCCTATTTTTATGATTTACGAAATAGTTTGTGTCATTTAGTTTATTGCTATGGTAGTAATCAATAAAAAAATATGTTTATGTTCCATTAAGGGTTTTAAATATCTATCTAAAAATAAATATACGAATGATAGGTAAAATCTCTTCATCGAAACGGTATAGTATTAAATCCTCTCAAACAAAATGTTTCGCAATTTACTGGTACTACTACAAGAATGGTATTTATATTATCGGTTTAATGCGTGTCCTAGAAACTAGCGTATTCACATTTATAATTATGAATTGATAAAAATCATCATATTCTGTCATATTCTCGCAAAATTATTTAAGAAATAATATCACAAGCAGTTTATATTTTGGAGTTTAGATGCAAATGAATTATATCAAGAGTATAATGATATAATAATACGCAGCTGAACTCCCAACTATGATTTTATCCAAGAGCAAATCACTGTTTGAGATATATCTTTTGATTCTAACACGTTATCTAAATTTTGGAAGACATTCACCATATTTCTTCTTTTCTAGCGCCTCGCTGTTTCGTTTGAATTTTACGTACAAACCATGCATGTGCTGCTGGTAACACACAGTTCCAGTCTACTTTGTTTATCGGGTCGTATTAGAATTTATGTTTTTGTAGTTTATAATTATTAAACATCATTGATTTTATTCTATGTCTCTGAATTGCAGACCAAGTTGGATTGTTTCATACTAGCAACACATAAAATAGAAAAAGTGGAAACTCCACAGGTCGCTCAACACAACAAAAACGAAAATGTTGCAGGCTCGGTTTGATTGAGCCTGTACATGGACGGTAGTGGAAATGCATGCAACCGTCCACGCCCTCTAGCCCCGAGTTGAGCAGAACTCAACATTTACACATGCTAAAAGTACCAAAAAAAAACAATTTAGAGACATCCGCATATGTGTTCATACGGCGGTGCACATGGAACCTTCAATGCTACACTAGTGTGTAATTCCATGAAAAGCGGGGTATGGTCCCAAGTTAAAATAATGGGTTTGCCCTAAACGAGAAAACAATGAGCAGAACTAAACAAACTAGAATTTAGAAAGGGGATCTGAGGTTATGGAGCCTGCATATCACAGGAACTGCCTAAAGACAAAATTAAAAAGCAGGCACCATATCCAAGGGGTGATTAAACAATACCCAAAGCTATGAAAGCGGGAGTATTGGAACCACACAGGCCGAAATGTTCATGCTGAGAAACTAAACAGTACCAGTAACACGACATAAAAGTCGTGGTGAACGATCTGAGAAGATCGAAATATAACAGCCCTGATACCCTACCATATATTTAAGTTGTAATTTGAATTTAGGTTTCTTTAACAGTTCGGACGATCAGTTAAAAATTTAGTGAAAGCTTTCCGTAGCTTATGCTGACGGTAACCCTGTTGTAATATGAAGATTTCTATAATTAAAATCCTCTAAATTCGAGCAAGCTCTTGCAAAACGAAGAAATGGTCAAATATAGACACCGTATGATGTTGCTTGAGGGACATCTCCATCAAGGTTGGGGAAGTTGACAATTTTAAAATTAAAGTAGTCTCGTTTATCATATATTTTCGTTTCTACATTCACAATTGTTAAATTTAAGTCCAAAAATGACGCTTCTAAATCTGAAGTACTAGCCTTGTTAAGCTGTAACTCTTTTGGATTTTTTATTTTGACTGTTATTTTTGTTCTATTTTTTCTAAATAAAACAACTCACAGTGTATGTTTATATTAAAAATGGGGTAATATTTCAACCATAACTAAGTTTTAACAGTTGTCATTAAATGTTTCTCAGTGGCATCAGCATTCAAGTATAAATCGTAACCACATGATTTTTATAACCTCAGACCCCGCCCCCCCCCTCCCCCCCAACCCCCACCGCCCCCCTTTCTAAATTTCAGTTTTTTAGTTCTGCCCATTGTTTTCTCGTTTAGGGCAAACCCATTATTTTAACTGGAGATCATACGCCCCTTTTCATGGAATTACTTGCTAGTGTATCATTGAAGGGTCCATGTGCACCGCCGTATGAATACATCTGCGGATGTCTCTAAATTATTTTTGTACTTGCAGTACGTGTAAATGTTGAGTTCTGCTCAACTCGGGGCTAGAGGGCGTGGACGGAAGCATGCATTTCCACTACCGTCCATGAACATGTTCAATCAAACTGAGCGTGCAACATTTTCGTTTTTGTCGTGTTGAGCAACCTGTGGAGTTTTCACTTTTTCTCTATTTTATTATCACAGCAGCATGTGTTGTTTGTGACGTGAGGCGGCCGTAAAAAGTCTTCCCGTACATTCAGTCAGGGCTATTATATTTCGATCTTCTCAGATCTTTCATCACGGCTTTTATGTCGTGTTATTGGTACTGTTTAGTTTATCAGCTTGAACATTTCGGCCTGGGTGATTCCAATACGTCCGCTTTCATAGCTTTGGGTATGGCACCACTAGGATATGGTGCCTGCTTTTTATCTTTGGCTTTTGGCAGTTCCTGAGATATGCGGGCTCTATAACCTCAGATCCACTTTCTATATTCCAGTTTGTTTAGTTCTGCCCATTGTTTTCTCGTTTAGGGCAAACCTATTATTTTAACTAGGGGTCATTCGCCGCTTTTCATGGAATTTCACACTAGTGTATCATTGAAGGTTCCATGTGCACCGCCGTATGGATACATCTGTTGATGTCTCTAAATTGTTTTTGTACTTGTAGCATGTGTAAATGTTGAGTTCTGCTCAACCCGGATCTAGAGGGCGCAGACGGTAGCATGCATTTCCATTACCGTCCATGAATAATCAAACCGAGTCTGCAGCATTTTCGTTTTTGTCGTGTTGAGCGACCTGTGGAGTTTCCAATTTTTCTGTTTTCTTTAGACCAATCAGATTCCTTGTAACAATAAAAGTTTGAATTATTGCATATCAATGTGTGCAGTCGCTATGTCCTTTTTCAGAAATAGCATACACAGTTGCCTTGACTGAAAATACCGATTATTTAAGAGAGTCATATTCTCCCGCCTGAAGTGAAATTTCGTACCAGAGAAAAGTATATTTCATATTTTCATTGTGAAATTTACAGATATATTTCACTGATATATTCCTTAAGGTTTGTCATTCTGTCTGTAAATGTGTAGCATTAAAAGATTAGAATGTCTGATTTTAAGACACTTGTATGTTTGAAAGATAAGGCAGGTTTAATGTGTCTTTCCCGTTAATCCCTTTCCTCTGACAACGTATTTTCACAGACAAGAAACTTAAAACGAAATAAAAAATATACTGCCCAAAGGCTAATATCAATGAATACTTTAATTGGTTTAAATCGTTCCATTACATAAATTCGGAGCATTTTTGTTCGGTATATTTTCGTCTTGAATTAAATCTGGCGGAAAAGCAGCAATACCATTTGCATTAATAACAAGTACTCCATAAGCAAACAACAGTTTGAAGAGCAATCAAGTAACAGAATTCAGTTTGGGTTTGCAAGACTGCTGATTGTGAACACTCTTAGTGATACCATTCTCATTTAACAGTTTGCTATAAGCCCGAGAGACGAATGTTCAATCTGAAAACCACTGTTGACCTCTTTATATGCGAGAATGAGAATACGAGCAAACCTATATGGTTATGTTTTGTAAATGGATTTTCTGAAGTCTGCAGTGCTCACGAATATTTCGCCAAGTTTTACAAAATTTACTCACACTTCAAATTTTTGTTAAGACTAGATTCATTCTTTATGAAACCATTTTCTTGAGTGTACAAGTAGAATGATATTACTTGATTAAACATTCCTTCTTTTCAAAATTTCACATATTTAGAGAACTTAATTACAATCATCGTTATAAAGAAAAGTGTAAGAGATGTGTATGTTCATGCAGTTTTACAAAACTGAATATGCCGATTTTGTAAATTACAGTACTAACAAAAAGTAGAGTTTTGTTGTCATTGTCCTACTCATAACTTAATGCGATATACGTGTTTCGAACGCCACCATGTCCGTTTTGTTTAATATTTACTATTTAATTATGGAGTTAGATTTAAGATGTCCCCAAAGAATCAAATTTAAAGATAACAGAAATTTGCATGAAAACGCCTCACTTCAAAGAAAAGCAAATCCCGTTAAAGCTTTTAAGTGATTAAGCTATCGCATTTACTCAATATCTTGTTCAAATTGATGCTAATCTGTTACGTGTTTTGCTTAAATGGAAATTCATTAACTTTAATCAAGAGCGTACATATAATTCACTTTAACATCTTGCGTTAATAATTACAGTTCAATCGATCTTTTGTCGCTTAATGGTTTTAATAAGATTTAAGCTCACGTATTGATATGACACCATATATAACTTTCAATTTTCAATCTTTACCGGAGGCGAAATCGAATTAGAAAATATGAAGATACCATTATGTATATACCTATAAAAATGCAACTTGAAGGAAATGACTGAATTAAATTTGATATTTTGTTTGCTCAAAGTGATATTAGTGAATTAAGATGAGATTACTGTCATCGTCAAAGAACTACTTGTTCAATGCCGGAAGACAAATAGTTTTCATTCGGGCACTCAGCAAGTGTTTTATTATCTGACAGCAGAATTAGATTGTCACATTCTTGTTTTATGTCTTGTTATTTGTGATCATGGAAACCGTTCAGTTTACATGAATGATAAAATTACGATTAAGCGGGAACTAGGGGACATGAATGGTGTTGCACATTTCATTACCTTATAAGAACAGACTCAGTTAAACCTAGTCCATATTTTTTTTATTTATTTATTTATTTTTTTTTTTTTTGCTTGTTTTGCGTTCTATGCTTCCAGAATATCTCATTTTTCAGCCAGCAAACATGCGTATAATAAATAACGGTGAAAAAAGGACTTTACGTAAAGAAACATTAGTTACTGGTTATTTATCTCTCTCATAGTGCATATATATATATATATATATATATATATATATATATATATATATATATATATATATATATATATTGTCTTTTTACAAAGTCACATTTTAGGCGATTTAAGTTCATATTTATCCTTCAATTTAAAGTGAAGAAAACGAAATGCAAAAAAATAATCATTATACGTAATCTTTAAGGCTTGCTAAATAAAATTCACAATAGTGCATGAATTAAATCGACTTTATAGCGTACAAACGCATCAAATATACTATAAGGTTTTCACCCGTCTGTGACGGTAAAGTTCCCTTTTGTAAAACAAAGTGTTAACATACATAGGACGCCTTAATTGCTATATATATACTGACGAGATAAAGAAACGCCTCATTGAAATTTGGCGTTATTTTTTTACTAACGCTTTTAATTGTTGTGAAATGTAGTAAATCTACATGTACTCTGACCGACAAACACAGTGAACAAAAACTCGCGCGATTTCATTCAGCCATTTGTTCACTTCATGTACCTGGTCATGATTTCCTCGTGCAGTCCGTGCATGTAAACCATGTGGTTTGATTGAACGATTTTTGCACATGTACATGTGTAATACGACACACAACCATATTTTCAGCTATTCTCTGAAAAAAACATTAGTTTTCGTAATGCCGAGGCTGAATTCTGAAGAGAGGGCTCAGGTTTTGGCTATGCTTGAATGTGGGCGAACGCAGGAACAAGTTGCTAGACGTTTTAACGTCTCTCGTTCGACAATTGTGCGTCTTATTCGACGTGTTAGAGACACGGGAACGTCTATCGATAGACCACGTTCAGGTAGACCGCGTGTAACGTCAATACGACAGGATAATTATATACGTCAACGTCATTTACGTGACAGATTTGTGACGGCGCAATCCACGTCACGTATAGTTGTAGGTAACCGTGGACGTCCAATTAGTCGACATACAGTGAGAAATCGACTCAGAGAACGCGGAATTACCTGTCGTAGGCCCTACCGCGGTCTAATTCTAACGTTACGCCACCGTCACCAACGTCTTATTTGGGCCCGCAACCATCGCGGCCAGCGTTGGCAGAACGCAGTGACGAGTCGCGTTTCAACTTGTGGAACGCCGACGGACGTATCCGTGTCTATAGACGACGCCATGAACGCTACGCAAACAATTGCGTTTTGGAGCACAATCGTTACGGTGGAGGTGGAGTAATGGTGTGGGCAGCAATCAACCATAGGTTTAAGTCCCAACTCGTCGTTTGCCAAGGTAATCTCACAGCCAGGCGTTACATCGACCAGATATTACGTCATGTAGTTGTCCCTTTATTCCGTCAACGTCAAGGATTAGTCTATCAGCACGACAACGCGCGACCTCACGTTGCACGCGTCACCAGGGACTTTCTACAGGCTAGAAACATTAATGTTTTACCTTGGCCGGCGTGTTCACCGGACTGCAATCTGATTGAACACGCGTGGGATTATCTCGGACGGCGGTTACGCCAACGTCAATCCCAGCCAGCAAACGTCCGGGAACTGGTAGCAGCGCTGCACCAGGAGTGGGCCAGAATCCCACGGTATCTGTTACGCAACTGGTGCGGCTCTATGAGGCGTCGCCTTGCTGCTGTGGTTGCTAGCAGAGGTGGCCACACGCGCTACTGATTTTTCTAATGCAATTTCTCCGACCGGGCTATTAAAATTCAAGATTTAAGCTTAATGCGACAATGAAATGATTTTTTATTGACAATAAATTCTTGTAAAGCATCTAATTTGCGAATGGAATTGTTCTTTTCTAATTTTGAATCACGGTTAACGAAAAATTGTATACCGAGTTTGAATGAGGCGTTTCTTTATCTCGTCAGTGTACATATTCTTTGATAAAATATGTTTTGCTGTTATATTTACCCCCTACGAGTGTAATATAAGAGATTCTACTTCATTTCCATCATATAGAAATTATTCCAGTGCCAAATGGTAGTAAGACACATTTTTATAATAAACAAGAGCTGTCGGAGGACAGCAACGCTCGACTATTCAACAGCCTTGTCAATTGAATGAATACAAAAGTTGAAAAAGGGGCATAATTTTGTAAAATGCAAAGTAGAGGTATTGAACCTCTGTACTGCATGTCATATCATGACAGTGAACAAGTGTGTGAAGTTTCAATCCTTTCCAATTTGTGGATACTGAGATACCAGCTTACATACAAAAACTTAACAAAAAACTGCTAAGTCAAAGGGGCATAATTTTGTAAAAATACCAAGGAGAGTTATGGGACCTTCACAGTGCATGTGAGATCATGACAGTGAACAAGTGTGTGAAGTTTCAATCCATTCCAATTAGTGGATACTGAGATATCAGATTACATACAAAAATTTAACCAAAAACTGCTAAGTCGAAAAAGGGGCATAATTTTGAAAAAAAAGAGAGTAGAGTTATGGGACTTGCTTAGTGCATGTCAGATCATGATAGTGAACAAGTATGTGAAGTTTCAATCCATTCCCATTAGTAAGTACTGAAATACCAGCTTACATACAAAACCTTAACCAAAAATTACTAAGTCGAAAAAGGGGCATAATTTTGTAAAAAAGCAAAATAGAGTTATTGAACCTGTACAATGTAGATCAGTTCATCACAGTGAATAAGTGTGTGAAGTTTCAATCCATTCCCACAAGTGGTTACTGAGTTACCAGCTTACATACAAAACCTTAACCAAAAATTTCTAAGTCGAAAAAGGGGCATAATTTTGTAAAAAAGTAAAATAGAGTTATGGAACCTGTGCAGTGTAAGTCAGTTTGTCACAGTGAATAAGTGTGTGAAGTTTCAATCCATTCCCACAAGTGGTTACTGAGATACCAGCTTACATACAAAACCTTAACCAAAATCGGGACGCGGACGCCGAGCCGACGCCGACGCATGGGCGAGTGCAATAGCTCACTATTCTATGAATAGTCGAGCTAAAAATCGTCCTGGCATGTGCGGGGCCGTAAACACGTTTAGATCTCTACCAGAGAATGTACTCAGTTATGATTCAGCAGTGACGTCCTAAAGTATGCTATAAAAGCTTTACTTCAAAATGATGTGACGTCATGCACAGGTTATGATCTTAACACTGGGTCAAATAACAAAATCCCTGCATTTTATTTGATAATCTATTGATATATAGTTTGCGACCTGTTGCTATTTCATAAAACTAGTCCGAAATTCCTTTAAAACAGAAGTTTCATTACCGATGCAATGCTTTCCAACCTTAGTAAATTGTAAATTGTAACAGCATATATGTATTGTAGGGATAATACACGGTATTTTTGTGTATTAACGTCTGCAGAAGCCCTTGGGATTGTTTGTAACCGAGACCGATGGTCGAGGTCACAAACATATCCCAAGGGCTTCTGCAGACGTTAATACACAAAACAAACGTGTATTGTCGCTATTCTTGCATAAAAACATTACACGACGACTTTATGTATTGTTTTCATATGTGATGACTTGACGATTCCGGTACATTTTTTATTTACCATTCTTGTTGTTCTTGGAAACGGTAAACATGTTTTAAATATCCGTATCCAGGGCCCAGAAATAAACGACACTATCAAAAGCGCATCCTGAAGATTTTTAAACGATTTTTTTATCTCTCGTTATTACAAACATAAAATTACCAATAATTGTTCATATCACTTCACAATTTGGTGCAATCGAGCACAATTTCAAGAATAATAACTTTACATTCAAGTTGTATTGAGTACGGACACAGTTGGAGTACGGATCTGTACGAACGTAGTGTCAAGCTTCCAAGCTGTTTATATAAATTCTTCGAGAAATTAAGATAAAACATACTGACTGATACTTACCAAAATCATAAATATGATTCCTAAAAACAAAGAATCGCACAGGTTACACGCGATTCTTTAACATTCACGGTTGTCTACAAAATCTGAATAGACGCCGAGTTCTAGAAGGGGAGTAAACAAGGGAAGAAACGAGTACAAACGTTGTTGGGGGCAGCGCATTTGGCGTTAGTTACTGATACAGCAAAACATTCTATGGTTTAGATTGCATCTTTTATGCTTCAATAAGAGGTTTTAATAAAAGAAACAAGACGCAGATACCAAATGTCAATCTGCGCAGAAATACATATATGTACCTGGGAAAGCATTTCAAAAATAAAAATCGGGTATTAACAGCACGTGAATTGCCTTGTTTGCACACGTTTTTTTTCCCGTTAATACATGGGCGGATCCAGTGAAAAAAGAGTAGTTTTTATGCAAGAATGAGCTGAAATTGTAGTATTGTACATTTCGAAGTATTTGCGATGCTAGAATCGAAATAATAAACATATTCCAATGATTTTATCAAATAATAAAATATAGCAACAGATTTATTATTTCTTAGACATAACTCTAGTACAGTTTTGTTGTAAGACATTTATGCAATATATAGTATGTTTAGACATAATATCGATGTAAAACGCATTTTGCCAAAGTATTACAGTAATCTTTTCATATATTTTTAGATAAATGGTAACTTAACTAACACAGGAAATGACATTACTTTGTTTGTGGAAGAAGTGCTCATACCTCATCTGAATGTCACGGCAGGACCGCTGCAGTATAATTATCACGTACATCAGATGAAGCTGCATTTCGGACATGATGAGTCGAGTGGTTCCGAGCACACAATTAATGGTCTTTCATTTCCTGCAGAGGTATAAACTTTAGTACAATTCAAATTCATATGACAAAAGGCTGTATTACAACTAAAACTTTAGGAAAAAATTATATATAGATTTCATTGTATCATGTCGTATTGAATTAGACATTGCAAAGAACGTTCATCAACAGGTGTTTCGTAAGTTGTATTGTAACTGCTAAGCATTATTTTCAATGACATATTCATTTTTATGCACCCATAACAGGGTTGTGGGATGCGTGCCGATACTTACAGTATAAGAAGATTGTTGAAAAGAAAATGTATAATTCAGCTGTTTTTATTTCAGAATTAAAATTGCCTTGGCCTTTTTGATATTTACGAGACATGTATGTTTTCCAGTTGCAGATTCTTGCCTTTAACGCAGACTTGTATTCGAATTACACACATGCATTGTCTTCCCCTAACGGCCTTGCAGCATTTTCAATATTTCTTGAGGTTTGTAATCTAAATTATCTTCCTATTATATGCTTCAAACATTTTGTCTTCCAACCTATGTGTGAGGGAATACTAGGAATAAATGAAATACTAACGCAAAAATTCAAATTTGTCTAAAGTAGAGCATGTTAAGCATACTATTTCAACACTACATTCATGCAGAAATAGTGCATACAATTCAAAGTTAATCTGACATTGCTTTCTGTAAATAAAACTTTATAATGATGTAATATCTATGTATGATTTTAATACGCTGAAAGTGAATATATATTATGAAACAATGGTCCTACTTGTTATGTGAAGTCAGTGAAAGATCCTTTGACTGTTAGTTATCTGTGTAAGATAACTCTAGACCCGGATGTTTCCCAAAATAGTCAACTTCAAGTTCTATAAGTGTAATGCAAGAAAAACTTCCATCTCATTTGATTGAAATCCAGGAATTGTATTTATTACTGTAGGTAATTCACAGATATGCTATGAGCTTTGGAAAGAATGCATTATTAATAGAATATATATACACAGACTACATGAATTTACATCATTAAATCTCTCGACATCCAGTAAACGTCGTTTAGCACAAACAATCAATAGTATGAGGAAAATCACAGCAGTTCTATATGATGGTTACACCAAAGCCTTACCAAAATCGTGCCGAAACAAATAATTTCAATTTCTATAGATGTACAGATTTCATTCACCATACAGAAACTTTAACTTACTGTCCATAGATGGACACCTTTTATAAATATGGCATTTATGCAAAACAATATGGTATTTGAATATTCGTTCTAAGATTTTTTATCGTGGGCTGGATCGGTGATCCCGACAAAATCGATTAAGAAACCATTAAGTACGAGAACTTACTAACTTTAGCGCATTATCATATTTTGGTGCCACATAGTTAGCTATATACATTGCTCATACACATGCACGCTGTTATATTGATAGAATGTTGTTGACAATCTTCTAGGCGTCTAATAGCAAACACATGTAATATATAACAAAGTAAAACGAACTGCAATATAAATAAGACATCGAGCAGCTTTATTTGCATTTTATACCGACTCAAAATAGAGTTATCCGCATCCAAGATTGAGGATGTTTCTTTCTGATGTGTCGCAAGCTGCTATCATTAAGTATATGATTGGGTAACTGTTTCCTCTGTTAACGTTACTCGACCCAAAAATAAAAACTGCCATAATTTTTGTTTTCAAGCGCATTTTTGCGGAATGTTTGAATTGTGGTCCGTAACTGTACTTTTCTTCCAATTAAACCCAGCTAAAAGCACGGACGAAAACAATAAGGTAATGAAGCCAATTGTCGTCTGTTGAAAATACCCTCAGTTACCGCGCAATGCTATGCTAAAGTCTTGCTTTCGTACGATAAGTGATATGCGCTGACTTGTTTTGCTGTTCGTAATGAAACTCCTCATATTGGTTTTATATCAGCTGGTGATTTAAACCTTCACTATCTCTTGAAATATAAAGAACGAATGAAAATTCCGATTTAATATTTTTGGAGGGGGCGGAGGTGGGGGTGGGAGGGTTAATGTCACACTGACACAACTATAGGTCACATGGCGACTTTCCAGCTTTTTGGTGGCGGAGAAAGACACTAGGTGCTAATAAATATGACTTCATAGATGAAAATCAAAACATAGCAGGCACTACTGCCTCGGAAATGTTAATAAATACTATAGTTAATGTGTATTTAACACATATTAATATGCTCTTTGATTACGAATATTATTACAAACAATATGTGTAGTACTCTCCTAACAACAGTATTTGTCAATTATAATGGTTGGTTTTCCCGCACTATAACAATGATATATTTGTTAATCCCCGTTTGGTATTACAGTAGTGTAGTAATTCCATTAAAGAGAGGTTTCATTGCTAATGCATTCCTAATCGATATATTATATTATACAGGTGGGAGAAAAACCAAACGAAGCGTTTGCAATGATCACCGATGCCTTAAAGCACATTCCCTCAAAAGGTAATATTCATATCCCAATTAGTATTATGAAACTTTCTATTGATATCAACACTCTGCCAACTTTATCGAAATACGTGCCTACCAGAGTATATAACTTCATGTTTGCTTTACCTGTAGCACCTTTCTTGCGTAAACACTTCGAATGTGCATACAGCCGCTATGGTGGTATTAAATAAGAAACTCTTCTCTGCTTGGTATTATTTGAACTACAATACTCTTCCACTGTGATTTCCTTTGTTAAAAGAGACTTTGTTATAGAGATCAAATCATGCTTGAACTAGGCTCTGTTCCGCGCTCTGTTAGCTCCTTTTTCACATATAGTAAGAATTAATGTGTATATGGCAGAATTAATCGTTTCACGTTAGTTTGCTCATTCTATGTCATTCATTTTTTTATTATTATGAAACATGGAACATGTTCCTTTTCTTTGATCAGAAAGTTATAAGCTCTATACTTTTGCAGGCATGCTTTTTCGTTATTTTTGATATTGAGACGTGATGGTGCAAGATGCTTTTGTAGTAAAGTCAAGTTTTATACTGCTGTATACATGTCACATTGATCATGATTTTACACAAGATATGTTCCCATGGTGGTATCACTGTTCTACATTTTTTGAAAAAATACTATATAATATTACAGTACCAACAAATTAAATTACGACTTATCTCGTGTGAATTCTAGATTATATTCTAAATACTTGCGTGCTGAGAGTACGTACTTCATTAGACAATTAATGGCGTGTGTGCCACTAGATGCAATTAAAGTGACAGTTGCCGAGGTAACGTATTCCTAACCAACTGTACACGATTCACTTCCTCGTCGCAGTAGTGGAACTCCTTTGATATTGCATGATCTGTTTCTTGCTTCTCTTAATTATTGCGCATGCTACTATGCCGTATACAACTGGAGAACTTTGTGAACTAGGCACTCCTAATATCATTTGTTCATGCAAAAGCCAGTAACTAGCAAACATTCTATGTTTTGAATTTTCGTACAAAGAAAAAAAGTAAACTGCAATATCCATACATACTAAATCAGTCGGAAGTTTAATGTTTAGAAAGATTAGCGGATTAAAACAATATATATAGTTTCATATTATCTTATATATAAAAGTCCAACAAAAACTAAAAAAGGAGTATATATTGTGTAATAGAAGGAAAACTACTTAGAGTATATAGTCCATTAGTTGTGCCGTTTTACCCCGTGAAAGTGTTCAAATTAACAATTTGTAAAACAAAATTAGTTTCATTTTTTAACTAATTTACAGTATGTTATGAACCGACTAACTAAAACATGTAGACAGACTAAGCTGTTGCTTTATTATTTTTGAACCCTCTTGTACGTCAGGCCAGAAAATAAAACACCTTTACTCTTCTAGTATATAAAATACTGATAGACTTCTGAAGAATAAATCTAACCGAAATAAACAAATAGCAAGATATGAAAAGAGAATTTATTTAAAAGGAATGTTCTTTTGTGTAATGGTTTCCTAAATGCTTTTAAAATCGTCACACTATATCCATCTTTACTTGGACGAAAATTTAAACCGAAGTCTTCGTCTAATAGTGTGAAACCAAAAGGCTTTACCCGTGTGACATCAACTTCCGATTAGAGGAACACGTGTCTGACAAGAAACGATTATGTCTAAAGATTAAATAGAGTTAACCTTTCCGTATGCCTGAGATTAAAGACGACTTTACGAGAAAGATGTTGTTATGACTCCATTAAGAAATGGACTTGTGGATCGATTTAGCATGCGCGTTTAATGTACATCCGGTGGGGACCATTCATGTCAGATTGGGTCTTTATTTTCCCCATAAAATGTTGGATCTTTAACACTGAGCGTGTTTTACAAAGACATATCTGTCGAATTTGATGTAGTTTATGTTTTGTATAAAATGATGAAATCATTCTGTTGTTTTGTCTTAAAGCTTGGAGTATAATATTAAAGACAATTTTTTCTCAGTTGAATGGACCGTTGTGGTATGCAAATACTTAAAGAGGCGTCCTAGTTGTTTAGAAAGAGCATATGTGGAAGTATAAGTGTTTAACGTATTTTAAATTCATTTGCGAAAGATAAAAAAGCTTTAACCATTCATAGAAAACATTTTATTACTTATTAATTTCCCCTGTTTAGTGAGATATCGTTAAAACTCGAACATTGAAGCATTGAAATTATAAGTAAACTTTTGTTTTGTACCGGAAAGGTAATTATTTTCACTTACTATATCCAGATAATCAGACGTGGATAAGTGGTCTGCCGTTGCATGTGTTGTTACCACAAACACCGCAGTATATTACATACGAGGGTTCACTTACACAGCCACAATGCCAGGAGACAGTTACATGGGTTATTTTTAATAAACCTATTTATATAACCGAAAACCAGGTAAATGTATTATTTACACTCATTGCAGTCATTTATGTAAAGCAAACTCGTGTAGAGCAATATTGCACTTCCATTCTGTTCTTCTATTCAGAATTTTGATATTGTAGATATATGGTCACCAAGTTTCATACTCAATTAAGAAATACAAATAAGAAAGTTGTGTGTGTGTGGAATATTTATTGATATTTTGGCCTATTTTTCCGTCACAGTACGTTAAAACACTGCATATTATTTCATTTCAGTTAAGTCTATTACGAAATATAAATAAAGAAAGTGGAACACATTTGCTGCTTTTTGGAAATATCCGTCCATCACAGCCCGTCAATAATCGACTTCTCCGGACCAATATTAGTTTCAGACCAAGGGTAAGTTCTTGTTTCATATTATTTTTGTCTTTTACAGTAAGATATGGTCTTTGATAACTTTCGTGACACAATAATTACTCAGGTGTATTTTTATAATACTTAAGGTTCATAACAGATTTTTAAAGCAGAGGATTGGTTATATCATGATGACAAAGCTCTTTGATGTTATCTTGCTTTAGACGAAAATTGAAAATGCATAGTATAACAAGGACGACACTAACAAATAAAGGGACATTTTCAAACGGTCAATGGTAGACTCAGGAATGGGAAGTTTTAATTGTTCACCGATTAATTGTGCACAAAACCCCCACCAAATTACTTAGTACATGGCATGATACATAAATGTAATACCGACATATTCGTTTTTAACGATGTATTCGATTTGACCAGATCACTTAAATATTTCAGTTGCTATTATGTGTTTCATTTTTGGTATTTAAAATATTGGATTGTTTTTCAAACAATACTTATTGTAAAAGACAGTTTGATTAATAGTATCGTGTTGAGAATAAACGGACTACCTGATATTTTGTTTTACAGACAAAAGCATGTTCAATGGCGAAGGAAGTTTTCTATGAAGGTAAGGGTACATTTCATGAAATGCCATCTCTTAGTAATAATATTTTTACCGTTCAATTTCTCATTACAGACGATGCTAATGAGAGTGAAATGCCATCTCTTTAATAATATTTTTTACTGTTCAGTTTCACATTACAGCGATGCTGATGAGAGTGTCACTGTTGTATGTATATTTATTGTTATCGATATTCGGGCACATACAGTTACAAAACGCATTACTGTGACTTAACCTTGACCTTCATATTCTTTTATCAAATTGACGAAACATGTGTTTGTGCGATTGATATAAACTAGTACCTTTTTCACTAAGTGCCTTGTGGCGTCTATAAAACGTTTCCCTCGTACTTTCACTTAGTGATGTTGTATTTTTGGGGGCTTTTTGATAACTGGCTTCCGTTTAAACCGGTGCTAGGGGGCAGGAGGGGAGTTGTACATGTCATATCCACTAATAAACAGTTTCAATCAAATTGAGTCTGCTACGTTCTTGTTTGCTTGCGTGCTTCAAAACAAAATGATCTTTAAAACAGCAGTCGTTAGCTGTCGTAAGACGGCTGTAAAAAGTCTCTCCGCCCTTGGATTTACTGCTTTTAGGTTTTGGTCCATACATATTATAGAGTCCAATCAGCTTTATGTATGATAGATTTCCACTTATCATTTATATTTTTGTTCAGTTTCGGCCCTTTAGCGGAATACATGTCGTTCAAATTGACTTAAAAGGACTTTTAAGCAATACCTTTCACATAAGGTCAAACTTTGTCCTTTGCTCTGGGCCTGGTTGGACGTATATAAAGTATAGAATGGGTGTTTATTTGATTTGTAGTTCAAAAATAGATTGCTTTGTAATTAATTGGCAAATAGCTATTCATTTATGATCAATGTTTAACACATTTTATCAAGTGAAGTGTGATTTTTTTTCGTTTCAATAGTTTAATGAATATTTCTTGTAAAATTTTAGTGAACACAATAAAGCCAAGGAGAGGAAGATGAATCCATGATACCATAGAGACATCTGAAATTGTGATACATATTCAAGTACCCAAATGATAAGTTGTGTGATTGAAGTTTTCATTGTTTATATGGGATTGCAGTACAGACTCGAAACAACAATTTGCCGACAGCATTAGTATTGTTTGGTTGATATTAAAGTATATGAATGTAAGAGAACATCGATATTCAAGCTCAAGTTTTAAAGTACAAGGAAAACAAATGATGTAAGATTTTTCTGCCGTGTAAACTTGCCATACATTCTGTTTATCTATTTGTTGTCAGAGAATGGATTTAGCGAAGGCAGGCATTGAGGCTTTCGCGGTTCTCATTGTTTTCAATGTTTAAGAAGTCATTCGTAATTTCTTTCCTAATCATTTTTGAAAATATCCTTATCTCTCTGGATATAATGATCGAATAAATCTTCAAGGGCCTCTCCAATGTCGTTGCGTGTGTTCAATTTTGTAGGAATGTCAGAAGTCTTTGACTACACATTTCGGTCAATTAAGAATCCTATAGATAATGAAATGAATTTGTTCAGGCAGAAAACGATTGCATTTCAAATTTGGTTTTAGATAACATATTACATATATTTTGCAAGCCTTTATGTTGTTTAAAGCTATAGAACTCAGTATTAACTTATATTTTCCTGCGTAAATGACTGGATATTTATATAATCCAAATTTTAATATATATCATGTAGCATGTACATTGTTAAGAAATGTGCATTACCATATATATAATAAATTGACAGTTTGAAGTACTTTTATACGTCTTTAAACTGTACCATATCTGTATAAGACTCACATATTTTTGTCTGCTTTATATCATGCAGAACATTTGCAAAATAGTTTACACATTATTATGCTTCTAACTTTTAAAATGGACAGACGTGATTTGTTAAAAATACATACATGTACGTTCAAATGTATTTAAGGCAATATTATTGGTAAGTGTGTGGTGCAAGACACACTAATTTGCATATCAGTCGTTATTAGATACTATTGAGAAATATTGGTGAACTGTAACTTGTAATTTCATTAAAATGTCTCAAGGGGATGAGAAGCGGTGGTGTGCAGAAGATTGTGTCTACAGACAGCCAGACAACCTGAAACCAGAATACCCATCTTACAACCTTGTTGTTCGGGGGCTACAATAATCCGCATTCTATTCGTAGAGATAAGGGAGAACAAATTTATTCAAGTTTATAACAACCACGCCTGATCCAACGTACACTATATTGAGGATGCTGAACAAGTTCATACTGAAAAGTGTGAAATGACATGTTATAAGTATATGCTAAAACTACACATTTTACTGTACACCACATATATCATATAGGCAATTCATAAACGAGCCGCGCCATGAGAAAACCAACATAGGTTCTTTGCGACCAGCATGGATCCAGACCAGCCTGCACATCCGCGCAGTCTGGTCAGGATCCATGCTGTTCGCTGACGGTTTCTCTAATTGCAATAAGCTTTGAAAGCAAACAGCATGGATCCTGACCAGACTGCGCGGATGCGCCGGCTGGTCTGGATCTGTGCTTGTCGTAAAGCCACTGTGTTGGTTTTCTCATGGCGCGACTCAAATAATATTAACATTATGTAAATAATACAGTGACCAAGTATTTCAACATACCATATAAATAAATATTAAAGCGCATTACGTTTTTGGTGTCTGAACAATTTGATCCGATGTATAAAATACCTGAAGATTCAATAAATGATGTAGGTAGTTTAGATCAATATTCTACGTTATTATTTTCCAATTAAAATAAAAAAGTGGAAACTCAGGTACATAGTTAGATTCAGACGTCATTTAGATAGCCTAGCATGATAAAGTATCACGCTGTTTAAACTTCAAACACTATCAATCACTTTGATGCATGCAATAGTCTTTTAACTCTCACATTATTTTATGGTGACATCTAATTTGTTCTATCAAGTAACTTTATCTGATGCGTCAAGAAACAGTCAACAGTCTGTATATATTAGTCTCTATCAGCTATGTCTAAAATATAGCGGCGAAATTTAATTTAGTTTAAAATATTTGAATTTGGTAGTGAATGAAAATAATAAGCAGTTAAAATATTCATTAATGTGCTTATAAACATTTAAGGCATGACGACTGTATCAGCGATATAATTACGTATTTCACTACGATTCATATTCTGTAGACAATGACCCAAGTTTATTTTCGGCCAATGTTATCTGGTTCTGGCCAAAGGATTATACTAAGATAGTATGACTTTTGCGCTAAAATATGCGCATACTTTATAATAAATTGTGCATACACTCAGATGGTACGTAATGCAGTTCTGCACTAATACAATACACTGGTATGTAGTACAATTCCGTTCTAACATAATACACTCACATGGTATGTAGTACCATTCCGTTCTAATATAATACACTCACATGGTATGTAATACAATTCTGTACCAGTTATATCACTGTTATAAAAACTGAACCCTGATATACATTTGTTTGTTAGCACACGATCTCAGAGGAAAACGTTAACGACTTTGCGTCATCAGAAAATCACGGTGAGAGATGTAACGAAAAATACCATTACATGTTGTATAAGTTGATAAGCAATTACTGGGTGTCAACGGCGCCCAATTCGTTTTACAAACATATAATTATAGTGTTTACACATGCACAGACGGAAATGACGTCCGTCGCTTTAGATACGCAGCACAGACACTGATATTAAAACAGCAAACCTGCGGTCGACTTTCACCTTTTAAGAAAAACAATACGCTATATAAGCGATTATTACCCCGTTGGCTTCACCTTGTTATCAATAGTGTGTATGTTGCAAGGTAAATGAACTGGTACGCTATTAACGTGAATTAAGTGGACAGAAAATTTTATACGGGATATAGAGTTCCCCTTCTCTACTTGAATAATAATCTTAATTTTTAAAAATTAAAAGAGAAGCCGAAACGAAGCCAATGGTACTAACAAACAATAAAAAATTGTTAAGATGCTATTCTTTATTTAGATGAAGTGTTTCAGTGACCTTGCTCAAAAACAAATCGGCGAAACAAACCGAAAAATGTACATTTATTCTCATCCAATATTTTAATGTCTAACCATAATTGTGTTTTTGTTAACATATGATTTTATAATAATTTACCAAGACTGTTGCTAGTTTATTGTATTGCAAATACAATGTTGATGAATAAATAGGGGAAAAAACATCGTGGCTTTTATAAGTATGTCTTCATTCGGATGTGACCTCTAGCTCAGATTTTACTGTAGTAACAAAGCAGTGAGAGGTAGTATAAATCTCCAACACATCGGTCAGTACTACAATAGCGACATAGAAATATATCATAATAAAACATGAAGCAAAGGCAAGTAAAACGTTGCAGAAATATATTATATTATTATTTCTGTTATTGTTATTATGCAATGTTTTGTTATTCATATTGTTAACCCTATTTTATTTATTATTGTATGTTTGACTTTCTCGTTGTAAATGCCGTTATTAATATTTTACTATTAAGTATGTAGAGGATATTTGTTTGTTTTGAGTGAACATGGAATATATCTCACTGAGAAGTGGGAAAATTTCAAATATACATACATATTATAATGTAGTACCATTCCTTTCTAGTATCTGGTGTATCAAAATCGTACTTCGAGGTGAGATATATTTAATATTCACGAAAATCAAACAAATTTTCTTTTTATTTTATGCTCAATTACGTTTAGATGTGCATTTTGCAACAATTTTTAATCTCAGCACGGGAAACAGACGCGCGTAACCAGACATGACGTCAGATTTGTTGTGACGTTAGAAAGACGCACACAACATAAAGTTTCATTTTATTTTATCTTTTTGCTGCATAACGTTATGAAATTCTCATGAAGTAAAATAATTTGAACCGAGAAATATACTATAAAGAACGAAGTGTGACTACAATTTTCATTTGTAAGCATAAAATAATATTGCATTTATTATTATTAATCAGTGTATCGTTATTGTTACCCTAAATATTGTGTTTCCCTTTTTTACCCTCAAAATGAGAGAACGACAGTACCAGCTTTATTTATTTTCCTTGTACCATACAGTGACAAATGCAGTGTGAAAAAAACGACAGAACGACATAGCCGATAACGACGTCTTAAAACTTACTTCTTGTCGTTTAGTCGGTGTGGCGTTATTTCTGTCTCGCTCAGTTTTCGTTCTGTCGTGCCAACAGGGAGCGTTACACAAAACAATAACGAACGCTGAATGTACCTGACAGTTGTTTCGTACATGATAAGCCAAATGAAATTAAAAAATCTTGTATTAAAGGTGAAAACCCAAATGCTTAAAATCTCAACATCCATGAAAAGAGTAACGAGATTTAAAATAACCATTAAAAGGCACGGAATAGCAAGCTTTACACTTACACAAAAATGAAGAATAAGAATCACAAACATAATATATCAATTGACTTTTACCATAAGGTTGATTAGAAACAGAAAATTACAATAACGAAATATATGATAACAATGACAACTATGCAATAAGAATATAAGGATCTTACATGCCTGCCTGTGTAAGACGGGGTTTTCCCTACCCGAGGGACAGTGTGGAATGGAAAACCGAGCGTTAGCGAGGTTTTTTATCCATGCTGTCCCGAGGGTAGGGAAAACAGCTGTCTTACACAGGCAGACATGTTAGATCATTTTTCTTGCCTATCATGTTCAAAATAGATCGTAGAGACAAATAGGTTTGGGTATTTCCTGACATTATTTATAAAGTTTATGACGTCACAATGGTACCAGTACTATGTGACGTCACCTTAGTGCACGCTATTTTAGACAAGGTTTTTCCCTAGGGAAAGACAGGAATATCTATCTCCTGCGCGTGCTCGGATAAATGTATACTTTCCCCGCTAGGTAGGCAAGAATGGAATATCGAAAATAAGAATCAAACTTACCAATTAGAACAACAGTAATTACAACAAGAAGGTCGAAAATACAAATAGAATAACATTAAATAGACTAATAACAATGTTTTCAAAATGAATAACAAAGCAGCTGTAAATACATCGATACATTTTGTATCTGCAACGTTTGAAATGCCATACTTTTGTCTTATTTTTACTAAAAATACAAGAGGGTTTACCTAGCAGATTTGTAGTGGCTTTTTAGAAAAACAGAAATAGAATTATAGCCATTATAGCCCTTGTGTATCACTAAATAAAATCTTACGAAGATCCTTCAAAGCATAGAACATATAACTATGTAAAATAATAGCTGCCGAATCGCAGACTGAAAATGTATTATCTTTAATATCATTGATTTTCGTATTCAACAAATTACTTTCCCCTAGCCCCAATTAATGTAATAAGCTCATTCTAGGATTTACATTTTGCTCCCTTATAGGGAATAGGATTTTGTTACTTATCACATCACACAAGTTTCAAATTTTTATGTTTGTATAAATGATCAGTTATATAAACATATTAACATCGTGTCTTACTACTATAAAGGGCCACTGATGAACATTAGTAAGCTCTAATAAACACCTTCTGTAATCAGTGATAAGAAGATGGATATGAAATTAGTAATAGCAAGACATCGTTATTCTGTAAATGCAGTTTCTCTTCTTTATACACTATTTTATATATATATCTATATACATTTTACCCAAAACGATAAAAACAGATAATTTTAATATAAATATGATAACATGTTTTCTCGCCTGGATGGGGATGTACCTCGCAAAACATCTCGTTGATCTATATTCTCAATTAATCAGAATTGCTAGAGCAAGCGTGTAGTCGTGTTGAAAACCTGATCAATAAAATAAACTTTATTACCAAAACACATTTTATTATATATTTTACCACCGGAATTAGTTATGTTTTCAGACTAACAATGCATTTTGAAGACACATCTCTGACAAGTGACAACACATATCAAATCATGAATGTTAATGGGGTTACTTAAGTGTCGTAAGATGTGACTGACGGTATGAGTGGTTTACACCATGGTAGGCAGATCTATATGCCCACTCGGACTATGCTGCTCTGATATTGTCTTCTGACATTTTCCGTCGCCCATGAGTAGTATTTCTCTTCTTGCTCCGCTTTCTGCAATCTTGCGCGTGTGGTTCTTTAGGTTTCCTTTTATATATTTTTACACAAGCATTTTTGTGTTTTACATATCTTATTTTTGTTAAAATCTACGTGTGAGGGATTCAAATCACTGGAAAATGTTTTATTATTACATTGTTAACTTTATAATGTGATTTGACCTCCAATCACTTTAAACACCCAAATGTATTTTATATCTAGATGGTAACTACGTAACCAAAATTTATTCTTTCATTGTGTATTACAAAGTAGTCAGTTGTAATTGTTACTCACTAAGCCCCTAATTAATTAATTGTAATAGTGTATAGGTCTTCTGTTGTTATGTATGCCAGATCGCAGTCTTGTTTTACTGCATTAAAGTTTCAATGTCATTCACATACATTTTTTACAGTTCTAAGACAAAAGCCACCTATATTACATAACTTCTATCGTTGATTTGGAATGAAAATTGATATATATATATATATATATATATATATATATATATATATATAGAGAGAGAGAGAGAGAGAGAGAGAGAGAGAGAGAGAATATTCTTCTATATCAAGGAAGCTAATTCGTCGAGATGATTTGCTGACATATAGTAATAGCATCTTTTTTATTCTACCCTCTGCGCTCTGAAATATTTTAGCGTGATATCACTTACATATCTGCTGCTAGTCACAGAAACGAGATTGATGTTAAAGCTGTCCAATTTAAATCGGATTTCTACGAAGGATAGACTTGGGATCTTAAAAAATACTGGATCGTAAAGCGTGGATCATAAAATGAGAAAGCAAATGAGTAAGGAGCGATTTATCTAGAAACATATCGGGGCCATGAATAGATGATAAATTGGTCTAAGACATTGCTGAGATAATCGTACTAAACGAGTCTACAATTAGAGGTCACACAACATAAAAGTTAAATGATAAAAAATAGGAAAGCGGAAATATAATACTAGTATAATGAACTTATACGGAGATTTTTATAAAAATCGCCCAACGGATTCATTACTTGGTAAATATAGTTACGCGAAGCTAGACGATTGTTCACTAACATAGAATCGGTTTTTATTCAAAGTTAAAGCAGTCATCATGCAACATGTCACTAAATATTTATATTTGTTTAACTGATTTTGGTCAAGACTCAGTTTTGCTATATTTCTAGTCGTCCTTTAGGGCTCATTCAGTTTTGTACCTGTTTCTGTATAATAGAGAACAGCATACACCAGTGCTAATGGGCATGTTCGTTATACATTGTATTCACCATTATGCAGTTTCAGTCAAACTAAATATGTTTTTGGTGGCGGGTTTAACCCGTTACCAAAGTTACAAGTATATTTCTGACAATCATATAGCAACTTTATTTAATTCCAAATCACATCCAAGGATGTTCATGTGCTACACAAAATAGTCTCATTCATGAACAATGCGGATTAATTATCAATGATCAAGCAGTTCTGATTCAACCTGTATCCATTCACACTGGCCATTTAGATTAAATAAGATTTATCTTCCAGCCCATGGTTACATCACAAGCTAGGTCAGGCAGAGTTCATCTTAGATATGAAGCACATTTGTATTTGTTTCTCATTCATGTATATTTATAGATTGGCATTTAAACAGAACATAAATCTACCAAAACCCGCAACCACCAGACATCTCAAGGCTTTGATTATTGTAAGAAACCAAAGAAAATAAAAATAAATCATTATACTGAGTCTATTCATTACAGGTAATGACAAGTGCAACCTAGCACCGGCTGAAGAGAAATTCTTTATCCATAAACATTGAATAGACTCGAGCGTGCATCAATTAAATGATCATTTAGATTATACCTTATCAATAAAAAGGAATATGTTTCAATTCTTATTTGCAGCGGACACCCGCATTCGTTAAAATACAACAGTATATGGGTAAATAATTGTGTTACTTTTCTTTGCGAGGATGACACTTCTAAGCCAGTCGTTAAAAGTAACTATTATTCTGTTTTCATGGCAATTATTTGTTGACAGCAAGCCTGAAATGTAATAAATAAAACACGAGTACAACAATGCGGAGCAATACACGCCCGAAAGTATGACCTTTGTCCCCCCCCCCCCCCCCCTAAGTGTGACATTGACCTTAAAGTGAGCCATCAGAAACATGCCTTGATGTGGTGAACATTTATGCCATGTTTCTTTAAAATCTTCAAGCAGTTCAAGAGTTACAAAGCGGACACAAAACAAAGTCATATTTGATCCCTAAGTGTGACCTTGACCTTGAAGCAAACCATCTAGAACATGCGCTCTGCTCGTCGTCACGATGTGGTGAACACTTCTGTCAAGTTTCTTCGAACTCCTTCAAGAGGTTCAGGTATGATCTTTGACTCCCTTAGTGTGACCTTCACCTTGAAGCGAGCCATCCGAAACATGCGTTCTTGCACAAAATACAAAATGAATTATGCCAACTAAGAAGTATTTAGTTCTTCAAATTAGACGAAGTAAAAAAAATAACAGTAACCCGTTTCCAGTGCCAAATATGTTATAATCTTCCTTTTTTCCTAGACAATTGGTGTTTCTTGTAAATAATAGTGAGATAAACGTTTCAAAGTGATTGAAATGCTTTAAGCTTAAAAATTAAAACAAATTAATAAATAATGATATTCCTGCATATATAGTGTTTACATTGACATAAACACTTTAACTGATTAGTTGGTGTGTGTGTTTATTTTTCTTTCTTTTTTTCAATATGAATGTGCCTGCAGCTTCCGCAATGTTTTTATAATAAAGTACCATTTAAGCGATGTTGCAAATTGAAGGTGGAGGAACTAGCAACAAACAATTAAAGAAAACTGAATTTGTAGACTATAACGAAACTAAACTTGAGTTAAGATAGAAATAACAATGAAAGCTTACTCCTACTGATAATATTTTAAAAGAAAATGCAAGTACATCTCAAAAAAAAAAGTAATAGTAATAAAAAATTGCAATAATTATTTTACGAAATATTACGATTATTAATATTCATGGAGGGCTATTTTTCGTGGATTTCGTGTCAAATTTTAAATAGCTCATTCTCCTGATTCTAGTATTCATGATTTAAGTAACTACTTTACTTTTAAACAAGTACGGATGGTATTAACATGCTTCAGTTTTGGTATAAGTTGTATGTTACGATAATGTAGAAATTAATTGTAACGTGTCGTTGTTTACTTTTTCGATCTCTGGTGTAATATGTAAATGTTTTGGACCCCACATTATTTATATTTACATGCATTATAAGGGAGAATATTAAGCATTCAGGTCAATTAATAGGCAATATTTAGGGGAATATACTCTGTCATTATTTCTGCATCAGCAGTTTTTGAGTTGTCTCCTTTCCATCTTTCGTTGTTTTAGTGTGGTAGTAGTATAAGAATTGTTTGTGCGAAGTCAATCTAACCCCATTTAACCTTCAATCCCCGGTCCAAACCAACTAATGTCGGACAAATTAAAATACTTTAAAAACCACAGATTTCAAACATACTAAAAAGTTTTAAACATATATAATATAAGATGAGTTTACAAAATAAAATATATTGTTTGAAAGAAAGAAGATTTACTGATAATATAAACCCCCATTATGTTATAACAAAAAATGGGAGAAAAATGATAAAAGCTACCTGTTCGTCTTGTAGGAAATGAAAGCAAAATTTGTTAAAATACTATCAAGCAGGTAATTTAGATATTCATAAAGCAATGTTACCTTTATTACCTAAAAAAGGTTTAACACGTCCAGGATATAACTATTGTGGACCAGGAAATCCATTAGATAACGGACCTCCTGTCAACGAACTGGATGCAGTATGTATGGACCATGACTTTTGTTATGATTGTGGTGTAAAAAAGAGTACATGTGATAAGCAAATGCTTTCCAATTTAAATAACACTAAATCAAAAACATTTGGAGAAAAGATTGCAAAACATTTAGTTGTAAAACCAGCTATCAAAACGAAATACAAACTTGGGTTGGGACAAAAATCAAAAAACGGGAAAAGGGGGTAGAGTATACCCCCAGAATCACATGGAGTGATGAATTAGCAGAAGAATTACACAAACCAATTAAACGAAAATTTCAAAAACGAAGGGTAATAGTTAATGGCATTGATGATACTTGGTCAGCTGATTTAGTTGACATGCAAGCTTTTTCAAAATACAATAAAGGAGTAAAGTACTTGTTAACCGTTATTGATATATTTAATAAATATGCTTTGGTTATTCCATTAAAGAATAAAACTGGAGAATCTGTTACTGAAGCATTTGAAAAAATAATATTTAAAAGGGCGATTACCAATAAATTTATGGGTGGATGAAGGAAAAGAATTTTATAATAAAAAGTTTGAATCATTTTTGAATAAAAATAAGATTAATATGTATCATACATTTAATGAAGGTGTAGTAATTGAAAGATTCAATAGAACTTTAAAAAGAATAATGTGGAAATATTTTACAACAAATAATACTTATACTTATTTAGACAATTTGCAGGATATGGTTGATAAATATAACAAAACAAAACATTCTAGTATAAAAATGACACCAACGAAGCCAGTAAAAACTTAAATAAAGGTACTGTTTACTTTAATTTATATAGTGATTTAAAGATACCACAAGAGCAAGCAAAATTTAAAATTGGTGATCGAGTTCGCTTAAGCAAACTTAAAAGACATTTCGAAAAAGGATATACACCAAACTGGACAGAGGAAATATTTATAATTTATAAAATTAATAATACAAATCCCAGAACATACTCTATTAAAGATTTAAATAATGAAATAGTTCAGGTTCATTTTACGGACATGAACTTTTACCTACTACACAAGAAGTTTTTAGAATTGAAAAAGTTATTAGACGAGACTATAAGAAAAAAACAAGCTTTAGTAAAATGGAAGGGTTATAGCGAAAAATTTAATAGTTGGGTTCTGTTTAGCGATCTTGAACAAATTTAATTTAGAAATAAAAAGTTTAATTATATAAATGAGTAATAAAAATCTAATTTCTAATAATAATGGAATAGAACAATAGATCATTAATTATTCACTTAACACTAAACTAGCTGCTGCTTACAGAAAAAGTTATAAGTTTTGTGGAAGAGTAAGTACTGGGTTATATATTACGCAGGTGTCTTCGGTTGTTCAGCTGCATTAGCACTTGTTCCAGCTATTCCTGTATTTGTAGCAGTGCTGGTGCTGTTCCATCAATAATTACCATATTTACTAACAGACTAAAACTTGACGACAAGAAATTTATTTTAAAAACACATCATCACAAAATAAAACACTTTATAACAAAAGCACGGATTGGAAAAGTAAATAAAGAAGATCCAAATAAAGTTATTCAGGATATTTTTACAATACTATTAGAAATGCAGAAAGAAAAAAATTATTCAACACCTCTTGAAATGCATATGAAGGAATTTAAACTTAACGATATAAAAGCAAAAAGAAGAAGAGCTGTATTAACTTTAACTTTATTAAAGATTTTTTCTATAAGTATTTTATTAAATGAGAAAAATTATATCAGTTGAAGGTAATATTGCATCAGGAAAAAGTACGTTTTTAGATATTATTAAAGAATATAATCCTAATTTTAATATAATTCCAGAACCAATTCACGAATGGCAAAATGTTATGGACTCTGATTATAATTCATATAACCTTTTTGAACTTGCTGCTCAAGAACCTTCCAAATATTTATTTCCTTTTCAGCTTACAACTTTAAACAGTCATATAAAAATGTTATCTTCTGCTAAACAGTTTGATGGTGTTTCTATTCTTGAACGCTGTTATTTAACTAACAGTACGTTTTTACAAAACAACATCACGACAACGGTGTTATAAATGACCCGATGGGGCAGTATACAATCTTTTCTTAAACTGATCATATTATAAAACCATATGGAAAAAAAACCAATTGATGGATTTGTTTATGTTAAAACCGACCCAGAAATATGTTTTAAAAGACTCCAAAAAAAAGAAACAGAACGGAAGAAACAAAGTTGGTTTAGATTATTTAGAAAAACTACACAAATTACACGAAGAATGGTTAAACAGAATGTCTCAAGAAGGTATTAAAATTTTAACAGTTGATAACAATTTAGAAAAAATGACTTTAAAATCTTATTCAAAAGATATAGATAATATAAACAAATTTCTCAAATCAATATAATTTCATTAGGTGCGTTTTTAAAGTTTTTTTTCTATAAGTATATTATATTATAGATGGTTAATAGAAAGGTAGATAGAATGATTATGCCAAAATTATCTAGCACTTTAGGAGAAATAATGAATCCAGACAAAAATTCATATAAGAAAGTTCTTTAAAGAAGAAATGTTATTAAATCAAAACTTGATCAAATAGTTAGCGATGAATATAAAAACCATGTCATTGATAAATTACAAAATGTTATAGATCCTTATCTTTTAAAAAATAATTTATTTGAATGGAACTGTGGTTGTCTATTAACTGAAGAAGAAAATGCTGAAAGATTATGTGATTGTCCCAGACCAAATAATATTAGAAACAACCCTAAAAAAGTTATTGTAACCGACTGTGATACTAATGAAGAAAAAACATATAAAAGCAATTATGCAGCGTCTAAAGACCTTGGTATTAATTCTGGGTTAATAACAATGTGCTGCAAAGGAGAAAACCGAGTAAAATGTGGAATATCAAAAACTAATGGAAAAAGATATAATTTAAATATTTTATTTCTTCTTAAAGATAATTTAAAAATTTATTTATTTATATTATTTTTTTAGTTATTTTTTAATCCTTTTTTGCTTAACGAATTTTATTTTCTAATATAATATATAGATGGAAATCGAGAGATCTACAAAACAATATTATAAGAAATTTGAAATTAAAATTACATATAGACAAGATCCAAAGAATCAATTATATTAACTATAAACGACTCTTATGAAATACTTAAATCTGAACTTAAAACTTTAAAAGGTATAAAAATAAACGTTGTTTTAAAAATAACTTTTGCAAAAATGGATAAAACTGATACAATATATAAAATCAGCTTATTTTCAATCAAAGGCTTTAGAAATTATTAACACAAATGAAATAAAAAAAACTTTACATCAAGCTTTTGATGAAATAATAAATAGAATTGGTAATTGGATTTCAGAAGGAAGTGGCTGGAGAATAGAGTCAGTTGATGCTCATTATATAAATAGATATAAGTATAGTCCATTGGCTGCTTCAAGTTATTTAGAATTACCAAATAAACTACAAAATTCAATGAAAGGATTAATAAATATAAAGAACGATGATAATGAATGTTTTAGATGGTGTCATTTAGCTTATAAATTTCCTGTAACAAAACATTCTGAAAGAGTTTCAAGTTATAAAAAACATATAAACGATCTTGATTATACTGGAATTAAATTTCCTGTTACATTAAATCAAATACCTAAAATAGAAGTTTTAATGAATATCATTTAATATATTTGGATATGAAGAACCTACGGGAATTTATCCATTGTACATATCAAAATATCAATACGAAGAACACTGTGACATGTTGCTAATTACTAATGATAAAATAACTGATGATGACTGTAAGAGGGTTAAAACCACTGTAGTCCAACATTATGTTTGGATAAAAGACTTTAATAGATTAATGAATAACAAAACAAAAAATACAAACAAGAAACATTTTTGTAGATCTTGCCTGCAACATTTTACTCAAGAAAGAATATTAAATGAACACATACCAAATTGTTTAGCTATTAATGGTATCCAAGATGTAAAAATGCCAAAAGAGGGAAGTAAAGTACAATTTAAAAATTATCATAAAGGTTTAGCAGTACCTTTTGTAATTTATGCTGATTTTGAATCAATAACTAAAAAAGTTTTAACTGCTTTACCATCAACTGAATCTTCATTTACTGAACCATATCAAAATCATATAGATTGTGGTTACGGCTATAAAGTTGTTTGTTGTTACGATGACAAATATACTAAACCAACCCAGATTTACAGAGGTCCTAATGCAGTTTATAAGTTTATTGAAAAAATGCTTGAGGAAGAGGAATATTGTAAAGAAATATTTAAAGAACATTTTAACAAAGAACTAAGAATGTCTAAAAAAGATGAAAGTGAATTTAAAAAACAAAAGTTTTGTCATATCTGTGAAAAAGAATATATAGAAGATTCAATCAAAGTAAGAGACCACTGTCATATAACAGGAAAATTCAGAGGAAGTGCTCACTCAGAATGTAATATTAATTTTAGACTAACACACAAAATTCCTGTTATTTTTCACAATTTAAGAGGTTATGACGGTCATTTTATTATGCAACAAATAGGGAAATTCAAAAAAGAAATTAATGTTATTCCTAACAATATGGAAAGATATATGGCATTTATGATTTCTGACTTGGTCTTTATTGATTCATTCCAATTTATGTCTCAATCATTAGATAACCTAGTAAAAAATATTCCAGAATTTAAATACTTATCTCAAGAATTTGATTACATAGAATTATTAAAAACAAAAGGTGTTTATCCATATGATTACATGGATTCATTAAAAAAATTCAAAGAAACAAAATTACCTTCTAAAGAAGATTTTTATTCAATTTTAAATGAAACACACATATCTGACAACGAATATGAACATGCTAAAATATCTGGAATAATTTAAAATTAAACAATGGGAGAATATCATGATCTATATTTAAAAACTGACGTATTACTTTTAGCTGATGTATTCGAAAATTTTAGAAAATTATGTTTAGAGTACTACAAATTAGATCCTTGTCATTATTTTAGTAGTCCTGGTTTAGCTTGGGATGCAATGTTAAAAATGACTGGAATTAAGTTAGATTTAATAACTGATATTGATATGTATCTTTTTATTGAAAAGGGACTGAGAGGAGGAATAAGTTATATTTCAACAGATACAGTAAAGCAAACAATAAATATATGAAAGTTATGATCTAAACTTGACAGCAAATACATTATGTACCTCGACGCCAATAACCTTTACGGTTGGGCTATGTGTCAACTTTGCCCTCTGGAAACTTTAAATTTATATCTGAAAATACAATTCAAAAAATTAATTGCAAAAGGTAAAACTAACTTTATAGTTGAATGTGATCTTGAATATCCAAAAGATTACATAAAAACCCCAACGATTATCCTTTAGCTCCTGAAAAAATTAAAATACCAGACGAATGGCTTTCTGACTATAGTAAAAAATTAAACAAAATTTGAAATAGGAAAAAGTAATGTAAAAAAATAGTTCCAACTTAAATGAAAAAAACAAAATTATGTAGTTCATTATAAAAATCTTGAACTATATACACAATTAGGGTTAAAAGTAACAAAAATACACAAAATATTACCTTTTGACGAAAGTCCTTGGTTAAAAAAGTATATTGATTTTAATACCCAAAAAAGATCTAAAGCAAAAAATTCATTTGAAAAGGACTTTTTTAAGTTAATGAACAACTCTGTATTCGGTAGGACGATGGAGAATTTACGCAAGAGGGTTAATATTAAATTAACTCATGATGAAAACCTTTTATTAAAATATATAGCAAAACCTTCATTTGTTAGTTCAACGATGTTTAACTCTAACCTTTTTGGAATTCATAGAATAAAAGAAAGTTTGTTATTAAACAGACCTTGTTATGTTGGAATGTGCATTCTAGATTTATCAAAATATTTAATGTATGATTTTCATTATAATTACATTATGGAAAAGTACGAGGGTAATTGTAAATTACTATTCACTGACACTGATTCATTATGTTATGAAATAAAAACCAAAGATGCATATGAGGATTTTTATAAGGACAAGGATTTATTTAAATATAGTGATTACGATAACAACTCAAAATTTTATTTCGACAATAATAAAAAAGTAATTGGAAAATTTAAAGATGAAGCCGCAGGTATTCCAATCGTTGAATTTGTTGGATTAAGAAGTAAAATGTATTCATATTTATTAGAAAACGAAGTTAATATTAAAAAATGTAAAGGAATTAAAAAACTTGTTGTAAAGAAAACAACAGTTCATAAAAATTACAAAGATACTTTGTTTAATTCAACCCAAAGTAATCACACCTTTAAAGTTATTCCTTCTGATAAGCATAATCTTTCCAGTTATGTTATAAATAAAACATCTTTATCATGTTATGATGATAAAAGATATATTCTTGATAATGGTATTGATACATTAGCTTATTTTTAAATTAATTCTTAAATTAACTCTTAAATTAACTCTTAAATTATAGAACCATAAATTGTTAACTGAATATTTTTAACGTTTAAAGAATTAATATAAATAACATCATTTATTTTAAATTTATTAGCATAATTAATAGAAATAGATTCATTTTTTCTGTTATTTTTTACATCGTAACTTTGAAGAATTACATTTTCTTTATTTTTTAGTTGTAATTTAGCTTCTCCTTTATCTAATTTAATTGCATCAACAAGAATAATTAAAATGCAATTAAAACTAATTCTTACATTATTGCCATTTTGAACTAAACCGGGACTAGCATTTACAGTTTTCCATTGAAATAATCCACTATCAGTATCTTCAGTATAACATGTTAAAAACAATGGAGGTTTTCTTATTCATTGTCTTTCTATTTTATTTACTTTTTCATTTATATTATTAAATATTCCCATTATATTAATTATTCCAGTTAAATAAAAACACAGTAATTAATTAAAGTTTTAATTAAAGTTTTTAACTCAAAAGTTTGTTTCTATCATAAAATGCATATTCATCCGATATGTAGAATCTAATGTAACTATCCGCCAAAAGCGAAAATATTACTTTTGTAGATGATGAATCGTTATAAGGATGAATGTCAAACACTGTCCCTTGTGTTAAATAAATTTTATTTTTTTTCTTATACATAGATATTAACTGATCAGTGTCAAAGTCCTCAGCTACTATATTTACATTTTCAAATATACCACCAAATAAACTAAAAAATGGATTATTAATCCGCTCCAAATCATTCCGCCATCTAAATATAAAATGTGATATTGGGCTTTTAATCGGTTGATCCGGTTCACCTATAGGTCTTGTCCCCGTTAATAGAATATAAATATCTATTATATAAATTCCAGTTTTTTCGACTAAAAACACACCCTTCAAAAGTACATCTGGTACAGCTAGTTTATATTCTTGGTCTATGTGTATAAAATCTTTATAATCTACAATAATTCCAGGTTTTAATTCAAATGCATTTAAATAGTTCAAACCGGTCATATCTTCATATGTTGAATATATCCAGGCACCCCGACGGTCAAAATGCTTTGTCATTTTTACGTAATCATAAAAACTTTTATTAAAGTATTCAAAGAGAAACACTTCATGTTTTACTTTTTCTATTTCTTTTTCCAATTCTTCTTTTATTTTTTTATCTTTCTTTTTAAGTTGAAGAATTATTTCAGATAAATCATCCAGTCGTTTTGTTGTAGCAACTTCAGAAGCAGATAAATTGTCAACAACGCCTTTTGTTCTAGCTAATTGTGTTTCTTGTTTTAAGAAAACATTTTTTACTTTTGTAATTTCTTGGGTATTAGTAGAAATTTCTTCAACATTAGCAGTTATTGCTTTAGTATTAGCAGTAATTACTTGGGTATTAGCAGTGATTGATTCTCCTTGTTTATCTAATATTTTAACTACAGAGTCAAGATCAGTTATTATTTTTTTAATTTCATCATTAATTTTATCATTAAATTTATCTTTAAATTCATTATTATCTTTTTGTAATAAACCTGTAAGTGTACTTAATTCCGCGTACTTTAAATTGTGGCGTGTGTCAACAGTACTAATCAAGTTCCGAAGTTGTTTCTTAAAATTTTCTAGCTGATCATTAATTGTGTTAATTGCTTTAGTATTAGCAGTGATTGATTCTCCTTGTTTAACTGATTTTTCAACTACAAAGTCCAGTTCACTTTTATGTTTTTCAACTTTAGCATTAAATTCATTAATATCTTCTTGTAATTTTTTTGTAATATTACTTAAGACTGCATACTTTAAATTATGACGGTTGTCAACAGTACTAATCCAAACTCGAATTTGTTTTTTAAAGTCATCTATTTTAGAATTAATTTCTTTTTTAAGGTTATCTAATGCTGTGTCATGATCATCACGTCTTTGTGAAGCTGCCTTTTCCAGTTCAGATTTATATTCTGCAAGTTTATTTGAAATTAATTCTAATAAATCTTTATGTTTATTTTCAGTTTCAGTATTTAGTTTATTTATTTCTGTTCTGATTTCTAACTGATACATATTTTGTAACTTTTTCTCAGCCTCAATAATCTTGTCTTTTAGTTCTTCATGTTTAATCTTACTATCTTTTAATTCTTGAATTTGAGTGAATAAAATGTTTAAATTAACTCGAAATACTTCTTTTATGTTGTCATCTGTCAAATCAGATTTCTCTTCAAGTTCTTTAATAGAATCAATCATAGCTTTCATTTCTTTTTCAATTTTATCTTGTAATTCAACTATTAATAATGAATTGTTTTTTAAGTCTTTTGTTAATTCTTCAATGTTCTTTACTTCTACTTCTAGTGTTTGTTTTATAGATTTGATGTCTTCAAGATTATAGTCATCTATTACACTTTGAACTTTTTTAAACATAAATCGTCTTGAAACTGCATCGTTGGATTTATCTGGATCTCCTAGATTTATAAGGTTATTACCTCCCATATCTAATGCTCTGTTCATTGTGTTATCAAGTTCCTTATTTCTATGAAGATACGATTCCATGTCCTTTTTAAGCTTTTTGTATTGTTTTTTAGTAGCATAATCACCTAAATCAATATCAAATTTAACTTTACTTATACTGTCAGGTTCACTTATTTGTTCTATATTATTAAAAACTCCCATTATATAATTATTATATATTACCAGTAAAGTTTTTTCTAAAAAACTTCCTTGGTTTGTCAATATATAAGAAATCATATTTTTGATTTGTTGCATTAGCAAAAGATTTAGGGTTAATATTTTGTTCATTACAAATCATATCATTTTCTCGTTTACCTGGACTTTCAAATAAAATATAATGTGAACAGTTAATTCGGATATCTTTTGGTGTTTTATAGTAAGACTGGCTTAAAAAAATAAGACAACAGTTTTTGTGACGTCCTTGAATAAAGTATTTTGTTATTTCATTTTGAACTTTTTTATCTTCACATACAAAATCATCAAATATTACTACTTTTTGTTTTTCTGATTCAAGATTCTCACAAGGTTCAATTTGGTTGGAATCAGCTGAATATTCAAGTATTTCATTTGGATCTACTTTAATTTTTTTTGCAATTTGACTTAATTGATTAATTAAATCTTGATATTTAGATTGTTCTAGGTTTTTAGCATATAAGTATAATTTATCATAATATATAAGAGGTTTTCGAAGTATATGCATTAATGTATTTGTTTTTCCAGATCCAGAAGATCCACATATTAACATTCTAAAACATGAATCTGGCATAAAAGGATAACGTTGTTTAAAGTTATTGGATTTATCACTTTTTGTATCATAATTTGGAATTTCCATTTATATAATATTACATTATTTTACATTATTTTACAATATCTTACATTATCTTACGTTATCTTACATTATTTTACATTATCTTATGTTATTATATAAATGCAATCAAAACTTAATGAAATAAGAATAAGAAAAAAATTAGTCGGGCAAAAGATGAGAGATCTTAGAGAAGAAATAATGAGAGAGAAAATTAAGAAAGCTACAAATCGAGATATGTACACTGAAATTTATAAGCCAATTACTGAAAAAATAGAAAGTCAAAAAGAACAATTATCAAGTCAGTTAAAAGCATTACCTGGAATAAAGGAACTATTAGCGCTACTTCCAAAATGTATATCAGAAGATCTGACACAAGGTATTGCTGAATTAACTAAAGGAATACAAGATGAATCTAAAAAACAACAAGATGAATCTGTCGGATGGGTTCCTCAAGATGAACTTAAAAGATTAGAAGATTATGGAAGAGAAAAGATGGGAATAACTGAAGAATCAGAAGAATTAGAAGAAGAATTGGGAGCAAGACCAAAAGAATTTGATCCGGAGGTATTAAATAAAGAAATTGATTTAGATCTTTTAGATGAAAAACAATATTATACACCACAAGAAGTGTTTGATTTTTTTCACACTGAATCTGAAAATCCTAATGAAAAAATGACTAGGGAAGAAGTAGAGGATATCATAAAAAATGTATCAGAGGATATAAAAAAATTGGGTAATGAATCTGGTGCAATAACCAGAATGAAAAATCCCACAGATCTTGATTTAAAACAACAGGAAGCAATTATAGCTAAGTCGGATAATTATAAAAAATATAGGGAAGTAATCAATGATATTCTAAAACAAGGAAAATATATGGGAAAAGGAATAAGATATCATAATCAAAAACAAAGTTTTCTTAAAGAACCAAAGGTTCTGAATCCATATAAAGTTTCACCAAATGGACAATATGGTAATTTAATTATTAACTTAAATAAACTTTATGGTCAAAACAAATTAATTGCTAAGGATCAAAGAACTGGAAAAGAAGTAATTAATACTGAAGTAGATGATGATTTGATTGATTTGATTAATAAAAGATATAACAATAATAAAAAAACATTCAATTCATTCTAGAAAAATATTCAAAGAATTAACAGAAAAGTCAGGACAATAAAAGATCTATGAAATTTAAAAAAGTAATTAGAGGACAAGGTTATGACGTTTGTCCATGTAATCCAGAAGAATTGGTTAATGAGTTGGAGTTAATTTGTGGTTCAATTGATGCTGGAAATAATAACGAAGAACTAAAAAATGAAGGTATTAGCATAAATGATAAACTATTAAAAATGAATTCACTTTTACCAGAACAACATGAAATGTTATATAACAAATATTTTTCTTGAATTTAAATTTTAGTTATATATAAATGGAACAAAAAATAGTATTAAGTTCTGAAACAGTTAAAGATGATAACAAAAATACTCCGAGTGATTTTACAATTAGATTTAGTCGTTCTTTAATTTTAGATAAAAACAAAAGTTATGTTGTTGGTTTGGATAGTATTAACACTATGACCTATTCTTGGCATAATATTAGTGATGAATATGATAATAAAAGAATTCGTTATAATAATGGTAAGGATTGGAAAGATATTATATTTACAAATGGTTCTTACAGTTACACAGATATTAATAATTATATCAGGGAAACATTAATAAGTAATGGTGATTATGAATTTGATAAATCAGACATTGCTCCAATAAGTTTGGAATTTGATTTAAATAGTTTTAAGATTTTGATTTCAATTACAGATAATTTTAAGTTGGATTTGGAAATATCAAATTTTCATACATTGCTTGGATTTGAGAAAAAAAAATTAAACAATACTGAATGGGGAACTACAACACCAAATATAACTAACTCTGTGGATACAATTTACATTCATTGTGATCTTATTGATAATTCACTTGTAGATGGTAATTTCAGTGATATTATTTATGCTTTAAGTACTGCAGATTTAACAAGAGCTTATCCTTTTACAAAAGAACCAAACAGAGTCGGATATTCTGAAATTAATAAATATATTATAAATTCAATTAGAATATATATTACAGATGTATTTGGTAGAATAATTAATTTTAATGGGGTTGAAACAAGTTTTACACTAATTTTAAAAGAAATTGATTAAAACTAAAGTTTTAAAACTTTTATTATGAAATTATAAATTTTAGTTTTATATAATGTACAAGAAAGTTTATGACAAAAATAAAGGAATATTTATTTATGTTGATGCTCAGACCGAAGAAGAAATCATACACGGAACAGGTATCTTTGACACTTTAACGAAATTGTTTTCAAGCGGAGTTGCATCTTCAATTAGCACAGCTGGAAAAAAAGCTCTGGAAACAGCAGGAAAAGCAGCACTAGAAAGTGGAACAAAAAAGGTTGGAACAGAAGTTGGAAATTTAGCTGCAGCTAAAATTGTTGAAAAATTTAAAAAGAAACCTGCTCCAGCAGTTGGTAATTTAATTGCTAAGGAATTACAAGAAAAGAATAACAGTAAAAATAATAAAAATAATAAGGAGGAGGATATTCATATGAGAATAAATAGAATATTGTCAGGATCTGGGACACGTAAACGTATTAACAGATTAATTTATAAAAACTAAAGTTTTAACTTTAATAAAAACTAAAGTTTTAACTTTAATAAAAACTAAAGTTTTAACTTTAATAAAAAAATAAAATAATATATAATATATACATGTTTAGAACAAAACAATATTGTGAAAGATATGAATTAACTCCTATTCAATTAGATACAGCCTTAATATCTGTCTTGGGAAATAATGTGAAGCAACAAAAAAACGGATATCACTTTACAATTAATGATAGAAGCTCATATTTTGATTGGTTTAATGGTTATTTTGAAGTAAGTTTTAAAGTAAATAAGCTTGCTAATGGTAATAATTATGCTGATGGAGACCAAATTGCTCTAATTAATAATGCAGCTTCATCAATTAGTGGTTAAACAAAATGGAAAAATTGTTTATGATTGTAATAATTTATACAAAGCAATAAATGTAAAGAGTTTGGTTGAACTATCTAAGGATTATGCAGAATCAACTGGAACAAATGAATTTATCTTTTTAGATACTACTGCTGTTGCTGAAAGTAGGGATGATCAAGCTGGATATAATAGTGGTTTTACTTCTAGGAAGTTATCAATCCAAGGTGGTAATGAGGTAAATGTTAAGATTCCATTAAATAATTATTCATTTTTTCAGGGTTTAGAAACTAATATTATACCTCCAAGTCAAATTCAAATAACACTACAGCTGACAGATGATGATGAATTAATTTTTAGAGCTAATGCTGCTGATGCTGGTAGAGTAATTGTAACTAAATTAATTTTGTGGGTTCCACGTTTAATTTTCAATGAATTTGGACTTAATCTAATTTCTGAAAGATTTACAAAAGCAAGATGGTCATACCTACGGGAAATGGTGACGCAATCAACTGATACACAACAAAATAATATAACCTTTAGAATAACGGCTGGTGTAACAAAACCACAACATGTATTTGTTTATTTACAACGACCTGATAAAAGTAATTCACAAGAACATAATCCACATTTATTAGATACATTTAAAGTTAATGCAGCAAATAAAAATTGCACTTTGGAATCTTGTCGTCTTGAAGTTGGTAATGGTGTTTTTTATCCAGAAACAGAATACACAAGTATATCAAGAATATATGATGATGTAATTAATTATTATTATAAACAAAATAATAAGACTACTGGAAGTCTGCTAAATAGATCAAATTTTTATAATTTATTTGGATTTGTTCATTTTAACTTGGAATATAAAAAGGAAGTAACTACAGAAGATCCTAAGCATATTACATTAACAGCTAAATTAAATATTCCACCGGCAGCTAATATTCGTGTTTACGCAATTGTATTATATGAGGAAACAGTTGAAATAAATACTATTGGAAATGAACTTGTTATTGTTTAAATAAAATAAATATAAATTATATATAATGGTATCAAATTATATTGAATATAAAGTTAACCTAACAGATGGACAAAAGAAAAATTTAGCACAAGCTTATAATAATAAAATTCCACATACTTTTAGATTAAAACATGAACAATTACATGGAAACTTTCCTTTACTATTAACAAAAACACAAATTAATCAAATTAAAAAAGCTGTTGCAAATAAGAAGGGATTAGAAATTAAAATTTCAAAAAAAAACAAATGTCTAGTCAAGGTCAAAATGGTGGATTTTTAGGAGCTTTGGCTGGTTTGTTAGGAAAAACAATTCTTCCAATGGCAGCAAAAATAGCTCCAAAAATATTAGCCCCTCTAGGCATTGGTGCTTTGTCTGGGCTGGCCAGTACTGGTGTCAGTAAGTTACTTGGGAATGGTATGATCGGACCCAATGGGTCCTCTCTTCTCCCAGGGGGAAGAATTTCAGTAGCTAATGATAAGAGAAATATGATATCACCATATCTTACACCTAATCAAAGAAAGCAACTAGTAGGATCTGGAGTGATTAAATTAACACAAAAACAAAAACAAAATGGCGGCTTTTTAGGTATGTTGGCTGCTAGTCTAGGGATACCTTTGATTACATCTTTGTTAAGTGGTAAGGGACATGGTCAGGGCATACAGATTGATTCTCAACGGAGACCTTACAGACGAATTCCTATAGTAAAAAAAAAATAAAATTTATAAACAAACCAATATCTAACTTTGAAATTGAACAATGGGTAAACCAATTAAAAATTAAAAACTTTAGGGGAGTGTTTAGTAGAAATAATTTATTAAAATCAAAAGCAAAGGACGAGTGCGGAATAATCAATTTAGATGACTCTGTTGGACCTGGAACACATTGGGTTTGTTACTTGAATACTTTGTACTTCGATCCATTTGGACTTCCTCCACCAAAAGAAGTAATTAAATATATACCTGGGGTCAAGTATAACAACATACAATATCAAGACAAAACAAGTACACTCTGTGGTTATTATTGTTTATTTTTCATTAAAATGTTACAAGATAAAATACCGTTGTATGATTTATTGTATAAAATACTAAAAGTTAACAATGTAAAACAAAATGAACAAACAATTATAAATTATTTTAATAAAATGAGTTAAAATGTATTAAAATGTATTAAAATGTATCAAGAACGTAATATTCTTTACTACTAATAAAAATGTACCATAAACGTTATATTCCATACTACTCTCAAAAGCGTATATTCAATCATGCATATGCCTATGGCATACTCAAACGGTTGAGTAATTTCAGTAACACTAAAGTTTAATAATATTCAACCATGCATATGCCTATGCCATACTCAAATGGTTGAGTGATTCTTACAACATAAAAGTATTATAATATTCAGTCAACCGTAGGATTATGGTATAAGTGTACGGTTGAGTGATTCTCACAACGTGAAAGTATTATGATATTCAATCATGCGTATACCTATGGCATACTCAAACGGTTGAGTGATTTCAGTTGTTTGTGTGTTTTCACCATTGTGTTTGAAAGTACATTATCAATTTGGCAGCTGTAAAATAAAGTTCTGTGTTTGCAACTACCTAATAATTTGTTTAACGTTTTTAAAGTTTCATTCCTTCAATTCTATCGTTGTATGGTTTTTATACTAGCAAAGAAAGTCCTAGTGTGCCGTCTGATACAATATTACACCGCCGGTGAATGTCCTAGCTGTGTATGGTACTAAATCGTTTCTTTTCGTTTCTCAATAATATTCACATATTCCTTGTTATTAGAGTCTAAAATCGTATCCTTTTTATTCGATTTTGTTAATTGATCAATTGTTTTTTCAATAAGTCCGTTCTTATCCAAATTCCAGAATATTTGTCACAGTATAGCAAATTCTATTCTTACATCGTGCTGTTGTATCCATCCTCTGATATATAGTATCTTTACAGTTATCTTTGTAAAAGTCTCAAATAATCATATATCTGTATAAGTCCTTTCTTTAATTATTTAATTTTATAAGACATATCCTTTGTTATAACTGTTCAAAATGGCGTACCTAAGTTCATAAATCTGATGCAATAACACAGTCACGATTATGATAGAACGTTCTAGCAATGCGGAAGTTCTCTCGAGTGGATAAATATGTGTCTTTACTTCCTGATTTAAACGTAGTAACTGATGTGTTTACATTGTATTAAGAGGTTATGAAAAAGGCTACTTGTTTTTTCAGTATGGGTTTTAAAGTTTCTTATGACTTTTAATGAAATGTATTTTATATAAAATTTGTATAAAATATATGGTTTTTTTTGGTTTGTTAATACCTTTGCAAGTTAAATCAGAGATTTTTACAAAGTTTAGTAAAATCTGTGGATTTTAAATTGTCCGGCATTGGTCAGTCCGGACCGAGGATTAAAGGTCAAATGGGGTTAGATTGACTTCGCACAAACAATTCTTATACTACTTGTGGTTGGTCCAAATGATTTGTGACTGTTTTATTATTTCACTTTGTTTTATCCACATGCATATTATATGCCATGGATTTAAATAAATCTGAAATCTGAAAAATCGTGATTGCGTCAATCCACAAAATTCAATTCCAAAGAAAAAAAAATAATAAAATTCCTAGCCAATTCATCTTCAAAACTTAATCTCCTCGAACATATATCCCAGGATATAGTCGTTTGGGGGAAAACACAAAAATCGATGGCTGCGAAATAGAATGATTAAAGGACTATATGTAGATCTCTTTTATACATGTTGGTGATTTTTTTTTTTACTTTATGTTTGGTTGCTTCGGACACAAGATGGATTGGTCGAGAAATTGTGAACAGTGTCGCAGCACCCTGATCTTCTAATCTGTCATTATACTAATGAAAATTTTACAATGTGGGGATTTAAGCTGTACTTACTTCAGGTTTTAACAAGGTTTCTGCACAGCTTATTATATCAGGTACTACTCGGGCTATTACCTTGGTTTTGGAGTATATGTAGTAACTGATTATGTGCCAGGGCTATAGTTACTAATGTTGGACCTGTGTGGGATCTATGTGGGCTATAAAAACTACTAGTGCTATCTTCCTTGAATAAAAAGTAGTAGGGAAAACCTGGTATACGTTATTTGCACATAGTGAAGTGAAGGCACTGAGACGGAGTAATTTATATCTCCGTAGTTAGTACAATGCTATATCAACCCCCAGTCTAACAGGCAGTCATATCTGGAGTTTCCTATGCCTTGACAATTTGCACATATTGGAACAAGATGTTACAGGTGTCGCAGAGATTCCATTTTGATCCCCGGTATGCACCACATGAATAATAGGAAATGTGCTTGAATTTAGTTCCAGGATTTAATTCAACATCTGAGACTTTGATTAGCAGTAGACGTGTAGCAAACGAAGAAAGACCTTATCTTAATTGGTAGAAAACTCTCTTAGGTGGATACCTCAAGTTTAAACTGTTCTACATATACACACTGAAGACCATGACCCGATACAAGCTAATGGGATCTGGTGTACTCCTGTATAAAATAGTAATATTTGTTTTAAATCTTTATTTTCCCCCGACACATGTGCTACTAAGTATCTGAGAATATCCCGAAGCAGCACTTACATAAAAAGATAACAATCTATATTCTATACAGTACAAAGATTTCGTATTAAAGTTATGAATCACTGGTAGAAAATATTTCAACAACAATTATGTCATGCCGTTGTGAATATACTGCTGATTTTTAATAACTTGAATATTCAGTTATTGCATTATTATAACTACTTTCAATTGCATTTTCATTTCAGTTTGATCTTTCGTAGCTACGAGACACGGAAGAACATTGAAGATTTGACATATGGGAGATAATCTGCTAGATCCATATACAGTGAATGCTTAACGAGGCGTTCTCCCTTCTCTTCCGAGACCGAAATGAAGAGACAAGTTGGTGTTCACATTTTAAGATCTATGTTAAGTTAGTAAATAAAACTATTTCAGTATCATTCAAACAGGACAATCAATTCATATGATCTGACACTACTTCTATGCATTATAGTAAACAAAATATTAACCCACCACTTCAGCTGGCGATATTTCATTTTAGTGCTCTATACTGTTAGTAGTAGAGCGCCAATTTGAAATATCAGATAGACTGGACAAATCACCAAATTGTGCCAACAGCATGAGAGTGCTCATTGTAGCTAATACGCGCCATAATGAAAATGATATCAAATATATGGGTTTTGACGTATATTCTTTTTTTTTTTTCGCTCAGCTAAAAGTCCTCGGAAAAAGTTTGACTTTAATATCCTTTTCGTATATGTAATGTAGTCTAAAACTAAAATAAAAATCATATCAGTAGCTTCAACAACATTTGAAATAACTAAATTTCAAAAAGGTCACGTTGAATATTCTGTACGTGTGTAGTTTTTGTTGAAAAGTGTTATTATAATTAGCAGTCAAAATTAAACATTGCACCGGCTTTTACTTTAAATGCAACTGAAAACTTCGACCAAACTGAACACATTTCCTGGTAAAACTATCAAACCAAAGCCTTCTGATGTGATACTATTCATGTTTATCCTGGTCCAATAACATGTCAAATAAAATAAGTAATTTTCTGGCGTTGGAACACTTTGTAAGGAAAAGTCACTCGCGAATAGCTGTAATTATTGATAGTCACGCAACACTTCTCGTCAATTGGATTGCCTTATATCTGCTGTCCTGAAAATACAAAATGTTTACCGATTACTGATAAATTTCGTTAAATATGCCTTATACTTGTTTTAACAAATGTAAATACAGAATGTTTAACATTACTGTTATATTTTGTTAAATGTGACTTGTTCCTGCTTTTTGTTATCAAATATAGATATAAAATATTTTATATTACTTTTGTATTTCGTTAAATATGCCTTGTTCTTATTTTTTGAATCAAATGTAAATATAAAATGTTTTATATTACTGTTATATTTCGTTAAATATTGAAATTCTTGTATTTTGTGTGTGTGTGTGTTTTTATCATCTATATATTTACAAAATCAACGCTCTTTAATCCAATATTATATTTCTATTTGGTTTTCTATGTCTTCTTCTTTTAAAGCATCTGACTGCAAATATTTGAAATTATATTATGATAAACTAATAAAGAACCCAATTTTGCCAACAATTAGATTAAACATTTCATTTCAATAAAAAATAAAGTAACATCTGTTGTTTATATGGACATGACAAAGCCGATATACATACGAGACTAAAAACTAACGTGAAATGACATAATGCACTTATTGCTTTGATAATTACTTCATAATAACAACTGCGTGGTATAGATTAATGTCTGACCAATTATTAAATCAAACAGAGAAAAGAGACACAGCATTAACCATATAAATCAAAAAGACTAAAATGTTGAAACTTTACTTTGTGGAAAGTGTAACTAAGAATTATACACACCCGCTGTTTGTAACATCAGAAGTAGTACCACCTTCATAAAATCATTCAAAAGAATAAATGTCAATAGTATGCAGTAAAAGAATGATGAAAAATTTTATGCATAAAACAGTTTACCTAATATTCTCTACTGCATATGTGTATTGTCAGATTTCCTCTTAATAAAGATTCAACATGCGAACAAATCGACATCAATATATATATGACGATGTATCGAAAAAGATGTAATGCAACATTTTAATAAATTTCATGTCATTGTGCTTTTTGAGTAAACCAAAGTGATGAAAGAATATTAGATAAATATAAATCGAATATAGGAAGTTACCACTATGCACATGCTGCTTACAAAGGTAAATGTTTTCTGTTCAATTAGTTTAACTTTTCAGATATACACAATTATTTATTTATGCATAGCTCAATTATAATCACAATATTCTTTTTCAATATAATTATATGAAAATACATTAATAAAGAGTTATATAAAAACAGTCGGCACAAAGATCTAACCCAAATGCTAGTGTTGTCTGGAATACCTTCAGTGGATTTAGATCAGCTTTTGTATAATCATTACATGACTTACTAGGTTTTGCAATATTTTATACTAACAACAGACTACTTTTTAAAAAGTGCATGCTCTCCATTTGAATGTAAATGGTAAATCATATGATATATCTAGGTAAATGTTGGGGAAAACCTTAAGACGAACACGAACTCGGGATAGACATTCAATAAAGGGAGATCATTCAAAAGTAAGATTGGAAGATTACGGTCAATGTACACTACACTTTCTCCAAATGTCCTCTATCTTTGTGTGTAATTTTCATATTTCTATATTTTCCTATAGTAGTTCAGGAGCTCTGCCCTGGACAAAGCATGCAACAAAGGGAGACATCTCAAATAGGAATAAGGGTAAAGTTATTGTTCTTGCACATGAATCCTCATCATGTCATGCTGATTACTGGTGCCAAGATTTTTGGAAGACAAATGTATTGGCCGGACAGAAGTCCGGATGGATATTCAATAAGGTGAGACAATTAGAGATTTTAAAAAATGGGTTGATTATTGTTCTTGTACAAAAAGCATAAATGTTATAAACTCTAATAACTTAAGCCCAAAAGGAGTAGCTAACAAAAAATATCAAAAACAAGATCTTTTTGTAGAAACCGTCCCGGTTATTGCAGAGTAAGATATGAGATTAAAACAAGATAAGGATCCTGCAATTGTTCAGATGAAAATGCAACTTAAGCATGGTGACCCAAATAAGGCTGAATTCAAAAAGTATTTAGAAGTAGACAATGTTCTATAATATATTTCGAGCCCAGATGAAGAACCAGATTGTCCTGTCATGCTGATAATTGGTGCAAAGTTCTTTTTGAATCTATCTATTAACGATCCAGTACTTAGACTATATGTTCCTAGTCACTTGAAATCATTTATCATAACAGAATATCACAACAATGGTAACCCCGGTACACAACGTTTGTTTGCAACTATACAAACAAAGTAATACTGGCCAAATATGTTTAAATAACTTCATAGATATGTTACAACTTGTGTTGATTGCTAAGCTGGAAATTTGACAAAGGTTAAAGCCCCCTTGAGAGAAACAGATATTGCACCATTTCCATTTGCTATTGTTTCAATAGACATATGTTGTCCTAATGAGAAAACACTTAGTGACAATCGTTACATCATTTGTTTTGTTGGCATGTTCAGTGGTTTTCCAGAGGCTTTCGCAGCTTCTGATAAAGGTACAAATACAGTTATAGACTTACATTTGAATGAGATATATCCTAGATATGGATGTCCTCTCCAGATAATTCATGACCGAGGGTCAGAATTTACAAGTTCTGCCTTTAGGAAAGTTCTGAAAGTGTTAAACATTGACAATGTATCATGTACAGCATATCACCAAGAAAGTATGCAAAGCAGGAACGAATAAATAACTAATTCGTTTAAACGAAATGATTTCGTTTAAACGAAATAACAATCATTTCGTTCAAACGAATTAGTTATTTCGTTTAAACGAAATGATATCGTTTAAACGAAATAACATTTCGTAAAAACGAAATCATTTCGTTTAAACGAATTAGTTATTTCGTTTAAACGAATTAGTTATTTCGTTTAAACGAAATAGTTAGTTCGTTAAAACGAAATGATTTCGTTTAAACGAAATAAAAAAAGTCTCACATTACCTAAGTGGAAAAAAAGTGCATAACATGTCACTTTAGGGGCACCGTATAAAATTGCCTCGCTGACATTTTTAATGTATATTTTGTGTCTCGTTTCTGCAATTTAATGTCTTCCGCAGCCTGTAGATTAGGTTATAACACACTAAATAGTTATTGTTCTTTATTCTTTATAAAATTGACCTATTTCCAATGGCCGCAGCACACATCAGGACCCATTTTAAATGTCTGTAACCTACATTTTCTTGAAGAGTTTTGTCATTGCTAAATAAAAATCAAAAGAAAAGTGATGCAAGAAAAATAATTTCAGTCAAACACACAATGCAAAATCAGCTAAAAAATGAGACCCCAAATAACACTGGTGGTGTATGAGCTAAGTTTCCATGAAAAATTTTGTCATGTTGGTATTTCATTATGAAAATGCTACCTACATATCAAGCATAGATCTGCCATGAGATTTTAGCAAAAAAAAATGCAAAGAAAATAAGGAAAATAGCTCTACAGAGCATAAAAAACTGAGAACTATTTGTATCCGCCATTATGCGACTACCATTTTTTTTTCGCGCCATTTTTCTATTTAGTGTCTGTATTTTTTCTCTGACACTGTGCCAGTTTCATTTGAAATGTACAAGAAACCTAAATACATGAAAAAATACAAGGTTGTAGCTTGATATCAACAGTTTCTAAGGTTTTATGGCATTTTCAGTACCATAGGACAAAACGTCAGATTTTGTCAAAAATAGCTGTCGCGATATAATTTTGAAGCAGTTACCCTAAATGCAGCCTTGTTTTGCCCTGTTTGGACATTTCTACTCTGAAATGCATACAAACTACACATTTAAACTGTTAAATATGTTCACTTTACCTCTGATGGCCAGAAATTAGCAATCAGTAGGCTATAAATAGGCAGTTGAAAACATTGAAAATGTGATATTTTTTGGTTTTATCCTCATTTTCAACAAAATTACAATAATTTTGTCATTTTCTATCAAATTCTAATCAAAGTAGCCCATTTCCATCATCATCTGGCCAGATTTCAATTTTTACCAATGTCATCTTATAGGTTATAACACACTAAATAGTTATCGTTCTTTATTCTATATAAAATTGAACTATTTCCAATGGCCGCAGCACACATCAGGACCCATTTTAAATGTCTGTAACCTACATTTTCTTGAAGAGTTTTGTCAATGCTAAATAAAAATCAAAAGAAAAGTGGGGGTCATGTTTGATGCAAGAAAAATAATTTCAGCCAAACACAAACTGCAAAATCAGCTAAAAAATGAGACCCAAATAACAATGGCGGTGTATGATCTAAGTTTCCATGAAAAAATTTATCATGTTGTTATTTCATTATGAAAATGCTACCTACATGTCAAGCATAGATCTGTCATGTGATTTTAGCAAAAAAAATGCAAAGAAAATAACTCTACAGAGCAAAAAACTGAGAACTTTTTGTATCAGCCATTATACGACTACCATTTTTTTCGCGCCATTTTTCTATTTAGGTAGCAGATGGCGGTTTTTTCTACTACTTCGGACTTCCGAGCGATGTACCAAAGTCGGTCGACTTCTGATTTCTTACGAGATGCAGACCTGAAAATAAAAAGATACCTGTTTACATCTTACCTGAAGAAGAAATAAAATACGTAGTAAACTTCATACAAAGCATAAATTTTTAAATCCACAAGCCACCTGAAAGATAATTTCAGCCCGCGAAAATACGGGACATTTCAGCCCAAATTAGCCATTTCTCAAAGTGGCCTTAAAATCTTAGGGGAAATGATAGAGCCAAATGGCCACATGCATTCTCTAATCAGTTTCAAATATTTCTTGCAGACCTGGACAAAAATACCTGCCAACCGATTACTTTTTAGCTCACCTGTCACATAGTGACAAGGTGAGCTTTTGTGATCACCCTTCGTCCGTCGTCCGTCGTCAGTCCGTCCGTATCACCATAAGGTCACGGTTCCTTTCTTGAACTGGCCAGATCCCATTATGGGTTGCAGAGTTATGGCCCCTGAAAGGGCCAAAATTAGCTATTTTGACCTTGTCTGCACAATAGCAGCTTTATTTATTATTTGATTTTTATCAAACTGGCACACAACTTGTATCACCATAAGATCTTGGTTCCTTTCTTGAACTGGCCTGATTCCTTATGGGTTGCAGAGTTATGGCCCCTGAAAAGGCCAGAATTGGCTGTTTTGACCTTGTCTGCACAATAGCAGCTTCATTTATGATTTGATTTTAACCAAACTTGCACACAACTTGTATCACCATAAGATCTTGGTTCCTTTCTTGAACTGGCGAGATTCCAATATGGGTTCCAGAGTGGTGGCCCCTGAAAGGGCCAGAATTAGCTATTTTGACCTTGTCTGCACAATAGCAGCTTCATTTATAATTTGAATTTAATCAAACTTGCACAAAACTTGTGTCATTATAAGATCTCGGTTCCTTTCTTGAATCGGCCAGGTCTCATAATGGGTTCCAGAGTTATGGCCCCTGAAAGGGCCAAAATTAGCTATTTTGACCTTGTCTGCACAATAGCAGCTTCATTTATGATTTGATTTTCACCAAAGTTGCACACAACTTGTATCACCACAAGATCCTGCATCCTTTCTTCAGCTGGCCAGATTCCATCATGGGTTCCAGAGTTATGGCTCCTTAAAGGTCCAAAATTGGCTATTTTGGCTTTTGCAGCCATATAGAGACTTCATTTATGGTTTTATTTGATACAAACTTCCAAAATATCTTCAACAACAATAAATCTTGGATTCCATGACAAATCAGATCCAATCGTAGGTTCCAGAGTTATTTTATATCTGATTACCTCCCTTGATTGTAATCAAAATGGATTTATATCAGTAAGTACTTATAGGACTTATTTGAAATTTCATCATTGTTATTAGTTGGACTGAGACAATCAGGGTAGATAACTATGAACTGATTTTATGTCAAATTACCTCCCTTTAGTTCAAATTAAAATGGGTATATCTCTGTAACTAATGAAGATACTGATCTGAAATTTCATTTATGTCAACAGATTTATTTGGCAGATCATTCTTTTGTTCACTTACAATATATTTTTTTAATTACTTCCCTTTTACGTTACTATAAATAGCTTATTTTTAGTAACTTTTTTATTATTGGCCATAGGGAAAAACTGAGACCACTTTTCTGTGGTACAACATGGATGGTACCTCCAATTTTAGGTGTATTTTGACATACCTATACCTTGTAAGAATTTATTTTTCTTTTTGGTTAAATTTCTTCGCTTTGTTGTTCCTGCCCTTTGGACTTAGATATTTTTTCTGAGGACCTTCTTGTCTGCAAGTGCAATGATAACAGGTGAGCGATATAGGGCCATCATGGCCCTCTTGTTCACTATTTACAACTGTGTGAGGCTTATATGATATTTGACAGTTCACGAGAAGCTCAATGCTGATAGTGGCATATACGCATTTCAAGCAGTTATATGAAAATGATGCCATCAAGCTTACATTCGCATCTGCCAGAATTTCTGCAACATACCATTCTTAAACTTGTTAATCAAAAACTCACATCAACAAATATTTCAAACATCAAAACAGCCTTCACTTCAAGGTTTTATCTTTAATGACAGATTTTGACCTGGTCAATTCAAATCTGTGGCTGGAAACTACCAACTGCTACCTTAGTGTTTGTATGCCATTATTGAAACCGGTGTCACGATAGGTTTCTTCACGCACATGTTTACGGAAACTGGTGTCAGGGTCAGGGTAGATTTCTCCACACACCTGTTTACAGATACCGATGTCAGGGTATATTTCTCTTCACACCTGTTTACACGTATTTCCGAAGATTTAAGTCTTTTTCTTTTAGAAAACTTCTGAGTTATATTCAAACCATTTGAAGTTTCTATATGTTTATTAATGTTAAGATTATTAAAGCAAGCAAGTTGACCAACCAGTACTTAATGACAAATACATCGTTTAAGTATTATCAAATTCACTTGCCCGAATGATTTTGGCGAAATTATTCACAAAATATCAGCCTGTTTACATACGCAAATTAAATGCTGAAGTATATTTTAAATTCAAAATATCTTATACAAGTTTAAAGATAAATAAATAATGTACTTACCTTAAAATAACTTGAATACGTGTAACCATACATGTTATCCATTGTGATATCCTTTTGTTATCTGTGAGTGCTCGTTTTACGGGGGAATTCTAATTTAATTTTAAACAAAAAAATCTAAATAAAAAACGGTCTGCAATCAATATTGATTCAATGGCAAAAGGTACACTGACAAGTTTATCTAACAAATCCTGCCACGAATGCAAACGGAGACAAGCAAATTCACGGTTGAATGCACGATATGATCTAGTCAGCGACTCCCTTACAGTACAAGCCCTTAAGGATCCATTATCAGTCTACTATATCAGCAACTTCCTGGTTAAAGACGTCAATGTGACAAAGATAAAATCATGTATAATACAACATTCAACGAAAACATAACCTGGAGCTATAATGATATATCAATATTTCTCTCCATCTATAGTTAAATAAACTTTTACAGAATTTATGAACAAAAAAAACCTGAATGTTAGATTCTCGTCTATAAAATATACCATTATTTCCATGCACTACTTATAAAAATACCCGACGCAGTTTGAAAATAAATTGATTATGAAGTCTTTATTTTACCTAGCTGAAAACTGCCCTAGCTGAAAACTGCAAACATTTGTAACATTTTGAAACTAACTGAAAGTATCTTTAGATAATTTTAGTGATAAGCAAATTCAGGTTGTCACGGACTGCTTTGCTACACCACAACGAGATGTATACATATTACGGAACTATGAGACGCCGATGTGAACACTGCAAACAGCAGACTGGGTACAACTTGGCCGACAATTGATGTTTCTGCACTACCGGAAAATGGCTAATGTTTGGAGGCAGACTAGTTTAATAACTTGTATCATTTCTTGTTTATTTCTTTTGAAAATTTAAAAGAAAGAAAAGTTTATGAAAAATAAACGTTTATAGGTGCATACACATGTATTCAGTATTATTAAAATGTGTACTTTATATATGTAGCCCTTTGAATTATTTTAAATGATATTGGTAAATCTGTCACTTTGATAAGTTCTCTTTTAAATCCAAAACGGGTAAACACCTTTAGTTATGACCTAGTTATTGTAATATGTATTCACCTAACTTTGGTATTACCTATCTGTAGTATCGCCTAACTATGGTATTGCCTAACTATGGTATTGCCTAACTATGATATTGCCTAACTGTAGTAGAATGTACAGCTCAGTAATTATCTCGTGTTTATGGTGCGAATGGAGTGTGTGATATTTTCTTAGTTCATCTTTTTTACGTGCATGAACCCTTTTAACCTTTACTAAACCGCCAAAATATAACTTTCCCGCCGAAAATACAGTGTCCCAGCACAGTTACGTCTTGGTCTCAGTAGTGAGAGGAAGGTCGCGAGACCCCTCTTGTTAATATCTTGGTATATTTATACTATAAAATGATTATTTACTTCTACATGGGTACCACAACCCCAATATTTATTAAAATAATGGTAGTACAGACGATCCTGGTAAGCTTGTTTTTCTTAAGTAACTAACTTTGCTGTAGGACCGTATTTCTGTGATATTTTTATATTCGCGTGTGTAATTTGTATTAATGAGATATGTATCGAATGTCTTGTACTATGTCTTATGTATGTTTTTGTGTATTATACAGGCTTTTCGTGCTTTGTGATGTTCGTCGAATAAATGTATAAACCGTGCCAATCTTCGTGATTACCTAACCCTGGTCGACTCGGTTACATATATTCGACTTTCAGAGATTATACTTGTAAAAGAAGCATGGTTAACTTATATACGCATGCGCGCAATTATGAATGCATGTCCAAGGCATATTAATCTTTAACATGTACTTCATGTACGTACGCATATGTAATTTCGAAATATTAACGTGTTTCAAACGATATGACGAACTGATGAAAGGTGTTGATACCTGCAACATGTACATGTAAAGTTTAAAACAGATATCTAATTTTTGCTTTCTAACTTCAGAACTGCTTATGTTTTATATGTATGGCAAGCTTAGTAATGTGCATCAGAAAGGGGGAAGGAATTTCCGCAAAATGAATGAAAAGGCAAACAAACACGTCATACACTTATCTTATGACAAACGTGATACTGTACAAGTTATGTTATATGGATATTGTATTATATACATATACTTGTGAAAATATAGACAAATGTGACTTTCGCAAATGAAATAATATATATTTTTAAATGTATAATATGGTAATATTGTAAAGCCACAGATGATTGTTATTTGAAAAAGATAATGCTTTTATTTATTTGTATGAAAGAAATCGTCACGTTTTAGGAAATTCCTCGATTATATTTGTATTATGGTTACACTAACTAATCTGATGCCTAACTACTGAGAAAGTTAAATTTATCTGTAATATTATGTACTTTAGATTGTCTTTCAATATGTATGTGTAAAATTATTGAATTGAATTATTGGATTTATTATGCCTTAGATTTATTATATATATTTTTTATCATTATTATTGTTTAATTTAATTTATTGTAAATCTCTAAATCTAAGTTCTAGAATCCTGTTCATATCTTGTATTTATATATGTTAAATGTGTGTTATGTAATTGTAAAGCGCAAGAGAATACTTTATAATTTTTGCGTTATATAAATGCCATGTATTTGTATTTGTTTGTGAAAGAAATGAAGGGATTTGTAATGTAACAGGTATTTTCTAAAATGTATTCGATCAGGTGCAAGTTTTCTGTCACAAAACATGTAGCCCAAGGGTTTAGCTTGTCTACCAGACCAGGTACTTGAACATTTATGTATTTCATTTCCTCGGTTCAGGTAATTAGGCACAACGAATTGCGTAATTTTACATAGACTCCAGACGGATGGTTTGTTTATGAAAATATTTTGATGTAAGCAGATGGGAGAGAGATAGGGTCATGTTAATATGCTAGGTCACTGAATGCTATGTACGTGAAAATGTGATGCTGACTGTTGCTATGTTAAATAAAAACTGGTTAAAAGGTTATGATGTGTTGTATTAAATAGCCGCGCTACGTTACGTGATTAGAATTCTAACTTCCAAATTTGGTGAACATTTCAGGAAACGGTTTCAGTGCTTCTCCTAATCATGCGAGCTATAATGGATGGTTTTTGGGATCTATACCCATGTGCATTTCGGTGAATGCTGCCTTTATTTCACAGGTGTGATCATACAAATAATACACGTCATATAACCCAGACACAAACTTCGCTTTCTGGCTTGTTTTGTCTTAAGGGTGTTTCCCTTGTTGCTCTGTCTTCTGCAAAGTCATGGAGTCATGCGTTTAGATTTTTGTATGCCTTCTGTTGCCTCTGCGTATGTTAGGGTTTCACCTGGCGAGGTTTTATTTTATTTATACTGTCCTATGACTTTGGAACATGGTGGGGTAAGGGTGAGGTTATGGGCACCATCAACCAGTTTAAGCTCCCAAATTGTGGTTTTACCACTGACCATTCCAAGGCGGTGCCCCAATGTATTCCTTTTACTGTTTGTTTTGTCTTTGCGTGCTTACTTCGTGTGTGTGTGTGTGCGTGCGTGCGTATGTGTGTGTGTGTGTGTGTCCGCGTGATGGGTTTACGTTTGGTGAGACTGCGTTTTAAGAGCGTGGCTTTCCCTGTTGGATATTCATCCTTGTTTTCACGCAGGTTTGATTCAGGTCAAAGCCAAGAATGGTTGAAATAAACTGGGGAGAAGGGTGGAAGAATAACTGGTATAACGAGAACCCCAACAGCTTTGACTAGATGGTCGTTATCATACAATCTAATGTCTCATATAAGCCTTCTTGCCAAGTGTATGTACAAAGTCAAAGACCAAGACATACTTCTTCACAAGGAAACATCAAAGAACAAGCTGTGGAACAACAAGCTGAATGATCAGTCCTAAATATATTACAAAGACAAAATGTGGCTCATCCACATTTGCAAGGTAAAAGTTTGCAGAATGTGGTCACTAAAGACATTGTCACTGACACCATAGAAATGTTTCTACTGTCTGACCTGCACTTAGGCCAGGAAGAAGTTGATAATTTTGTAAGAGAGAGACTACAGTCTGAAAACATTGAGAATGTATCAAAAGTTAGCCTGCGTGAAACAATTAAAAAGAACAATCCATTTACATATGCTTCGTTGTACATCAGTGATAAAGCATCAAAGTCAACAGTTGAGGAGGGCAAAATATTAAAAGCAGATCGAAATTCATACAAGGAAAATCTGCATATATTGTGGTAGGTCAAGCGTTAGTACAAAGTCTGAAAATAGGAGGAGAAACAACATTTGGTCAGTTTGCTGATTTATATTTTGCTGCAGTTTTGAATAAAGGAAAACAACGTAGTGTTTGACCGGTAAAGGCATCACTCAATAAAATTAAACACAGGGAAACAGCGCACAGGAAGATATCAGTGAGGAGAGTAACTGAAAGTAGGGATGTATAGTTATAATTATTTTGTCTAACCTTTTAGCATATCCTGCAAAAAATGACCTGGCTAGATTTTTATCAGAAGAGCTGATCACTCAATCTCTACAGAAAAGACGTTGGTTGTTAGTGGCGGATTTAATGAAGAAGAAAGCGTTGAATGCAATGCCGGCGAACTTAACTTGAATGAAGTAAAGGTGAGGAGGAAGCTGACACAAGAATCATTCTCTATGCTGTTCACTGCAGTAAACGATAGTTGGCAGGAAATAAATGCAAAAGTATGGATTATTGCTGGAGCAGCTTATAACGAAAATACATTTATGTCCACACCGTGTTAGAAGAGTCATCAATATCTGAAGGGTTGCGTAGAAATTTACTTCCCCTTGTTTGATGAAGTAATGAAAACTATAAATATTTTATTTGCAAAATGTATGGCCAATATACTAAAGTAATGACAGTGCTCGAAGAGTTATGGCAGGCAGATCTGCAGATCCTTAATATATACCCCAACCAATGATATCTGCTCATTTCACATTGGAAGAGCTTGTTATCAAGCTCTGGCAAGGAATCAAGCAACTGTTCCCATTCCAGACCTGCCTGCACCTATCGACATGGATTGGAAGGTGGCAGATGACACACTTAAGTTAATTTTTATTACCTGTGATCCAATTCCTCTATCTTGTATGGAATTTATTGCTTTCAAGTGTACATCTGGATTTAGGACCCTCAGATGTAAAGATAAAAAGACTGGGCTCTTATGCACAGATATATGTAAATGCAAGAAAAGTATTACCAGCTGTATGAGGCAGTAACTAAACAAATGAAATGGGACTTTGAAAGCATACATTAAGGTTCGAATATTTCAATCTATAATATTTTGAGATAATTATATGATAAACATTTTATAGATTTAGCTTCTGTACTGTAAACTGATTCAAAACATAAAATTATAGAACCGTATTGAACAATGGCTTTGCAATTATAACCGTCGTGAATTATTTTATAATCATTTTGTTTTGGCAAAAATAGTCAAGTTAAAGTGTTTTTATATGTTTTCTGCTCTTAAGTGAACACATATTTAAGATAAAAGCCATTTATCAGTGTTGTAATTTAATCTATTACTATGTATCACATTAATTTGATAAAAAAAAACCCACATATGTTGGGTAATTGTGATACTACTACATATTTGTATTAAAAATATCTTAATTTGGCTGCCATTTTGTTTTCCGCCATTTTGACCTGTACAATATATTTTAAGATGGTCAACATTTATTTTTGAAAAGCATAGTTTTATTAAATGAATATGATATCATATATTTACAAAATGCCTGTACCTCTCACATTTATTGAAATCTGGACTAGACTATTAGTAAGGAGGTTAATATTTAAACGTTTATATTACATGACTTTATGTCTAAGAGGAAAACATGCAGTGTGCAAGCTTAAAACTGTAGACATATCACGAAAAGTATTTGGAAAACGGCAGAGTTCATGAATATTATAAACGTTATATTTTGTGACTCGAAATCGCAATCTATCTACAATGTTATTATCTCTGTCGGTTAAGTATTGTTATCAGGTAAGAGTCCAATGTCGTTAACTATGTCGGATAAGAATTTTTATCAGGGGTTAGAATATGTGATTTATGAAATGATGTTTGCACTGAATATTTATTTCATATTAAGTCTTCATTTTTTTATTCTTCGTTTTACAAACGCGCCGCTCAAAAACGGCGTTTTAAGAAAAAAATTAAAATTGAAAAAACAAGATTACTATTTTCTCCGCTGGTACGTCGTACAGATGGAAGCAAAAAATGCGTCGCGCTCGCCAAGAAAAAAATGTTATCCGTGTACCGTATTCCGTATACAGTCTAATAGTCAATGCCTAAATTATACCTTACATAATAAGCGGCATACACAAAAATGGACGAAGCTTTACAGTTAAAATTGATAGTAAAAAGGGAAATATTTCGTAAAAATTACGAATGAATGAAGATTGGCGATGTTTTAACCAAACATGTGCCTCACGAGTTGAGAGTGCTGAGTATTAGTGGACGTGGCGAAGGAAAAAACCCAATGGCAATAGAATTGCCGCCTGAAATGCCAGGTAGCGCAATGATACAGTTTGGCGTTCAGTACATCGACATTAAATGTGCTGATTCCTCAGATTCCGATGATTGCACACGTCGGACAGACTAAAATGCGTTTGATATTCTAATGTCAGTGAAGTCAGTGAAGCGCAAGAAATACGATTGGCTGCCTCCTCGGAAAAATTAAAAAAAAAAACAAAAAAAAACACAATGTTCCGCTGTTAAATTTTTGTCAAGGTTCTTTGCTGAATATTCATTGAAGGCTATTTAGCTATACTGGACTAAAGTTCTTAAAAACGAGAGGTTGCAGGAGTAGTAATGTAAAATAGCGCTTCTAGGTCAATCTGACCCCATTTAACCTTTTGACCACTTCTAAAAAAACAAAAAATAATCAAGTTTTCATAGTACTATATGAAAACCTATAGTAAAATATGATCAAACACTTCTGCCAAATTTTTACCAAAATCCTGCCACGAAAACAGGGTCAGTTTAACCTCACTTAACCTCTTGTTTCTATTTTGTAAGTGCACAAAGTTTAAAACCCAGAAGAAAAATTTATATGTTCTTATTGGTTAAAATAATTTATAATAGTTTGTTCATTTTGTTTTACATTATTAACTTTTAGTATTTTATACAGTAAATCATACAACGGTACTTTGTCTTGTAACATTTTTATGAAAAATAAACAATAATATCCACAGAGTGTACTTATTTTGTCTTGATATTGAACATTGTTGTATTTTACATTTGGTATATACTTAATTACTTCTTTCGGTGGAGGAAGCCCAAATGGATCAAAGTACAAAGTATTCAAGTAACAAACCCATTGTGTTCCAGGTCCAACAGAATCGTTCAAATTTATAATTCCGCACTCGTTCTTTGCTTGTTTTTGGTAAATTATTTCTACTAAATACACCCCTAAAGTTTATTATACCGAGTTGTTTTACCCATTGTTCAATTTCAAAGTTAGAAATAAGTTTGTTTATAAATTTTATTTTTTTTTACTATAGGAATTCGTCTGTAAGGTCTTCTCTGAGAATCAGTCTGTATACCCTGACCATGTCCTTTTCCACTCAACAAAGATGTAATCAAAGGTATTCCTAGACTAGCAGCCAACATACCTAAAAACCCACCATTTTGTTTCTCTTATTGTGTTAATTTAATCACTCCAGATCCTACTAATTGCTTTCTTTGATTAGGTGTAAGATATGGTGATATAATATTTCTCTTATCATTAGCTACTGAAATCATACCATTTCCAAGTATTTTACTAACACCAGTACTGGCCGGCCCAGAGAGGGCTCCGATGCCTAGAGGGGCAAATATTTTTGGAGCTATTTTTGCTGCCATTGGAAGAATTGTTTTTCCTAACAAACCAGCCAAAGCTCCTAAAAATCCACCATTTTGACCTTGACTGGACATTTGTTTTTTTGAAATTGTAATTTCTAATCCCTTCTTATTTCTAATAGACTTTTCAATTGGATTAATTTGTGTTTTTGTTAAAAGTAAAGGGAAGTTTCCACGTAATTGTTCATGTTTTAATATAAAAGTATGTGGAATTTTATTATTATAAGCTTGTGCTAAATTTTTCTTTTGTCCATTTGTTAGGTTAACTTTATATTCAATATAATTTAATACCATTATATATAATTTATATTTAATTTATTTTTAAACAATAACAAGTTCATTTCCAATAGTATTTATTTCAACTGTTTCCTCATATAATACAATTGCGTAAATACGATATCTTGCAGCGGGAAGTGTATTTAAACGAAAGTGTAATGTAATATGCTTAGGATCTTCTGTTATTACTTCCTTTTTATATTCTAAGTTAAAATGAACAAATCCAAACAAACTTTGAAAATTAAATCTATTTAAGAGACTTCCAGTAGTTTTGTTATTTTGTTTATAATAATAATTAATTACATCATCATATATTCTTGATATACTTGTGTATTCTATTTCTGGATAAAAAACACCATTACCAACTTCAAGACGACAGGAGCTTAAAGTGCAATTATCATTTGCTGCATTAACTCTAAATGTATCTAATAAATGTGGGTTATGTTCTTGTGAATTACTTTATCAGGTCGTTGTAAATAAACAAATACAGGGTTGTGGTTTTGTTACACCAGCCGTTATTCTAAAAGTTGTATTAATCTGTTGTGAATCAGTTGATTGCGTCATCATTTCCCGAAGGTATGACCATCTTGCTTTTGTAAATCTTTCAGCAATTAGATTAAGTCCAAATTCATTGAAAATTAAACGTGGAACCCATAGAATTAATTTTGTTACAATTACTCTGCCAGCATCAGCAGCATTAGCTCTAAAAATTAATTCATCATCATCTGTCAGCTGCAGTGTTATTTGAATTTGACTTGGCGGTAAAATATTTGTTTCTGAACCCTGAAAAAATGAATAATTATTTAATGGAATCTTAGTATTTACCTCATTACCTCCCTGAATTAATCCTTTTCTAAAAGCAAAACCTTTATTATCATCAGTAGCAGCAGTAGCAGTAGTATCTAAATAAATAAATTCATTTGTTCCAGTTGATTCTGCATAATCATTAGATAGTTCAACTAATTTTTTTACATTTATTACTTTGTATAAATTATTACAATCATAAACAATTTTTCCATTTTGTTTAACCACTAACTGATCAATTTATGAAGCTGCATTATTAATTAAAGCAATTTGATCTCCACCAGCATAATTATTACCATTAGCAAGCTTATTTACTTTAAAACTTACTTCAAAATAACCATTAAACCAATCAAAATATGAGCTTCTATTATTAATTGTAAAGTGATATCCGTTTTTTCTGTTGCTTAACATTATTTCCCAAGACAGATATTAAGGCTGTATCTAATTGAATAGGAGTTAGTTCGTATCTTTCACAATATTGATTTGTTCTAAACATGTATATATTATATATTATTTTATCTTTTATAAATTAATCTGTTAATACGTTTACGCTGAGCTGAAGTCCCAGATCCTGACAATAATCTATTTAATTTTATATTAATATCCTCCTCTTTATCATTATTATTTTTACTGTTATTCTTTTCTTGTAATTCCTAAGCAATTAAATTACCAACTGCCGGAGCAGGTTTCTTTTTAAATTTTTCAAGAATTTTATTAACAGCCAAATTTCCAACTTCTGTTCCAACCTTTTTTGTTCCACTTTCGAGTGCTGCTTTTCCTGCTGTTTCCAAAGCTTTTTTTCCAGCTGTGCTAATTTAAGATGCAACTCCACTTGAAAACAATTTCGTTAAAGTGTCAAAGATACCTGTGTCGTGTATAATTTCTTCTCCTGTGTGAGCATCAACATAAATAAATATTCCTTTATTTTTGTCATAAACTTTTTTGTACATTATATAAAACTAAAATTTATAATTTCATATTTCTTTTAAAATTAATGTAATACTTGTTTCAACCCCATTAAAATTAATTATTCTACCAAATATATCTGTAATATATATTCCTATTGAACTTATAATATTTTTATTAATTTCAGAATATCCGACTCTGTTTGGTTCTTTTGTAAAAGGATAAGCTCTTGTTAAATCTGCAGTACTTAAAGCATAGATAATATCACTGAAATTACCATCAACAAGTGAATTATCAATAAGATCACAATGAATATAAATTGTATCCACAGAGTTAGTTATATTTGGTGTTGTAGTTCCCCATTCAGTATTTCTCAATTTTTTTCTCTCAAATCCAAGCAATGTATGAAAATTTGATATTTCCAAATCCAACATAAAATTATCATGAATTGAAATCAAAACCTTAAAACTACTTAAATCAAATTCCAAACTTATTGGAGCAATGTCTGATTTATCAAATTCATAATCACCATTACTTATTAATGTTTCTCTTATATAATTATTAATATCTGTGTAACTGTAAGAACCATTTGTAAATATAATATATTTCCATTCTTTACCATTATTATAACGGATTCTTTTATTATCATATTCATCACTAATATTATGCCAAGAGTAAGTCATAGTGTTAATACTATCCAAACCAACAACATAAGTTTTATTTTTATCTAAAATTAAAGAACGACTAAATCTGATTGTAAAATCACTCGGTGTATTTTTGTTATCATCTTTAACTGTTTCAGAACTTAATACTATTTTTTGTTCCATCTATTTATTCAAGAAAAATATTTTTTATATAACATTTCATGTTGTTCTGGTAAGAGTGGATTCATTTTTAATAATTGGTCTACTACCCTAATACCTTCATTTTTTAGTTCTTCATTATTATTTCCAGCATCATTCGAACCACAAATTAACTCCAAGTCATTAACCAATTCTTCTGGATTACATGGACAAACGTTATAACCCTGTCCTCTAATTACTTTTTTAAATTTCATAGATCTTTTATTGATGGGTAATCCTGATTTTTCTGTTAATTCTTTGAATATTTTTCTTGAATGAATTGAATGTTTTTTATTATTGTTATATCTTTTATTAATCAAATCAATTAAACCATTATCTACTTTAGTGTTAATAACTTCTTTTCCAGTTATTCTATCCTTAGCAATTAATTTGTTTTGACCATAAAGTTTATTTAAATTAATAATTAAATTACCATATTGTCCATTTGGTGAAACTTTATATGAATTATGATATTTTATTCCTTTTCCAAATACTTCTGAGTCATTAATCATTTTTGATAAGCGTTCACCATATATTTTAAGATTTTTTCTGTCTGATTTTAACTCCGAAACATACTCACCTGCACCCCATAGGTTCTGAATCTAAAAAATTCAATTTTTTCATCTGGTTCTTCTTTACTATATTTATTTATATTACGAGTACACTTCTTTAATTTTTCGGTAACCTCTTTCTTGTTTTTTATCAATCATCTTTATCTTTGTTTATTGCTAACTCTGATAATACAGGTAAGTTCCAATCTGATAATACATTTTTATCGATATTTATATCTAAATTTGCCTCAAATTCTTCAGTTGTATCATCAGTTATTGCCATCTTTTTTCTTCCATAATCTTCTAATTTTTGAAATTCATCTTGAAATCTCTTAAGTTCATCTTGAGAAACCCGTTCAGCAGGCTCATCTCCCCAATCTATTGATGTATAGGAAGTTGGTTTTAAAGCTTGTTCTTTTCTTATTTTATTTTCATAATCTGCCAATATTTTTTCAAGATCTTTAACACGCTCAGAGGAGTCCGGTAATGATGGCAGCGGTTCTTGGAATAGCTGTGGTAAACCTTGATATGTTTGTATGTCTTTCATTTCATCACCTAGTAACGCTAATTGATGTTTTATTCCAGGTAATGCTTTTAACTGACTTGATAATTTTTCTTTTTGACTTTCTATTCCTTCAGTAATTGGTTTATAAATTTCAGTGTACATATCCCGATTTGTAGCTTTCTTAATTTTTTCTCTCATTATTTCTTCTCTAAGAGCTCTCATCTTTTGTCCGACTAAGTTTTTTCTTTTTCTCATTTCATTAAGTTTTGGTTGCATTTATATAATAATGTAAGATAATGTAAAATAATGTAAAATAATGTATTATCATATATAAATGGAAATTCCAAATTATGATACAAAAAGCGATAAATCCAATAACTTTAAACAACATTATCCCTTTATGCCAGGATCTTGTAGAATAAGTCCATAATTAAACAGTAAAGCTATATGATATCCAACTTGAATAGTATAGAAATACTAGCACAATGTTAAAGAGAGTATGTGGAGCTTGTCAGCTGCTAGTATACTATTGGCAAATGCTGGACAAGGACATTGCCTCCGCCCATTTCTTAAGTAATCCTGCAACAAATTTATTAAGTAAACCAAAATGGGCATATTTAGGCTCATCAGAAGTCATTTAAGTGGCACAAGTTGTTCCACGAAGGACATAATTTGTACAACACAACCCTTGCATGGGATGAAAATATATCCAAAACGTAGTTATTCGAATCAGTAAAGAAATCATTTAAGGTGATCAACAGCTTGTAGTTTGGGATATTACACTGGTTGGTGAAGTGTAGTGACCTCGTATCTTTCTTAATAAAATCATGAAATGCATCCAACAGCGCTTCGAGAAATATTATTTTGCTAATGAAACAGCGAGTATAAACTCAATACAACTGTTCGGGTTGTCACTCCAGTTTATTTTCAAATGCTTTGGTGATCAAAACAAAATTTGACAATTATGAAAGAGGGCATATTACTTTTTATGGCAATAAGTTCTTTTTATCCATGTGCAATTATAAATGTCTAAAATATTACTAAAGTCCTTGCAGTTCAAACTCGACATGCCTTTTTGGTTTTTGACACTGAGGGTGGGAGGAATATAAAAATAAACCTTGTTCCGTTTTCATTATTTGAGGAATAAATAAAGAACACATACATGATTCATATTTACTTTATTTAAAAACCAGATCTGTTAAATACAAATACAAAGTAAGCCCAGTCACAAGCCAGCAACATCTTTATTCACAAACAGTGAATGGAAAAGTAACACAACTACTGAATAAGTTACATATCGTCGGCCTCATTGGCAAAGGACAGACCAACATTTTTGCCAAAAAAATCTTTTAGTCATTTTTGAAAAGGTAAAGTGTTCCCACGTCTTTTGCGAAGATATCGGATACAATAGCCAATCGCAAAGGTCAAAAATTGTCATGTGAGGAAAGGACATATAATAAATTACATCGACGTGCGAAAAAGACTTATTTGCAATGAAATTGCCATTTTGCACAAATTACATAGTTTTGAGTGTTTGTTAAAATAAAATGCAATAAATGAAGCTTTTTGGAATTCTTTTAAATCATATCCATGCAGCGGAATGGTGTGGTTTTTATAAGATAGTTTTTGCATATACGTTTTTCTGACGCTGTTTTTTTTATAACTGTATACTTCTATTTGCAAATATGCTGTTATGAATTTTGTTTTTGTGTGTCTCCTGAAAAATTGGCATTTTGCAGGTATGTCCTTTTCGACTGTGGCCAACGATATATTTCTGCGTTTTGCGAGTCAAATATCACAAAATGATAACATTAAAAGAAATCTCCAAACTAAACAAATATAATAACTCACTCAAAAATAACATTATACAGTTACTTGACTGTTTGATTTATTATTCCAATATACTAATGCAAGAAAAACATTGTCGCAATCTAAAAGAATATCAAAACCATTTTACAAATAAAAGATTTATTAATTTTATACTTACAATGAAACTAGGTGATTATATTTGAAAAAAAAAAAACCCATACATCTTCCAATGCATTTAATCTTACTAAGACAGGGTTATTTATTTTCAGTCAAAAAAACGTGGTCATTATCATTCCTATGAAGTTACATAAAATCCTACCAATATCATAGAAAAAGTAGTGCAGACAAAACTGATCTTTGAAGGGTCATAACTCAAAAATAATCTGAGAAGAATGTGTCAACGATATGTTTAATTAGGCTGTGGACAACAGTTTTTAGGAGGCTGCTGAACGTGACTTTTCCTACTGGATATTTGCTATTGTTTCTTTTTTATATTGATAACAGTATGACTGTACAATTAGGCTTCATACCAACACACCCTGTGAAGATTCACTGAAATCCTGTCAAGGGTTTTTGAGAGAATAATCAAAGGGCTACAACTACATTTAAAATCATTCAACTCATTCCCAAAATAGGGAGACATTACAAGACACTGCTACTAACTATATGATCGAAAAATAATATCTTCATAAAATTTTGTTTTATTGTCCAGCTCTATTCTATCTGAAGACTAAGTATGAAACACTTTTTCAACTTCAGATCATATTCTAAACAAACACTTGCATGAAAAGCAAAAAAAAAAAATAAAAAAAAATTCCATATTTATATTTTTTTCTCTGACCTAAATAAATATACAGATTGGTTAAAGATAACAATTTGCATAATACAACATGGATTTTCTGGTTTGATTAATGTACAAAATAGTTGTGTATAACACAGCAAGATAAATAAAATTCAATATACAAAACAATACACACTCCATTAACTGTTTGCATGCTAAGATACAAGTAGCTTATATTTACAGCTGTATTATCTCACTATACACCAACTACATTCAACAACCAGTGACACATTTTTCTAACTTGTATAATGTGACAAATGTTTTCTAGCCTCAGAGAATATCATTGCTTTCTTTACTTACCGGTTATTAATTTTCCCCTTAATGAAAATGGTTCTCATATTACAGGAACCCTGCACCTGTAGTCCAGCCTGTATACATACTCAATATTTAAAGAAATAAAAGTACCGGTATCTACCTTTCTAGTAATGTAGCTGATAGTTAAGTCCATAAATATGTAATTATATACGCTTTAAAAGATGTTTTTCATTTAGACTTTCTTTTGTGTTTCACATATTTTTCAATGTTTCTTTAATATTTTTGCTTTGCAGGTAAATGATACTTTCTTGCCAAAATGACTGAAGCTGATAGTGCTAATAGAATACAGGCAAAATCTGTTATTATTCTTCATTTTCTGTATCAGAAATACTTCAAACATTTCATGTTTTTTCAAATAAAAATCCCATTTATTTAAACAAGTGCAATTTATTAAACATTTAGGCCCCCAATAACAGCCTGGCAGGGGTAACTGTGAGTTCAATTTTCAGGTTCAAGTATGTAGTGAACTTTATTGGCTACAGACAATCATTCTTTGAACTTTGATGAGTTCTTAAGCTATTAATTGGAAACAACTTTTAGTCCAAAGGTCTCCTTTAAAATTTGATGGCAATAGGCCAAAGGTAAACCATTTACATTTTTGACATCACTGTGACTTTCACTTAATGACAAACAAAACAATATTGGGTCAATCATTCATAGACATTTGGCTACTCTAGGTTCCAAGCATTGACAACCGTCTAACAGACTGACATGAGCAAAACAATATACGTTTTCTTCTTCCTTGGGGAGAGGGCATAATAAGTATTTAAACATACTAAATCTCTTGTTCTCCAGCAGAACATTTCCAAATATTTCTAGCACTATCTCTATAGTTACTGTTACTACATCAAGCACACATCGAAAACTATCTATTAGCACTAAGAAAATAATCTGCCAGAATTACACAATAAACAATGGATTTTATTTACATTTAGCTATGGCCGGATTTCCATGGCCTGGAATGTTGCAGAAATATTGACAGAAAAACACAAACAAGAGGAAAATGACAATGGTAATAAGAATACAACGACTATATATAGCCTTGGAGCAAACAACATCTCAGGGAGTCTATAATTTCACACTTGCCACATATAAAGATACGTTTTCAATGAATCAGAAACTGAAAATTCCTGAGAGAATAGGTTCTCAGACATAAACATGTATGCATGAATATCATATTTCTTGCTTTATAACTTCAGGGGATTTCACATTTAATCTGAAAACTGTTTTGCATTAGAAACACTAACTTTCTTTAAATTTCTCACCATCACATGTGGTGTTGGCTTCATGTTACACTGAGCATTTGGAATTCTTTTGTTATGTAACTTAAATCAAACAGATCAAATTAAAATGTTTCAACTAAAATGGGGATGGAAGTAATTCAGCAGCATGTCAAACACACAATATAACTAATGATGAATATGAGTAAAAGGCCTCAAGAACTTTGAAATTCCTCTGGGTTTTAATAGCTTTTTTTTCTCTCTTTTTTTAAAAGAAAAATCTAAAATATCTGAATTTACCAAAAATAAACATAGCTTCTACATGGAACTTTGTTACAGGTGTATCATATAGCGCAAGTCTAACAAAGTTGTAAAAAGTTTATCACTGTAGAATATCAGATAGTGTAATATGGCAGTTCAATGAAAAATGGATGGATTTACTAAACATCTTAAAGCTTCAAAAACAATTAGTGTGATAGAACATATATAAAAATAATAGTGAAATTTACAACACACATTCTCAAAACATTTAACACTTGTCAACTTTAAATACAACAATACAAGCCAGGTAGTCTTCAAATTGATTAAATAATAATATACACATCACACATTCCAATATAAGGTTACAATATACGTAAATAAGATGGAAGAACTAATGATTTAATACAAACATGCTATCCCTTTCATACATAGTACATATGTTTCGCTTGTGATTCCTAACAAGGTAGTATATATGTCTACATACTGATACAAAGGCTCTACTTATCTTCTCTGTGCTTCTATTTAATATACACGTATGAAAAAAACATCACACCTTTTGATGTAAGGCAAATATCAGGGGGTTATTCTTCATCCCCGTAGTGGGAGTATGTCACAAAATCTAATAAAAAAAGAAGTCAACCAGGTTTTTTTTAAGACATTCACTGTTGTATTCATGTGTCAATCTGCATAAAATATTTCTGTGAGATCATTAATTTTAACCATGCAACAATAGAACGATTTATGACATTAATTTCCAGTGCGGTAAAAGTCTTGAATTATGCATAATACGCTGTTCATATTTCCATAACAATCAATATTGTGTCCACATGTGTCCGTATAAACATTTTCCCTAGAAATTCTTTTTTCACTCTCATTAGTGACTGCATCTCTAATGTCAGACTTGGAAACATTCTGAAGAATTACAAAATAGAAAACAAAACTTGCAGCTTGAATTGAGAGATGAAAAATGATATTTCTGTGAAAACTGAATATTAATTTTCTTCATGGTAACAACATCGATGATATGCCACTGTCCTGTTATACAAACATCATAGCACATGTAACAAGAGGACCATGATGGTCCTGAATCGCTCACCTCTTCCCACATGATCCAGTTTTGAGTATGACGTCGTTTTTTCTATTATTTGACATAGTAACCTAGTTTTTGAGCTCATGTGACCCAGTTTTGAACTTGACCTAGATATTATAAAGATAAAAATTCTGACCAATTTTCATGAAGATCCATTGAAAAATATGGTCTCTAGAGAGGTCACAAGGTTTTTCTATTATTTGACCTATTGACCTAGTTTTTTAAGGCACGTGACCCAGTTTCAAACTTGACCTAGATATCATCAAGGTGAACATTCTGACCAATTTTCATGAAGATCCATTCAAGGGTATGGCCTCTAGAGAGGTCACAAGGTTTTTCTATTTCAAGACCTACTGACCTACTTTTTGATCGCAGTTGACCCAGTTTCAAACTTGACCTAGATATCATCAAGATAAACATTCAGACCAACTTTCATACAGATCCCATGAAAAATATGGCCTTTAGAGAGGTCACAATGTTTTTTCATTATTTGACCTACTGACCTACTTTTTGAAGGCACGTGACCCACTTTCGAACTTGACTTAGATATCATCAAGGTGAACATTCTGACCAATTTTTATGAATATTCATTCACAAGTATGGCCTCTAGAGAGGTCACAAGGTTTTTCTATTTTTAGACCTACTGACCTAGTTTTTGACCGCACATGACCCTGTTTCGAATTTGACCTAGATATCATCAAGATGAACATTCAGACCAACTTTCATGAAGATCCATTGAAAAATATGGCCTTTAGAGAGGTCACAAGGTTTTTCTATTATTTGACCTACTGACCTAGTTTTTGACGGCACGTGACCCACTTTCAAATCTGACCTAGATATCATCAAGTTGAACATTCAGACCAACTTTCATACAGATCCCATGGAAAATATGGCCTCTAGTTAGGTCATAAGGTTTCTCTATTATTTGACCTACTGACCTAGTTTTTGATGGCACGTGACCCACTTTCGAACTTGACTTAGATATCATCAAGGTGAACATTCTGACAAATTTTCATGAAGATTTCATGAAATATATGGCCTCTAGAGAGGTCACAAGGTTTTTCTATTTTAGACCTACTGACCTAGTTTTTGACCGCACGTGACCCAGTTTCGAACTTAACCTAGATATCATCAAGATGACCATTCAGACCAACTTTCACACAGATCCCATGAAAAATATGGCCTTTAGAGAGGTCACAAGGTTTTTCTATTATTTGACTACTGACCTAGTTTTTGATGGCACGTGACCCAGTTTCGAACTTGACCTAGATATCATCAAGGTGAACGTTCTGACCAATTTTCATGAAGATCTTGTGAAATATATGGCCTCTAGAAAGGTCACAAGGTTTTTCTATTTTTAGACCTACTGACCTAGTTTTTGACGGCACGTGACCCAGTTTCGAACTTGACCTAGAAATCATCAAGATGAACATTCAGACCAACTTTCATACAGATCCCATGAAAAATATGGCCTTTAAAGAGGTCACAAGGTTTTTCTATTATTTGACCTACTGACCTAGTTTTTGAAGGCACGTGACCCAGTTCGAACTTGACCTAGATATCATCAAGGTGAACGTTCTGACCAACTTTCATGAAGATCTTGTGAAATATATGGCCTCTAGAGAGGTCACAAGGTTTTTCTATTTTTAGATCTACTGACCTAGTTTTTGACTGCACGTGACCCAGTTTCGAACTTGACCTAGATATCATCAAGATGAACATTCTGACCAATTTTCATGAAGATCCATTGAAAATTATGGCCTCTAGAGAGGTCACAAGGTTTTTCTATTTTTAGACCTACTGACCTAGTTTTTGGAGGCACGTGACCCAGTTTCGAACTTGACCTAGATATCATCAAGATGAACATTCTGACCAATTTTCATAAAGATCCCATGAAAAATGTGACCTCTAGAGTGGTCACAAGCAAAAGTTTACGGACGGACGGACGCACGCACGGACGGACGGACGACGGACGACGGACACCGCGCGATCACAAAAGCTCACCTTGTCACTTTGTGACAGGTGAGCTAAAAATACATATAAGATTATGACAATCCTTAAGAGAACATGTTTACATGCCTGCATATACTATTTCATGTTGTTCTCTACCTTCCTTCTACAATAAACCCCACTCACTCACAAAGCAACAATGTCATAACACTACATATAGCTATCAAGAATAACATCGAAACAATGCTTAACCCCATTTATATCTTGTACACTCACAAACTGGAGAAAAAACTAGGTAAACTTATGAGAATGACTGAATGGTTTTACTTTCAGTCATGAAATTTTAATGTTTGCACACATGCGTGGTGTGATTTATTGTTATGATATAAGCGGTACTGCAATAAACGGCATAATTACAATTTACAGCGATCATGATTTTCCAAACACGTGTTACCCTGTCAGGAGTCATTTTTTACTGCTGTACATCAATTCACACAATTCATGTTTGTATAATCTGGGTAACTGATTGAAAAGATGATAGGTAGACACTTTGGTGTCATTTAAACGGTTGCGTTAAAATTGACGTTTTCCTAGTCTGTTTTTCTTTTATTTTTGCTAATACAGTGACATCATACATGTTTCTAGATTATGTTACAATATATTTACTAAAACTGGTTTTATTTAGGTAAGAACAATGAAAACATAAACACTGCACTGTAGCATTAAACTTTTGTAAAAGGAAGAAAAAATAACTGATGTTTTACTCCAACACAAACTGATAACCATGTTTTCCCTAGCAATTTTCTAACACAAAACAAAAACAAAAAACAAATTTGAAGTCTCTAACAGTCTTTATCTCTCGTAAAACTGACCAGCTATCTTCAGCTGATCAGACAACAATGTGTAACTATATCCTCCTCCTAACTTCTCTAAATCCTTTGGGGGTCTTGAACCTGCTGTCCTGGCAGATTGGGTGGCTTGGTTTCCTGGACCTTGTGCCATGGTGTCTCCTTATACAGGAACCACATGTTGCCTGCCCAGACTAACATGTTCAGGAACCCAAAGATCTGAAACAATTAAACATGATTATGTTCAGCTAAGCAAAATAAAAGAAGGAATAAAAAAAATAAAAATAATTTCACACATGGTTTTAAACATACTACATGTACCATAAATATATAAGATATGACACCTGCTCTGTGAAATCATCTCATGACGTCATCAGTTTGTAACTATTCAGTCAAGCAGATTTTTAGACACTTGCTTACAAGCAAGAAATCAGAAGATTTCTATGTTAAAATGTGGTGTACTTTTAACAAAATGTAAGAAAAAATTATAAAACTTCTTCTGTGAGGTCATCGAATGATGCGAAAGACATGACTGTGTGAAGTCTGAAAGCTTTTTGACTATTGGTTTATGAGAAACTTGCTTATGCAGACAAAAGTTTACAACAAAAGCTGCACTAAATGGAATTACTTTTTAACAGTCCAGCTAGAAATGGCAGCATCTCCTAATTTACTAGCTAGACAGGACCAATTTCTGGACAAGTATAATAACAGTTTTATATTCATTTGTTTGATTCATATTACTCCGATGTCTGTTTTTCTTGTCTAGGAAATATTTTCCAAAAGTCATTTATTTCTCTTAAAACATCATAATAATATGTCATATAAACAATACCACTTATAATAGAATTTTCAAGTTTTCATGATAGACAAAAAATCTGTTTGTAGTAAGCTGTACCCCTACTCATCAGTGTTTAAGTCTTAAACATAGACTTTGACTTTAAAATTCTAAATTATCTTTTTCCTCTGTCATTTTAAATTAGCATTCCTCTGTCATTTTAAAATAGCATAGGTAGCGATGAAGCTTGACATGAACAGGAACAGCTTAATTGTTCCCCAAACAATTCAAGCTTTTTCCAAGCACTTTTTAATGTTCAATCACTTTTTTCATGCATTGCCAGTACTATATTTCATCCAATTTCGACAGTAGTCGACCAGAGTACATCCCCCTAAATACTCTTTGTAGGCAGTTCCGTACCCAAAGAGAATCATTCTTCACTGAAAAATGCAATAATTTTACTTGGAAAGAGGACTGAGTGACATTTTTGCTCGCTTTCTTTTCCCTCTTTTTTTTGACAGTTCTTCATACTCCTTTGATAGATGAAAAAACAAGCACTTCTTTGACCAAAATCAAGCAATTTTCAAGGTTACGAACACAAATATGTACTTTTCAAGCAATCAGACAATTCTTCCAGCACTTTCAAGGTACCTTGGCTCTTCAAAATTTCAATATAACAACTCTATAAACAAAGTCAAGGTAAACTGAATATTTGCAGTTATTAAGTCTAAGTTTCAGGCTTAAACGTTCATGAATACGGGCCGTGGCTTCTACTGCTTTCATTGGTACTTTAATCTCTGGTCCATCATTCAATTTGGGCAGTACCATTTATTATTCGGAGGAATGTTCACTGACTGAATAGTGAACAGTGCAGGCCACGAAATATATATATATAAGTTATCTTATTCCATCTAACAGTCACATACTTAAAATACTTGTCCTATGTACAGGTTTATCGACACAAAAATGAAAAATTCATGACCCCATTCCAGCCACTAGAAAACACAAAATTTACCTCACTATGCAGTACTGGTAATTTTGGCAGATGTAGTATAAGCTGAAGTTCATTTTGGTGTTTTAATCATGTCAACTAATTTCTAAGAAAATACTGAAAGAAAGACACTGAGATTCTGCCCAGCAACTCATTTCCAGTCAGCACATAGTTTCTGTTTGTTTTTATTTCAATAAGGCCAATTAATAGCTGTTCTGCATTTAGGTATATCACACTACCGCAGATATTCTTTTTTATTTTAGAAAAATAGGATTATCAGTTTATCCAAAAGGTAAAAACTGAAAATATGTATCACAGTAGATATTTTTGTAAATAATAACCAATGCTTAATTCTACTTACAATAGAAACATTAAGGCTTGCAAAGTTTGGTGAGCCTGTTTGTTGACAAGAGTTTTCCTTTACTTTGCAGTCTGTAATAAGACCAAAATATCCACATTCTTCTAGATCTGTGTAGTACTTGAGGTCAGTAACGCCCTGAGCCCAGGCAGAGGATCCGATCAACCACAACGCAACTATCACTCCAGAAATGATAAAGTCCTGAAAATACAGTCAATTTCAACATACAATGTAACTCAGTATCTACAAGCCAGTAAAACTTTCTTTTTTTATAGTCGTCCGCGGTATTCTCGCGTCATTGGTAATTTCACGTTATTTCCGTTTTGCACGGAAGCACCATCTTGACGTTGTTTACAAACAACCTTCTTTCATTTTTAGTTCAAATCTTAATCATTTCATCCAGAATGCATAGAATTCTGGTGAGTTAGCTTTCAAAATAAATTTCTATCCAATTAAACCAAATCCTGTATTTTTCACTTGTTAACATCGTTTTCCCCAATGTTTTGTTTATGTCATCTGTTATAAATAGTCCTGATTCGGACAAACGACGATCCTGCAATGCCCCGATTCCCTTTAATTCCCGCCTTGGCACCATAATTTCCGAAATGGACTGGATTTAGTGGTCGCATACAAAGGTTCAATGGTCAGGATTCTGAGAAGGGACAGCTCTTTCAGGTGTACACGCTGTCAAAATGAGTAAATTGTTAAGTACTGGGTGTGGAACATTTCGCATAATTTTACCAATATCGTTATAATTAAACTGTTATTTTTACAAACAGACACAGAAGTCCTTAGTGTATCGGAAATAAACAAATATTGTGGTATGTAACCTAACAATAATTCTACAACTACAACAACAACATCTTTAACGCGAAAATACCAAGGACATACAAAATCAAAATGGTAGGAAGTGTATATGTTGACACGTGATTGTCGGGAGTATTTTAATTATATTTTGTGTCAAAACTTGTACGTTTTGATAGATAATGAATTATTTTAAATTATTTATTAAACAAAATAACTGTTATATTTTTATTTGCTTGCTTACAGTTTTTAAAGTCACTAGTACCGCGAGAATATAGGGGAACAGGCTACCAAGTCATTTCCATCAAATCTCACTTCATAAATATGAAAAAAAACAATGCAGAATAATGTTTCAGTGTATAATTTCAGTATGCCTTTGACCTGCTGATCCAAAAATATTAGGGTTAATCTTCTCACAAGGGAAATCCTTCTGTGAAATTTGACAATCTGTACACCTAAGACTTTGGTGTTTATTGACTGGAAACCAGACAATCTACACAGACTGAATGTCCAGCTGTCATGAGGACATTTAAATGATATATTAAGGAGCCTGAGAAATGTTTACTTAAGAATGTGATGAATTCGAAATGACAGAACATGAAACTGTACAAAACACGACAAGAATGACAATGAAGAAAGTGACAAAATCGACAGGATAGAACGTGACATTGTACAAAACAAGGCAGTAATGACACTCTAGAAAGAGACAAAATCAACAGGATAGAACTTGACATTGTACAAAACAAGACTGTAATGACAATCAAGAAAGTGACAAAATCAACAGGATAGAACTTGACATTGTACAAAACAAGACAGTAATGACAATCAAGAAAGTGACAAAATCAACAGGATAGAACATGATATTGTATAAACAAGATTGGAATAACAATCAAGAAAGAGACAAAATCAACAGGACAGAACTTGATGTCGTACAAAACAAGACAATAATGACAATAAAGAAAGAGACAAAATCAACAGGATAGAACTTTGACATTTTACAAACAAGACAGTAACGAAAATCAAGAAAGTGACAAAATCAACAGGATAGAACATGACATTGTACAAAACAAGACAATAATGACAATAAACTAGAATGTGTCTGTAGGACACAGGGTGTGCCCCCCACTGGTACATTTGTCATAAATGAGGGCCAATAATTCAAATGTTTGCAGTCTTAATGGGGTATAGCCTCAACAATCATTTTATGAAAAGGATTCATTATTCTAGGCCCTTTACTTTTTGAGCTATGAGCATCACAAACAAAAAGTCCACTATTTTGGTTATTTCATGGGCCATAACTCTGTAATAAGAGCTAAGATTCTCAAGAGGAATGCCAAGTGTGCAAGTTCACATCACGATAAAGACTCCAGCAAGGTTTCCTGAATTTACATCTGATACTTTTTAAGCTAGGCACATAATTAGGTGAAAAAGTGCATTTTTTTTTACTATTTCAGAAGCCATCACTTTAACAAGAGATCACAGAGTGATCTTGGCGCCCACCAATGTGCCATTTTTGAGTGTTCCAAATTTCAAGACTTCTTGACTAGCTCAAGGTCAAATTTCATTTCCGTACACAACACTGTGCATGTGGTCCAAGTTCGAAAGCTGTAGCTTGAGAAATGTGAAAGTAGGTCACTAGATCAATTTCAAGGACAAAACTCTTTGTACACAAAACTATGCATGTGCATCAAGTCTGAAGGCTGTAGTTTGAGAAATTTGAAAGTAGGTCACTAGGTCAATCTTAACGTCAAAGTTTATTTCAGTACACAAAACTATGCAGGTGGTCCAAATTTGAAGACTGTAGCTTGAGAAATTTATGTGAAAGTAGGTCACTAGGTCAAAATCAAGGTCAAATTACACTTCAGAACAAAAATCTATGCATGTGGTCCAAATTTAAAGCCTGTACCTTCAAAAATGTGAAAGTAGGTCACTAGGTCAATGTCAAGGTCAAAGTTTGTTTCGGTACACAATCCTATTCATGTGGTCTAAATTTGAAGCCTGTAGCTACAGAAATGTGAAAGTAGGTCACTAGGTCAATCTTAAGGTCAAAGTTCATTTCGGTACACAAAACTATGCAAGTGGTCCAAATTTGAAGGTTGTCGCTCGAGAAGTGTGAAAGTAGGTCACTAGGTCAAAATCAAGGTCAAATTTTATTTCGGAACACAGAACTATGCATGTGGTCCAAATTTGAAGCCTGCACCTTCAAAAATATGAAAGAAGGTCACTAGGTCAATGTAAAGGTCAAAGTTTGTTTCGGTACACTAAACTATGCATGTGGTCCAAATCTGAAGGCTGTAGCTTGAGAAATGTGGAAGTAGGTCACTAGGTCAAAATCAAGGGCAAATTTCATTTCGGAACACGAAACTATGCATGTGGTCCAAATTTGAAGACTGTACCTTCAAAAATGTGAAAGTAGGTCACTAGGTCAATGTCAAGATCAAAGTTTTTTTCAGTGCACAAAACTATGCATGTGGTCCAAATCTGAAGGCTGTAGCTACAGAAATGTGCAAGTAGGTCAAAATCAAGGTCAACTCATCTCAAGGTTCATCTTGCCACTCAAAACCATACATGTGGTCCAAATTTGAATGTTGTAGGTTACTGACAAGAAGATTTTAAAAGCCTTTCCCTATATAAGTCTATATGAACCATGTGACCCCTTGGGGGATAATTTGAACAAACTTGGTAGAGAACAACTAGATGATGCTACATTACAAATGCCAAAGCCCTAGGCTTTGTGGTTTGGACAAGAAGATTTTCAAAGTTTTTCCCTATATAAGTCTATGTAAACCATGTGACCCCTGGGGTGGGGCCAAATTTGACCCTAGGGGGATAATTTGAACAATCTTAGAGGTTTTTCAAAGGTTTTCCCTATATAAGTCTATATAAACCATGTGACCTCCGGGGCGGGGCCATATTAGACCCCAGGGAAATAATTTGAATAATCTTGGTAGCGAACCACTAGATGATGCTTCATACCAAATATCAAAGCCCTAGGCTCTGTGGTTTTGGACAAGAAGATTTTCAAAGTTTTTCCCTATATAAATCTATGTAAATTATAGAAATAAACAAAGGGCCATAACTCACTAAAAAATTGTTGAACCACACTGATTTTCAGGGGGACACAACTAGGGTAACAATACATCATTCTGACAAAGTTTGGTCAAAATCCCCCTCGTAGTTTCTGAGGAGATGCGATAACGAGAAATTGTTAACAGACGGACGGACAGACAGACGGACGGAAGGACGACGGACCACGGACGCAGAGTGATTTGAATAGCCCACCATCTGATGATGGTGGGCTAAGAATAGGGGGTGGAGCCAGCCAAAAAGGTGTGCAAGTTTATATCATGATAAAGACTATGCAAGTTTTCAACCATTTATATTAAATACTTTTTGAGCTAAGTGCATCACAAGGTGAAAATATGTATTTTTGACTATTTCAGGAGCCATAACTCTAAAAATAGGGGGCGGACCCAAATGAAAAATAAGAGGTGCGCAAGTTCATATCATGATTAAGACTCAAGTAAGTTTATCATGAATCTATATCAAATACTTTTTGAGCTAGGCATGTCACAACGTGAAAATGTGCATTTTTGACTATTTCAGGGGCCATAACTCTGAAAATCGGGGGCCGACCCAATGAAAAATTTCATATCATGATTAAGATTCATGCAAGGTTTCATGAATCTATATCAAACACTTTTTGAGCTAGGCGTGTCACAAGGTGAAAATGCACATTTTTTACTATTTCAGGGGCCATAACTCTAACAAGAGCTGTCCATAAGACAGCCAAGCTCGACTATTCGAAATATTGTCACAGAAGCTGGAAATTATTACCCAAAATGTTAAATATCAAAAGAGTTTTAAGTTCAAAAGGGGACATATCAGAGTTATGGGACTTGATGCTATCAACTAGTTTTATAACCCCGAAGAAACATGTTAAGTTTCAATTCAATATCTGCATTAGTTTTGGGGATAGTAACTTGCATGTAAAACTTTAACCAGAATTTTCTAAGTCCAAAAGGGGGCATAATTTGCTCAAAATACATGTTAAGAGTTATGGAACTTGACCCAGTGAGGTAGGTAATTGATCTAGAAAAAGAATAAATAAGTTCCAAATCTATATGCCTTTTAGTAATAGCTGTATGTACTTGCACGCAAAACTTTAACCAGAATTTTCTAAGTCCAAAAGGGGGCATAATTTGGCCAAAATACATGCCAGAGTTATGGGACTTGACCCAGTGAGGTAGGTAATTGATCTAGAAAAAGAAAAAATAAGTTTCAAATCTATATGCCTTTTAATAATAGCTGTATGTACTTGCACGCAAAACTTTAACCAGAATTTTCTAAGTCCAAAAGGGGGCATAATTTGGCCAAAATACATGCCAGAGTTATGGGACTTGACCCAGTGAGGTAGGTAATTGATCTAGAAAAAGAAAAAATAAGTTTCAAATCTATATGCCTTTTAGTAATAGCTGTATGTACTTGCACACAAAACTTTAACCAGAATTTTCTAAGTCCAAAAGGGGGCATAATTTGGCCAAAATGAAGGTCAGAGTTATGGGACTTGGTGCTATCAACTAGTTTTATAACCCCGAAGACACATGTGAAGTTTCAATTCAATATCTGCATTAGTTTTGGAGATAGTAACTTGCATGTAAAACTTTAACCAGAATTTTCTAAGTCCAAAAGGGGGCATAATTTGCTCAAAATACATGTTAGAGTTTGGAACTTGACCAGTGAGGTTGGTAATTGACCTAGAAAAAGAATAAATAAGTTTCAAAGCTATATGCCTTTAAATGATAGCTGTATGTACTTGCATGCAAAAACTTAACCAAGGTGTGACGCCGACGCCGACGCCGACGCCAGGGTGAGTAGAATAGCTAGACTATTCTTCGAATAGTCGAGCTAAAAATAGGGGGCAAAGCCAGATGAAAAATAGGAGGTGCGCAAGTTCATATCATAATCAAGACTCATGCAAGGTTTCATGTATCTAAATCAAATACTTTTTGAGCTAGGCATGTCACAAGGTGAAAATGTGCATTTTTGACTATTTCAGGGGCCATAACTCTAAAAATAGAGGGCGGAGCCAGATGAAAAATAGGAGGTGTGCAAGTTCATATCATGATTAAGACTCATGCAAGGTTTCATCAATTTATATCAAATACTTTTTCAGCTAGGCACGTCACGAACTTCGGATGGACGGAAGGATCTACATATGGATATTTATGTGGCTACTCTTTTGTTCTCTCTATTGTTCTTTTAGCCACGTCAGAGAAAAATAGCCACATAAAAGCCTTACGGAATGAATGACATCAAAGAAAAAGTACAGTTACCTATTGTTCCTATAGCCACCTAAGTATGCAAATGTGAGCTCCGACAGACGGATGCACTGACGGACGGACAAGACCAAATCTATATGCCCCCCACTCATGGGGGAGGGGGGTGGGGGGGGGGGGGAAGGGGGGCACAAAAACAAGAGGGCCAAGACGGCCCTGTATCGCTCACCTGAGTACCATTGCTCAAAATGATATGATCGTTTCAAACCAATCTCATTCGAAGCTGCTAAGGTGTATTCATTTAGATAAAAAATAAAGGGAGGTAATTTGTCATAAATTCAGTCAATATGTATCTTTACTGATTGTCAACGTCCATCTGTTGACATAAATGAAATTTCAGATCAGTATCTTCATTAGTTACGGAGATATACCCATTTTAATTTGAAATAAAGGGAAGTATTTGATATAAAATCAGTCCATAGTTATCTACCCGGATTGTCTCAGTCCAACTAATGACAATAATGAAATTTTAAATAAATCCTATAAGTACTTACTGATATAAATCCATTTTAATTACAATCAGGGGAGGTAATCAGATATAAAATAACTCTGGAACCTACGGTTGGATCTGACAGGTTTGTCATGGAATCCAAGATTTATTGTTGTTGAAGATATTTTGGAAGTTTGTATCAAATCAAACCACAAATGAAGTCTTTATATGGCTGCAAAAGCCAAAATAGCAAATTTTGGACATTTAAGGGGTCATAACTCTTGAACCCATGAGGGAATCTGGCCAGTTCAAGAAATGAACCAAGATCTTGTGGTGATACAAGTTGTGTGCAAGTTTGGTTAAAATCAAATCATAAATGAAGCTGCTATTGAGCAGACAAGGTCAAAATAGCTAATTTTTGGCCCTTTCAGGAGCCATAACTCTGGAACCCATTATAGGATCTGGCCAGTTCAAGAAAAGAATCGAGATATTATGGTGACACAAGTTTTGTGCAAGTTTGATTAGATTCAAATCATAAATGAAGCTGCTATTGTGCAGACAAGTTCAAAATAGCTAATTCTGGCCCTTTCAGGGGCCATAACTCTGGAACCCATAACGAAATCTTGCCAGTTAAAGAAAGGAACCAAGATCTTATGGTGATAGAAGTTGTGTACAAGTCTGGTAAAAATCAAATCATAAATAAAGCTGCTATTGTGCAGACAAGGTCAAAATAGCTAATTTTGGCCCTTTCAGAGGCCATAACTCTGGAATCCATAATGGGATCTGGCCAGTTCAAGAAAGGAACCAAGATCTTATGTTGATACAAGTTGTGTGCAAGTTTGATTAAAATTAGGGGTGACTATTGAGGCCAATTTTGACTATTGCAATACTATTGATATTGCTTAAAAACTATTGCAATACTATTCTATTGCAGGTTACTATTGCGATACTATTGCAATAGTTATCGGCCATCATAATTTATACAGTAAAGCTACCAAATGGCATTGTTACACAGTGTAAGAGACGGCACTGTTTATAATTGCTGTTAACACACATTGAGATGTTTGTATAAATGAAATGGACAGAAATAATTCTAACATTAAATTTTTCTTGCCTTCCTTGGCTTTGGAACAATAAGTAAAACAATAAACCTATGCAAGGTATACTCAAACGAATTGGCCATTTTGTTGCGAATGTCAACATGTTTAATAACCCAAAGCATCGAAAAAAAAACGAAAATTAACGGATCGGATTAAGGTGTACCAGCACTAAAAGAAGGGCCCTACCGAACAGTTTGCTGTATAATACAAGTAGCCTTCTTTCTCAATGTCCATAGTACATTTTCTCATCTAAGATTAACAGGTTATTTAAATATATTTAATCACAGTTTCTTAGAAACTACATTTATTAATTATCTCCCAGACTTCTCAGTCCTTTATGGTAGTTAAATTCCGTGAGGGTAATTATTGTAATGGAGACGTAAACATTTTCCGAGGCGCAAATGAAAGCTGGCTCTGTTTCTTTGTTTATAAATTATAAATTATTTCTGTATTTACTAAAATTTCAAAACTATCGAAACTATCGATTGTTGAAGGAACTATCGGCGATTGTTATTGGATTGTGACTTTTCTATCGATGCATGCTATCGGGACACTTAGTATCGCAATGCATCGATAGTTCGATGTATCGTTACACCCCTAATTAAAATAATATCATAAATGAAACCACTATCGTGCTGACAAGAAATTGACAGACGGATGCACGCACAGACAACGGACGACAGACAAAGGGCGATCACAAAAGCTCACCTTGTCACTACCGTGAGCTAAAAATGAAACAAGAGGACCATGATGGTCCTGAATCGCTCACCTCTTCCCACATGACCCAGTTTTGAGTATGACGTCGTTTTTTCTATTATTTGACATAGTGACCTAGTTTTTGAGCTCATGCGACCCAGTTTTGAACTTGATAAATTCTGGCCAATTTTCATGAAGATCCATTGAAAAATATGGTCTCTAGAGAGGTCACAATGTTTTTCTATTATTAGACCTATTGACCTAGTTTTCGAAGGTACGTGACCCTGTTTTATACTTTAACTAGATATCATCAAGGTGAACATTCTCACTAATTTTCATGAAGATCTCATCAAAAATATGGCCTCTAGAGAGGTCACAAGGTTTTTCTATTTTTATATCTACTGGCCTAGTTTTTGAACGCACATGACCCAGTTTCGAAACTGACCTAGATATCATCAAGGTGAACATTCAGATCAATTTTCATAAAGATTCACTGAAAAATATGGCCTCTAGAGAGGTCAAAAGATTTTAATAATTTTAGACCTACTGACCTAGTTTTTGACCGCAGTTGACCCAGTTTCAAACTTGCCCTAGATATCATCAAGATGAACATTCAGACCAACTTTCATACAGATCCCATGAAAAGTATGGCCTCTAGAGAGGTCACAAGGTTTTTTTATTATTTGACCTACTGACCTAGTTTTTTAAGGCACGTGACCCAGTTTCAAACTTGACCTAGATATCATCAAGGTGAACATTCTGACCAATTTTCATGAAGATCCATTCAAGGGTATGGCCTCTAGAGAGGTCACAAGGTTTCTCTATTTCAAGACCTACTGACCTAGTTTTTGATCGCAGTTGACCCAGTTTCAAGCTTGACCTATATATCATCAAGATAAACATTCAGACCAACTTTCATACAGATCCTATGAAAAATATGGCCTCTAGAGAGGTCACAACGTTTTTTCATTATTTGACCTACTGACCTAGTTTTTGAAGGCCATGACCCACTTTTGAACTTGACCTAGATATCATCAAGATGAACATTCTGACCAATTTTTATGGAGATCCATTCACAAGTATGGCCTCTAGAGAGGTCACAAGGTTTTTCTATTTTTAGGCCTACTGACCTAGTTTTTGACCGCACATGACCCTGTTTCGAATTTGACCTAGATATCATCAAGATGAACATTCAGACCAACTTTCATACAGATCCCATGAAAAATATGGCCTTTAGAGAGGTCACAAGGTTTTTCTATTATTTGACCTACTGACCTAGTTTTAGATGGCACGTGACCCAGTTTCGAACTTGACCTAGATATCATCAATATGAATATTCAGACCAACTTTCATACAGATCCCATGAAAAATATGGCCTCTAGAGAGGTCACAATGTTTTTCTAATATTTGACCTACTGACCTAGTTTTTGAAGGCACGTGATCCACTTTCAAATTTGACCTAGATATCATCAAGGTGAACATTCTGACCAATTTTCATGAAGATCTCATGAAATATATGGCCTCTAGAGAGGTCACAAGGTTTTTCTATTTTTAGACCTACTGACCTAGTTTTTAAGGGCACGTGACTCAGTTTCGAACTTGACCTAGATATCATCAAGATGAACATTCAGACCAACTTTCATACAGATCCCATGAAAAATATGGCCTTTAGAGAGGTCACAAGGTTTTTCTATTATTTGACCTACTGACCTAGTTTTTGAAGGTATGTGACCCAGTTTCGAACTTGACCTAGATATCATCAAGTTGAACGTTCTGACCAATTTTCATGAAGATCTCGTGAAATATATGGCCTCTAGAGAGGTCACAAGGTTTTTCTATTTTTAGACCTACTGACCTAGTTTTTAAGGGCACGTGACCCAGTTTCGAACTTGACCTAGATATCATCAAGATGTACATTCTGACCAATTTTCATGAAAATCTTTTGAAATATATGGCCTCTAGAGAGGTCACAAGGTTTTTCTGTTTTTAGACCTACTGACATAGTTTTTGAAGGCACGTGACCCAGTTTCAAACTTGACCTAGATGTCATCAAGATGAACATTCTGACCAACTTTCATAAAGATCCCACAAAAAATGTGACCTCTAGACTGGTCACAAGCAAAAGTTTACGGACGCACGGACGCACGCACGCACGGACGCACGACGGACGCCGCGCGATCACAAAAGCTCACCTTGTCACCTTGTGACAGGTGAGCTAAAAATCAACAGGATAGAACATGATATTGTATAAAACAAGATAGGAATGACAATCAAGAATTCATGGTTGTTTCATTCTAATATCTCCATACCATGAACTTTCTTTATAATCTCATCTCATCTGCCAAGTATTACAATGAACTTAGAGGACTGAAAGCTAAAATGACTTAATAACCAGAACAGACACTGCTGAAATTAAGAACTGGCTTGTATAATGACATTTCTCCACGGTTTACTGTTGCAAACAGTTCTCATTATGACCAACAAGGTGATTATCTGTGTGCATCATCACAGTTTTTATGTCTGTTCCCTAGCTTAAGTATTCATTATCCAGAAATTTACAGCAGACATTCTGCTGTAATAATTCAGGTGAAAGTATTTACTGCTGCATGTATACACAAATCCATAAATGGAATCTGAGTCTGATTTATAGAAAGTTCTAAAGTTGCATCCATCCATATTTTGATGAATTTTAATTTCCTTTTTACTTCAGCTAACAACCATAATAGACTGAAAAGGACATTTTCACATAATGAGGAATAGGTCTATGTACCAAATAATTTGCAACCAGGACTGGGTACAGATGACTCTGTTTGAAAAATAGCAAATAATGCATGAAATTCTAATTATGTTACCATTTAAATTGCATTTGTCACCAAAAGCATAATGCATTTTCCTTTACATGAGGATGTAGCATTTATTTGGGTCAATAATTATGGCTTTGCATCAAGTTCAACAAGACTTTAAACTATACAGATTATGATTACTTTACAAAATGCAAGAGTTCTTCACAAAACAGTCAGTGACACAAATCCAAGATAGTAGGTTAACAAGGTTTTTTTTTCACATGATTTAACCTAGTTAACTAGCTTTTGACCTCTGGTAACCAGGTTTGAACATGACCTAAATTTCATAGAGACAAACCTTCTGTAAAAGTTTTAAGAAGATTAAGCACGAAATGTAGCCTCTAGAGTGTTGACAAGGTTTTTCTACAATTCAACCTAGTAACCTAGTTTTTGACCTCAGGTAACCCGGTTTTTAAACTTTCCTAGATTTCATTGAAACATAAATTTTGACAAAAATTCATAAAGACGAGGTACAAAATGTCACATACAGAGTGTTAACACGGTTTTCCTATTAATTGACCTAATGACCTAGTTTCTGACACAGGTGATCCGGTAACGAAATTGTACAATTTTTTTTTATTAAGGGTAATATTTTAACCAAGTTTCATTAAGATTGAGCTAAGAGCTAAAACTGTGACCTCCAGAGTGTTAATAATCAAACTGTTGACAACACATGACGGAGAAAGGATGATCACAATAAGTCACCTTGAGCACCTTGTGCTCAAGGTGAACTAAAAAGGGGAGCGCAATTCATAAAATATTCCTTCAAAAGTAACGGACCACGAGTTATGACAAGGACCAAATACTTAAAAGTTTGAAGCGAATCCAAAGAGTTATTGCAAAAGCTGCACCAAACACTCTAGACTTGGACATCAACACACAAGCTAGTAGGTTAGCTCTCTACACTTCTTATAGCCGAGTTAAAAATAACATATATTTCTTTGATATATATTTCAATTGATACAACAATACTTACACCAATAGTACAGGCATTATGTTTTCTATAGAATTCATCACAGAAGATGTATAGAACTAGTGCTGCAAGGCAGTAGAGAAACACTATCACACCAACAAACACGTAGAACTGGGAAGGTGATTGACTGCCCTGTAACAGGTTCAGTGATTGACTAGTGTTACTACATACAACACCAGAAAATCCTACGTCTTCAAGTCTGAAAATAGATAAGTACCATATTTGATATTCCTTGACAATCATACATTCAAGATGTTTCTACTTTGACAGAAAATTTACCCTAACCCTGCTAAATTTCTATTATGAACTTGTCCATCTTTCAATTTGGACAGTTTCATTAACTATTAAAATAGGTGAATACCAAAAAGATACACATACTGACTGAAAGGCGAACAGTGCAGATCATGATCAGACTGCATGGACGTGCAGGCTGATAACAATCTGCACTGGTCACAAAGGCAGAATCAATCGCGTCCAGCATGATACCGGTTAATACTCTAAATATGGCTACTTTGAGACAAATCTTCCAAAGATAAAGTCAATTGACCTCAAACTCTGTTTCATGTAAAACCAAGTAAATACTGACAAGAAATCCATGAAAATTAACTCACAGTAATGTCATACAGGTCTTTCATTGGGTGAAAATTTTGTGGACTTACAAATATTGACATTGATTTATCATTCAGACTCTTCTGCGGAAGTATAGGTTCATAGTATAGCATGATGTATAGATACATCAAAATTAACTTCTACCTGCCCTTAAAATTTAATGTAAGAAGGAACAAGCACAGTTTAAGTAATAAAAAAATCAACATTACATTCTCTTTCCTTTTGAACATTCAAATCTAAATTTTACATTTCTGTATCAACATATCATGGATAACACAAAAATGACCAATACATAATGAACTTAGTGGAGAGGATCTGTACTTGCAATAAAAATTGTCCAGTAATGAACCATTTCTTTTCAGATGAGCAGTATAAATAGACTGGCTTTGATGGAAAATGCATTCTGAAACAAACAATATTATTAACTGTTTTAACACGATTATCACCCAGAATAAAAAGAGCCTGCATAATTGCCAAAATGTCCTGTATCTAACAGGTTTCAGAAAAAAAGATGCCTTGTACTTTTCAAGTCATAGCATAATTTAGATTTTTACCATATTATATAAATGTTATCAAGCCAATAAAAGAATGTGTATATCTTCAATAATGCACTTTAACTATGTACTATGTTCACAAAACACGTCTTGTATTTTTCAGTTTATCATAGGATCCACTTTTAGTGAGGAACTGATTGGCTAACAAGCGTCAAGCCATACGTCTCATTCAATTTGGGCAGTACCACTTATCATTCGAAGGTGTGTTCACTGAAAATATACTGACTGAATAGCGCACACTGATCTTGGTCTGTGTTGGTCGCAAAGGCAAAATCGCCTGCTGCCAGCAGGCTAAAGGTTAAGGAAAAACGATTTTCATCTACGTCGTCTATCTTAAAGTCTGGTGAAAACAATATGGAATGTGGTCATGTATTATTAAGTGCCTAGCAAATGAGATCATAATAAGGTACCATAACAGAACAGGAAAGATTTTACAGCTGCAAACAAATAAATGAACTGTTTTTAATTGTTGAGATGCTCTAGTTTCTTCATGCCTCTGTTTTTATCAAATTCGTTGTATTTTTGGTCAAATCACTCATCCTGCTGGACAAGTACTATGTACAGCAAGTTCCACTTTGAGTCGATTTCTACTTATATTTACAAGAGGACGAGAGGATTTGTTGAGCCCTGTTAGGACATAATCACAGTCATTATATAACAGTTTTTCACCTCTTGATTCCTCAAAACATGAGATCAATATAATAGATTCAGACTAAGATAAAAAGGAGACAAAATTAATTAAAGATGTTAAAGAGACCCTAAGGTGCAGTTTGCTGTTATCTGTTGTTTTATTTCCACAGACACGTTCTCATTTGTGTTTTATAGACTTACAGGCATTAAAGTTATATAACAAAGGTTGGGCTTACTAAGTTCCACCATTTTGCTGACATACTTCTAAAGTTTCACCTACACAACCTCAATAGCCATCATCATATGTAACTAATCAATTCCAAATATGAGAGTTGAAAAACAAACAATTTTTCACTATCTCTTTTTCTGTAGTCAGCTTCCAAGAGTAAATTTCCTACCAAAATTAGGAGAAAACTAGAAGGTGTTTTTGTCACAAAGACGTATGTCTCCCCCTATGTATTCTATTTTCAGCTCTTGCGGCCATTTTGTGCAGCGAAGTGGAACATGCCTGCGATATGCACAACTGGGGTTCGTACTGATCACTCCTGCAAAGTTTTGTCGAAATCCAGCCAGCAGTTTGACCTGTGGAAGCTGGACAAGATTTTTCTTGGAAGCCATTATGTGCAGCGAAGCGGAACGTGTCAGTGATATGCACAACTAGGCTTGGTACTTATCACTCCTGTGAAGTTTTGTCAAAATCTGTCCAGCAGTTCGACCTGTGAAAGCTGGACAAGATTTTTCTTGGAAGCCATTATGTGTAGCGAAGTGGAACGTGTCAGCGATATGCACAACTAGGCTTGGTACTGATCACTTCTGTGAAGTTTTGTCGAACTCTGGCCAGCAGTTTGACCTGTGAAAGCTGGACAAGCTTAATACGGACAGACAGACGGTGAAGGCAAAAACGATATGTCTCCCCCACCTATGGGGGAGACATAACTACTAGTAATACTATATCTACAATCTATTTTATCCAGTAGACCACTGAATTAAGACTCCCTCTCACAGGACGTGTATATAATTTCTTATCTGAACTGTCTGACTGAATGACTCCCAGCATGAAAATTATGCAAAGCCATCATCAAGCTAAATGTCAGTGACAATTTGCTGATTCAATTATTTTTACGTCTTCAACCTTTTGACAATATGAGGCTTAATTATTTGTTTTTATCTTTTCATTTTTCATTGCTGTACAGTCATATCATTTCGCTCCAGCTTTTGAGACCGCCTCGGTAGCCTAGTGGTTGAGAGCCCGCTTCGAGTGCAGAAGGTTGTGGGTTCGATCCCTGGCCGCGTCACACCAAAGACGTGAAAAATGGTACTGAGTAGCTTGGTTTGATCAGCGTATATTCAGGATGCTCTCTCCAATTCACAGTACATATCCATATCGACGCACTCTGCGAAATCTACAAATTTGGCGGTTTCTTTGCGTCGGCACCGGCTATTTTTTGCTATAAACAGTGCCCAGGTAGGTATGGGAGGCGAAAAATCGAGCTGCCATCCATGATCATAGGAATGCTGCTCAAAAATAAGTAGAGCACGGAACATAAGATTGTCTTTTCTATGTTTTATAGTGACTTTACTTTTTAATTATCAGCGATTTTGCTCGCAACTCGATGAAATTTGTTGATGGTGTACTGACATGGAACACTAGCCCGACTTTTTCCACAGTCTTTAAACCAGTTTTTGCTTTGATATCATACATATCAAGCAAACTATTTGTATTCATTTATCAATATTCTTCCAAATAATAAAGATAAATAGGCCGAAATGCAAATGGATTTTTTTTAAAACCACATACTTTCGATTTTGTCGTGGCACGGCAGTCTCTCTGCATACCAGTATTTTTTTTTTTTCTTTTTTGCACAGGCAGGCTCTCTGCATTACGCACAGAGAGGCTCTAGGGCTAATGACTTTTTGGAAACATTATAGCTTAATTAATTTGTTGTGTTTATCTGACTTTTTATAACTGCCAACCTGTTTATAGCATAGCAAAGAATCGCCGGTGCCGACGCAAGAAACTGCCGATGAAGCATATTTCGCAAAGGGTCCGCCGATATGGATATGCACCGTGCAATTGTGTATTAAATTCTAATAACTATTTGAAATTCAATTCATTTTTTATGCAACTTTTGTGGACAAAACATTTTGATTAACGATTTACAGTTGATTTCGAGATCAAAATCTGTAATTATACATAATAAAATCACGAATAAGGACGGTCCGACCAAGTACATAAATACGTCTTTAAGCTTTAAAATGTTCTTAATAGTTCGTGTAAAACAGAAGTAATCTGTTCATAGTTGATTTTACGAATTCGAACAATGAGAGAAAAAATCTACTGACGATTATTAGATTAGATAATAATTTCAAACAAGAGGACCATGATGGTCCTGAATCGCTCACTTCTTCCCACATGACCCAGTTTTGAGTATGATGTCGTTTTTTCTATTATTTGACATAGTGACCTAGTTTTGAACTTGACCTAGGTATTATCAAGATAAAAATTCTGACAAATTTTCATGAAGATCCATTGAAAAATATGGTCTCTAGAGAGGTAACAAGGTTTTTCTATTATTTGACCTATTGACTTAGTTTTCGAAGGTACGTAACCCTGTTTTGAACTTTACCTAGATATCATCAAGGTGAACATTCTCACTAATTTTCATGAAGATCTCATGAAAAATATGGCCTCTAGAGAGGTCACAAGGTTTTTCTATTTTTATACCTACTGGCCTAGTTTTTGACCGCACGTGACCCGGTTTCGAAAATGACCTAGATATCATCAAGGTGAACATTCAGATCAATTTTCATGAAGATCCATTGAAAAATATGGCCTCCAGAGAGGTCGAAATATTTTCATAATTTTAGACCTACTGACCTAGTTTTTGACCGCACTTGACCCAATTTCAAACTTGACCTAGATATCATCAAGATGAACATTCAGACTAACTTTCATACAGATCCCATGAAAAGTATGGCCTCTAGAGAGGTCACAAGGTATTTTTTATTATTTGACCTACTGACTTAGTTTTTTAAGGCACATGACCCAGTTTCAAACTTAACCTAAATATCATCAAGGTGAACATTCTGACCAATTTTCATGAAGATCCATTCACAAGTATGGCCTCTAGAGAGGTCACAAGGTTTTTCTATTTTTAGACCTACTGACCTAGTTTTTGACCGCAGTTGACCCAGTTTCGAACTTGACCTAGATATCATCAAGATGAACATTCTGACCAATTCTCATACAGATCACATGAAAAATATGGCCTTCAGAGAGGTCACAAGGTTTTTCTATTATTTGACCTACTGACCTAGTTTTTGAAGGCACGTTACCCACTTTCGAACTTGACCTAGATATCATCAAGGTGAACATTCTGACCAACTTTCATACAGATCCCATGAAAAATATGGCCTCTAGAGAGGTCACAAGGTTTTCCTATTATTTGACCTACTGACCTAGTTTTTGAAGGCACGTGACCCAGTTTCGAACTTGACCTAGATATCATCAAGCTGAACATTCTGACCAATTTTCATGAAGATCTCATGAAATATATGGCCTCTAGAGAGGTCACAAGGCTTTTCTATTTTTAGACCTACTGACCTAGTTTTTGACCGCACGTGACCCAGTTTCGAATCTGACCTAGATATCATCAAGATGAACATTCTGACCAACTTTCATACAGATCCCATGAAAAATATGGCCTCTAGAGAGGTCACAAGGTTTTTCTATTATTTGACCTACTGACCTAGTTTTTGAAGGCATGTGACCCAGTTTCGAACTTGATCTAGATATCATCAAGGTAAACGTTCTGACCAATTTTCATGAAGATCTTGTGAAATATATGGCCTCTAGAGAGGTCACAAGGTTTTTCTATTTTTAAACCTACTGACCTAGTTTTTGATGGCACGTGACCCAGTTTCAAACTTGATCTAGATATCATCAAGGTGAACATTCTGACCAATTTTCATGAAGATCTTGTGAAATATATGGCCTCTAGAGAGGTCACAAGGTTTTTCTATTTTTAGACCTACTGACCTAGTTTTTGACGGCACGTGACCCAGTTTCGAACTTGACCTAGATATCATCAAGGTGAACATTCTGACCAACTTTCATAAAGATCCCATGAAAAATGTGACCTCTAGAGTGGTCACAAGCAAAAGTTTACGGACGGACGGACGCACGCACGCACGGACGGACGACAGACACCGCGCGATCACAAAAGCTCACCTTGTCACTTTGTGACAGGTGAGCTAAAAATCAAACTGTCAAATTAATTCCCCCTCCATCTTCCCCCGAACCAAATAAGTCATAAATTCAAACTGACGAGTAAGTACTGATTTTTCTACCTATTCTATTTCAAGTAAAACACAGTTTTTTATTTTATTTTTTATTATTACCTTTTATATAGTAGTAATTTTTATCAATAACATATCTTTTGAAAATGTTTTCTTAGACATGCGATGTATTTTATTTCAGCACTGTATTTTCTGAAATAATATTTTAGAAAAAAGATATTTTAACAGATTGCGAATCGGGATCTATAGGATGTTGCTGCATATTTATAGATTCCCCTACTGATAAACGGTACTGACCACCGCAAACTGATAACGTTTCTCAATACACATCCACAACAGTGTCGAGGCACGGCGATGAAAAAAATCAATAATCTATCGGCTTATCAGTGGCGTTGCAATGCCATAGTAGTTGCTATTTTCACGCAGAATCATGAACACCTTTTTTTTTGAGCGTATTGAAACTAGTTATTGGATTTCAGAATAGGTCACATGATCAAAACAAGTGTCGGTTTTAGAATCGATCACGTGATCAAATCAAGCGTCTTTGTTATTCTTACGCATAAGAAGAGCTAATATAATTTATATTTATAATGCAGTTAAGTTTTCGTCACATACTGTTGTTAATATAAAATGTGTAGATCTATTTAATCATGTCTGGATCAAAAATATAATTGCAAAATGCAATATGAAAGAGTATGTTTGGTAAATACTTTGGAACTTGTTTTCTGTGTTGTCAGGTTGGTCAGCTCGACAAGAATGTTGAAAGACGGTTTGTTAAATCTGGGGTCATTGCCCCCAAAAACCACTAAACGTAATAAATACTTACGCAAAAGGATAGCTTGATGAAAAACTATAAGTCTTGGGTGAAATAACTGTTCCATTATTGCCTTTGCATGTAGCTGTGAACTGCATTTTCAATGTTACGCTGGTTGTTGTGGCAAAGGCAAAGATCGACAAAATCTGAAATATAAAAAAAAGTCACAATGGTAAAATCTTTCAAAATCAAATATACAGTCTAGTTTCTCTTTATTTCTAAGTAATATTTATAGGTGTACCTCTAATCAAGTTGGCAAACTAATTCCAAATTAATTAAAATTCAGGCTATAAAATATACCAATTTATCTAACGAGCTCTCTAAATTATATATATGGCCTGGTGCACAGTAAAGTGCCCAACTGGGTTAGCATCTAAGTCAAAAAATAAAGTTTTTACTTTGCCTTGAAAAATACCTTTTTTCGAAACTTCAACATGTTGTGCACAAGGATCAGTACCCAAATAGATAACTTTTTGAGATTTGTTTTCAAAAAAGTGGATTTAAGTTGCCATGTCGGGTTGGGGACGGACATTACACCTTCATTTAAATTAGATTCCTACTGTAAATGTTTTATACAAAACCAGTTCTTTTATGTGTATTTTCTAATAGTTTGAGGTCACAGATCAAGAAAATATAAGCCTTAACTCTTTGCTTTTCCATTTTTTAAAAAAAATAGCTAATTTCTTTTGAAATTACGATTATTTTCTGTTAATCGTAAAATTCACTTTAATATAAAATTTGGAAAAATGGAACATTTACAGCAGGAAAACACCTTTAAAGCAATTAATTAATAAAAACAACAAAGTAGAAACATAAATACTCTTATTTATATTACATTTAAGCAGAAAATATCATAAATAAATAGTGCCGGAAATGGGGGACGGACATTACATAAAATGACTGGTTCAGCAGCGATTTTTTTCCTTCTTTAATAGGGTCCGTAAAACGGACCCTTTCCCAATTGAAAATAATGACCATTTTCCCCAATTTCAGACCAAATTATTCCCAAAAATGACCTACAAACATTTTTGAAACGGCTGCTGTCCCAACATCGTGAAATTCGCCGATTATAGAAAATAATTATGTTCTGAATTTTAATCGAGTGTTCGCTAATTTTGACCAAAGGGCAAATACTCGATTAAAATTCAGAACATGTTCTCTGTCATCACAAGCACGAATTTAATCAATCGCACCATGCATTGTTTTCAGTAACCGGTTTCCACGATCTTTTTCTGTAGTACCAGTGACAAACTGTGCGAACAATGAGTCACAACAGCAAATATAATGTTCAAAGGCTAACAAAATCCAAGCTTGCTGGCTGCAAAAGCCTTGTGGAGTTCAGATTCTCACGGGCATCTTCACAGCCTGTTCTGACTGAGGAAACGTCCGTTGTTCAATCGTCGACATCGGTGTCGTTTCCATGTCAGAGTCAGGAGAACTCTTGTGTAACTCTGGTTGAATTTGTGCCAGAGTGTGTGCCTTTAGAACAACCACCGTTATCTCAGACTCAGGCCACTGTATCATGTTGTGATGATCGGAACACTAGCTCTAGTGTAACTCAATTAGATCCAGGAAAGGGGTTATTGTAATTTTGTATGTTACACAAAATTCCCAATTAGGATGAAAACGACGCTATTTTTCCCAAATCGTCCGGACGCGGATGCTTTCCCAAAATGGCAAAAAAATTCGCTGTTCAGCTTTTGTAACTACTTTGGAACATAAATTACTCTGAAATTCAAATTTCTTAACTAAGGGAACATTTGTGTCATTTCAATAGGTAATATGTCTATAAATATAGTAAATGGTTTTACTAAATGATAAAGGGAATTCATTTCAGACATTCATTTAAATAGCAGTTAAAAAACGAGCGAGATTGAAGTATTTCTTTTTTACTAATTTGCAAAAAGTATTCTACTAGTATTAAGCAGTATTTGTCAAAATCAGCTTTACAATCAATTCTTCACTGCATATTATCATATATATGCAAGTACTGTTCTGTTTCAAAGAAAAAAACATACATGCAGTACAAGCATTCCCATAAAACTAATCCATATCTAACAACCTTCCAGTAGAATACAAGCATATTAAATGTAGATGACCATAACATTACTGTATCAGTTTAGCTTTCTATCAGTGCTGTGTTAATGGTACAAAATGAAATAATGATAACATAATAATGTTCTGTCTACGATTGAAAAAATATAACACTTCAACAATTTTTATTATTTTTTTTTTTTTTGTATACTTGTACCAGTCTTTTATTTTTCATGGTTTAATTTAATATATGCTTTTTTTTTTAAAGGGGGAAGTCCTTGGCAAAAAAGGCAAAATATATCCTTACTAGGGGTTTTAATTTTATACAATACAATGGATTATAACGCTTATATCAAAGGGTGTTGTTTTAGGTAAAGATTCCATAATGATCAATTAAGATCCAGTTTAGGGGTTTTATGGTCCCTTGTATATTGGCACCCTGTTGAGAAAGTGTGATTTTGTGATCTTCTATGGCCACCTGTGTTTTAGGCATGTTGTTGCCATCTCAATAGGTCACTCATTAATTATGTTGTTTTAATTAAGGAATGATTATGATGCATTTTATGACCCTTTATTGTGTAGATGAAAATATAAGAGAAAATATAAAAGATAAGAAATATACAGTAGGGCACTAGGGGAGGGGGATCAAGTGTTTATGGTAGCATTTCAAAAAGTTTTTGTAATTACTAAGGGACAAAAGAGGGGCATAGTTTTCTGGATATGATGTTAAAACCTATAAATGACAACACTATAAATTTCAAGAAGACAGAAGACTAAAACTCTACTTACTTTTTTCAACATGTAATTTTAGTACAAAAATGTAACGTCCGTCCCCCAACACTTTAAATGTGCTTATAGATAATGTTTGGCAAAGTTTTACTTTATATATATACTCATTAGTCTTTTTTCATGTTTTTGCATGAGTTCTTTATATGAAAGTAAAATTCATGTATGAAACTGATTCATTTTGCTGAAGATTTCAACAAATTTTGACATTTTTTTTACACACACTGTGTTTTTAAGAAACAAGAGGACCATGATGGTCCTGAATCGCTCACCTCTTCCCACATGACCCAGTTTTGAGTATGTCATCGTTTTTGACCAACTTTCATAAAGATCCCATGAAAAATGTGACCTCTAGAGTGGTCACAAGGTTTTTCTATTTTTAAACCTACTGACCTAGTTTTTGACCGCACGTGACCCAGTTTCGAACTTGACCTAGATATCATCAAGATGAACATTCTGACCAACTTTCATGAAGATCCCATGAAAAATGTGACCTCTAGAGTGGTCACAAGGTTATTCTATTTTTAGACCTACTGACCTAGTTTTTGAAGGCACGTAACCCAGTTTCGCATTTGACCTAGATATCATCAAGATGAACATTCTGACCATTTTTCATGAAGATCCCATGAAAAATGTGACCTCTAGAGTGGTCACAAGGTATTTATTTTTAGACCTACTGACCTAGTTTTTGACGGGCACGTAACCCAGTTTCGCAATTTGACCTAGATATCATCAAGATGAACATTCTGACCAATTTTCATGAAGATCCAATGAAAATGTGACCTCTAGAGTGGTCACAAGGTTTTCTATTTTTAGACCTACTGACCTAGTTTTTGACCGCACGTACCCAGTTTCGGACTTGACCTAGATATCATCAAGATGAACATTCCCGACCAACTTTCATGAAGATCCCATGAAAATGTGACCTCTAGAGTGGTCACAAGGTTTTTCTATTTTTAGACCTACTGACCTAGTTTTTGACCGCACGTGACCCAGTTTCGAACTTGACCTAGATATCATCAAGATGAACATTCTGACCAACTTTCATGAAGATCCCATGAAAAATGTGACCTCTAGAGTGGTCACAAGGTTTTTCTATTTTTAGACCTACTGACCTAGTTTTTGAACGCACGTGACCCAGTTTCGAACTTGACCTAGATATCATCAAGATGAACATTCTGACCAACTTTCATGAAGATCCCATGAAAAATGTGACCTCTAGAGTGGTCACAAGGTTTTTCTATTTTTAGACCTACTGACCTAGTTTTTGACTGCACGTGACCCAGTTTCGAACTTGACCTAGATATCATCAAGATGAACATTCTGACCAACTTTCATGAAGATCACATGAAAAATGTGACCTCTAGAGTGGTCACAAGGTTTTTCTATTTTTAGACCTACTGACCTAGTTTTTGACCGCACGTGACCCAGTTTCGAACTTGACCTAGATATCATCAAGATGAACATTCTGACCAATTTTCATAAAGATCCCATGAAAAATGTGACCTCTAGAGTGGTCACAAGCAAAAAGTTTACGGACGGACGTACGACGGACGACGGACACTGCGCGATCACAAAAGCTCACCTTGTCACTTTGTGACAGGTGAGCTAAAAACATCATCAAGGTGAACATTCTGACCAATTTTCATGAAGATCCATTGAAAAGTATGGCCTCTAGAAAGATCACAAGATTTTTCTATATTTAGACCTACTGAACTAGTTTTTGATTGCACGTGACCCAGTTTCAAATCTGACTTAGATATTATCAAGGTGAACATTCTGACTAATTTTCATTAAGATCCATTGAAAAATATGGCCTCTAAGGAGGTCACAAGGTTTTTCTGTTTTTAGACCTACTGACCTAGTTTTTGACTGCACATAAACCAGTTTCGAACTTATCCTAAATATCATCAAGGTAAACATTCTGACCAATTTTCATGAAGATCCTTTGAAAAATATGGCCTCTAGAGAGGTCACAATGTTTTTCTATTTTTAGACCTACTGACCTAGTTTTTTATCGCACATGACCCGGTTTCAAAACTGACCTAGATATCATCAAGGTGAACATTCTCACCAATTTTCATGAAGATCCATTGAAAAGTATGGCCTCTAGAGAGGTCACAAGATTTTTCTATATTTAGATCTACTGACCTAGTTTTTGACCGCAGCTGACCCAGTTTCAAACTTGACCTATATATCATCAAGATGAACATTCAGACCAACTTTCATACAGATCCCATAAAAAATATGGCCTCTAGAGAGGTCACAAGGTTCTTTCATTATTTGACCTTCTGACCTACTTTTTGAAGGCACTTGACCCACTTTCGAACTTGACCTAGATATCATCAAGATGAACAATCTGACAAATTTTTATGAAGATCCATTCACAAGTATGGCCTCTAGAGAGGTCACAAGATTATTCTATTTTTAGATCTACTGACCTAGTTTTTGACCACAGCTGACCCAGTCTCAAATTTGACCTATATATCATCAAGATGAACATTCAGACCAACTTTCATACAGATCCCATAAAAAATATGGCCTCTAAAGAGGTCACAAGATTTTTCATTATTTGACCTACTGACCTACTTTTTGAAGGCACATGACCCACTTTCGAACTTGATCTAGATATCATCAAGATGAACAATCTGACCAATTTTTATGAAGATCCATTCAAAAGTATGGCCTCTAGAGAGGTCACAAGGTTTTTTTATTTTTAGACCTACTGACCTAGTTTTTGACCGCACATGACCCAGTTTCGAACTTGACCTAGTTATCATCAAGATGAACATTCAGACCAACTTTCATACAGATCCCATGAAAAATATGGCCTTTAGAGAGGTCACAAGGTTTTTCTATTATTTGACCTACTGACCTAGTTTTTGAAGGCACGTGACCCAGTTTCGAACTTGACCTAGATATCATCAAGGTGAACATTCTGACAAATTTTCATGAAGATCTTGTGAAAAATATGGCCTCTAGAGAGGTCACAAGGTTTTTCTATTTTTAGACCTACTGACCTAATTTTTGACCGCACGTGACCCAGTTTCGAACTTGACCTAGATATCATCAAGGTGAACATTCTGAGCAATTTTCATAAAGACCCCATGAAAAATGTGACCTCTAGAGTGGTCACAAGCAAAAGTTTACGCACGGACGCACGGACGACGGACGCCGCGCGATCACAAAAGCTCACCTTGTCACTTTGTGACAGGTGAGCTAAAAATGTCACAAAATAATGTATTTTACTGATTTTAAATGCATTTTTTTTTAAATTTCAGTTCTTATTGGTAAATCAGAAATAAAAGGAATTGAATTTGATAGAAAATAATAATATATATATACAACATTCAAAATCAATGATAAGTGGGGACGGACATTACGGGGACGGACATTACAGATAACTTTTACACTTTTGTCAATATCAAAAAAACTGCTTGATGGATTTCAACAATTTTTGGAAATGTTACTCATGTTATCATATGTAATAAAAATGTGCTGCAAATTTCTAGTTTTATAATACTTAATGAAGTTTATGGTAGGGGGACGGACATTACGGATCTTTTGTCACAAACTAACTTTTGATGAGATATTCGGCTATATTTATTTATAGACTTGATGTACAGAAATGATACTTTGACTATTTCAACTTACATATTTTTCAAACTTTTCAAGGCCATCTCACATGTTCTAGCACCAAAAGATACTACTTTTTTCTTCACTTTTTTAAGTATAGCATTTTCAGATTTCTAGGGCGTTACATTCATACAACTTTGGTTCAAACCATGATTCTCAGAACAAGAATTACAGAAGAACATGATGTTATATATCAAATGAAAGCAAAGATATTTTTCTTTCACAAAATTTAATAGTGAAGATGCAAAAAAGAATAGAATTTCTGTGAGACAGCTTACAAAAATGATGAAATTTTAGATGCTAACCCGTTACAAATGGCTAATTTTTGCCTACTTAAACTTGTCACACTACTTTATTTCTAAATTTTCATGATAAATGTTCACCTCCACATCTACATCTGTATCATACCTTACTTATAAACTTTATTTCATAGTTCTATCATGTATTGTTTGAAAGATGGGGCTATGTACATGATTTTTTGCTGAATTGAGCACTTTACTGTGCACCAGGCCATATACAATCTTATCCTTCATCCTAGGGCACTGAACAATTACCAAGCTTTCACAAAGACCTGAACACTAAATTTGTCTTGCACTTTCTGTTTCTGTTACTACAGCAAGTTAATTAGTATTTCTTAACTCTTAACAAATTTCCAGTTTCACTTCATGAACAGATCTATTGTGTCTCTTGTCTACCAGCAACAAAATGTTTCCATATATGGATAGATCACCTTGTTCTATATTAGTTTCATTTGTTCACTCTAGTCTTTTTTGTTTGAATTTGGATTAATGCCTTTTTCAAAAATATTTCAGTTATGTAACATCGTGCACTTAACCGAACCAGTGTTTCTGGACTTTGTACTAGTACTAAGCTGTTCTCCGCAAGTAACTGTCAACTTCCCCACAGAGGTGGAGGATAAATGATTTCAGACACAATGTCTTTTGTCAATCATCAAAGAGAACAATTATACACCTTGCCCCGGGATCAAACTCACAACCTCCCCCATCTGTAGATCTACATTATCCCTAATAAGACTAGCAGGCAGACATCTAGTCTTGAACCCATTTTAACTAGTAAAAGTAGTTCTCTTCTACATGTTGAATGATCTCTGGACTGGCAGTGTCAACACAAAACAACTAGTCATTCTGAAGCAGTAGTAAAGTAAATTCTGTCTGACCTCTTGTCAAATTACACACATGTATGAAAAAGACTCAGTCTGACGTTTCTTCAAATTAAAAGGGAGATCAAAACTAGCCTTTTGGAATGCCCAAGTATAAATTGTATGTATACATTTCTTTAAAGGTATACTAGACCCAGATTTACATTTTCAAAATATGAACAGTTTATGTAAAATTAACAGGTTTATGTGTATCAACAGTTGTATGCACGAGATTTAAAATAGTAGTTAAATACGTTTGAAGAGTATTTTCTATGCCTACATTTGAAATAAATATCCAAAAGATGAAATATTGTTTTAATGTATCATATGCATTGGATATCTTTAAGAGTCACTGAGTAAAACACTGACAGCTCGATATTAAAACAGGATGACCAGACTGTTCCAACTTATCCAGAGTTTCCAAGAATCAAACAAGGAGCTGCGTTCAATAAACGCTTGATGCCCCCGGTGGCATCCTTGCCGATACAAAGCAACCGAAGTCCAAAACAAGGTCAAGTTCAAGGTCAAGGTCAAACTGAGGTCAGGTGATGTCTGAAGATGAGGAATGGTCACAGGTTGCATCTGTTTACAACCTCGAAATGCTAGTTAAACGCTTCCCATGGTTACCCGACGGTATTGGACAAACGCAGTGACGACAGGACTCCCAATCAGTAGAGCCGGGGCATAAACAAATTAAACAAATAAAAAAAAATGCGGTGTTATTTAATTTGATATTAACCAAAGGTTATTAAAAACAATGTTCCTGTATTAACCTTTTCATGACTTGACAAAAATCAATAATAGTTTCTCAAAGCTAATTGTTTAGTTTTGCTTTTGCTAAAGGTCAATAATGTAACGTGTTAAATTAAAGCCATACGTGTCAAATAGTTTGACAAACAGGCTTGAGAAGATGGTCAGTTCAAATCCCAAAAGTTAATTTTCACCAATTAATGATGACATTAAAATGTTTTTTCTAAAAATAGAGTTTTACTAAAACAGGATTTTCAAAGCATGTCAACATTTCTCAATATGAACGGAATTTACAAGATTTCTGACCAAAAGGCCATAATTGAGAAATTCTCCCCTTATTGAGTATGTATCGCTATAACACGGACATGGTTGTAAACAATTTTGTAAATTAATTTATTTGATTTTCTTATGAGATGTACGAAATTATTTTTTTAAGTCAAACTGTCCGCGTTTTTTTGTGCTTTTGTTAATGAACCATTATGTAACTGTTTGACAGCGCATCTCAACAGCTTTAACATATACTTCCGGAGAATATAACAATTTCAAGTCAAAATAGCGGCCAAAATTTAGCGAAATGCCTGAGAGTTATGTCTCTTTTAATGAATTTTCAAGTGTTAAAGGTCAAAGGCTTCGCTCAAAGACTTTTCTAAATATGAACTGTACGATAAACATAACCAAACAAGTCAAAGGGCCAATAATTCAGCCAAATCCGTTATTACTCTTCCTAAACTGGATGGTGATGGTTAACAGGGTTTAATGATTCAACCGCTTTATCTAATTTAACTTGCAATATGCTGGTCTCGAAACTTACCTTGATTCAGATCAAAGGGGCCATTATTAGTCAATCCTTAGTCATTTCTGTTACGGGCCATTGATGTAAAATGTGAAACGTCACTTCCTGAGTCAAAACTGTGGATGGACAAAACAACAGTTGCGACCGACAGGACAACGCTTGATGTAGGATGCTCTGGGCTATCTTAAACAAGCTGTCTAATGGAACAGAGCGTTATGAAGAATGATTGAGATGGGTCAAAATATTTTCAGGTATTCAGACTAAAAGAAAAAAAGATAGACAAACAATTTCCTGTATTACTTTGATTTCGATGAGTCTTGAAATAAATGGCAATATATGAGCAAATTTCAAAGTCCAAAAAGGGCCGTAATTCAGTTAAAATAGTTATGTATTTTTGCCTACAGATGGAAATCATAATGATAAACAAGTGTTTAAAGTTTAAAAGCCATACGTCAAATAGTTTTGACAAAACATGGACTTGTATGAAAACTGAACCAAATTCAAAAGTCCAAAAAGGGCCATAATTCAGCCAAAATAGATGACAGAGTTATGTTCTCTTTCCTACAGATAGAGACTATTATACTAAAAAAGTGATAAAAGTTTCAAAGCCATATGTCAAACATTTCTCAAAAAATATGAACTGGTACAAAAAACTTAACCAAGATTTCTAAGTCAAAAGGGGCCATAATTCAGCCAAAATCCTTGATGGAGTTACGTACTCTTGCCTATAACTGGACATGGTGATAAACAAGTGTTGAAAGTTTCAAAGCTTTATCTCAAAAGACTTTGTCAAAATATGAACTGGTACGAAATATTAACCCAGATTTCTAAGTCAAAAAGGGCCATAATTCAGCGAAAATCCTTGATGGAGTTATGTGCTCTTGCCTATAACTGGACATGGTGATGGTAAACAAGTGTTGAAAGTTTCAAAGCTTTATCTCAAAAGACTTTGTCAAAATATGAACTGGTACGAAATATTAACCCAGATTTCTAAGTCAAAAAGGGCCATAATTCAGCGAAAATCCTTGATGGAGTTATGTGCTCTTGCCTATAACTGGACATGGTGATGGTAAACAAGTGTTGAAAGTTTCAAAGCTTTATCTCAAAAGACTTTGTCTAAATATGAACTGGTACGAAAAACTTAACCAAGATTTCTAAGTCAAAAGGGGCCATAATTCAGCCAAAATCCCTGATGGAGTTATGTACTCTTGCCTATAACTGGCCATGGTGATGGTTAACAAGTGTTGAATGTTTCAAAGCTTTATCTTAAAAGACTTTGTCAAAATATGAACTGGTATGAAAAACTTAACCTTGATTTCTAAGACAAAAGGGGCCATAATTCAGTCAAAATCCTTGATGGAGTTATGTGCTCTTGCCTATAACTGGCCATGATGATGGTAAACAAGTGCTGAAAGTTTCAAAGCTTTACCTCAAAAGACTTTGTCAAAATGTGGACTGGTACGAAAAACTTAACCAAGGTGTGACGCCGACACCGACGCCAACGCCGTGGTGAGTAGGATAGCTCTACTTATTCTTCGAATAGTCGAGCTAAAAAGGAATATAAAAGGTTGATGGCCAGGAACTATATGGTTTGCTCAAATGAGCCTAGATGCCTGAGCTTTTGCAAGGAACATGAAAATATCTCAACTAGATATTTGCATATTATACATATGTATAGCATAATCAAACTCTGAACACCTATTGTACAATTTTCCTCAGCATTTAAGTCCAAGTTTGATACATCTGTCTAGATAAAATGAGAGAGGACACCCATGGGAGGAAATGTGATTATGTTACACAAATTGCTGTATAACACAATTACTCCCTGGAACACTGGTAAAGACTATTAATGTGCTCTGATTCAGTGCTTAAAGTAACCCATACCATAAAAACACTTAAAGTTTTGTAGAATCATTAACAAAAACATTTTAAGAACAAATGATACTGATTGCATTTAATACAGTAATGTAATCATCTGAAAATACTGCAAGGAGAAATATTACTTGCTAAGCACAGCCAAAGTAATTTTCAGAAAAAACCATACATTAGATTTGTTTCACAAAGCCAAGAAGGGTTTCACACAACGTCTTATCACCAAGAAATAACTTAATCTGTTATTTTTCTTGCAGACTTAACTGAAATAATGTTGTATTTCGACTGGAGTGTCCTCCCAGAAATAACAGAGAAACATAAAGTCATGCTATCTATTTGTCCAAAATTTCATTATATGAAAGGAGGCAAAACATTTAGACTGCAGTCTAAACCTGCATATGCATGTAAAATTTGTCAAAAAGCATTCTATAAACTTACATAACTATGAACTTTCATGTGTCTCAAAAATATTGCAACTGAAACCTGTAAGTTTAAAAGTTTTTTGTCTGAAGTATATCAGTCTGGGATCTACTGTATCTAAAACTGTGTTTCCCATATCTGTGTCTGGGATACATTGTTTCAGGAATTCCTTAGGGGTTTGGAAGATACAATACTTGTGAGCTCATACAAGATTATTTTCAAATAACCTAATATAAACGATGATTCAGAAAATGTTTTAAATGCATTTTGAAAAGGCAAGAATGAGGAAATGGTAGCAAAAATATAGACAGAAGCAAGTGGCATGTCCATAATAACAAGAGCTGTCTCCATAGGATGACACATGCCCCCGATGGCACTTTGAATGAATAGTTATGGCCGATGTTAGAGTTTAGGACCTTTGACCTACGGAGGTGGGTCTTGCGCGCTACACGTCGTTATTTTAAAATCCATGCATGAATGACAAAGATATGGACCGGACACGCCCATCAATGCACTATCATGAAAAATGACCTTTAACGTCTAAGTATGACCTTGACCTTTGAGCTACGGACCTAGGTCTTGCGCATGACACATCGTCTTACTGTGGTACACATTCATGCCAAGTTATTTGAAAATCCATCCATGGATGACAAAGATATGGACCGGACACGCCCATCAATGCACTATCCTTTAAAGTCTAAGTGTGACCTTGACCTTTGAGCTACGGACCTGGGTCTTGCGCGCAACACGTCGTCTTACTGTGGTACACATTCATGCCAAGTTATTTGAAAATCCATCCATCGATGACAAAGATATGGACCAGACACGCCCATCAATGCACTATCCTTTAATGTCTAAGTGTGACCTTGACCTTTGAGCTACGGACCTATGTCTTGTGCGCGACACATCGTCTTACTGTGGTACACATTCATGCCAAGTTATTTGAAAATCTATCCATCGATGACAAAGATATGGACCGGACACGAAAATTGCGGACAGACTGACAGACAGACGGACAGACGGTTCAAAAACTATATGCCTCCCTTCGGGAGCATAAAAATTATGTGAAATGCTAGCAGACCTATAGGTCTACCTTGGTTATACACTTATTGACAGCTTTCCACCATTTTGCAGATTCTATATTATGGACAAAGGTGAAACTGTAAAGTTAGTATATTTTCAAGTTTAAAACAAATTTCAGTATCTTTCAAATGTTACTGTATAGCAAGAAACATCAAATCGCAAAAAGTATTTAAGTAAAATCTTAATTTCTACAATGGAGAATGCAGACACGCCAACGCCTCTGCAGTTGACTTTAACCTCATTTGTAGACTAACACTAAAGAATTGACTTTGTACAGGATCAGGGTCCGTGTTTGTGTTTTTGGGTTTAACATCTTTTTCAACAATTTTTCAGTCATATAAACGATGGCATCTACTTGTAGCAGTGAGCATTATTTAAAGGCCAAACTTTACACTGCTGCCTCACTGGAATATCATGCCATAGACACATGACATGATACACCTCCCAGTCACATAATATACTGACACCAGGTTTGTTATAGTCACCAACAGCTGGTCTATTATTTAATTAGGCTTGAATTTATCATAACAGTTACTGTGTTCATAGCAGAATTATTATCAGAATGCACACTTCATGTAAAGTTTCATTATTACCTGTGCTAATTCAACAATGATAGAGCAAAATGAAAAATTCGCATTTTAAAGTCCATAACACCAATGAAATGGGCCCAGAATTCATTCAAATTCTAAGTCTGAATTAAGACCTGGACTTAACCTCTAAAAATTCAAACTGCTAGTTACGGTCACTTCCTATAGCTTTTTGTTGTAGAGTAACTGTTGTTTAAGAATCAAGTTTTAATGACAGTGATACATGGTGATACAAATTCAGAGCAAAAAGTACTTTCAATATTTCAAAGTCTATGTCTAAGTTTCAGACCTCAAATACTGATGAATTTATGGACCCAGAAATTATAAAACCCTAGGTAAACAGCAGAAATCCAGCTCATGACTAATACAATATATAAAACAGTTAAGACAAAATATGGAATGGTATGCGAAACTAATAACTAATTTCTATGTCAAAAAAGGGCCATAACTTAGCTAAAGTCCTTGTCCTTAGTTATGTAGTCTTGCCTACATATGTAGACTATGATGGTCAAAAAGTGGTCAAAGTTTCAAGGCCATAATTATGACAAACAGGTTAGGTGAAATATGGACTAGTATGAAAAAATTTAACTGATTTCCAAGTCCAAAAAGGGCCATTATTCTGCTAAAATAGTTGACAGTGTTAGGCACTTTTGCCTACAGATGGAGATCATGATGATAAGCAAGTGTTCAAAGTTTCAAAGCCACATGTCAAATAGTTTTGACAAAACATGGACTTGTACGAAATCTGAATCAATTTCCAAGTCAAAAAAAGGCCATAATTCAGCCAAAATACTTAACAGAGTTATGTACTCTTGCCTACAGGTAGAGATTGTTATAAACACAACTTGAGTAGTATAGCTCTCCATATTCTTCAAACAGAGTGAAGCTAAACAAGAGGGCCATGATGGCCCTATATCGCTCACCTGTTATCATTGCACTTGAGGACAAGAAGGTCCTCAGACAAAATATCTAAGTCCAAAGGACAGGAACAACAAAGGGAAGAAATTTAACCAAAAAAAAAAAAAAATTTTTAAAAGGTACAGATATGTCAAAATACACCTAAAAATTGGAGGTACCATCCATGTTGTATCACAGAAAAGTGGTCTTGGTTTTTCCCTACGGCCAATAATAAAAAAATTACACAAAAAAAGCTATTTATAGTAACGTAAAAGGGAAGTAATTAAAAAGAAAATTATTGTAAGTGAACAAAAGAAGGATCTGCCAAATAAATCTGTTGACATAAATGAAAATTCAGATCAGTATCTTCATTAGTTACGGAGATATACCCATTTAAAGAGAGGTAATTTGACATAAAATCAGTCCATAGTTATCTACCCTGATTTGCTCAGTCCAACTAATGCCAATAATGAAATTTCAAATAAGTCCTATAAAGACTTACTGATATAAATCCATTTTGATTAAAATCAGGGGAGGTAATCAGATATAAAATAACTCTGGAACCTACGATTGGATCTGATTTGTCATGGAATCCAATATTAATTGTTGTTGAAGATATTTTGGAAGTTTGCATCAAATAAAACCATAAATGAAGTCTCTATATGGCTGCAAAAGCCAAAATAGCCAATTTTGGACCTTTAAGGAGCCATAACTCTGGAACCCATAATGGAATCTGGCCGGTTCAACAGAGGAACTGAGATCTTATGGCAACACAGTTTTGTGCAAGTTTAATAAAATTCAAATCATAAATGAAGCTCCTATTGTGCAGACAAGGTCAAAATAGCTAATTCTGGCCCTGTCAGGGGCCATAACTCTGGAACCCATAATGGAATCTCGCCAGTTCAAGAAAGAAACCAAAATCTTATAGTGATACAAGTTGTGTGCAAGTTTGGTTAAAATAAAATCATAAATGAAGCTGCTATTGTGCAGACAAGGTCAAAATAGCTAATTTTGGCCCTTTCAGGGGCCATAACTCAGGAACACATTATGGGATCTGGCCAGTTCAAGGAAGGAACCGAGATCTTATGGTGATACAAGTTGTGTGCAAGTTTGGTTAAAATAAAATCATAAATGAAAACACTATCGTGCAGACAAGAAAATGTTGACGGACGCACGGACGGACGCACGCACGGACGGACGACGGACGAAGGGTGATCACAAAAGCTCACCTTGTCACTATGTGACAGGTGAGCTAAAAAGAACTCATACAGCTTGGCCTTGGTGTATTCAACCTGTTGGAGAAACTTACCACATCAAATATTTTGAGAAATATAATCATAACTATCATATTTCCACTTTGTCTTCTTACATCCAAATAATGAAAAAAATCTTCTATTTACACTATCATATTTTCACTTTGTCTTCTTATACGGGAATACTGAAAAATTTCACCTATTTACACTATCTACTTTCACTCTGTCTCCTTATATTGGAATACTGAAAAAGTTCACCTATTTACACTATCATATTCACGGTGCCTATACCACGTGACTTTTATGGCTATGTGGGAGTATAAAAAACATAAACAGTCGTCGATTCAGGTAACATTTTTTACGAGTAAGTTAAAACTCACTTAGTGCAAGTATCTCAAGCAACGGTATCATTTTTATGAGTTTACTCCCACACATAGCATGAATTTAGCGGCACCCACACATAACATTTTTTCTTTTATTTAAAAAAATGAGAGGAATACGCTATATTTCTTAACAATCATTTTGCAACTGTCAAACAAGGTAAAATAACATTCTCGGTTCCATTTGCCCTGTTGCTGAACGCATTTTTAAGAGTTTGATAAACGATTTTAACAGAATGCACCCACACATAGCACGTCGATTATCTGACTGAAAAATACGCGGTTGCACTTTACGACAAAAATACAAATTTATTTCAAACTGATGGGCCGTGACTGTATTTTTCTTATGGCCGGGCCCTCGTCTTTATTTGAATAAAATTGGTGCAGAATTAAGAAAGTTATCATGAAACATGTTACCTGAATCGACGGCTGTTTATGTTTTTTATACCCACACATAGCCATAAAAGTCACGTGGTATAGGCACCTTGTATTTTCACTTTGCTTTCTTATATTGGAATACTGAAAAATTTCACCTATTTACACTATCATATTTTCACTTTGTCTCCTTTTATTGGAATACTGAAAAATTTCACCTCTTTATACAACCATATATCCACCTTATCTCCTTTTTATTCCAAATTATGAAAAATTTCATCTATTCATACTATAATATTTCATTTTTATTTCAGAGTTCATAATATACCGATCTGCTACAAATAAAACCACTATTTCATTGCTGATCTGATTCTAATACAGCTATCCGTCAGTCATTCCATTTCTGTTCATTGTACTGCCAATACTGTCTTGAGAAAAATATCTCAAGCACTTCTTTAAAACTGAAGCATTTACAAATTAAACTTATGGCACTTGATACTTCAATCATTTTCTCTCAACAGCTGTGTATTTTCCTTCATTCCTCAGATGATTTTCTTAAAACATTTATCAAAGTTGACAGATGGTGCTTTTTTTTCTAATTCCAATCTAATACTACATTTTCCATATAATGTTTTCAATACTACATTATAGTTCTATGCAAAAAAACCCATTTAGTTATTTTTTTTATAAGACTAGTTAATAATCCAAAACACAGTTTCCTTAATTTCAGAGAAAGAAGACCAAAGTTCTTTTGTCTCTGGTCACACATCCAAACCATTCTTTTGTCTCATTTTTTTTTCCGTGCTATTTCTTATCAATATTTTCATACTGTGACACTATCTAGTGAAGAAGAAAAATACTTGTGACACAATCTTAATAACTTGTGTCTAGCATTATTTTCTTTCTATAGCAATTGTATGAAGTAAAAGCAATGTGAGTCTATCTTATTTCCCTAGGTATCAGATCATTACTGTAAGCACAACTCTTTCATAGCACCGGATTCATATTGGACCAGCCTTAATACAAGAAACTGATACCACAATAGATCTGATAATGACTTCTAATCAATCATCATTCTGCACTGCATTAAGTATCATGTACTTTATCCCATACCCTGCTAAATTTCTATAATGAACTTGTCCATCTTTCAATTTGGACAGTGCCATTAACTGTTAAACGGGGTGATTACCAAAAGTAAACTGACAGGATGGCGAACAGTGCAGATCATGATCAGACTGCATGGATGTGCACGCTGATCATGATCTACACTGGTCGCAAAGGCTGAATCAATCGTGTCCAGCCTGACAAGGATTATAGTCTTGTTTGTTTTGAGTTCAACAGTATTTAAGTTATGTCATAGCACTGGCAGTCAATTAAACTAGCCTGGTGAGTATTCCTGGATTCTTTACCAGTACAAACCTATTCTCCACAAGTAATTGCCAACTTCCCAACATGAATCCGAGGTGGAAGACGTATGATTTCAGACAGAATGTCTTTTATCAAATCGTTATGGAGAACATTATCATGAGTTACTTTGCTAGGATTTATGTCATACCACAGTGTTGGAGCAACTAGTGTTTGACATTATGAGAACCTTCCTAGCATCAATTATTTTTGCTAGTACATTTTTGTACATACAATACAGGAAAGGATTTGGGCAATAAAAGCTTACCACATAATTAGATGGCCCACCTTATCATCAAATCTTTGGGAATCAAGTGTTTACAACATTATGAGACAATCCTCCTAACCTATTACTTTTACTAGTACATGCAGTATTGCAAGGGGCTTGGGCAAAAAAGTGCTTACAACATAAGGAGATAGTACTCTCTAAATGAAATTCTGAATAACTTTGTTGAAATGCAAATTAGGTACATTTGTAAACACAAGGTGCTTGCCATAAAAGGTAGAATTACTAAGGTTTCTGCACAACTTTTTATATGGTTTTGATGTGGCCATCAGACAGAACACACTTTTCTACATCTTTGCATTTTGAGCCTTTTGTTATTCTTGGAAAACAAATTTTATCAAAATTCCATGTTGAGGGATTCTACATATCAAAATTCTTACAGTCCATTATTATATACTTTTTCTTATGAATGATGTCTCTTCCCAGTATGACCATACCATCATGTGTAAATGATCTGCAGCAGACTAGTGGTTCACAAAAATGTTTGGGCAAGAAGTGCTTACCACATAATGAGCCCTCCCTAACATTAAAGGCACTGACCTCCAGATTTGGCTAAAAATATTCTTTCTTTCAAACTGAAGTTTAGTAATATTATGAACATTAGAATACGACTTCTTGTTTCTAAAATATTTTAAAAATTCCAAATCAAGAACAAGAGATCACAGAGTGATCTTGGTGCCCACCAATGTGCCATTTTTGAGTGTTCCAAATTTCAAGACTTACTGACTAGCTCAAGGTCAAATTTCATTTCCATACAAAACACTGTGCATGTGGTCCAAATTCGAAAGCTGTAGCTTGAGAAATGTGAAAGTAGGTCACTAGATCAATTTCAAGGACAAAGTTCTTTGTACACAAAACTATTCATGTGCATCAAGTTTGAAAGCTGTAGTTTGAGAAATCTGAAAGTAGGTCACTAGGTTAATCTTAAGGTCAAAGTTTATTTCGGTACACAAAACTATGCAAGTGGTCCAAATTTAAAGGCTGTAGCTTGAGAAATGTGAAAGTAGGTCACTAGGTCAAAATCAAGGTCAAATTTCACTTCAGAACACAAATCTATACATGTGGTCCAAATTTGAAGCCTGTACCTTCAAAAATGTGAAAGTAGGTCACTAGGTCAATGTCAAGGTCAAAGTTTGTTTCGGTACACAATCCTATGCATGTGGTCTAAATTTGAAGCCTGTAGCTACAGAAATGTGAAAGTAGGTCACTAGGTCAATCTTAAGGTCAAAGTTCATTTCGGTACACAAAACTATGCAAGTGGTCCAAATTTGAAGGCTGTAGCTTGAGAAATGTGAAAGTAGGAATCAATGTCAAATTTTATTTCGGAATACAAAACTATGCATGTGGTCCAAATTTGAAACCTGTACCTTCAAAAATGTGAAAGTAGGTCACTAGGTCAATGTAAAGGTCAAAGTTCATTTCAGTACACAAAACCATGCATGTGGTCCAAATTTGAAGGCTGTAGCTTGAGAAATGTGAAAGTAGGTCACTAGGTCAAAATCAAGGTCAAATTTTATTTCAGAATACAGAACTAGGCATGTGGTCCAAATTTGAAGCCTGTACCTTCAAAAATGTGAAAGTAGGTCACTAGGTCAATGTAAAGGTCAAAGTTTGTTTCGGTACATAAAACGATGCACGTGGTCCAAATCTGAAGGCTGTAGCTTGAGAAATGTGAAAGTAGATCACTAGGTCAATGTCAAGGTCAAATTTTATTTCGGAACACGAAACTATGCATGTGGTCCAAATTTGAAGCCTGTACCTTCAAAAATGTGAAAGTAGGTCACTAGGTCAATGTCAAGGTTAAAGTTTTTTTCAGTGCACAAAACTATGCATGTGGTCCAAATTTGAAGGTTGTAGCTACAGAAATGTGAAAGTAGGTCACTAGGTCAAAATCAAGGTCAACTCATGTCAAGGTTAATTTAGCCACTCAAAACCATACATGTGGTCCAAATTTGAATGTTGTAGGTTACTGACAAGAAGTTTTTAAGGCCTAAAAAAAATATGTTTGTTTCCTGTTGCCAGCAGGTTCACCAACTGCTAAAATCTAGTAGACCTGCTCAGACTTTAGTGGACCTCCAATTCTATCTCATAAATTGTGATGCTGTAGACGTCATAACTTCATATGACTCAAAGAAACAGGACTTATTTCTAAATAATTAAAAATGGAAGACTGTAGCAATCTGTTATCCCGAAAAATAATTATTTTGAAAAGTGTCCCAAAATATGGACACAATCAGCACCAGTGTTGAAAGTGAAAAAAAAAAAAAAACCAACAATTATCGGTAATCAGTCTGATGATAAACTAAGTAATTGGCCTCGTTTTCATCATCAATTAACACCCCCTCAAAGAGCTAAAAGAAGTGTGTCAGTTATTGTGGCATCTGCAGTGGAGATCAAAGCGGTATAGTTTCCACGAGATTGTCATTGCATTACGTCATGTTTTCACGCCATGTGACACATCACTGTCTGATCGTACTTTCTCGATTCCTTTAATTGTTGAGAAGAAATCAGTAAAAAAGTTTTTTTCTTTAATTTTTTAAAAGCGAATGTGCAATATCCCGAATAAACTGACATGTAAATGTGTCAGACCGTGAACGATGCTGACCTATTTGCCCTCAAGAAATTTACATTATTGTTTGAGAAGAATATCTAACAAAGTGTTGTGTCAAAAAATATATGTACGAAGACTCATTTAAAACTTATTAAAAATCGTAACGACATCATACTGCCTCATTTTAAAACCACATTTCTATTTACGTTCATGAGGTCACGTAACCTATTCTGCCGTGCTAACAGAAATCTGTTTGCCAAAAAATCGTTTTACTCCATGTATTTAAATTGCTGCCGCTTTTTCATTATTTAAGATTTTTTAACTGTGTTTTTTGTATTTTCTGGTCAAAAGTCTGAATTTTATTACCATAGTATGTACCATTTATTTACTTTAAAAAGGAAATAAATAATCAAGATCGCGCTGTTTGAAATTTTACAAAACATTATATGAAAATTTGATCGTTTTAAAAGAATTTTGCCTACATTCCTGTCGATATCTTATTAAAATTGTTATAGAATTCAAACTGTATTAGTTCTCAAGCGGTGTTGAATATCTGAAGCGATTATATTAAAAAAAGAATGCACTACGCGCATTTTTTGTGTCAAAAGTAACTGCGATGTAAATTAAGTATTACGATAGGGCGCACGTGCTTGTGGAATGGAAAATTACCAGCATGACGTTTTGATATTTTTACAATTCGCGGGTAAATTCCAGTCAATCCAGGTAATTTTGCCTGACTCAATTTGGTAAAGTTACCACGTAAAAAACACTCACCTGATCGGTGGATAGTCCATTCGTGCTATCCTGACTTTAACTCGCCAATGCTTATAACTGTAGAATGCCGCACTAAGGCAAAATCAACTTTCGTTTTGTGAATTCGCCGATATGGATACGATCCCCCACCCCCCACCACCCCTATTTTTTCACTTTTAAGGGTTTTATTTTATTTGCAGACCGTGACTGAAAATTGGTTGACCGTCGGTCTACCCAACTTTTGATAGTGGACCTGCCGATATTTTTGGTTGCGTCGGTCCAACGGTCCACCGCTAAGGTCGAGGCCTGATTTAAATTACTAATCAAATAAAATTGTTGAAAATTTGCTCCCGCCTTTCAATAACAGATGTTGTTCATACAAGTTTTTTTTCTACACTGATTCCTTTTGTTCAGTAAACATTGTGTAACAGGCAAAGTTCATAGTTTTGCAGACAGACATAGCTTCGGGCCGTTTTTGCCAATTAGAGATTTTCGGGGCCACAATTAATCTTTTGTCGCAAATGGCTTAAGTGCAACCGACAGCGTGACCCCTGAACAAGTGGTACAAACATGATAATAGACTGCTCTTCTACGAATTGTTTATCAATTAACGTTTATACCTTGATCAATAAACACCTTTCATAATGAAGTACTAAATACAAACCGCGAGATAACCACGTGTCAGTCGGCGCGTGGCGTGATTTATATCTGTCAGTAGCTAATTAGTATATGACGCTCCGCCTACTGCCATACTTCCGCTTGTGGCGGCGAACAGTATTGAAATTCACCGAGATTTTGATTGACAAGGGGCAGAACTTTTGAACTCGATATGCATCAAAGAAAACTTCTCGATTTTCGCGGGTGAAAACCCGGAACCTCGAGTCTACCGACAAACAGGCTTTTCGCCATGTTGTTTCATGTCGACTGAACCAGGAACGTTCGTGACTATGCGCGACGAGGTCAGGTACAACTAAATTATCCCTATAATCAATAAAGATATAATCAGAATCTCGAATTTCAGCCCATAAAAAAATTGCGGTCGGCGGTAAAAACTTATGGTCGGTCGGGTTACAGGAAACAAACATATTTTTTTTTTAGGCCTAAAAGCTTTTCCCTATATAAGTCTATATGAACCATGTGACCCCCGGGGCGGGGCCATATTTGACCCTAGGGGGATAATCTGAACAATCTTAGTAGAAGACCACTAGATGATGTCACATATAAAATATCAAAGCCCTAGGCCCTGTGGTTTTGGACAAGAGGTTTTTCGAAGTTTTTCCCTATACAAGTCTATATAAACCACGTGACCCCCGGGGCAGGGCCATATTTCACCCCAGGGAAATAATTTGAATCATCTTGGTAGAGGACCACTAGATGATGTTTCATACCAAATATCAAAGCCCTAGGCTCTGTGGTTTTGTACAAGAAGACTTTCAAAGTTTTTCCCTATATAAATCTATGTAAATTATAGAAATAAACAAAGGGCCATAACTTACTTAAAGATTGTTGAACCAGTCTGATTTTCAGGGGGACACAACTAGGTTACCAATACATCATTCTGACAAAGTTTGATCAAAATCCCCCTGGTAGTTTCTGAGGAGATGCAATAATGAGAAATTGTTAACGGAAGGACGGATGTCGGACCACGGACGCAGAGTGATTTGAATAGCCCACCATCTGATGATGGTGGGCTAAAAAGAATATATATTAATTCCGCTCAGTTTCACCGGACATTTTGTTTTTCATTTTTTTCTTTGTATTTTACCTCCACTATTCGGAGAATAGGGGTGCTATTCTACTTGCCCCGGCTTTGACGTTGGCTTTCTTGGTTAAAGTTTTTGCGGCAACCTTTGTTTTTCTGTCACATCTTATTTACTATTGCTTATATCTTAACATAAACATGGTGCAGCATACGTTTACAAAGTTTATGCAGGGGTTGTGCCCATTATTTGGGAAGTTATATTTAGGTTATTTTCAAGGTAAATGTTTTGGGCTGGACATACAGTTGGTACTATCAAAGATAATGACTTGAAACTCATACATCTTTATCATCAACATCTGCATGTGTGGAAACAATTCCCATAAACCACTGGCGCCAGATCAGAAAGAAAATGCCTCTGTACATATTATACCCTTCCCCTAGGTATTCTATAAGAACCATGGTCATGAACGGGAAAGTGCATTAATACGTTTCAATCGTACATTTCTCAACTTAAACGCGCAGTTCGGTGAATGGGTACCTAGCATATTGAACAAGCGATAATTTATCTTCCATCGTGCACCAGTCACATTGTCTCAATATTCCATATTGCTGAGATTATCAACATATTTTATGCTTTCGTCAACGTTACAGAAAAAACTTGCTTGAACTTCCCTAATGAACATCCGGTCTAGAGGTCACGGCAGTGCGCACATGTTTGGCGAAACGTAAACAAACAAAAACAGATTTAAAAAAAATCAAAATTTTACACTAAAACTCGAAATGAAGAATGAAATTCATCTTGTATATGATCTTTAATTTGAAATCATACATTGGTCTGCGTCTGTTCTGTATATTTTATTCATTTTGCACATTTTGCTGCATTTTCACATTTTAGCGAACACGTGTAGTAAAATGACGATTGACATACATTTTTACAACAGCCAATCAGAATGGTTTTGTAATCTAGAACGGAACTTCACCAGGGAAGTTCAAGCAAGTTTTTTTGTGTAATGTTGAAATTACTATAAACTACGCGTTGTTTTTCTAAGATAAGATGTATTGAAAAATGTGACCGGTACACAATGGAAGATAAATTACCACTTGTTTGATATCCATAGTACACATTTACCCCACTGCGTGTTTTAGGTATAAAATGCGCGATTGAAACGGGTTAGTATATTTTCCCGTTCACGACCATGGTTCTTATAGAATACCTAGGGGAAGGGTAAAATATGTACAGAGGCATTTTCTTTCTGATCTGGCGCCAGTGCCATAAACCTGGGGTTTTTTTTACAGAATTATGCCTCTTTTATACTTGGTTAAACTTTTTGGTCATGCTTCGTTTTTGGAACCTATCTTTGTTATAATCAAAGATAATGACTTCAAACTCAAAATATATATTGGTTTTCAACATCTGCATGTGTCAAATCAATCCCCATCACTTTGTTTGTTTGTTTTTTTTACAGAATTATGCCCCTTTCATATTTGGTTAATTTTTAGACAAGCTTTGATTTCTGGACATATTTTTTATACTATCAAAATAATTGAGATGAACTCAAAATATAGCTTTATCATCAGCTTGATTGTGAGGAAAGCTTCAAGCTTATTGGAACCACTCTCGAGTCCCCTTCCTGGAAAAGCCAGTACTGGTGTCATATGAGAAGTCATGGTCGTGATCCCAGTGGGACTCAAACCTACAACCCCTGGATTGAGCAGCCGACACCTTATCCACTACACCACCCCTTCCCTTTCAATACTTTAACTGTAACCCCATGATACTCATGAATCAAATTTACAATTAATTGTTTGTATCCTGTTTTTCTAATTTATAAGAGACAATTTCATAACTGAATAAGGGAAGTTATCTTATTTATCATTTCCTTGTATTTTAGATCTAAAGTAGTTAACAGTTTTGTGCTATCCAGTGCTCCAGCTAGGATTAAAAAAGGGCAGGGTGCTGGCACTGAAAAGGGCACTTCTGGGGTGGTGGTCGGTCCGGGACTGTGCTCCCCCGGGAAAAAAATATAACTGGTCCATGCATACAGTGCATTTTAACATACTTTAGGCATAGAATTTGGCATAATTTAGGCATGTTTTTTGGCACACTTTAGGTATGGTCTTTTAATAGGCTATGTCTGTCATCTCTAATGCACCTATTAATTAACTAAAAATTCTGCTGTTTGTATTTTACTTGGCATTGATTTTCAACTTGTAACATTTCTTTGTAATTGCATACTGAATAACAATATCTATGTGTTAAGGCCTATTTTACTTGTTACAATTTCAGTACACATCTTCTCCATGTAGGCTACTTGATATTTATAAATTTATACCTGTAACATATTATATACAGAAAATAAAGTTTAAACTTCCACTTAAATAAATGAAATCGGGCAAAGTTTTTAACTTACAACAGTCTAAAAGCAAGTTTAGCACTTGTAATAGACATATTCCGGGTATCCAAAATTTTATATCCGGATATGGTTACACTTTTTTCTAAAAGTCGTCGAATGTCCAGTTTAAACAATATTTTTGAAAAAATATTATGATGCAAAGACAGTTTAACAGCATTTCACAGTATCTGACATTAAAGTGTACCCTGTCATTACATCTTAGTAAACTAATTTCAAAGAAATCTTCATGAAAAATCGGCAATTTCACAAAGCAGACGACAACTTACTTTCGATTTCAAAAACTTGTAAAACGATAAAATCAAAATATTTTCCTATTTAAATTTGATTGTGATCGATTTTTATTAATTACATATAAATGTCTGTTGTCTGGACTTAAGTTTCAGTTGTGTATAAAGGGGTATTTACGACTATATTACCGAAAACGAAAGTACACTTTGACAGGTGGCGCGAAATGATAATGATTTCAGACTGGTTTGCAAACTGTTTTAACACTAAGGTTCAATGATTTTAATGCTAGTGGAGCAGTCTAAAATATCATGGTCTGCCTCGGGCACGATTACAGCAGGTAATTGTTTAATTGTTTGCTAATTATGTCAATGCCCCCCGGCGTGTATCACTCGATAAAAAGGGGGCAATAAAGCAGTGTATTATAATCACTGAGGCAAAAAAGGGAAGTTTGGCTAAAAAAAAAAAGAAATGAATGGTTGTAAAACGGGCAGGGTGCCTGGCGGGGCAACAGGGCGGAACGAATTTCGGAACGGGCGATGCGCCCTGCTGTAAATAGCTAGCTGGAGCACTGCTATCTATATCTATATAATGTTACTTCAGAGCTTCAGATAAGATGCATATTTGCGTAAATACGTTTTAAAATTTACGAAAAACGCATTTAAAATCAAACCTACGCGTACTGGTACGCACTGAAAAAAACGGGATACGTATTTTAGGCCATACCAAATTGATATGTCGTTCATCGGAACTACCGCATCAATAATTCAATTCCCAAGAAAAAAAAAAAATTACCCGCCCGCACGTACATAAAAATCTCCGAAATTTTTTTTTTTTTCGATTACGCGGTCCGGAATAATAACGGCAAAACAGGTTTTATCGCTGTTTTAATGCGTCAAAGTGATACATGTAGCTGATGATCCAAACTCAAAAAAGTCAGGAATTATGGTGTTGTTCATCATCTGTTTTAAATCTGGAGTGTCTGTGCTAGTGCCACACATGGCCTTCGATGTGCCGGTAGGTAATGAAACAGGCACATTCTACTTTTGTTCAATACAGTGAAAAGAACGAAGTCCAACTTGTAAGACTAGCATGGGGATGCAATTAAAATATTTGGAAATATTGTTCAGATATAAAGTTTCCAAACCATTTGTTATCAGTTGTTTAATTCAGCATGTTAGATCTAGAGCCCAAAGCTGAGGCCAACTACTATCTTAAAAAAATATTTGTTCACGGATCCTGACCGACCTATCATATTGTCTCGACCCAAATTTTTTTGAACGTAACTCCTTTAAATAGTACATCAGTCAGATATTCTATCTAAAAGCATTTAGTCAATTTAAAAATTGTTTAGCTTTTCAAATAAGTAGTGTTGGTATGAAAATAATTTCTAACAAATTCTGTCCTTTTGTAACCACAGTTTTGCCTGTTTGTACACATGATGCCAGGATATATTTAAAGTTGGCTGTAAATTGATTGAACGAAAGAAACTGAAAAAAACCAGACTTCCCCAACTCTAAATTTCTAGTTCAGTCAAAGCACAACAAACAACACTTTTAAGTGTGGTCATATTGGGATCGTTCTTTGTCCGTCTGTTATTATTTTTGCCTGAAATGAATCTCTACCACAAAAGCTTATTCTAGCCTGATCATGATCTGTTAAAAATTATTCCAAAGGGATTCGAGCAATGTCTAAGCATCTGTATGCCCAATTCTGTCAGGTCTCCCTGGTCAAGTGGTTTATTACTTCTCCTGTCACCTCTATGGGTTGGAGTTCCACTAGGGGCACAAATTTGTTCATGTGTCAAAGCCATCTAACTGTGTTTCAGAAGAAATGTTATTCCACACTATCATGTGCCTGTTTTGTCTTAAATATTCCTCATCCTGTGCCATTAAATAAGCACGTCTTCACATTAATGTAGAAAAATCAAAATTAAAAACAAGAGTGCCAGAATGTCACAATATACGCCCGTCACAGCAAATTTCTTTACTCTAGCACCTGTATTTGCAAATGGAATTTTAATTTTGTCGTTGTTTAGTAATCATTGTAAGTCATTTGTTTTTCTAAGTCCACAAAAAAACTCCTTACCAGGTAGAGATACCTTAAAATACACCTAAAATTTGAAAGTAACATCTATGTTGTACCACAGAAAAGTGGTCTTGTTTTTTCCCCTACGGTCAATTATAAAAAAGTTACAATATAAGTTATTTACAGTAACAACTAAGGGAAGATAAACACTTCGTCTCATGATGGTGTATAATTGTGCCAAGTTACATCAAAATCACTCCATGCATGAAGAAGAAATGCTTCGGACAAAGTCATTCTTGTATCTGACTTTTGGCCTCTAAGTGTGACCTTGACCTTTGACCTAGGGACCTGGTTCTTGCGCACGACACTCTGCCTCATGGTGGTGAACAATTGTGCAAAGTTATATCAAAATCCCTCCATGCATGAAGAAGATATGCTCCGGACAAAGTTTTCTTTCTTGTATCCTTTGACCTCTAAGTGTAACCTTGACCTTAGACCTAGGGACCTGGTTCTTGCACATGACACTCCGTCTCATGATGATGAACAATTGTGCCAACTTTCATCAAAATCCCTCCATGCATGAAGAAGAAATGCTCCGGACAAAGTTTTCATTATTGTATCCTTTGACCTCTAAGTGTGACCTTGACCTTAGACCTAGGGACCTGGTTCTTGCGCATGACACTCCGTCTCATGATGATAAACAATTGTGCCAACTTTCATCAAAATCCCTCTAGGCATGAAGAAGATATACTCCGGACAAAGTTTTCATTCTTGTATCCTTTGACCTCTAAGTGTGACCTTGACTTAGACCTAGGGACCTGGTTCTTGCGCATGACACTCCGTCTCATGATGATAAACAATTGTGCCAACTTTCATCAAAATCCCTCTATGCCTGAAGAAGATATGATCCGGAGAAAGTCCTACTTGAATTTGACCTTTGACCTCTAAGTGTGACCTTGACCTTAGACCTAGGGACCTGGTTCTTGCGCATGACACGTGAACAACTGTGCCAAGTTTCATCAAAATCCCTCCATGCATGTAGAAGATATGCTCCGGACAAGGTCTATGGACGCCGCCCGCCGCCCATCCGCCCACCCGGGGCGTTCCCATAATACGTCCCGTTTTTCAAACGGGCGTATAAAAAAGTGATTCATTGAGTTCTGGCAAGAATTTATTTGCAAAATCATTCATGTAGTCTTTAAAACATATAGAAAAGCTATATACTGTGTTACCCACACTGTAAATATTTGATTTCTGTGTTATTTCTAAAGAAATGTTAACTTTATATATAATCATAACCGCCTCCTCAAGGGTTCAAGCTGGGGAAAAAAAATAAAAAAAGCCCGCTCGCTCCATGTAAAATCTACCCGCCTCTGAAAAAATCAAAATTGAGAAAAAAAAAATAAAATAAAAATTTCGCTCGCCCGCTCCTATTTTTTTTGGAAAATTTTCCGAAGAACTATTAATCAATTTGATATGGCCTTACTCAATTAAAGTGCGTAATCCAATTTTATCGTAAATCAAGCACATCCTTTTTGTAATCGAGTACAACAAATAACAAGAGCTGTCACAGGAGACAGCGCGCTCGACTATTTCGATGCTGAATAGTGAAACTGGGCACATCTGAGGAAACTAGAGCTGTCACAGGAGTGTTTAATGACTCCAATTGTGGATGAAGATATTGCACAATAGCCTGAGTCTATGTCAAAAATATCAACTTAAAGTAATAAGAGAGGTAAAGATAAAATGTATCAAAACACTATATAAGTATATCCTAAGCAAAAAGGGGCATAATTCATTAAATACTGGTGCCAGAGTTATGCAGCTTGTGTCATATAGTGTGGGTGATGATGTTGAACAACTATTTTAAGTTTGAATTAAATCCATTCAGTAATAACAGAGACAGAGTGAAAGTGCATCAAAACTTTAACCTAAAATTCTAAATAAAAAGGGGAAATAATTCATGAAAAATTGGTCCCAGAGTTATGCACCTTTTGTCATATGATAAGGGTAATGATGTTGAACAACTGTTTAAGTTTGAATCAGATCCATTCAGTAATAACAGAGATAGAGTGAAAGTGCACCAAAACTTTAACCTGAAATTCTAAGTAAAAAGGGGAATAATTCATGAAAAATTGTGCCAGAGTTATGCATCTTGTGTCATATGATGTGGGTGATGATGCTGAACAACTATTTTAAGTTTGAATCAAATCCATTCATTAATAACAGAGGTAGAGTGAAAGTGCACCAAAACTTTAACCTGAAATTCTAAGTAAAAAGGGGGAATAATTCATGAAAAAATGGTGCCAGAGTTATGCACCTTGTGTCATATGATGTGGGTGATGATGTTGAACAACTATTTTAAGTTTGAATCAAATCCATTCAGTAATAACAGAGATAGAGTGAAAGTGCATCAAAACTTTAACCTGAAAATCTAAGTGAAAAGGGGGGATAATTCATGAAATATTGGTGCCAGAGTTATGGCCCTTATGTCAGGTGATGTGGATGATGATGAGGAATAAGTATTTCAAGTTTGAATCAAATCCATCAAGTAATTACAGAGATAAGTTGAAAAAAGACAAAGTGCACCAAAACTTTAACCAAGGTGGGGACGCGGAAAGACGCCGACGCCGACACTGGGGCGAGTAGGATAGCTCTCCTTATACTTCGTATAGTCAAGCTAAAAATGGCGTCTCATTAGGCAAATGCTGACGATATCGTAAAAAAATGCCATTTTTTCTACAAGTATACTAAAGTGTGTGACAAGAGATGACTCGGACAATGCCTGTCAGATCGCTAAGTCTGTGATCTATGACATATTATGAGTAACTGTTGAAACAGCCAAGAAAAAGCCGAATCACCATGTGGGTGTTTCTGAAAAAAAACAACATCACTTGCACTTGCAGTCAAAATATTGCTGACTGTTGATAGATCGCAGTGGTCAGTAGCTGAAATTAAGATGTAGTGTAAGATGTAGTGTATAGAGTAAACAAAATGTTAAACTATCTGAATGAAGGCTCTAAAAATTATATTCAGGAAAACAGTATTGGTCGACAAAGGCACCTCAGCGGAGCACATGAATTCCGAAAAATCATACAACAAACAGTTAATATTATTACCCTTTAAACAATTTCAAAGACTGAAATACCATTTAAAAATTCTAAAAACCCTTTTGAAAAAATATCTAGGACTAAAATACCCTTTGAAAAACAAGAGATCACAGAGTGATCTTGGGGCCCACCATTGAGCCATTTTTGACTGTTCCAATTTCAAGACTAGCCAAAGGTCAAAATCAAGGTCAAATTTCATTTCCGTACACAACACTGTGCATGTGGTCCATGCATGTGGTCCAAATTTGAAAGCTGTAGCTTGAGAAATGTGGAAGTAGGTCACAAGATCAATTTCAAGGTCAAAGTTCATTTCAGTATATAAAACTATGCATGTGCTTCAAATCTGGAGGCTGCAGCTTGAGAAATGTGAAAGTAGGTACTAGGTGAAAATCAATGTCAAATTACAATTCAGAACACAAAAATATGCATGTGGTCCAAATTTGAAGCCTGTAGCTTCAGAAATAATGTGAAAGTAGGTCACTAGGTCATTTTCAAGATCAAAGTTCATTTTGGTACACAAAAATATGCATGTGGTCCAAATTTGAAGGCAGTAGCTTGAGAAATGTGAAAGTAGATCACCAGGTCAAAATCAAGGTGAAATTTAATTTCGAAACACAAAACTATGCGTGTGGTCCAAATTTGAAGGCTGTAGCTTGAGAAATGTGAAAGTAGGTCACTAGGTCAAAATCAAGGTCAAATTTCATTTCGGAACACAAAATTATGCATGTGGTCCAAATTTGAAGGCTGTACCTTCAAAAATGTGAAAGGTCACTAGGTCAATGTCAAGGTCAAAGTTTGTTTCGGTACACAAAACTATGCATGTGGTCCAAATTTGAAGGCTGTAGCTTGAGAAATGTTAAAGTAGGTCACTAGGTCAAAATCAATGTCAAATTTCATTTCCAAACACGGAACTATGCATTGGTCCAAATTTGACGCCTGTACATTCAAAAATGTGAAAGTAGGTCACTAGGTCAATGTCAAGGTCAAAGTTTTTTCCTGTGCACAAAACTATGCATGTGGTCCAAATTTGAAGGCTGTTACTATAGAAATGTGAAAGTAGGTCACTAGGTCAAAATCAAGGTCAACTCAAGTCAAGGTTCATCTAGCCACTCAAAAATATACATGTGGTCCAAATTTGAATGTTGTAGTTATTGACAAGAAGATCTTAAAAGCTTTTCCCTATATAAGTCTATATGAATAATGTGACCCCCGGGGCGGGGCCATATTTGACCCTAGGGGGATAATTTGAACAAACTTGGTAGAGAACCACTAGATGATGCTACATTACAAATATCAAAGCCCTAGGCTTTGTGGTTTGGACAAGAAGATTTTCAAAGTTTTTCCCTATATAAGTCTATGTAAACCATATGACCCCCAGAGCGGGGCCATATTTGACCCTAGGGGGATAATTTTTTTTTCAACAATCTTTGTTGAAGACCACTAGATGATGTCACATACAAAATATCAAAGCCCTAGGCCCTGTGGTTTTGGACAAGAGGTTTTTCAAAGTTTTTCCCTATTATAAGTCTATATAAATCATGTGACCCCAGGGCGGGGCCATATTTCACCCCAGGGAAATAATTTGAATCATCTTGGTAGAGGACCACTAGATGATGCTTCATACCAAATATCAAAGCCCTAGGCTCTGTGCTTTTGGACAAGAAGATTTTCAGAGTTTTTCCCTATATAAATCTATTTAAATTATAGAAATAAACAAAGGGCCATAACTCACTCATAAATTGTTGAACCTGTCTGATTTTCAGGGGGACACAACTAGGGTATCAATACATCATTCTGACAAAGTTTGGTCAAAATCCCCCCAGTAGTTTCTGAGGACATGGGATAACGAGAAATTGTTAACGGACGGACAGACCACGGACGAAGATGGTGGGCTAAAAATCTAGGGGGTAAAATACCCTTTAACCTAAAATCTTATCTGGAGCTCTGCACATAAGGCTTGACTACAGTACACCTAGCTGACTATACTGTCTCATATTGTTTCAATTTATACAACGCCTCACCAAGACCACACCTTAGGTGATCTGGCCTTTTTTCTCGAAAAAAGCAAAATGCTATTCGACACAAATATGATAATACATCATATATGTAAAATATCTGGTTTGTAATTTATGATTTGGCTCTATTATCACAAAAACGAAGCGTGAAAAAAGTATGAAATCAACAAAAATGGCAGTTTCTGACCTCATATGCCTAATCTGAGGGTATCTAATGCTTTTTATGATAACTCAACTGTAATGAAGTAACGGATATCAAAATCATTTGCTTCAAATCCTGCTTACGGGGACATAATTGACAAAAATCATCGGGAATGGGGTTGTGCAACCCCCATTCCCGAATGTTTTTTTGCCAATCTTTCCCCCAAAAGCAACATTTCATTCAAGTTTATATTCATGACTGTTTTACACGTGTTTGATCATAAGAAGCGTCACATTTCCAGAAAGAAGGCACAAGAGTTAGAAAATTTGCATTTCTCATGATTCAATACTTTTTTTGACAGATCGAGCCAGCAGAGTTTTCGTGATATCAGGGCCAATTCTTCAATTAATAATTTGGTATTTCAAACATATGATCTTTATTCATTTTTGTGTCGAATAGCATTTTGCTTTTTTTCGAAAGCACTAGTAAATGTGTCATTATTTACAAAAACAAAAACCTACCTACCTCGATTTTGTATATATTGATGCGCAACACCAGCACCAGAAGTCGCGCAACCCATTTTAAGCGTATTCCCAGTGGGAATTGCATTGCGCGTTTACCACCCGTGTTGAAGAGTTTTATATTTATAGCTCTGGTGGCTCCTATATGCAAAGTTTTAACAATTTTGGAAGAAGACCACACAAGGATTATCCAGGCCAACTTTCATTAACTTCTGCTATAGAGGAGATGTCCTTTGAGGAAAAGTGTGGACAGCCGCACGCCAGATGGTGAGTGATAACAATAGCTCACCCAGAGCACTTTGTGCTCAGATGAGCTAATAAAAAATGTAAGAAACCAAATACAATTACAAAGGGAGACGATTCAGTATAAACAGGAGCTGTCCATAAGCCAGCTCAACTATTCGAACTGTTGTCCGAGAAGCAGGTATATTATCCTTAATGTTAAAATATCTACAGAGTTTCAATCTAGTATCTGCATTACTTCTGGAGAAAGTTACTTGCGTGTAAAACTTCGACCAGAAGTTTTTAGTCCAAAGGGGAAATAGTTTTGCAAAATACATGTCAGAGTTATGGGACTTGATACTATAACCTAGTTCTATAAACCCAAAGAAACGTGTGAAGTTTCAAATCCATATCTTCATTAGTTTTGGAGATAGTAACTGCAAACATGCAAAACTTAAACCAGGATAGGGGGCATAATTTGCCGAAAATACATGTCAGAGTTGTGGGACTTGATCCTGTGAGGTTTGTTATTGACCTAGAAAAAGGAAAAATAAGTTTCAAAGATATATGCCTTTAAATGATAGCTACATGTACTTGCATGCAAAACTTTAACCAAGGTGTGATACCAATGCCAGGGTGAGTAAAATAGCTAAAAATGGTGGCTACTTATAAATGTTATGGAACACAGGATATAATTTACTCTGGAGTTCATGTAACTTAAACTGAAGTACAAAGTACTTACCCATTGGATTGGTTTAATAAAACCTCTTGGTTCCTTAAGACACTCAAGATTAAAGCCACTGAAAATCTGAAAACAAAAAAAAAATACATTTTTCACACAGAATAAGAACAAGAGGGCCATGATGGCCCTATATCGCTCACCTGAGTACCATTGCTCCTAATGATAAGATCAAGTTTTGACATATAGATCACATAGGCATACACTTTAAATATCATCAGGATAAATATTTTCTTGTAACAGTCCCTTTTGACCCATAGGTCACTAGTCAGGACGAATCTCCAAACCAAGTTTGAGGGTCCTAGACTCAAATGCTGCATTTTTGTACGAGCATGACTATTCCTTACCCTGGAAGACATAAATAACATTTCTAACCAATCTCATTAGATGCTGCTGAGATATATTGATTTACATAAAATAAAGGGAGGTATCTTTCAATGTTCATTTAGGGGCCATAACTCTAAAACCTATGATTGGATCTAACAGGTTAGGGTTAGGGTTAGAGTTTATTTGCAAGTTTGTATCAAATTAAACCATAAATGAAGTCTCTATATGGCTGCAAAAGCCGAAATAGCAAAATTTGGCCCTTTAAGGGACCATAACTCTGGAACCCATAATGGGATCTGGCCAGTTTTCAAAAGGAACCAAGATATTATGCCAATACAAGTTGTGTGCATATTTGATAAAAGCTGATTGCAAGATGTGGTCTCTATCGTGTTCATAAGCCAAAAATAGCAAATTTTGGCCCTTTAAGGGGCCATAACTCTCTAACCCATGATGGGATCTGGCCAGTTTTCGAAAGAAACCGAGATATTAGGCCAATACAAGTTGTGTGCAAGATTGATTGAAGTTGATTGCAAAATGTGGTCTCTATCGTGTTCACAAGCAAAAAATAGCAAATTTTGGCCCTTTAAGGGGCAATAACTCTAGAACCCAAGATGGGATCTGGCCAGTTTTCAAAAGGAACCGAGATATTATGCCAATACAACTTCTGTGCAAGTTTGATTAAAGCTGATTGCAAAATATGGTCTCTATCGTATTCACAAGCAAAAATTAGCAAACAGTCCCTTTTGACCCATAGGTCACTAGTCAGGACGAATCTCCAAACCAAGTTTGAGGGTCCTAGACTCAAATGCTGCATTTTTGTACGAGCATGACTATTCCTTACCCTGGAAGACATAAATAACATTTCTAACCAATCTCATTAGATGCTGCTGAGATATATTGATTTACATAAAATAAAGGGAGGTAATTTGTCATAAATTCAGTCAAAAGTTATCTACCCTGATTGTCCGAGTCCATCTGATGGCATAAATAAAATTTCAAATTAGTATCTTTATTGGTAACTGAGATACACCTATTTTAATTTGAAACAAAGGGAGCTAATTTGATATAAAATCAGTCCATAGTTATCTATCCTGATTGTCTCAGTCCAACTTATGACTATAATGAAATTTCAAATGAGTCCTATAAATACTTACCGAGATAAATCAATTTTTTATTAAAATCAGGGGAGGTAATAATATATTGGTATATGCATGTAGAAGCCTTTACAACAATATAAAAGAAAAGTATTCATATTGATAAACGTTCAATCAAGAGTTATCTAACATGACTATTTCTTACCATGGAATACATAAATAACGTTTCAAACCAGTCTCATAAGAAGCTGTTAAGGTATATTCATTTACATAAAAAATAAAGGGAGGCAATTTGTCATAAATTCAGTCAATATGTATCTACATTGAATGTCCAAGTCCATGTGATGGCATAAATGAAATTTCAGATCAGTATTTTCATTAGTTATGGAGATATACCTATTTTAATTTGAAATAAAGGGAGGTAATTTGAAATAAAATCAGTCCATAGTTATCAACCCTGATTGTCTCAGTCCAACTAATGACAATAATGAAATTTCAAATAAGTCCTATAAGTACTTACTGATATAAATCAATTTTGATTAAAATCAGAGGAGGTATTCAGATATAAAATACGTGCATAGTGTCTAGGTCAACCTGATGACATACATTAAGTTTCAAAACCAATACCATCAATAGTTCCAGAGATATTACAATCTCATGGATAAGCACTGACCTTGACCTCAATGTTTGACCTTGACCTTCAAGCAACGAGAACTGATATCTTAATGTGATTAAAATTGTGTGCATGATTTTCTAAAGTTGAATGCAAAATGCGGCACCTATCATGTTCACAAGGTAAAAATTAACATATTTTGGCACTTTCAATGTTCATTTAGGGGCCATAACTCTAAAACCTATGATTGGATCTAACAGGTTAGGGTTAGGGTTAGAGTTTATTTGCAAGTTTGTATCAAATTAAACCATAAATGAAGTCTCTATATGGCTGCAAAAGCCGAAATAGCAAAATTTGGCCCTTTAAGGGACCATAACTCTGGAACCCATAATGGGATCTGGCCAGTTTTCAAAAGGAACCAAGATATTATGCCAATACAAGTTGTGTGCATATTTGATAAAAGCTGATTGCAAGATGTGGTCTCTATCGTGTTCATAAGCCAAAAATAGCAAATTTTGGCCCTTTAAGGGGCCATAACTCTCTAACCCATGATGGGATCTGGCCAGTTTTCGAAAGAAACCGAGATATTAGGCCAATACAAGTTGTGTGCAAGATTGATTGAAGTTGATTGCAAAATGTGGTCTCTATCGTGTTCACAAGCAAAAAATAGCAAATTTTGGCCCTTTAAGGGGCAATAACTCTAGAACCCAAGATGGGATCTGGCCAGTTTTCAAAAGGAACCGAGATATTATGCCAATACAACTTCTGTGCAAGTTTGATTAAAGCTGATTGCAAAATATGGTCTCTATCGTATTCACAAGCAAAAATTAGCAAATTTTGGCCCTTTAAGGGGCCATAACTCTGCAACCCATGATGGGATCTGGCCAGTTTTCAAAAGGAACTGAGATGTTAAGCCAATACAACTTCTGTGCAAGTCTGATTAAAGTGGATTGCAAAATGTGGTCTCTATTGTGTTCACAAGAAATTGTGAACGGAGGACGGACAGACGGTTGATCATAAAAGCTCACCTTGTCACTACGTGTCAGGTGAGTTAAAAAGAAATAATTTATCACATACTTGCTAGACTAAGGTTAGTAACCAGAAGCAATTGCTAGCCTAACAGCTATCATTAACTACTTGATTTCAAAGGTTTATTCTTGAATCTTTAACTAGACTGTCATTATGACACGTTGATTATTACAGCATTTGCTAAACCTTCGTTCAACGCAGTACGATGGTTTACGTAGGAGATGCATTTCTTACTTTTAACATTTCAGTTAACTATAATTATGATACATATTATGCTATTGCTAGTTACATCCATCTGCCAAAATCATTTCCGAAATATTCCTGAAATATTAAAGAAATGCCAATATTTGGGCATTTTCAAAGTGGAAAAGGGGGATAATTTTGTAAAAACAGAATGGAGAGGGAACCTGCTGATTGACTGACTTACAATCATAACAATCCGTTTCAGAGTTATCATGTAATATCTTCATTTAAAAAGATGAATTTTACCAAATTTTCTATATCAAACAAGAGTGCCAGAATGTCACAATATATGCCCGTCATAGCAATTCTTTACACTAGCACCTGTATTTGCATATGGAATTTTTTGGGCCAATTATAAAATAAGTTATAATAGAAGTTATTTATAGTAACAATAAACAGAAAAAACTCCTAAAAATAATAATAATAATTCTATATGATATAAGTCCATACAAAACTCCTTACCAGATACAGATAGGTAAAAATACACCTAAAATTGGATTAACATGCACGTTGTACCACAGAAAGTGTTTTTTTCCTACGGCCAGTAATAAAGAAGTTACAATATAAGCTATTTAAAGCAACAACAAAGCGTAGGGTAAGTAATTCTAAAAGCAAGGGTGCCTCATGGTGGTGAACATTTGTGCCAAGTTACATCAAAATCCCCCCCCCCCCCCCATGCATGAAGAAGAAATGCTCCGGAAAAAGTCATTCTTTAATTTGACCTTTGACATCTAAGTGTGACCTTGACCTTGGGACCTGATTCTTATGTGTGACACTCAGTCTCATGATGTTGAACATTTGTGCCAAGTTACATCAAAATCCCTCCATGTATGAAGAAGAAATGCTCCGGACAAAGTTTGTGGACCACGTCCACCCTTCCGGGGCGATCCCATTATACGTCCCATCTTTCAGAAGGGCATATAAAAAGTGGATTAATTTGGTCAAAACAAAAGGCAGCATTATGGGACTTTGTGTATAAAGTAACATTATTACCTCAAGTGTATGTAAGAGATTTCTATCAAATGCATGAATAGGTTTCAGAAATATTGAAAGAACTGTCCACTTTTGGAAATTTAAAACAAATCATCCAAATATCAAGGCTGCATCTTAAAAAAACAAAAAGTAGGTCAGTAGGTCAAGGTCACAGTCAAGTGACCCCTAATCACTTGGGTTCATCAGGTAATTATAATTAACAGTCTAGGAAATATGATCTGATATTTTTTTATTATATAGTATTAGTATTTTTTCCTATATTAACTCATATAACAAGTGACCCCCGCGGTGGGACCTCTTTTCACCCCAGGGGCATAATTTGAACAATCTTGTTAGAGATCCACTAGGAAATGCTACATACCAAATATCAAAAGCCTAGGCATTGAACTTTCAGATAAGAAGATTTTTTTAAAAAAATCTCCTATATAAGACTATGTAAAATTTGTGACCCCCGTGGTGGGGCCTCTTTTCACCCCAGGAGAACAATTTGAACAATCTTCATAGAGGACCATTAGATGATGTCACATTCAAAATATCAAGGCTCTACGCACTGCGATTTTTGACAAGATTTTTAAAGTTTTCCCTTTTGGTTGCCATGGCAACTGGAGTTCTGTGTGGAATCAAATTCTTTGAACAATTTTGAAAGGGAGGCACCAAAGGATCATTCCTGTGAAGTTTGGTGTAATTCTGCCCAGTGGTTTTCAAGAAGAAGATTTTTTTTAGAAAATGTTGACGAACAAAAATGAAATTAGTTTTGATTTTCAGTCCTGATTTTAACAACTTTTCAGCAAATATATTCCTCCAAACAATGATTTCGCGACGTAAATTTCCCCTCCAAAAGGGACCTGGTACCCTTCCCCAAATTTACAAAAAAAGGGCTGGCCTATACTTTCATAACTTGTTTCAGTTATCATAAAATATTATAAAGCCCTCCTTCGCCAATTCCTCATTTTGAATGAGACTAATGCAATTATTTCCTGAATCTTTGAACTTTTATCTTTCCAGCTATGCAGTAAATTTTTTTTACGCTAGGCTGATAAGGTTTTACGCAAAAGTTTTAAAGCTATAAAACTCTTAACATCACATTTATATGCTTATCAGGTCATGATCAGACTAAAAGAGAATTTGAGTTTGCTACTAATTACACTGTAAAGGTCACTTTGTGAGAACAGCAAAAAAGACGTTTTTTGAATAACTTACCTGAGTTAACTATATTTTTATAACTAATACAGGTTATAAAATGCTTGAAAAAGTAACTGAAATAGGTAACATAACTTAAAACAGTTACACCCCTGACTGTTGAACAGTCACAAAGGTCACCATGAGCCTTTGGCTCAGGTGAGATAAAAAGCAAAACAGTGTTATAAAACCTGTGCAATGTAAGTCAATTCTTAAGTGTGATGTTTCAATCTATTCCTTCAAGTGGTTACAGAAATTCGTACCAGCTTTCAACCAAAAAAAAATTACCAATTTGGGATGCCAATGCTAAACGGATGAGTCAAACCAATAGCTCTACCTATTCTTCGAATAGCTGAACTAAAAATCTATCTAAACATAGGTGATACAGGATGCAAAACTTTCGGATTACGGTAATCCCAGCCACTGCCAAAAAAAAAATATGATCGTTATCCTAGCCACTGCCAAAAAATATGGCCAACCACATTTAAGTTGTTGTTTTCTTTTGATTTCTGACAGCCAGTCGGGTAAAATAAGCTGATGATGGTAGGCTTCAATGCATTAAAGGAAACTGCACATGCACCATGATATACAGTCATATATCTTACTGAATGTTAAAGCACAGCGATGTTGCCTTTTATGTGTATCGAAATAGGAGAGTGGCCTGTTTGCACCTATTTTCGCGGTACTAAGGGAATAAATGAATAAAGGAAAGAAAAACAATATTATGTTGCTATCATTTCCTATTAACTTCGTAAACCTTTTCTTTTCCACTATTATTTCAAGCAGAAAACCATTTTTCTAGTCCTTGTTTACTTTTAAACCCAGTGCATGTGACTTTCACTTTCGCCAAGGGAGTTAATTCTTATTTCGTGGTACGGCATCCGACTTGATAAAGTGCTACCTGTGAAAGTGTAAAATGTATAGGACCCCTAAATTTTCAAAATAAATTTCGTGAGTAAGACATTAAAAATTATTGCAATGCAAAATTAACACAGTGGAAAGGAAATTCCATCAAATATATGGACAACACACAATTCATTACCGATTTTACTTCGTCAAATGATTGACGAGGGCATTGAAAAATAATTGACCTACGTTTACAAAAATAGGGTGTGAAACGTAATCAGCTTTCGAAGTAGGTCAAGTTTGTTTACTGTAGAGAGTGCTGCACATTGTTGTTCTCGCAAAAATCAAATACCGCGAGACCAGATGTAACACGAAAATAGCAGCAAGTGGTAGCCTGTTATGCTGTAGTTTCGATCCCCTTAACACTTCCTTCTGCGCATGCGCATTAACAAAGACATGTGCGTGGGTCAAAATTAGGTCAAAGTATATTTTGGGCATTCCTCCAAAGATATAAATAGCTTAAAACACAAAGAAATGTAAAATATATAAATTATGCATACATAAAACCAACCATGTCATTGGTCTGAATCAATAAAAAGCTTTCTTGTTAATTCGCACCCTCTGAATGCATATGTGTAGAAAGTCTTGTTCAGGGTTTTCCCGGACGCAGGTTTTCTGCTTTGAACTCGCATTTTTAGTGCCTCTGCATCCACTGGACCCGCAAAATCGGTCACAAAACTCCTCTGCACTGAAGCCTCTTTCGCGCAGATACCCATGTATAAATGCGCAGTTTTTTGACCCCCGGGACCACCCCCGAATCGTGGGTGTGCATTATACACTGGTATAGACGATTTTCCAACTTCAAAACAAGTTTTGTTACCTATGTTCGCCATTTTGGTAAAGGGAAACTACTCTCCGCTCTGTCACCGCTAAAATCTAAGATTGCCATTACGTTCCGTAAAAGATCGAATGGTTTATTTTCCTTTCAAACTAAATTTCATGTAAATTTAGAAGTATTTTGATGAAAGAAATATTAATAAATCACAAAAATTATGATACTAATTAAGGATCGAGTTTTATCTTTAACCGAGATCAAACTGAACAACATAACTGACCCGAGGTGACACGTTAATTGCCGGTAATTGCTGGCTATTTGATCGTAACAAAAAGACTATCACACCTTTTGTTATCGGTCTGAATTGGGAAGCTCATGTCATTTTGAAAAATACCATCCGAAATATTGAATCAGCTGCTATCTAAATTAAAAAGATACAAGTTCATTCGGTTTTAGGGTAAATTTTTATAGTAATAATGTCCATTTTCAAGATCAGTAATTTGTGGACCCCCAAAAATTATTAGGGACCCTTAAATTAGCAGCCATGGGAGTCCATGGACTCCCAAATAAAAACCCCGAGGGAAAACCCTGCTTGTTTAATGTGAATAAATTAGTTTTTTCCAAACAGTTCACTTTGTTCATTCCACCCTGAAGCCACTTGTATGTAGAATTGTAAAATAACGATGTACAAACTGGAAAGTGTAACTTTTTAAAAACACATGTCAACTGGATGATTAGTTTCTGGATGAAGAAATTAGTTTTAGGCACTGCAGCCTTATTTCGTTTGACCCTCTATAAGACACCAATTAGTTGGTTGAAAAATCAAAATACTGGCATTATGCAACAAAATGTATTATTAAATAAGATTCAAAGCAAATCAAGAAATCTAGAGTCAAAAGAGCAGGTGCGCGGACAATTGCATGACCCAACAACCCACGAATTGTCAGCCGCTCGCCTCATTTTGCATTAAAAATGGCGGACCAGTAAGTATGAATTTAACTGTAAAATACGGGGTTTTTGAAAGGGAAGCAACTACCGGCTGAAAAATCAATACACATCTACATCTACATCGTACGTCAAACTGTCAACATTGACCATGACTTGATGGTGCGCAAGAAAAGACAACAGTTAAGAAATAAGAAACATGAAGTAGAATATAATACAGTAAGAAAATAGAAACGGTCAAGGATGTGTTACAAAAAGTAAAGTAAGAAGATAAAAGCATGAGAAGTGCCTTCTAATACTTCCCACCTGAGTGACCAGTCCGGCTTGCATGGTGCTACCAGGACCCAAGGTCCCGCCAGCAGTGCTCCCTCGTCGTAGAGTACTGATGGAACTGGTTTTTATGTGCTGCTCTTGTTCTAGAGGTGACAGGTGTAAGATATGTGGAGGCTGGAATATCCACTAGGTCATGCACGATCTTATAAAGCATGATGAGCTGTGCCTTTTCTCTCCTTGTCTGGAGGGACTCCCACTGCAAGTGTTGTAGCATATCTGATACACTGCTGGTATTTCGATAGCGATTGGTGACAAATCGCGCTGCTCTGCGTTGAACCATTTCTACCTTATGGATCAAGTCCTTCTGGTATGGACTCCAGATTGAGCAGCAGTAGTCCAGATGTGAGCGGACCATGGCATTGTAGGCACTTGTCTTGGTGTCTTCTGTTGCTTTGTGCAAATTTCGTCTTAGGAAGCCCAGCATGTTGTTGACTTTCTTGGTGGTGCGATTAATGTGCTGCCTCCAAGCTAGTTTAGATTGTTAATCCAAGCCAAGGTATTTCGTGCTGCTGTCGACAGTAAGACCTACACCTTTCAGGTTGTATGCATGGGCTCTGGGAGTCTTTGACCTTGTGACTCTGAGAACACTACACTTCTGTGGGTGAAATTCCATACCCAACTTTTGTTCCCATGCAGCAAGAGAATTCAGGTCTTCTTGTAGTTGTGCTTGGTCCGCTACTGACTTGATGTGGCGATATAGGATGCTGTCCTCGGCAAACAACCGTATTCTGGATTTGACGCACTCAGGGAAGTCGTTGATAAAAATCAAGAAAAGTAAGGACCTAAGACAGATCCCTGAGGTACGCCACTGACGACTGGTACTGTGTCCAATGCCTGTCCTTCGACAAGTATCTTTTGGGTCCTCCCTGTGAGGAAAGCCTGAATCCACTTCTGGGTGTTTCCTGTAATGCCATAGTGTTCAACCTTCTTCAGTAAGCGTTGGTGTGGTACTCGGTCAAACGCTTTACTAAAGTCCAGGATAATCATATCAGTCTGTGTACGCTTGTCTAGTGCAGAGGCCAACTCATGGTACAATGTCAGTAGTTGAGTTTCGCAATTTCTGCGAGCTCGGAAGCCATGCTGGCAATCATGTAGTACTTGGTGATTATCTAGGTGTTTCAAGATGTTGCTTACAAAGACATGTTCTAATAGCTTGCAGCAGAGGCAGGTCAAGGAGACGGGTCTGTAATTGGCAGCATCATATCTAGTACCTTTTTTAAAAATAGCTGTGACGTTGGCATGACGCCAGTCATCTGGGCAGAGCCACTCTGTAACGAGGCGTTGAAAATCATGGTCAGGATAGGAGCAAGTTCTGCAGCACATTCTTTGAGGATATGACCAGTAGGCAGGGGTGTAAAATTCTTTTTCACACCACTCGCCCTGCAGGACTAGTAGCTAGTAAAATCTACTCGCCCTTAGTGGACAGTCACTCGCCCTAATAATTGACATTTTTAATACTGTCACGTTTTATGGAAGGAGTATTATATACAACAAGAAAATTTCAAACATAACACATAGCTCGTACACTACGTTTCCTTTTTATTATTCATTTTTGTTAGATCTACTCTTAAATTTCCTTTTCAAACCAGTCAGGGGTGTAAAATTCTTTTTCACACCACTCGCCCTGCAGGACTAGTAGCTAGTAAAATCTACTCGCCCTTAGTGGACAGTCACTCGCCCTAATAATTGACATTTTTAATACTGTCACGTTTTATGGAAGGAATATTATATACAACAAGAAAATTTCAAACATAACACATAGCTCGTACACTACGTTTCCTTTTTATTATTCATTTTTGTTAGATCTACTCTTAAATTTCCTTTTCAAACCAGACATTTTTCTTTCACTAATTTTGTCATCTCCACCATCAAATTGCTCTCCATAATAACTGCATCGATAGTAAAAAAAAAAAAAAAAATCACATTCTAACCCCTACCGTAGTTTCCCAAAGTGTCAGGAAAGTATTAAACATCAGTTATTTTCATTTTCTCAAGACTTATTTCACGAAAAATAATTATTTTGAAAAGTGTCCTAAAAATATGGACACAATAATCATCATACCGTACATCTACCCGTCTTGAAAGCGAAAAAAAAGTTGATGATCATCGGTAATTATTCTGTTGATAAACTAAGTAATTGGCCTGTTTTCATCATCAATTAACATCCTCTCAAAGAGCTAAAAGAAGTGTGTCGGTATGATGACATCTGAAGTGGAGATCAAAGCGGTATTGTTGCACGAGATTGTCATGGCATTACGTCATATTACAGTTTTCGCGCCATGTGACGTATTTGCCCTCAAGGAATTTACACTATCGTTTGAAAAGAATATTTTATAAAAAAAAAATACATGTACAAAGATTCATTTAAAACGTATTTAAAAACGCAACAACATCATTTTGTTTTATCTTAAAACCACATTTCTATTTACGTCCACGAGGTCACGTATCCTATTCCGCCGCACTAACAGAAACCTTTTTACCAAAAAAATCGTTTTACTCATGTATTTAAATTACTGCAGCTTTTTCATTATTTAAGAATTTTTAATTCTGTCTTTTGTTCTTTCTGGTCAAAAGTCCGAATTTTATGCCCAAAGTATGTATCACTTATTTTCTCTTAGAAAGAAATCAGTAATTAAGATCGCGCTGTTCGAAATTTAACAAATGATTATATGAAAATTCAACCGTTTTCATACAAATTTGCTTACATTTCCGTCAATATTTTATTTAAATCTTAGTAGAATTCAAATTGTATTACTTCTTAAGCGATGTTGAAAAACTGAAGCAATAACGTTAAAAAATGAATGCACTACGCGCGTTTTTTGTGTACGTGTTGATAAACAAAAGTAACGGAGATGTAAATTTGACAGGTCGCACGTGCTCTCGGAATGGAAAATTACCGGCATGACGTTTTGATATCTTTACGATTCGCGGGTATTCCAGTCAATCAAAGTAGCAACTGAACTATATCAAAGTTTGTTCACGTTTTTCGAGATGTAATTTCTGAATTTCATTAGAGCTACGACGTAAAAACCACTCGCCCGATCGGTCGAGTATACAGCGAGATCCACTCGTCCTATCCAGACTTTAACTCGCCAATGCGAGCGGGCGAGTGGAATTTTACACCCCTGGTAGGGCTGTCATTGATTGGGACTTAGGCGTATCAACGATACCGATATATCAGAAGACAAATATCGACGATACATCGATATATTGATTATTAAGTTAGATTAACGACCTATTTGTTCATATAATATTATATAACTTCCTGTAAATGCTATTTTAAGTTTTATTGCCTACTTTCCATATTTCTGTTTGATTGTGTTGTATTTGTATTTATGAAATAAAAGAAATACATAAAAATTAATAACATCTTTCATTTTTATTTTGCCTTCACTCTTTTTTTGCATTCATCCAAATTTACAACTTTGTGAACTTCAGTTGTTTTTTAGGGTCTGAGTGTTCATTTGGGTAGTTTTTTCTCCCTGTAAAATATCAATTTTGGAAAATGGGAATCGATAATCGATCGACAAAAAAAAAATCGTTGATACATCGATATCGTTTCTATCGATGACAGCCCTAACGACCAGGTATCTGGTCTGGACCCTATGCCTTCCATGGATTGGTGTTGCTAAGCAGCTTTTCAATCCCTTCTGTGGTGACCTTGATTTCTTCTATAGGTGGTATAGGTGTACCATCTGGACTGGGTACAGGGTTTTTTTTTTTCCTTTATAATAGGGGCCGTTTATAGGCCCCTTCCCTTCAGAAAATTTCTTTAAAATCATGCAGTTTTCCCCAAAAATTGACTTTACATCAGGTTTTTTATTCCCCTTTGCCCAAATACCGAGTTGTATTTTCCCCCAAATCAGAGGCCCGGGCCCCTTCCCCTCCTGGTAAAAAAAAACCCCTGGGGTATGTCTGTCTCATCCTCATGTGCGAAAACAGACATGTACTGACTAGACTCTACACACCTGCAAGAGTCCGGTTGCGTGGAAGAAAGTTTAGCGAAAATTAAATGGAAACTACAACGATTTAATGGCAAATAATCAGGAATTTAGATGAAATTATGGTCTTGTATATACTGTGGCAACCATTTGTTTGATGATTTATCTGCTTTTTGCGCATGCTGAGTGATAAATTCGCGTTTTACGCTTAGGTGAATCTTCGACGTATCGAATGTAACCGGTACTTGACTGATGTCATATGCGTCTTGTGCGTTATTTCGGAAAATGCTAAGGGATCGAAACCACAGGAAGGATCGAACTGACAAGAAGTAGGCATATATGGGATATGTAGCCACCGAATTTCACATGCAGTGTCTAATAATTTTCACATTTGTACTAGTATAGTGCAAAGATACAATGCGGAAATATTTGTTTCAAAATACATGTTCTGATTGCAAGTAATTCTAAGAACTTGATAAAATTAATTAAAAATATAACTGAGTCATAGACATAGTCACAACTTGTCACTATTGACAAATATCAATCCATACATTAAAGAAGGCCAAGCAATGCGATCCAATTTTCAAAATAACAGAAATTAAATATCAATTGAGGTATATACAGAATATTGTTGTATCAACGCCACACACTCGAGAAATAACAGAATGCTTTAATATTTTCCTATTTACCTGTCCGGTAGACGCCATTTTGGACCTTCTGAATTTCTTAACAACGATTGGTTAATCTAAAGGTATGGGCTACGTTTTTCTATGGTCGCATATTAGCGCAGATTTCAGCATATTCTATCTAGAGGGTCGTCTCATTATGGTAAGCCTAACCTGTTATATGAGAACAGTACTACTCATTTGGTTACCTTATATATGTATAAAGTGCTTTTGTTAAATCGTGATCTATATGTAACCCAATACTGTAAATATTTATTATTGGAAAGTTTGCCTTTTCCTTTTTAAAAATAAAAACATTCTACGTTCCCGCAAGGGGTTTGACGTCAACGGCAGATAGATAGATAGACATTCGAGTGGCAGAGTTATGGACCATACACGAAGTGTGACCATACACAAAGTGTGACGGGTGGAAGAATGGAAGAATGGCAGAATGCAGTCTATTTCTATGTCCGCCTTTTTTCTTTGAAAAAAAAGCGGGGAACAATAATATCACAACATAGATATAGTGAAAACTCCATAATTTCTTTGTATCTGCCAATATTATAATCATGAAAAAGTTCATACCCGCAAATGTAATCTTACCATATGTACAATACTTTCAAAAAGAATTAGAAAATGACCATTTTTATACATGCAATCACCATTATTGGTATATAATATGACAGGATAAAATTAAATCATTATATTTCATATATGCTGAATTTTCAATTTCAATAGATAAGTTGCATAAAGTGTACCCGTTTTCATGCTCTAATTTTGCGCATTGCGTTTTCGTTTTTAGACAAATATCCTTTACAATATTCTGAAGGCAGTAAAATAAAACTTTATGAAATGTCACTTTTCTGAAATACCAGATTTGAACAATGAACATTTTTCTTTACTTAAAAATGCCAAAAATAGATATAATTCTTAAAGTTATCACATATTTATTAAATAAAAGTTTGATGATAATACAATACACTGTTTCCTATACAGTTAGAAGGCAGACTGACTTTCCAACAACAATGATCCCTGTTTATTGGAACCATAATGTGAAGGTCATTAGCCTACAACTGTGCTAGTGTAATGAAGACAGAAATCCTTTGACCAACTGCCAATATCTAGGCCTTTTAACCAGTAGCCGATTTTCAAGAAATCTCTTAATCTACTTTAGGTTATAATTTAAGTAGCCACGTTGCCATTCGCTGCAGCTTGCCCATTGTTTTCTCGTTTAGGGCAAACCCATTATTTTAACTGGGGACCATACGCCGCTTTTCATGGAATAACACACCAGTGTAGCATTGAAGGTTCCATGTGCACCGCCATATGGACACATCTGCGGATGTCTCTAAATTGTTTTTTGTACTTTTAGCATGCGTAAATGTTGAGTTCTGCTCAACCCGAGGCTAGAGGGCATGGACGGTAGCATGCATTTCCACTATCGTCCATGAACAGGCTCAATCAAACCGAGCCTGCAACATTTTCGTTTTTGTTGTGTTGAGCGACCTGTGGAGTTTCCACTTTTTCTATTTTATCAGTAAAGATAATTTAGCATTTATAGGCTGAACACCACTAAATCCGGCTATTCTTTATTTCATATAAAACCCACTTACTTCATAACGGTTTTTCGACATTTTTCTAGCATATCAGATTTTCAGAGACTTATATTCCCATAAAGAACTATATCGTTACTTTAGAAAAACAAAAAGAAAAGGGGGTGTTAACTTTTATTTAAGAAAACTACAGTTCGTTAAATACAACCCGCTGAATTTTCTCCTTTTCGCTTCTTTCAATTTCTCTTTTCGAGACATTAAATTCTTACGCCGCCATTTTTACCTAGCATGTGATAGGAACATGCCAATTTCGAAAGAATGCAAAGTGATACATACTGAAACGCGATAGAGTAAAAGTAAACATGTTGCTCCCGAGAAAAGGCGCTAAAAAGGAAAAAAAGATTAGCACTATTTATATTTGGACTACTTGTGATACACATGCGAAGGCTTACATTTGTTTCGGTTGTGATCAGCCTATATAACGGTACTAAAGCCCAGGGCAGGTAGATTTTATCTTCTTCCTAAACTTTATAAAGCGGGAAGTCCTGACCGTCCAAACCAACAGAATGAATTTCATAATTCGTTGATACACGTCTCAAGAAGTAAGAAGGATAGGCACCTATGTAGAAGACACCACAGACAATTTTATATGAGAATAATAGACTCTCAGCAGGTCACTAATCGATGGATTTTAGGTCTTTGTACAGCAACATACCACATGATGGCGGTACTGTTGTAAGACAATAGAAGTTTTAAGAATCCCCCTATCGAAATGCAATTGGAATTGCTCACATTTGTTCAAATATGCAACAACTTTGTGTTTAATGACCAGCATTAGATTCAAGTGCAAATTACACCAAAAGGCACGAAAATGACACCGTTATACACTAACATGAGTTGTTTGGAAAGACAATTACTTTCGACAGTAACATTTTAGCCATATCTTTGTTTGCACTATAAAGACGATGTAGAGCTTCAAAGGACTCTTGGTCGGGAAGCTCTCCAAACATTCCTTTGCCATACAACATTCATGACCATACAACTTCCATCCGTATATAAAATTCACTAGTGATGTTACAAATGAAAAGCAAGTTTCTGGATACAGTATCAAAACTAGAAGGTAATAATACTGTTGTAGACGTGTGCTAAAAAAAACAAAGATAAATATCAAACACCCGCCGGAAATATACCAATATCTTTTCACCACAACCTGTCATCCAAAACACTGTAGCAAAACATTACCTACAGTCAGGCATCGCGAATCCGTCTAATTTGCTCAGACACAGAAACGTTTGAGAAAGTAAAAGAGGAGTAATCAGAACAACTTCAAGAAGGGACTATTTTCGAATCTACCTATAATACTCTCGCAGTTTCTTGTAATGCAAGAGAATTTACAGTTATCCGCGCAATTGTAAATAGAAACTGACGACCGAGTTACCACAGAGACTCGGCAAAATGGTCCCAAAGAAACCCCTTATGGCCGGTCAAAGTCAATTCAGCCGCAGACACAATCAGTATAGAACAGCCAGGTCCTTGCGGCAGCCTAAATGACAAGCATGCGTTACCATGTCAAACACTAGGGCATTCTTATCCTCCAATGGAGCATGTTTTGCTGTAAAATTAATACAGACCGGTCTTTTGGTCGTCTATGACCGTAACGTCACGATATGCTCTGGACATTTGCTGTTTCATAAAGCTATTATTACGAGAGGAAATGAAACAAGTAGTACGATAATAACCAACAAACTAAACGAACTGCAAACGATTTTACGCACTAAAGTGTGACGTTTACTGGTTTACATCGGACAACACAATTTTGGTCATTCGGACGGTCATTGTTTTAGAGAGTTCATCAGACACTAAAGACGTTTTTAATGACAAAATATACAGTATTCTTTACAGTAGAACGTATTCTTTTAACTGACGGATCAAATCGTTTTCTGTAATATAGAATTTGAGTAAACTCTAGACTTCAGAAAATATCAAGAAAATTCGGCAGTTAAAAAAATAAAGAGTCGTGTGCTTGATTTTTGCCAGACTATTTAAAAAAATAAACCTCACAAAAGTTTTTATAATGCAAGTCTGTGGGAAAATCACAATTTTGATAATATTTTAAAGAGTAGAAATTTTCTACAAAGTGGATTTTAATGAAACTTCTCAAAGTCGTTAATAAACTTATGGTCTATAATATGATGAAATAAAATGTATATGTCCATGTGCTTGTTGTTTTTGTTATTTTGTTGTTGTTGTTGTTTTTTTTTTGTTTTTTTTCTTTAAATATTTGTCCATGATGAAAGAGATCCGCAATTATCAAGCTGATTTTAAGAGAATATCTGGACTCATTTAACGTGTCAAATGTTTTAATATCATAGTTTATCTTTAAATAGATCTACAGTAAAATAGAGAAAAGTGAAAACTTCACAGGTCGCTCAACACAACAAAAACAAAAATGTTGCATGCTCGGTTTGATTGAGCCTGTTCATAGACGGTAGTGGAAATGCATGCTACCGTCCACGCCCTCTAGCCCCGGTTTGAGCAGAACTCTACATTTACACATGCTAAAAGTACAAAAAGCAATTTAGAGACATCCGCAGATGTATTTAAACGGCGGTGAACATGGAACCTTCAATGATACACGTGTTGAGGCGTGTAATTCCATGAAGAGCGCCGTTTGGTCCTCAGATAAAGTAAAGGGTTTGCCCCAAACGAGAAAACAATGGGCAGAACTAAACAAACTGGAATTTAGGAAGGGGATCTGAGGTTATGGAGCCTGCGTATCACAGGAACTGTCAAAAGACAAAATTAAAAAGCAGGCACCATATCCAAGGGGTGATTAAACAATACCAAAGGCTATGAAAGCGGGAGTATTGGAACCACCCAGGCCGAAATGGTCATGTTGAGAAACTAAACAGTACCAATAACACGACATATAAGTCGTGCTGAACGATCTGAGAAGATCGAAATATAACAGCCCTGATTGAATGTACGGGGAGACTTTTTACGGCCGCCACACGGCACAAACAACGCTGCTGTGATAATAAAATAGAGAAAAGTGGACTAACATTGCCGTTTTAATAAATTTACTCGTGGGTTGCCATTAATTCATAAAATTATTTTCATATCCGTTTGCCGAGTCTAGGCTTTATTCCACGTTATTCGGATAACTGACGTTATGCCATTACTTCCGGTTTATCAAACGTTCAGAAGTACCATAAGGAAAACGTATTTTAAGAATCGCAACAGTGACTGACCAGTCCGGCTAACTAAGTACATTACCATCAAGAATTTAAATCAGATAGCACTGCAAAGTCCTGCGAGACTTTAGCTCTCTCTCTTATTTGAAAACAGAAAAAATGGAAACTTAACATCAAAAATGAAAATGTTGCAGGCTGTGTTTGATTAAGGCTGTTCGTGGACGGTAGTGAAAATGCATGCTACCGCCCACGCCCTTTGGCCGCACGTTGAGCAAAATTCAACATTTAAATATGTTACAAATACCAAAAAAAAACCACAACAACTTAGAGACATCCGTAGATGTATTCTTACGACAGTGCACATGGAACCTTTAATGACTTGCTTTCTAGCTTGCTGGTTGGTCGTGGTAGTTTAAACTTCACTTGGAAATACCGACGTTGGTATTATTGGAGGACTATGAACGTCTATCAGTGTGGGAAAATTCCCGTTCGGAAAGTAAACCACTTCGTTCTTTCCTACTTCCTAAAGGGGAAACTTGGTACTAAATATAGTAATTTGGTTCCCGTTCGGGAAGTAAAATCATCATTATCTGATTTGGGAAGTAGAGAAAACCCATAAATTGATTTTCCGAACGGGAAGTTTTCCCTACTGTCTAAGGGTAAGTTTCGAGTAGAAGGTGCTACGGCGGCGACAAATAGGAGCTGAAACAGTCTCCAGTAACACGATCACAGGAGAAACAGGTGATTTTGTGAAAGGTTCGCACTTTTGGATAGTTCAACGCTTTTAAAAACTAATTATGTTCATAAAACTGTTGCATATCTTCTTTTCGATACACCTACAATAATTTCACGTGCTGAAATTTCAAATAACAAGGTTAAACGTAGTTTTCAGCAATTGTTTATCTTTATTTCTTTACAAATAGAATTCAATTTAAAGTGGGACAACTTTCTGCTAATATTTTAAGTTGCAAGGGACAGAACGGTAAAACGTCAATTTGGAATCCAAAGTAGGCCTGACTTTACTAAAGGAAGCGATGTGGGGCCATTTGGTCGTGTAATGGTGGACAGGTTTTTGAACTTGGCGTGGCCACAGAGGTCTAAATTAAAGCTGGTTTTATTGTTTAAATTTTATTGTTGGTGTATTTTTGGCATTTTGCTACGAAAAACTGGGACAGAAGATAGTATCTAGGGAAGTTGACATCACTTTTAGTATGAGTAGTATTACCAGGTCACCGCAGTGTGATTTTTATGTGATTTTACAGTAAGCAAACGTGAGAAGAGAAATCACTCTTAGAATATACATGACCCCTACTTTTCTCTTCATCTTACGTCAGTTTTATGATAATTCTTCCAAACGAGGTCAGGATTGGTTCTCTGAAATGGGTTAAGATATATTTGGAAGCCATTTAAAAATTTATAGAATATTTAGGGAATAATATTTAGGCGTATGTGACCACTAAGGATGATTGCTGGTAAAAATGCTTTCCGTTTACCACATATTTCTACGATTTGCTGATATACTACTAAACCTTGAGAACAAGCTGAAGAGCAAGTTTACATTTCAAGTAGTTCTTTCTGATTATCTAACATAAGACCATTTCTATATTGTAATTTGGAAACCGTAAAAGAAACCGTTGTAACTTCAACTTAAATAATGTTCTCTTTTATAACCATGTACGCCTGATTTTTCTTGTGGTAATGACTTTCAGGTTGCGGAAGACTTCTAAACGCTCGAAATACTCGTACATTCCATCTACTTACTACCCACAAATTGATTCAGAAAAAGAAATTAATTACACCATAGATGTAAATAATCCCAGGAAAGTAACACATACAGTAAACAAAACATCTTGTATTCAAAATGGAATAAGCAAATCTTATTTGGAGTAGGATATTCTATTTGGATTCAGTATATTTTGCAGACGATTCTGAAAAAGAAAACGGATAATCATGGTCTTGCTCCATTAAAATCTAAGGGCAAAACTTATATCAAACCAGCTGAAAAAGCCGCCATACTAAACAAACAATTCCAATCTGTCTTTTCACAGCCAAAAACTATTAGTCTTAAACAAATGTGTGAAATGAATTAATTTGAAAATGGACATTGCCAAGTAAACGATTGAATGGACGACATTAAAATTTCTGAGGATGGTGTAATAAAATTATCAAAGAATCTAAACCCTAACAAAGCCACTAGTCCTGAAAAGCTTTTACCCAGACTGCTAAAAGAGTTATGTTTAAAGAAAGCTCCTTTTCTAACTAAAGTATTCAATGCCTTTCTAATAGTGGTACTGTGTCTGAGGAATGGAGAATTGCCATCGTCTCTCCTGTGTACAAAAAGGGTCCGAAGTTCAAAGCTAGCAACTATAGATCAATTTCTTGACATGCATTGCCTCTAAATTAATGGAGCACGTTCTCTTTTCAAACATCATGAGTCACCTCGATGTTAAAAATGTTCTTATCCCTTTTCAACATGGTTTCCGCTCCAAACCTAGCTGTGAGACACAACTCCTTTCTTTCAGTCAAGAGATCTTTGATAATTTAGAAGCCGGAAAACAAACCGATTTGATTGTCATGGACTTCAGTCTTCGACCATCAACTTCTTCTATATAAATTTATGACCTTGGAATTAACAAAAATGTTATCTCTTGGATTAGATCTTTTCTAAAATAATCAAAACAGTAGTCGTAGAGGGCTCTCATTTAGATTCAGTACCATTCATATCTGTGATTGCCCAATGTTCTATCCTGGGTCCCGAACTTTTTCTCTGCTATATGAAAAATCTTCCCAGGTCATTTAAAGTAGAGTCCGGTTCTTTGCCGATGACATCATAGTACATTGTATATCTAGCAACTGACACTTATACAGACACTCTGTAACTGGAGGGGATTACTTTTATTTACACTGTCCCGTCTTTGGAACATGCTGGGGGTAAGAGTGAGGTTGGGTGCGCACCACAAACCGGTTTAAGCTCCCCAGTGGTGTTTTTGCCACTGACCGTTCCAAGGCGGTGCCCCACTGTGTTCCTTTGTTTGTTCGTTTTGTCCTCTTGTGTAGGCTTTGTGTGTGCGCGTGTATGTGTGTGTGTTCCTTTGTTTGTTCGTTTTGTCCTCGTGTGTTGGCTTTGTGTGTGTGCGCGTGTATGTGTATGTGTGTGTGTGTTTGCGGTGTGCACGTCTGCGTGCTGTAGGTTTCGTTTTGGGGAGGCTGCGATTTTGGTACGTGGCATTCCCTGTTTGATATTTGTCTTTGTTTTTCAAAATGATTGAACAAAATTAGAACAATGGATATTCCAGTGGCCAATGGAATTTAATCCTGAAAAAATGTGAGATCCTCAGGATTAAAGAAACATACTGTCCACTTTCCATATAAATTACATGAAACTGAACTTAAATTTGCAAAACAAAAGTATGCAAAGTACTCTGAAGTAACAATTAGTTAAGACTTGAGCTGGAAGAAAAACACATAGAAACTAAGTCATCTCAAGCTAAAAGCAAATTAAGATTTATTAAAATAAATATCAAAAGTAACAGCATAAACAACAAAGAAAAAGCCTATAAAACTTATGAAAGACCACAACTTAGATATTGTAACGCAGTCAGGCCCCCATGGAAAAAGTTTATCAAATGAACTAGAAAGTGTGCGAAGAGCCGCCGTAAAAATAAACACTTAAAGACTACTCCCATTACAGCAGTATAACATCAGTGCTAGAAGAAATCAAATTGTCTGCACTAGAACAGCGCAGTAACCAGTCATCTCAAATCAAGCTACAACATAAGAATTGTATATGTAGATCATAGACATCTCATACCATCCAAAAATTTAAATTATATAATCGCATACTCGGGAACTAATTACCATATCAGCTCTTTCTTTTTCTGTGCAATCAGACAATGGAATGACCTGCTATACCATCAAGGCCAGTGACAGTCTACAATGTGTCACTGCCAGCCTAATTTCCTATACGTATTAAAAACCGTAAAGCATGCCTTTATTGGCCGGGTTTGCGAAGAAAAAAATGGCTTGTAGATTAGCGCTGTCCGGACGGATGGGCGGGCGGATGGATGGGATAATGAGTCTCATGTTAACCTATTTGTTCACTCAATGTCCGGACAAGTATTTCACCTAGGACCTTGAAACTTCATAGGTATGTTGGTCTTGATGTGTAAATAACCTCTATTGATTTTGGGGTCACTGGATCAAAGGTCAAGGTCACAGGAACCTGAAACTTGAATATGGTTTCCGCTCAATATCTGGACAAGTATTTCACCTAGGACCTTGAAACTTCATACATATGTTGGTATTGATGTGTATTTGACCCCTATTGATTTCGGGGTCAAAGATCAAGGTCACAGGGATATAAACTATGAAAATGGTGTTTTTCTTACTTTTGTTTTTTACACTAATTTATTTCTTTAATTTCATTTTCTACATGTCCATTTCTTTTTTCCCCTTTTTCCTTCAATAGTGCTTATAAATTTGGGGGTTATTTATTTTATGCCTTTATTAGAACTTTAACTCATTATCACCTACTTCGGAAAACCAGACCAAACGCCGTCAGGCTTTTGCTGCTTGTTTTCAATATCTTATATTTTAACAATGTATTGTAATATAGTCTGTTTAATACTGTCCCGATCTCCTAACCTTTGTAAGAAATTGATTTTTGAAAATATTCCTGTAGAAGTAGCCGTAGAATTATTTGATGGAACTGTTTCACTAACTGATTTTTAGAAGTGCAATCATTTGGAGAACATACACATCGTTTTTCATAGCACTGCCCTGTCTTAATGGCTTAATGTGTACAATCTACGTCCACGTAAAGGGGTTCGACAGAAATTGAAAGATAGACTGATATGTGTATTCAGCTAAGATCATGACTGATGTCCAGATCACTGCGTCTTATGTCTATCTGGCTAATTAAGTCAATGGTGAACTCTCATATTTACACACATTTGGTCAACATACGAAACTAGGCGAAACAGTTTTTATGTTTCCATCCATCCAGTCATCTTGACGGGTTAAATCAATTTGCAGGAAAGTAATTGTAAAATTGCAGTATGAGTCAGTTTCCGGCATATAACAACCATGAAATATAAATCTTCAACCTAATATCTATTCTATCCATTCTCTATTATTTTCATATGTATGAAGACTTTTTTTAATCAAAACGAATCTTATGTCTTTCCTACCAATAAATTTTACACTATTTTAGAGTCTTATATTGCCCCCATATTCGATATTATTCCGCATACTTGCACTAATTTCATTAACGCTTGATAGTAAAATTTGTGTATTGAATAGCCGAGGAAAAGAATGGAATAACTGTTGGAATAAATGCCATTCTATTTTAAGGACAGTTTCCATTTGGCGACAGTGTTTAGCTGATAAACTTGTAATTTTAAGAACTTGCTATATTCACATGATTTTATGGAATATGTCACCAAGTTTTCAGTTCGATATGACATGATAAGTCGTCGTGTTATTGATTGAAGATGAATGTCTTAGGACACATACAACATATTGAAGTATTTTTCAAACAGAAAATAAATGATCAATACATATTATTGAGTTGTTGGTAATCACATAAAAAAATACGTTTCTTCCTTTCTTGTTTGTGTTTTACAAGTTTCTTCTAGTTTCAACTGGATATTTTACACTTTAACAGTTTAAGGTCAATATTGTACTTATTTTCCAAGATGAGAACAGCCCATAAATGTAGGAGAGAGTATGGAGTGCATTGTTTTATTAATCTGTAGGTTTGTTTGCCTGAAAAAGAACGGGTGACTAACCTTTCTTAGCAGACTTGTCAGTGTAAGCTTAAAGAATGAGCAAGCATTCTTCAGCCACTCCACCATCGTTAAATGGAGATGTTGTTCATAAAGACAAAAAGGAGGAGATGGCTGATTCACCAAAATTACAACAGAGAGGCCACAAGTCTAAAGGGAAGCGAACATCAGTAGAAATGGGTCAGAGGTCAAGTCATCGACAAAACACGACTCACAGACCTGAAAGATCATCACATTCACCGGAAAGTAGTGTTATTAGAACTAATATAGCTAATTCTAGGTTTAAGATTTCAAAAGTTGTTAGTGGACGTGATAGGCGTAGCATATCAGAAAATACACCCCTCAAGGTACATGTAGATGGAAAGGACAAGTTATCAGGAAAGAAAAATTCACACTGTTTACCTAGTCGAATTCCAGTTGGTTCTGGAGGTTCTGATAAGAATGAACGTGCAATAGAGATTAGTAAGCGGATAAGGTCTTACAGTCTTCCAGCTGAAACTTTGGAGGAGGATTCAGATCAAGCAGAGACTAGAAAGTTGGATAATAATCTAGAAGAAATGAAAAAAGATGGTCAGTCTTGGACAGCACTGCCTTTAAAGGAATCAGATGGGACTGAACCAGTTGTGAATCAGCTTTCAGTAAATCCTAATCAGATTGAGAATAGTGTTTCCAGTGATCAAAAACCAGAAAAATGTGATAAAATAAATACTGATTCAAGTAAAGAAAGATCAGACATTAAAGCCAAAAATAAATTGAAAAAGTCTGTTACCATTGATGACACGACCACTGTAGTTGAAATTAGAGACAGTGATTCAGCTATTATTGGTTCAGTGTCTGAAATTAAGTTGATCAAATCAGATAATGACCCTAGTTCTGAAATAGAAAATAAAGATTGTAGTACTACTAAAACAGATTCTGGTATTGGATCCCAAACTTTAGAAGTTGAAAATAAAAAGGAAGTCCCTGATCATGCGGATAATTTTGTGAAAACTGGTCCCCCTAAAGAAGAGAAGAAAAAGGAGGAAAAATCATCAGTTGAAAAGAAAGATGGTGAAAGTAGTGAAAAGAAAGAAAATGAGGATGATAAAAAAGATGCTAATGCTGAAAAGAAAGATGAAGTAGAGGAGAAGGCAGTGGCCCAATCAGAAAATGGAAGATTCTTCAAATTTGATATTGAAATAGGAAGAGGATCTTTTAAAACAGTGTACAAAGGTCTGGATACAGACACAGGTGTAGCTGTTGCTTGGTGTGAGCTGCAGGTAAATATCAAATTATTTTTATGATATTGATAATTTTTAGCTGGACTATACGGAGTAATGATATGGAGAACTATCCTATGCACCCCGGCGTCGGCGTCTTTCCGCGTCCCCACATTGGTTAAAGTTTTTATGCAATTTCTCTTTTTTCTCCTTATCTCTGTAATAAATTGATGGATTTGCTTTAAACTTAAAATAGTTAATCCTCATCATCACCCACATCATCTGGCACAAGGGCCATAACTCTCACACCAACATTTCATGAATTATCCCCACTTTTTACTTAGAATTTCTGGTTAAAGTTTTGGTACACTTTCACTCTATATATATATATAGATCTCAGTTATTATGCCCCTCTTCGAAGAAGGAGGGGTATATTGTTTTGCAGATGTCTGTTGGTTGGTCGGTCTGTACATGGTTCGCACAGGCCATGAAAAGTCCTTGCTTGAAATTGATGCCTACTCCATGAAAACTACTTGAATTTTGTAACAGTCAGAAACTACTTGAAAACTACTTGAATTTAGGAAAAAACGTACAAAAGATGGCAAATAGTCCTTAAATTCATCGGGTGCAGAGTGAAAACGGACAAACATTATGAATGGACCAAAATAAACTAAAAAAACGACGAAAAAAACAACCGTTACCGCCATTAGGTCCTGCCACGGAGTCGGCGATAGTACGGTACTGTACTTTACAGGTTTTATGCTCTTTCAAGTAATTTTCACACTGTGTAATTTATCCGCGATGCGTTGAAGGTCATTTTTGGTTATTTCATGTCTCAGCAACAGTGACATTGCGCCCATTTTAGTCCTTGAAAATGGAGGAAAACTACTTGAAAACTCCTTGAATTTTTTTTGGCAAGGTCTGTATGAACCATGTCTGTATGTAGACCTATCCGTTTCCAGATGATAACTCAAGAACGCTTGGGCCTAGGATCATAAAAGTTGATAGGAAGGTTGGTCATCACCTGCAGATGACCCCTATTGATTTTGAAATCTGTATGTCAAAGGTCAAGGTCACAGTGACCCTGAACAGTTAAACGGTTTCCGGATGATAACTCAAGTACGCTTGAGCCTAGAATCATGAAAGTTGATAGGGAGGTTGGTCATGACCAGCATATGACCCCTATTGATTTTGAGGTCAGTATGTCAAAGTTCAAGGTCACAGTGACCCGAAACAGTTAAATGGTTTCCGGACTTGGGCCTAGGATCGTGAAAGTTGATAAGAAGGTTGATCATGACCAGCAGATGACCTCTATTGATTTTGAGGTCAGTAGGTCAAGGTCACAGTGACCAGGAACAGTAAAACGGTTTCCCAGCGATAACTCAAGAACGCTTGGGCCTAGGATCAGAAAAATTGATAGGGAGATTGATCATGACCAGCAGATGACCTCTATTGATTTTGAGGTCATTTGGTCAAAGTTCAAGGTCAGATTGGCCAGAAACAGTTAAACGGTTTCTTGAGAACGCTTGGGCCAAGGGTCATGAAAGATGATAGAGAGGTTCATCATGACCAGCAGGTGACCCTTATTGATTTTAAGATCTGTAGGTCAAAGGTCAAGGTTACAGTGACCCGGAACATATAAACCATTTCCAGACAATAACTTGAGAATGCTTGGGCCTAGGATCATCAGGGTTCTCACTAGCAATTTCAAGTTGCAGTCCTGGGACTCCCAAAGCTGAAAAAGTTGCAGTCCCAACTAGACTGATGGACAGACTTTTAACATTTCGTCAAAACATAGGCCTCAAATTAAGTGTAGACCAATAGACATTTTGTAATCATAATTCTTCACCCAGAAGGTGAACAATACAATCAAAAATGAATGTAGGACAAAATCACCCCAGGATAAATTTCGCCCCACACACACTGCTGTTTCTGATCTACCTGGACATAATCCCCTACCTTTATTTTAATACAAATCATTAAAACATAAATTTGGTCTAAAATACAACAAGAATGTGCAGTATGTCTATGATCAACATAATGCGTAACATCGGCAATTTTGCAGAAAAAAAAATCACGTTAAGACTGCATGGACAGCATCTTAAAATTACTTGGACATTCATAATTAAGCCTAATTATCACTTTTTCTAAAAATTTCTTTAATTCTGCCTGGTAATTATTAGGTGAGAAAACAGTCGGAGTTACTTCGAACGCTTTGTGTTCCGTTGTTTACAATCAAAGGTTGCCATTTGTGTATATGCAATCACGCCGTCAATCACATGTAATTGAGTTCGCCTGTCTCGCGGTGTAGTGGAAATAGGCAACGCTGATTGGCTATACACGGCTATCGGTGACATGCGAGTAACTCCGCCCACATATTTTGCTCTCGAGTCAAACCTTGTGTATTCGTAAGTTTATGTAATCAATTTAATGCTTGCGTCCCACTGCGGAAACGTGGGACTCCCAATCTGCAATAAACACGTGTATACCGGGACCAATTATGCATACAGGGACGCCGATTTTGGCGTTTCCGAGAACCCTCGATCATAAAACATGATAGGGAGGTTGGTCATGATCTGTAGATGGCCCCTGTAGATTTTGAGGTCTGTAGGCTAAAGGTCAAGGTCACATTGACCTGGAACATTTAAACCCTTTCTGGACGATACCTTGAGAACGCTTGGACCTAGGATCGCTAAACTTAATAGGGAGGTTGATCATGACCAGCAGATGACCCCAGTTGATTTTGAGGTCAATAGGTCAAAGGTCAATGTCACATTGAACCAGAACAGTAGAATTTTTGTTTACAGTGAGCAAATAATTTCTGTTCCTTGTGCAATTACTGAATGCATCAAGAGGGGCATTTTGTGTTCGACGAGCTCTTGTTACTATATGGATTTAATTCAGATTTAAAATAGTTGTTCCACATCATCACCTATATCATATGACACAAGGTCCATAACTCTGGCACCAATTTTTCATGAATTTTGCCCCCTTTTTACTTGAAATTTCAGGTTAAAATTTTGGTGCACTTTTACTCTATCTCAGTTCAACTAAATGGATTTGATTCAAACTTAAAATAATTGTTCCACATCACCACCCATATCATGTGACACAAGGTCCATAACTCTGGCACAAATTTTTCATGAATTATGCCCCCTTTACTTGAATTTCAGGTTAAAGTTTTGGTGCACTTTCATTCTATCTCTTGTTATTACTAAATGGATTTGATTTAGACTTAAAACTATTGTTCGACATCATCACTCACATCATTTGACACAAGGGTCAAAGACACTTGGCTTAAATGTTCACCACATCGAGACGACATGCAGAGCGCATGTTTTGGATGGCTTGCTTTAAGGTCAAGGTCACACTTAGGGGTCAAAGGTCATATGACTTTGTTTCGTGTCTGCTGTGTAACTCATGAACTGCTTGAAGGATTTCAAAGAAACTTGGCACAAATGTTCACCACATTGAGATGAGGTGCAGAGTGCATGTTTTGGATGGCTCGCTTCAGGGTCAAGGTCAAACTTAGGGTCAAAGGTCATATGACTTTTTCATGTGTATATTGCACTGCATTGCGGTACTCTTGTTTTTATTTGGCAGATCCCTTTTTTGTTCACTTACAATAATTAATAATAAACTTCACATGCTGATAGTACTTATTGAGTACACCACCCCTACTGACTTTGAGGTCACCAGGTCAAAGGTCTAGGTCACAGGGGCCAACGTTAACTTTTTGCATGAAGGCACTTTACTCTCAAGGACCTTCAAACTTCACATGCTAATATTACTTATTGAGAACCCTAACCCTACTGACTTTGGGGTCACGAGGTCAAAGGTCAAGGTCACAGGCGCCAACGTTAACTTTTTGCATGAAGGCACTTTACTCGCGAACCACTGCACCCAGGACCTTCAAACTTCACATGCTGATAGTACTTATTGAGTACACCACCCCTACTTACTTTGGGGTCACCAGGTCAAAGGTCAAGGTCACAGGGGCCAACGTTAACTTTTTGCATGAAGGCACTTTACTCGCGAACCACTGCACCCAGGACCTTCAAACTTCACATGCTGATAGTACTTACTGAGTACACCACTCCTACTGACGTTGGGGTCACCTGGTTAAAAGTCAAGGTCACAGGGGCTAACATTAACTTTTTGCATGAAGGCACTTTACTCGCGAACCACTTCACCCAGGACCTTCAAACTTTACATGCTGATAGTATTTTATGAGTACACCAACCCTACTGACTTTGGGGTCACCAGGTCAAAGGTCAAGGTCACAGGGGCCAACGTTAACTTTTTGCATGAAGGCACTTTACATGCCAACGACTTCGCCCAGGACCTTCAGACTTCATATGCTGATAGTACTTATTGAGTACACCACCCCTACTTACTTTGGGGTCACCAGGTCAAAGGTCAAGGTGCTGCAGGGGCATTTGTCATCATTAGTGACAGCTCGTGCTTTATTGAATTACTTCCCTTTAACATTGTATGTTACTATAAATAGCTTATTTTGTAACTTCTTTATTATTGGTCATAGGGAAAAACCAAGACCACTTTTCTGTGGTACAACATGGATGGTACCTCCAATTTTTAGGTGTATTTTGACATATCTATACCTAGTAAGGATTTTTCTGTCGACTTAGAACTCTTTTTTTTTGAATTTCTTCCCTTTGTTCTTCCTGTCCTATGGGCTTCAACAGTTAAGTTCTTTAAGTTTTGCTCCCATCCTCCTCTGATATAACCCTTCTGGTGTATATTGCCCCACTTGGTGGAGCTCTTGTTCAAACTTAAAACAGTGGTTCCACATGGTCACTAACATCATATGACACAATGTTCATGATGCTGGCACAAAAATGCTATGAGTTATACCCCCATTTTCCTAGAATTTCAGGTTCAAGTTGTTATGCACTTCTGTTCTATAGATCTCAGTTTCAAATAGTTGCTTCATATTATTAGCCACATGATATTACACAATGTCCTGGTGCATTAATTTTGCAGAAATTTCCATCATTTATGTCCTTTTTATACTTATTTAATGTTTTGATATGCTTCTCTATCCCTGTTAGACACAGACAGTTACATTTGACATATAGGCTTAAGCTTTTGTCCAATATCTTCATCCACATTGGAGTAATTAAACACCTCAGTGACAGCTGCAGCTTCCTCACATGTGCCCAGTTTCACTGTCCAGCATCGAAATAATCAAGTGCGCTGTCTCCTGTGACATCTCTTGTTATAATTTGGTACTGGTATGCAAGTAGTACTTTACGTAAATTAGTGTCTTAATTTTTTGTATGCTTGTTGTTGCAGGAATGAAAATGATATGCTCAATAGCTTATTAAATAAGCAGATCTTTAGTCTATTGGCTGACTGATATACCAGTAATTCCCAATGGTCTGCACAAGGATATTTGCATACATAAAGATTATAGCTTTCCATCTTCCTGGTCATGAATGATCCGTCCAATGATTTTTGTAGCCATTTTGGGAAAGGGTGAGTGTATGGGCAAATTTGGGAAAATGGTGTTGTTTTTTTTTGTTTTTTTTTTACAAGTACCAAATCTTTTATCTGTAGTCATTTGGTACTTTGAGAGATGAGGTGTTACCAATTTTTGCTTCAAAACACACTTCTCGTTCTTAGAGTTCAAACATTTTTATGCTTCCTTGGTCAGTCCGAGAAAACATTCTGGGTTTAGAAGCTTTGAAAAGGTACAAAGAACAGAAAAAAGGTTAATTTCGTGAATTAAGGGTTTAAGGGCTAGTATCTCAGGCCGCTTCTCATCATTTTGGGAATGCCACTGGTCAAAACCAGTGGAATTGGGAAAATGTTCTTGGGAATGATCTTATTTGGGAAAATTTGCAAATTACCAAAATCTATGTAAAGATATTTTTTATAAGGGATGAATGGATTGCATTTCAGACAGTATAACTGTTATTTTAATAACCAAAATATACATACAAATTAGCAAAACTATTTTGAAACAGCAAATACCCTAAAAGGTGTTACACTCATAAATTTGGGGATTTTAAATTCAGAATTGGAAAAAAATAGCTCAGTATTTGGGCTGAGGGGAATAAAAAAACCTTATGGAAGTCAATTCTTGAGGAAAACTGCATGATTTAAAAGAATTTTTCTGAGGGGAAGGGGCTTATTAACAGCCCCTATTATGAAGGGGAAAAAAAAACCTGCCCATAAACCTTAAATGATGGACCTTCTGTCAGTCTTTTGGTTTTTGCCCAATAACTTGAGAACCACTTTACCCAGAACCTTTAAATGGGATTATGAAGTAGATGACCCCCAAAGTTTTTTTGGTCAGTAGGTCAAAAGTTAAGATCATGGGGGCGTAAAACTTGAAAACGGTTTATGTGCAATTACTTGAGAACCACTTGACCCAGAACCTTCAAAATGGGCTTATGAAGAAGTAGATGATAGGTGTTTGGTCAGTAGGTCAAAGGTTAAGATCACAGGGGCCTGAAACTTGAAAACAGTTTCAGCCCAATTACTTGAGAACCACTTGACCTAGAACCTTTAAACTTGGTAGCATGATTTTATAGCCCCCGTAAAGAGATTGATGACCCCTTTTGTTTTTTGGGGTTAGTAGGTCAAAGGTCAAGGTCATAGTGATTGTGGGAATTAAAATTGGACAAGCCATCTTGGGGGCATACATGTTTTACAAACAGCTGTTGTTTTGGTTGGTTGCTTAGTGTTGGACACTTATCACAGTGGTCCATAACTTATCACAGAGGTCCATATAATTACTGTATGCCTAGATATATAAGACCTTAGGGACAGCAAATTGCACTTTGACCAACAAAATTACTTTGGAAATGAAACTTGCCAGAATCCTTAGGTGAACACAGCCATTAGATATACCATTGATTATGTATCTGGTATGCCAGTTTGGTGTAGTTTATTGCAGTTATTAGTCTCCTACTGGTTGAAAACCAGTTTCGGGGACTATAGTAATGCGCTTTTCCGTCATTCCGTCCGTCCGTCCGTCCGCAATTTCGTGTCCGGTCCATAACTCTGTCATCCATGAAGGGATTTTAATATTACTTGGCACAAAGGTTCCCAATGATGAGATGACGTGTCATGCGCAAAACCCGGACCCCTAGCTCAAAGGTCAAAGTCACAATTGGAGGTCAAAGGTCAACAGGGCTTTTTTCCTGTCCGGTCCATAACTCTCCCATCCATGAAGGGATTTTAATATTACTTGGCACAAATGTTCCCCATGATGAGACGACGTGTCATGCGCAAAATCCGGACCCCTAGCTGAAAGGTCAAAGTCACAGTTGGAGGTCAAAGGTCAACAGGGCTTTTTTCCTGTCCGGTCCATAACTCTCCCATCCATGAAGGGATTTTAATATTACTTGGCACAAATGTTCTCCATGATGAGACGATGTGTCTTGCGCAAAACCTAGACACCTAGCTTAAAGGTCAAGGTCACAATTTGAGGTCAAAGGTCAGCAGGGTTTTTTTCCTGTCCGGTCCATAACTCTGCCGTCCATGAAGGGATTTTAATATTACTTGGCACAAATGTACCTCATAATAAGACGATGTGTCATACACAACTTCCAGACCCCTAGCTGAAAGGTCAAGGTCACACTTAGCAGTCAAATGTTAACATAGCATGAACAGGGTCTGTTTCGTGTCCGGTCCATAACTCTGACATTCAGTAAGGGATTTTAATATTACTTGGCACAAATGTTCCCCATGATGAGACGACATGTCGTGCGCAAATCCCGGACCCTTAGCTCAAAGGTCAAGGTCACAATTGGAGGTCAAAGGTCAATCTTTTTTTTTTCCTGTCGATCCAGAACTCTGTCATCCATCAAGGGATTACAATATCACTTGGCATAATTGTTCCCCATGATGAGATGAAATGTCATGCGCAACACCGAGTACCCTAGCTTAAAGGTCAAGGTCACACTTTGAGATCAAAGGTTAGTAGGATTTTTTTCCTGTCCAGTCTAAAACTTTATCATGAAAAACAGGATTTAGATATCAGTTGGCACAAATATTCCCCTGGATGAGACAACATGTTATGCACAGAACCCAAGCCCAGGGTCTAATGTCAAGGTCACACTTAGAGACCAAAGGTCAGACACAAGAATGACTTTGTCTGGAGCATTTCTTCTTAATGCATGGAGGGATTTCGATGTTACTTGGCACAAATGTTCACCAACATAAGACGGATTGTCTTGCGCAAAAACCAGGTCCCTAGGTTTAAGGTCAAGGTCATATTTAGAGGTCAAAGGTCAAATTCAAGAATGACTTTGTCCGGAGCATTTCTTCTTCATACATTGAGGGATTTTGATGTAACTTGGACCAAACGTTCACCACCATGAGGCACCCTTGTTTTTAGAATTACGTCCCTTTGTTTTACTATAAATAGATTTTATTGTAACTTTTTTATTATTGGCCGTAGAGAAAAATCGAGACCACTTTTCTGTGGCACAACATGCATGTTACATCCATTTTTTAGGTGTATTTTTTGACTTATCTCTACCTGGTAAAGAGTTACTTGTGGATTTATATTATATAGATTTTTTTTTTTTTTTTTTTTTTTTTTTTTTTTTTTTTTTTTAAGATTAATTTCCCTTTGTTGGTACCATAAATAACTTATATGATAACTTTTTTATAATCGGCAAAAACATTTCAATATGAAAACAACTGTGGGTTTTTATATATGCACATTTTAATCCAAGTGTGTTGTTATAACATATTGCATAGAATAGTACAATATTGTTTATACATCATTGACAGATATCAGTTCATGATGTTATACTGCAGTAGAGAAAATTAGGTGCCTTCCAGTAGGGGACTTTGTATTGCATGGCAATACTTCATTCACTTGTTTTAATTGATCGTCCATGCTATGCATAAAAGGTGATGTTTAAAAATTGAAAAATAGGAAATCGCAGTACTTACTTCCCTGCTAAAATTTACTGTGTGCTTGTTTTTTGTAATTCACATCTATAGTTCAAAATAGTTATTTCTTTGGTTCGTAACTCGAAAAATTTGGTGATCTCACCTTTTTTGTAGGCATTTTGGGAAATTATTGCCTAGTTGTCAAACTTATTGAAATAACTAAGTTAGATAACACTTGATTGAATTTAATGTAAATTATGGCCCTTTTTTGAAGTCTGAGAAAAAAAGAAATAAAAGATTTAGTAAATCACCCAGCACTCGGAACTAATCCAGATGCCAGGATGCGATCTTTAATCATGAATCAAAGTTGGTTGACCAACATGGAACAACTTGCTCCCTTTTGTTTGTAAACCCTCTGGTAGTACCTTAACTATAAGAAATTATATAATTATTTTGTTTTACAAAATCAGAGTGCTGGTACATTATATGTGTTTAAACTTTCATGTACTTATAAATAGCATTCAGAGGAGTTAATTGTAAAATTTTAGATAGAAAGAAACGAGTCAAAAGATTGATCATAATCTAAAGCCCTGTGTTTAGATTGAAAGCACAGAAGTATTTTTATAGGTGGCCAGATGGTCTAGTGGTAACACGCTTGATTGTCATTTCCAGAGGTCCGGAGTTCAAATTCCAGTCCAGGCACTGGAAATTTTGAGATGCTCTTGAGTGTCTAGCACCTACTGTAACTAAAAGGCTTGTACTGGTTCTTCCCAGGAAAGACGGCTTCGCGTGCATTGGTGGTATACACTGGGCACGTTAAAGAACCAGACTCTGTATTCGCAAAGAGCTAGGCTAAGTTAGCCAGATAGGTCTGTATCTAAAAGGATTTCTCTCTGTTATGGGGGCTCCCCCTCTGTCCCTCTGGTCAGATCGCTCTGTGACTGTATTAGTAGAGAATGAATTTGGCGCCCTGAGTGGCTGCCATTGCGCTATGTAAAGCACCTTTGAACGTGTTTATCATGAAAAGGGCGCTATATAAATCTGGTATAATGATAATATAATAATAATAATTTTCTATTTAAATAATTGTATTTCAACATGATCACTTGTTCCTGGACAAGAACAGAACATGCCTTTTAAGGAACTTAAGCTAGGGGGCAACTTGAGCGGAAATAGTTGATAAGCACTTGGACTGGTAGCTGATATACTATAGTCAGCAAATGATCTACATTGTTTTAGGGGGTCAGTAGATTAAATGTAAAGTTCATTGTAACAGTGTTGGTTCAAACTGGTTTCTGATCAACTGGAGAGTGCTTCTAGCCTGTTGGTAGTCAAATTCTTGGGATCTTCACTGAATGATAGCCTGTTGTGAAAGATGGTGTTCATTGTTCTTGGTGAGTAGGAAAAATGTAGAGACTGAAAGGTTTTGGAGAAAGTTGGGGCCTGCAGACATCAAATTTTCTACGATGACCATGTAGTCAGTTGATAATTTTGGGATCAGTAAGTGTCAAGGTTACAGTAAACATGTATGCTTAACCTTTTCCAATTAGTAACTGGCAAAAGCTTGAACCAAGGGCAGGATATATGTCTGTATAAATTTAGTACAAGACTGCTGAACATTGTTTTTAGTCATAAAGTCAAAGGTTAATGTTACAGTTAACTTGATACTGATTATTACATCCAGCTGCCATTGCATCCATCTCTTTTACAACTTGCTCTTCTTTACAAACTGATTTAACAGGGGAAAAGGCCCAGGGCTGGTCAAATTGGGTCAAATTTTTACCCAGTAAATAGTGAGAGAATATCAACAAATCAAGTAAACTGTGAATTTTTAGCATTTAATTGCATTTGTTTAAAACTTAATTTCAAGTTTTACCGGTAGACATTCAATTTATAGTATCTCCTAGTGAATTTTAGAGAATTTATTATACCCCCATAAACAAAGTTTGATGGGGTATGTAGGAGTGAGCTTGTCTGCCAGTCCGTTGGTTTTCACAGTTTAGAGACAATAACTTATGAAAGCAGGGCTCCAGATAAGCATCGTTTTATCGTTAAAATGAAGTAATTTTTGTCAAAAACGAAATACAGTCTAACCTGTACTAACGGTCACCTCCAAACAGCGGTCACCTCTGTTCAGCGGCCATTTTATGACGCCCCCGACAGATTTTCCTCTATTTTATCACTTTATTCAGCGGCCACCGAAATTGCCTTCTGACCGCCGTATTTGACCCCTTTCAGCGGCCATTTTTCTTCAGAAACCAATTATTTTTAGGCAATAATCGCCGAAGATACCCGATTTTGAGAAGCACATGGTTGCTAAGTTTTGCCTGACTTCACCACGAGAACGACAAAATGAAATGACCTTCTCAATTAGAACTGATAACGAAAGGTGTAATCCCCTTTTGTTATAATCAAATGGCCAGTAATTATCGGTAATTAGCGTGTCACCTCGTGTCAATTTTGTTGTTCACAGTTTGACCTCGGTTAAAGATAATACTCGATAACTAATTAGTAGCATAATATTTGTGATTTTTTTTTAATACTTCTGTCATCAAAATACTATTAAATTTATACGAAATTAATTGTGTTTGAAAAAAATATAAACCACTCTTATCTTTTACTGGCCGAGGGTAGCTTCCCTTACCAAAATGGCGAAAATTGTAAACAAACTTGTTTTGAAGTTGGAAAATTGTAATTTTTGTAGTAAAAAAAACACGCCGGAGTTTAAAATTGCTTAGAAGACCATTGGTATTGCGAAGGCAAATGCAAGTCATTTTATCGAGGTAAAATAATAATGGAAAACCCAAAAAGAAATGGGCCTAAAGGCTATACTGTAGACCAAGACTGGTCAGAAGTCTGAAAAATACATATACTGGCTGCACCTCCAATCAGCGGTCACCTGGCTTAAGCGGCCAAATTGTCTGCTTCCCTTGGCTGGCTGCTTAAGACAGGTTAGACTGTAAATTTGAAAACCTGTCGTTCAAAAACAAATTGATTTTCAATTTCAGTCGTTTCAAAAACGCTGAAAATCGCCGAAAACAACAAGAAACTATCTTCCAATCATTTTGTTTACACTGATATATTTTGTCAGTGTGTTAAATTACGATTACACCGCTGATGCAAGTCAGCGATAAAACCCGAACTGCACTATTTATTAGCATGCTAGAGTGATCTCCCCTTCTAAGAAATTGCGAATATGGCGTCAACAGTAAGAAAGGGAGGACGAGCAAAGAACAGTCTGACAGCGCATTTCCTTCTACGAAAATTTTGTGACAAGATTGGAAAAATCTAATGATTCAGAAGAAATTGCAAGTGGAATTGTGTCAGAGATTGTAACAAATGTCATAGATTCTGGTCGGAACAAAAACGTGAAACATAATGAACTGAACATAACAGAAAAATTACTTCAGTCATTGAAAACGGACTTTCATTGGCTCATTGCCGATGATGTAGGTAAAACCTTTCGTTTTAAATGCAAGATCTGTACAGACTGCAAGGTAACTTGTGTTTGGGCCAGGGAGGGGTCGTGTAATATTCAGAGAATGACAGATAGATACGCTTCCTCCGACGATGAAAAACTAGTTGAATTTAAAATTTGGTAGTGAAAAAAAATAATTGCGAAAAAAATCAAGAAGTGAAAAACTAATTGCATGAAAAATTATCTGGAGTCCTGTGTAAGGCTTGACAGATGTAAATAAATTTTGGAACACAGGTGTAACAATATAAGATACAAGTCAAGTTGACTTTGAGGTCAGTAGGTCAAAGTCACAATGACCCGGAACAGTTAAACGGTTTCCGGATGATAATTTGAGAACACTTGGGCCAAGGATCATAAATTTTGGTACACAGGACTGGTGTAACATCATAAAATACAGGTCAAGTTCGACTTTAAGGTCAGTAGGTTAAAGGTCAAGGCCACAATGACCCGGAACAGTTAAATGGTTTCCAGATGATAACTCGGGAATGCCAGGGCCTAGGATTAGAAAGTCAATAGGGGGTTGGTCATGACCAGCAGATGACCCCTATTGATTCTAAGGTCAGTAGGTCAAAGGTCAAGGTCACAGTGATGCAGAACAGTGAAACAATTTCCAGATGATAACTCGAGAATGCTTGGGCCTAGGATCATGAAATTTTATAGGAACATTGGTCATGACCAGCAGGTGACACCTATTGATTTTAGGTCAGTAGATAAAAGGTCAAGGTCACAGTGACTCGGAACATTTAAACTGTTTAAGGACGATAACTTGAGAACGCTTGGGCCTAGGATCATGAAACTTAATAGGGAGGTTGATCATGACCGGCAGATGACTTCTATAATTGATTTTAAGGTTTGACTTTGATATTGGCTTACTTCAGTGACAAGGCCATATTGTGGGGGTATAATTTGTCACTCCGGCAACAGCTCTAGTTTTCCATGTTGCTGATTCTTGACAGACCTTGCAGAAATATAGAAATAGAATAACTTAACCATTAAAGTTTTGTTTATGCTTTGTAAGTTTTCATCACAATACAGCTGAATTGTCCAAGAATAAGTGTTTGTGAAAATCTGTAGCATTCAATTTAGAGGTGTAAGGACTTCCTGACGACACATTTTCAGTACTTTATTCCATAAATGATAGTGTATCTATGTGTTTTGAAATGCTTGACTTTCAAAAACATCAGAATTTTTGCAGTGGTGCAGACAGCCATGTTACTCAAAAAAGTAACATGATGGTTTGCCCTATACCGTAATTTGTGTACAAAATGTACTATGCAAGAATTTTTTTTTTTTTTTTGGATAATCAAAAATTAATTTTGATTGGGAGTTTTTCTTTTGATTTTGAATTTTTTGCTTCATATTGGAAAAGAGGAGCCTAATTGGCATTGGAAACTTTGCTGATATTCCAGGACTCCTTTCTTTGAGCATTGTTTCTATTATTGGGTATGCTCCATCGCATTATTAATATAACTTTCTCACAAGTCATGACCTGCCAGTTAAATGTCTGTCTGCCAAACTTTTGTCAGTAGCAGTAAGGCTGCTACTTTACAGGTATTATGGGACTGACTGGAAAAGTCAAATGGATTACCTGTTAAACCTGCCTTTACTAGGTTATGCAGGGTTTAAGGAAGGGTTCCATTACTACTTGCATACCAGTCACTTTGGCTGTGAAGTAAATGCACCAAGTTCATGAAGTTCTAGCATTTTTTGCTGCAGATTCAGCAAGGTTGGTCAATCAGCCTAACATATGTAACAGAATGACATTTTTTTCTGGTAGGAAAAACTGGAATTCTCAACAGTAAGTAAAAGTGTCCACCTCCACAGTCTGTGAAATTAACTTTTTATTGGATTGAAAATATAAGATGTTTGCAGAAATTTTACCATTTTACTTTCTTAGGAGCAGCACTGTTTTACAGAATCAGTTGTAGAAAGTGTTTTTTCAAACCTTATGTCTATATATATAGATGAATTTTTGTTTTACTATAATATTTGCAAGAGTAGTTTTTAATAGCACTTTGAAGTAGTAGTAAGAGGAAATTGTGCTGTTATGCCTTTCTGGAAAATAGCATCAGGTACCTGGGAGAGCTATGAAAATATTCAGATAAGGGGTAATTTTGCAGACTGTATTGTAAACCTTTTCAAATGAGTTGCTTGCTGTCCACATGTTTTGTTGTTTGGCATTCCCTGAAGGAGATATAAGTAACAGCATTACCAGTTTACAGACATACCTGGGTGATACAAGCATGGAAGCATCATGCATGGAGGATGCTTGTTAACCAGACTCATATTTGATAGACATTCTCTGAACAAGTTTTTAGTTGTATGTTGTTGCAAATTTAATACTTTATGACCATGGAGCTGATCTTGCTGATAAAGTGCATTATGTGACATTTCAATAAGTTCTTGCCTTAGGGTCAGTCACCTTTGTGAAATTTTGTTTGGTTTTCTTGTCTTAAAAGCTGATTCATGAGAGATGTACATGTATGCGTGCATAGATTGATACCTGGCCTGCAGTTAGTTTGTTTATTACTTACTTCTGTTATCCTGTTACCCATAACAGTTTTTCATGTAACAAAATCATGGCCTATAAACACTGGCACCATCTCTTTCCTGGAGGTGAGTTGAGGAAAGAGCTAATGATGCATTTGAGGCAGCCCTTATGAATGCAAATTGTAAACAAACAAAGACGCATTGATTTTATTTTCACTGGACCATTTTGGAAAAAAGTAATGTAGTTCCACTCAGAAATGATTCTGCATAAGCATAACACATAATTATCAGACCGATTTGCAGAGAAAACAATTTTTATTTGAATACTTTTGAAATCGGTGAAATAGGGTGAATACTAAAAAGAAAGTTGACTTTCAGCAATTTTTCTGCCCAAATTGTACAATTTGAAGATTTCAGAGAAATACACCTTTTTTTTGTTTGAGAAACATTATTACTAAAAGAAATATGTGATTAGGTAATGGTCTTTCCTCATCTTCACAAATTTTTGACATGAAATGGAGCGAGTGCCATGGAGGTGGTGCTGAGAACCAGAGCGCCAATGTACATTTAATATCCCATTTGTAACAGTATTCAAGTAATAAACATATAACCAATAGGATTCATTTACTTGCCATAGAGACGCTAAAAAAATTTTACAAGTGCAGTTAGCACATTGTCTTCACATTGATTACTTTATACAAGATTTCTTTATATAAATGTATAGTTACGGTTTAAAGTTGAAAACAAGGAGTGATTGAGAATTTTGCCCATGCTTTCGAAGCTGGGTTTCAAAATATTATCTTGAACACAAGTAGATCTTCAAATATGTAAGGTAGAATAAGGCCACACCAGACTGAATACCTGTTCGTCGGATTTCCCGCTTCAATTTGACGGGAAATGAAAAAAAAAAAAATTTTTTTGACCGCCTGCACCTGGCGTATTTTTTCGCTGGGTCGAAATCAGTAGGAACGAAAAATAAGGCATTTCGCTGAAGTTTAAACGCACCATGTTCTCTGATACAGCCACTGATTCGACTACGTAGTCTCCCTACCGCACAGAAGGAGTACCTAACCCGGTAGTATCAGTTTTTTGATTAAATTTTTGTAATATTTGATCGCTTTAAAACTCCGGCATAACAAACTGGCAGCCCCCTATGTCTTTGTTATGCTGAGATGACAAACGGCAAGTTTTTCCAGCATCAGCTGTTGAGATTTCCCCGAACTGAATAAGAGAATAGCTTAATCTTTTTCGGCACATATTTTTCAATTTCTACAAATGCCGATGGTATGAAACTTCACACACTTACAATAATTATTGTAAAAGTCATATGCAGGGCAAGTACCATAACAGTCACCATCATTTTTCTTCTGTTATCTCCCTTTTATGAACTAATATAGCAGGTTAACTTGTTTCTGCAAGTTGAACATTTTTCAATTTCTACAAAGGCCAGTGGAATGAAACTTCACAAACTTACTTACAATTATAAAAGTCATGTGCTTGACAAGTACCATAACTGTAATAACATTTTTCATCAGTTATTACTGTAATCTACCCTCAACATTTGTTTTTTATACTCTGTATACTTTGTATAGTCAAACCCTCAAAGTGCTGGATTTTCATTTGATTTCTGACAGTAAAACCCAGCCTGCTGACTTAGCACCGAATAGTACCACCTCAGATTAGCAGGTTCAGTTGAGTGCTGTGTGATCTGCATTTGTAATGGATTTATGTTGGTCCAGCACTTCAGTGGTTAAGAGGTCAAATGTCATGAGCAGAGTAAATTGTTAAGTGATATGGGATAAATAAGACATTTCAGAATGATAATAACGCTGATATATTTCTTACTTTTTATTGCATGTATCACACATTAAACATTCAATACTCCAAAGACAATGACAATGCTGTCTGAATGTTACTTCACACACATTTGTTTTCCGGCCTATGAACAGAAACACACTTGATCTGGTGTTAAATATGACACAAGTGATTATTTACTCTTCTTTCATCGCTCTTCGCTCGCTTCAATAAATGATGATTTGAAAAAAAATATTTCAATTTTTTTTTCGCCCGCCCCAAATATTTTTGAAAAAAAATCCGAAGAACAAGACATCAATTTGGTGTGGCCTTAGTTCTAAAGGGAATTGCATTGCCCGTTTATTGAAATATTGTTCAAAATTGTTGCAGAAAGAATAGAATAAACTCACCCTCATTGTCTGTTTATGTTTTGCATTAATACTTAGCACCATCTCAAAAATATCGATGGCTCTTTCTCAACCAACCTCCAAAAAGAGATAGAGCCATTGTTTAAAGGCTGTGAAAATGACATAATGTAAATCATCTGAGAAAATCAGTATTTATACTTAATTCCCATTAAGGTGTGCGATCAATAGTTTTACCTGGATTTACCAAGGACCTTGCATGTATTATTCAATTCACATAATACTATATAGACTTCGTAGCAACGTTTAATGACATTTCTTATTAGTGCAAAGTTTATATTAAATTTAAAGTTACCAGTGACTTTGGTGATAATCAAATATTAAGCAATATTATGATAAACCTTTAACGAAAGATTTGGTATAGTTAATGGGTATTATGTTTGAAGAGAAACATTTTTCTGCAAAGCTATTTTTGAATATCATTTTTGATTCAGGCACAGTTAAAACCTAGTTTTCCAGTATATTTTAGGATATGAACTGAGCCATTTTCTTAGCAGCCGATTAAGAGGTAAAGTGCTGGTACAAGATTTTTTTTTAAATTTATGAATTATGCTATATGCTAAAATCTGCTATTTCAATGTACAGGTACATGTAAGCTGATAGGTTCAAGTGGATAGGTTAGATTTTATCATATAAATATTTCTCATTGTTAGATGCTCTTTAGATGATACAGGAAGATAGATTTCTAGGTATTTAATAAAGATATTATGTAGATGTAGATGAGTGCAAGTTATTTCTACATATCTCACTTTATTTACTTTATGATACAACCCTGTCATTGCTGTTTGTTTGATCCAGATATTAAATTCTGCATTTATATATATTTGTGAATAACAAGGTAAGAAGGTTGTTTATCTCATATCCAGTGGACATTGATTATTTCCTCCTATCTCTTCAAAGTTTATAGTCCCATTCATTTATATATAGTGCAAATAATTCATTCATAAATATGTAGGTATATACCATAATCTGAGTAACTTAATAGGACTGAGGTATTTTAAAGCGATGGTGATAGACTTTGCTCCAAAGATCTGCATTTTGTTAAGTTTGCTGTCAAACTAACCTGTTTAATAAAGTTGTTTTGTCAATGTGACTGTCTTCTTTTTGATCAGTTAAGAAATGGGTTAATACACCTCATGTGAACATGATACAGACAGTTTTATCAAGGAGTGAAGTCTTTATGAATGTAGAAGTTGTGAATGATCTGTTAAGATAACATTCTTTTTTGTTGTTTTTGAACAAGTATCTAGATCATTTTCAGTCAGAATACATTCTTCTTGTTTGGCTAGTAGTATATTGACATTTATTTATTTGTCACTTTGTCTTGTTGATAGAAGTACAAGTCAAAAAAATATCACAAGAGGGGATGGGTTTTGGAACATTGTAAGTCCTGATGCAGCATCAATTTTGATGGAAAAACTTTCTTATAGTTATTATTATACCTGTAAGTGACCTTGAGACTGAAAACACTTTCAGCTTGATAATTAAAGAATGTTTTGGCTTATAGTCCACAAACGTCATAGGTTGGTTGACTTTGGTCAGTAATGACCCCTATTATTTTGAGGGTCAAAATGTAAGGGTCATAGTGAATTTTTGGTCTAAAAGTGGGACACTTGTCAACATGGCAGGGGCTGGGTGTGGGGCTTATGTGTTCTACAAACATGTCTTGTTTGATTTTACATGTCTCAATGTGCCCGAAAGATCTCATTTGCATAGCACTATGAAATTTGTGTAACACAGAATAATATTAATGATGCTGGTGGCAATTTTAAAAGTGTTTAAGTTATGATTATTTCAGTAAACTTTCTTCTAAAATAAACATATATTCAAAGGAAGTAGGAAAAAGATGGAAGCAGTTTGCTTTGGTTGCAATGTGAAAAGAAAATTACTAAATGCATGATACAATAATCCTAAATGCTAAAAGTTCACAAATTTTTACTAAATGGTTGATTTTAGCTTTTACGGATCGTTGAATTTCCACTACTGGTTAACAACTTGACACTGTATGCATTTGACCTTGACACCTTGCAGTTTTGACCAAAATGCCATTAAAATTTCCATAGCCAAGGGTATGGGATATATTTTCTCAAATCATAGAAAACCCTTGCTAACACTCCAGGCCACAATTTCTACACATAACTTAGAATATCAGAACTCAGAATATTAGTCTTCAGGAAATTTATGTCCAGTTCAAAACTGCAATGAAGGTCAAAGACTAGGTTGCTAGGTCAAATCATAAAAAGCCTTAATAACACATTCATGTAATTCTGGTTAGCAGTATAGGGCCATCATGGCCTTCTAGTCTGAACTTCATATCCAACCAAAAATTGATCACTTCACCCTGAAGATATCAAGAGGAATAACAGAGTTGTTCTGAATCTGAATGTTGAATCATTTAGATCTTGGACAACCTAAATGAGTTACAGTGATGGTGCTTTTTCCATTGTCTGGCTTTAGCTTTTCATTTAAACATTGTCTTCTCATGAACCACGCAGCTTCACCAAATTTGGTCAGAAGCATCCTTGCATGGCCTTCCTTCAAGTTTGTTCAAGTGGTTTTGCAGTCAGAATTAAATGAAGAAAACTACTCCTGATGAACCAATTGATGTATCATCACCAAACTTGGTCATTGGCATCCTTGTAAGATCTTGTCAAATTTGTTCAAATTTTTCAGTTTGGCTGCTCAAGCTAAAAATTGAAAAAACTATAAACAACTTCTTCCTAATCATTAAGCTAGCTCAGAAACATTCTTGTATACAACCAAGTTTTTTCAAATGGTTCAGGTTAACCCCTTTTTGGTCACAGAAAAGCGGTAATAAGTGAATGACAATTAAGTGAATGACTTTTATAATTAAATTTTAGTTCATTAAGATTTATATATCAATATCCGTTATGATTTCTGAGTGCTTCTTGGTGTTAAAATTACATTTAAAAAGTTTGGAAACCTTCAAGAGGGATACACAAAATAAATTATGCGTGTACAAAATTATGATGCTAGATTGGAAAAAAGTAATTTTTATAGCCTTTACTTATTTATAGTATTTTTTTGTCAAAATTATTTATTTTTGGGCTAAAGGATGATGTTTTTAGCTCAGGTGAGTTACTGTGTCTGTCAACATTTAACTTGTGTATGCGATAGAGGCTGTATTTTTTACTGATCTTTATGAAATTTTGTCAGAATGATTGCCTTGATAAAATCTAGGCCATGTTCGAAAGTGGTTTATCTTGGGTCAAAAACTAGGTCACTAGGTCAAATCAAAGAAAATCCTTGTGTATGCGATAGAGGCTGTATTTTTCAATTGATCTTCATGAAATTTTGTCAGAATGATTGCCTTGATGAAATCTAGGCCAGATTCGAAAATGGGTCATCTGGGAACCAAAACTGGGTCACTAGGTTCAATCAAAGAAAAACCTTGTGTATGCAGTAGAGGCTGTATTTTTAAACTGACCTTCATGAAATTTTGTCAGAATAATAACCTTGATGAATTCTAGGCCAAGTTTGAAAATGGTTCATCTCGGGTCAAAAACAGGTCACTAGGTCAAATCAAAGAAAAACCTTGTGTGATAGAGGCTGTATTTTTCAGTTGGTCTTTATGAACTTTGGTCAGAATGATTGCCTTGATAAAATCTAGGTTAGGTTTGAATACGGGTCATCTTGGGTGAAAAACTAGGTCACTAGGTCAAATCAAAGAAAAACCTTGTGTATGCAGTAGGGGCTGCATTTTACACCAGATTTTCATGAAGTTTGATCAGAATGTTTTTCTGGATAAAATCTAGATAGAGTTTGAATATAGGTCATCTGGGATTAAAAACAAGGTCACCCGGTCAAATTAAAGAAAAACCTTGTGTATGCAATAGGGGCTGCATTTTACACTGGATATTCATAAAATTTAGTCAGAATTATGGCCTTGATGAACTCTAGGTCAAGTTAGAATATGGGTCATCTTTGGTCAAAAACTAGGTTTATAGGTGAAATCATAGAAAAACCTTGTGAATCTGATAGAGACTGTATTTTTCAATTGAACTCATGAAATTTTGTCAGAATGATAGCCTTGATGAAATTAAGGTCAAGTTTGAATATGGGTCATCTGGGGTCAAAAACTAGGTCGCTAGGACAAATTAAAGAAAAACGTTTTGTATGCGATAGAGGCTGTATTTTTCAACCTAGATTCATGAAATTTGGTCAGAATGATTGCCTTGATCAAGTCTAGGTTAAATTCGAATGTGGATCATCTTGGGTCAAAATCTAGGTCACTAGGTCAAATTAAAGAAAATACTTGTTTACCCGTAAGATTTTTGGTCCAATCTTAATAAATGTTGGTCAGAATATTTGTGTCCATGAAATCACTAGGTCAAACATGTTTACACTGTTATGGTGTGTTTCTCAGGTGAGCAACCTAGGGCCATCTTGGCCCTCTTGTTTACTAACACCCCACATAACTGGACAGCTCTTTAATAGTTCTATGTTGTTTTGCATACTGTATTTGCAGGGATCGAATTTAACGGTTGTTAACACGCAAAATTTGAGTAAGAATAAAAAAATGCGAGTAGAAAATCATGGCACTCGAATATTTTTGCGAATATAATCACGTGACTGCTTCTAGACGCTTGTCGCTTTATAAAAAAGTAATTATCGGATATCTAAGTAAGCGTCTGGGCAATATTTGTTTTCATTTTGTATGTCTGTAATTTGCAAAGTTCTGCTAAAATGTTTCTTGGTGCAAAAAGGCCCGCAGAGCTCAAAAATGCTAGCAACACTACTGGCAGTGACCTGAGAAAAATTTAAAACATCAGCGTCCAACCTAAAGTCCAAAGAATCATCGAGTACTACGGTTTGTATCGTACTTCCAAAACCAGAAAGTCCCAAGCTTGTCCGGACCATGAACTTTTATATGAAACCAAACAACAACAAAACAACTTAAATTTAGCATGTAAACAGCTTTTAAATAATTGCTTGTGGAACCCATCATTTTGCTTGTGGAAAAAAATGGCACTAGCAAAAATTAGCTAGTTTGAAAAAAAGTTAAATTCGATCCCTGATTTGGAGTGTTTCAGTTTTGGGAAAAAAAATTCTATCCCACAAATTGATTTCTCAGGAAAAAATAATTGATTGAAACACAAGATTTTCTGTTGCAGTCAGCAAAAGCCGAAGTTAAATTCTGCCAGATTATGATACAAATACCACAAATATTTCTTTGAATTTACATGTTACTCATGCCAAGGTAGATCCATGAGATTTCACTAGTTCTAAACAGATGTTCCTTTCATTATGATTTTCATGACATAAGATACAATCATGCTGTAATAGAAATCATTTATCCTCAGTCTGACGCACATATTATGAAAATACTAGACTGCATCATTTAAGGTTTAGCAATGTATCACCAAATCTAAGGAGAGAATTGTGTTTTATATGAAAATTGAACATCAAACAAAAAACTTGTTTAAATAATTTTGCCACTGAAGAATTGTCATTTTCTTGAGCCCGTTTGCAGTGAGCTCAAGGTAGTGTCAAATGTATGTTAGTGTTCCTCTGTGTCCGTCCGAATTTTGTCAAGGCAACGTCTTGTTTGGACCATTCATCAGTCCTTTTCTAGAATTCAGTGCATTATATCAGTAAATTGACAATATATTTGTACAGCAGGCCTCGATGTTAGCGGTGGACCGTTGGACTGACGCAACCAAAATATCGGCAGGTCCACTAACTATCAAAAGTTGGGTAGACCGACGGTCAACCAATTTTCAGTCACGGTCTGCAAATAAAATAAAATCCTTAAAAGTGAAGAATAGGGGGAAAAAATCGTACGCATATCGGCCAATTCACAAAACGAAAGTTGATTTTGCCTTAAGTACGGCATTCTACAGTTATAAGCATTGGCGAGTTCAAGTCGGGATAGCACGAATGGACTACTCCACCGATCGGGCGCGTGGTTTTTACGTGGTAACATTACCAAATTGAGAAATTACATCTGGCAAAATTATCAAAAATATCAAAACGTCATGCTGGTAATTTTCCATTCCACGAGCACGTGCGCCCTATCGTAATATTTAACTTACATCGCGGTTACTTTTGACACAAAAAACGCGCGTAGTGCATTCATTTTTAGCTCACCTGTCACAAAGTGACAAGATAAGCTTTTGTGATCGTGCGGTGTCCGTCGTCCGTACGTGCGTCCGTCCGTAAACTTTTGCTTGTGACCACTCTAGAGGTCACATTTTTCTTGGAATCTTTATGAAAGTTGGTCAGAATGTTCATCTTGATGATATCTAGGTCAAGTTCGAAACTGGGTCACGTGCCATCAAAAACAAGGTCAGTAGGTCTAAAAATAGAAAAACCTTGTGACCTCTCTAGAGGCCATATATTTCATAAGATCTTCATGAAAATTGGTCAGAATGTTCACCTTGATGATATCTAGGTCAAATTTGAAACTGGGTCACGTGCCGTCAAAAACTAGGTCAGTAGATCTTAAAATAGAAAAACCTTGTGACCTCTCTAGAGGCCATATATTTCACAAGATCTTCATGAAAATTGGTCAGAACTTTCATGTTGATGATATCTAGGTCAAGTTCGAAACTGGGTCACGTGCTTTCAAAAACTAGGTCAGTAGGTCTAAAAATAGAAAAACCTTGTGACCTCTCTAGAGGCCATATATTTCACAAGATCTTCATGAAAGTTGGTCAGAATGTTCACCTTGATGATATCTAGGTAAAGTTTGAAACTGGGTCACGTGTCTTCAAAAACTAGGTCAGTAGGTTAAATGATAAAAAAACCTTGTGACCTCTCTAAAGGCCATATTTTTCATGGGATCTGTTTGAAAGTTGGTCTGAATGTTCATCTTGATGATATCTAGGTCAAGTTCGAAACCGGGTCACATGGCTTCAAAAACTAGGTCAGTAGGTCAAATAATAGAAAAACCTTTTGACCTCTCTAGAGGCCATATTTTTCATGGGATCTGTATGAAAGTTAGTCTGAATGTTCATCTTGATGATATCTAGGTCAAGTTCGAAAGTGGGTCACGTGCCTCAAAAACTGAGTCAGTAGGTCAAATAATAGAAAAACCTTGTGACCTCTCTAAAGGCCATTTTTTTCATGGGATCTGTATGAAAGTTGGTCAGAATGTTCATCTTGATGATATCTAGGTCAAGTTCGAAACTGGGTCACGTGCCATCAAAAACTAGGTCAGTAGGTCTAAAAATAGAAAAACCTTGTGACTTCTCTAGAGGCCATATATTTCACAAGATCATGAAAATTGGTCAGAACGTTCATCTTGATGATATCTAGGACAAATTTGAAAATGGGTCACGTGCCTTCAAAAACTAGGTCAGTAGGTCAAATAATAGAAAAACATTGTGACCTCTCTAAAGGCCATATTTTTCATGGGATCTGTATGAAAGTTGGTCTGAATGTTCATCTTGATGATATCTAGGTCAAGTTCGAAACTGGGTCACATGCAGTCAAAAACTAGGTCAGTAGGTCTAAAAATAGAAAAACCTTGTGACCTCTGTAGAGGCCATATTTTTCATGGGATCTGTATGTAAGATAGTCTGAATGTTCATCTTGATGCTATCTAGGTCAAGTTCGAAACAGGGTCATGTGCGGTCAAAAACTAGGTCAGTAGGTCTAAAAATAGAAAAACCTTGTGACCTCTCTAGAGGCCATACTTGTGAATGGATCTCCATAAAAATTGGTCAGAATGTTCACCTTGATGATATCTAGGTCAAGTTTGAAACTGGATAACGTGCCTTAAAAATCTAGGTCAGTAGGTCAAATAATTAAAAAAACCTTGTGACCTCTCTAGAGGCCATACTTTGCATGGGATCTGTATGAAAGTTGGTCTGAATGTTCATCTTGATGATATCTAGGTCAAGTTTGAAACTGGGTCTAAAACTAGGTCAGTAGGTCTAAAATTATTAAAATCTTTTGACCTCTCTAGAGGCTATATTTTTCAGTGGATCTTCATGAAAATTGATCTAAATGTTCACCTTGATGATATCTAGGTCAGTTTTGAAACTGGGTCAAGTGCGGTCAAAAACTGGGCCAGTAGGTATAAAATTAGAAAAACCTTCTGACCTCTCTAGAGGCCATATTTTTCATGAGATCTTCATGAAAATTAGTGAGAATGTTCACCTTGATGATATCTAGGTAAAGTTCAAAACAGGGTCACGTACCTTCGAAAACTAGGTCAATAGGTCAAATAATAGAAAATCCTTGTGACCTCTCTAGAGACCATATTTTTCAATGGATCTTCATGAAAATTGGTCAGAATTTTTATCTTGGTAATATCTAGGTCAAGTTCAAAACTGGGTCACATGAGCTCAAAAACTAGGTTACTATGTCAAATAATAGAAAAAAGATGTCATACTCAAAACTGGGTCATGTGGGAACAGGTGAGCGATTCAGGACCATCATGGTCCTCTTGTTTAATATAATCGCTTCAAATTTTCAACACCGCTTGAGAACTAATACAGTTTGAATTCTATAACAATTTTAATAAGATATCGACAGGAATGCAGGCAAAATTCTTTAAAAACGATCAAATTTTGATATAATGTTTTGTAAAATTTCAAACAGCGCGATCTTGATTATTTCTTTCTTTCTTAAAGTAAATAAACGGTACATACTATGGTAATAAAATTCAGACTTTTGACCAGGAAGTACAAAAAAACACAATTAAAAAATCTTAAATAATGAAAAAGCGGCAGCAATTTAAATACATGGAGTAAAACGATTTTTGTCAAACAGATTTCTGTTAGCGCGGCAGAATAGGTTACGTGACGTCGTGAACGTAAATAGAAATGTGGTTTTAAAATGAAGCAGTATGATGTCGTTGCAGTTTTTAATAAGTTTTAAATGATTCTTTGTACATGTATTTTTTGACACAACACTTTGTTAGATATTCTTCTCAAACAATAACGTAAATTCCTTGAGGGCAAATAGGTCACAAAGGTAGGATATACACTATCATCGTCCACGGTTTGACACATTTACATGTTAGTTTATTCAGGATATTGCACATTCGCTTTTAAAAAATTAAAGAAAAAACTTTTTTTATTGGTTTCTTCTCAACAATTTAAGGAATCGAGAAAGTACGATCAGACAGTGATGTGTCACATGGCGTGAAAACGTGACGTAATGCCATGACAATCTCGGGCAACTATACCGCTTTGATCTCCACTTCAGATGCCATAATAACCGACACACTTCTTTTAGCTCTTTGTGGGGGTGTAATTTGATGATGAAAACAAGGCCAATTACTTAGTTTATCATCAGAATAATTACCGATAATTGTTAATGTTTTTTTTTTCACTTTCAACATGGGTCGGATGGATGATGATTATTGTGTCCATATTTTGGGACACTTTTCAAAATAATTACTTTTCGGGATAACAGAGTGCTACAGTCTTCCATTTTTTAATTATTTTAGAAATAAGTCCTGTTTCTTTGAGTCATATGAAGTTATGACGTCTACAACATCACAATTTATTTGATAGAATTGGAGGTCCACTCAAGTCTGAGCAGGTCTACTTGATTTAAGCAGTTGGTGGACCTGCTGGCAACTGCTGAAAAAAGTTAAGGTCGAGGGGTATGAAATCTCTTGGTTTGGGTCCAAAACAGCTAGTCTGTGGAGATCTGATTTTGTGGATTGAAATGCATAAAAATAAGTCCTTGATGAATATTAATGATTTCACAGAGTTTGTCACAGTAATACATACCAAGACTGAAGCATGTGCCTGCAAGGGGGTTAGATTATATGGACCATCAGTGCTTAATATATGTAATGAAGTATGAAAAGATTTACCTTCTCCAACTTTTTTATCAGCAAGATTGTAAGGGTAGTTGTTTTGCAGAATCACATTCTCATCCATCAGAGGTTCGTCAAAATCCCGAGACGAACCTCTGATTTATTTCCATTGTTTACTTGGTGAGCATGCGCACTCGTAATTACTATCGGGAGTGGTTTCAGCCAATCATTGTTCGCCATTATTTGGAACTCCGAATTGAAACTTCAAAAAATATGTAAACAAGATACTTGCTTACGATGAATAATGGCTGTATTCCATGATTGCGATAAATAAAGATTTATTCCTGTAATTCGATGTTAAGAGATTTACATCAAGAACTAATAATATTCGTCGTAAATGGACATCGTATTCCCTCGATGATATGGAAAGGACGCGGTCACGCTTTTCACGGACGATTTTGATTGGTTCGCTACGATTTGTCGCGAAACGACGCTGATTGGCTGAAACGTTTTACCTGTAATGTAACCAAACCATAAATATCGGCGAAATGTGCCAGAGGTTCATCCGGGGAACCACGGTAGACCTCTGGTATGCGAGAATGCAGAATCATAGCTGTAGACAACAACAATTTCACAAGACTGAAGGCTGTTATATCCTGTCCTTCAGGACATAAAATTTTAAGTGTTGATATATCATTTTTATTTTCTTTATAATTATATTGTTCTGGTTACAGGACAAGAAATGGAATAAAAGTGAGAGGCAGCGATTTCGTGAGGAAGCAGAGATGTTGAAAGAGTTGCAGCACCCTAACATTGTCAGATTTTATGACTCTTTTGAACAAGTAAATGCCAGAGGACGCAAAGTAATCATCCTAGTTACTGAACTCATGACATCTGGAACTTTAAAAACGTAAGTAAAAAATTAGAGTAGCTCTGTCTGTAGACTGTGATATACTTTTCAGTTATAATTGCTTTTATATGCAGTTCTCATGAATTGAGCCAGTCTGTATCCTTATAATATCAGAATGATTTACAATATATCATAATGGGATAATCTTAAATTGTTCTGGAAAAGACTGGCTAGAGCTTCATGTTAGACTTGGGGCAATTACATCAAAATAAAAAAAAAATCAGTATATCGGCTGGTGAAGTAAAAGATGAACAGATATGTACAGATGCCTTTGAAAGTTCACTATGAAATTTTTTCAAAGTGTTGAGCATTTTTAAATTTTTGTCTAAATGTCTCATTTTGTGAATCTTTATCTGAGATTCTTTAGACTGATGGGAGGAATATGTCTTAGTGTGATGTCAATGAACAGAAAGCTTCTGTCATGAAACATGTCTGTCTACAGAATGTTGAAGCATTAACTGATAAGCAGTGACATGCATCCATGTGCACATGTATATATGTGTTGTAGATATGTTGCAGCATGCACTCTCAGTTTGTTGGAAAAAAAACTTGCTATCGATTTTGTTCTTATAAGTGCTAGGTGCACAGACCCCTAACACAAGTTTAGGCAGGCAGAGTATGATGGTGATCCTTATACATTGAAGCTGGTCAGAAATACAGCAAAGAATGGGGAAAAACTCTATTATCTATATATATTCTTTCAACAAATGCCATAGATCTATACATGATTGAATGAAGTGAAGCTGAAAGTTAATTTTACATAAAGTATACAATGATATGTGTGAATGGTTCAGTAATGGAAAAAGATGTTCTTGCTGAAAGCAGGAATTGTTGCTTCAGTTGTCTGCAGTATTGATTTGATCCTGTCTGGAAGCAGAAAGAAATTATGTTGTAAGAATGTACTTCCAGTTTGAAGCCATTGATCTGTTGATCTTGCATATAACTTGGGTTACACCATTATTAGCCATTATTATAATGGATAACGTTACTTTCAAGCAGAATCATGAAAGGTCGCTTGCCTTATTCATCTTTTTAAGGACGTTCCAGTCACTTGCCTTTCCTTGAAATAAATTTCTTCCTTGTTTAAATTTGCAATTTTCTTTTGATCTGGACTCCATTTTTAGCCTGACCATTCCAAAAGTAAGAAGGGCTGTTGCATTTGCCGTAGCATCAGTGTCTTCATTGGTTAAAGATTTAATGAAGTACAATATTTTCTGCATTAAATTGTCTTTTATGAATATCGAGAATATTCTTGTGTTAAGAAAATCCCTTTTACTAACAATACTTGAAATAGTCAAGGGTGCTGCCTGTTAACTTCAGTTTGAGCGTTATTTTATATAGACTCTGAAAGCTGACTTCCTATAAATTGTAAGAATGTTTACTTCACATTTGAGGTTAGAGTGGACATTTTGCATGGCTTATTACATTTAATTTTTGAGAAAAAGGCTAAAATGTCAGTTAGTGCAATGTGTATATATACAATATACATAATGACCTAGACTTGGCATATTTTCACTGATGGAAAATCAGTCATTGGAAAGAATGTTCATTGATCTTACTTGCACTGTAGAGTAAGTGGGTTTAAATGATGATCTGCAGGTAAAGGAGAAGTTTATACCACTGTTGAAAGGAGTGTATCTATGAATGATTAGCATGTCTTGATCACAGACCAATCCTTGACCCCAAAACTGTTTTGTTGTACCTATCCTGTTTTGTAGATAAAATATTTCAATCCACTATTTTATGAATTACAATTACCTTCAAAACTAATATGTTGGAATGTGTCTGGTTGTATTTTGCATGGGAAATTTATATACTGTATATATAGGTAGTATACAATATACTACATTTCAGTGGTGATTTAGGACAGACCAGCCATTCATTATCAGTAATTTGGCCAATTACACTTGCTGGTTTGTATAAAATACTTCAAAATATGAGTCAGAGCAGAGTAATCTGCTTCTGTAAGCAAATTTTCTTTCCATCTGGTTGTTTTAAACTTGTATTCTGGTCAAAATACAAATGAGTTAAAGTGGTCTGCTGTAACTTTGGTATTAATTCCTTAACTGTTTTATGAATTTAAACTCAATTTTAAAAAATGGGACTTACTGGCATTAAGGCTGTAGGCGAATGGATTTGGTGTCTGCTCATTTTTCCACATCAAAATTATACAGAATTTGTACCTCTATAAAAAAAATGGCAAGTTTAATAATCAGCCAAATTAATATTTTCTGCTGAGTATCTAGACTTTATGAAATCTATGTTGGATTTGATGACCAGTTGGTTTGGACCAGCTTCTCTGGAGTTCTCACCCTTTAATAAGCTTCAAGGGGAGCGGTCACAGTCTAGTGGTTAAGGTGTCACTTGCTCGTGGGTTCGAGCCCTACTGGGGTCTTGATCATGTCTTCTCATAAGACACCAGTATGTTTTTTTTCTCCAGGAAGCAGACTTTTGAGTGGTTCAGATTAGCTTAACTTCAGCTTTCATCACAATCCAGCTTTAATAAATTGGAATTTATAAACTAATTAGATAAAGTTGCAGAAAACTCGCAGTTTCTGGTCCCAACAGCTCAGTAACATAAAGTATTGGGCTGTAGCATACTAACAAGGTTCTCGCTCAAACTTGTTCAAATGGGGGTATTTGCTACTTCTCATGATTATCACTTGACAGAGGTCTGTAGGGTCTTTGTAATGTTGTTTTCTACATTTGTTCAAATGGCACTTGACCCCCTTTAAGGAGCTTCCTGGGGTAAAAATAAAATACCTTTAACCCTTAGCCTGCTGCAGGCGAATTTAACAGCCTTTGCAAACAGCTTGGAACCAGATCAGACGCCGATTAAATCGGCGTCTGATCAGGTTCCAAGCTGTTTGCTACTCTGACAATATTTCTTCCAGTTTAGGAGCAAATTGAATGAACTTTACAATTTTAGCAGACGACATTTCCAGCAGACGACAATTTATCTAGCATGCTAATTTTCATTCATTAACTGTTTGATGGATCTTCATCAACTTGGTCTGTAGTATCACTGTGTAAAATTCTCTTCAATGGCCCCTTTTGCACTTAGAATGTCATGGGAACAGAACAATATTTCTATGAGACAAAAAAAAAAATCAATCGGTGCTCTTGTATTGTTTAGATTGCTGGATTTCAGGTCCCTAAATATATAAAAGTCATTAAGAAATCTTGTCATTACTTTGGTCTTGACCTTCCGTTGTGTCATTCAGGTGACAAGTGCAAGCTTTCTTTTTCACCATGATAAATTCTTGTGAGCATTACGCTCACCACCCCTCCCCTCTGGTCATTTTCAGTGAAGATAGATGTATATCTATTCAATGAATGTATGGAGGTGGTAGTCTATAATGTCTGCATACCAAGACTGTCTGCTTGCCAGTGTGAATATTTGGCATGGAATCACAGAGAGAAAATAGCTGGAGGAAACTATTCCTCAGTGCTCAATGTCATCTGCAGTGTCGTAAATAAACACTGCTATCCTTTCAGCAGACATATATCAGTAATCATCACAGTCTTTGGATCACATTAGATATACCTGGCCTGTTTCACACATTTCTGTTCAGCTAGGAAGTTGAACACTGTTGTTTACCAGAAACTGCAGTTGTAATTAATAGTATTATAATCAAAAGTATGAGTACTACAACACTTTTTGCTGTTCAGCGAAAACAAAGTTGTGAATAATTTTAAGCAATGTCTTTGATACCATCCTTATTCATTTGTGCCTTAATAATAATTAAAATAATAATATTTATTATTATACCACATTTATTTATCACTCTTTTCATGCACATTTACACATGTATTCAAAAGTGCTTTGAAAAAAAAAATAAAACAAGTTTCAAAGTACCACATCCTAATGAGTTGATTTCAATACATCTTCTGAAGTTTAACATGAAACAACATGTTATTTTGTTGAAATAATTCAAAATATTTTAAATTTTATGTTGGGCTCCTATTGTGAACTGATTGTGAGGACAGCCTTAATTAAGGAAAACCTTTTGGTGAAATTATGGACTGTTTTGATTTGAAACATTTTCAATAAGCAGTGAAGACTACAGTACAAAATCAGTTTGATGAAAAGTTTTTTGCTTATTTGATGGGCATATCAGATCAAAGTCCTTATCTTAAGGAATTAACTTTCATTTTTGGAGTGTGTACAGTTCTAGCTACATAATTATATTAATGCAACATTCTTAGAAAATCTGATTAAAAACCTATGCCCAAAAACAGGAGATATTTGGAGTTACGTAAGTATATTGATGGAGTTCACAAAGTAGAGGACAGACTGTGAACAGAGAGCCCTAAGTAGTAGGGCTAAATACAGAATGTACAAGGATCTTACTGACAGACACATGGAATGGGAAACCAAGGGATAGGAAAACATTTGTCATTCACAGGCATTTCTTGCCAAACATGGCAATGACTAATAAAAGTTTGTTATTTCCTAGCATTATGTTACTAATATGTATAGAGTTTATGACATTATATGGTTAGTACTATAGTTATGTCACTGATTTGCAAGGTTTTTCCCAAGGGAAAGACAGGAATATCTGTTCCTGGTATGTGATACTTTTCCCTGCTAAGTAGGCAAGAATAGATTATATATATTATGCTATAATATAACAGAAATACTGTTGAAAAATAGTCGAAAAAACAAACAAAGAAATATGTAAAGTATAAACAAAAACAAATGGAGTAGTATGTATTTTTTCTGACTTAGCAACTCAACTGTACATTTCCTGTTAGCGTTTATATTTTCCTAACACAAGATAATGTAAAGATAACTATGATTTGACCAAATTAATATCATAAAAATGAAGTGTTGTACTCAGGAAATGGATCCTCTGATCTCTTGCTCACATACCATAATAAATTGAAAATAGTGGTAAGCAAACAATTTACAAAATTCTATCTTTTAGAAATACTCGAGTTTGTCTTTCTGCTGGTAAAGTTTTATTCTCAGACACAATTGCCTGGATTGTCACCACATCAGTTTTAAGTAGGACATAATTCTTGTTTAATATTTTGGCATGGATACAGATATACAAAATACAATGGTATGACCGTGCATGTATTGATCTGAACATGTCAGCAGCGCATGCATGATGTCAATTACTTTTAATTTCCCCCACTGTCGCTGTTATCAGAAATCTTGACAAATGATTGTAATGTAAGAAAACTAACAATTTATCACCAACATGCTGCTGATAAGGACAAAATAATTAATTGTTACTTTATTTTATATTGTTAAATAGGAATGGAACATGAGTGTTGGAACTGGGTCTCATAATAATAGCTGTTGTAGACAATCTTTGTTATAGCATTCTAACTTGTGTAATATGTAGAAATAATGTATGATTGTAAACATAGTGGTGTTTCCTCCAATATTTGTTTGTTACATACCTGGTTTATTGTGTCTCTACATCATTATATAATTAATTATCTTCTCATGTGATGAATTACAATTATGTCCGTGTTTGACATATTTTTATGGTTTTTCATGGAAGAGAGGATAGTTTCATTTTGTAGAAAATTCACATTTGGCCACATGAATATTTATTGTCATTGCATATTGGTACAAATATCATTAATTTTATACTTAAAGCAAAAGAGATTGTTTTGTATATATTGTATAATTTTATGAAATAATCATATAATGCTGTTGACACAGTGACAGACCATTCGCATAGTAATTGCTAATGTTAATATTTTATGCTCTATTTTGTAATTGACACATTTCTTACATATGCTGTGTAAAATTGCAACAAAAAGCTGTTTTTATAAAGGTGTCCTGACAGAAAATAAGATACCTATTTAATACAGCAAAACCATGTTTCTTGTCATTAAATTATGGCAATTTTATTTGAATATTATTTTTGGCAATTAGGTAGGTGCCATGTATGCAGAGAGAGTGCTACCATATTTCATCTTCTAGTTCATTATAAAAGAGGGAAATGATGAAATGATACTTGCAGAACAATGTTACACTTAATTCAATTAGTAGGCAGTAGGATAATTCACATTGACATCACATTGACCTTTTTTATCATCATACAGGCACCAAGAGGAAGTGCTTCCCTATTTCATCCACTTTTTTTACATAAAATATATATAGCAGTATAACTGTTATAACCATGTTTTATTATATTGAAAAACACCAAATCTGTTATAAGCTGCCTAGAAGGTTATGCTCTGCTGAAATTACTCTGCAAGCATAATTTATCTCTGTGGAGTGTTTAAATATAATCAAACTTGGTTCTGCTCAATATTATTTCTTAAAACTTGAATTGAAAGTAGAGTAAAAAGATACTTCCTGTAGTAGTACTTCTAGTTGGTTTGCCTCGCTTATCCGTGGTACAATCGGACCTGTTGTTCAGGATATGATTCAGGTCATGACTGGTATAATTATAAAAGTGTTTCTGTACTGATGTTGCATATTGTCTGTTTTATTACAGTAAATTGCTATTTTATGTATCCAGTCATCAGTAAGAAGGTTTTATCACAATATAGCAATGAGAGCTTTTTTGGCAGTTTATACCATGTGTTGATGATTGCATAGTAATTACTTATACTAATAGTTCAACAAGCTTATATGAAAACAAAGGTTAAGGTGCCTCCATGGCAGAGTGGTTGAGGACACTGACTTTGAATCACTTGCCTTTTACCAATATCGGTTCAGGCGTCCCCATTTAATTCTTCATGTGAGGAAGCCATCCAGCTGACTTGTGGAAGGCCAGTGGTTCTACCCAGGTGCCAGCCCATGATGAAATAATGCATGTTGTGGCACCTGGGGTCTTCCTCTACCATAAAAGCTAGAAAGTGGCCACATAATCTATAATTATGTTAGTGCGATTTTAACCCAACAACAACAAAAAAAAAATGTATTTTGCTCTATGACTGCTGCATATACATACATAATAAAGATTTTATATTTCTATTTCAGATATATCAAGAGGTTCAAGAAGATAAACATGAAAGTTTTGAAGAACTGGTGTCGCCAGATACTGAAAGGCCTGTTGTACCTTCATACACGAACTCCTTCAGTGATACATCGAGACTTGAAGTGTGACAACATTTTCATCACAGGCACAACAGGCTCTGTTAAGATTGGTGACCTGGGCTTGGCAACGTTGAAGAACAAATCATTTGCCAAGAGTGTTATTGGTACGTAGAATTTTGTTTTGTTTTAAGTTGTATATGGTTACCATGATCTGCTATTGATATATATGCTTTTAATAATGTGATTTAGTTGTTTAGCTGAAAATGAACAGCCGTCCATACAAGGCAAGGTAAGCATTTTCAGTTGATGCTTTCTTCTCATTAAAGTTTCAGATAGGCTGTTATATTTTCCTTATTTTAGAGCTTTGTTTTGCTCAGAGATGTTTCAAAGCTGATAAATGACATGTATTAAAAGTATGAATTTGTTTATTTACTGTTGATTTTCACTATTTAATTATCTTGTTTTTTTCATAAAGTTCTTCTGCACTGTTTTTGCATGTTGTTCATTCTATGAATTTCGTTTTATTGTCATGATTTTTACACCAGTAAAGGTAGATCTACATAGAAGGTAAGTGGTGACTGAAACTTTTTTTTTTTTAAATGTCTAACACTCGACTATTCATTCCTTTTCAGCTTTCATTCATGCTGTATAGTAAAACATACAGTAAATTTTGTCCCAGTGTTAAATAAGTTTTTTTTTTTGTAAGTTCAAGCAATATTGTATTGTGACATTTTATTTTTATTATAAATTGTTGACAGTCATTATAATAAAGACCTCCTTTATACAGTTAATGTGTATATTAAGTTTGAAATACTTTGTTACATTTTTACTCCTCAATTTAAAAGTTATCATATATTCTTCTGTTTGTGAAGAAAAAAAGCAAGATGGAATGTAAGTATAAATGACATAAGTGTATACCCCATTATAATACAATTTGTTTTCTCAACAGGTCACATTCCTAAGAGGTATGTTATTACACATTGTGGCAAATCAGGGACTGTATGTTTAACTATGCAGCATGCATCAACACTCTTGAGAACATTTAACTAACAACATTTTCCTCCTGGTTTCCAATTGCAGTGAGAACAAGAACAAAGACATCCTAGGTCTTATTGTAAATTTAAGGTACTCCGGAGTTCATGGCCCCTGAAATGTATGAGGAGCACTACGATGAGTCTGTGGATGTGTATGCTTTCGGCATGTGCATGTTGGAAATGGCCACTTCTGAGTATCCATACAAGGAATGTACAAACGCTGCTCAGATTTACAAAAAAGTCACTAGTGTAAGTATATATTTTTTAAATATGGTTTGAAGTGACAATTTTACAGAAATATTATTACTTTTTAGCTCGACTATTCATAGAATAGTAGAGCTATTGGACTCGCACATGCGTCCGCGTCCCGATTTGGTTAAGTTTTTGTATGTAAGCTGGTATCTCAGCAACCACTTGTGGGAATGGATTGAAACTTCACACACTTATTCACTGTGATAAACTGACTTACATTGCACAGGTTCCATAACTCTATTTTGTTTTTTTCCAAAATTATGCCACTTTTTTGACTTAGAAATGTTTGGTTAAGGTTTTGTGTGTAAGCTGGTATCTCAGTACTCTCTAATGGGAATGAATTGAAACTTCACACACTTGTTCACTGTCATGATCTGACATACACAAAGTAGGTCCCATAACTCTGTTTTGCTTTTTTTTTTTACAAAATTATGCCCCTTTTTCAACATAGAATTTTTGGTGAAGTTTTTGTATGTAAGCTGGTATCTCAGTATCCACTAACGGGAAAGGATTGAAACTTCACACACTTGTTCACTGTCATGATATGACTTGCAGTGCAAAGGGTCATTAACTCAACTTCGCATTTTACAAAATTATGCCCCTTTTTCAACTTGGAGTTTTTGGTTAAATTCTTATATGTATGCTGGTATCTCCGTACCCACTTATGGGAATGGATTGAAACTTCACACACTTGTCCACGGTCATGAGCTGATAAGCACTATGCAGGTTCCATAACCCTATTTTGCTTTTTTTACTAAATTATGCCCCTTTTTCGACTTTCTTTAATTCAATCGACTAGGCTGTTGAATAGTCGAGCGTTGCTGTCCTCCGACAGCTCTTGTTATTTTAAACAGTGTTAATTGGTCATTGAAAGAAGTCTGCTTATATATGGTGCCTGATAAAATCTTATATCTCAGTAGGACTGTCTTGGCTGCCAGCTATTACTGAAGTCAGTAGACATTATGTATAGGTTAGTGTTCATAGTAAGCATTTATCAAATTAAATTGGTCTGGCACTTGCACAGCTGGGTGACCAGTTTAATTTGATAAATGCTTACTAATAAACACTAACCTGTTTAGTGTTTGAAATTATTTTTAGCTTGACTATTTGAAGAAAAGGGAAGCTATCCTACTCGCCCTGGCGTTGGCGTTAGCGTGAGCGTTAGCGTTACACAAATGTTTAAGTTTGCTTACCACCCCAAATATTTTCAAAGTCCATTGAGATATTGCTTTGATATTTTGCATACTTGTTTACCATCATGGCCCAGTCTGTAAACAGGAGAGACAACTCTATCAAGCATTTTGACTGAATTATGGCCCCTTCTCCACTTTGAATATGCTTATTGTAATGTTAAAGTTTGCCTACCACCCCAAATATTTTCAAAGTCCATCATGACCCCAGTCTGTAAAAAGGAGGAGGCAACTCTATCAAGCATTTTGACTGAATTATGGCCCCTTTTCGACTTAGAATATGCTTATTGTAATGTTAAAGTTTTACTCATAGCTTATAATATACTATCAAGCACAGAGAATAGTCGAGCGCGCTGTCCACTGACAGCTCTTGTTCGTTTACAGATTTAAACTCCGTCTACAGTATGTGACTTACCAGGTTGATAAATGACTGGAAGTAAATGCTGATTTACCAAAATAAATTTCCTGATAATTTGAAAAAAAATGCAATGCCATTGGACAAAAAATAATTTCAAACACTAATATAGAGAAAGACTGACTATATATTTGTTATTATTTGCGACCAATTTATAGGTCAGTTAGGATGCAGTTTAAAGAACATTAGTATATGGTATCTGAAACAATGCCAGTGCCAGTCTGATTCTGATTGCTGTATTGAAATATTTGATATTGAATTATATTTTGCTATATTTCATGCACAAACATTCCAGAAAAAAGGGAAGTTTGTCATCTTTTATTTACTACCTTATTGTAGATCATTAAGAATATTGGAAACAATTTACATTGGAAATTTGTACTAAAATTTTACCATTCATGATTTAATCTCTATTTATAAACTTGTAAGGAAACTTAAATATATAATGTTTGTGTATTGTGTGTGTGCCTGAGTGTTTGCATTTTAATAATCTTGATTATTCTTCTTATATAGATTTAACTGCAGCCTTTTACACCACTTTGTAAATTGCTTCTTTTTTTTGATGATTTATTACAAACAGTTTTGACAATAATTAGTAAATTATCATTTAAATTGCTTTTTGCTGAAAGGAGAAAAATTACATGAAATAAATTCTATACAACCAAATTAGGATTTAAATCACAAACATGAACAATAGTTTTCTGATTTCTTTTGTATCAAAGTTCCTGTTTTGAATTTTTGTACTTGATACAAAAGAAAGGAACTATAGTAATTTAATGCAACATTTTCCTCTCCTTTTCCAGGGTGTTTTACCAGAAGCGTTTGCAAAGGTAGATAATCCAGAAATCAAGGAGATAATAGAAGGTTGTATTAGAAACAAAAAAGGACAAAGGTATGGATACTGGCATCACTTAATATCAAGAGACCTAAAAACTTGAAAAACATATATTCACACAGTGCATAAATTATTTGAATATACAAAACTGTAAGACTTCTCATTTCATAAAAAAAAAAAGATTTCTTTGAAGTAGAAGATATTTTCTTAAACTGCTATATGGTTGAATATGCTATAAATCACTTGACATGCAACAAGTGCAAAAAAGCTACAGTCATGATTGCAATACTAATTGATAAGTTTAGAACAACAGTGAAACTTAAAAGTTATCTGTTATAAAATGGGAACCTGTTCTACACTGTAAAACCACAGGCTTGTGTAAAAGGAAATGTAGAAGCCTAGCTTTTTGAATAAGGACAAGCATCAGTTTACAAAAACTTAGCATTATGAGTAAGGACAGGCATCAATTTAGTAGTTCATTGTTAATTTTGAGAGGTTTAAAATTAGATATTATCTATATCTGGGGTACTGTGAAATCATTTGATTTTGTGGGCAAGGAATTTTGTGGTTTTGACAAGTGACTATTTCTTGGGGATATTTAATCTTGAATTTCAACTTTCAAAAGTTCGGATGAAATTTACTAGTGAGTTGTGGAGTAATTTTCCAGACTGACTCAACCACGAAATCCACAAAAATTAGTCCCCAATGAATATTAATGATCTCACAGTATTAGGAACTAGTTTTGTGTAAGGTAATTCTACTGAATCATAAAAATTTATGAGGAAAGGTTTGTTGCTGAGCCAGCTGGCATAGAAAGTAGCTTTCAAGCAATCTGACACAGCTTGGCTTTATTGATATGCGCTTGAGTCATGCAATAGGGACTTTGGTATGAGATATTGATTCTGATAGGAAATTTCAAACTGTTGGCGGTTGACGTAAATGAAATATTATATATTTGAGATGCAACACAAACAGCTTCACTGCACGTTGCAGTCGCACAAATGCTTTTAATAATGTGATGATTTAAAGTCCCCTCCAGTAATGTTTGTTTTCATCTTTTTTTTTGCAGTTCCAGTTTATACCTGTATTTTACCAGTTCTATATTTATTGTAAAATAAATAAAACTGTACACTAAGTGCAATAAAAAATGCAAGAAATATGATGCAAAGGCACTTAACCTTTGTTAAATTTTTTTTGCATGATTTATGAATGAAATGATACACCTTTTAAGAGCATAAAATACCTCAAATATTTCAGACAGTTCAATGGAATATCATTATAATAACATAAAACTTGTCATATTTGAATACATTTTGGAAAATTTAGAAAATATTTCATTCCACTAGAAATTATATCGTTACATACAAATTTTAATCGCAGAGTTTTCTCTCTGAACCTCTTCTTTCTCCATACTTTTATGTGAGAGGGGATGTACAGTGTTTGCTGTAAAGAAGTTCTGTTTTACAGGTATGTAGTAAAAGAGTTGCTGCAGAATGATTTCTTCCTGGAGGATACAGGTTTGAAGGTAGAACTTGTGGGCACTGAGGGAGACGAACAGTCAAACACAATACAGCTAAGACTGCGAGTAGTTGATCCAAAGTAAGTATTCCGGTATCAGAATTGGCCTAGGGGCCAGCCAAATAGTTTGATCCACAGGCAAAGCAAATTTTGTCTGTGATGATATGATAGACAACATGAAGTCGTTTGTCCTGCAAGTGTGTTGAGAATTAATAAAGGACACATTTGACTAGGATCGTACATATTTGCAAAGGGTTCAGATCAAGTTTCTTTGGTCTGTGTTTCATGCCAAAATGTAACATAGCTTATTATGTTTTGATTTTCAGTTAACTTGTCAGGTAGCAGTTGTAGAATGTTACTCCTTAGTATATTAACAATTGATGTGAAAGTATAGTTTGTCAAATAATTTTATCCTTGGGAAATACCTATAATTGTATTGAAAACAATTGACTGTTAAAGGTTGCATTAATCTTTTGATATTTTTATGTGTTTGCAGGAAAAGAAAAGACAAACACAAGGAGAATGAAGCAATTCAGTTTGACTTTGATATGGATAATGATGCTCCAGAAAATGTTGCTCAAGAAATGGTCAGCTTCATATACTGTTAATATCAAAAATAATATTTTTTGAATTTGTATGTAATGTAACCTTGATGGATTTCTTTTCTTTGAGTACTTGTCTCTTAACAACAGTACTGCTGATTGAAAAGTTGGGGTTTCCTTTTTAAAATGAGTTTTACTGCTACTATATTTTGAGATTGTGTGAGTATGAAATGCTCAAATTCAGCATTTAGTACTGGGGATGCCCGTCTTTCATCTACAGTTAGCTTATTTACGCTCTAGCATCCACAATGCAAGAGAAGTTTTAACCTAATGTACACACTTCATATAACCTTGTGATTGCGGACCATATCAAGACAGCAGCTTGAGAGTTATATGGCCCTTTTTTATAAAAAATGCCATATTTCAGCATATTTTTAGCTCGACTATTCGAAGAATAATAGTCTGAAACTAGGTGATGAAGTTTTGCGTGCAAGTACATATGGCTGTCATTTAAAGGCATATAGCTTTGAAACTTGTTTTTTCTTTTTCTATGTCAGTTACCAATCTCACTGGGTCAAGTCTCATAACTCTGACATGTATTTTGTCCAAATTATGCCCCCTTTTGAACTTAGAAAATCCTGGTTAAAGTTTTACATGCAATTTACTATCTCTAGAACTAATGCAGATATTGAATTGAAACTTCACGTGTCTTCGATGTTATGAAATTAGATGATAGCATCAAGTCCCATAACTCTGACATGCATTTTGGCCAAATTATGCCCCCATTTGGACTTACAAAGTCCTGGTTAAGGTTTTGTGTGCAAGTACATATAGCTATTACTTAAAGGAATATAGATTTGAAACTTATTTTTTCTTTTTCTAGATTAATTACCAGCCTCACTGGACCAAGTCCCATCACTTTGACAATGTATTTTGGGCAAATTATGCCCCCTTTTGGACTTAGAAAATTCTGGTTAAATTTTATGTGCAAGTTACTATCTGCCAAACAAATGCAGATAATAAATTGAAACTTCACGTGTTTCTTTATGGTTGTAAAACTAGTTGATTGCATCAAGTCCCATAACTCTGATATGCATTTTGGTCTAATCCTGTCCCCTTTTGAACTTAAAATTTCTGGTTAAAGTTTTGCATGCAAGTTACTATCTCCATAACTAATGCAGATATTGGATTGAAACTCTATAGATATTTTAACATTTAGGGTAATATTCCTTCTTCTGGGACAGCAGTTTGAATAGTCGAGCACTGGATGTCTTACAGACAGCTATTGTTACTTGAGCACTGTCTTTTTAGCTCGACTATTCGTAGAATAGGGGAGCTATCCTACTCGCCCCAGCGTTAGCGTGAGCATGAGCGTTAGCGTGAGCATCACACAAATGTTAATGTTTGCGTACCATCCCAAATATTTTCAAACTCCATTGAGATATTGCTTTCATATTTTGCATACTTGTTTAACAGCATGACCTCAGTCTGTAAACAAGAGCAGACAACTCTATCAAGCATTTTGACTGAATTATGGCCCCTTTCCGACTTAGAATATGCTTATTGTAATGTTAAAGTTTGCGTACCACCCCAAATATTTTCAAAGTCCATTGAGATATTGCTTTCATATTTTGCATACTTGTTTACCATCATGACCCCAGTCTGTAAAAAGGAGGAGGCAACTCTATCAAGCATTTTGACTGAAGTATGGCCCCTTTTCGACTTAGAATATGCTTATTGTAATGTTAAAGTTTTACTCATAGCTTATATTATACTATCAAGCACTGAGAATAGTTGAGCGGGCTGCCCACTGACAGCTCTTGTTTTTTTGTGCCACTGGTTCTATGTGAATACTGATAAGATCTAGGTCAAGTCTGAGGTTAAGGTCAGGAGTTGTCCTTGGTTTTAACATGACATACTTCACTACATTACCTCTCGAGCTCTTCATTTCTTCTTCAATTCTTACAATATTCATAATTTGCAGAATTTGTATATTTATAAGATACATGTAGTGCTTGAGTTTTATTATGAGCTGATAATAATAGTTAATTATTATAGGTTAAGTCTGGTTTCCTACAAGAAGAAGATGTGCGGATTGTTAACAAACAGATAAAAGACAGAATTACACAGGTAAAGCTTTCAAATATTTATATTTGTATTGAAATAAACTGTGGTTGTGAATGTCACTCCTTTTATTTATGTGAAAGGCATGTAAAATAAATAATCATTGCATTAAGACATTAAATAGTGGAAGTTAGGATTACCTTTTTAATGGGTTACAAGCATTGCTAATGCATTGACATAAAATCAATAACCAATAAAGAAAGTGAGCAGTTTGATCTCTACTTTCTGTTTATGGTAAATGATTGTTTGCAAGAATAGAGATAAGAAATAATGTTTGCTTTGGTATAAATATACAAAGTATCAGCATATGGAGAAAGTTAAGAGTTGCTTGTTCATGAACTTCAAATATTTGATAATGCCATGGAAACATTGATACATTGTTGCACCTGCCTTTGGTAGAACACTCTACTATGTATTTTAATACTATATAAAGTGCCCTCATACGTGTTTATCATGAAAAAGACGATATATAAATCTGGTATAATGATAATATAAACTAATATGCTGTGTTATGGTTTGACTTAGAATTGTCTACACACATTTATCCTCTGCCTTTTGATTCATGTGGAGAAATTTTAAGTTTTTGGTTGGGAACAAGTTAACATTGGTTCAAAATTTTGGATCACTTGTAGCCTGATTGAATCCAAACAAACAGGTAAATTGAGATGTTACCAAATTTTAGGTGAAGAGAGAGCGAGAACGTAAAGCAGCTGAGAGCCAAACAAAGCAGACAGAAGGCGAGGGTATGACAGCAAGTTCCAGTGTGAGTGACTCGTCACAAACTGCCGCAACCTGTAACCAGCCAGGAGGTCAACAGGAACAATCTAGAGATGCTACACAATCCAGTTCTACAAGTCTACAACAGCAACAACAACAGATGGTACTTTTATTTAGTATTCTTTGTTATTTAGTTTGATTGGGTATATTAGAATAGGCTATTCTCTGTCTTGTTATTAGGTGAAGGTTGAATAGCTTATTTCATTCTCTATATAAAATCAGTCCTTGAGAAAACTGTGAAATGTTTTGTAAGGAAGGTGGTATGCCAAGTACAAATTTGAAATTTTAAATACTAGTAGCCAAAGTCACATATCCCTATTCTGTTTAAACAAGTCTTTCAAGAAATTTAATGAAAGTTACATAATGGCAAATTCTTGCTTATATGATAGTGCACAGAACACTTTTTGGTACAGACGTTTTTTAACCCTTAGCATGCTGGACACAACTGGTTCTGCCTTTGTTACCAGTGTAGATCATGATCAGCCTGCACATCCATGCAGTTTGATCAAGATCTGCACTGTTCACCATTCAGTCAGTATCATTTTGGTAAGCACCCCTTTTAACAGTTAATGGTTCTGTCCAAAGTGAAGGATTGGCAAGTACATAATAGAAATTTAGCAAGGTAAGAGTTAAAGGGAATTTAAAATAACCTGATATAATGATAGATTGCCATAAGAGGAAGTACACAGTGCAAAACAATAATCTTTCATGCATTGCTGTCACATTATCTTTAATTTTTCCCTGTCAGGAGCATAACTAAAAGTACTTAAGCAGTACTGAAGATGAGCTTTATATTGCATTAAAGAAATCCTGTTTATGATCAAAAGTTTTTGCTGCTATATTTTCTTAGTCTGTTTCTGTGAACCTAATTAGTGCCAGGTTAACAATTATTGGTGTTTCATGAAATTCTGTATTGCCATCTAACTTTATTGACACAGGGAGCTAGTCAGCAGTCACAATCTTCCCAGCAGTCATATACAGGAAAACAACAGTCTCAACAGATATACAGTCAACATCAGTCAGCTGGTACACAACAACAACAGACTGGCCAGATGTTTAATCAGCATCAGTCTGGTGGTCCACAACAGCAGCCTGTACAGATGTACAGTCAGCATCAGTCAGCAGGCCAGCAACAACAACAGCAGCAACAACAGGCTGCTCAGATGTATGGTCAACAACAACAGTCGACCAGTTCTCAACCACAGATGGTATACCAACAGCAGGCAGGCAATTACCAGCAGTTCAAACAACCAGTTTACCCAACTCAACAAGGCTCTCAACAACAGCAGCAATCATTCCAGGTATTTATTCTGCAGAGATATACAACATTTTCAACCCTGTCGATTGTTTTACGTTTCTTTTGCGTCTGCCAAAGGGGTCATGAAAGTCATGATAGAAAATTAACTTGATTACATGATTTAATACAGTTTTCAAATATATGTTCAAATGAAAACCCACTGATATAGAATACATGTAGAAGATATTGCTAAGTGGTCAACTTACCATGATCACAGTACAAATTAGCAGCTCTGTTTATAAATGCCAAACCCACCTGTTTTTGTTGCCATGATCACCATCCCAGAGTAGCTTAAGCACTTCATACCCTGTGCTACCGAAGTAAAGCATCATTTTTCCATAAGAGAGGAAATAATTAGGCTTGCCAAAGTAAGTACATACATTTACACCTTTCCTTTGTTATTCGTTGCCATGGCAAGTTACAGAAACACTGCTGATTTAAACACTATTTGCTTAACCTATCCTTCTACATTGTGCTGGAAGTTAAACTACCACACGTTCTTATGATAATAAATTTCTGCCAGACCTTGACTGTATTCATTGACTGTATTCATCAACTGTTGAATCTGATTTTAGATTACTGTATAATTTTACTTAGCTTGATCTGTACAGGATCTATACTCCTAAAATTATACAAACTTTTCTATCTCTCCAGAGCACAAATAGATGTTTGTCCACTGACATTTTCTTTAAAAGGCATCTTGGTAAAAATTAATTGGAAAGTTCTAGTTGTGCAGTTCATTAAACTGTGTGCTATTTATTAATGAAACAGAAGATATAGAATTGAAAACATTTTATACTTTCCTCTTCCATTAACATTTTATACTTTCCTCATCCATTAAAATGTTGATCACTAGTGCGACAGTGATAGTACACATCTTAAAATTGTAATGTTTTTCTTATAATGGTTATAACCAAATGAGTTTATAACAGATTGGCCAGCAGCAGGGAGGGTATACAGGTCAACAGCAAGCAGGATTCCAGCAGAACTACCCTCAAGGTTCACAAGGTCAGTCCCAAGCACAAGGTGGTCAGAGTTACCAGGGCGGCCAAGGACAACAAGCAGGCTTTACAGCACAACAATCACAGTCATCAGTCATAAAAGATAAACAAGAGGAGCAGCAGAAGCATCAGATTCTATCTGATGATCAAAAAACTGGTAAGAGGAAAATTAGATTTGAACTTCACATTCATGGCAGGTAATAACACTTTTAAAATCATTATACTATTGTGATAAAGAATTTGATGTTACAATGTAGCCATAATATTTTAATTGACATGTGTTACTAGAGATGGTACTTGAGAGGTTGTGCTTTTCAGTGTGTACAAGTATGCATATTTGTTGTAAATACCTACACATAACAATACCACCAGATACAAAATATATGGGGTCTGTATTGGAGTCTTGTATTTCCATCAATGTGTCCATCTGTCTGTTCAGGTGAGCTTCAGGGTAAGTATTAGCCCAACTCTGTTTCAGACTGTCCAAGTTTTTACACATAAATGTTTACCATCACTGTATAATGAGGGTCTTGCTTGATCCAAGTCACTGGATCCAAGTTCAAGGTCACACTTTGAGGTCAGATAGCTTTATTTTGTTCACTCCATATTGTATATCCCAAGAAGGCTTTTTCTTAAACTAGTTTAATTTGTTGACCTCATCCAGATGATGTGCAGAGTGCACAATCTTTGTCCCTAGGACCAAAGTCAAGGTCATAATTAGAGGTCATAGGTTATGATCACAACATTGTACCTTATGTGTATCAAAGTGGGGTATTCATCTAGTTCACATTGTAATCAGAACCTTTAGAAGTCCATGTGATAAACGTTACTGTATCAATGACTTTATCTTCCAGAGCTGCCAGATACGGGGTCAGGTCAGCAGACTACAAAACAACCTGAACAGGTAATGCTTATTGTACTCTACCTGTATTTTGTAAACTTTTGTTTTAATACATGCATATAAAAGGGCCTGTAATTAAACAACAGAATTAACCTTTTCAAAACAAGCAGTCTGTAGTTAAGATACTAAAAGTGTGCATGCCAAGAAATACGTTCTTTGCTTTGACAAAAGAAGTCATTATGATAATATAAAATAATCTAGAAACTGGTACTTTTACTGAGATGGAGAAATAGTATTCTTTTTTTTTTAAAAGCTCTGTTTACAACTTTAGAAAGTATTCTGTCTACTTAATTACAGAGTTGGTATATCCTGTCTATTATAGATCCACTAAAACTGTCAAGTGTTACAAAATTGAAATAAGCAGTGAAACACTGATCAATGAAAAATTCTTGCAATTCCCAGCAGTTTGCTTTTTATTTTCTGTGTTTGGATCCCTCAAAAACTGTGGATAACTTGAGTAGTTTGTTCATACCCCTAGTGACCATGAACAATTGGTGTTTTATTGTATGACTAAATGATATCTATTTCTGTTCTATTGATACGAAAATAAAGAATTGTAGAATCTTTTAACCTTTAGTCTGCTGGCGGCATATGATTTAGCCTTTGTGACCAGTGCAGACCAAGATCAACCTGCACATTCGTGCAGTCTGATCATGGTCTGCACTGTTCGCTGTTCAGTCAGTAAATTTTCAGTAAACACCCCTTGGAATAATAAATGGTATTGCCCAAATTGAACGATGGACCAGTCCATTTTAGAAATTTAGCAGGGTAAGGGTTAAAAGTTTGCATGACCATAACAAAGTTCAGATAGAAATTACAATAGATTATTAGATTGCTAAATTTTGTTTAGTAATTGTTAAATGTGATTAACCTTCTACGTAGTGTTGTAAAAGATACTCTTCCTGAATAATATATAAAGAAGGTATGGGTAATTATTTCCAGGAGTAATTTATTGTTTATAACATATAAAGTTTTCCAACAAATGGTTGAATTGTTCCAGATTGGGGCTGGGTCGGCAGCAGGAAGCAATGTAGCAACACCAGAGCCTCTTCAACAAGCACAGGTATATTGCTTGTTAATTTCAGTATGTTTTAACCACTTCTGATATCCCATATATTTTGAAGCCCAGGAAGAAAATCTAATGAAATAACAGGCAGAATCAATCATTAACAGTTGTTGTAGAGATGTGCACGATACAAACTTTTCTAACCGTGTGGGAAAGTTTTTCCATTAGAATGCATTATTTTCATTTCTCATTGTAACTCGTTTCATGCCAGTCATCATGAACATACGCCAATGTTGCAGTCTTCAGCTCATTTCATTGGTAGATAGACATTTTATTGTGTAGTGTAAATAGTCATATTGTTGTACATCTTCCATCATTCATTTATTAAATTGTTGTTTTCTTTTGTTATTAATTAATCGAGTAATGGTTATTTGAATGTAGTTGTTGTCTCGGTATTACGTTAGTGGTTAATGTTTTCTGATTAATACATTAATTGTGCCTGCTTTCTGGAGAAAATGAATCCTAGATCATTTATTACTAAGTATACTTAATTCTCCTGTTCCAGAAAATATATACCAGTTGGGGATGTACTAAAAGTTCATGTATTCAAAATATTTGTACCCTATAGATACATAGTGGAATTTTAAGAATATTTATTTGTTTGGTGATGGCCTTATCAGCCTGTAATTAAGAGGAAGTGCTGATATTATATATTGTAAAAACTTCAAATTATATCCCAAGGTGGGTGTTTTGTAAACATGACAGGGATGTGTACATAGCTCAAAAATCAAGAAAATTCATTGGTCAGGCATTTTACTCATGAAGAAGTAAAGTTGGCTTCTGACTTGTTTTATCTGTATATGCATCAGACTGAGTTTTGTTTGAGAAAATACAAATATGCGATTTTTTTGGAAAGTTAAATCTTCTTGATAAAAAGAGTAAAAATATATTTCTAAGATCATCCACTGTTAAAAGCAATTGTTAAGATTATCCCCAAAGTGGTATATTTTCTTGAACTGCGTTTAAATTTGATCTTGATGCAGATATATATCTTGCTTTATCTTTCAATTACAATTGCTTTGAGAATCTCTAATCATGCCATCCATTGATACAGGCACAGTCTGACATTAAAGCATCCCCAAGCAAATCTAAAAAAATGTCTAGAAGCACCTCGGCACAAAGCAGGTTACACCAGAAGGTCTGTTAGTATAGAAAACTGCAATAGCATGGTTTTTATTTTCAGTTTGTGTTTATTTAGTCTTTCTATATTATTCTCTTTTATCACAGTTAGAATGATAGACTGATTGTGAAGTGTATCTTGAAACTCTTAGTAAATTTTGTGCCTCCTTTTTTCGTGGAAGTAGGGATGTGCACTTAGATTTACTCTTGTCCGTATGTCTGTCAGTTCAAATGTCCATCTTTATTTTTATTAATCCCCCGCCATGAGTGGTGTGGGGTTATAGGAATGCCCATTCATCCATAACACTTTTGTGTCCGCACCATATCTCGCACCATATCTCCTAAACCCCTTGAACGATTTTCATGAAACTTGGTTAAAATGATCACCTCATCAAAATGATGTGCAGAACTCATGAGTCAGCCATGTTGGCTCAAGGTCAAGGTCACAACTCAAGGTCAAATGTTTTAGCCTTCAATTTCGTGTCCGCTTTATATCTCCTAAACCCCTTGAAGGAATTTTATAAAACTTGGGCCAAATGATCACCTCATCAAGATGATGTGCAGAACTCTTAAGTCAGCCATGCTGGCTCAAGGTCAACGTTACAACTTTGGGTTAAAGATTTGAGCCTTCCATTTTGTGTCCGCTCTGCATCTCCTAATCCCCATGAAGGATTCATATGAAAACTGGGTCAAATGATCACCTTAACAAGACGATGTGCAGAACTCATGAATCAGCCATGACGGCTCAAGGTCAAGTTCACAAAGGTTTGAGCCTTCCATTTTGTGTTCACTCTGTATCTCCTAAACCCCTTGAAGGATTTTCATTAAACTTGGGTCAAATGATCACCTCATCAAGAACTAACCCAACTCACTCACTCACTCAGCTATGTCAACTCAAGGTCAAGGTCACATCTCAAGGTCAAAGGTTTAAGCTCTGTATCTCCTAAACCCCTTGAAGGACTTCATGAAACTTGGGTTAAATAATCACCTTATCAAGATGATGTGCAAAATTCATGAGTCAGTCATGTCAGTTCAAGGTCATGATCACAGCTCGAGGTCAAAGGTTTACCCTTTCACCATCCATAACAGTGGCGGGGGATTTAGCTGTCTTTCAGACTGCCTTGTTAATTTTGTGTTCCCAGACAAGAGCAACAATCCTATGATGTTTCATGACTGTAGGTCAAATACTTTCTGAGATCTGTAACACACAGATTCTGTTACATTGCGTATGAAGTTGTGCACTTGGGAGTTTTGTTTGGGAGTTATGGCCCTTGACAGTCAGTAATATGCATTAAGTACCAAAAGGTTTGCATGTATCTCAAAAAGTACTGTGTGCTCACAGGGATTTGTTTTTGATCCCCTGATAGTTTTATCATTATTGTCTTCATGATTTCTCAGCAAAAATTATTTTCTTACTCAAAATAACACTTCACAAACAGTATTTATTAACACTTTTTTATATTTGACCATCACCCTCACCTTTGTAGATTTGACTGATCACCCCACTGTAAACCATTCTGTGTCATTTACCCCTAGTAATATGTTGACTACAAAAAATGTGTTTTGTGTGATTTGAATTAATGTTAGAAGTTACTTAAAACCCCTGCGTGTAATGCTATTTAATTGACGACTGATAGATATTTTAAAAATCAGTATTGTAATAATTATGTCTCCCCCAGGAGACATATTGTTTTTGCCCTGTCCTTCCGTGCCTGCGAAATGATGGTTAAGTGACTGCATAACGGTACTTTCTCTTTGATGTCATTCATTCCGTTCTGTTTATGTGACCTTTTTCTTTTTATGTGACTGTTAGAACAATAGAGAGAACAATGGGGGTGTCACATAAATACCGTTTCGTTAGAACGTCCGTCCGTACGTCACACTTCATTTCCGAGCAATAACTGGAGAACCATTTCACCTAGAACCTTCAAACTTCATAGGGTTGTAGGGCTGCTGGAGTAGACGACCCCTATTGTTTTTGGGGTCACTCCGTCAAAGGTCAAGGTCACAGGGGCCTGAACATTGAAAACCATTTCCGATCAATAACTAGAGAACCACTTGACCCAGAATGTTGAAACTTCATAGGATGATTGGCCATGAAAAGTAGATGACCCCTATTGATTTTGGGGTTACTCCATCAAAGGTCAAGGTCACAGGGGCCTGAACATTGAAAACCATTTCCGATCAATAACTTGAGAACCACTTGACCCAGAATGTTGAAACTTCATAGGATGATTGGCCATGAAGAGTAGATGACCCCTATTGATTTTGGGGTCACTCCATCAAAGGTCAAGGCCACAGGGGCCTGAACATTGAAAACCATTTCCGATCAATAACTAGGGAACCACTTGACCCAGAATGTTGAAACTTCATAGGATGATTGGTCATGAAGAGTAGATGACCCCTATTGATTTTGGGGTCACTCTGTCAAAGGTCAAGGTCACAGGGGCTCGAACATTGAAAACCATTTCCGATCAATAACTAGAGAACCACTTGACGCAGAATGTTGAAACTTCATAGGATGATTGGTCATGAAGAGTAGATGACCCCTATTGATTTTGGGGTCACTCCGTCAAAGGTCAAGGTCACAGGGGCCTTAACATTGAAAACCATTTCCGATCAATAACTAGAGAACCACTTGACCCAGAATGTTGAAACTTCATAGGATGATTGGTCATGAAGAGTAGATGACCCCTATTGATTTTGGGGTCACTCAGTCAAAGGTCAAGGTCACAGGGGCCTGAACATTGAAAACCATTTCCGATCAATAACTAGAGAACCACTTGACCCAGAATGTTGAAACTTCATAGGATGATTGGTCATGAAGAGTAGATGACCCCTATTGATTTTGGGGTCACTCCATCAAAGGTCAAGGTCACAGGGGCCTGAACATGGAAAACCATTTCCGATCAATAACTTGAGAACCACTTGACCCAGAATGTTGAAACTTCATAGGATGATTGAACATGCAGAGTAGATGACCCCTATTGATTTTGGGGTCAGTCTGTTAAAGGTCAAGGTCACAGTGGCCTGTTCATGTAAAATCATTTTTTGGAAATAACTTGAGAACCACTTGACCTACAATGTTGAAACTTAATAGGATGATTGGACATGCAGAGTAGATGACCCCTATTTATTTTGAGGTCACTTGATCAAAGGTCAAGGTCACAGGAGCCTGAACAGTGATTTGAGAACCACTAGGCCAAGAGTGTTGAAATTTAGCGGGATGACTGGACATGCCAAATAGATGATCCCTATTGCAGCCAACCATCAGTGTCTCTTTGACTTTCGCTCCTGACCCCTATTGACTTCTTGCCGCTAGGACTTCGCATTGGGGGAGACATGCGCTTTTTTACAAAAGCATTTTCTAGTTTGAAAAAGTTGTTATGCATAGGGAGCAAGCAGACATAAATGAAACTTCTTTTTAAAAAATGCACATAATGTACTGGAGGTATAGATCGTTTGAAATGTCCATCCGTTTTTCTGTCTGTCCATGCATCACATTTCCTTGTGTACTCTAATTCTACAGTTTCCATTGAATTCAAATGAAACATTGTATACATCAGCAACATTATGTGGACATGAACATGTTATCAGGACATTAAAGTCCATCTATGTTTATGCCCTTGGTGTTTAAAGACCTGGAAGGCATTATGTTTTTCCTTTGATTGCCAGTTTTGAACAAGTTTTGATCATATGAATGAATTGGTGCTGATATATCATAGGTTACAAAATGTACATGAAAAATACTGCAAACATTTCCTGATGATGCTTGTAGAGAATTTTGAAATACATTGATTAGTTTTGATGCTTAATATCATAAAAATATTAGGATGGACATAACAATTTCTACTCAGTAGTCTTTTTAATAAAAGCAGATACAAAACTGACTTTGGCAGCTACCGCATTAAATGTGGAATTCTAAGTTTTAATTCGCAGATACTTTTGTTGATGTTGTCATTTTACTGTGATGAACAGCTTTCAGTAATATTCTTGTAGCTTGTGCACCTATTGTAGGTCTATTTAATGACTAACATGTATGAAGAAATGCACTAACATTACTGCCTCTTTGCTTAATAGAACATCGTTTTAATTTACATATACATATGAGACCTTGTTGAAAGTTTGTCTTCTCAAGTGATGTCAAGTATTATATGGCATACCCAGGTGCCTGCCCTTCAGATGTGAATGTCATAGAATGACTCAAGTGTGAAACCATTTAACTACTTATGACTATGTATTAAGTTTCTAATTGTTTAGAAATATTGTGTCAGTTTAATGTTAGGCAGTTAAGACTTTATTTTAGTTAGTGTATATCTGAACTAATTACAGTTGTAATAAGTAATGCAATTTATTATGCAAAAGGATGTTTAAGAAGTCTTAATTTGTTTGCCATAAATAGAAACTGGAATGGTTTTTATATGATTTTTAGCCCATCTGATTTTTTCAGAGAAAAAATCTGGGTTATTGTCATCACTTGATCGGTGTCTGTGTCAGCGTCGGCGTTGCCTGGTTAAGTTTTATGTTTGGGTCAGCTTTTCTCCTAAACTATCAAAGCTATTGCTTTAAAACTTGCAACATTTGTTCACCATGAATAGCTGACTCTGTACAGCAAGAAACATTAGTCCATCATGCTTTTTGCAAGAATTATGGCCCCTTCTGGACTTAGAAAATCATATTTCTTAGTTAAGTTTTGTGTTTAGGCCAGCGTTTCTCCTAAACTATCAAAGCTATTGCTTTAAAACTTGCAACACTTGTTCACCATCAAAAGCTGACACTGCTCATTAAGAAACGTAAGTCCATCCTGCTTTTTGCAAGAATTATGGGCCCTTTTTGACTTTGAAAATATCATAAAAGACACATGGGTAGGACAAAATTTCTATTATACAGAGACAAAAAAATCAGATGAGCGTCTGCACCCACAAGGTGGTGCTCTTGTTAAAGTTAGTAGGTACATAATTTGAATATAAAAAATGTTTAGGTTACTAACATTAATGCTCAGTCGCATTGTAACATTTTATCTTTACTATAGATATAATACATATGAGTCCCATATTAATATTAGTCCCATTTTAGTACAAAGATGATGTCATTTCATATCGAAATTTTTTTATTATCTCTTCGAAATCATAAATTGCACAGTTGAAGAATATTGATATCAGGTTCATAATCTGTTAACTACTAATTCAGATAGTGCAATCTTGTAGTTCAAATAGCTTTTACTATGAATCACTTTAACATTGCTACAGTATACAGTAGCACTTAACAACCTAGGGCCAAGTTTATCTTAGAATCACAAAACATTGCACTATTAAATAATGTTACATTGCATTAGATAATTATGAACACTTAAAGCAAAGTAGAGCATGGAAGATGTTGAAATAATTTAAAGAATTGAGTTGAAGCCAAATCCTGCACACACAGTAAGGTAGTTAGATCATCTTAAAACACATCTGTCTGATTACTATCACAATGTGTTTTAGTAATAAAATATTTATGTTGCATCCTACAACAGCCTTTCTAACACCATATTTGAAACATTACCTCATTGGTACTCTATTTGTAACTGTCATTTTCTTGTCTGTTTACTTTTATTGAGATTTCCTGTGAGAATTTAAGTAATGAAGTGAAAAGCTGTGACATAACCTGGGAATTAAAGAAATGATTCTGTGTGCTAGCCAATCATCTTGTGATGAGTTTACGAAATACAGGATTATAGGGAAATAATGTAATCAACATTAAAACAGTCTTAGGGGACCCAAGTGTAATAAGGCATGAAGTAACTGCTGATCTAGCATTAGCTTTATTGCATTTCAGCATTACATTGCAAGCATGTGCCATAAAATAGAGCATAGCTTCCCTCAATATTTTACCCTTTCAGATATTGAATAAAGCAGTAATGCTTAGTTTGTATTAGCCATCAAATCTACTTGAAAGAATACACACATTTTCTAAGGTTCTTCTAGATCACCTCTAAGAAAAGTGACCAATATAAGTAATAATTCATATCCTTTGTCCAGTTGTCCATTCCTGGAACTTGATGTTACTGTAGAAATTACTTTCTTAAGAATTAAGCAGAAACTGAGAGTTACCTTTAAATGTTGGGCAAATTAAATAAAGTAAAAAAAAGGGTTTGAAACTGTCATATTCACATAGGCATAATTATGGGCTGACTTGTCAGAAACAAGATCAAAAGGTTATATTGAAGGAAAAGTTTGAATAAGTTGATACCTGTACTCCAGATTTTTAGGACAATATGTATTATTCAGAGTTGGCTTAGAGCTGTTTTAGTCAGATCTGAGAAGTAGCTCGTTGTCCCATGGAGACAAAAAAATATCTATTGCTGATATTTAAAGAGGCTGATGGTACCTTTTTGCTCTAGTGTTACAGTTTATCATTTTCTTGATATCACCAGAACAGGATAATAGTATTTACATATTTTGACAAATGCTACATTTAAAATATTTTGGGTTGTGGGGGGGAGGTGGATATGATGAACATTTAGAGGTAAAAAATGAAAATAATGAAATCTTGCAATAAATCAGGATACACTGCATGTTTCAGTTTATCTAAGGTCATTTGAGGTCTTTTTATTAGTTTGTTAAAGAAGACATCAGAAAATCACATATTACCTTGTTCAAGATTACAAGCTTAAGTCAGATCACATAGTTTAGCAATAATAGCCTGCTTGTAGTAATATAGTGGTCATAATGTCATACTGGACAATACCTTTGTTGATTGTTTTGTTACCAGTGCTTTAAGTGATTATTAACTCAACTGCCGTTTAATGTTTTGACAGGCTGCTGGTTTGGGGCACCTCGATATAGCATCAGCCCAACAGTTACAGCCTGGTGCAGCACTAAGTGCTCCACCGATGGGAAATGAAGGGACGATGGTCAGCAGTCAGTCGTTGACGTACCTTGATGATTCTCAGGCTAATAGGGAAAGGTATGTTTAAGTAGTTCATAAAGTGAGTAGAGAACAGACTGAGTGGCACAGGTCTTCAAACCCAGGGGTTGTGAGTTTGAGCCACAGATCCTCCACACTGTGTATGGCACATTAAAGAAGCAGGGAAGTTTTTGGAATTGGAGTGTCTTCTGTATATAGATATATCTTGCACAATCCCTTTACTAAAAGGAATAAAAAAATTAACATTCTTATTGAGTTGCCCATATAGGTTACAGGTTGTATCTATGATAATTATGTAAGCTCAGATGTGAAAATTTCGTTTATGTGAAATGTAAATGTCAGTTTGCATAATTACCTGTAGTTACAAGTGTTCTGTTTTTAACTTGTAGTGAAAGTGAAAGCACAATTGGTCGTGGAGAAGATGTGAAGAGGAGAAAAACACGAACAAAGCGTCGGAAGACAGTAGACAGATCACCATGCTTGACGGTTCTCAGCTTTGAGGATGATGAAGTGGAATGCCTTCTTGAACTTCCCAACAGAAATGCAGTCACTTTCAAGTTTGATCTTGAAGGAGACAAACCTGATGAAATTGCTGAAAGTCTAGTAAGTTTCTACCCCAAGATAGCCTGTGTTTTTAATGTTGATAAGATCTTTCTTATCCTTGATAGAGGGAAAACTAGCTTTTCACTATCATTTTGTATATCATGGTAAATGTCATATATAAGAATTAAAGTTACCTTCTGTGGAATCGCAAGCATTTATATCTTTTAGTCACCATTTCAGACTTTGCAGATAGCAATTGTTATATTTTAATTCGAATTTTGTTAGTTTGTAATTGCTTATTTTTTATTTTTCATGGGGTACCAAAACTTTTTGTAGAATGCGTAATTGAAAGTATAGTATTTTCATCGGTTTTCTAATATGTCCAAAAAAATCCCCCGTTTGTAAACACATGTAAACAATCAACAAAGGCAGCCGCAAGCAGAAGTTTCAAGATTTCAGTACAAGTATTTGACCGTAATTAGTATGTTTTGGTTTACGATATTAATTATTTTTCCGCATAATTGTTAATCATTCCTTTTTCTCTTGCGTTTGTCCAGACATTATGACAGTTTACATCTGGCAATAGAGTTCTGTGCATGATCAGAGGTTAACTGTGACAGTTAATGGTTTCGTGGTATTTCCATTCAAAAATTTTGAATGTATGCTGATTTTAACAATTTTTTTCTGTAACGAAATTTAATTTAGCTCTAAGTATTTGAAAACAGGATTAGAGTAGAGTAAAGAGTTAATGAACATGATTGAGTTGGGACTAAGAAGTTGGACCTGCTTCATGTATTTTTTTAGGGTGAAAAGTCTGAATTATATTCTGCAGGTTGAACATGACCTTTTGCACACAGTACAATCACGGCCAGTAGTGAAATTGCTGGAGAAGGCTATATCCCTGGTGAAGGAGGATCCCGCATCAGCTATGGCAGTTACATTATCTATGATGGAAACACCTACATCAAGTCCTACTTCGCATAGAAAAGCAATGGGCACACTTCTTGAGGGAGGAAAAGATGCACCAAAGGTAACTGAGTTTTTATGCCCCCGAAGGGAGGCATATTAGTTTTCAACTGTCCGTCTGTTCGTTCGTCACAACGTTAACTTTTTGCATGAAGGCACTTTACTCGCGAACCACCTCACCCAGGACCTTCAAACTTCACATGCTGATAGTACTTATTGAGTACATGACCCCTACTGACTTTGGGGTCAAAGGTCAAGGTCACAGGGGTCAACGTTAACTTTTTGCATGAAGGCACTTTACCCGCGAACCACTGCACCCAGGACCTTCAAACTTCACATGCTGATAGTACTGAGAACACGACCCCTACTGACTTTGGGGTCATGAGGTCAAACGTCAAGGTCATAGGGGCCAACATTTACTTTTTGCATGAAGGCACTTTACTCGCGAACCACTGCACCCAGGACCTTCAAACTTCAATGCTGATAATACTTATTGAGTACACAACCCCTACTGACTGGGGTCACCAGGTCAAAGGTCAAGGTTAAAGGTCAATGCCCTGCAGGGGCATTTGTCACCATTAGTGACAGCTCTTGTTTATATACCTAAACAGAGGTAACCTTAAGAGCATAAACAAAGTAGATTGGGGCTATTATGGAGTAATGCATGTTTGTTCATCCATCATGTCAGCTCTGCATCCTTTTAGCTGCTTGGAAGATTTTCATAAAAAAAAGTTTCATGTTTAACCTGGGTAGTCGACGAAAGTCCCCACCTGGAATGAATGGAATTACTTATTTCCAGTCGAGCCCACGGCAAGCGTCATATTTACCTCCCCAGCACCCAGTCTAGGCCGATACTGCTGGAAACAATACCAGTTTAAGTAAATCATCCAGCTCTGAACACTAGGTGGGCTATCAGCCGCAACCGGGAATTGAATCCTGACCACTGGCGTTGTAGTCCAACCAGCTAACCACTGCGCCACTGACTCCCTGATATAAAACTAGCATTAAGTGTTTATTTCACCAAGACAACGTGCAAAGGGCACATCTCAAGTCACAAAATCCAAGGTCAAGCTCACACTTGGAAGTCAATGATAAAATAGCTCAAACCTTAATGCTCTCGCATTGAGTATAAATATAGGATATGAATCAAAGCAGCAAGTACCATTTTGCATGGAGGTGACAACAATTGCAGTTTCGTGATGACATATTAAATAAAGGTTTAGCAGCCTCGGGTTGTAGAAAAGTGCTTGAATTTGGACTTTTTGCATTGGAAAGTATTTGAATTTTGTTGGAGAATATCTGTATGAGCCTTGTTAAATCCAATTTGAAACTTTATAAATAAGCATCAACTATTTACCTATCAAGACGACATACTGAGTGCACAACCTGCGCATGTTTAAAAAGTACCATATGACATTAAAGTGACAAGAAATGGGGGAGAGGGGATGGGGGCACTAGTGTCCTGTGGACACACATCTAGTTTCAATCAATATTGCTGGATTGGTACATGTCATATGTGCTATTCTGTCTGTTTGTCAGTTTTGTATAAGTTTGCACAATAGTCCAGATTGTTAAATTAAGTGGCCATTGTATTTGTGTATTTCAGAAGTTGCAGTATGATAGTGATACATCAGAGAAAGTGCAGTCAGGAGGGGAAGAAGCAGAACCAAAAATTGCAATAAAAACTAGACACTCCAGTGGTGAAAATAACCAGGAGCCTGCCAGAGTTGTTGAGAGCAAGAGACGTAGTTTCATTGTTAGTCGTGTGGTAGAACACAGTGTGATAGCTGACAAGATACAGGAGGATGAGACAGAAAGTGTTCATTTGGAGTCTGTTCTATCCCCAGAAAACACACGGAGTACGGCAACATCAGGATGTAACACATTAATACATGCACAGTCTCAGCAGTCAGATATTGATGTTGCTGGTGTTTCAGATTCTGATAGATCCTTGAAGTCAATAGGAAAGGCCAAAGTTCCTGTAAATATTAATGACTTAAGTGACAAGTTAGAAAAATTGACAGGTGGAACTATTAGTGGAAAAATTGGTGGGCTAGAACTATCAGCTTTAGGGACAAATGTTCAGCAGTTACCACATTCTGCAGACAGTCATAGCCCTGCTCCATCAGAAGAGAGCTTACCTTTACAACACCAGACAAATGTTGAGGTGCCCCCACAAGACCAGACAATAGGACAGAAACAAACACAACAGTCACAGACTATAGACAAGGCTCCTGCACCAGCTCAGCTGCAACAGCAGACATCGGCTGCTGCTAGCCCACAGCAGACACAACAAGGAGTGAGCCAGCCTCAGCAGCTTCCTCCACAGTCTTCCCAACCAGTTCAGCAGCAGCAGCAGTCAGCACCCCTGCTGCCACAAATTCACCAGCAAGGACAGCTACAACAAGTGCATCCATCAGTCCAGCAAAACCAGCTACTACAAGGTCAACCATCAAGCCAGCAAGGACAGATTCCACAAGGGCATCCTTCAGTCCAGCAAGGTCAGCTACCACAAGGCCAACCATCAAGCCAGCAAGGTCAGCTGCCACAAGGGCATCCATCAAGCCAGCAAGGTCAGCTACCACAAGGGCATCCACCAAGCCAGCAAAGTCAGCTACCACAAGCCCATCCATCAAGCCAGCAAGGTCAGCTACCACAAGCTCATCCATCAAGTCAGCAAGGCCAGCTACCACAAGGGCACACATCAAGCCAGCAAGGCCAGCAGATGCCAAATATACCACATCCTGTACAACAGCAGCCCCAGACCCAGCAACAAGGACATGCAATCCCAGTGCATACCCAGGGATCACAAGATATCCCAAATCCTACAATAGCTGCTGGTGCCTATCAACCAGGAATGTCATATGTTCCAGTTATGCAACCGTTTGGATTCCAACATCAGCATGGACAAGGCTCGGTTCAGATGTACCCAGATCCTATGCACTATATGAATCTGCAGTTTAGTAATTACCAAAACCAGATGGTTCCATATGTTATGGTTAATGTACAACAACAACATCAGATTGCACCAATGCTTGTACCAGCTAATATGATAATGCAAAACCAGATGCAGTACATTAATCCCCAGTCTAGCATTCACCTACAGCATACACAACAGGAAAGTCATGGTGGAGAATCACAGGCAACTACTCCACCAGGTACCCCACCGCAGTCACGTAAACAACATAGTATAGATACACAGAGTGAGCCAGGGGCTCCTTTATCAGAGGCACAGTCCCCAGCTGCTCCAAGAAGTAATTACAGTCTGGCTAGCCTTGAACAAGACTTGATTAAAAAGCTCCATGGTAACAGAAAAGATATTCCTCTTAGCTCAAGTGCAGCGGTGTTAAGTGAATGTTTCTCGCAGAGTTCAACTGATGTAAGATTACAAGAAGATAGACCATTGTGGACTCAGTCTTCTGAAAGTATACATAGTAGTTACTGTGAACCTACAGATCAAATTCTTCCTAAAGTAGATGAAATTAAAGGTCCGGAAGAGATTACTGAGCCAGCTGAATTTGAAACAAAATCTGAAAATGAAAGGAAAACAGGAGTTGTGCAAGAAAAGATTGTCACAAAGAAACTTAGGTTTCAAGTTTCACGTGTTGAAAATGATCCTTTACAAGAGACTAGTTCTAGTAATTTAGAAAATCAAGGGAATGATCAAATTGTCACTAGTGAGACAAATGAACAAACAGACTTGAGCAAATCTAAAAGTGATACAGAAACAACGAATGTAAGTAATGACAAAACAGAAAACACTGTAAATAAATCTGCTAAGGTACTGGGAAGATTCTCTGTAACAAAAGTGATGGCTCAACCAGATACAGATTTAAATGCAACAGACAGTGTTTCTGAAAATAAAGACATGGTAAATGCTGCAGCAGATAAAAAGATGAGTGTTGATGAGTTTGACGGGGCATCTAAAGATGATAAGCTTACCAAGGCAATAGGTCATCAGACAGATGAAAACGAGATGTTGGATGCTGCTGAAGAACAGTCTGAGCAGACTTCAGCTGACGTCATTCATAATCAAGGTCTCTCTGTAAGTAGATTGCATGATTTACCTTATCGTAAGAAGAGCATGTCCTTCTTTGAGGGCAATGACTCACCAGTGTTGTCTAATAACACTTGTGATAGTTTTTACAACACCCACTTGGATAGGTTCCAGATCGTCAGTCGTCGTCGGACCAAATCCCTTGGTTCTCTCCCAATGAAAGGTCGCCTCTCATTAAGCAGTCAATCAATATCCATGCAGACCCAGTGCACACAGTATGGTGATGGAGAGACTCCATCACCCTCCCCCTCACCAGTAGATGTTCATCGTGACTTTCCCAATGTAGTATTTGATCTGTTGTCTAGTAGAGATGATGGTGACTCAACTTGTAGTAGCTCTGAAAGCAGAGATGGCAGAGAGTCTGGTATCGACTCAGAACCCAGAGAGCAGCTTATCCATCGCCCACCATTGCAGAGACAGCGTAGAAAGGTAAGTAAAAAAACTTGTACGCATGCAGTATTAGTGAAAGCTTCTAATTATATAGGCATGGCAGCTTAATCCCAAGGGTGCACAGATGTACTTGTGTAAGAAGGTATCCCTAACGATCACGTATCCTGTGAAGGTATTTGTATTTATATCATTGGTGGTGGTCAACTGTACCCTCAAAGGTAAATGGTTTTGAAGGACTGTGATTATGGCAGTTACATTTTCAATTAATAACATTGCATCATAAGCAGCTTGGGCATAGAAAATTTCAAACCTTTTAAAAATACTAAGCTTTTTAGCTTTGATTTAATTTCATTATTTTTGCTGTGCAAGCAAAATAGTTGCAGTCCTTTATTATTGGTAGATTTTATATATGGTAATAGTGTATGTATAGTGTAGCATGTAGTTCCATTATTCAAGGCAGATTCTACTATACAGTATTTGCAGAAATTGGAAAAGACCATCATTGAAAAAGGACATTTAATTTACAAAAAATAAACTATCTTTGATGCATTGTTTTCAAAAAGATCAGTATGGTTTTGAAAGTTACATTGTAAAAGTCTTGAAAATTCATTAAAAAGACTGGTACATTTGTGTCCAAGTTTGATAGAAAGTGGTGTGTAACTCAGCACATTGCTTTAAAGGCTTTCATCAAAGTTGGCTGGGTTAGTTTGCACTATTTTTCACTTACGCAAGTATTTCAAGTTGGTCAGGTTACTGATGTATCAAAACTATCATATAATTTTAGTAATCTTCACTTACATTGGAATATTAAACACTTTCTTTATGAAATACTCACACTAATTTGTACTTAATTGATTAAAGAAACATGAGTCAGTGTGGTGCATATTGTACACATGTAATGAAATTCTAGCTGCAGTTAATGGAATTAATGGTTCCGTGTGGTGAATTTCATATGATTTAATACACAAGTCTCAGATTAATCCTCCTGGCTGTGCTGTATTACAGTAAGGTGATTGAAAAGCATTATCATGTCATTGTGTTTTACATTATTACAAAAAATCTACTTTTAAAGCTTTGAATTTTCAAATATTCTACATTCTAGTAGGGTTTCTCAACAAGTTAGCTTTTGTCTGGTTTCACTGGAACAAAAAACAGTTGAATAGGGATTCTAAGATGTAAGAATTTATACATAAGAAAGGGGCCTATGTGGCTGAATGGTTAAGGTCGTTGACTTTGAATGACTTGCCCTTCACCGATGTTGGTTCAAGCCTCACTTGGGGCGTAGAATATTTCAGTGAGGAAGGTAACCAGCTGCTTACAGAAGGGTGATGGTTCTACCCAGGTGATCACTTGTGATGAAATAATGCCCGGAATGGCACCTTGGGTCTTCCTGGAAAGCCACCATATGACAAACATTTGTGCCAGTGTGATGTTAAACCTATAAAAAAATGTTTTAGAAACATCAACAATATATGTGTTATTGGGAGCATCATGTAGCATGAATATTCCTGTAATGAGGGAGTAGTTGATAACATGATTTCAAATACCATATAATCATGCGATAAATAATTTCAAATTTCACTTCATGTGTTTAATCATGTCTTAGGCTACTGTCTGTATGTCACCTATAGAATAGAATTGCTTTAACAATACAACTTAATAATTAGCTTTTTAGCTCACCTGTCACATAGTGATAAGGTGAGCTTTTGTGATCACCCTTTGTCCGTCGTCAGTCCGTCCGTGTGTCAACAATTCCTTGTCTGCACGATAGTGGTTTCATTTATGATTTTATTTTAACCAAACTTGCACACAACTTGTATCACCATAAGGTCACGGTTCCTTTCTTGAACTGGCCAGATCCCATTATGGGTTCCAGAGTTATGGCCCCTGAAAGGGCCAAAATTAGCTATTTTGACCTTGTCTGCACAATAGCAGCTTTATTTATGATTTGATTTTTACCAAACTGGCACACAACTTGTATCACCACGAGATCTTGGTTCCTTTCTTGAACTGGCCAGATTCCATTATGGGTTCCAGAGTTATGGCCCCTGAAAGGGCCAGAATTAGCTATTTTGACCTTGTCTGCACTATAGCAACTTCATTTATGATTTTATTTTAACCAAACTGGCACACAACTTGTATCATCATAAGATCTTGGTTCCTTTCTTGAACTGGCGAGATTCCTTTATCGGTTCCAGAGTTATGGCCCCTGATATGGCCAGAATTAGCTGTTTTGGCCTTGTCTGCACAATAGCAGCTTCATTTATGATTTGAATTTAATCAAACTTGCACAAAACTTGTGTCACCATAAGATCTCGGTTCCTTTCTTGATCCGGCCAGATCCCACAATGGGTTCCAGAGTTATGGCCCCTGAAAGGGCCAAAATTAGCTATTTTGACCTTGTCTGCACAATAGCAGCTTCATTTATGATTTGATTTTAACCAAACTTGCACACAACTTGTATCACCATGAGATCTTGCTTCCTTTCTTCAACTGGCAAGATTCCTCATGGGTTCCAGAGTTATGGCCCCTTAAAGGTCCAAAATTGGCTATTTTGGCTTTTGCAGCCATATAGAGACTTCATTTATGGTTTTATTTGATACAAACTTCCAAAATATCGTCAACAACAATAAATCTTGGATTCCATGACAAATCAGATCCAATCGTAGGTTCCAGAGTTATTTTATATCTGATTGTAATCAAAATGGATTTATATCAGTAAGTACTTATAGGACTTATTTGAAATTTCATTATTGTTATTAGTTGGACAGAGACAATCAGGGTAGATAACTATGGACTGGTTTTATGTCAAATTACCTCCCTTTATTTCAAATTAAAATGGGTGTATCTCCATAACTAATGAAGATACTGATCTGAAATTTCATTTATGTCAACAGATTTATTTGGCAGATCTTTCTTTTGTTCACTTACAATATTTATTTTTTAATTACTTCCCTTTTACATTACTATAAATAGCTTATTTTTAGTAACTTTTTTATTATTGGCCATAGGGAAAAACCGAGACCACTTTTCTGTGGTACAACATGGATGGTACCTCCAATTTTTAGGTGTGTTTTGACATACCTATACCTTGTAAGAATTTTTTTTTCTTTTTGGTTAAATTTCTTCCCTTTGTTGTTCCTGTCCTTTGGACTTTGATATTTTTCTGAGGACCTTCTTGTCCTCAAGTGCAATGATAACAGGTGAGCGATATAGGGCCATCATGGCCCTCTTGTTAAATTTAGTACAGAATTTTTTACTTGACTATCTGGAATTTTTCAATAGAAGAGATTTTGTTCTCAACTTTTCTCCTTGATGTCTCTGTCACAAAAGTTGTGCATGTTAGCAGGTTTCTCAGAAACTGTGTGGTCAGATGCTTTCAAACTTTACATACAGTGCATTCGCGGTGCTACGAATCGCAATTTAACGAAATACCGGTATACTACGAAAAGGTGTTGTGGTCCCGACTGTTTTCCTTCTTATTTCTATGTTACAAGGTCGCGGTTTTACGAAAATGCAATTTTACGAAAAATGCGCTACTACGAATGCATTTTTATGCCCTTAAAGCCTGTTTTGAGCTTGTTTTAATTGCGATTTTACGAATATCTATATTGTCTAAGTTTTCACACCTTCCACAACGGCGTGAAAAATGCTTTAGAGTGTAAAGTGTCACGATCAGTTAACTAGGCGTAAACAGTTATTAAAGTGTGAAAACTTTGAAACACATACGCTGTGTTAGTGGTTAATTTTTTCTTCTCTAACTATCTGATCGAAAGGCATATCAGTCACACTTGTTTCGGTATCTATACGTCTAAAACAATCACTACATAAAAAAATAAAAATATTTAAGTCCTGGCCGTCTCTAAATTGTCATTTTATTATTCCGAACAATTCAATTAAGGGTAGCTGAATGCTATTTTTGTTCTCGTGCAACAATGTACCCAGTATATGTTTTATATACAGTGAACAAAAAAGTGAAGAAAAAAAACTAACCCGTTTTACACTTCAGATTCGAATAAGATTTGTAGTAGAGCCAGATGTACATATAAAATTTGTATACATGTACATGTACTCCGATACGAAATTTACGTGTTTAAATATCACGGGTTACGACGTGTAGATATCAAGGTACTGTGTAGCGAAATTTCCTATGCTGCGCTCGAACGAAAATGCGATATTACGAAAAAAACGGCCAGTCCCTTAGCTTTTCGTAGGATCGCGATTGTACTGTAGTCATATCTTCAGTATCACTACAGGACAAGAGACTTAACTGAAGCTTTTGTTTGTCAGAGTTATCCCTTTTTTAAGTTAGAAACAAACTCTGGCTTTTACTTTTTTCAAAATTATGCCCCTTCCTAACAATTTTATGAAGGTATTGCATATAAGCATGTTTCTCAGAAACTACCTGACCAAATGTTTTCAAACTTAACCCACATTTTTAGCTTAATGAGATGATCTCACATGGCAGGTTTCATAACTCTGACTTAAAATTTAGCAAAATTATGCCCCTTTTTACATAGAAATTTTGTTGGGAAGTTTCGCATGTAAGCAGGTTTGGCAGGTACTATTTTACTAAATGCTTTCAAGCAGCATGAAATGAACATTCGAAGCCAGGTTCCATGTCAGTGACTTACAATTTACAAACTCATGAACCTTTTTCAACTGAGAAAATTTTGGTAAAGCTTTTGTAGGTAAGCTAATAAAATCTGAAAAGTAATTTGAAAGGATTCAAATAGTCAAGTGCACAGTCTTTAGACAGTTTTGTTCTTTAATTTTAAATAAAGAAGTAATTAAAATAGAATGGTTATTATAATTAAGAATGGTCTCTATAACATTATAATGAAAATTTATATAACTTGTATCCTTTAAACTACAGTAAAGAGTATAAGGTAATCTATTGCTGATTGTGCATTTGTACTTGTATTTCAGGACAGTGATAGCCAGCAGCAGGAACTGTTGAAACTGTCACAGGATACCGAGTACCAGCAAATGCTAATCAGGTAAAGCTTCTTGTTTCTATGCAGAAGGAGTCGACACAGAATAGGTGTTGCCTGGCCATTTCTAATAATGAAGATGCGGATGTGATAGAAATGTACCAGCATTACATTAAAACTAAAACTGAATAATCTGATTATATGCCTATTTCTATAGAACGTCATATTCAGTGGCATTGTACATAATAATAATATTAATAATAATAAATTTATTTAAACAAAACAGTCATGACTGCACCGTGCCCCCTGAGGCCATTTACCCCTATTGCCGAATACCATTGCTTAAAGCCTTGTACGGTATGCCCAGATGGGCTGCATATAGAGGTTCAAACCCCCTGGGTAATGGTGCCATCACTTACTACTTTTAAAAAAGAAATACCACACACTACCCTACCCATAGGGCCTGTACAAGCAAGTACATTTAATTTAACAAACCTTGAAAATATAAATTTTGAACTGTAAAAACTTTTACAATAATTTACATTAAAGGGTAGAGATGGAGCAGACAGAAAAATTTTGTAAAGATGTTTCTTATTAAGCAATGAATCTGGACAACAAATTGTTGATTTCAGCCTGATTAGATAGTTTTCCTTCACAAAAAATTAGAATAGACTTAATTATAGCATTTTCCAGTCTGCTTTTTCAGGGGTTAGACATCTTATTGCTTCCCTGTGATCAATAATAGAGCTACATAATACAAGTATTCCCTACAGTGCCATACCAGGTCATGGTTATACTAATGGCTAGAAGGTCATATGGACAGATTTTCTTAATGAAAATTTATTAAGTTACACTACACAAGTAACAGTCTCAATATGTTGATGTCAGGACTGGGTAAAGTCTTGTTAAAATATACAGTTCATAAAGAAGGTAAACTAAATTGCCCCATTTGAATCAGCAGTGAGAAACAGTGGAATAATGTATCATAAAAAACATAGACACTTGCGTAGTATTAAATTCTCGGATTTGCAGTCTGTTCTTCCAGTTGATTTTCATTTAAGGTTTACTAGTTCAGACAAATAAGGCTCTAACAGAAATCATGTTTTGTAGCCTGATTTTTCAAATAATTTGAGTAAGACTTTCTTGGATTTTTAGCTCACTTCGTGCTCATGGTGAGGTATTGTGATCACGCTGTGTCCGTCGTCCGTCTGTGCGTCAAGTCATCTGCCATCAGCATTTGTGTTTAAACATCTCCTCCAAAACCACTGAATGCATTTTGATGAAACTTGGCCATGATGTTCCTTGGGAAGTCCTCTACCAAAGTTGTTCAAACGGTTCCGCTTTGTTGCACATAGGGACTGCCATAGCTAAAAATAGAAAAAACTTCAAACAACATCTCCTAAACTTTAAAAATCTTCTTGTATGAAACTGCTTGCCTGATTTTAGAATTATTTTACACAAATGGTCCTTGTGTGACCCTCTACCAAGATTGTTCAAATTATTTTGATTCGTCAAAAAACATTGCCGCCAGAGGGCGTCGTTACTTTTCCCTATAAGTATATAGTGGAAACTTTAAAAATCTTCTTGTTTGAAACTGATAGCCCGAAAATCTTCTTGTTTGAAACTGATAGCCCGAAAATCTTCTTGTCCAAAAGCACAGGGCCTAGGGCTTTGATATTTGGTTTGTAGAATCATCTAGTGGTCCTCTACCAGGGTCAAATATGGCCCCGCCCCGGGAGTCACATGGTTTATATAGACTTACATAGGGAAAAATTTGAAAATCTTTTTGTCCAAAACTACAGAGCCTAGGGCTTTGATATTTTGTATGTGACATCATCTAGTGGTTCTCTAATAAGATTGGTCAAATTATTCCCCTAGGGTCAAGTACGGCCCCGCCCTGGAGGTCACATGGTTTACATAGACTTATATAGGGAAAACTTTAAAAATCTTCTTGTCCAAAATCACAAAACCTAGGACTTTGCTATATAAGTAATGTAGCATCATCTAGTGGTTCTTAACCAAGTTTGTTCAAATTATCCCCCTAGGGTCAAATATGGCCCGGCCCCGGGGGTCACATGGTTTATATAGACTTATATAGGGAAAAACTTTATAAACCTTGTCCATAGCCTACAAGATTCAAATTTGGACTACATGTATAGTTTTGAGTGGCTAGATGAACCTTGACATGAGTTGACCTTTACCTTGACCTAGTGACCAACTTTCGCATTTCTGTAGCTACAGCCTTCAAATTTGGACCACATGCATAGATTTATGTACCGAAATGAACTTTGACCTTAACATTAACCTAGTGACCTACTTTCACATTTCTGAAGGTACAGGCTTCAAATTTGGACCACATGCATAGTTTTGTGTTCCGAAATGAAACATTACCTTGATTTTGACTTAGTGACCTACTTCCACATTTCTCAAGCTACAGCCTTCAAATTTGGACCACATGCATAGTTTTGTGTACCGAGGTGAACTTTGACCTTGATCTTTACTTAGTGACCTACTTCCACATTTCTGTAAGTACAGCCTTCAAATTTGGACCATATGCATAGGTTTGTGTACCGAAATAAACTTTGACCTTGACATTGACCTAGTGACCTACTTTCACATTTTTGAAGATACAGGCTTCAAACTTGGACCACATGCATCTTCTCTGAATCCATAATAGCTAGAGCCTTGATTTTTGGTGTGTGATATCAGAGTTGTACTGTCTAACTATTGCCCTAGGCTAAAGAACATGTGTGACGGCTAACATAGAAGAAACCTATCAATACTTGTACCATTACGTTATGCAAACACACTTAAAGCCTTATATTCAGGTGAGCGCTTTAGGGTCAATGACCCTCTTGTTTCATTGAAGTTTATTTATTACAGTTTCACTATAAGCTATCTTGGGTTAGACAAATGTTCTCAAATAAGGTGATTCATGACCACCATGTCTTCTCTACCATTTTACAAGCTTTATTTTTTACAAACCAGTGTATTTGCAACTACTTATTTAAAGCAATATTTCCTTTACAGACAATCAAAGGAAAGAGAGAGTCTTCAGAAACGCCATCAGTCTGAGCTGGAAGATTTCCTTCATGAGAAAGGCATCAGCATCCCCGCCTCACCACTTATAACTACAGCAACGGGCAACCTGTCTACTGCTCCAATACTGAGTCCTCTAAACATGAGCAGTATTCCTAACCCACCACCTCTGCCAGCATCGCTGATGTCTATACATATGAGAGACAATTTCCCAATATTCTCTATGGCTCAAAGACGGCCAAACAAAGGTTCGGCTGGATCATTCAATGAAGAACTATTTAAATGTGTAGAAAATTTTACAGCACGTCACCAAGGATCATACGGATCTCCCGCCGCTGCATCTGATATAGCTAGTCGCAAATCTGAGACGGCCTATACCGAGACTGTAGACCACCGAAGCAGTAGTCCTAGAATGTCGTACACTACTGTAGAGAGTGGTCAGGGTGGCGAGACTACTCAAGCAGATGCTCAGCCTTCTAGCCAACCACCAACTACGCCCCTACTGCAAGAAAACATGATTTCAAATGCACAGTTCTCGCTTCTTCCAAGCCAAGTGTACAATCTGCAATTCCCGGGATCAAGTATTTCGCCATTTGTTACGATGCCCTCTGGATACGCCGGGGCTCAGTTTGTAGAAGCAGGTCTTCTACCAATGTCAAACTCTTACACGCCAGTGGTACCAGTAGCAACAATTGCTCAGTCCGGTTCCACAGAATCTGTTTCCAATACACCTGCAAAAAGCCAGTCTTGAGTGACTTACTTCAAATGAACATAGAATTATATATAGCACTACAAGTCTTTCATACTAGGTTAACTAGTAATTAAAAGTATTCAGACAGTAGATGTAGATGCAAACATAATGCAAGAAAAATAGATTGAAGGAATGAAAAGTGAAAGTTTGTGATTGGTCAAAATTTAATGGAGTGAGTGATCTGTAAAAAAAGAGATTAGTTTTTTGTGGGAACTCTGTTTCATTGAAGAGCAATCACCCTTAGATTAGCAATATATACCTGGAGTAATCCAAAGAAGAGGGGTTTAATCCTGAAATCAAGAGTATGGTGAATTGTGTCAAATGCAAAGTGAACAGCGATTTTAATTTGTATACTATTCTTTGGTATCAGGTTGATCTGAGCTTGTTGAAAGCATAAGTAATTTGCTTTCTTGTTTGCATTTTGATTATCAAGTGAAGGGAATTGAAAGATATTTAATGTACATGTATAAATATATGTGGTTAAGTGCGATGTGATTATTATGGATTCATTAAATACCTATCTCTTAGTGCCATTTCAGAAAATTACCATTGGTTTAGGAAACATGCTGTTCAGATAAATAGGCTGAACCCCTTGAACGTTTAATGTTCCAAAAATATGTATGTCTTAATGCTTCACCAGTGCTTGAATCAGTCTTGTAAATTTTGATTAACCTTTAGCCTGCTGAGGGCAAGTGATTCAGCTTTTGCGATCAGTTCTGACCAAGATCCATGCAGGCTGATCATGATCTGCACTGTTCACTTTTCAGTGAACACCCCATTTTAGAAATATTGCAGGGTAAAGGTTAAATAATTGGTCATCATGTAAAGCTTTTTCCCAGCAGTATCTACAAACCACACTTTCTAAGCAATTTTTTTTTTTTTTTTTTGAAGTAGTAAGATAATTATATAATAGCCTTTTTAGGCTCAAGTTATTTGAAAGTTTGTTTATGGCCACAGCATAATTCCTGCAAGCTTCTGTACTGTGTCGAGAAAATTACTTCATACATTGTGTTATATTTCTTTCTTTTCTCTTTTTTACTGAGTCGAGAAAATTACTTCATACATTGTGTTATATTTCTTTCTTTTCTCTTTTTTAGCTCACCTGTCACAAAGTGACAAGGTGAGCTTTTGTGATTGCGCGGTGTCCATCGTCCGTGCGTGCGTGCGTGCGTCCGTAAACTTTTGCTTGTGACCACTCTAGAGGTCACATTTTTCATTGGATCTTTATGAAAGTTGGTCAGAATGTTCATCTTGATAATATTTAGGTCAAGTTCGAAACTGGGTCACATGCCTTCAAAAACTAGGTCAGTAGTTCTAAAAATAGAAAAACCTTGTGACCTCTCTAGAGGCTATATATTTCAAAAGATCTTCATGAAAATTGGTCAGAATGTTCACCTTGATGATACCTAGGTCAAGTTCGAAACTGGGTCACTTGCCATCAAAAACTAGGTCAGTAGGTCTAAAAATAGAAAAACCTTGTGACCTCTCTAGAGGCCAAATATTTCACAAGATCTTCATGAAAATTGGTCAGAACGTTCACCTTGATGATATCTAGGCCAAGTTTGAAACTGGGTCATGTGCCGACAAAAACTAGGTCAGTAGGTCAAATAATAGAAAAACCTTGTGACCTCTCTAAAGGCCATATTTTTCATGGGATCTGTATGAAAGTTGGTCTGAATGTTCCTCTTGATGTTATCTAGGTCAAGTTCGAAACTGGGTCACGTGAGGTCAAAAACTAGGTCAGTAGGTCTAAAAATAGAAAAACCTTGTGACCTCTCTAGAGGCCATATATTTCATGAGATCTTCATAAAAATTGGTCAGAATGTTCACCTTGATGATATCTAGGTCAAGTTCAAAAGTGGGTCATATGCCTTCAAAAACTAGGTCAGTAGGTCAAATAATAGAAAAAACCTTGTGACCTCTCTAGAGGCCATATTTTTCATGGGATCTGTATGAAAGTTGGTCTGAATGTTCATCTTGATGATATCTAGGTCAAGTTCGAAAGTGGATCATGTGCCATCAAAAACTAGGTCAGTAGGTCAAATAATAGAAAAACCTTGTGACCTCTCTAAAGGCCATATTTTTCATGGGATCTGTATGAAAATTGGTCTGAATGTTCATCTTGTTGATATCTAGGTCAAGTTTGAAATAGGGTCATGTGCAGACAAAAAATAGGTCAGCAGGTCTAAAAATAGAAAAACCTTGTGACCTCTCTAGAGGCCATACTTGTGAATGGATCTCCATTAAAATTGGTCAGAATATTCACCTTGATGATATCTAGGTCAGGTTTGAAACTGGGTCACATGCCTTAAAAAACTAGGTCAGTAGGTCAAATAATAAAAAACCTTGTGACCTCTCTAGAGGCCATACTTTTCATGGGATCTGTATGAAAGTTGGTCTGAATGTTCATGATGATATCTAGGTCAAGTTTGAAACTGGGTCATCTGCAGTCAAAAACTAGGTCAGTAGGTCTAAAATTATTAAAATCTTTTGACCACTCTAGAGGCCATATTTTTCAATGGATCTTCATGAAAATTGATCTGAATGTTCACCTTGATGATATCTAGGTCAGTTTCGAAACTGGTTCACGTGCGGTCAAAAACTAGGCCAGTAGGTATAAAAATAGAAAAACCTTGTGACCTCTCTAGAGGCCATATTTTTCATGAGATCTTCATGAAAGTTAGTGAGAATGTTCACCTTGATGATATCTAGGTAAAGTTCAAAACAGGGTCACGTTTCTTCGAAAACTAGGTCAATAGGTCAAATAATAGAAAAACCTTATGGCCTTTGTAGAGACCATATTTTTCAATGGATCTTCATGAAAATTGGTCAGAATTTTTATCTTGATAATATCTAGGTCAAGTTCAAAACTGGGTCACATGAGCTTAAAAACTAGGTCACTATGTCAAATAATGACGTCATACTCAAAACTGGGTCATGTTGGAAGAGGTGAGCGATTCAGGACCATCATGGTCCTCTTGTTTTCAGGCCCCAAAGAGGTTATTGTGTTATATTTCTAGGAAAAAGGAATTTTTGATTGGTGTGTTTCTTAAAAGAAGATATTTTGTCAATAACTATGTTTCAGACAATGTTTATTTGTAAATTTGTATTTCAACAAAATAGATATTTTTGTAATTTAAGGTTTGGTCTTATGACAATAGCAGACAACAACAGTTATTATCTAAACATGTAAGTAATCAGTATGAATTACAATGATACTCTGTAAAGTCAAATATTTGCTGTCAAAATCTTTCAAAGTAAGTTTTTGACTGTATTTGCAGTGTTAAATATTTGTAAAAGGGGTATTTGCTATGAAATGGAAGTAAATCTGTTAAGAGTTTTTGTGATAGTTCCGACCTTTTTGCAAAATTCTCTGGATTTCCCGTAGTAAGATGCAGATTTGTTTAGAATTACCAGAATCAGATATAGAAAAATTTAAAGGTGGTAAATCTTATTTTGGTAAAATAATGGACTTGTTTGAAACTTACTAACATTTCATCATTTACAGTTATTTATGTTCACAGAGTGCCGTTAGATTTTCACTGTAGGTAGTTTCAAATTTGATTTTTCTATCCTGGTTGGGTACCAAGATAAAGGTTTTTAGCATAAGTATAAATTGCATAAAGATACATTTATTTAAGAATAATGTAAACGTAAGAACAGTTGTATTACATTTGTCAAAGAGTTGCATTTGACATTTACAAGTTCGTAAAACTATAGTTACCTCCCTTTTGCTAGTCATGGTTGTGCAAACCATGATAGGTAGGAAGCAAATAAATTCCAAAGCTATACATTTTTTCAGACTTTGCTCAAATTGTTGGAATAGAATGTAAAACAAAAAATTATTTATACAAATGTATAATCAAAGGAAATATTCAGCTTTTAAATACTTTCATGTTAAAGGGGATGATAACAAAAATTTGATACAAGACAAGAAGACACATTTCTAATCGGGATCTATTTTTAGCTCACCTGAGCAATGCTCAGGTGAGTTTTTCTGATCGCTCGATGTCCGGCGTCCGGCGTCCGTCGTCTGTCGTCTGTCGTCTGTCGTCTGTCAACATTTAGCTTGTGTATGCGATAGAGGCTGTATTTTTCAATTAATCTTCATGAATATTGGTCAGAATGATAACCTTGATGAAATCTAGGCCGAGTTCGAAAATGGGTCATCTCGGGTCAAAAACTAGGTCACTAGGTCAAATCAAAGAAAAACCTTGTGTATGCGATAGAGGCTGTATTTTTCATTTAATCTTCATGAATATTGGTCAGAATGATAACTTTGATGAAATCTAGGCCGAGTTTGAAAATGGGTCATCTCGGGTCAAAAACTAGGTCACTAGGTCAAATCAAAGAAAAACCTTGTGTATGCGATAGAGGCTGTATTTTTCAATTATTCTTCATGAATATTGGTCAGAATGATAACCTTGATGAAATCTAGGCCGAGTTCGAAAATGGGTCATCTCGGATAAAAAACTAGGTCACTAGGTCAAATCAAAGAAAAACCTTGTGTATGCGATAGAGGCTGTATTTTTCAATTGATCTTCATGAATTTTGGTCAGAATGATTACCTTGATGAAATCTAGGCCGAGTTCGAAAATGGGTCATCTTGGGTCAAAAACTAGGTCACTAGGTCAAATCAAAGAAAAACCTTGTGTATGCGATAGAGGCGGTATTTTTCAATTGATCTTCATGAATTTTGGTCAGAATGATTACCTTGATGAAATCTAGGCCGAGTTCGAAAATGGGTCATCTGGGGTCAAAAACTAGGTCACTAGGTCATATCACGTAAAAACCTTGTGTATGCGATAGAGGCTGTATTTTTCAATTGATCTTCATGAATTTTGGTCAGAATGATTACCTTGATGAAATTTAGACCAAGTTCGAAAATAGGTCATCTGGGGTCAAAAACTAGGTCACTAGGTCAAATCAAAGAAAAACCTTGTGTATGCAGTAGAGGCTGTATTTTTCAACTGATCTTCATGAAATTTAGCCAGAATGATAACCTTGATAAAATCTAGGCCGTGTTTGAAAATGGGTCATCTCGGGTCAAAAACTAGGTCACTAGGTCAAATCGAAGAAAAACATTGTGTATGCAATAGAGGATGTATTTTTCAATTGATCTGTATGAAATTTTGTCAGAATGATTGTCTTGATGAAATCTAGGTCGATTTTGAATATGGGTTATCTGAGGTCAAAAACTAGGTCACTAGGTCAAATTAAAGAAAAATCTTGTGTATGCGATAGAGACTGTTTTTTTCAATTGATTTTTATGAAATTTGGTCAGGTTGATTGCCTTAATGAAATCTAGGTCGAATTTGAATATGGGTCATCTTAGGTCAAAAACTAGGTCACTTGGTCAAATCAAAGAAAAAACTTCTGTATGTGATAGAGGCTGTATTTTTCAGTTGATCTTCATGAATTTTGGTCAGAATGATTGCCTTGATAAAATCTAGGTCGAGTTTGAACATGGGTCATCTAGGGTCAAAAACTAGGTCATATCTAAGAAAATGCTTGTTTTATCGCAAGAGACCAATTTTTTGGTCCAATCTTAATGAAAATTGGTCAGAATATTTGTTTCCTTGAAATCACTAGGTCAAACATGTTTTACTCTGTTATGGAGTGTTTCTTAGGTGAGCGACCTAGGGCCATCTTGGCCCTCTTGTTTCAGTATTTGGCTTCAAATAAGTGTCCTAAAATGTTGCTTAAATGAGTGACCACCTTTAATTGAATGCAAATATATTTGATTTCACAGTAAAGTAACTGTGTCTGTCTGTACAGTAAAGCATCTTGCACTTAACCAAAAGTTAACAACAGATCACCTTATATTTGTTAATTTAAACATGTTAAAATCTGTAAAGTCATGTTTAAACATGTACAGTTGTTTATAAATTACTTTTATTGTTCTGCAATTTAACTTTTTTTTCTTCGACTGTAGCTGACCTGAGTGCTACTAAAATATTGGTCACAGTTGTAAGAATTTTACAGAATTTATCTTTACATTGTGCTTCAGTTGATTCGTAATGATTGTACAAATAAGTACCATTTTTGTTATATACATGTCTGTAAATTATTTATTTTTGCAACAAGTAATTCTTGGAATATATAAAGATAAAAGAAAAGGCGACACCCTATCTTGCTTGTATAACTCTTACTGTCACCGCCTATCACAATAGTATGGTTTCCATTTTAGCTTGCAGCTTTTCCAAAGTAAAGTTAATAAAACAAAGTTTTTATTAATTGTTGAAAATATGTGGAGATCTTCTATGCATCAAATATACAATACATTTCCACTAACAGACCTGCAAAGGATTTTGTGATGATTCTTGCACTTCCGTGGTTAAAAGTGGATGTTTTGAGAATGATGTACATTGTTATTGGTTTTGTTACAGTTCGTAGAACAAATACAAGGATAATTGTTTATATCAGCTTGGGTAATCAGTTTTACATGTATATGAAAGAGAATTTATTTTAGTTTCATTAGTCCTGCACACTTGTGTAATTGACCACAGTCCAGTGATTGTTTCTATGGAAACTAAATTTCAAATTCTTTGGAGAACATGATTTAAAAATCAGAAACAGTCATATAAAATCTTTTGTTTTATATTGTTATTTAAAGAATTGAAAATAATGGCAAGAAACGCATTTTCTGATCAAACTAAACTTCAGAGATCTTTGATATGTTATTCTGTCTAATTTATTTTATTCCTTCTCTTAGATTATACTGAGGCAAGAAAGGTGATGATGTGATGTTCATTAGTTGTTTATGTATTGAGAGAGTAATTGTCCGCTTTATAAATGTCACATGTTATGATTTTCATAAATGACTACCAAAGATGAGTGCTTATTTTGTAAGGACATAAATGAGTAAATATATTTCTTTGTCCAATAAATTGCTCAAAATTCGAATTTCTCCAAAAATTACCTCTTAGTGTGCAATATGTATTATGTTAGACAAAAGAATTTGGAGAAAAAACTTGGATATAGTGTCGTGTAGGTTAGCAGTCTTCAGCATTACACGTTGTTGCAAGTCTAAATCCTATCTAGTCTTCTCTTACAGATTTCACAAATTTTTACTGGTATACCCCAAAGAAAAAAAAACTCTCAGGACTACATAGGACATTAGCTGTGTCTGTAGTAAAGGATGTTCTCTTATAATCAAAACATTTGGAAGTTTTTATAGGGTGGAGCAAAATATTTAAAAAAAAAATGAATAATATAAATGAGCTGCGCCATGAGAAAATCAACATAGTGGCTTTGCGACCAGCATGGATCCAGACCAGCCTGCGCATCTGCACAGTCTGGTCAGGATCCATGCTGTTCGCTAATGGTTTCTCTAATAGCAATAGGCTTTGAAAGCGAACAGCATGGATCCTGACCAGACTGCGCGGAAGTGCAGGCTGGTCTGGATCCATGCTGGTCGCAAAGCCACTATGTTGATTTTCTCATGGCGCAGCTCATATCATTTCAAGACTGAACATGCATTTGTTGTATTCCTGGTCTAGTATATGATTTAGATGTAGCAAATACAATATAGAGGTATGCTTGGTATAATTTTTTTTGTCAAATAATGGAGACTGTGCAATGTATTGTTAGCTACCAAAGATACTGTGATGATAGTTCTTTGTTTTGCCTTAATCATACTGCTTAACTTGATGTGTAGAAAATGTATGAATGTGCTGAAAACTATTGTATATCTGACTGTTCTTAGTTAAAGCAAATATTGATTTTTTTTCTTTCACCACAAGATAATTGAATTATATTTGCTGATGAGCACAAATACTTTTAATTCTTTACTTTGAATTCTAGCCAGGTTTTGAACTTGACTGTCACAAAAAGTGAGTTATAATAGATCTACTGCAAATTTGCCATGTGCTATAATTGTTATGGTGTATCTTTTGTTACCTGTAGAAACTCCAGGAAGGTTGATTGTGAAAGTCATTTAAAGACAACAGCTTGATGATTGAACTTAAGGTATCGGATCCACAAATAAGCAAGTTCTATATAACAGTGCTATTAAGATATATCAAAATTTGATGCCTGGTAAACTCAGATAATTATTTGAAAGTGTATTGTCTACTGAAAAGAAAAAAGTAAATTACATGACAAAAATGTGTTACAGAATTTTAATTATTTTACTTTATAGTCTTTAATGATAATTCAACAGAAATCCAGTTATAACAGTGTTAAATTTATCATTTTGGAGTCAAAAAACATGACTTTAACGATTTTTAGATATTTTTTATAGTCATCTTATTAACTAATTCTTGTTCAGCAGACAGTACTCTTTTCAAATGATACCAGAAAGACATGGGGTCACCAGGCATCGAAATTTCTCCTATTTTTGGATAGGATACCTTAACTAGTAAATACTGATTTAATAGCTTACAGGTCTTAAACTGAAGTACTGTGTTAAGTCAGTAAGTTTAGTGGCAGCAAGTAAATTCAAGATTTATTTAAAAATCAATGCAACCGTCTCTAATTAAGGTTCAGAACAGGTAAACCATACAAAAATGGTAGAACATATAGATATACTTAGTGTGAATGAAAAGTTACAAATAAAACATAAATTTTATTCTGGTCATTTTGGTGTTTATTCAAATGTATGTATATGTTAGTAGTTAAGGTAATTCTGCAGCTTTGAAACAAATATTGTTCTACAATGCAGAACTTACCAAATCAACTGTTTTTCAAAGCATCAATGTCTCTGAAGGCTATTCAGCCAATAAAAATGATAAAGTGGTGTGCTTAATTTTTTGTTAGACTTGATTTGAAAATGTTCATCCTACGCTATATTCACAGTGGGTTTCTATGGGAAATTGGCACTTTTGCTAACATTTATGCATTTAGAAAAAGTTCCAAAATGAGTTTTAAAGGAAGTTTTCACAGTTGTAGGCTTACCTGTTCTTAATAAAATGGTCAGATAAAACATATATGTGTATTATGTGTACCCACGATTCAGGGGTGGTCCCGGGGGTCAAAAAACTGCGCATTATACATGGGTATCTACGGTACAGCTCTACATTAATAGTTTGTATATTTAGCCAAAGTTAAACTTTATGTAATGGAGCTTTTCAAGGTTTTAATTAATATCTAATGATAAAAATATTTTGTTAAAAGATTAGCATAGTATATCTTCGTATATTAGCTATTTCTTGATACCTCCACAAAACAAAGTTTGAGGGGGGAGGGAGGTATACAGGTCGGGTCTGTTGGTTTTCATGGTTTCTGGACAATAACTCATGAAAGACTTAACAGACTTCAAATATTTTTGGTACACAGGTGTTACATTATAAAATACACGTAAAGTTCAACTTTGAGGTCAGTAGGTCAAAGTCTCAATGACCCGGAACAGTTAAACAGTTTCCGGATGATAACTTGAGAACGCTTTGGCCTAGATCATAAATTTTGGTACACAGGTGTAACATCATAAAATACAGGTAAAGTTCAAACTTTGATGTCAGTAGATCAAGGTCACAATGATCCAGAACAGTTATACAGTTTCCGTATGACAACTTGAGAATGCTTGGGCCTAGGCTAATGAAATTTGATAAAAGAGGTTGGTCATGGCATGCAGATGACCCCTATTGATTTTGAGATCAGTAGGTCAAAGGTCAAGGTCACAGTGACTGTTAAACCATCACAGTGACCGGGAACATTTAAATCGTTTCCGGTCGATAACTTAAGAAAGCTTGGGCCTAGGATCTCGAAACTTAATTAGGGAGGTTGATCATGACCAACAGATGACCCCCTATTCATTTTGAGGTTCAACTTTGACACTGGCTTACTTCTGTGACAAGGTCGTATTGTGGGGGTATAATTCGTCATTCCTGTGACAGCTCTAGTTTTGTTTTATTATCATTAAAAATCTTATTTTCTTGCTCTAATTTTAGTATGCAGAAAATTTATTTTCAATATTCTGGTAAGTTTTCATTGAGAATGAGTATATTATATTTCTAAGGAACACTTATTTGTATGTCACTCTACATTGTCCATTAATGTCATTATACTTGTTAAGTCATTCCACAAATGGTTAAAGCATTCTGTATGAAAGTATGAAGTAACTGAGTATGTCAACAAGCCAAACTGTTCAAATTTTGCACAGTGCTTATCATTGTCTAAGATTTTCATTGTTGGGTGTGGGTGGGGAGCAGGACAAGATTTAGTGTTTTGTAATTTTAGCTTTAAAAAGCAACAGACAATTAAGGCATTGGTATGTTGGAAGAAGTGCATTTGTCTTGCACAGCCAGACAAAAACAAGTTTCGGTTGTAGTCATTCTTGCTGAAAGTCTGCAAGGTAGTGTATTAGTGTAGAATCAGTATGTATTACAGTTCATTTACAGATGTACGCATTGGGCAGGTTTTAATCTGAAAGCTCAGTTGAGCTGTAATCAAAATTTTAAGACATTCTTTATATCCACAAAACTCTGGCACTTCACATTTAAACTGCCTTAATTTCTGCTCAGTGTCAATTCTTAGATTAAATTTATTCCAGCGTTTTCATCAAATTTTCTAAGCGTACTGAAAATTATTGCTGTATTTACAGTATATCTAGGTATCTTTACGGCAGTCTTATTTGTATCAAACATGTGAAGGAAAATCATAAATATTTATTGGGAGTTTGTAGAAGTGCTTGGGAAAATAAGTATTAAAGTTTGTTTAAACAGTTTTTTATGAAAAATTACAAAATTGGTAATTCAAGTCCTGTAGTTTATATAATAACAAGACAGAAAATTTCCAAATGTTTATGTATATAAGGAAAAGTAGAAAAACTTGAAGAAACTGCAGTTGTTGTATGAAGTTTAAGATGATCCTGCAATTTATATTTGTAAGTTTGTAGTAATTCCAAAAAGTAATGGATGTGTTTTGTTTTAGATCTGTATTGGACTTGTTTATGTTTTGTTGCTATTGTGATAATTTGCATATGAGATTGAAACTTGATTGAAATTTCTGTGTACTTGCTTACATGCCTATGTTTCTTTCAGTCTGTAAGCAGTCCACATGACTAATTACTGAAACTTAATGAAGAGCATACTTTTAAATAAAAAGGGTGCCAGAAAATATAATAAAGAGTTTATTTTTCCTTCAACCAGCACAAAATGACAGATCTTTAGCTCACCTGAGCACAAAGCAGATCTTTAGCTCACCTGAGCACAAAGTGCTCAGGGTGAGCTATTGTGATCGCTCACCGTCCAGCCACACTTTCCTTTAAACAATATCTCCTAAACCACCAGGCAAATTTTGATGAAACTTCACAGGGATGTTCCTTGGATGGTCTTCTTTAAAAAAATTTCAAAGAATTGAATTCCCTACAGAACTCTTGTTGCCATGGCAACCGAAAGGAAAAGCTTGAAAAAAATTCTTGTCCAAAACCACAGGTCCTAGGGCTTTGATATTTGGTATGTAGCATCATCTAGTGGTCCTCTACCAAGATTTTTCATATTATCCCACTAGGGTCAAATATGGTCCCGCCCTGGGGGGGGGGGTCACATGGTTTGTAAAGACTTATATGGGGAAAAAAGTTTGAAAATCTTCTTGTCCAAAACCACAGGGCCTAGGGCTTTGATATTTGGTATGTAGCATCATCTATTGGTCCTCTACCAAGTTTGTTCTAATTATCCACCTGGGGTTAAATATGGCCCTGCCCCAGGGGTCACATGATTTATACAGACTTACATAAGGAAAAACTTTGAAAATCTTCTTGTCCAAAACCACAGGTTCTAGGGCTTGATATTTGGTAACTAGCATCATGTAATTGTCCATTACCAAGTTTATTCAAATTATTCCCCTAGGGTTAAATATGGCCCCGCCCTGGGGGTCACATGGTTTATATAGACATATACAGGAAAAAATCTCTGAAAATCTTCTTGTCCAAAACCACAGGGCCTAGGGCTTTGATATTTTGTATGTAACATCATGTAATGGTCCTTTACCAAGTTTATTCAAATTATCCCCCTGGGGTCAAATATGGCCCCGCTCTGGGGAGCACATGGTTTAAATAGACCTGTACAGGGAAAAACCTTTAAAGAAAATTCTTGTCTTAAACCATAAGGCCCAGAGCTTAGATATTTAGTATGTGTTATGCTTTAGTGGCTCTCTACCAAGATTGTTCAAATCATGACCCGGGGGGTCAGAATAGCCCACGCCCGGGTGGTCCCTTGTTTTACATAGACTTTTTATGTCCCCAGTATCTACTGATGTGGGAGGCATATAGTGATTGTTCTGTCCGTCCGTACGTATGAGGTTAACCAAATGGGACCGTTTCGTCTAGCATCAATACCCCTTACTAGAATGACTTAATACTAATGCAGATGTAACCTGTGACCATTCCTCATCTTCAGACATCACCTGACCTCAGTTTGACCTTGACCTTGACGTTGACCTCATTTTGGACTTAGGTTGCTTTATATGGGCCATGTCTTGGTTAACCAAATGGGACCGTTTCGTCTAGCATCAATACCCCTTACAAGAATGAATTGATACTAATACAGATGTAAACTGTGACCATTCCTCATCTTCAAACATCACCTGTCCTCAGTTTGACCTTGACCTCGTTTTGGACTTAGGTGCAAAATCTAACGACAAGGATGCCGCTGGGGGCATCAAGCGTTTATTGAACGCAGCTCCTTGTTTGTTTTGAAGCAGTGGCAAAGAAATTTGGACCACAAGCATAATGTTTGATACAGATTTCAATATTCATCTTGAATTGTCCTAGTCTGATCTACTGACCTACTTTCTTGTTTTTGAAGGTACAGCATAGAATTTGGACCACGTTTATAACTTTTGATACTGACTTCAATACTCATCTTTAATATTTTTACCCCTGAACTACTGGCCTACTTTCTTGTTTTTGAAGCTACAGCAAAGAAATTTGGACCGCTAGTTTAAATTGTTAAACAGATTTCAGTAGTTATCTTGAATAATCTTTACCATAACATACTCACCTAGTTTTTGTTAGTGAAACTTAAGCAAAGAAATTTGTTTAAGCAAGCAGCTAAACTCAGGTGAGCGATATAGGGCCATCATGGCCCTCTTGTTAAGAGATTGTATCCCAATCTTTGCCTTGTTTTCCTAAAACAATCACAATGAAAGGCAGTGGTATAAAATGAAGATACAAAATGGGGTCCACAAATGCCTCCACTATGCACATACAGCAGCATGTACCAAGATCTTGTGAGACCAGCAACTTGTAATGGCATTTTGACAATAGAACAGACTGAAACCAGAGTGTGACCTTGATGTTCAAGCTTGGATTCTATGTCTTACTATAAAGAATGTTGCTGCAAAGATGATTAAATATCCATTCATGTATAAAGATGTAAAGACAGAAGGATTTTTTTTTTAATACTTGACCTTTTAAGTCTGAGCATGACCTTTGAGCAAGTGGTCCACCTTGCATGTGTCACCTTATTGTGTTTGGTTTGAATATCCATCCATGCATACACAAGTTGTAAATCAGACTGAATTTTTGACCTCTTTTTGATGATCTCAAAGCTATGGATCTGAGACAGTACAAGCTGTCTTGTTCTGATGAATGTTTGTGCCAAGTTATTTAAAAATCTTTCCTTGCATATGAAAGTCAAAACAGACCCATAGAAATGACCTAGACTCTCAGAATCTTTACCTGTATCTGAATCTGACACATCTTGTAAAAAATGGTTAATTTTTGTTTTGTTAAGGCAGTCATTTGTGCAAAGTTATTGGAGACCAAAGTTTGCACTTGAAATGAGTCTTAACCTTGCACACGTGAAACTTAATGCCAAGGAAAAGAAGGGTGAAGTATAAAAGACTGGTAATAGTTCCTTTTAAATTACCTGTGAGGCTGAAGTATAACAGCCACTGACTTCAAATCTCTTGCCCATGACTTAACGAAGGTTTGAAACCCTGCACCACACATTGAACTTTTTTGAGTGGACAGGGTCTTGCTAGATTAAACTCTACATTGTGGTATACTTTTTGACCAATGACTGACAGACAAGTTATTACTAGTCTTCAGAATTTGATATGCCATATATCTCATCAACACACTGACTGAATGAAAACCAGCTTTTACAGTTGCCTTCCTGTGGTCCTAACTGTATTGGTAGTAGCTTCTTGTTTTATAATTAGAGAATATTAGGTTAGTATTTGTCCTTAATCTATCTGGTATGTAGGGGAAAGACTTATTTGGTTAGGCACTAAGCCAAGTAGAATGTTTTTTTTCACAATGAACCCAATGGATTCAAGTGCATAAAAATTAACCATCCTGTTTATTCTGCAACCAATAAAACCAGATGTTTATGTAAAACTGTGGATGAAAGACGTCAGACCCCAGACGATGGATGCTGGACCATCCACCTGTACCAATAGCTCACCCTGAACCTTCAGCCCATAATGGCCTCTTTCTGTTTTCTTGAACAGAGTGTAATAGCATAAATTAATCCTGGATCCAACATGGGAATATCCATTTAACAAAAACATCAAACTAGATGTGTGTCCATTGGAAACTGGTTCCCCCATTTCCTATCACTGTACATGGTTTCATGACTATAGGTGAAATATTTTTTAAGATATACTCAACAGAATTTTTAAGCACATAATGTTTATTTTTACACAGTCCAGGACCATAACTCTGGTCTGGCAGATTGAAATCTCAAAGAGAACACCAGGTGCACAACTTAACAATCCCGGGTCAAATACTTTATGAGACACATGGGACACAAACTTTTATGCCATTTATGCATATTTTTGACTAGGTCAAGAGCCATAACTCTGGTACTGTAAAGTGAAGTCTAAAAGAAAACTCAGGTGCACACAGTCACATGCTGAATAATATTCCTACATAGTTTCATGACGTCCGATAGATTTTAAGATATATGCAACACAAACTTTTAACCACTTAATATGTATTTTTCACTAAGTCAAGGACCATTACTCTAGTCTGGCTGAGTGAAATCCCATACAGAACACAAGTTGCATACATTCACATACTATGAACAATCCTCTCATATATTATGACTTTTAAGTCAAATTCTTTTTGATATACATGTGATGCAAACTTGTATGCCCTATAATATGCACGTTTGTTTACTAAATCAGGGCCATTACTCTGGTATGACAAACAGAAATCCCAAACAAAACCCCACAACTTCACATGCTGAACAATATTCCTATGTTTCATAATCCTAGGGAAAATACACATTTTAAGATATGTGCAACAAATTTTTATGCTCTTTTTATGTATATTTTTGACTATGTAAAGGACCATAACTCTTGCCTGGCCAAATAAAATCTCAGCTTCACATGCTGAATAATATTCCTATAATGTTTTTTAATCCTAGATCAAATACATGCAACACAATCTTTTGGGCCCTTTTTATGCATATTTTGACCAAGTCAAGGACCGAAACTCTAGACTGGCTATGTGAAATCCCAATTAAAGCATCAGGTGCACAACTTCCAATGCAAATTGACAATCCTGTGAGGTTTGTTGACTTTGGATCAAAAGTGTTTTGAGATATGCACAACACAAATTTGGATGGCTGGACAGATAGGCAAGGGCAACTCTAGGTGTCCGCCCCCACCCCCCACCACCAATATTTGCGCCACCAGCCCCCCCACCCTCCAAACTGAAATACACAAAGCCAAGAATGCTCTGTTTTCATTAATGAATTGTGAAAAGTCAATGCCAGGATGATATGAACATCTACTGGCTATATATGTGAGGAAGTACTGATGCTTAAGTACCCATCCTATATTAACAGCTCACCAGTAAGCGTACAAGTTTTTCAAGGTGAGAAAAAAAGCTGATATTTCTAGATTTATTGATACACTGGCTCAAAATTACTTCTGCTTATAATAACACTTAACTTTTCACAAAACTAGTATCTGAATTCAAAATCCTTGTCCTGTCTCTTAATTCCCTAGCTGATGAAACAGGAGCTGACCAGTCAGTCTGCTTCTAGTTTTTGATATCACACTCCTCAAACAATCTGTCCTGTCAAAGCATAATTCCATTAATTAACTTCTGGAATTTCATCCCTTTTCGTATGTCACACCATAATTTTCCTGCAGGTAATCTAATACTGCAGGTGTACTTGGTAACGTGTTGAAAATACGCCTCTCTGCTTTTGACATAATTCTTTCACACATGTACATTAAATGATGGTGAAATGTGGTGTGTGGTAAACCCAGCTTTAATGATATATCCACCTGAAATAGATATTACAAATACATTTCTCATACAACTTTTTACTTTGATCCTGATGAAGGTCATATATTGACTGAAACCGGTTGATTCAATTAAATAAATAGTCTTATTTACCTGGTGTTTACATATTGTTACTCTTTCAGCTTATTATATAACTTTTTACCTTTTTTCAGACAAACAGGCAGTCAACCAGGTTTTGATGAAAATACAGGAAAATTATAGGAATTTCAAAGCTCTAAATATAGGAGTTCTAGCCATTTTCGAGAATGGGTACTCCAGCCCTTAACCTTTAGCCTGCAGCCTGCAAGTGATTCTGCCTTTACGACCAGTGCAGACCAAGATCAGCCTGCACATCTGTGCAGTCTGATCGTGCTCTGCACTATTCGCTATTCAGTCAGTAAATTTTCAGTGAACACCCCTTTGAATAATAAATGGTATTGCCCAAATTGAATGATGGACCAGTCCATTTTAGAAATTTAGCAGGTTAAGGGGGTCTTCCCTGGATAATTTTAAAACGAGCTCGTCGAACACGAAATGCCCCCCTTGATGCATTCAGTAATTGCACAAGGAACAGAAATTATAATGCTCACTGTAAACAAAAGTTCTACCATTCTGGTTTCATCTGACCTTTAACCTATTAACCTAACAAGAGATTACAGAGTGATCTTGGTGCCATCCACTGAGCCATTTTTTAATGTTCCAAATTTCAAGACTACCTCAAGGTCAAAATCTATATCAAATTTTATTTCGGTACAAAACAGTGTGTATGTGGTCCAAATTTGAAAGCTGTGGCTTGAGAAATGTGAAAGCAGGTCACTAGATCAATTTCAAGGTCAAAGTTCATTTCGGTAGACAGAACTATGCGTGTGCTTCAAATCTGAAGGCTGTAGCTTGAGAAATGTGAAAGTAGGTAATAGGTAAAAATCAAGGTCATATTTTATTTCGGAACACATAACTATGCAAGTGGTCCAAATTTGAAGCCTGTACCTTCAGAAATGTGAAAGTAGGCCATTAGGTCAATCTCAAGATCAAAGTTCATTTCAGTACACAAAACTATGCTTGTGGTTCAAATTTGAAGGCTGTAGCTTGAGAAATGTGAAAGTAGGTCACTAGGTCAAAATCAAGGTCAAATTTTATTTTGGAACAAAAAAACTATGCATGTAGTCCAAATTTGAAGCCTGTACCTTCAGAAATGTGAAAGTAGGTCACTAGTTCAATCTCAAGATCAAAGTTCATTTCAGTACACAAAACTATGCTTGTGGTTCAAATTTGAAGGCTGTAGCTACAGAAATGTGAAAGTAGGTCACTAGGTCAAGATCAAGGTCAACTCATGTCAAGGTTCATCTTGCCACTCAAAACTATACATGTGGTCCAAATTTGAATGATGTAAGTTATGGATATGAAGGTTCTAAGTTTTTCCCTATATAAGTCTATATGAACCATATGACCCCTGGGGCGGGGCCATATTTGACCCTAGAGGGATAATTTGAACAACTTGGTAGAGAACCACTAAATGATGCTACATTACAAAATATCAAAGCCATAGTCTTTGTGGTTCGGACAAGATTTTCAAAGTTTTTCCCTATATAAGTCTATGTAAACCATGTGACATTTTGTGGGGTTCAACTTCTTAGTACCCAAATATTAATCTGAACCCAGGAAGAGACTGAGGCATGTAATAACCTCACTGCATAGGCATACATCATTCTGATAGACCCCCAACCCACACTGCTGTTGAACCTGTAAGGGGGATGAGTGGGTTCTCCCTCTTGAAAATTTTGTGAAGTTTTGGGTCTAAATTCTGAGTACCCAAATGTCAATAATCTGGACACAGGAACAGACGAAGGCATACAAACTCACAGCAGACATCATTTTAATAGAACCTTAATGCTGTTCAACCTCTTGAGTGTAGTTATGTAAGAGTGTTATTCCCTCCTGTAAAGGAGTATCTTGCAAGGTGTGTAGTTAGTTTATACTAATTTGTTTTAGCTCGATTGTGATGAAAGCTTCTAGCTTTGTAACCACTCTCGAGTCCGCTTCCTGAAAAAACCAGTACTGGTGTCATAAGAGAAGTTATGGTTGTGACCCCAGTGGAGCTCTAACCCACAACCCCTGGATTGAGTTGCCGACACCTTATCCACTAGATCACCAGTGTGCAGTTGACGGAATCTCAATTTTTTTTCTCAAAACCAGGCATCCCCTATCCATGAAAAAATGTCATTACATTTTATTTTCCCCCAAATCAAACTTTGATTCTTGTTTTCACTTCTCATGTTTTTTCATAATAACAAGCATAAACATAACTCAATGGAATTAAAGATATTCGATTTTTTTCTCACAAAATATGGAAGTATGGCTTTAAAAAGTTCAACTGCGGTAGAAAATAAAAATTTTGTGGAACGTATCTTACCATGTCCTGTATACATTGTAAAGGTGTATTGTCAAAGCCAGCAAACATGGCAGGGTTCTGTAACACTCCACGAGCACACATCACTCCTACAAGAAACAACAGCCGTTCATCAAACACAGGACCCCTTGATAGCATTTGGAATAATGGGTAATTTTCAATCTCTAGAATGACCTTGCCATTAGACCCTCTCCTCCACACACACGAACTATATGCCCACGGGCAACATCTCCAGCCCAACCCCTTTGACCCCTAACTGTGACCTTGACTTTTGAGATATAGTCTATGTCATTGAGTTAAACATTTCTGCCAAGTATAAACAAGATTCCTCAATGCATGGGCCAAACAAGTCATAACCTTTGACCTCCAACTGTGACCTTGACCTTTGAGATAGGAACCTGAGGTTTGCACATGACACTCCATCTCACTGAGGTTTACATTCATGCCAAATATAGACAAGATTCCTCAATGCATGTAAAAATTATGGTCCGGATACACAAATCCAGACAGACACACATACACCGAACATTTGGACAACTATGTCTTTGCTTCTGCAAGCGGGCACGACAAAAATCACAGGAATTCATGTGCTGACCCTAAACATTTCAGTTTCATGGTACAATTGTAACTAGACATTGACCTTTGACTTGAACAGGTGTCACATCTTTCAACATGAATTTGTTGAAATTTAACAGCCATAGGCCTTAGCATTGTCCATTTATTCATCAGAAGTTCACTGGAGATCGGTTTCAGCCTCAAGTCTAAAATGACCTTGAAATCTGACCCCTAAAACAAGGAGTCATCATTGTTTTAAGTTTCAAGCTCTTTATGATCTTGACTGCTGACTTACTAATAAAGAAAATGAAAAGGTCATTTGCAGACCACAGGCGATCATCTTACTGAATTTGCAGACCTGGGCCTTAGTGTTAAGCCTTGAGTTTCTCTATGACTTTGAACTACTGACCAACGAAACAATTAGCATCATCAATGACTACAGCCAATCTTCCATTAAAAGTTTGCTGGTTGTACCAAGTTGTAGGGTCATGCATTCTCCAATTACTAATTGGATTATGAAATTTGATAGCAATATGCTTGTGAGCTTTGAATTTAATCATGAGTCTTAAGGTCAATCTAACCTTGCCTTTTGACCTATTGAAGGGGCTGACTCAGAATATAATACTTCTGACCAAAGGCAGTTAATATCGTATGCCGAAGCCCGGCTAAGGCTTAGGGTGTACCTGCATTTAATTGGAAAACAATCTGTCTACCCGCTGAAACTAACATCAGTGAAGCAATAACCCCCTATTCTTTGAAGCGGGCAAAATAATTACCATGTGCATGTTCTTTGTTTGAAGTATTTATAATTAGCAATAATTCTAATACACAGGAGCACAGCAGTCCTTCTATACCTTCTGTATTGTCATAATGTTTACTAGACTTCAACAAAATATTTACAATGCTTCTGCATTTGCAACATCAAATCCAAAGGACCAGAGTATTTACAATTTCTAAGGAACTCCTAAAGGTTTAAGGTCAAGAAAAAGGCAGAGCATTCACTCAATAACTACAGTTGTCTATAAAGCGATAAATAAAAGCAATGTGAAAGGATGAAAAAGCAAAACTGCTTAGTAATATACATTTGGATATGATATACATGGATTTCCCTTAAATTATGTACCAAAATTAATTATCAATCTTCAATATACAAACCTTTAACTCCTGTCAATTCTTGAACATTTTTAGCATCTTCCATGGATTTAATGTCACCATTGGCAATGACTGGTATCCCAACATTTTCCTGTATTAGTTTGACTGCTTCTAGATTGACAGGCTGGTTCCTCTGTTCCTTTGTGCGACCATGTACAGATATCCAGGAAACACCAGCTGCTTCCATGCTCTTACATAAGTTCACAGTTTTCCTACAAAAAAAACCTGCAGATGTTTGTGTTCATATATAGGACTCTATGCAGTCTGCATCTTAGTCTAAATGAAAAACCCTACTGAGAGCACACAATCATTTCCTAGTTGTTTGGATACATGCATAAATGACCTATGTTGGAAGGTCATTATTGTCTATTCCTTTGGATGGGTACGCAGCTATATTTTGGCAATGTAACAGTAACTGTGAACTGGCTTAGTTATGGTCTGTTTGTTTGTTTTGGGTTAGTGCCGTTTTTCAACAGTATTTCAGTCATGTAAGGGCGGGCAGTTAACCTAACCAGTGTTCCTGGATTCTGTACCAGTACAAACCTGTTCTCTGCAAGTAACTGCCAACTTCCCCATATGAATCAGAGGTGGAGGACTAATGATTTCAGACACAATGTCGTTCATCAAATAGTCACGGAGAACATAAGCCCAGCCCAGCCCAGCCCGAGGATCGAACTCAGGACCCCACGATCCGTAGACCAACACTCTACCTACTCAGCTAAGCAGGTGGGTGGCTTAGTTATGCAGTAGATCTGTTGACAAGTGGTAACATAATTTGTTGCCTGACTCTAATAACAGTCTTTCACAACTTTAGTCATTTCAAAAAATTGAAGTTCAAATTTTTAAAGTCTAAGATCTTAGTCAAAAGAAATTAAATATTTGTAGAACCTTTGTATATACAATGTAAATATCATGGATAGTTCAATTACAGCTTTTCGGGGAAATTTTTGAACTTTTTGTTTTTGGTTTCAAATCTCAAATTTTATGTATTCACTGTTCCCTATTGAAATGTCCTATTTCCAGATAAATCAGTATTAAACAAGAATGTTTCTGTAGGACACAGGGTGTGCCCCCCACTGGTACATTTGTCATAAATGAGGGCCACTAATTCAAATGTTTGCAGTCTTAATGGGGTATAGCCTCAACAATCTTTTATGAAAAGGATTCATTATTCTAGGCCCTATTTTGGTTATTTCACGGGCCATAACTCTGTAATAAGAGCTAAGATTCTCAAGAGGAATGCCAAGTGTGCAAGTTCACATCACGATAAAGACTCCAGCAAGGTTTCCTGAATTTACATCTGATACTTTTTGAGCTAGGCACATAATTAGGTGAAAAAGTGCATTTTTTTACTATTTCAGTGGCTATAACTTTAACAAGAGCTGTCCATAAGACAGCCAAGCTCGACTATTCGAAATATTGTCACAGAAGCTGGAAATTATTACCCAAAATGTTAAATATCAAAAGAGTTTTAAGTTCAAAAGGGGACATATCAGAGTTATGGGACTTGATGCTATCAACTAGTTTTATAACCCCGAAGAAACATGTTAAGTTTCAATTCAATATCTGCATTAGTTTTGGGGATAGTAACTTGCATGTAAAACTTTAACCAGAATTTTCTAAGTCCAAAAGGGGGCATAATTTGCTCAAAATACATGTTAAGAGTTATGGAACTTGACCCAGTGAGGTAGGTAATTGATCTAGAAAAAGAATAAATAAGTTCCAAATCTATATGCCTTTTAGTAATAGCTGTATGTACTTGCACGCAAAACTTTAACCAGAATTTTCTAAGTCCAAAAGGGGGCATAATTTGGCCAAAATACATGCCAGAGTTATGGGACTTGACCCAGTGAGGTAGGTAATTGATCTAGAAAAAGAAAAAATAAGTTTCAAATCTATATGCCTTTTAGTAATAGCTGTATGTACTTGCACGCAAAACTTTAACCAGAATTTTCTAAGTCCAAAAGGGGGCATAATTTGGCCAAAATACATGCCAGAGTTATGGGACTTGACCCAGTGAGGTAGGTAATTGATCTAGAAAAAGAAAAAATAAGTTTCAAATCTATATGCCTTTTAGTAATAGCTGTATGTACTTGCACGCAAAACTTTAACCAGAATTTTCTAAGTCCAAAAGGGGCATAATTTGGCCAAAATGAAGGTCAGAGTTATGGGACTTGGTGCTATCAACTAGTTTTATAACCCCGAAGACACATGTGAAGTTTCAATTCAATATCTGCATTAGTTTTGGAGATAGTAACTTGCATGTAAAACTTTAACCAGAATTTTCTAAGTCCAAAAGGGGGCATAATTTGCTCAAAATACATGTTAGAGTTATGGAACTTGACCCAGTGAGGTTGGTAATTGACCTAGAAAAAGAATAAATAAGTTTCAAAGCTATATGCCTTTAAATGATAGCTGTATGTACTTGCATGCAAAAACTTAACCAAGGTGTGACGCCGACGCCGACGCCGACGCCAGGGTGAGTAGAATAGCTAGACTATTCTTCGAATAGTCGAGCTAAAAATAGGGGGTGGAGTCAGCCAAAAAATTAGAGGTGTGCAAGTTTATATCATAATAAAGACTTATGCAAGTTTTCAACCATTTATATTAAATACTTTTTGAGCTAGAGGCATCACAAGGTGAAAATGTGTATTTTTTACTATTTCAGGGGCCATAACTCTAAAAATAGGGGGCGGACCCAAATGAAAAATAGGAGGTGCGCAAGTTCATATCATGATTAAGACTCATGCAAGTTTTTCATGAATCTATATCAAATACTTTTTGAGCTAGGCATGTCACAAGGTGAAAATGTGCAATTTTGACTATTTCAGGGGCCATAACTCTGAAAATAGGGGGCCGACCCAAATGAAAAATAGGAGGTGCGCAAGTTCATATCATGATTAAGATTCATGCAAGGTTTCATGAATCTATATAAAACACTTTTTGAGCTAGGCATGTCACAAGGTGAAAATGTGCATTTTTTACTATTTCAGGGGCCATAACTCTGAAAATAGGGGGCAAAGCCAGATGAAAAATAGGAGGTGCGCAAGTTCATATCATAATCAAGACTCATGCAAGGTTTCATGTATCTATATCGAATACTTTTTGAGCTAGGCATGTCACAAGGTGAAAATGTGCATTTTTGACTATTTCAGGGGCCATAACTCTAAAAATAGGAGGCGGTGCCAGATGAAAAATAGGAGGTGTGCAAGTTCATATCATGATTAAGACTCATGCAAGGTTTCATCAATTTATATCGAATACTTTTTGAGCTAGGCGTGTCACAAGGTGAAAATGTGCATTTTTGACTATTTCAGGGGCCATAACTCTGAAAATAGGGGGCGGAGCCAGACGAAAAATAGGAGGTGCGCAAGTTCATATCATGATAAACACTCAAGCAAGGTTTCATCAATTTGTATCAAATACTTTTCGAGCTAGGCGCGTCACGAACTTTGGACGGACGGACGTTCCTACATATGGATACTTATGTGGCTACTCTTTTGTTCTCTCTATTGTTCTTTTAGCCACGTAAGAGAAAAATAGCCACATAAAAGCCTTACGGAATGAATGACATCAAAGAAAAAGTACAGTTACCTATTGTTCCTATAGTCACCTAAGTATGCAAATGTGAGCTCGGAAGGACGGACGGATGCACGGACGGACGCATGGATGCACGGACAAGACAAAATCTATATGCCCCCACCACTCATGAGGGGGCACAAAAATACAACTTGTTTCAGTTGCTGGAGTATTCTACAGCAATGTGTACTCTTTCTGATCTATATCCAATCTATTTCAAATGATTCACTGGCTATTTTATACAATTACGTGTGAAAAAGCATACAGTTGAACTTGCCCTAGCAGCCACTTGCCTTACGCAGCTAGCCAATTAACTTCCCAAAAAGACTTTTTGTTGCATTTTCAACATGTCTTAAGCAGTCACCAGGCTTATGTCACTCCCTTGGCTGGCTGAATAATACAGGTTTGCATGTATTTCTATTGTTGGACATAGCTCACCTCAAAAGTAAGGAAAAATGGACTTTGCTTAACATATGATAAAACAAGAGCAGTCACTTATGGTGACAAATGCCCCCGCAGCCCCTTGACCTTTGACCTGGTGACCCCAAAGTCAGTAGGGGTAGTGTACTCAATAAGTACTATCAGCATGTGAAGTGGTCCTGGGTGCAGTGGTTGGCGAGTAAAGTGCCTTCATGCAAAAAGTTAACATTGTGACGAACGAATGAATGAACAAACGAATGGACGGACAGTTGAAAACTTATATGCCTCCCATCGGGGGCATAAAAAAACTGTTTATACAGGACTACATTCTATAGTCAAGTACGTATTCCTCCATAGTGTATTGGTAAAGACTACATGCAAAAGCGACCAGCATTTGATTTCCGGCTCAGGCATGTTTTTTTTTTCTTGATTTCGCATATTAAAGATAGTTCAGCAAAAACTCATGTACTAGTGTTACTCATATGACCAATCTTCAATTTTGTAGGAAGATCATTTTTAGCTAAAATATGGGGGTGAGTATCTTTAAGGTATATATTTCACACTTTTTAAACAAATCTTCTTTCTCCGACTGGCTAGTGAGTTTGAAAATACATCCATGTAAACTGTATAACGTTCTCTCTGACAGGACATAGCTCATTTTATTATTAAGCAATTTTTGAGACAGAGCAATGTGTGAGGTAAAAACTTCTTAATGGAGCTTGCAACTAGAATAACAAACATACATGGAGATAATATCCAATAAAATATAGATATACCAGTTTATTATATACCTATATAAATTCTGTAAAAAAATTGCTTGTATTTCACAATTAAGTATGAACAGGCAGAAAAAAATTCTGTATTGTATCTTTAAAATTCTGTATTGTACCTTCTGTATTGTACTCTGCCGGACTACTTTCCTGTTGCCAAGTTACATCAAAATCCCTCCATGCATGGAGAAGAAATGCTTCGGACAAAGTCATTCTTGTATCTGACCTTTGGCCTCTAAATGTGACCTTGACCTTAGACCTAGGGATCTGGATCTTGCGCGTGACATTCAGTCTCGTGGTGGTGAACATTTGTGCCAAGTTATATCAAAATCCCTCGATGCATGAAGAAGAAATGCTCCTGACAAGGTTTTCATTCTTGTATCCTTTGACCTCTAAGTGTGACCTTGACCTTAGACCTAGGGACCTGGTTCTTGCGCTTGACACTATGCCTCGTGGTGACGAACATTTGTGCCAAGATATATCAAAGTCCCTCCATGCATGAAGAAGATATGCTCCGGACAAATTTTTTTAAGAAAATATGATAAAGGGGAATAACTCAAAAAATAGGCAAGGTAGAGTTATTGTTCTTGCACAATGCACTTCCTCCTAATGTGTTCTATCAGTGTATGAAGTTTGAAGAAAATCCCTCCAGTACTTTTGGAGTTATGCTCTGGACAAATTTTTTTAAGAAAATAAGATAAAGGGGAATAACTCAAAAAATAGGCAAGGTAGAATTATTGTTCTTGCACGCTGCACTTCCTCCCAATGTGTTCTATCAGTGTATGAATTTTGAAGAAAATCCCTCGAGTACTTTTGGAGTTATGCTCCGAACAAAGATTGTTGTGGACGGACGGACGCATGCACGGACGGAGGGCATTTCTAATATCCCCTTCGCCTTTGGCGAGGGGATAACAAGAGGGTCATGATGACCCTGGATCGCTCACCTGAGTAATATGAGCTACATGTTTCAAATGTCAAAATGATGATAAAATATTAAGAAAGTCAGTAGGTCACATTCATGGTCAATGAAATTCAGTTTTACGATTTGTGTGCAAAACTGTGTATGTCATCAAAATTTCAAGGCTGTATCTTAAAAAACAAGAAAGTAGTCAGTAGTTCAAGGTCACAGTCAAGTGACATCATATTACTTGGGGTCATCAGGTAATTATAATTAAACAGTCTTGAAAAAAGGATCCGATGATTTTTTAAGTATATTTCCTATATAACTCATATAATAACTATGTGACCCCAGGGTGGGGCCTCTTTTAACCCCAGGGGCATAATTTGAACAATTTTGGTAGAGGACTACTACACAATGCATCACACCAAATATCAAAAGCCTAGGTTGTATGGTTTCAGACAAGAAGATTTTTAAAGCTTTTTCCTATACAAGTCTATATAAAACTTGGGACCCCAGGGCAGGGCCTCTTTTCGCCCAAGGGGTACAATTTGAACAATTTTGGTTGAGGGCCATTGGAACAATGCTACAAACCAAATATCAAAGGTCTAAGTGTTGTAGTTTCAGACAAGAAGATTTTTAAACTTTTTTTCCTATATAAGTCTATGTAAAACTTGGGACCCCCCGGGCAGGGCCATATTTGACCCTAGGGGGATAATTTGAACAATCTTGGTAGAGGACCACTAGATGATGCTACATACCAAATATCAAAGCCCTAGGCCATGTGGTTTTGTAGACGAAGTTTCAAAGTTTTCCCTATACATGTATAAGTCTATATAAACCATGTGACCCCCGGGGCGGGGCCATATTTGACCCTAGGGGGATGATTTGAACAAATTTGGTAGAGGACCACTAGATGATGCTACACACCAGACAACAAAGCCCTAGGCCCTGTGGTTTTGGACAAGAAGATTTTTAAAGTTTTTCCTTTTGGTTCCCATGGCAACCAGAGTTCTGCATGGAATTCAATTCTTCGAATAATTTTGAAAGGGGGCCACCCAAGGATCATTCCCGTGAAGTTTGGTGTAATTCTGCCCAGCGGTTTTCAAGAAGAAGATTTTTTTAGAAGTTGTTGACGGACGACGCACGAGGGACGACTGACGACGCACGACGGACATCAAGTGATCACAATAGCTCACCTTGTCACTTTGTGACAAGTGATCTAAAAATTTAGCATGGTAGATCTTCAATTACACTTATTTTTAAATTAAGTTATATTGACATAGTGTACATAAAAGTGTTAAATAAACAAAAGCTTAAAACCACTATAGGCCATTATAAACCTCTAAAGAATACACAAATATATATGAAATTGTTCTGTAATAGTAATTCAAAATAAATAGCGGATATTACATGAGTGTCCTTTCATACTGAATTTATTAAAAAAGTTGAATAAAATAATAAAATACGAGTCTCTGCCAAGCAGTTATAAATTTTATTCAACGAATTTAATAAATTCAATGTGGAAAGTCACAAATGTAATATTCTTTTTATCAGATGTTAGTTTTTCCTGCTGAAACATAAAAAATTCTACATTCTTTAACTATTGTAAACAGGTCAATTTGACTAATGTCTTCTATACTATAAACAACGTTGAGGTCAAAGATTTATTATTGTATTATCAATTTTATGTACACGGGTGGTAAACGCACAATCCAATTCCCACTGGGAATACGCTAAAAATGGGTTGCGCGACTTCCGGTGCTGGTGTTGCGCATCAATATATACAAAATCGAGGTAGGTGGGTTTTTGTTTTTGTAAATAATTACACATTTACGAGTGCTTTCGAAAAAAAGCAAAATGCTATTCGACACAAAAATGAATAAGGATCATATGTATGAAATACCAACTGATTAATTTAAGAATCGGCTCTGTTATCACGAAAACTCTGATGGCTCGAGCTGTCAAAAAAGCATGGAATCATGAAAAATGCAAATTTTCTAACTCTTGTGCCTTCTTTCTGGAAATGTGACGCTTCGAATGATCAAACATATGTAAAACAGTCACGAATATTACATACACTTGAATGAAATGTTGCTTTTGGGGGAAAGATTGGCAAAAAAATAATCGGGAATGGGGTTGCTCCCCGGGAATGGAGTTGCGCGTATACATTATACACATTATGATGTATATGAGCAACTCCATTCATGGTGCGCAACCCCATTCCCGATGATTATTTTGTTAATTATGTCCTCGTAAGCTGGATTTGAAACAAATAATTTTGATATTCGTTACTTTATAACAGTTGAGTTATCATAAAAAGCATCAGATGTCCTCAGATTAAGCATATGAGGTCAGAAACTGCAATTTTTGTTGATTTCATACTTTTTTCACGTTTCGTGTCGCCAGAGTTTTTGTGATAATAGAGCCGAATCATAAATTAAAAACCAGATATTTTACATATTATGATGTATTATCATATCTGTGTCGAATAGCATTTTGCTTTTTTCGAGAAAATTTATTCTTGTCTCATACTAAGCAAAATTATAACTTCACATACCTCAATTTCGTCTTTTTTTTACGCGCAACACCAGCACCGGACGTTGTGCAACCCATTTTAAGCGTATTCCCAGTGGGAATTGGATTGCGCGTTTACCACCCGTGATGTAATGGATTTATTTCACTCCAGCGACATCAAATATGTGATAATTTACATTACCTGATATCATTGTGTATTCTGATTTTTATAGACACTGTAAAATCTGGATTATCCACTCTATTCCTTGCCTGTGATACCATACTGTGTACAAGATCTGGCTTTGTAATCAAGCATGCTCCATACCCTTCCTGTAGAGCCCATCTGCAGAAATAATAAGATCTAGTAAATCTATATAATATCCAACACTTCTTTTCTTAAAATTAAAACAAGAGCTGTCTCCATAGGATGACATATGCCCCCGATGGCACTTTGAATGAGTAGTTATGGCCGATGTTAGAGTTTAGGACCTTTGACCTACGGAGCTGGGTCTTGCGCGCGACACGTCTTCTTACTGTGTCACACATTCATGCGTAGTTATTTTAAAATCCATGCATGAATGAAAAAGATATGGACCGGACACGCCCATCAATGCACTATCATGAAAAATGACCTTTAACGTCTAAGTGTGACCTTGACCTTTGAGCTACGGACCGGGGTCTTGCGCGCGACACGTCGTCTTACTGTGGTACACATTCATGCCAAGTTATTTGAAAATCTATCCATCGATGACAAAGATATGGACCGGACACACCCATCAATGCACTATCCTTTAATGTCTAAGTGTGACCTTGACCTTTGAGCTACGGACCTGGGTCTTGCGCGCAACACGTCGTCTTACTGTGGTACACATTCATGCCAAGTTATTTGAAAATCCATCCATCGATGACAAAGATATGGACCGGACACGCCCATCAATGCACTATCCTTTAATGTCTAAGTGTGACCTTGACCTTTGAGCTACGGACCTGGGTCTTGCGCGCGACACGTCGTCTTACTGTGGTACACATTCATGCCAAGTTATTTGAAAATCCATCCATCGATGACAAAGATATGGACCGGACACGAAAATTGCGGACAGACTGACAGACCGACAGACTGACAGACCGACAGACGGACAGACGGTTCAAAAACTATATGCCTCCCTTTGGGGGCATAAAAAAAAAACAAAAAAAACTTTGTAATGTTAATACCCAAGACATGTCAACTTAAGAAGATCCACAGTCCACTCTAGACAAAAAATTTTATGATCCAAATGGATAGCTTCTCCATATGGTGGCGGCAAGTAGGGTACACTGACCACTAATAAAATCTGTGAAAAGATCCTTTGGCAGCATAGAACGAAACCAAGCAACCTCAGTTTGATTGAGTCAAATTGTGAGAGGTAATAAAATCTGCACCACACCTCTCACACACTAGCAATGGCTTAGTCAGTCTAAATGAATAATCTCAAAGATCCTTAAGGTTATAACACACTAAATAGTTGTTGTTCTTTATTTTATATAAAATTGATCTATTCCCAATGGCCGCAGCACACATCAGGACCAATTTTAAATGTCTGTAACCTACACTTTCTTGAAGAATATTGTCATTGCTAATTGATCTATTTCCAATGGCCGCAGCACACATCAGGACCCATTTTAAATGTCTGTAACCTACACTTTCTTGAAGAATATTGTCACTGCTAAAGAAAAATCAAAAGAAAAGTGGGGGTCATGTTTGGTGCAAGAAAAATAATTTCAGTCAAACACACAAACTGCAAAATCAGCTAAAAAATGAGACCTCAAATTATACTGGTGGTGTATGATCTAAGTTTCCATGAAAAAATTTGTCATGTTGTTATTTCAGTATGAAAACGCTACCTACATGTCAAGCATAGATCTGTCATGTGATTTTAGCAAAAAAATTGCAAAGAAAATAAGGAAAATAGCTCTACAGAGCAAAAAAACTGAGGACTATTTGTATCCTCCATTATGCGACTACCATTTTTTTTCGCGCCATTTTTCTATTTAGTGTCTGTATACCTTAAGGACAAGAAATTAAAACAACACTGAGTCCAAGTATGGAAGACTTTTCAGTCAAAGAGGTACATGTACCAAAAATCTTGTTTGATATTTATAGGTTATTAGCTTTGTATCGGGAAATATGCACGAGTTCTTCAGCAGAAATATTGCACAACTTTCCGCTGAAGAACGAGTGCATATTTCCCGATGCAAAGATAATAACCTTTTTTTTACATACGCATTTACACGTACAAATATTATGTAAATATCATAAATATATGTTCAATAGCCTGAACAGGATTGACAATACTGAACTAAATAGAAAAAAATAGTGCAACTACAAACACTAAATTACGTCACACACCCGATATGAAATTCAGGCGTCAGTGTATGGAAAAATATTGACGTTTCCGGTACCAGTGTAACTTAACAGGGAATAGAAACGAGTATGTAATGAATTAGGATTATTTCATTTCTAAAGTTATATAAAGCTCAAATTGCATTTTTTAACTACATAATATGAGTGTGTAAACACAAAATAGGAATGATAAAAGTGTTTGTGCTTATAAACTGGACTAAGTGTTGCACACTTAATGAATGTACAACTAGCCAGAAGTCACAGTACAACTTTGTACTACAACTACCACAACTCAGTTTTTTTTGTGGACAAATTACTGTTACTACATGAAGTTTAATTGTGAAAAGAGCTCTTTCTACACAGTTTTTTTTTTTCGATTTTATTCAAATTAAAATACATCTGATGAGGATTTTTCACATTTAAAAGTTAATATCTAATAACATATTTAAGCATAGTATTACTACATATTTCTTTCTCTGTAGAAATCCGTAGATACTGACCACATAGCATTACATTTCTATTATTTCTTTTTGCCATTCAAGATATCATCTTATGCTTAAACTTGGCGTTACATTTTCCACTTCCTAGGTTTACACTTATCACTTCCTAGGTTTACACTTATCACTTCCTAGGTTTACATTTTCCACTTCCTAGGTTTACACTTATCAACCTGTTCTCCGCAAGTAACTGCCAACCTCCCCACATGTATAAATCAGAGGTGGAGGATGAATGATTTCAGACACAATGTCTTTTATTAAATTGTCACAGAGAATATATGCCTCGCCTAGGGATCAAACTCACATCCACGCAATCTGTAGATCTGCGCTCTCCCTATCGAATTAGGCGAGTGGGCTATATAAAGTATCATAAAGGAATTGTAAAAGTAACGTCTGCGTGACAAAAGTGATATACAACATCTGTAGTAACAATGTGATATACTGTGCAGACAGTAACATCTGCAATAACAAAAGTAATGAAAAGTGCAGACAGAACGTCTATATATCCTTAAAACAAAACTTCACAGGAAAGAATACATGTTATATCCATCATTAGCAGTGCAGAATAATACAAAAAAGTTATCTTTATTTTACCTTTGCGGACAACCGCAGTTGAGATCTACCCCATCTGCAAAACTGAAAAAAAAACAAAAAAACCATGGACGTTAGAAAATTGCAATGTGTAACAGCATGCAAAATTGGAAATAAATTGTCATTAGACAGGATGCTATTACTGATTTGATAAAGAAAGTTGCAGATAATCTTTTTCAATTGATGTAACAGTGAGTGTGAGATTTCAATGTGTGTACTGTATGCTTATACAGGTACATGTAAAGATCACCTATATCTTTAAACATGCATTGGTTCCAAACATTTTTCATTCTTCTCATCACTATGACCTTGACTTTTGACCTACTCACCTTAAAAATAATAATGGATCCTCATTAAGTGGCACTTAAGGTATTGGACCCGTAATAGAGTACCTCCTTTTTGAAGAGTATTCAATTCCTACCATAAACCTACTTTGACTGCAATTTTCAGGGGGTCGTAGGTTCAAGCCCCACTGGGACCAAATACTTTTTTTGATATTTTCCTTTTTTTTCTAGTAAGTTTTTACTTCTTTCAAGACTTATTATGGATGTATTGTACAAAAGTGGAAAATGTTTAGTTTTATAAGCGATTTCTTGCTGTTCAAAGTGAATTTACCTCTGAATCAGGAGGGGTATAGTTAGACATCCTTAAAAATACTGAGTTACGTGCGGTAAAAGTTCTCTATTTTGCCTTCATTCTTTAGATTACATATTGTGGAAGAAATGCAGAGCAAAATTCAAAACAGACCCACAGGATTCGATCTTAATTTTTCAATGTTGGAGTTTAAATTCTGTCTCATTAAATCTGTTTACTTGAGGCACCCTAGAAAAAATGATATTTACAGTTTTATTTTGTGTTTTATAATTGTTTAACAATAGTTTGATGTTTCTTTTATCAAAATGTTGTAATGAATTCTCTGCAAATGTTTTAGATAGTGGCCATCACATTGAAATTTGTCTCTACTTGAGGAAATACCATAAATTATACAAAATTTACAAAAATGGCATGGTAAAAGTTGTTTAAAATTTGCAACACAGTGCGAAACATGGTCAACTTGAGAATTTACCAAGCAAATGTTTTTTTTTAAACATTACTATTAGGGGTCCAATACCTTAAACATTCAGTGAAGTTTGAAAGCTATTACACCTTTTTGCAAAACGGACTTGCCATTACTCAATTTATTGTATATGTAAAAAGTAATTTCTGAATATTTACATGTTTTTAGCTCACCTGAGCAAATGCTCATGCTCAGGTGAGTTTTTCAGATCACTCGATGTCCGGCGTCTGTCTGTCTGTCGTCTGTCTGTCCGTCAACATTTAGCTTGTGTATGCGATAGAGGCTGTATTTTTCAACTGATCTTCATGAAATTTGGTCAGAATGATTACCTTGATGAAATCTAGGCCGAGTTCAAAAATGGGTCATCTGGGGTTAAAAACTAGGTCACTAGGTCAAATCAAAGAAAAACCTTGTGTTTGCGATAGAGGCTGTATTTTTCAATTAATCTTCATGAATTTTGGTCAGAATGATTACCTTGATGAAACTTAGGCCGAGTTCGAAAATGGGTTATCTGCGGTCAAAAACTAGGTCACCATGTCAAATCAAAGAAAAACCTTGTGTATGCGATAGAGGCTGTATTTTTCAATTAATCTTCATGAATTTTGGTCAGAATGATAACCTTGATGAAATCTAGGTCAGCTTCGAATATGGGTCATCTGGGGTCAAAAAGTAGGTCATTAGGTCAAATCAAAGAAAAACCTTGTGTATGCGATAGAGGCTATATTTTTCAATTGATCTTCATGAAATTCAGTCAGAATGATTGCCTTGATAAAATCAAAAACTAGGTCACTAGGTCAAATCAAAGAAAAACCTTGTATATGCAATAGAGGCTGTATTTTTCAATTGATCTTCATGAAATTTGGTCAGAATGATTGCCTTGATGAAATCTAGGTCAAGTTTGAATATGAGTCATCTGGGGTCAAAAACTAGGTCACTAGGTCAAATCAAAGGAAAACCTTGTGTATGTGATAGAGGCTGTATTTTTCAATTGATCTTCATGAAATTTGGTCAGAATGATTGCCATGATAAAATCTAGGTCAGGTTCGAATATGGGTCATCTGGGGTCAAAAACTAGGTCACTAGGTCAAGTAAAAAAAAATACTTGTGTTTGCTCAAATTTTAATGATACTTGGTCAGAATATTTTTTGCCATGCAATCACTAGGTCTATGTTTACACTGTTATGGTGTATTATGGTGTGTTTCTCAGGTGAGCGATCTAGGGCCATCTTGGCCCTCTTGTTTCTTTTCTAATTTACCAAACCACTTCGTCGTGTATCCCATTATCTAAACCTTATCATGCTGGACATGATTGATCCTGCCTTTGCGACCACTGTAGATCATGATCAGCTTGCACATCTGTGCAATCTAATCATGATCTGCACTGTTCGCCATTCAGTCAGTATTTTTTTGTTAACACCCCTTTTAACAGTTAATGGTACAGTCCAAATTGAAAGACAGACAAGTTTATTACAGAAATTTACAGGGTAAGAGTTAAACCTCTCTGTCCCTATTCTTTATATGGCATTACCTTTGAAACCTGACTTCATTGTGATTTTTGTTTCTCTAAGAGGGGTAGGCTACATGAGGAAACAATGCTGACTTTAATATGCAATAACTTCAGGTAAACTTTAGTGTACAGTCACAATTTTAATTTGCATATATATTAAATTTCAAAAAAAAAAAAAAAAAGAATAACATCAAATTAAGTCAATCCCTTGTTGAACAGCCATCATTTATTTGAAACGTAGAAGTTTTTACCTAATATATATGCTTAACATGTAAACATCAACATAGATCCAAGTATTACTGACAACTTACGGTGAGACGATGGTAGCAGCATCACCAAAGTCTAGGTCATTATTAGCAGCAAACTGAACTATCAGTGGGCGATCCTCTGAAACACAAGTACAAACTTTTAGGTAAACATGGTATAATATACATCAGTTAATAATAACATCTTTTATATATTCAAATAATACAAAAAAAATAATTTGTCTGATTATTCTCTGACATATTTTTATATGTTATTGTGCATATTTTATCTGCTCTGTCCTACATATCTCTGATTTCCTTATTTGATAGTTTGCAGTAACACAGCAAAATAGGGATCTTTATTCTGCTTGAAAGGGCCATGTGTGACAATCTAGATCGTGGTCTACACTCGAATTTAAAATTTACAGCATTTATAAAATAATTAACATTATACTGTAACATGAAATTGTAAGTTCACTGCACAACAGTTTAAATCACAATTCCAATATACTCATTTCATGAAAGTCCATAACCTGTCATATCTTCAGTACATAAAAAAATTGAAAATACATCAATTTTTCTTGCAAAACTGAGGATTTACCTTTGCAAGTTGTGAATTCATTATCTCTTGCCTTCAACGACTGGACAAACGAGTTAGCGATAATCATTGGAGTAAATGCCAGATCACAATCGTACTTTCTAACCAACATCCTGAATGGTAACCTGAAATGTGCAGCACCATGAGAAAACCAGCATCCACGCAGTCTGGTCAGGATCCATGCTATTTGCTAACAGTTCCTCTAATTGCAATAGGGTTTGAAAGCAAACAGCATGGATCCTGACCAGACTGCACTGATGCGCAGACTGGTCTGGATCCATGCTGGTCGCAAATGCACTATGTTGGTTTTCTCATGGTGCAGCTCAAATGTTTATTATTTCAGCTGCTTGAGTTTCAGGTAAAACATACATATATAAATGAAAACTGAAGTAAAAACTGGTATTAATTACTTTAAAAAAAAAAACCCTTGTAGAGTAGTGAGTTTGATATATCATTGCCCAACATTTTGGATATATCACAGACCCGACGGAGATGCAATAACATCTTAAAAAACAAGAGCTGTCCGTAAGACAGCCAAGCTCGACTATTCGAAATATTGTCACAGAAGCAGGAAATTATTACCCAAAATGTGAAATATCAAAAGAGTTTTAAGTTAGAAAGGGGACATAATTTGACCAAAATACATATCAGAGTTATGGGACTTGATGTTATCAACTAGTTTTATAACCCCAAAGAAACATGTTAAGTTTCAATTCAATATCTGCATTAGTTTTGGGGATAGTAACTTGCATGTAAAACTTTAACCAGAATTTTCTAAGTCCAAAAGGGGGAATAATTTGCTCAAAATACATGTTAAGAGTTATGGAACTTGACCCAGTGAGGTTGGTAATTGACCTAGAAAAAGAATAAATAAGTTTCAAAGCTATTTGCCTTTTGGTAATAGCTGTATGTACTTGCACGCAAAACTTTAACCAGAATTTTCTAAGTCCAAAAGGGGGCATAATTTGCCCAAAATGAAGGTCAGAGTTATGGGACTTGGTGCTATCAACTAGTTTTATAACCCCGAAGGCACATGTGAAGTTTCAATTCAATATCTACATTAGTTTTGGAGATAGTAACTTGCATGTAAAACTTTAACCAGAATTTTCTAAGTCCAAAAGGGGGCATAATTTGCTCAAAATACATGTTAGAGTTATGGAACTTGACCCAATGAGGTTGGTAATTGACCTAGAAAAAGAATAAATAAGTTTCAAAGCTATATGCCTTTAAATGATAGCTGTATGTACTTGCATGCAAAAACTTAACCAAGGTAGGGCTGTCATCGATAGAAACGATATCGATGTATCAACGATATTTTTTGGTCGATCGATTATCGATTCCCATTTTTAAAAATCGATATTTTACACAGAGAAAAAAACTATCCAGATAAACACTCAGACCCTCTAAAACAACTTTTCTGCCTGCAAAAATGCGCCCTTAGTAACGGAAGTTGTCAATAAAGGTCATGTCTAAACTTGTACCGTAGCATTCTTTTCCAACTAGTCGGCACTACCTGTATGGGGAAATACATAAATACAAATAAAACACATGAAAAGCAGGCAATTAAACTAAAAATAACATTAACAAGAAGGTATATAGCATGTACATGAACAAATAGGTTGTTACTCTAACTTAATAATCGATATATCGATGTATCGTCGATATCTGTCTTCCGATATATCGGTATCGTCGATATGACAAAGACCCAATCAATGACAGCCCTAAACCAAGGTGTGACGCCAATGCCGACGCCGACGCCAGGGTGAGTAGAATAGCTAGACTATTCTTCGAATAGTCGAGCTAATAAAATGTATAAGTGTACAGTGGCAAGAGTAAAACTGAAAAGTGTGATTGATGATGTGTCTGTGTAACATGTACATCCTAAGCAAACTCCCTTGTACATGAGGATTTCTTTCTGTTCCCTTGTATATGCTATCAGACCTTAGTTTTTGTTATCAACATCTACTGTACAAAATGCATTACCAGATGAAGCTGATGTATGGTTAGTCTTTATCAACATTTTTACAACAAAGTTTACACACTTACTTGGAATATCTCACCATAGGGGCACAGATTTTCACTAATGTTTTTTCCTGGAACAACTCCATAGGCTTCTTCCAATGAAATGTCTCTTCAGTCATGTTCACACCAAACTCCATAGCTGACCTAAAAAAATGCAGTTAAAAAGTTGCTAAAATGATATGGCAAGAAATAAAAATTTTGATATTCTACTATTGCTGCACGTTAGTAGGTAGGTAGTCTTCAATGCCAGCAGACATTACATAATTACTTAAGATAGATCTTCTCTGTAAAGAGGCATTCATATAAAGGATATGTTTAAAGTTATCTTCATCTTTGGAGTTGTTTCAGTTTCATTCTCTGTTCAGCAGCACAAATTAGTGTCCATGGCAACTACTGTGCTGGAAGAGCTATAGTGCAGCAACTTGTTTCCGACAAATCCAATTTGCATGTGAAAAGTGAACACCAAATGAACATTCCGCAATCATTAGCTCGACTATTCGAAGAATAAGTAGAGCTATGCTACTCACCACGGCGTCGGCATCACACCTTGGTTAAGTTTTTCGTACCAGTCCACTTTTGACAAAATCTTTTGAGATAAAGCTTTGAAACTTTCAACACTTGTTAACCATCACCATGGCCAGTTATAGGCAAGAGCACATAACTCTATCAAGGATTTTGGCTGAATTATGGCCCCTTTTGACTTAGAAATCATGGTTAAGTTTTTCGTACCAGTTCATATTTTGGCAAAGTCTTTTGAGATAAAACTTTGAAACTTTCAACACTTGTTTAGCATCACCATGTCTAGTTATAGGCAAGAGAACATAACTCCACCAAGGATTTTGGCTGAATTATGGCCCCTTTGGACTTAGAAATCTTGGTTAAGTTTTTGTACCAGTCCATATTTTGGCAAAGTCTTTTGAGATAAAGCTTTGAAACTTTCAACACTTGTTTAGCATCACCATGTCTAATTATAGGAAAAAGTACATAACTCCATCAAGGATTTTGGCTGAATTATGGCCCCTTTCGACTTAGAAATCTTGGTTAAGTTTTTCGTACCAGTTCATATTTTGACAAAGTTTTTTTGAGATAAAGCTTTGAAACTTTCAACACTTATTTACCATCACCATGGCCAGTTATAGGCAAAAGCACACAACTCCATCAAGAATTTTGCCTGAATTATGGCCCTTTTTGACTTAGAAATCTTGGTTAAGTTTTTTGTACCAGTTCATATTTTGGCAAAGTCTTTTGAGATAAAGCTCTGAAACTTTCAACACCTCTTTACCATCACTTTGACCAGTTATAGGCAAATGTACATAACTCCAATAAGGATTTTGGCTGAATTATGGCCCCTTTCTACTTAGAAATCTTGGTTAAGTTTTTTGTACCAGTTCAAATTTTGTGTAGAGTTCAACATATGGCTTTGAAACTTTTATCACTTATTCAGTATAATAGTCTCTATATGTAGGAAAGAGTACATAACTCTATCATCTATTTTGGCTGAATTACGGCCCTTTTTGGACTTTAAAATTGGTTCACACATTGCCATTTAGTGCAAGACTTATCAAAATCCACAAATACTGGAACATTTTTCTTTTGCCTGAATATCTATGTTAATATTTTGACCCCATTCTTCAATCAATTCTTCGAATAGTCGAGCACGCTATCATCAGACAGCTCTTGTTTTATCTACTTTATCAAAAGTGTTTGCGGCCTGTTTGCCTGATATTCAAAGCTTTGACTGCAACCAGTGTTCCTAGCAAACTATAACATTTCCGTATTAAAGGGCTCTTGTTGGCAAGTCATTTTCCCTGTACAGTTTTGTGCAGCAATGCTGTCCTTGTTGAAATCTGGTGACATATCTATAGGTCAGAGACCACCAATTCAAAAAAGTACAGGGAACTTACTGGGAATGAGGTAAGTGTACACCTGGGAATAAGGTAACGTCTGTGCGTTCTGATTGGTCAGTCATGTAAACAAACCCAGGAAGTGATTATTATTTTTCAAAATTGATATTTTTTCACTGCATTTACAGTATTTTATCATACATTTTGACAAAATTTGCTACATTTTATGTGTATTGAAAAAAAGTTTTATCAAACGAATTTCTCCCGCCATGTCAATGATGTAAACAGGGGGTCATCTCATTCACACGAAAATTACTTAAAGAAAGTATCACTATTCATATGTTTTTCGTCCGATATTTTGGTAGAACTAAGATAGTTCTTGAAAAACTTGTAATTAGATATACAGGTTTCGATGTATGGAAGGCCGTACACGCCATAATGTTACAATGTAAGTCTATGGGAAAACAACTGGTGGTCTCTAACCTATAATAGAGCTAAAACATGACTTTCGTCGGAAGCCATCAAAGATAATGTAAATGACCACAAATCTGTCGTAATTGATGTAGAAAGACGTTTTCGTGCCAAAATAAGCGTGAAATTTGATCTTTTTTGAAATTGTGGCCTCTTTTTTAAACAGGTGTGCCCATTTTTATCTGAGCTTTTGGGCCAAAAAGGATCATTTTTATCTCTGTAATGTTGGAGAATGATCAAAATTATTAGACCTTATTTCTATTTTTTACGGAATGAATCGTATTTCAACTTCCAAGTCAAATCAAATGCAGATAACTGAAATTTTCACGAAAAAATGCAATCTGACGATGACAGGGACTGAGTCTGGGCATATAAATCGACAGGGGGTGACCTCAGTAAATTGTCCATATCTTTCTTAAAACTGAACATTTCTTGATGAAACTTTGTAAGGCATTTGGTATTGGATCATGTTTCACAATATCACTGTAAAATTGGAAAACGTGATACGAAACATTCATCTATAGGTCAGAGACCACCAATTCAAAAAAGTACATGGAACTTACTGGGAATGAGGTAAGTGTATACCTGGGAATAAGGTAACGTTTGTGCCTTCTGATTGGTCAGTCATGTAAACAAACCCAGGAAGTGATTATTTTTTCAAAACTGATATTTTTTCACTGCATTTACAGTATTTTATCATACATTTTGACAAAATTTGCTACATTTTATGTGTATTGAAAAATAGTTTTATCAAACGAATTTCTCCCGCCATGTCAATGATGTAAACAGGGGGTCATCTCATTCACACAAAAATTACTTAAAGAAAGTATCACTATTCATATGTTTTTCGTCCGATATTTTGGTAGAACTAAGATAGTTCTTGAAAAACTTGTAATTAGATATACAGGTTTCGATGTATGGAAGGCCGTACACGCCATAATGTTACAATGTAAGTCTATGGGAAAACAATTGGTGGTCTCTAACCTTTAACAAGATTCTACACAAACAGTGCTTCAGGGTTGGATTTTGTGTCTTTGCTTACCACTTTTTACCCGTAGGTTTTTTCTCCACTGGGTGTGTGATTTGTTAATTTAAAACTTGAAATTTCTTATCTAGAGCTTTGCTCAATGCCCATGATAAATATTACATTAAATGGTGTCATAAAATGCATAAAACAGGCTTAACAAAAAAAGGCATGTGGACCAGATAAGATGCCAATTATAATTTTGAAAGAGTGTGTACATGAAATTGCTCCAATCTTGCAAAACATATTCCAACAATCTACTGACACATAACAAATACCTTTGGACTAAAAGAACGCAAACTCTGTGCCAATTTTAAAAAGAGAGATTGAACAAAACCATCAAACTATCGTTCTGTAAGCTTAATAGCAGCTGTGGCTAAAATAATCAAGCATATTGCTGTGTCACAAATAATGGACCATCTAGACCATCCAAGAATCTTACATGAAAATCAACACAGGTTTAGGTAAAAGCATTCCTGTGAATCATCATTATTACTAACCACTGACGACCTATCACGTAACATGAATATTGGACATCAAGTCGGCATGGCTATACAAGATTTCTCAAAAGCGTTTGATAAAGTGTCACATTGTAGGCTTTCTGTAAAAATGTTATGGGATCAAAAATGACGTTTGACTAAGGACCAACCAATTCCTAAACAAGTTGTTGTGGATGGCGAAAGATCTCAACCATCTAAAATAACGTCTGGTGTTCCACAAGGGACTGTCCTTTGACAAGCATTATTTCAATGATTATATCAATTATAATATTCAAAAATTATATCAACGATAAAGCCAGTGACATAAAATCTTCTATACCGGTAAGACTCTTTGCTGATGACTGCGTAACTTACAGACCAATAACCACTAGCAAAGATCACACTATTCTACAACAGGACTTGAACACATCAGTAAAATGGAGCAACACCTGGAAAATGGAATCTAATACACAAAAATGTGCAATCATGTCAGTAACTAATAAAAGAGATAAATCTTTATATCAATAAAAGATGAAAGATCAAATACTAGAAGTTGTAAAAAATCATCACTATCTTGGCACTGAAATATCAGACTGTTTGAAATACAACCACCACATTGAATCGATAACATCAAAAGCTTCAAGAACACTTGGATTCATAAAAAGAAACCAAAAACACCGTCGTATTACAGTAAAAGAAAGAGCATTATCATTCACTAGTTACACCAAACTTGAATACTCATCAACAATATGGAACCCGCAACAAATAATGAACATAATAAAGAACAAACAATTACAAAGGAATGCAGCATGTTTTGTAATGAACCAGCCTTTTAACTCTAATAACCCGGGAAGTATAACATCTCTCTTACAACATCTGAAATGGCCAACACTTGAACAACATCAACAATATGCTGACGTAATCCTCATGTACAAAGTGATTAACAATCTAGTACGTTGCAGTTCCAGGTAAATACTATCCACTTCTGTCAACAAGATACACAAACTTTATAAAATTTGTGACATACAACTCAGAACTGCAGACTCTACGTTTATAAACATTCATTCTTCCCATGAGCTGTGGTCAAATGGAACAATCTACCAGTTAACAACACAACAGTGGACAGCCTGAATAATTTCAAAACAGCTGTCGTCTACACCTATGTCACAATGTAAACTTATATCAATTGTATAGTATAAATACATGTGGTTATTTTAACAAACCAATGAGTGATGGACTGCCATACCATTGGTACTCACAAAATTCACTTTTTAAAGTTTTATGACTTGTCTTGGAACACCTGACGCTGTGTATGGGAGTCAAGTAAGCCCGCGTTTTAAAATGGAGCGCAATTCATATGATGTCTACTTAGTGGCTTTGAAGACGAGTATCCCATCTGTATATAAAAGTAGAAGTAGAAGAAAGTGTTATTGTTACTCCAATTAGTCTGTTGGTCATATCATGGAGACCTGGGAGAAAATATTTGACAGGCAGTGTCTTATTTCCACATTTTATAGGGCTGACAAATTGACATTAAACATACATAAGTCTATAAATACTATGGGTCTATGCCATCAAGCACCAAGAAGATCTCTCAGCTCTGGAGACCTGGGTGTCCAAGTGGCAGATAAGCTTCCACCCTGATAAATGTACTGTACTGTAAAGTCACTGTCGGGAGACCAGCTACTATCTCCATGGACAGCGTCTCCAAGTTACCGACAGGGCCAAGTACTTTGACGTAACCTTCAGCGACGACCTTCAATGGGAGAAGCACACTCAAGCAACAGTAGCCAAGGCATAACGTACACTTGGATTTCTCCGTTGCAACCTGAAAGACTGCAGCAGAGCGGGCCGCGATACCACCTACAAATCAATGTTGTGACCCACAACTGAATATGCTGCAGCTTCCTGGGACCCTTACAAAGCTGAAGATGTCAACCGTCTTGACAAAGTCCAGTATCGCCTGGCCAGATACACGTGTAACAACTACACTGATAGGACTCTGGGATGCGTCACAGCAATGGTTAATCGGCTGGGCTGGGAACCTCCTCGAGAGCGCTGAAGAATCTTGCAACTGACCATGCTCTTCAAGATCTCCAACAACTTAGTGGACATTCTAGAGGCAGCACAGATAGTCAGAGGCAGCGACTGCAGAACCAGGGGTTCTAGGAGGCTATTTCTCTCATACATTAACGTCACTGTGTATAAGCAGTCCTTCTTTCCCAGGACGATACAGGACTGGAAATGCTTGCCAACCATGGTCACGGATATCCCAGACATCGAGGCCTTCAAGGCTGCTCTCCATGCCTCGGTAGCAGCCCCACCTCTGTACTCAGTGTAGACAGTTCATGTGTGTACCATAGTTTTAATTGTATCTATTTGGCTCTAGACATAAGCTCACTAAAATTCAAGATTTTTCAGTTCATTGTAATGGACATAAATTAAGGCACAGGACTCTGTTAAATACTTGGGAGCTATGTTGGATAAAGACCTATCTGCCATCTTCTATTGTTAATAATATTGTTAATAAAGTCAATTCAAGATTAAAGTTTTTATATAGGCAAAAGAGTTATTTAAATGAATCATTAAGAAAAACTCTATGTAATGCACTCTTACAGTGCCATTTTGATTATGCTAGTTCGTCATGGTATTGTGGACTCACAAAACAACTGAAGTGTAAACTTCAAATTGCTCAAAATAAGATTGTGAGATATATATTGAATTATGAATGTAGAACTTCTCTGTGTGTTTCAGATTTTAGTTATCTAGGTTTTTTAAATATTGAAAACAGGTGCAAGCAACTTAGACTTAATCATGTGTATAAAATATTTAATGATAAATGTCCGGCATATCTTAAAGAAAATTTTAAAAGGTGTAATGAACAACACCAGTATAATAGTAGAGGTAGTAGTACCAATTTTTTAGTGCCAGCTGTAAATGGTTTTACAACTTCAACTTTTTATTATAATCTGTGGTATTTTAGACTGGAACCAGTTACCTCAATTTATACATAATACTAAGAGTAAATATGCTTTTAAAAAGGAAGTTAAAAAGCACTTGATTTTAGATATGACGTTGGCTGAAGATTCCAGTTATATCTATTTTTAATTGTAAGTATAGTCAAATGTTGATTTTATGTGATATGATTTTTATTGTGATAATATTGTTCGTGTAATATATGTATGTCTATGTACTGACAACATAATTGTGCACTTCGTGGCCTCTACGTGAAACTAGTCTATCTGCTTCTATTTCTATATACACATAGACTAGTTTCGCGTTGAGGCAACGACTTACTCTGCATAAACTGTATCTATTACTATTATTTAAATTATTTAAATACTCTTGTCCATTATGACAATATTTTCAAGGACCCTATTGGAAATAAGCCGCAAGGCTTTTACAGGTTATCCTGTGTATTTATATATGTCATAATTGTGCACTAGTCACCAATAATATCTGTGATATCCAAGCTGTGTTAATATATTATGTGCTGTATAAATTCAATGTATGTGATAATTGTGTCAATATGATGTATATATTTACACGAATCTATCTATCTATCTATCTATCTATCTATCTATTAATCTAATCTAATCTAATCTAATCTAATCTCTTATCTAATCTCTATCTATCTATCTGTCTATCTATCTATCTAAGTAGTCAACTTTTAACTGTACAGCCTCTAGAGATGTGACTTTCTTGCCACAATGCAACCCTGGACAAAGTACAGTCCAGTTCTTGGAGTACTGTCTTGTACACAGAAAAAGAAGAATTCAGGTGTCTACAAAGCACAATGTATCCTTCACAGTGTATAGACTCTCTGTACGCCCGACCGGAAGTCGCCAAAAACTAGGCGTTCAGAAATCAAAACACAAATTTTTGCTGTCGCGGATGGCTTGGATTTTCGTTGTTTATTTCGTTAATATCGCATAAAGTAAGTGTATTTTTTATCTACATATTGTTTAAGAGCTACTGTTTACGTAGATACCAAACACGCCTATTAAAACTCTTAATATACTTCATTTCAAGTCAAATCACGTGTGGGTATTTGTTCGATTTTGTAATAAAACTATCAATTCTTTGAAATACATGTATATTGAGCTTTTGCAAAGAATTGAAACCTTTGCTACTTCGTAGATAAATATCTTACGCATCAATAAATACTAGCATGGCTCTATGGTAACGAATGCGTTTTCAGGAAAATGTGTTTTTCTGAGACATATATGCCGATTACACTGTCCCACTAGTCGATACATTACTGGCCCACTAATCGCTATTTCTAAAATCCGGACTGAACGCTTAGTCGAAAAACTGAACGCCTATTCAAAACTTCTTTTCATTCATATATTTCCATAATTTGACTTTGTTTTATGACAACTGACAGTTAAAAAGTAATAGTTATAATTTCTTTCGTTTTCGTAACAGTCACTGACATGTTTATATGTTATAACTGCAGTTTCGAATCCACTTTTCGTAAAGGTTAGTGTTTATTAGTAAATAATTATCAAATTAATTAGTCTAGCACGGCTCAGTCGCAGTAAATGCGTACTAATAAACTCTAACCTGCATTGTGTTTGAAATTATTTTTTTGTAATAATGATTAGATTCTTTACACTAACGCATCATTCATATAATCGTTAAGTGGCTCAACTCAGTGCTTGATCCATTTCCGGCATCTCAGAGACTTGTTTGGACTTTATGACGTGGACTTTATCATAATTCACAGAAGAAACAGCTGCCGTCGGCGCGTCTATTTGTAATTTCTGTTTATTTTAATATCCGGCTCCAAATAACCGCTGATATCAGTCAAAATCAAGCAGATCGAAGCTAGTATCCAATTCTTTTTCGTTTGCATTAAAAATTATTTCAGTAATCGCTACAGAACAAGCGGAAAATGACCTGGCTCCTATATAGAGCGGATATAATTTGACCAACATGTTATGGGACTTGCTGCTATCAACTAGTTTTATAACCCCAAAGGCACTTGTGAAATTTCAATTCAATAACTGTATTAGTTTTGGAGATAGTAACTTGCATGTAAAATTTTAACCAGAATTTTCTAAGTCCTAAAGGGGGCATAATTTGCCCAAAATACACGCCAGAGTTATGGGACTTGACCCAGTGAGGTTGGTAATTGATCTAGAAAAAGAAAAAAATAAGTTTCAAAGCTATATGCCTTGAAATGATAGCTGTATGTACTTGCATGCAAAAACTTAACCAAGGTGTGACGCCGACGCCAGGGTGAGTAGAATAGCTGACTATTCTTCAAATAGTCGAGCTGAAAAGGCTTTGTTTGCACAATGTTTATGTGAAGTTACAGTAAGGTATAAGCAAAAGTTAAAAAAAGATGTGACAAAAAAAAGGCTGCCAAAAAAACTTAACTTTAACCAAAGCCGGGGCTAGTAGAAAAGCCCCGCTATTCCCCGAATAATCGAGCTAAAATACAAAGAAAAAAGCAAAAACAGTGTCCTGTCAAGCTGAGCGGAATAAATACATATTTTTCTCGTATGTTAACGGAAACTCGTATACAGATTCTATTTCCTGTCCAAGACAAGGACATCGTTGGTGAAACAGACTAGTAAATACTGTTTCACTGTCACAAGTAAAATACAATACAAAACTTATATTTATAAATTCAGTAAGTACAGTGTATAGAGCATACAAGCCCAAACACTTCGTCATTTCGTTATTGAATAGGCGTACAGTGTTTTGGCCAATAGTGGGACAGTTTTTCTATAAAGATTTGCGACTAGGCGTTCAGTGTATAATTCATATGCATGTTGAATTTAACAATATTTAAACTATTCAGGATTGTAAATTCATATTTGTAGGTATAAACTCGTTTGCATGAATTTATAATTTAACATTCAGAAGCGGTTCTGACACGTATTTCACTCGCAGTTCCTAAATAATGGGCATTTTAGCCTGAATACATCGTCTTTTGCTTCGACCTTCTAGGTTTTGAATGAAAATACGTTTTATTTTCATGTGTTAATGTCTGTTAAACGGCAGTTTGTTGTAGAGACATTTATCATACATTGAAAAATATATACAACAAGAATATTTATTTCAAATAGCCACAGAAAAACATAAAAATACTCACTACCGACAGCTTGCAAAAATTTCAAAAACGAAAGTGAACGCCTAGTTATTGGCGACTTCCGTTTGGGCGTACAGAGAGTCTATACACTGTGTCCTTGTTATCTTGTACGTCTTTCTATTTCAAAAAAACAAGTTTCATATCCTTACTTTACCCATCGACAAAATTCAAATAAATGTTACTAGTTTTCCTGGAACTTAAATGATTAAGATTTCTTCACACTCATGCATATTCGACTGATAACTAAATTTAACATTCTTGGCTGGGTCGAAAATATTTTGTACAAATAAAAGTTCGTAAATTAGTGTTAAATTGTTAATGAATGTTAAAAAAATATGTTTATTGATAGTACCTTTTGCTTACAAAAGGTTAAAAACATCAACAATTCTACCAGAACATCTGTATTACTCTAGATTTGTACCAGAAACAACAACAAAATTGCACAGTAAGGCCAGCTCGAGAATTATTGAGACGAATACAAAACAAACGTGTACCGGAAGTAAACAAAGATGGAAGACGACTTGCTGTCAAAACTGGAACATGATGGTATTTTGGCATTATTGAGCACTCAGTTCCTTATATAGAATTATGCCTAGTGAGGCAAATAAAGCATTTAATGATATTGTTCGTTCTATATTTCATGAAACGCTTTCCTTTTTGTACAAGTTACATGGAACAGTATGAGTGCGTAAGTTACCGGATGTCTCTTTACTCGGACAAATGAATGGGTCTCCCAAGGTTGTGTTTTGAATCGCTTGTGGTTTGAAATAAGAGATTCCCTTGATTTTTGAGTTCAGTATGTCAGAGGTCAAGGTAAAAGTGACATGGAAAAGTTAAACTGTTTCCGTACTGGTCAAGACTTGAGAATGCTTGGATCACAAAACTTAATAGGAGAGATGTGTTTGTATACAAATTCTATTTTTAGAACTGATAAGACAGTGATCGGGTGGGCAGAAGCCGACCGTCCATGTTTTTTGTAAACAGTGATGTTTTTCTAACCGTCTAAACTTTCTTAAAACACAAATTTACATAAATAATTTTTTGATCACTGGAAAGGTTATAAAACAAGCAATTTATTGATTACTTTTAATTGTTATTTCGAAATAAAATGGATTAATTATGAACGCTTAACTTACACTGTTTTTCTAAAGGTTGTGAAAATCACTACGCCGCTTTTAAAATTATATGTCATTTAAAACGGTTATTGATTGAAAAAAGATATTTGGATACAAAAATATGAAGATTGTTAGTATTTCAAATCTTTTTGAATTTTGAAAATCCATAAATGAGGAAAAAAATTATTAAAAATTAAAAATTCTGATTCAATACGCAAACGGTGTTAAAATCATTTGTTTTGCCAACCACCAGATAAACAGATGTTAACGCGTGACGTCACGGCGATCTCTCCTATAGGAATGTTGATCCAGGGATCGAATTTAGCGGTCGCTAACTCGCAAAATTCAAGTAAGAAAAAAAAAATGCGAGTAGAAAGTCATGGCACTCGAATATTTTCTCGATCACGTTCAAAAATAGGGGAATTCGCTCGAACTGTCCTTTTCTCTTTAAAAACATCTTTGGGGCAGTTAATTTACGGATAATCACGTGACTGCTTGTAGACGCTTGTCACTTCATACAAAAATAATCATCGGATATCTAAGTAAACATCTAGGCAATATTTGTTTTCATTTTGGTCTGTAATTTGCAAAGTTCTGCGGAAATCATTCCAAAATGGAGAGGAAAATAACATGTTTCTTTGTGCAGAAAGGCCCGCGGAGACTGAAAAGGCTTAGGGGCAGTGACCTGAGAAAAACTTAAAACTTCAACTTCCAGGCGAAAGTCCAAAGAATCATTGAGTACTTTCAGAACCAGGAAGTCCCCGGCCTGTCCGGACCGTGAACTTTTATATGAAACAAACAACAACAAAACAACTTAATAAATTTAGCACATAAACAGCTTTTAGATAATTGCTAGTGGAACCCATCATCTTGCTAGTGGAAAAAAATGGCACTAGCAATTTGCTAGTGGGAAAAAAAGTTAAATTCGATCCCTGTGTAACATGACCCCTATTGATTTTTTATGACTTTGATCATTCCAGTATTCCAGCATTGAATGATGGCATGCATTTTTATCTCCAAGAAGTAACAATGGAATGTCTTTATCAAACAATGGTCTTAGAGATAATCCCCGAGATTAGGAAAATATAGTTGTTGCTTCCATATGTAAGAAAGGTCCAGAGTTCAAGGCCATTAACTACAGCCCAACCTTTCTCAACTGTATTGCTTTCAGAGTCATGCAGCACACTTTTATTTCAAACATTTTGATTGTGATACTGATAATGATTTCATGCATAGCACGTACCGGTACCAGCATGGCTTTCGATTTAAACATACTAGTAGCTGTGAAATTAAACTTTTCAGCTTCGCACAAGAGGTTTTTGGCAACCTTGAAAGTGGTAAACAATGAATGTTATTGTTATGAATTTTAAAAAGGCATTTGACAAGGTGATTCACAAAAGGCAGTGGCTAGGGTTACGGTACTGTATTCCTAGTCTCCGATTCTAGGATTACGGAAGTTCCGTATTTCTAGACAACCCTATGTGAATAGGCTAGGATTACAGAAGTATTTAAGAGGAATCAAATATATATGTACCCTGCTCCTTTTTGGCAGCCCCCCTGCCCCTTTTTAACAGCACCCTGCCCTTTTTGAGCTTTAGAAATAACACTATATACATTAGTGACATGTACCTAATAAAAGCGTGTTTATAAAGATAATTGCATAAGTAAGTCTTGAAATTAGCAGTTATTTTTAAAAACAAGATGGCATTGTTTTGAAAAAAAAAAAAAGAAGTCTGGCAAAAGTTTTAGTCACTGACCTCGATAAAGCAAATTTTATTATACCCCAAGAATTTGCCCTTTATTTCACATGAAGGAAGGGTAAAGGTAAAGGAAAAGGTAAATTTTATTTACTGTCGCTTTGTGAAATAATGAACATAAGCTCTGTAGAGCTTTTGAGTGACCCTATTTTAAGAACAGTTAAAACCAATTATCCCTTACCCCAAACAATTTTCTAGTACCAATTTACAGCTGGGTTGACTGAGGCAATTGTGATAAAGTGCCTTACCCAAGGACACAATGGGAGTAGTCAGGAATCGAACCCAGGGCCTTCACCTCCGTAGGAAAGCATTTTGACCAGTGCGTCCACAAATATATAAATACCCTACAGTGGCAAACCATAGAACAATGCCTGTACCAAGCCTGTCTGATTTTCTTTTACAAAATTAGATATAACTTAGTCAGTATAGACCACCATCACCTGACCCCTACCAGGAACCTAAACTACCTTACTCTGTATTAATACACACAATACTACTCCAATTCTTTCTTTCCAAGAACAATATGTCTGCAGAATACCCTTCCAAGTAACGTACACCGGTACCATCCAGCCTCAGCCTTAGTCTATTTGTTGAGCAGCTGGCCCCTGTACACCTTATTTAAGGTATTTCTTTTGTTTTTATCCATACTACAAAGATAATTGGTATACAATATCGTCGGATAGCATATTTTCTCTAGGCTTCCTTGTCTAAATGAACTGAGGCAATGATTCATAATTGTTTAGTATAAAATTAAAGTTCTCTTTAATTCTTTAAAAAAAAACAAACTATTTACTGGGTAATGCTGTTTCTCAGTAAAACAAGCTGATTGATGTTCCAAAGAATATCTCGTAATCGGAAAGGTTTGATGTATCAATATCATTGTTCTTCTATTTTTGTAGATAGCAATTAAACCAATGGGGACATTTCATACCGTGTTTTACTTTTATATATCTAGTGCCTAAAATGTAACATTTGTTACTGACCACCCAAGTTTACCAGCATTGAATTGATGCCAGTATGTTGTCTCACCAGTCATATATGAACCATTATTTATCACAGAATATACAATGTTGGACTTCCTTCTTTGTTTAACTGGCAAACATATTGAGTTACGTTATAATTTATCAACAAACTCTTTTTGGGAATAAACACTTAAATTGATTAATACTTAAAATGTATTTCTTGAGACTGTATAGTATAATACTTTACCTGATATTACAGATATATTCAGGCAGTTTTTGGAGGAAAGTTTTGATGTGAAGGCCCATGCAAACCAAGCTATACAGAGACGTGCTATAACAGATCAACTCTCAAAACTTGCTGAGGGGATTGGTTTACTTGACAAGGAAATCCACTCTCAGGTACAACATGCTTAGCCATTTCTAGACCAATAATAGAATAAAACAGAGATAAAACAAACAGAAAATATGCTCATAAATCATATTTCATGTATATTTTTACAGGTGTATTGTGTATACTATTAGGCTATTTAAATTTTCAACCGCAAAACTGGAAATGGCAATCTAGTAATCTTCATCTGATTTAAAGATATCTGGTGGCCATCTTTCACTCAAACATTTTATTGTAAGATTTTTATTTCAAATGTAAAAAAAAATCCTCATCAAATGTATTTAACTGCTAAACGAGCCGTGCCATGAGAAAACCAACATAATGGGTTTGCGACCAGCATGGATCCAGACCAGCCTGCGCATCCGCGCAGTCTGGTCGGGATCCATGCTGGTCGCATTCAAAGCCTATTTGAATTAGAGAAGCTGTTAGCGAACAGCATGGATCCTGAGCAGACTGCGCGGATGCGCAGGTTGGTCTGGATCCATGCTGGTCGAAAACCCACTATGTTGGTTTTCTCATGGCACGGCTGAAATATATAAATTAAGTTTTGCATACAGAGCTACATTCAAAATTAAATGTCATGTAGTAACAGTTGAGTGTTAAAAAACAGCCAATTTTTAGTGGTAGTGCACATTTATACTGTGTTGTCTATACAGGTATACAGTGTGTACTATTTTAAACCTAATATACACATAAACTTGATAATTTCATGTTTACAGAAACTATATATGAATTAATTGCTCGTGTTTTTAAATATGAAATTTGTGTCTATTATACCTTTAAATAAATCCATTAGTTTGCTTAAAATTGTCCAAGCCAGACTGGTCAAGCAGAGGTTAGTGATTCTGGCATTCTGGCACTGGCATCCTGTTTGTAAAATAATAACTGAATATGCTGAATAGAAATAGATATATATGATAGAAAACAAGAAAAAATATTGTAGAATTACTAGACTGATGTAAGAATTTTGTACTTCAGATTGTTGCCCACCATGAAGATTTATTATCACAAGCCACTGGAGTAGAGACATTGGAAGGTGAAGGACATTTCAGTTAAATATAGATAATACAGACAAACTATATCATAGACATCTTTGGTTAATTTGAAACAAGTAATTGCTTATCTTTCATGCTTGTTTGTGCAATATGTTAACAATTTCCTTGTTAGCATAATACAGTTAGGTAAGATTGAAAACAAATGTGATAAGGCATAAAAAAAATTGTTTATGGTATCCTGACCTACACTAAATTTTTGGCCCAACCTTAAATGTTTTTATGGCCTTGGAGAATATTTAACAAAAAGTTGCAAAACTGCACTTTTTTATGCTTTAAACATGGTTAGTGATGTTAGAAATCAACTTACTGATGCTATAAAGGCATAACCCCCTTATTTGTATTCATTTTTTGACACAAAAATAATTTACGAAAAAGTCTCAATAAAAAAAAGGCCCCCCCCCCCCCACCCCAAAAAAAAATCCAATCTACCTACCCTAATTTTTTTGAGCATGTTCCCGGAAACAAAGAGGTTTTTTAGGCCTAATTTAAATGGTAAAGTTTGATACATCAGGACACACTATAATATGTATACTTGTATTTTCAGGTGTACTTCAAATGATGCAGACCAGGATACAGTCATTGTTGTCAGCCATGGATAGGTAAATAAATTACACTTATTATATAGACAGCTTCCACAAATTGAAACATCAGTTAACATATCCCTGTAAGTATTAGAAGTATAGACAATCCCTGCCAGTGAGGTGATTCTTTTGTAAACAAAATTTAACTGTGGAAAGGGTTAACAGCTTTTCTGATCTTTTTTTGTGTGTATAGAATACAGGGAGATACAGATGCATAGAGTGCAGTGAGTAACAGTTGATATATTAATACAGTGATATACATTTAAAATACCATACCATATATATTATATAGATGTAGTGAGATGAAGTTAGTGTGCTGAAGGCAGCAAAATACAGTTTGTATATTAGTACAATGAGGTACAGATGGTATATAGAGGACAATGAGATATAGTTGGTATATAGAGTACAATGAGATACAGTTGGTATATAGAGTACAATGAGATACAGATAGTATATAGAGTACAGTGAGATACAGTTGGTATATTAGTACAATGGGTCAGAGATACAAATGGAATATAAAATACAGTGAGATACAGATGGTATATAGGGTACAGTGAGATACAGTTGATATACAGAGTACAGTTGGTATACAGAGTACAGTGAGATACAGTTGGTATACAGAGTACAGCGAGATACAGATGGTATACAGAGTACAGTGAGATACAGTTGGTATACCAAGTGCAGTGAGATACAGTTGGTATACAGAGTACAGTGAGATACAGTTGGTATACAGAGTACAGTGAGATACAGTTGGTATACAGAGTACAGTGAGATACAGTTGGTATATTAGTACAATGGGCCAGGGATACAAATGGTATATAAAATACAGTGAGATACAGATGGTATATAGAGTAAAGTGAGATACAGTTGATATACAGAGTACAGTTGGTATACAGAGTGCAGTGAGATACAGTTGGTATACAGAGTACAGTTGGTATACAGAGTGCAGTGAGATACAGTTGGTATACAGAGTACAGTGAGATACAGTTGGTATACAGAGTACAGTGAGATACAGTTGGTATGCAGAATACAGATGTTATATAGAGTACAGTGAGGAACAGTTGGTATATAGAATACAGTGAGATACAGATGGTATACTGAGTACAGTGAGATACAGTTGGTATATAGAATACAGTGAGATATAGATGGTATATAGAGTACAGTGAGATATAGTTGATATATAGCATACAGTGAGATACAGTTGGTATATAGAATACAGTGAGATACAGTTGGTATATAGAGTACAGTGAGATATAGTTGATATATAGCATACAGTGAGATACAGTTGATATATAGCATACAGTGAGATACAGTTGGTATATAGAATACAGTGAGATACAGTTCTTATATAGAATACATTGAGATACAGTTGTTGTATAGAATACAATAGGGTTATTATAACAGTAGCTCATCTGGGATGCTGTATTTGGTTTGAGTGGATTTTTGTCAGATTGGATCTCACAAGGTGTGCAAGAGCCGAATGTGATCCAACCTTGCAAAATCCATGATAGCCGAATACCAAATCCCAGATCTAGCTACTGTTGTAATGACCCTTTTATTATATACCTCTACGTTTTTGTTTGTTGTTTTGTTATTGAACGAAAACTTCAATGTTTATCGATATTAAAATGGAACTAAGTGAAGTTTCTGTATGCACTGTTTATAGAACTGTGTCAGATCATGCATATTAATGAAAGTAGTCCGGCAGCATACAATACAAAAGGTACAATACAGGCATTTTTTTCTGCCTGTTCATATTAAATTGTGAAATACAAGCCAATTTTTTTTACAGAATTCATATAGGTATATAATAAAGTGAGATACAGTTCTTATATAGAATACAGTGATATACAGTTCTTATATAGAGTACAGTGAGATACAGTTGGTGTATAGAATACAGTGAGATAAGTTGGTATATAGAATACAGTGAGATACAGTTGGAATATAGAGTACAGTTAAATACAGTTGGTGTATAGAATACAGTGTGATACAATTGGTAGATAGAATACAATTAGATACAGTTAGTATGTAGAATTCAGTTAGATACTGTTGTTCTATAGAATGCAGTGAGATACATATAAATATAGGATGCTGTATGATATAGCTGGTGTATGAAGTATAGTGAGATACAGTTGGTATATAGTATACTGTGTGATATAGTTTGTATATGAAGTAAAATGAGATACAGTTGGTATAATGATTAATATGTAATATAGTTGGTGTATGAAGTATAGTGAGATACTGTTGGTATATAGAATGTGTTGGTGTATGATGTACAGCAAGATACTGTGTGCTATAACAAGTGTTTAAAGTGCAGTGAGATACAGTTAGTATAAAGGATGCTGTGTAATACAGTTGGTGTATGAAGTACAGTGAGATACAGTTGGTATATTTGTTTTTCAGGATCCGAAGCAAGGTTACAGAACCTTATACCAAGATCTTCACAAGAACTGTCCAGCTTAGAAACCTCCAAGTATGATGTCATATGTTACTTGCCCTATGTTATAGATGATGTTAATACATTTCTCATGTTTAGTATAAATTTATATATGTGTGGCTAGAACTAGCATTGAATATCAAAATTCAATGACACTGTTGAAGATTTCAGTAGCTTGATCATTTAATTTTCTGTTATCTACTTAACAAATATAATTTCTTTGTAGATGGTATAAGTTGATAACACTTCAAATAACTTGTCCCACACCAGTGTGGGTTTGAACTTCACTTGGGTTTAGAATTCTACATGAATGTGAGGAAGTCATTAAGCTGGCTGAAGGAAGGTCGGTAGTTCTACCCAGGTGGTTAGAATGCCTGAAACAATGCCAAAAGGGGCATCTTGGGTCTTCTTCCTGAGTCAGAAGCCGGAAAAGTCACCATAATTGAGCCGCACCCTGAGAAAACCAACATAGTGCATTTGCGACCAGCATGGATCCTGACCAGCCTGCGCATCCACGCAGTCTAGTCAGAATCCATGCTGTTTGCTAACAGTTTCTCTAATTACAAGGCGGATGCGCACGCTGGTCTGGACATATGCTGGTCGCAAACGCACTGTGTTGGTTTTCTCATGGTGTGGCTCAATTATGACATAAATTGTGCGGGTGTGACGTTAAACCCAACAAAAACTGGAAACGTTATCAGTCTTGATGCATAAGCATAGTAACAGAATTTTTCAAACTTGCCAAAAAAAAATTTCCATAAATTTGTAAATTGATTATTTCCATCATTTAAAGTAAACCCTAAGGCATTACACCTCCAAAATATCATCAAATTGAATATTCTTCTTGTTACTATTATTATTTTACTCTTATTATTATTATTAGTGTTATTATTATGATTTGACATTCCAGGAGGCTTGTGACCTATTACGGAGGATTATACGTATCCTTTACCTGAGTAAACGTTTACACAGCCAGTTACAAGGTGGAGCAAGGGAGATAACTAAGGCTGCCCAAAGTTTAAATGAACTTGGTTAGAACTTTTCCATATATGATTTACTACCATTGACAAATGTTTTACCAGCATTAAATATATGTTTATGTTCTGTCTAATGTCCATATTTCTATTGTTACATAGCCATTATTCTAGCTTGCTAATTTTTCTCAGGAGATAAACATTAGTATATGAGCCGCGCCATGAGAAAACCAACATAGTGGGTTTGCGACCAGCATGGATCCAGACCAGCCTGCGCATCCGCGCAGTCTGGTCAGGATCCATGCTGTTCACTAACAGTTTCTCAATTGCATTAGGCTTTGACAGTGAACAGCATGGATCCTGGCCAGACTGCGCGGCTGCGCAGGCTGCTCTGAATCCATGCTGGTCGCAAACCCTCTATGTTGGTTTTCTCATGGCACGGCTCATATATGGACAATCTTGGGTTTCATACAGGAGCTATTTATGCAATAAATAACAGTATTTTCTTTCTCAGGAGATACATAGAGAAATAGCAGCTTCATTAACACTAGAGGCTTGTTTTTAACTCACCTGAGCCAAAGGCTCATGGTGAGCTTTTGTGACTGCTCAGTGTGTGTTGTGTGTCCGTCCACATTTTCTAAAAAAGTCTCCTTGAAAACTACTGAGCAGAATTACACCAAACTTCACAGGAATGATCCTTGGGTGGCCCCCTTTCAAAATTGTTAAAAGAATTGAACTCCATGCAGAACTCTGGTTGCCATGGCAACCGAAAGGAAAAACTTTAAAAATCTTCTTGTCCAAAACCACAGGGCCTGGGGCTTTGATATCTGGTATGTAGCGTCATCTAGTGGTCCTCTACCAAGATTGTTCAAATTATTCCCATAGGGTCAAATATGGCCCCGCCCCGGGTGTCACATAGTTTATATAGACTTATATAGGGAAAACTTTGAAAATCTTCTTGTACAAAAGCACACGGCCAAGGGCTTTGATATTTGGAATGTAGCATCATCTAATGGTCCTCTACCAAGATTTTTCAAATTTTCCCTCTAGGGTCAAATATGGCCCTGCCCCGGGGAATCGAATTTTTACATGGACTTATATAGGAAAAAAAGTTTAAAAATCTTTTTATCTGAAACCACAAGACCTAGGCCTTTGATATTTAGTTTGTAGCATTGTCTTATGGCCCTCAACCAAAATTATTCAAATTATACCCCTGGGGTGAAAAGAGGCCCTGCCCTGGGGTCCCAAATTTTATATAGACTTGTATAGGAAAAAACTTTTAAAAATCTTCTTGTCTGAAACCACAAGACCTAGGCTTTTGATATTTGGTGTGATGCATTGCCTAGTAGTCCTCTATTAAAATTAATCAAATTATGCCCCTGGGGTTAAAAGAGGCCCCGCCCCAGGGTCACTTAGTTATTATGAGTTATATAGGAAAAAATACTTAAAAAATTATCTAATCCTATTCCAAGACTGTTTAATTATAATTACCTGATGACCCCAAGTAACATGATGTCACTTGACCTGCTGACCTACTTTCTTGTTTTTTAAGATACAGCCTTGAAATTTGGATGACATGCACAGTTTTGCACACCGATCGTAAAACTGAATTTCATTGACAATGGATGTGACCTACTGACGTTCTTAATATTTTTGCATCAGTTTGACATTTGAAACATGTAGCTCATATAACTCAGGTGAGCGATCCAGGGTCATCATGACCCTCTTGTTATTGTTAAGGATCAATATTCTGTTACTATGTAGACCCATGCTTAAATTTTTACTGGGAGAATACATGCTGGCCACGTAAAAAAAATTATCATACAACTTTGAAGTGATCCTGATGAAGGTTCATAGAGAACCAAAACTAGTGATCTATAAATGAATACAGTTAAAACCTACCTGGTGTTCAGGTGTGATGTCCCTCTGCTTTAATTAATTCTGAAATGATTCTGTAATGTAGAATACATGTGTCTTTTCTGAATTAAGTTGGAAATGAGACAACATGAAACCTGATTTGAATGTTGTTTTTATCTGTACAGACTATATATGTGAAGGAGTTGACCTGACAGGGGTAGAGGTGATAGAACAGGACAGGAGGTTTGTGAAACAAGCTCGACAAGAAGTGGAATCTCAGGCATTGAAAATGCTAGAACAAGGCATGGAAACACAGGTCAGTTGGAACTTTGGTAATAAAGTAAAAGCAACATTATTTAACCCTTAGCCTGCTGGCAGCAAAAGATTTTGCCTTTGTGACCAGTGCAAACCAAGAACCTGCACATCCATGCAGTCTGATCATGGTCTACACAGTTCACCATTCAGTCAATAACTTTTTGATGTGCACTCCTTTCAACAGTTAATGCTACTGTCCAAATTGAAAGATGGACAAGTTCATTAAAGAAATTTAGCAGGGTAAGGGTTAATTTAGTATTAATTTGAAAGTATGCAGAAAAGACTGATCATTTCATTTATTTTTTGGTCATTCAGCTATCTCTTAAATTTGGTAAATTTTGTGCATTTGTATTCTATTTCCTAAGTTTTTGTATGTAAGGCTGAAAGGCTTAAAGTTGGTATCTCAATACTTAAACAACTTTTGGGAATGGATTGAAAATCAACACATTTGTTCACTGTAACTATATGACATGTAGTGCACATGTTTCATAGCTGTGTTTTGCAGTTTTAACAAGTTATGTCATTTTGTTTACTTAGCAATTTTTAGGTAGTTTTTGTATGTAAGCTGGTGTCTTAGTAACTTTTGTGGTAGTACATTTCACACATTTTTTTGCTGTGATAATTTGAAATGCAGTACACAGAGTTCATAGCTCCATTTGCATTTTTAACAACATTATACCCATTTAAAGATATTCTTCTTTATTTCATTTATATATTTTAAGAATAAGAGTCTGCCCAACCTCATTGCCAACTGGTGTGACTCTGACATACCTCTTCTGCTTGTATTTTTTGAGTTAATTTGGTTGAGGTTTTATGTTTGAGATATTCATTCATTTAATTTTGTTAAGTGACAAGGCTTTTGGATAGGCAAGCATTGCTGTCCTCTGACTGCTCTTGTTCTATTTACAGCAATAAATCCATAAGCAGTTGATTTTTATTAACAATTTAAAGAACATAAAAAAAAAACATGATAACTGCGGTCTTAAATCTGAGCACAGTATAAAATTAAGGTTTGCCAGTTACTGAGTAATCCTAGATGTTTATTCTTTCAGAACCAAGCCCAAGTAGCCACGTCACTACAAGTGTTCCATAATCTTGGCAGTCTGAGAGAGATTGTAGATAAAGTTGTCAGTCAGTGTAGAGATAAGCTGGAGAGTGATATCAGGGCATGTCTAGATGTCACAGCACTTTCTATACAACAGACAGGACCTCAGGGAAAAGGTAGATTTACATTTTTCTCTTATAAAAATCTTCCTTCTTGAACACATTTAACATTATAGTCAACTTCCTATGTGCTGTAGTTGTCTGGTGTCTGGTAAACTTTTTTACCAATTGTAAACATTTTGTGAAAAGCTGTCTGTTTCTGTTGCTCAACAACTGTCATTGTTTCTATAACTGTAATCTGGAACTTCCTGAAAACCTGTCCATCTAGCTCAATGAAAGGAGAATATAGCTACCATCCTTAAAGACTGAGTCTGATACTAATAGGAGAACATAATTTACTGTAAATGAGTAATGTTGAAAAACACCTGGAAAAACTCATGCAAAATAAAGAAACCAGTACAGACTTTCTGAAAAGTGTTGCTGTAACAGTTAGCATCTTGCAATAAGTTTGTGAGAGATTTTTTTTCCACTTGAGTTTCTTTTTTATAGTTCCATTAGAACCCCACTAATGAGACTACCTAAAGTTGTTTTAAAAATGGTCTTAATAATGGGGTGATCTTATTATTGGGTTTTCTTTTACAAATGGTGAGAATTTTTTAAAAAATGTGTCTAGTGGTCTGTTTAGTGAAAAACAGGGGGGACTTTTTTAAGGGGTTTGCGACCATTGAAATAAAGAAGAAATATTTTTTTTGGAAAAAATGGGTCTTGATAATGAGATGGTCTTAATTTATGAGTGGTCTTAATGCAGAGTTCAACTGTTTATATATGTTGACATCAGAAAAGATGTACAACCTAGTTAGTTATGTCTTCTATGACATTATTGTCTATTATGTCTATTTGTTATTGTCTATGACTAGCATTGACTTATATTGATGTTATATTTCAGCTGGACCTGGTAGGGCTTCTATGCCTGTCACAGGTAACACAGCAGCCCTTAGAGCAACACTCTGGACCAACATGGAGAAACTCATGGACAGTATATACTCAGCTTGTGCTCAGGTAAAACACACAGCAATAAAGAATATATAATCACCGTAATTAGGTAAAACACATAGCAATTATACAAAATCATTGTGCTCAGGTAAAATACATGGCAGTAATACAAAATCACTGTGCTCAGGTAAATCACACAGCAATAATACATAATTATTGTGCTCAGGTAAATCACACTGCAATAATACAACATTAATGCACACAGGTAAATCACAAAGCAATAATACATAATCACTGTGCTCAGGTAAATCACACAGCAATAATACATAATCACTGTGCTCAGGTAAATCACACAGCAATAATACATAATCACTGTGCTCAGGTAAATCACACAGCAGAGATACATAATGTTCATAGGTAAATCACACAGCAATAATACATAATCACTGTGCTCAGGTAAATCACACAGCAGAGATACAAAATCAATGTTCTCAGGTAAATCACACAGCAATAATACATAATTACTGCACACAGGTAAATCACACAGCAATAATACATAATCACTGTGCTTAGGTAAATCACACAGCAGTAATAAATAATCAGTGTTCTCAGGTAAATCACACAGCAATAATACATAATCACTGTGCTCAGGTAAATCACACAGCAATAATACATAATTACTGCACACAGGTAAATAACACAGCAATAATAAATAATCACTGTGCTCAGGTAAATCACACTGCAATAATACATAATTACTGCACACAGGTAAATCACAAAGCAATAATACATAATCACTGTGCTCAGGTAAATCACACGGCAGAGATACATAATCAATGTTCTCAGCTAAATCACACAGCAATAATACATAATTACTGCACACAGGTAAATCACACAGCAATAATACATAATCACTGTGTTCAGGTAAATCACACAGCAATATACATAATCACTGTGCTCAGGTAAATCACACAGCAGAGATGCATAATTAATGTTCTCAGGTAAATCACACAGCAGAAATACATAATCAATTTTCTGAGGTAAATCACACAGCAATAATACATAATCACTGTACTCCGGTAAATCACACAGCAGAAATACATAATCAGTGTGCTCAGGTAATACTCATAACAATATTTCATAATCACTATGCTAAAGTAAATCGAATTGCAATTGTACATACCGGTAATCACAATAATTGTAGCATTTGAATAAAAGATGAAGTAGATAACTGAGTCATACAAATACTTATTGGCCTCGTGTGTGTTTGGTTGTGGGTTTATCCCTCTACCAAAGTTAAAGTGTATTTCTGACAATCATAGCATCTTTAATTGATTCCGAATCACATCCAAAGGATGTTTATGTGCTACACAAAATAGTCCCATTCATTAACAATGCGGATGAATTATCAATGAACAAGCAGTTCTTATTCGGCCAATATCCACTCGCACTGACCATTTAGATTATATAAAATCTATCAGTGATAAGGTATTCCAGCCCATGGTTACATCACAAGCTGGATCAGGCAGAGATATTTTCAGTAATGTTTATAGTTTATCACTGTTTTGTTCCTACATTATAAACAATTGAGAACCACACATTGATCTGTTTGCAGGTACAACATTTACAGAAAGTTTTGATAAAGAAGAGGGACCCAGTTACACATGTGTGTTTTATAGAGGAACTTAAGCAGGTATGTATGCTTAAAATTGTAGTACAAATGTATAAGAAAAGACTGAGGCTCTAGGAAATGCAAGCTAAGAACATACTTAAAGCTGTAAAAATGTTGTTAACTCATGAAAACTGAAGGAATTTTCATGTCTAAATGTACATTCTAAATTGATTTTCAGTACTGAGGGCTTTACCCTCGATTATATGGTGTCAGAATACTAGATTGGTAAAAAACAATGAACATCCTTTGATATTTGATATAATTGAAGTTTTTGAACTAAGAATTAGTCCTGTATGAGAGGTACACATTAACCTCTGTTAATAACACATGATCAGAGAGCAAAACACTTCTCTAAAGATGTTTGACAATAGATGATCACTAGAGTAACAATTTCTCTTCAGCAAACTCATGTTATGTTTCCTCAATACAAGTTGCAGTGCTGTAGAAAAGTGGGCTCAGTCTTGGGTGTTCTTTTGAGTTTGGTTTGCTTTTGTAAAAATATATTGAAATGTCTGACATTCTATAATTGTTATGTTGATGTTAAATTACTCTTTGAGGTACTTTCGTTTGATTTCATGCAGCATGAAGGAAGCGTTCACATCATGGCAGATTTCTGGACACAGATTACTCAGATGTTAAAAAGCAAGTTCAAATCTGCAGCAGAGTGTATGTTTTTGCTTTTGTTATTAAATGTATTGTAAGATTAGAAATTGTTTTATAACTGGTCATAAATTGTAAAAGGTGCCACTGAATTGAAATAAGAACAGTATTTCTCATTAGATCTACCAAAAAATGAAACAACTATGTGTATTCTCTTGATGGTACATCAGACAGTATAGAGATAAAGGTCTACAAGACATTCTTTGGCTTTTTAAATGTGTTCAGTGCACAGGAGCTAAAACTTTGTGTAGTAAAGCAATAGTACATGTTCAGCCCAAAACTTTTAATCAAACCCAGTAACTGTATCTGCAATGTTGTAATTCTTATATATTGCATTTTTCTAGCATCATCCTTTTTAAAGCAAGCATTTGAAGGAGAATATCCAAAACTACTTCGTCTTTACAATGATCTTTGGAAACGTCTGCAGCAGTTCAGCCTCTCTGTGGATATTGGGTCGTTGTCCCTGGCAACAGATGCCTTAACAACAGGGGAAGTAATTGAGGAAGATATTTTCTCTCAAACCAGCAAAAGTGACAAACAAAATAGGTACTACACTGCTTTCTTTTGAAAGTAGGAAAGTATTCTGATGTTCTTTCAATTTATATCTTATTTTTAATTTTGATACTTATAATAGATTGTTTATGATTGTGATATATTTCAAAGTATGTCTTCTAAAACTACAATTTAGTATTGTTTCAACTTTCTGAGATTGCTTCTGTTAGCAGTTTAAGAATGATATAAATCATCAAGTCATCTTGAGTTGTTCATGTGACAATTTTCAGTTCAGAGATGGCATTACGAGATACCCTGGCAAACTTTGAGACGGCGTACTTGTCCCGCTCATTGTCACGACTGTTTGATCCTATCAACTTGGCTTTCAGTACTGCATCTTTCAATCCACCTACTGTGGAAGAAGTTGACAGCATTGTCAAAACTATTTCCAGGTAATGTATTGTATTATTGATGAAGTTTAGAATTTTAATGGCAGCAGTGCTCACATTAAACCAAGTTTTGTTTGAGCCATTTAATACTTACGCTGCAAATCACTTCTTTTCAGGATAAATTCAACATGAATTTATCTGGTGTCAGATATGTTAAGACAGCTATTTGAAATAATTGTTAGTAGATTCACTACAATTTGACTTATTTATAAAAGGTATTTTCTGTCATTCAAAATGATTCTTTCAACAGAGTAATTGTGTTATCAGACATAGAAGAGAATACTGGTACCTGATAGCTAAATATAAACATGTTATATATTTCAGTGAGTTGAATGTTGCTAGTGTGGACATGAGGTTGTGTGTTACAGTTGCTAAGAATGTGGCTAAAACAGTGAAAATGTTCTGTGTGAAGAGTGAACAGTTGGTATGTATACAGATTGTCACACGACACTGTTTCTGATATCATTAGTCCTCCACCTCTGATTCATGTGGGGAAGTTGGCAGTTACTTGCGGAGAACAGGTTTGTACTGGTACAGAATCCAGGAACACTGGTTAGATTAACTGCCCGCTGTTACATGACTTAAATACTGTTGAAAAACGGCGTTAAACCCAAAACAAACAAACAGATTGTCACAGTTATATTCTTGCTATGAAACTCCTCTTCAGGTCCTAGGTTAATTCAATTGACTGGGTTTGTCCCATATGATCACAATTATATGTACACTATATTCTAATATTTAGCAGTTCAAGAAACAGTACAAGTCTTGGAAAAGAGATTTGATAGTAGTCTCATAACTATAACATTTAGCTGGTACTTTCTGAGCACTTACTTGAACTTGGTCAATGCCAGGATTGAGCCTGGGCCTTTAAGGTCTGATTTATAACCATGAGGTATAGACCTATATGTTACTGTCTGAAACTCCAACTTTTGACAGGTTTTGTGACAGTTGCTGTCTTAATTTCTTAGATACATGCCTAGTAATGTATTTTAAAGAACTGAAATATAAACTCGGGTTTTTCAGAATGGATTTTATAAAAATTACTTAATGGATTTTATAAAAAAAAATAATACATCAGAAAACAGTGTTTGAGAGAGATATTAATATAGAAGCATTATTTCTGCAGGTGTGTACAGATGGTGAAGCTAGTCAGGTGATAGGATCACCAACACAGGGACAGACTCGTAATGCTGCTGTTGTCATTACCTTATACCAGCTACATCTTGCCGTCTCTAATGTATGTTATCTTTGATATTGTACACTCTTGATTCATTTATTCTTTTTGGTATTTCAAACAAGGATCTAGAATAACAACCTTTCTTTTTCATTTAATTTGGCTATTTTGTACATACATGTACATTGTATTACATTAAACTTGGGTTTTTGTAATTATGGCTGCCTCAAGATCACTATGCCCTGACTGCTGTAGGCTCTAACTACCACAGATGAAGAATTTGTCATGTGGAGAAGCTATCCAACCATCTTACAGAAGGTTGGTGTCTGTAATCAGGTGCCTACGCATGTCTCACCGTTCAGGCTTGAAATTTGCCATACTGCCAAGAAAATCTCGAGTGTTACTTGAAACTAAGCCAAAACAAAATTGCGTACTGTAAAATCATTAATATTCATGGGGGACTCATTTTCATGGCTTTCATGGTTGAGCAATCCATGACATTTAATCCAAATGAACAAGTAAAATTCCCATTTTATGTTCAAAAGTTGAAATCCACTAATTCATATCCCCACAAAATTGACGTTTTGACCAAACCACAAAATTTAACCACAAATGATTTTACCTTTGTCCATGTGTCTGTCAGCTCTTGCATGTTTAGTCTGCTGCTGCATTTTAATCATACTTTCAAATGTACAGAAGAAATTGGAATGAAATTTGAATAAGATTGAAACTATTTTTAATGAAATACAGGTGATGTAAAACCTTTGCTATTTCAGGTTGTAAACAGTTTAGAGCATTACCCAGAAGAGGCAAAAACAAGTATAACAGAATCTTTACAGGTAAATCCTAGATATAACTCATCTTTTCACATTGTTTTGTGTAGGACAGTTTGATAAACTGCAAGATTTCATTTATAGACTTGAACTGGTCTCTACGCGTACCATAAAGATGTGTATAGAAATTTACTGATTATTTGGAAGAGCATAGTAAAAGTGTCCAGTAGAATACAGACAATTTAACATAATACATTTGTTTCTCTCAAGGTCCGTTTCGTAGAAATTTCATTACCTGCACACAGTCATTGTGTGCAACTGATATTTACAAACTCAGCAAGTATATTGTGACCAGCAGTATGAAGTTAACCCTTACCCTGCTAAATTTCTAAAATGGACTGGTCCATCACCAGTTTGGACAATACTATTTATTATTTGAAGGGATGTTCACTGAAAATTTACTGACTGAATAGGGAACAGTGCAGACCCTGATTAGCCTGCACGGATGTGCAGGCTAATCTTGGTCTGCACTGGTCGCAAAGGCAGAATAACTCGCCGCCAGCAGTATAAAGTTAATTACATGTAAGTGAAATAACACACTATTTATATACCAGAATATAGTAATGTTGATGACCAGTTCTGTACGACCCCTGATGTCATCTATATGTGACGCCTTAGAGGCCATCATACTTACAATGCACCAGGAAGATTTTTCTGGGTAAGTGTACGTTGGTTCTATAAACTGCATCTTGTTCATACATAAACGTTCAAAGCCAATAAGAATCTTTCATTTTTAGGGGCAGATGAGAATATCTTACTCCAGAGAAAATGTTACCACCAAAACAGTAACCCGAGAGTCAGATATTCTAGTCTGCAGCTACATCTACAACTATTGATAGATACTTTTTCTTGCATACAGTGTGCTACAAATGATAGGGGAAATAAAATAAAATGAATGACTTTCTTTTAAGCATGATTTTCTTATAGTAGTCTGTGAATATGTTCATAAAATATATTTTTTTCTGACATCATTTGCTGCACATGAATTTTTCAAGTACATTAGGGAATACGACCAGTTTTGCTATTGTAAACAACTTAAAATCTTGACAAAGAAACATACAGTCAGTTTTACATACGTTACATAGTCACTGTAATGCAACTTTATGAAGCCAAGACGTTACATCAATGTTTTGTATATATTATTTCATATTATCAGACCAGCTCCATCAGAGACCGAGACAGAGGCTCCATGCTCCCTATATATGAGGGAGTTACAAGGGTTTGTGGCTAGATGTCAGTCAGATTACCTGTCACAGTTTACATGTCAAGATTTTATCATGGAGTGGTGAGTTCAGTGTACTTTTTTCCTCTTACACACCTAAGAATTCAGTTATGAAAGCATATACTTAACATATGGTAGTCACTTTTGGTCTGCAGTTTAAGTGTATAGCACAACTATTTTGAAGAATAAGTAGGGCTGTTGTATTCTCCCCAGTGTTTACTTTATCACTGAATTTAGGTAAAACTTTTATGGAAAACTTTTGAAGCTCACTGTATCTTTTTAACTGTTGTCCCTATTATCTATGAACTTTGCATAAGGATTTATCTTAGTAAGGGTCAGACATCCTATGGTTTAGGGTCGGGTAACCAAAGGGTCAAGGTCACTAGGGTCAGATATTGTAACAGTAGTTTTGTGGCAAGCTTCTGAATTTCACTGTTTCTTCTGCACAACTGACCAAAATCAAAGAATGGTCTTAGTATTAAAGGGGAAGACATCATTTTGTTTAGAGACAAGTATTCTAAACAACAAGTTTCACTGGGGTCAGAAGTTGGTTTGTTCAAGATGTATGACATGTTTTTCATGTTAACTGTATCTTCTTAAACGAACAAATCTTAAATTTGTTGTTGGTACTACCTGGTCTCTGGCAGTTACATAAGAGAACAGGTGAAAACTTTCTGCCACTGTTGTCACTCTGCATGATTTTTCACCTTGTAGAAAATATACATGCAGTGCAGCTTGAAATTTCGTTAAGGGTTTTAAAGTAGTTTTACTAATTTTTTATTCAGAGAAAAGATAGAAATGTAATATTTAAAATTAAATGTTTTTGTTTTATAGCATTCAGCCAATCTGCAGCAGATGTATAGATCTGTTTGTAAGGCATGCCTGTCTTATACGACCTCTAGGAGAGGGAGGGAAGTTACGACTTGCCGCAGATTTTGCTCAGATGGAACTTGCAATCTCCCCATTCTGTAAGAGGGTCTCTGATCTCGGCAAACCATATAGGCTGCTGAGAGCTTTCAGGTACAATATGTTATATATGTATCAGTTTTTGTATATTCCCTGAATTTCTTAGTGTATTGATAAAGCAAAGTAAGCTTGGAATTGGTAAATCAGTTAAAACTTGGCATTGAAATTTGATAACCACAGTTAGAGTTTGATTAGACACATTTAATGGCAATTCTTAAAGAACTGTGCATGTACATACTGCTAACAACAAAATCGTTCTTTTTGAAAAAAAAAGATTATCAAAGCTTTCCAATCAAAAAAATTAGGACTGTTCTTTTATGCTTAATTAAGGTTTGTACACTTTTCACATTACATTTTTAGCTCATCTGATTTTTTGAAAAAAAATGATGAGTTATTGTCATCACTTGAGCGGTTGTCGGCGTCGGCGTCGGCGTCTGCGTCGGCGTCGGCGTCTGCGTCGGCGTTGCCTGGTTAAGTTTTATGTTTAGGTCAGCTTTTCTCCTAAACTATCAAAGCTATTGCTTTGAAACTTGGAATACTTGTTCACCATCATAAGCTGACCCTGTATAGCAAGAAACATAACTCCATCTTGATTTTTGCAAGATTTATGGCCCCTTTTGTACTTAGAAAATATCAGATTTCTTGGTTAAGTTTTATGTTTAGGTCAACTTTTCTCCTAAACTATCAAAGCTATTGCTTTGAAACTTGGAATACTTGTTCACCATCATAAGCAGACCCTGTACATCAAGAAACATAACTCCATCTTGCTTTTTGCAAGAATTATTGCCCCTTTTGGACTTAGAAAATCAGTTTTCTTGGTTAAGTTTTATGTTTAGGTCAGCTTTTCTCCTAAACTGTCAAAGCTATTGCTTTAAAACTTGCAACACTTGTTCACCATCATAAGTTGACCCTGTACAGCAAGAGACATAACTCCATCCTGCTTTTGCAAGATTTATGGCCCTTTTTGGACTTAGAAAATATCAGATTTCTTGGTTAAGTTTTATGTTTAGGTCAACTTTTTCTCTTAAACTATCAAAGCTATTGCTTTGAAACTTGCAACACTTGTTCACCATCATAAGCTGACCCTGTACAGCAAGCAACATAACTCCATCCTGCTTTTTGCAATAATTATTGCCCCTTTTGGACTTAGAAAATCATTTTCTTGGTTGAGTATTATGTTTAAGTCAACTTTTCTCATAAACTATCAAAGCTATTGCTTTAAAACTTGCAACAGTTTTTCACCATCATAAGTGGACACTGAACATCAAGAAACATAACTCTGTCCTGCTTTTTGCAAGAATGATGGCCCTTTTTAGACTTAGAAAATCATGGGTAGGACAATATTTCTATTACACAAAAAAAAATCAGATGAGCGTCAGCACCCGCAAGGCGGTGCTCTTGTTATTAAGTCAGTTGTTTCTTCCTTATATACAGTCGACATTGTATTAAGAGACCACCCAAGGGACTGCTAAGAAGTGGTCTCTTAATGGAATGGTCTCTTAATGAATTTCAGTCAGATGAAAAGAAAAGTTAAATGTAACTGTATTCATTATGAATATACATGTATGGTTTCAAAATATGTTTTAACATCCTGAACACTTTTCCAAGTCCACAAACCGTAAAAATTATGGCAATATCGTTTTTCTGATACAAAGGTTAATTGCATTCAGTCACGTGCAAAACGTACTCGCTAATTACACAGATGAAGAAATGCCCGGTAGAATTTTGGTACCCGGCAGCTTAATAGATACTTTTGTCGAATATTTTACCTGTCGGGACCAGATTAATGTGGTCGCTAGTCGTTTAATAAAAAAGTCGTTTAATGGAATGAATTTATATACTGAAAACGTTCGGGAGGGATTTTGACTGGCCGTTTAATACAAAAATCGCTTAATAGAGGTGGTCGCAAGTACGATGTCGACTGTAATAACATGTAACAGGAATTGACCATTTGCTTTCTTTCAGGCCACTATTGTTCCAGACTGTAGAACATGTCAGTGAGAGTCCAGCACTTGGTGAAATAATCCCATATAGCTTATTGTTACATTTCTTGTTTGCTCGTGCTCCAATGGATATCAAGTCACCACATGTTGTAAGTTTAGAATACGGACTTTGGATAAAAATTATCCCCTGTAGTGTATAACTACATTTCTTGTGTTTTCTTAATCCCCGTAGATTTCAAATCACAACATGGGGGCCTCTGTGGTAGAGTGGTTAAGATTGTCTGCTTCAAGTCACTTGTCCCTCACCATTGTGAGTTCGAGCTTCACTCGGGGCATTCAATTCTTCATGTGAGGAAGCCATCCAGCTGGCTTACGGAAGATCAGTGGTTTACCCTGGTACCCGCCTGTGATGAAATAATGCACATAGGGGCACCTGGGATCTTTCTGCACCAACAAAGCTGGAAAGTCGCCATATGACCTATAAATATGTCGTTGCAATTTCAAATCCACCAAAAATCAAATCACTACATGTTGTAAGTTTAGTATGCTGACTTGTGAAAATATAATTTAAACATATATATACATCAAATTATACTTTTCCTCAAACTGGATGGAGCCCGCCCGCTTAGCTCAATAGGTAGAGCGTCGGTCTACGGATCGCGGGGTCGTGAGTTCGATCCTCGGGCGGGGCGTATGTTCTCCGTGACTATTTGATAAACGACATTGTGTCTGAAATCATTAGTCCTCCACCTCTGATTCATGTGGGGAAGTTGGCAGTTACTTGCGGAGAACAGGTTTGTACTGGTACAGAATCCAGGAACACTGGTTAGGTTAACTGCCCGCCGTTACATGACTGAAATACTGTTGAAAAACGGCGTTAAACCCAAAACAAACAAACAAACAAATCAAACTGGATGTCTGATGGATTTTGTTGCAGTTAAGATATTTGTTGCCTCAGTAACTAATGTAGAGATTCGAGTCAAAATAGGGTTTTGGAAAGGAAGATATACGTTTTACACAAAAAAGCTTTCCAGAATTAATTTTTGTTTTTGCATTGCAGACTGCAGACTGGTCGTTGAGTCGTTACTCCCAGTGGTTAGATGATCATCCATCAGAAAAAGACAGACTGACTCTCATAAAGTAAGTTACATCACAGTATGAGCAGTTTTTAACAGAGCAGCACCATTATTTTCAATATGCATATAACAAAAGTAGACTGAAAAATGTGGTCAGTAAAACAAAATCTATTTTTAGTTCAACAATTCAAAGAATAGGTTGAGCTATTGTACATGCCCTTTCATTGGTGTGCCACTTGGGTAAGCTTTTGAGTGTTAGTTGGTTCCAGTAACCACTTATGGAAAACGGGAATAGGTTGAACCTTCACATATTGTCCACTGTGATGATCTTACATACAGTGCTCAGGTTCTTCAACTTTTGTTTACTTTCTTGCAAAGAACTAACCATTTTTGGACTTAGTATTTTGTGGTTGAGTTTTTGTACATAAGGTTGTTTCTCAGTACCCAGCAATAATGGGAATGGTTAGGAGCTTCACACACTTGTTCATTGTGATGGTCCGACATGTCTGTAACTCGTGCTTTTCTTCATAAGTATAGCCCTGTTCCGACTTAGTATTTTTGGCTATGTTTTAGAAAGCAGGCATTTCATTTAGCATCATAAAAGCGGAAAGTTCTATGACGCTTATATGTACTTATAAATATAGGTGTTGCCCCATTTTTAGCTAGACTGTTCGAAGAATAAGTTGAGCTATCCTCACCACGGCATCAGCGTCACACCTTGGTTAAGTTTTTAGTACCAGTCCACATTTTGACAAACTCTTTTGAGATATAGCTTTGAAACTTTCAACACTTGTGTACCATCACCATGTCCAGTTTTAGGCAAGACTTCATAACTCCATCAAGGATTTTGGCAGAGTTATGGCCCCTTTTAACTTACAAATCTTGGTTAAGTTTTTTTTACCAGTTCACATTTTGTGTAAAGTGTTTAACATATGGCTTTGAAACTTTTATCACTTGTTTATTATAACAGTCTCTATCTGTAGGCAAGTGTACATAACTCTGTTAACTATTTTGACTGAATTATGGCCCTTTATGGACTTGGAAATCGGTAGTTTTTGCACAGGTCAATGTTCTGACAAAATTTTGTTGACACTTGGCTTTGAAACTTTGAACAATTGTTTATCATCATGATTTCCATCTGTAGGAGTACATAACTCATCAATTATTTTGGCTGAATTATGGCCCTCTTTGGACTTGGAAATTGGTACAATTTTTGCATGTTTTGTCAAAACAATTTCGACATGTGGTTTTGAAACTTTGAACACTTGTTTATCGTCATGATTTCCATCTGTAGGCAAGAGTACATAACTCTGTTAACTATTTTGGCTGAATTATGGTCCGTTTTGGACTTGGAAATCAGTTATGTGTTTCATACGAGTCCATATTTTGCCTAAACTGTTTGTCGTATGGCTTTGAAACTTTGGCCACTTGTTTACAATCATAGTCTACATAATTATGTAGGCAAGATTACATAATTTGGACAAGGATTTTAGCACAGTTATGGCCTTTTTTTTAGATAGAAATTAATTAAGTTTTGCAGTCTGAAAATCTCTGGTAATATTTTGACCTCATTCTTCCAACAATTCTTTGAATAATCGAGTGTGCTGTCAACAGACAGGTCTTGTTACATGTTGATGTCATTGTATTCATTCATTTAACTATTTTTGCGATAAAGCTTTTTGGAAAGGAAAACATTTATTATACTGAAATAAATGCATCCAGGATATCTGCCATAGCCTTTTATTTTTATGCCCCCGAAGGGAGGCATATAGTTTTTGAACCGTCTGTCCGTCTGTAGGTCTGTCGGTCTGTCAGTCTGTCCGCAATTTTCGTGTCCGGTCCATATCTTTGTCATCGATGGATGGATTTTCAAATAACTTGGCATGAATGTGTACCACAGTAAAACGATGTGTCGCGCGCAAGACCCAGGTCCGTAGCTCAAAGGTCAAGGTCACACTTAGACATTAAAGGATAGTGCATTGATGGGCGTGTCCGGTCCATATCTTTGTCATCAAAGATGGATTTTCAAATAACTTGGCATGAATGTGTACCACAGTAAGATGACATGTCGCGCGCAAGACCCAGGTCCGTAGCTCAAAGGTCAAGGTCACACTTAGACTTTAAAGGATAGTGCATTGATGGGCGTGTCCGGTCCATATCTTTGTCATCCATGGATGGATTTTCAAATAACTTGGCATGAATGTGTACCACAGTAAGACGACGTGTCGCGCGCAAGACCCAGGTCCGTAGCTCAAAGGTCAAGGTCACACTTAGACGTTAAAGGAGTGCATTGATGGGCGTGTCCGGTCCATATCTTTGTCATCCATGGATGGATTTTCAAATAACTTGGCATGAATGTGTACCACAGTAAGACGACGGGTCATGCGCAAGACCCAGGTCCGTAGCTCAAAGGTCAAGGTCACACTTAGACGTTAAAAGTCATTTTTCATGATAGTGCATTGATGGGCGTGTCCGGTCCATATCTTTGTCATTCATGCATGGATTTTAAAATAACAACGCATGAATGTGTGACACAGTAAGACGACGTGTCGCGCGCAAGACCCAGCTCCGTAAGTCAAAGGTCCTTAACTCTAACATTGGCCATAACTATTCATTCAAAGTGCCATCGGGGCATGTGTCATCCTATGGAGACAGCTCTTGTTTAATAGTCAAGCATTGTTGTCTTCTGAAAACTCGTGCTTTATGTGTACTTAAAACTTGTGAACTTCTAAAGTTATTGTTCTTAATTTGTTAACAATTTACTGTCAGCTAAATGTATAAGCTCAGTTCCAATATATGCCTCCAGCAATTTATTAAAAGAATAGGGCAAAGTACTATGCTGCGTGTATTTAAAAGGTCAGATTCATTCATACAGCAGTTTACATGAAAATGTACAATGAAAGTGGCTGTTGTCTACGTCTTTTAAAAAATAGTGAAACAGTTAAGTGAAATGTGATTCATGCAATTATTTTTCAGGGGATCACTTGAAGCGTATGTGCAGCAGGTGAAATCCAGACAGGGAAAAGAATTTGCCTCTATATATCCCATAATGCTCAAGGTCCTGCAGACTGGTTTACAACAAACAACCTGAGGGAAGACATGAAAGAAACATGAACCAGTCTAGAGTATTTTCAGATGTACAATTTGTGGGAAAACACTATCTGTCTGTGATAAAAGTGTGGGCACATACTTCTGGGGTTGGGAAAAACTGTTGTAGCATTAGCTAATGAAATACAAAACAGTCAGCTAGTTCTCACTGGAAATGGTGGACTGTAAAACATCACTGCTTCATATTGCAGAATGCCATTTTGATACCAAATGATTCTGATTTGGGAGGGGCATTTTAACCCAGTGCTTTAATCAAAGAAATGTGCTAAGTGTAAAATCAGCATTTGTAGAATGACTCCTTGGTAGATTTATGAATCAGTCAATAAAATCATGTAGTTAACCTTAATTTTAGATAAAATGTTTCTCTATCTCATGTAGGTTTATGAAAGCCTGATCTGGCAGTCTATCTTGGTTATTAGGAGTTTCTAAAGACATATGCAAACAAATAATCAACACAAGATAATTACCACTGTTAAAACCTTGGTATCAGTATTTTTGTACCCCCCGACAACAAAGTTGTAAGTGGGGGTATACTGGTTTCAGGTTGTCTGTCTGTCCGTAGACACAATCTTGTGCGCACCATCTCTCCTGATCCCCTTGACACAATTTAATGAAACTTCACACAAGTGATCAGTAACAACAGAAGTTGTGCATGGGGCATGTTAGGTTCTTTCAGAAAAAAAAATTGCAGAGTTACGGGACTTTGTTTCTCGTTACTATACTATATACATAGACACAATCTTGTGCGCAACATCTCTCCTCATCCCCTTGACACAATTTAATGAAACTTCACACAAGTGATCAGTAACAACAGTAGTTGTGTTTGGGGCATGTTAGGTTCTTTTAACAACAAAAATTGCAGAGTTATGAGACTTTGTTTCTTGTTAACATACTATGTACATACAGTCTGCATATGCAATCTTGTGCACGCCTAATCTTCCGAATCCTTGCACACAATTTAATGAAACTTCACACAAGTGACCAGTACCAACCCTAGTTGTGCATGATGCATGTTACATTCTTTTAGATAATTATTCTGCATAGTTATGGGACTTTGTTTTTTGTTACTATACTGTAGACATAGTCCACATAATTATGCAATCTTGTTTGCATCAAATTGCAATGTACTGTGTCAGTGCATGCAGGGGGTACGTTCATCACCTTTAGTGATAGCTCTAGTTGTGTAGTGGATTTCTATGTAATTACAGCTCATGTTTTTAGTGTTATCTGCCAAATCCTTAGGGATTGGTTGGTGCCAGTGTTGGTGCCAAAGTATTCTGAGGGTTTATGAAGATGTTATAACTTGAAATGAACATGCGCGAACACTGTTCTAGCATAGAACACGTAAAAAATTAATATATTGTCCCTCGACATCATGTAATTTCCATGAAATGCGCAGGAATGTATGCATTGTTTTATCATGATGACATCATTTCCTTTTGAAAAAGATGTTTGAATAGCATGTGAGCACGAGAATCTCTATTAACACAAGTTTACTCTCCAGATAAAACACCCCCGAAAAGTGACAAGAACAGTAGTTTTAGAATGTTTCTTGATAATATATACTGTATATCACATTGAGGGATATTTTGCAAGGGATAAAATAAGATGCTTTGTTATAAAAATTTTATTTATATATTTTTGTCTTCTTTATTACATACAATGTAATGTAACAATTGTCAATCACATGAATAAAATATTCAAAAACAGAACAGGTACATGTATTGTTTTGTACTTAATATACATATATCGGGCCATTTATTAAGTGTTGAAGCAACTCGCAAAGAAAAGTCTTATTCTGTTTAAATATAACAGGATAGTAATAGACACCGCACTATGTATGCATTCGTATTTCCTGTCCATGACACTGTAACTTTGTTACAATCACAAATACTGGTTGAAAAACATGTTTTATTTGCTCTTTCTGACTTCTAATACCAGTGGAATTTATCACAACAGTGAAAGGCCCACAGGCTAGAGTATCAAGTTTGTTTCTGGTGTTTATCTTCCTTGGATTTCAGCAAGGTTCCCATAACTATACCAAGAAAAAGGATGGCACCAAGCTGCGTGTTAGATTTAAACTTTTTCAGGCAATCATCTGGGTTGTCAAGGTCAACTGTGTACAGCTGAAAAGCAAACATACAGTATTGTAATATAAGCAGACAGTTCAAAGAACTACCAATTGTTCGAGACAATACCTCAAATTCTCGGAGGGCAGGTTTCCACATCCAATGTTCTATTTTACAAAGGGGCCTCTGTGGAAGAGTGGTTAAGGTCGCTGTCTTCAAATCACTTGCCCCTCACCGATGTGGGTTCGAGCCTCACTTGGGATGTTGAATTCTTCATGCCATCCAGCTGGTTTATGGAAGGTCGGTGGTTCTACCCAGGTGCTCGCTCGTGATGAAATAAAGCACGGAGGGGCACCTGTGGTCTCCCTCCACCATCAAAGCTGGAAAGTCTCCATATGACCTATAATTGTGTGGCTGTGACGTTAAACCCAACAAAATAAAAACAATATTTTACATAACTTCAAATCCAAGTTTTCACCTCAACATTGACCTATGACAACCTACAACCATAATGATGTGTGTCAAATGGGTCCCTATTGAGCTGGTAGTGAAAAACAGTGTGTTTTAAATGTCTTCAGTAAATATCATTGTAACAGGATTACTAACCATGGCAAAGCATATTTCTAAATGTGATACCTTACTATTTACATGATAAAATAGTTCCACATGAAGCTGTAATAAAGTCAAGTATACGACTTACCTGATGAGCTAGGTGTGCCCCTGTAATGGTGAGAGCTGTGTAGTACGGCCATGTCTGGTCACACATCTGCCCTGTCAGTGCCAGACACCCTATCATCATACTGGAAAATCCTGTCAACCAGATCTTTGTCTGATCCCCTAACTTCAGAGCTGTAGACTTCACCCCAATTAACAGGTCATCATATTTATCCTGTAAACAACGTGCTGAGATTTAATCTTGGAGCATAGCACCTTACCTTGCAGAACAAATCACTTACAATCATCAACAAATAAAAATCTCATACTAATACTTTTGATGATCAAACATTGCATCCTGTTAATAATTTTATAATTCCAAGTAAATTTCCGAAAATGAGTTGTTTGTAAAACAAATATGCCACCCCTTCCCCATACATTATAGCTTGTCAGAGGTCATTAGGTAAGTGATTTAAGTCAGAAGTGTGCTTTGACCTTGACATTTTGCTAATAACAGTGTCACCTACAACCTGCAATGAATTTATTATAATAAATACAAGCAATTCCCAGCTGCAGATCAGAAGCTGTTTGCATTCTCGAGATCACTTGACCTTTGACCTACTGACCCCAAAAGCAATAAGGATCTTCTAGTGACAATAGACAATCATCCTTTTAATTTCAACAATCCTTGGCAAATGCATTTTTTGCTTTTGACGAGGAAAGAATTCTAAGTTTTTAGGTCGGTGACTGTTACCTACTTACTCCTAAACAAACAGTTATCTGATGTACACAGGCAATCAACCTAAGAAGTTTGACCACTGTAGGCCTATTAAGTCTTCTTTGGAAATCAAGTTGTAACTGACTAACAGACTGACAACAGACAGGCCTACCAAACAACATTAGCAAAACAACACTTTGTTTCAGAAGTGGTGAGGAGGGAAACATCATGAAATTTTACACTATTATACAAAATGAAAATACACAAAAAGTGTATTATACTGCTATGAAATGGATCATCCTGACCAAAGTTATTATAAATCCAGTCAGACTGTCAGAGTATAAAACAATTTTCTTGTAACTGTTGCATTTTTTCTTAATTAACAACTACTTCATACATGGAATATTTACAAAATTATCAGCAACTGTTCTGTTTTGTCATGTAAAACATCATTTATCTTGTTACCTTACAACTTTGAATGATAAAAGATTTGAGCCACGCCATGAGAAAACCAACATAGTGCATTTGCAACCAGCATGGATCCGGACCAGCCTGCGCATCCGCGCAGTCTGGTCAGGATCCATGCTGTTCGCTAACAGTTTCTCTAATTGCAACAGGCTTTGAAAGTGAACAGCATGGATCCTGACCAGACTGAGTGGATGCGCAGGCTGCTCTGGATCCATGCTGGTCACAAATGCACTATGTTGGTTTTCTTATGGCATGGCTCAGTTTTTAAAAATTTCGTTCTTTTATTCAGCAGTAATGCAAAATTTTTTCCGTCAAGGCAAAAGTATAAACAACCATTTCATTCTATTTCAAAACTGTATATAAAATATTATTTATCTACCACTACCAATATAACTAGAGTTATTGAAAATGTGACTAACACCACCACAACACCGTTTCGTCTAAGTCTAAGGCTGCATAATGCTGCAATGCATAGACAAACATGCAGAAAAAATCACACCTTTACACTCATTTTCATAATGATCTAAATACAGTATGAAATTTCACCCGAGTCCGTTTTGAATTGTGTAAGCGGTTTTTGCAAAGAACTGACAGCATGACCATCTGTACGACGACTCGTATATACCCCTATTAGGTTTGTTTGAGGAGGTATAAAAATAAAAGGTGAAGTAACTATAGAAGCATTTCACAGTGCTTAATAGATGTTACAGACTATGTTTAAGACGTGTTGTAATATGTTATACAGTTTACAAACTAAGTGTCAGTACCACAACAAAATAAAGAATTCAAACAGTGCCATACACACAGAGGATATAAGAACTCCTTACTTGATGTGCATATATGGTATCATAGACTAGAGTCCAGAGCAGGCAGCCAGCATACAAAGGTAAAATAGGCCAGTCTAGTTCCCCCTTCACAGCACACCAGCCTAGCATCGCCCCATAGTTGAATGTTAACCCTAGTAAAAAGTTCAAGGTCAAACAATTTTAGTTGCATTAGTTAAACAGTCTAGACAAACAAGAACGATATAGGAATAACTACGACATTTTGTATGTTTAAATGTGGATTGTACACAAAATGTCAGTTGTTTCCATAGCAATAGCTGCAAGAGATTGTTGTTAAAATCAACCCATAACTGAGATGCGCTGTGTGCTGCAAAAGGATATTTGACATGTGACAAAAGGGAAGTGTTACACAAGCTAACTGTATACCACAGACACAATCTACAACATAAACATCGAACAAAAGTTATATGAGCCGCGCCATGGGAAAACCAACATAGTGGGTTTGCGACCAGCATGGATCCAGACCAGCCTGCGCATCCGCGCAGTCTGGTCAGGCTCCATGCTGTTCGCTAACAGTTTCTCCAATTCCAATAGGCTTTAAAAGCGAACAGCATGGAGCCTGACCAGACTGCGCGGATGCGCAGGCTGGTCTGGATCCATGCTGGTCGCAAAGCCACTATGTTGGTTTTCCCATGGCGCGGCTCATATATCTGTAAGCAATCATCTTTCATTAAAAAGACCTGTTTTCTTTTTTTTATTATTTATTTTATGTTTTTTTTTTTTGTTTTACATATTTGCAGAATGAGGATGCTGTAAGGGTACTTTTTACTGATACTTGATATGGAAGAGTTATTCATATGAAAGCTTTACTATTTATGCTATAATTTGTGCCTGTGGTACAAAAATAAGCAAGCACTGGAAATTATTTATAAGTGATGCTACATGAGTTAACAAGCAGACTGTGACTGCCTTTTCAGTGATCACTGCTTTCGTACCACAGGAAAAATGGAAGTCTTAGACATAAAAATTACAGGGAAATGTGTTATACCAATTTATTTATTTTGTTAGGTTTAACATTGCACCGACACAATTATAGGCGACTTTCAAGCTTTGATGGTGGAGGAAGACCCCACGAGCGGGCACCTGGGTAGAACCACAGCTAAAAGCTTGGAGAAAGACTCCAGGTGCCCCTCCAGGCACGAGTTGGCTCTTGGTTAGAACCGCCAACCTCCTGTAATCCAAATAGATGGCATCCTCATGAAGAATTCTGACCCAAAGCAATGTTTCAAACCAACAATTTGTGACGGGAAAGTGATGCAAAGTCTTACATGGCAACAAGTAGTGAAATTCAGTCATTAAACTATTATTTTACTGACATTGCTCTCGATATTGCCCTAGAAATCATAGAAAATATTTTCTGGGAAAAACTTCTTGCCACAATGCATTACACATTATGGCACATGGGCAAGAAAGCAAGGGTTCAATGCTGATCAGGCAGAAAAGATGGTATAAAATAAATGTACATGAAAACATGCAAAGCTGTAAAACATTCTGATTTAATATACAGTCTGTGCTTAGAGTGCAACTACTGTAAATGATGAACTATTTTTTATTTATACTTTTTTTCTAATCAGAACACGAAAATGAATCTTTTCTATAAACACCAAACTACAGAGAGGTTACCACCTCCAAGAGACCGATAAGGGTGTGCCAAGTGCAACTGGCAAATCTGACAAATGGCTTATTATTACTCCAACTTTTAATGGCAGTTTGATGTTATCATCTTTATGAATACAGAAAATTTATATCAAGTTTATCATGATGGACTTGGAAACTCGTAACATACATAAAGCACTGGAGACACTTTACTATATGTATGAAACTGTTTTGTACTGCGGTGCCAGACATATATAGTGAAATTACACATCTGCACAAAAGATGAGTTCCTACCTTTAACAAGTATACAATGACAGACAGGTATCATGTGTTCATATAAAAGATCCATGTACATCAAAAAATAGTTCAACTGTATATAGATAAAGGATAAAAAGGGTAGTTTTGAACTAAAAGCTTACAAGCACATGCCACTATTAATACAGTGTAACACCGATCCCTTACAGTAGCAACAGGATGAGCTAAATCTAGCTATCAAGGGTTTTGAGGGATTCAACATAGAACACGTAAAGAAAACGAGTAGGGACTTTGGAAATGCTCAAGTTTGTATTTGATCCATAGATGCTCAAATGAGCGGTGTTAAACTGTATTGCTAAATACTATGGTAGTGGTTATGCACAAACATCCTAATAAGCTACCTGATGGGAATAAATAGTGTCGTAAAACATTGTATACACAACACACGCTGTGTACAGTGGCAGCACTGGCCACTCCAGGGACCCTTTAAGGGCTGACCAAGCTATCAGCACACCCCAGTTCAGGGTTACGCCTAAAAACAAACAAGTATCTCCTAAGATTCTAGAAAGATCTCTTGGTTAAAATCAGGATGTTAACAATCTTAGAAACTATTAATTAAACAGTTGAAGCACTACACAACAATATATATCTGTATCAATTGTCTAGTCTGTAAAATCACCGCAACAGTTCATATTCTTGTGTGAACATAACAGTTAGATAATTCTTTATCAAAACAGAAACATTTTCCTAACAATATTTAGTATTAACTAGGGATGGGAACAAATACTGAAATCAATATTCGAATATTCGGTTTGCCATATTCGAATATTCGGTTTGTTTTAATGGAAGCTTTAAATTCTTATTAAGTGACTGGCATATACACAACGTATTCATTTGTTTAAAGCGTGGATCATCGTACGTTATAAGGCCAAAAAAATGTTGTTTCCGGTAACCCGATCCTACCAAGCAAAACCCGCCGATCCTAGCGTTTTATTTCACGATTCTGTCAGTATAATCATGAACGGATTTAACTAATTCAGTGTTTTAGCTTCAAAATGATACAATAAATCAAAACGATTATAATTTAGACCGTCGCAATTTTATCTAAAAATAGCGGGTCGTCCCATTTAAACACATGACGCGCTGTTGTATTACCGCCGCCATTTTGAAAATTTTCAATCGGCGTGTAAAATCGTCGTGTAAAAAGCAAGTAAGGCAGACTTAAACCTCCTTCAACATGAACTTATGCATCAATCATATGTTATTTCTTGATTTTATTACAAAGTACTTCAAAATTTAATTCGAATACGGCCGATGGCGGATGAAAACCTATTCTGCGGATCGTTTGAAACGTCGTACAAAATATTGTGAAAAGATCGACAATATCTACAAGTTTGGTATTGTTTTCGAAAAAAAAAATCTACAACTTGTTACATAAAACAGGCGACAATAAAAATGAACAAAAGATAAAAAGATACAAACTGTTAATCCGTAGCGATGACCCTAGGTAATTATGCATTGCAATTTTCTTGTTAATTGGACATCTTTTGACATGCATCGGACACACTGACGCCTGTTGCAAACTGTTAATCCGTAACGATGGCCCCTGCCAATTATGCATTGCTATTTTCTTGTTAATTGGACATCTTTTGATACGCAATAAACAAAAATGACTTGGTTTTATTCTGTATAATTAGCATGCTCATGTTCCCCAAAATCAATGATACTTATTTCGAAAAAAAAAAAACAACAATAATTTACGAATATTCAAATTTGATTTTCATATTCGAATATTCGACCGATTTTTGAATATTCGTTCCCATCCCTAGTATTAACATTTATTGCAGCTACTGCAACTTCTGTTAATTTTCTGGCCTTCAAAACTGTCAAAACTATTCAGTTACACTGAAAATGACTGGCTCAATAAAGTTTTATTAAGAAAGTAACTACTGTTTGATTCACTTTTTTCACGACAAAGTTTTTCCTGAATTGGATTTCCTAATTATTCTGTCTTAATGTAAGACAATACCACTGATATTATAAATCATTCTATAGAACTCCAGAGGTGGTAATGGGAACTTTTTAAATTTTCAAAATATCTTGATTACTGCAAGATCATTTTCAATTTATCATCTAATCATTTTGAATTGGTATTTTCAATTGTATTTCAACCATTTTTGAGAGCCTTTCTTCCTTGAAATTCAATTTGGCTTTTTGAATAGACCATTATAAAACTTTCATGAAAAACCCTTTTGTGGATTAGATTGCTCAAACAGTAGTTATTCTAAATCATTAGAATATAAAATTTAATGCAAATATCTATAACTTTGTAAATACTTCATGGTTTAAAACAAACATTCAGACATAATTATGACTGATGGTAAAAGAATAGTCCTTTAACTACAAAATCTTATCAAATTTACCAAAAAGCTTGACAGACAAAATGCGGGCTGTTAGAAGCAACAGAAACAAGAGCACCGCCTTGCGGGTGCTGACGCTCATCTGATTTTTTTTGTATAATAGAAATATTGTCCTACCCATGATTTTCTAAGTCTAAAAAGGGCCATCACTCTTGCAAAAAGCAGGACAGAGTTATGTTTCTTGATGTACAGTGTCCACTTATGATGGTGAAAAACTGTTGCAAGTTTTAAAGCAATAGCTTTGATAGTTTATGAGAAAAGTTGACTTAAACATAATATTCAACCAAGAAAATGATTTTTCTAAGTCCAAAAGGGGCAATAATTATTGCAAAAAGCAGGATGGAGTTATGTTGCTTGCTGTACAGGGTCAGCTTATGATGGTGAACAAGAGTTGCAAGTTTTAAAGCAATAGCTTTGATAGTTTAAGAGAAAAAGTTGACCTAAACATAAAACTTAACCAAGAAATCTGATATTTTCTAAGTCCAAAAGGGCCATAAATCTTGCAAAAAGCAGGATGGAGTTATGTTTCTTGCTGTACAGGGTCAGCTTATGATGGTGAACAAGTGTTGCAAGTTTTAAAGGAATAGCTTTGATAGTTTAGGATAAAAGCTGACCTAAACATAAAACTTAACCAAGAAAACTGATTTTCTAAGTCCAAAAGGGGCAATAATTCTTGCAAAAAGCAAGATGGAGTTATGTTTCTTGATGTACAGGGTCTGCTTATGATGGTGAACAAGTATTCCAAGTTTCAAAGCAAAAGCTTTGATAGTTTAGGAGAAAAGTTGACCTAAACATAAAACTTAACCAAGAAATCTGATATTTTCTAAGTACAAAAGGGGCCATAAATCTTGCAAAAAGCAGGATGGAGTTATGTTTCTTGCTATACAGGGTCAGCTTATGATGGTGAACAAGTATTCCAAGTTTCAAAGCAATAGCTTTGATAGTTTAGGAGAAAAGCTGACCTAAACATAAAACTTAACCAGGCAACGCCGACGCAGACGCCGACGCCGACAACCGCTCAAGTGATGACAATAACTCATCATTTTTTTTCAAAAAATCAGATGAGCTAAAAACAATAAACATGTACCTAGTACAACCTGTGGCCAGTATGTGTAGCGTTTAGCTAGTGGGTATGCTATGACCAGCACCATGGAAGCAGATCCGAGAAAAACACTGAAAACAGAAACAGTAATAACTAATTGCTTAAAAGTAAGTATTATCTAAAATTACCCTTTCTGTACAGACCGTCTCCGAGAAATATCTGTAATACAAATTAGAGTAAGAACTGGAAGTTAACCTTATTTACAAGTCTTTATAATTTAATCGGCCCTTATGAAAGCTTCCTGCGGTGATAATGTACTATCACTTGTTATGTTGCATCATCTGGGTGCAAACCCAAAAAGATGAGGGATGTTATCACATGCCTGCCATCATAACCACTTGACTAGAAATTCTTGAAGAGCAATACAATGAGTGTTTACCTGTACCAGTTTAACTGTAACAAAATTGCCAGAGCTACAGACAGGTTACCACCGAGGAATACAAGAGCTTGAAATGGAGTAAGTTCACCACTTGCTAACGGACGTGTCTTCGTCCTTTCAACCTGCAAACAGACAAGTATAGCATTACAATGGTTTAAAAAATTACAGACCATGATATTAAAGGAACTGACCTCCAGATTTTGGCTAAAAATTATCTTTCTTTAAAACTGAGGTTTGGTTATATTATGAACATCAGAATATGAGTTTTTATTTCGAAACTATTTTAAAAATGCCAAATCAAAAAACAAAGATGCCCGCCTCTGGAAACGAACCGGGGTCACCACGGCAATTAAATATTTTCCACTGTATCGATACCACCATGGAGTAATAAGTATAGAAAGACAGTTGAATATGGATATTTATAATTAAGGCAGTGTACCTCGAGTAAAGTGTTACCATAAACATTGTATACACAACACATACTGTGTACAGTGGCAGCACTGGCTGTCAGTAATTATGTTTTAAAGCATTCTTAAGAAATGTAGCATTAATTTCCTGATACCTAAATTTTGTTGTTGTCGTAAGATCTGGAGGCCAGTGCCTTTAACATGAAATGGCAAATAAGTCAAAGTCTAATTTTTCAAAGAATTTTATATTCATATGGGCCTAACTTTACAACTGTAAGAAATATCATGTACAACTGACATTTGCTAACATTATACATGTATATAAAACAGCAAACAGGATGGTGGTGACAGAACATGAATGTGCTTGTTCTCAGTGGAGAGTTTTGTTGAATAAATACCTTTTTGTCAATTTCTTTGTCCCACATATCATTTATAATACATCCAGACCCTCGCATCACAAACGATCCCAGACCAAACAGAGCCAGTAAATAGAGGTTTGGTAAATGTCCTGCCTGGGCTGCAAGGCCAATACTCCAGGTACATGGCCAAAATAATAGGTATGTGCCTGAAACATAAGAAGGTATTTTTAACTGTTGCAAAAAGTATGATGTTAATATAGTTGTTCATACTTCTACATACATAGGACAGTGCTACCTGAGCTTTTATCAAAACATTCATTGGACTTGGTAAGTAATTATTCAAACTAACAATTTTATTAAAGACATTACTGGTACATTCTTCTTTTAACTCTAAATTAAATGAGAAAAATCTGATACTTCAATGATGTATTTATTCCGAGACACAACAAGGCAACTGGTTTGTCATTTCTTTATACAAACTGAACTCATTTTTTTCAAAGCAGTTCACACCTGACACCATTATAATATAAGGGACCTGTCATGTATGTTTATTTTACTTCTGTACTAAGAAAACAGACTAAGTAATTTGATTTAGTTAGACAACAAAAAGAACATAGATGAAGTGACTGAAATATAAAAACTGATGTTTAGAAGTACAAGATATACTGTATTTTTTTCTGAACTGGTAGAATCACTCTCAACAACTTATTCATGGTGGTATTCATCCCCGCAAGTGTACGAGGAAGAAGTCAATTTCCCTTTTAATACTTTTAGAAACAGGAAATAGCTGCAAGGGAACTACTTGTACTATTTTCATGTCTTTGGTGTTACATCAGCAGGGAGCAAACCCATAACCTCCCACTTTCCAAGCGGACACGCTATCACTTTGTTACTGAGTTTATCATGCATTTTACTATGTTGCATTGCCATAAATGAACAGATACATTGAATGTAGAATACAAATCTAGTCTGACTTTATTTGTATTGCAATACAAATATAAACTTCTAGCCTACCTATAGGCTTATCAAACCGAAGCAATCTTAAGTATGGCTGAATTTTAGGAGGTGACGCTTCAAGAATCTTCTTGGTACTTAATGAAACAGCTCTTTGTTGAGCTGGAGTACATGCTGGTACACTCTGTAACACTGGTACATGTTTTAATCTGCTCTGTTTCCTTAATTTAGGTCCGTCACTTAAATGGTATAGATCCCTATGGTGATGATGAGTTAGTCTATCTGGAAACTGGTGCATCAGAACACTTGAAGTAGCTAACTGATTTCTATTGTTCGATAACCAGCTTCGATCATAGCGGTATTTGCACCAACTTTGACTGGACCTGTGCACACACTGAAATGAGTGTCTATATACATGTTTTATGCATGTATGTTTTGGTAAGATGAGACACTGTGTAAGCTGTCCAAGCACTTTTAATTTACTTTGTAGCAACTTCGCCTCCATAACTGTCTTCTTTTCTTCAAGAAGGAACTTCCTGCAAATTGAAGAAACATAACAATTAAACAATCAAGCAAATTTAGTATTTGTGAACACGGTCTCAAACGAAATTTTTAGAACATTACACCACAGTAATCACATCATTTTTAACCTATTTGCAACAACAAAAGCATTAAAGGTAATTTCAAGCAATTTTAACCTTTACTCTTCTGGCAAAAAGTGTTTCTGCCTTTGCGACCAGTGCAGACTAAGATCTGCCTGCACGGATCATAGTCTGCACTGTTCACTATTCAGTCACTCAGTAAATTTTCAGTGAAAACCCCTTATAATAATAATAATAAATTCTTTATTTAAAGAGGGTAAAACTCATTAAGTTTCATACATAACATATGATGTTGAAAATTCATAAATCAACACAGTTTTGTCAAAACGTGTTTCGCTTTAATAAGCTTCTTCAGTTGTCTCAAACAAAAGCTTTGTTTGTCACCATAACATGCAAATGGTGTGATCACATAACATACAAATCTTATTTTCCATGAGGCCCTCTAACAAACACAGAACCATTTACACATACAAATGAAAATGTCACAGTCATTCCACAGAGCAGACTTGTAAAATGAAGACAAACACTCGTTAGCAGTCACATAACAGTGAAACTCTACACTGTATTAATTAAAAGAAAGTTTCTAAGTAAATATTTAAATGAATTCACTGTGCTAGCATTTCTAATTGAGTAAGGTATGTCTTTCCAAATTTCTACTGCCATAAAAGAAAACGAACATTTAAGAAAATTTGTTTTAGGTCGAAGGTGCTGTAGATCAAAATTTGTTCTAAAAGAAAACGAACGTTTAAGAAAATTTGTTTTATGTCGAAGGTGCTGTAGATCAAAATTTGTTTTAGAACAAAGGCTATAGTATGTATTGTCACAAATTTCCATTGAGTCACATATATAAAAAGGTGCAAGCTTATTTAATCCTTTATAAACCAAAACACCAATGTTGTATTTAATCCTGTTTGGGAAAGTTAACCATTTAAGTTCGCAAAAGAGAGTAATGGATGATGTCTGGAAGGGTACTTTCAATATAAGTCGAGCTGCCCTTTTTTTGAATTTTAAAGATTTTTTCTGTATTTCCTTTAGAGCAGTTTCCCCATATAGTTGATGCATAGTCAAAAATTGGTAAAATGTACGAGTTATAAAACATATTCTTCATATCAGCATTTAGGTATTTAGATATTCTGTAAAATAGATACAGTTTAGAGTGCATTTTTCCACACACCTTTTTACATGCCGATTCAAACTTAAATTTTTATCGATATAAACACCTAACAACTACTGACATGATACATTTTGCATACAGTTATCATTTAGAGTAAGATTTATGTTTCTTACTTTATTTAATTTCTTGTTGGTACCAGTTAACATACTAGCTGTCTTATTCAGATGGAGAGCCACATTGTTTGATGTGCACCAATTATTAACTTTGATAATATCAATTTGCAATTTTCTTTCAATATCAGATATGTTATGGTCACTTACATACATCATAGATTCATCAGCATACATGTCGATGTTTGAGTTTTCAACAACCAATGGAAGGACGTTTATATATATCAAGAAGCGCCAAGGGCCAAGTATAGGTCCTTGTGGAACATCAGTTTTTATATACAATAAAGTAGATTTGATATCATTTATTTGGACATATTAGATTCGGTTCTTTGAGTAATAAGTGGTGCTGCCCAAATTGAATGATGGACCAGTCAATTTTATAAATTTAGCAGGGTAATAGGTGTAGGTCAGTAGCATAAAACAGGCTTATGAGGCACTTCTCTTTATCAAGGTACATGTTGCTTACTCTGGCTATTAGCCAAATCATGTCATACAGAAAATACAAGAGAAGCCCAAAATGTCCAGTAAATCCTTTTAAACACATTGAAGGAACAATTTAATGCTACTATTTACAAAAATCAGTTCATACATCAAAAGGTGACATGAATATCATTTTCAGTTGAATTTTAACTTAATTGTCAAAAAAAAAAACCCCAAATTTTTAACAGTTGTCAAAAATAACACATGATAGTATGATTACATACAATTAAGAGACCTGAAAGATATATTTTTTATCTACTTGTCCATGCAATAGCTTTTGAATGTACGCCTCATATCTCCCACGTGTGCAACTTGTAGTTCTTTCGCTAGCATATGTGTGGTAGAGCTAACTTTTTGTCTGATACATATATGCATTTTTTTACATGCACAAGTTTGTGAAAGCTGTCAAATGAGCACACTATTTACATTTGCACATGAAAGCTAATATTACGCATTTGACCAAAGCACCGCCTTGCGGGTGCAGACGCTCATCTGATTTTTTTGTCTCTGTATAAAAGAAATATTGTCCTATCCATGATTTTCTAAGTCCAAAAAGAGCCATAATTCTTGCAAAAAGCAGGATGGAGTTATGTATCTTGCTGTACAGGGTCAGCTTATGATGGTGAACAACTGTTGCAAGTTTCAAAGCAATAGCTTTGATAGTTTAGGAGAAAAGCTGACCTAAACACAAAACTTAACCAAGAAATCTGATATTTTCTAAGTCCAAAAGGGGCCATAATTCTTGCAAAAAGCAGGATGGAGTTATGTTTCTTGCTGTGCAGGGTCAGCTTATGATGGTGAACAACTGTTGCAAGTTTCAAAGCAATAGCTTTGATAGTTTGTGGAGAAAAGCTGACCTAACAAACAAACACTTAACCAAGAAATCTGGTTTTCTAAGTCCAAAAGGGACCATAACTCTTGCTAAAAGTAGGATGGAGTTATGTCTCTTGTTGTACAGGGTCAGCTTTTGATGGTGAACAAGTGCTGCAAGTTTCAAAGCAATAGCTTTGACAGTTTAGGAGAAAAGTTGACCTAAACATAAAACTTAACCAAGAAATCTGATATTTTCTAAGTCCAAAAGGGGTCATAATTCTTGCAAAAAGCAGGATGGAGTTACGTTTCTTGCTGTACAGGGTCAGCTTATGATGGTGAACAACTGTTGCAAGTTTCAAAGCAATACCTTTGATAGTTAAGGAGAAAAGTTGACCTAAACATAAAACTTAACCAGGCAACGCCGACACCAACGCCGATGCCAACACCGATCAAGTGATGACAATAACTCTGACATCATTTTTTTTCTCAAAAAATCAGATGAGCTAAAAATGGCATGAAAAAAATGATAGTCCCATAATGACGGATTCAAATAATCCTCAGTTGTTTTTTTTGCACTGCAGAGCTATTCTCCTTATTTCCTTTGCATCTTGTTTGCTCAAATCACATGACAGATCTCTGCTTGACAAGTAGGTAGCACCCGCCCGCTTAGTTCAGTAGGGAGTTTGTTGGTCTACGGATCGCGGGGTCGCGAGTTTGATCCCCCGGCGGGGTGTATGTTCTCCGTGACGATTTGATAAAAAGACATTGTGTCTGAAATCATTCGTCCTCCACCTCTTATAATTCATGTGGGGAAGTTGGCAGTTACTTGCGGAGAACAGGTTTGTACTGGTACAGAATCCAGGAACACTGGTTAGGTTAACTGCCCACCGTTACATGATTGAAATACTGTTGAAAAACGGCGTTAAACCCAAAACAAACAAACAAACAAACAAGTAGGTAGCATTTTCATACTGAAATAATAACATGACAGAATTTTTCATGGATACTTAGGTCATACACCACCACTACAATTTAGGGTCTCAATTTATAGCTGATTTTGCAGTTTATCCGTTTGACTGAAAATATTTTTTTTGCATCAAACATGACACCCACTTTTCTTTTGATTCTTATTCAGCACTGACCATATTCTTCAAGAAAATGTAAGTTACAGACATTTAAAATGGGTCCTGATGTGTGATGCAGCCATTGTAGTCAAAATAATTTGACGGTCAGATTGTTTTTAATATACTTGTCACAGGCAATCTTACAGTCAAAACTTGGAAGGACCAAAATAATGGAGAATAAATCACAGTACAAAGTCATGTAAAGTTATTGGTTTTATTGCTTGTACATAGGCTGTGTAGACACGTGGTAAATGTTAATCGTGTACAGTACATACATCAGTCACCAGAAAGTTGTAATTTTGGAAATTATTTCATATTTTTTACCTAAATCAATGACAAATTGAATCCCCTTTTGATACATATATGTTTTATTTGAATTTATCTCATATGCGTGACATAATCGGCATTAAAACCTTATACATGTAGCATGTAAAGCGTCGGCAGCGATGAAAATTTCATCGGAAATTTCCTCTACTATTTTGGCCTTTCGTGTGTTTGACACAAGTGGACAGATATTGACCATAAGAAAAATAACTTAATATTTCCAAGGATCGCGTCAAATTTGTTGGACTACAGACATTGGAAATATGTTAATTTTATACAGAATAAAGAACACAGCTATTTAGTGTGTTGCAACCTTTTGTCTAACCTAAAAATTTAGTAGACTATAGCCCGTGACTGTCGCTGATCGACACAGATTCATTACAATTTATTTTGATGCAGTTTAATAACCTGTGTTTCCACAAATGACAGACAAAATGACTACATACTAAGAGGTTACAATACAGCATTTATGTCAGTAATAAATATACCTATATGATTTAACAAGGCATGCCGAGGTCGCAGATTAGTGCAAGGAAAGGGCAAGGCCGCTTTATGAATTTCATAGGTAACTGATAAATTAAAGCACCGGGCAACTCACAAGATGGCACAAGTTTTCGAATTCTTTTTGTGATATTGCGTCTTATACGTAATAATTATGAACGTTTTTTGATAATTCAAATATTAAACTGTAAGTTGAGATTGACAAACTTTGAATGCATGTCTTATTTTGGCCATGCAGAGATCCTTATTTAATGTTGCTATATAACCGGTTAAATGTATTTCGGACACAAGTTTCTGAATTCATTTTGACTTACATTTCAGACAGTGTATGCAAGTAAAATGAAAGATAACACGAAATCTTTCTTAAAACTTCTATCTGTCAATCTATTTATACTGCCATGCCCTCTTTTCACGTATTAAGTGCAGGTGCGCGTCTCGGCTAGACATAAAATTTTTGAAAAGAAGAAATGTATCCCTCTTTCTCGTAACTCCAGTATCGAGTCAAAACGTCCCCTAGTCAAAACACCCCCTCCAGGGATCATTATTCTCCAAAAATACCAATTAGTTTTGAAGGTTTCTCGTCAAGGTAATTACCAAACTCAGTTTTTAAAACGGTATTTAAAGCTATTTTACTATGTCTGCATTATGCGGCTTCTAAAACTAATGGTTTACAACAGTCTAATTAAAAGCTATGCATGTAAAAAAAAATATAATGAACATTATAATTTAATAATGTTTACCAAATTAATTAACTTAAACAATATGTTATTATGTATTTACATACATAATTTTAAGGGGGTGGGTGGGGGTGTGGGTTGACTAGGTAATTTTTGGAAGGGGGTGTTTTGATCTGGAAAGGGGGGTGTTTTGACCAAAATGGGGGGTGTTTTGACTAGGGGACGTTTTGACTAACATCCGTAATTCCGAGCCTTTGGAAAATTTGCACTTGCAGCTATTTCCTGTTTCTAAATTTTATGCATGTTATGGCAAATCAGATGACAGTTAAACAAGAATAAAAAAGAAAATAGTATTACTCGCATTAAAATAGAAATATACTCAACAGAAAATCTTGGCACAAAATTTGCTTATCTAAAACCACTGGGGTGATATATAACCTTCTTATAGGAAACAGAAACCACTTATTGTAAAACTCTTTCGTCTGCAAACACAATTATATATCTGTTCTTAATTGTAAAAAATAACTATCAAAAAGGCCTTAAGTTTTAGAGAGCTATTACAAATGATCACAAGTCTCGGTTCAACGAGAAAACATCTGGCTGTTTCAGAGGGTGAGGGTCATCATGTAAAAGCCTGGATTATTCATCGACAACAATCCTTAGAATTTTTCTTCATGGGGATGTTTTAAGTTCTGATGTTTGAGTAACAAACTATAGCGAAAACTCTGATAAATCTGTTAATGACAAGAACTGAAATACCGGTTAAGGGGCTCGGAATAATGAGAAAATGGCATACTGGAGGCTAAAAGTATCAAAGATAATACTGATGTATTCGTGAAGTGTTGAAAGTCAAGATCACAATGTTATTAAAAAGAGGAGTATACACAGTTAAAAGAGATTAAAAACAGCATTTTTCTCATTAGATCGTGTGAGAACATTTTGTCACTCCCTGTCTGAATTGTTCAGTGGTAGTGACCTGCACAACCTCTGTTGGAAGAGAGTTTCATAGAAGTATAGTAGCTGGGATGAAAGAGAATTTGTAGTAATTACAGGGTGTAAGAATCTGCTTGATAGACGAGGGAAGCATGTGTCTAGTAAAGCGGGTAGGGGGTATAATGTAAGAGGGTATTGGCATTGCAACCAGTCCATTTACAATTTCATAAAACAGAAGTAGCCAGGCATCTGATCTTCTGTCTTCAAGCGAACACCATCCCAGTTTGTTTACCATATTGGAGACACTGTTGTATGTGGAATTATCAGTGGCCCTGCGCTGAACCATTTCAATTTTATAGATGTTTTGTTTAAAGTATATGGACTCCAACCAGAGCCGGAGTATTCAAGTTGGGGTCTGACTAGAGTTTTGTAAGCAAACTCTTTAACATTTGGGTTTTTAGTAGGGCTGTTTCTTTTCAGGAAGTTAAAGAGTTTGACTTGATTTGGAGGTGACCTGATTAACATGTTTGTTCCAGTTAAGGTCTGAGGAAATAGTCACTTTTATCCCAACATTTGTTACGAAAATAACAAAAACTTGATAATTTTCTTCCATTCAGTTTGTCACATGTGGATATTTTGGAAATAATGTTGTTAGTTCTGGCATTCACAGTCATTGAGTCAAGTGCCTTAGTCAACTCGTCAATGAATGAGTAATTTAAGGCTGTACAGAATAGATGTAGGGCATCATAGAAAAACCTTAATGACAGTTTAACACCCAGAGGCCACATTTTCTGTTTGATCCTGTTAAAGCTTTGTCAGAATGTTGTCTCTGTGAAATCTAGGACAAGTTCAGAACTTGGTTGCCAGAAGTAAAAAAACTAGGTCAAATCATAGAAAAACATTGTTAACAATCAAAAGGCCATATTTTTTACCTGATCTTCATCAAACTTGGCTGGAATGTTTGTCTGTTTGAAATCTATGACAAAACTTCAACTGAGTCACTTGGGTGAAAATAGGTTATTGGTTGAAAACCTTTGTTGACACTGTAGAGGCCACTTTTTCATCACCATGGATCTTTGTCAGAATGTTTGTCTGTATGAAATCTAGGTAATATTGAAAACTGGGGTACCTGAGATCAAAAACTATGTCACTAGGTCAAATACTTGATAAACTTGGTTAATGATCAACCTGATTTATGTGAAATCAAATACTATTACCGGTATGTCTGTTGTATGAACTAGGTCAGGTGAGCCATACAGGGCCCTAGAGCTCACTTGTGTATGAAAGTAAGACAGACAAGTAAGATTTGTTTGTTGTTACCATATCAATTAGGATGCCAAAAGATATCAGGTTTACTATAATCATGATGAATTTAGATAAGCTTAATTTATTTGTATGTGAAAAAAGTTTTTTCAGCAGTTATTTCACAAAATTCTGAAGTCTTTCATTGAGTTACTAAAAACAAGAGACATTCTCTAGCTAAAATTCTAGGCCGGTGTTATCCCTGTGGTTGTGTGTGCTATGTTTGTTGTTTTGTACAGAACCTTCCAGTAAACATTTTTACTTATCATAGACCATCACCTTGACCTACTTTCTTCTTTTTTAAGATATTGCCATAAATTTTGGACCACATTTACAGTTTTGAACACACATCTCAAAACTGACTTTCAGTGACCTTGATTTTGACCTGCTGACCTACTTTCTTCTTTTTAAGGTACAGCAATGAAATTAGGAGATCTTATACAGTTTTGCACAATATTTTTTTGTGCATCTTTTTACATTTTCTCCCTGTACAATATACAAATGCAATGTATCATATTTTCAATACACCTGTTTCTCTGACAATAAGCTGCTGTCTGGGGGTATTCATCACCATTAGTGATAGGTATTGTTTAATCAGTGACAGTCCTATGATAGACATTAAAAATGCTGAATAATAGACATTAAAAATGCTGAACATTGTAAATATCCAGTTTTTAAATGGGCCACTAGAAAAGCTGTATGTTTATATAAGGACTCAACCAACTCACAATGTAACTAGATAGTGTAATACACTATGTATATCATTCTTTTGGTTTGAATATGTTCAGAGTATGCAGAATACTACATGGTATTTTAGGTCTATGAAAGCTAATTGGTTTATGCAACTTTAGTTTACAGTTACTGAGGTTTTGCAGGTATTTTTAGCTCAGCCATTCGGAGAATAGGGGTGCTATTCTACTCGCGTCGGCGTGTCCTCGGGTTAAAGGTTTTCAGCAACCTTTGTTTTTCTGTCATATCTTTGTTACTATTGCTTATATCTTACTGTAACTTCACATAAACATTTTCCAGAGAATACAAACAAAGTATTTGCAGGGGCTGGGCCCATTATACCCAAGGTCAAGGTCACCAAGGTGTTCTACTTGGGTTATTTTTAAGGTTAAAGTTTTTCTGCAACCTTTGTTTTTCTGTCATATCTTTGTTACTATTGCTTATATCTTACTGTAACTTCACATAAACATTGCCCAGCATACAAACAAAATATGTGCAGGGGCTGGGCCCATTATACCCAAGGTCAAGGTCACCAAGTTGTTATACTTTGAATTATTTTTATGTTAAATTTTTTTGAAAGCTTTGTTTATAGACATATCTTTGGTACTTTAAAAGATAATGGCTTGAAATTAAAATTATTTCTTTATAATCATTATCTGCATGTGTGGTTACAGTTCCCATAACTCTAATTGTATTTTTAGCAGAATTATGCCCCTTTCATACTTAAAGTTTTTTGGCAATCTTTGCTTTCTGGATATAACTTTAGTACAATATAAGATAATGACTTGGTACTTAAAATGTATCTTTAACATCATCATTTGCTATAATAATAAATAAAGTAAACAAATAGATAAATAAAATAAAAATAAATAAAAAATAAATAGAAATATAATTTGAGTTTAGCAATGTCTTTTTACTTTATGTACATGTAGTTTCTAAGACTGTTTTTTCTGATATAATTTAATTCAGTCAAAATAAAGAATGTCGGTACCTCTTCCATATTGACCTTTAACCCCTCTGAGTAGTAGGGTCTTTTTATATCTTGGTGTATCTTCCTTTTAAAGTAGAGGTCTCTTATTGAGACATAACTTCATTTTACTGTCAAATCTCCAAATAGTGGAGCATGCTGTCTTACGGACAGCTCTTGTTTAAGTCATCTACACATGTATGTAAAAAGTTTTGATATTAATTTGTACTTTCATTCTATTTCTGTTACATTTCAGTTTCCTGTATTCTTTGTTTCAGAACTAGGGAGCTGCTGGATTAATACAGAAAATGCAGATCAGTTGCAGTCCTTTACAAAGACGGCAAATTTTGATATTTGTTGTTGGCTGGTTTGCATATGCTTCAACCTACTGCTTGAGGAAACCTCTAGGGGTTGTAAGTATGGGCAACAGTATATTCTCTCTCAGAATCCTTATATCACAATTTCACTGAACCGTGAATAACCTAACTTTATTTCCAATAGTTTTCCACTGCATTTTAAAATGATGAATATGTCATGTATAAAGACACTGATGATTACTTATTAGAGTCAAACTGTTACACTACTTTGAAATTGGTTGTGTGTACACTTCTGTTGAGCATGATAGGAAGTTTGCAAAAATATTATCTGTTACAGATCAAAACAGACTTAGAAAATGAGTTGTCAATCAGTAAAACACAACTTGGATTGTTGGACACGGCATTGTTACTTCCATATGCTGTAATGCAGGTAGGATATAGTTTATTGTACATTTATTCAAGCTTTAAAAATTCCTTGTAAATCAGTTTTGATTTTTTTGGTGAATGTTATTTCATCCCAGGGAATCTGTAATTGATAAAATATTTTCAAGATGTAATTATGATATGAAGCAAGGCAATACATTCTACTGTGTAAAAGTTGCTGTATTTTTCCTTTGATAATTACAGATGTTGCTTGGACCATGTGGAGACAGGTTTGGGTCAAGAAAAACATTTGGAGTATGTTTGCTTTTCTCTGGTCTTTCCATGGTATGTATAATTTTGATTGTGAAGAGTGGTAATTTTACCAATTTGTCAAAATGAATTACAGCTATAATTGATATAAAACACTGTAAGATAATCAAGAACTATAACTCTTTCCTTGTGTGTATTCTAACATCAAGCACTTAAAAATGAGCATTGGCACCTGCAGGTCATGTTCTTGTTTATACTATTTATTCATATCTTCTATGAAAAAGACATTTACTTGAGAAGCCTATGAAATCTCTGGCTGATGTACATGTAAGCAGCGTCCCTTCAATGTTGCTGTTATATCAATATGAAATTCTTGCAGCACATTCTATGTTTATAAAAAGCTAAATCATAATCAGTAATCAGAGAGTGTCATTTTACAAGACAGATCAAGATTGTATCAAGAAAATCATTTGAATCAGTTAATAAATAACTGCCATTTTCTTATATCGTATAGTGTGTTTGTTTTTTTGTGTTGTTTTTTTTAGCTCACCTGTCACAAAGTGACAAGGTGAGCTTTTGTGATCCCGCAGCGTCCGTTGTCCGTCCGTCCGTCCGTGCGTAAACTTTTGCTTGTGACCACTCTAGAGGTCACATTTTTCATGGGGTCTTTATGAAAATTGGTCAGAATGTTCACCTTGATGATATCTAGGTCAAGTTCGAAACTGGGTCACGTGCGATCAAAAACTAAGTCAGTAGGTCTAAAAATAGAAAAACCTTGTGACCTCTCTAGAGGCCATATATTTCACAAGATCTTCATGAAAATTGGTCAGAATGTTCACCTTGATGATATCTAGGTCATGTTCGAAACTGGGTCACGTGCGGTCAAAAACTAGGTCAGTAGGTCTAAAAATAGAAAAACCTTGTGACCTCTCTAGAGGCCATATATTTCACAAGATCTTCATGAAAATTGGTCACAATGTTCACCTTGATGATATCTAGGTCAAGTTCGAAACTGGGTTACGTGCCTTCAAAAACTAGGTCAGTAGGTCAAATAATAGAAAAACCTTGTGACCACTTTAGAGGTCACATTTTTCATGGGGTCTTTATGAAAATTGGTCAGAATGTTCACCTTGTTCATATCTAGGTCAAGTTCGAAACTGGGTCACGTGCGGTCAAAAACTAGGTCAGTAGGTCTAAAAATAGAAAAACCTTGTGACCTCTCTAGAGGCCATATATTTCACAAGATCTTCATGAAAATTGGTCAGAATGTTCACCTTGATGATATATAGGTCAAGTTCGAAACTGGGTCACGTGCCATCAAAAACTAGGTCAGTAGGTCAAATAATAGAAAAACCTTGTGACCTCTCTAAAGGCCATATTTTTCATGGGATCTGTATGAAAGTTGGTCTGAATGTTCATCTTGATGATATCTAGGTCAAGTTTGAAACTTGGTCACGTGCGGTCAAAAACTAGGTCAGTAGGTCTAAAAATAGAAAAACCTTGTGACCTCTTTAGAGGCCATACTTTTGAATGGATCTTCATAAAAATTGGTCAGAATGTTCATCTTGATGATATCTAGGTCAGGTTTGAAACTGGGTCACGTGCCTTCAAAAAGTAGGTCAGTAGGTCAAATAATGAAAAGACCTTGTGACCTCTCTAGAGACCATTTTTTTCATGGGTTGTGTATGAAAGGTGGTCTGACTGTTCATCTTGATGATATATAGGTCAAATTTGAAACTGGGTCAGCTGCGATCAAAAAGTAGGTCAGTAGGTCTAAAATTAGAAAAATCTTTTGACCTCTCTAGAGGCCATATTTTTCAACAGATCTTCATGAAAATTGGTCTGAATGTTCACCTTGATGGTATCTAGGTCAGTTTCGAAGCTGGGTCACATGCGGTCAAAAATTAGGCCAGTAGGTATAAAAATAGAAAAACCTTGTGACCTCTCTAGAGGCCAAATTTTTCATGAGATCTTCATGAAAATTAGTGAGAATGTTCACCTTGATGATATCTAGGTCAAGTTCAAAACTGGGTCACGTACCTTTGAAAACTAAGTCAATAGGTCAAATAATAGAAAAACCTTGTGACCTCTCTAGAGGCCATATTTTTCAATGGATCTTCGTGAAAATTGGTCAGAATTTTTATCTTGATGATATCTAGATCAAATTCAAAACTGGGTCACATGAGCTCAGAAACTAGGTCACTATGTCAAATAATAGAAAAAACGACGTCATACTCAAAACTGGGTCATGTGGGAACAGGTGAGCGATTCAGGACCATCATGGTCCTCTTGTTTAATATAAGAGCTTTTGTTTTATTTTCAAAATGGCCATATGAATAACAGGCGATTAAGTGAAGATTTGCAATTCTGGATATTAATCAGAATTTGTAGATATTGATATACAATCAGTAAGACCAGTTATATTTTTGTTATCTTCAGGCATCCTTTGGATTGTGGAGTAATTTCTATGTGTTCTGTCTCTTGCTATTCCTGAATGGTACGGCACAGGTATGTGTATAATAAACTTCCACAATTTTCTTCTGACAAGAGTAGTATATTGCTGGGAGTTATGTATTTTAGGTAGCTTGTTCTATACATTTACTAAGACGTTATGTTTAGTGTCTTTTTTCTTTTCCACAGTCATTAAAAGTATTCATGATTTTGTTGAAAATAGCATGTTTCCTGAATGTTACTGTGAAACTGCAAGTTATCTTGTTCTTCTTATAAACTCATAAGATGCCTATATCTGTTACAAAACTGACAAATTCCTCTTAACCGTTGCAAATCTGATAAGTAGCCTGAGTACAGTTACAAAACTTCTTGTCAGAAACTGCCAGCCAGATTTGAAAAGTGACATGTTGCCTGGTTATCATTGCCCTTGATTACCATCACAATTCTGACAGGTTGTCTGATTACCTTTACGAGTCTGACAGATTGTATGATTACCTTTACGAGTCTGACAGATTGTTTGATTACCTTTTCGAGCCTGACAGATTGTCTGATTACCTTTACGAGTCTGACAGAGTGTCTGATTACCTTTACGAGTCTGACATATTGTCTGATTACCTTTACGAGTCTGACAGATTGTCTGATTACCTTTACAAGTCTGACAGATTGTCTGATTACCTTTACGTGACTGACAGATTGTCTGATTATCTTTACGAGTCTGACAGGATGTCTGATTACCTTTACGAGTCTGACAGATTGTATGATTACCTTTTCAAGTTTCACATTATGCCTGATTACCTTTGTAAGTCTGGCAGATTGTTTGATTACCAAATGAAAACTGACATGTTGTCTGATTACACTTGCAATTCTGGCAGGTTGTCAGATTTCTGTTGCAAGTGTAGCAGATTGTCTGATTATCATATAAAAACTGACATGCTGGCAAACTACGATAGCAAGTCTGTCTGGTGGTCTATTTTCCATTGCTAGTCTGGCATGCTTGGTTACCATTGCAAAACTTGCAGGTTTTCTAATGATCATTGCAAAACTGACAAATTGCCTGATTACAAATGTACTTGAATATAACTGGCAAATTGCCTGTTTGCTGTTGTGATTATAACTGGCAAATTGCCTGTTTGCTGTTGTGAAATGTGCAGGTCCTCTGATTACCATTGCAAAAATAGCATATTTTAAAAATAGAAGTGAACTTAATGCAAGTTAACATAAGATTACAGTCTAATATTATGGTATTATAATTATGAAACCAAGATATGTATTGTCATTTGTAAGATTTTATTTTATTTCAGGCCCAGTGCTGGCCGAACTGTATGAAAGCTATAGGATCATGGTACCCTGACAAAGTGAGAAACTCTGTGTTTGGTATGTTTGGGACTTGTGCCTTTGCTGGTGGTATAATAGGTACAGCCCTTGCGGTAAGATATTGTCGTCCTTATGCACTTTAAGGAAGTCAACATTTTTTAGGGTGTTTTAAATCAGTAAATAATAATGAATCTTTGAAAAAAGTATGTATTTACTTAAAGTAGTAAAATACTAGTTTAAATGTTTGAAATAGGCAGTATGTGACCTACCTAGATTGTATATAGTTTTACTACTATAGGCAAGCAGTCCAGTTCACAACTTAAAACACTCCCAAGTATTACCAGATAATCGATATGCAAGGTACATTTTAATTATGTATTGTTCAAGAATTAGGCTTTAGACTGACTGACAGATAGTGAAAACTACATGAAAACTACTCAATTTACAATGACAGCATTTGAGAGAAGGATGTATTTGAAGCATTTTGTATTGGAATTTTACTGATATATTTTACAGGTATGGCTTCAGACAACATATGGATGGAGAAGTGCGTTCCTTACACCATCTATATTAGTTGTAAGTCCTCCAAGTTATTTTCAGTCACAAGGGAGAGATGTTTGAATGTTATATTTTACCAATTTCTCAAAATATGTAAAAAGATTACATGAACAACAGTTCTTCCCGAACTTGCACATATATGGACTATTATCTTTTGTGCTCAACTATTTGACATATTTCAGAGTAGAGCTTTTGTTGTCACCCTTTCATTGGCATCTTTGTCCATGTCACAAAAGTTTTGCGTGTAAGCAGGTTTCACATAGAAGTCACAGGGCATTGCTCGGCTCACATTTTGTCCCTTTTTAACTTGATGTTTCGAAGAAAAAGTAGAGCTATTGCACCCACCCCTGTGTCTGCTTAGCCGTTGCCGTTGATTAAAGTTTTTGATAGAGTCAAATATCTCTGTTACTATCAAAGCTTTTGACTTGAAAAATAAAAAAGTTATTTACTATTAAAGTCTATACCAGGAGAAACAATTGCCATAACTCAGATTTGAATTTTGACAGAGTTATGCCCCTTTTTTTACTTAGAATTTTTTTGATAAAGTTTTGAAGATGTCAAATATCTCTGTTATTATCAAAGCTTTTGACTTGAAACTCAAAATAGTTATTTACTATCAAAGTCTACACCAAAAGAAAAAATCCCATAACTCTGATTTGAATTTTGACAGAGTTATGCTCCTTTTTAACGGAGATATTTTTTTGTTGAAGTATTATATAACGTCCAGTATCTCTGTTATTTTCAAAGCTGTGACTTGAAACTGAAAATAGTTACTTACTATCAAAGGCTACACCAGAAGAAACAATTCACATAACTCTGACTTTAATTTTGACAGAGTTATGCGCCTCTTACTGACAAAGCTCTAATTCAGAGTCAGGCACTAAGAAAAGTCGAGCGTGCTGTCTTACAGACAGCTCTTGTTAACTTAGAACATTTGGTAAAAATTTCACATGAAAGCAGGTTTCTCGGGAATTATTCTGAATGCTTTCAAACTCTCAACAAGCCCTTGGCATAATGAAATAACTATTCTGAACCAGATTTTGTATCTCTGAATTCAGTTTTCATAGTTATGCTGTTTTTCAACTAAGAAAATTTTGGTAATTTTTTTATTTGTAAGCTTACAGTCAGTTAAAAAGCTCATTTAGAGCTTACTTTGTTTTGTTTTATATCTTACCAGTTTAAAATAAAACTTACCTTTTCTTATCTTAAACTAGTATTATGTGGAAGGGTGTCAAACAGTTGAGCATATTGTCATTAGACAGCTTTTGTTATAGTTTATTGCATTTGTATTTTTAGCTCACCTTGTCACTTTTGTGATCACCTTTCATCCGTCGTCAGTCCGTGCGTCCGTCAACAATTTCTTGTCTGCACGATAGTGGTTTCATTTATGATTTTATTTTAACCAAACTTGCACACAACTTGTATCACCATAAGATCTGGTTCCTTTCTTGAACTGGCCAGATCCCATTATGGGTTCTAGAGTTATGGCCCCTGAAAGGCCCAAAATTAGCTATTTTGAGCTTGTCTGCACAATAGCAGCTTTATTATGTCTCCCCCAGGAGACATATTGTTTTTGCCCTGTCCGTCCGTCCGGCCGTACGTCACACTTCATTTCCGAGCAATAACTGGAGAACCATTTGACCTAGAACCTTCAAACTTTATAGGGTTGTAGGGCTGCTGGAGTAGACGACCCCTATTGTTTTTGGGGTCACTCTGTCAAAGGTCAAGGTCACAGGGGCCTGAACATTGAAAACCATTTCCGATCAATAACTAGAGAACCACTTGACCCAGAATGTTGAAACTTCATAGGATGATTGGTCATGAAGAGTAGATGACCCCTATTGATTTTGGGGTCACTCCGTCAAAGGTCAAGGTCACAGGGGCCTGAACATTGAAAACCATTTCCGATCAATAACTAGAGAACCACTTGACCCAGAATGTTGAAACTTCATAGCATGATTGGTCATGAAGAGTAGATGACCCCTATTGATTTTTGGGTCACACCGTCAAAGGTCAAGGTCACAGGGGCCTAAACATTGAAAACCATTTCCGATCAATAACTGGAGAACCACTTGACCCAGAATGTTGAAACTTCATAGGATGATTGATCATGAAGAGTAGATGACCCCTATCGATTTTGGGGTCACTCCATCAAAGGTCAAGGTCACAGGGGCCTGAACATGGAAAACCATTTCCGATAAATAACTGGAGAACCACTTCACCCAGAATGTTGAAACTTCATAGGATGATTGTACATGAAAAGTAGATGACCCCTATCGATTTTGGGGTCACTCCATTAAAGGTCAAGGTCACAGGGGCCTGAACATTGAAAACCATTTCCGGTCAGTAACTTGAGAACCACTTGACCCAGAATGTTGAAACTTAATAGGATGATTGGTCATGCAGAGTAGATGACCCCTAACGATTTTGGGGTCACTCTGTGAAAGGTCAAGGCCACAGGGGCCTGAACATTGAAAACCATTTCCGGTCAGTAACTTGAGAACCACTTGACCCAGAATGATGAAACTTCATAGGATGATTGGTCATGCAGAGTAGATGACCCCTAACGATTTTGGGGTCACTCTGTTAAAGGTCAAGGCCACAGGGGCCTGAACATGGAAAACCATTTCCAATCAATAACTTGAGAACCTCTCGACCCAGAATGTTGAAACTTCATAGGATGATTGTTCATACAGAGTAAATGACCACTATTGTTTTTGGGGTCACTCTGTTAAAGGTCAAGGTCACAGGGGCCTGAACATTGAATGTTGAAACTTCATAGGATGATTGAACATGCAGATTAGATGACCCCTATTGATTTTGGAGTCAGTCAATTAAAGGTCAAGGTCACAGTGGCCTGTTCATGTAAAATCATTTTTTGGAAATAACTTGAGAACCACTTGACCTACAATGTTGAAACTTAATAGGATGATTGGACATGCAGAGTAGATGACCCCTATTTATTTTGAGGTCACTTGATCAAAGGTCAAGGTCACAGTAGCCTGAACAGTGACTTGAGAACCACTAGGCCAAGAGTGTTGAAATTTAGCGGGATGACTGGACATGCCAAGTAGATGATCCCTATTGCAGCCAACCATCAATGTCTCTTTGACTTTCGCTCCTGACCCCTATTGACTTCTTGCCTATAGGACTTTGCATTTGGGGAGACATGCGCTTTTTTACAAAAGCCTTTTCTAGTTTATTATTTGATTTTTACCAAACTTGCACACAACTTGTATCACCATAAGATCTTTGTTTCTTTTTGGAACTGGCAAGATTCCGTTATGGGTTCCAGAGTTATGGCCCCTGAAGGGGTCAAAATTAGCTTTTTTGACCTTGTCTGCACAATAGCAGCTTCATTTATGATTTGATTTTAACCAAACTTGCACAAAACTTGTATCACCATAAGATCATGGTTCCTTTCTTTAACCCGCAAGATCCTTTAATGGGTTCCAGAGTTATGGCCCCTGATAGCGCCAGAATTAGCTATTTTGAGCTTGTCTGCACAATACCAGCCGCATTTATGATTTGAATTTAATCAGACTTGCACAAAACTTGTGTCACCAAAAGATCTTGGCTACATTCTTGAACCGGCCAGATCCCATAATGGGTTCCAGAGTTAAGGCCCCTGAAAGGGCCAAAATAAGCTATTTTGACCTTGTCTGCACAATAGCAGCTTCATTTATGATTTGATTTTAACCAAACTTGCACACAACTTGTGTCACCATAAGATCTCAATTCTGTTTTATACGTCCGCAGGGATGTATTTTGTTATCCCCTCGGTGTCTGTCTGTCTGTCTGTGTGTTGGTTAACAATTTCCCTTCTGCTCTTTTACCTTTTGAACCCCTTGATGGATTTCAGAGAAACCTGACACAAATGTTCACACATTGAAAGGATGTGCAGAGCTCATGTTTCGGATGGCTAAATTCAATGTCAAGGTCACACTTAGGGATCAAAGGTCATATGACTTTGTTTTATGTGAATATTGCTCTGCATTTGCATTGCCTTGCAGAGCTCTTGTTTTTATTTGGCAGATCCTTCTTTTGTTTGCTTACAGTACATTTTTTATTACTTCCCTTTTATGTTACTATAAATAGCTTTTTTAGTAACTTTTTTATTATTGGCCTAAGGGAAAAACTGAGACCACTTTCCTGTGGTACAACATGGATGGTACCGCCAATTTTTAGGTGTATTTTGACATATCTGTACCTTGTAAGAATTTTTTCTTTTTGCTTTTGGCTAAAGCAGTGGTACTCAGGTGAGCGATATAGGGCCATCATGGCCCTCTTGTTAGCTCGACTATTCAAAGAATAGTCCAGCTATTCTACTCACCCTGGCATCCGCGTCACACCTTGGTTAAGTTTTTGCATGCAAGTACATACAGCTATCATTTAAAGGCATATAGCTTTGAAACTTATTTATTCTTTTTCTAGGTCAATTACCAACCTCACTGGGTCAAGTTCCATAACTCTAACATGTATTTTGAGCAAATTATGCCCCCTTTTGGACTTAGAAAAATTCTGGTTAAAGTTTTACATGAAAGTTACTATCTCCAAAACTAATGCAGATATTGAATTGAAACTTCACATGTGTCTTCAGGGTTATAAAACTAGTTGATAGTACCAAGTCCCATAACTCTGACCTTCATTTTGGTTAAATTATGCCCCCATTTGGACTTAGAAAATTCTGGTTAAAGTTTTGCGTGCAAGTACATACAGCTATTACTAAAAGGCATATAGATTTAAAACTTATTTTTTCTTTTTCTAGATCAATTACCTACCTCACTGGGTCAAGTCCCATAACTCTGACATGTATTTTGGCCAAATTATGCCCCCTTTTGGACTTAGAAAATTCTGGTTAAAGTTTTACATGCAAGTTACTATCTCCAAATCTAATGCAGATATTGAATTGAAACTTCACATGTGTCTTCGGGGTTATAAAACTAGTTGATAGCACCAAGTCCCATAACTCTGACCTTAATTTTGGCCAAATTATGCCCCCTTTTTGACTTAGAAAATTCTGGTTAAAGTTTTGCGTGCAAGTACATACAGCTATTACTAAAAGGCATATAGATTTGAAACTTATTTTTTCTTTTTCTAGATCAATTACCTACCTCACTGGGTCAAGTCCCTAACTCTGACATGTATTTTGGCCGAATTATGCCCCCTTTTGGACTTAGAAAATCCTGGTTAAAGTTTTACATGCAAGTAACTATCTCCAAAACTACTACAGATATTAAATTGAAACTTCACATGTGTCTTCGGGGTTATAAAACTAGTTTATAGCACCAAGTCCTATAACTCTGACCTGTATTTTGGGCAAATTATGCCCCCTTTTGGACTTAGAAAATCCTGGTTAAAGTTTTGCGTGCAAGTATATACAGCTATTACCAAAAGGCATATAGCTTTGAAACTTATTTATTCTTTTTCTAGGTCAATTACCAACCTCACTGGGTCAAGTTCCATAACTCTTAACATGTATTTTGAGCAAATTATGCCCCCTTTTGGACTTAGAAAATTCTGGTTAAAGTTTTACATGCAAGTTACTATCCCCAAAACTAATGCAGATATTGGATTGAAACTTAACATGTTTCTTTGGGGTTATATTTTGGTCAAATTATGTCCCCTTTCGAACTTAAAACTCTTTTAATATTTAACATTTTGGGTAATAATTTCCTGCTTCTGTGACAATATTTCGAATAGTCGAGCTTGGCTGTCTTACGGACAGCTCTTGTTTTTTTTTGTAAAATTAGATTTTCTTATAATTAGGAAACTGTCTACTAGCTGAAACAGATCATTAAATGAGCCGTGCCATGAGAAAACCAACATAGAGCATTTGCAACCAGTATGGATCTAGACTAGCCTGCGCATCCGCACAGTTTGGTCATTATCCATGCTGTTCACTAACGGCTTCTCTAATTGCAATAGGCTTTGAAAGTGAACAGCATGGATACTGACCAGACTGCGCAAATGCGCAGGCTGGTCTGGATCCATGCTGGTCACAAACCTACTATGTTGGTTTCCTCATGGCGCGGCTCAAATTGAATTATGACTGTGTATATTATATTAAGCACTTCCCTGGTTGGTGAATTTCTGGGCAATTGTTCCTCTTACAGAAGAGTTGATGTTATATTTTCAGGCTGTTTTAGGTCTTGTGGTCTTAGTGTGTTTCCATCAACCTGATGAGGTCAACATAGAGGTCATTGGAAAAGGTAATGCTGGCTTGCTGTTTTACCACCAGTAACCTGCTGCTTTTAGTATTTCTACAGCGAAATAATGTGAATATTGTAAATAAATGAGAAAAGAGTAATTTTAAAAATGTACTCAGTTTTCTTTGCTTTCCTGAAATGATTTTTATTGTTGAAAAATAGACCATTTTAAAATAAGAAAGAAGTTTTTTTTCTGTTTTTAGCTCACCTGAGCACAAAGTGCTCAAAGGTGAGCTTTAGTGATCGCCCTGTGTCAGTCGTCCGTTGTCAACAATTTGACTGTTAACACTCTAGAGGTCACATTTTTGGCCCAAACTTAATGAAACTTGGTCAGAATGTTACCCTCAATAAAATCTTGGACGAGTTTGATATTGGGTCATCTGGGGTCAAAAACTAGGTCACCAGGTCAAATCAAAGGAAAAGCTTGTTAACACTCTAGAGGTCACAATTTTGGCCCAATCTTAATGAAACTTGGTTAGAATGTTACCCTCAATAAAATCTTGGACGAGTTCTATATAAGGTCATCTGGGGTCAAAAACTAGGTCACCAGAACAGATCGAAGGAAAAGCTTGTTAACACTCTAGAGGTCACATTTTTGGCCCAGTTTTAATGAAACTTGGTCAGAATGTTACCTTCAATAAAATCTTGGACGAGTTTGATATTGGGTCATCTGGGATCAAAAACCAGGTCACCAGGTCAAATCAAAGGAAAAGCTTGTTAACACTCTAGAGGTCACAATTTTGGCCCAATCTTAATGAAACTTGGTCAGAATGTTACCCTCAATAATGTCTTGGTTGAGCTTGATATTGGATCATCCAGGTTCAAAAACTAGGTCACAAAATCAAAGGAAAAGCTTGTTAACACTGTAGAGGCCAGATTTATGACTGTATCTCCATGAAACTTGGTCAGAATGTTAGTCTTGATGGTCTCAAGGTCCAGTTTGAATCTAAGTTATGTAGGATCAAAAACTAGGTCACCAGGTCAAATCAAAGGAAAAGCTAGTTTACACTGTATAGGCCACATTTTTGACCATATCTTAATGAAACTTGGTCAGAATGTTAATCTTGATGATCTATAAGTCAAGTTCAAATCTGGGTCAGGTGGGGTCAAAAACTAGGTCACTAGGTCAAATCAAAGGAAAAACTTGTTAACACTCTAGAGGCCACATTTATGACTGTATCTTCACGAAACTTAGTCAGAATGTTAATCTTGGTGATCTTTAGGTCAAGTTCGAATCTGGGTCATGTCTGGTGAAAAACTAGGTCACTGGGTCAAATGGAAGGAAAAGCTATTTAACACTTTAGAGGCCACATTTATGACCATATCTTAATGCAGGGTTCCCACGGTCAGGGAAAAGTCAGGGGTCAGGGAAAAGTCAGGGAATTTTGGAATTAGAGGTCGAGGGTTTAGGAATCAATTTAGTTTAAACCTAGCACTTTTGCAAATATTTTAGTTAGCATTATAAAATTATTTTGTATTTCATATCCAAAAATTATAGTCTAGCAAGCTTATATCCCTTCTGTTTGCTTCGAAAAGTGTCATGTTTTACAAATGCTATGAAATGTGTAGTCCTGCATAGTTGAAAAATTTCATTGTAAAATGTACTGACATAAAAGCCATAACAGTTACTGTTCTTTTCTGTCAGTTATGCTTGCATGGTAATTTTACTAAGGAGTGCTGAGAAATGTTCTTTCCAATTGAAATATAGTAACTTAGCATTACAATTTTTAGCTCATCTGATTTTTTTGAGAGAAAAAAGATTAGTTATTGTCATCACTTGACCGGCATCAGTGTTGGCGTCAGCATTGCCTGGTTAAGTTTTATATTTAGGTCAGGCTTTCTCCTAAACTATCAAAGCTATTGTGTTAAAACTTGCAACTCTTGTTCACCATCATTAGCTCACTCTGTACAGCAAGAAACATAACTCCATCCTGCTTTTTGCAAGAATTATGGCCCCTTTTGGACTAAAAAAATATCAGATTTCTTGGTTATCTTTTGCGTTCAGGTCTCTTTTCTCCTTAACGGTCAGAGCTATTCTTTAAAACTTGGAGCATTTTTTCACCATTAAAGCTGACTCTGCACAGCAAGTACCATAACATTGCTTTTTGAAAGAATTATTGCCCGTTTTGGACTTAGAAAATCATGGGTAGGACAATATTTCTGATATACAGAAACAAAATAATCGGATGAGTGTCTGCACCGGAAAGACGGTGCTCTTGTTATGCCCCCCAAGGAAGGCATATTAGTTTTCAACTGTCCATCCCTTAGTTCGTTCGTTCGTTTGTTCGTTCGTCACAACGTTAACTTTTTGCATGAAGGCACTTTACTCGCGAACCACTGCACCCAGGACCTTCAAACTTCACTTGCTGGTAGTACTTATTGAGTACACGACCCCTACTGACTTTGGGGTCACCAGGTCAAAGGTCAAGGTCACTCGGTCAAAGGTCAAGGTGCTGCGGGGGCATTTGTCACCATTAGTGACAGCTCTTGTTAATCATATTAAATGATGATATGAGCCATGCCATGAGAAAACCAACATAGTGGGTTTGCGACCAGCATGGATCCAGACCAGCCTGCGCATCCGCGCAGTCTGGTCAGGATCCATGCTGTTCGCTTTTAAAGCCTATTAGAATTGGAGAAACTGTTAGCGAACAGCATGGATCCTGACCAGACTGTGCGGATGCGCAGGCTGGTCTGGATCCATGCTGGTCGCAAACCCACTATGTTGGTTTTCTCATGGCACGGCTCATATGTTTACACATTGCAGTTGTAGCAGTTTAGTTAATTTCAGGTTTTATTTTTGGTGAAAATATTCTTTATTCTATACACTCAGTTCAGAAATTTTTAACTTTGAAAATAAACAGGCATGTCTAATTGATTTCATGTCTGATCTTATATTGTTATTTTTACAATGCAAACTGAACTACTGTAAAATAAAACAAATAACTTCTAAATATACATGTATTGCAGCATACATGACTGTGTTATTAAGTCTGCAAGGGGCCTACCACAATAACATTAAATTTTAGTCAAAAAATGCTATGTTCTATAAAAATCATATATGAATAAGGGCAATTTTCCATAGAATGTCATACATTTGTTTAAACTTATCCAGTAGTTAAACCCAAAACATGGTCATAGGTAGTCTTTCAGTGAATAATATGGACCTTTCTTATTGCCTGTTACATTTGTACATCTTACTAAAATAATACAGGGTTTGTCTAACTGGAACAAATATTATTAATACACCATTGTTATCATTATAACAAGAAAGGTGGTAAAATTTAGCTGATGTGGAGGATTAAGGTCAATATTTATAAATCTATGCCCAGCTAAACTTCTGTGAACACTGGGCGTTTTTGTCAGGGAAAATTGGACTTTGGTCAGGGAAAAGTCAGTGAAAAGTCAGGGAATTTTATATTCTCTGCTTTGTGGGAACCCTGTTAATGAAACTTGATCAGAATGTTAATCTTGATGATCTTTAGGTCAGTAGGTCAGGTGAGCGATACAGGGCCTTCATGGCCCTCTTGTTTTCCTTTTTCTTTTCATATTTTGGTAATGAACAGTGTGTTATATTATAGAGAGTTTGGCCACTTCCTCGACATCTTCCTCCAGCAAGTCTGAATTGACGTGGTTTCAGCTTTGGAAAATACCGTAAGTACATGAATATGTATACACATGTTTCCTGTTAAACTGTAAAGTTACGTGTGTTAACTTATAAATACAGTTGTGCTACTCAAATTCCAATGTACTGAGATTATTAAACTCTTAAAGCAGATATTAGGCAAACATTTCTAAAGAAAATTCTGCAATCTTTATTCTATCAAGCATTTTTAGGAGGCATGTGTCATGCAGTGTTGACATTAATCTTGTTGAAATGATATTTCTGTGAACAGGATGTTAGCGGAGGTAGCTGTAGCGGTATTCTGTCTGAAGGCAGTTAGATACTGTATGTACATGTGGCTACCCATGTACCTGCTTAATCAGGTAAGTCTTTAACCCTTACTCTGCTGTTTTTCTAAAAATGGACTGGTCCATTATTCAATTTTGGCAGTACCACTTATTATTCAAAGGGGTGTTCACTGTAAATTTACAGACTGAACAGTGAACAGTGCAGACCATGATCAGCCTGCATGGATGTGCAGGCTGATCTTGGTCTGCACTGGACACAAAGACAAAACCACTTGCCGCAAGCAGGTTAAAGGTTAAATATTTGAAACAATGTTATTTTATTTATTTATATAGTGGACAAATATATAAATACACACCTATATTTAGTTTAAAGGCCTAGATTCACTACTATATAAGTGTACCCCCCCAAATCCAATATACAACTCCCATCTTATCTGCTGCTTATCAGCGATTATGTAATAGCAGCTGATTAGAGGGCAATTAGCACAGCAGGGACCCCAACTAGACCATGAAGATGTGTGCAGTGGAGTTGAAAGAAATTAATTTTTCTTCAGTAAATGTGGAATGATAATAAAAATAATTATTATTTTGATATTATGTAGATGATAATAACTATTACTTTAATGTTATAATAATGATAATAATAATAATAATAGAAATAATCATAATTATTATTATTATTATTATTATTATTATTATTATTATTATTATTATTATATTACATATAGGATGATAAAAGATACAGTAATAATATTAAAAAATAATAATGATGATAAAACACAAGTATAGTGAAAACTTCCTGAGTTCTTTGTGCTGACAAACAATAATTTTCGATTTGGAAATTGATTTTCATGTATTCATGTAATCAACATTATTTGAATATAAAATTATTGTGTTCCATCTATACTCAATTTTCATTTTCAGTATGTTGCCAAAAGGGACTTTTTTCATGCTTTGCTTTGTAACTTAGAAATTCACATTCTGTTTTCAATTTAGACAAATGTTGTTTACAGTATTCTGCAAGCTTTAGATGAGTGAAAGTCACATTTTTCAGAAATATCACAATTCTCCAGACAGAAATTGAAAAAATAAAAATTTGCATGTTTCTTTAAATAAGTTTCTCATTATTTCATTATTGTGAAAATAAGTTTCTGATTATTTTATTATTGTGTTTGATCAACAAATATTTTTGTTTACACAGAAATGCAAAAAAAAAAACTAGTATAACTTTAAAAGTTATCAATTATTCATTAATTTAAAATAAATTACATAGTTTCCCCTTCTCACTAATAGATACACTTGTAAGGTAGACTGACTCTCCAATATACAATGACCCTTGTTTATTGGAGCCATACTGTGATGGTCATTAGCCCCCAACTGTGCTGGCGAAGACAAAAATCCCTTGGCCCACTGCCAAAATCTAGGCCTTTAAAAGAATAAAATAAAAAACTTGGTATTCTTGAGTAAATCAGAAAATTTTATAGTTTTACATCAATGATTATGTCTTTCTATGTTCAGTTAAAATACTCAAAAGGTGAAGCTGGGATGTTTTCTACAACATTTGAGATTGGTGGGGTTATAGGCAGTGCTGTGATAGGTGTAGTGTTAGACAGGTGAGTACATGTTGTAGTAATATACAAACTTTGTACAGCAGTTCAAAGGTGCGTTAGTCCTTTTAGCTCACCTGAGCACAAAATGAGCTATTGTGACTAATTATTGTCTGTCAACTGGTTATCCACATTTTTTAGCTCACCTGTCACAAAGTGACAAGGTGAGCTTTTGTGATCGTGCGGTGTCCGTCGTCCGTCCGTCCGTCCGTAAACTTTTGCTTGTGACCACTCTAGAGGTCACATTTTTCATGGGATCTTTTTGAAAGTTGGTCAGAATGTTCATCTTGATGATATCTAGGTCAAGTTCGAAACTGGGTCACGTGCCTTCAAAAACTAGGTCAGTAGGTCTAAAAATAGAAAAACCTTGTGACCTCTCTAGAGGCCATATATTTCAAAAGATCTTCATGAAAATTGGTCAGAATGTTCACCTTGATGATATCTAGGTCAAGTTCAAAACTGGGTCACATGCCGTCAAAAACTAGGTCAGTAGGTCTAAAAATAGAAAAACCTTGTGACCTCTCTAGAGGCCATATATTTCACAAGATCTTCATGAAAATTGGTCAGAACGTTCACCTTGATGATATCTAGGTCAAGTTCGAAACTGGGTCACATGTCTTCAAAAACTAGGTCAGTAGGTCAAATAATAGAAAAACCTTGTGACCTCTCTAAAGACCACATTTTTCGTTGGATCTTTATGAAAGTTGGTCAGAATGTTCATCTTGATGATATCTAGGTCAAGTTCGAAACTGGGTCACGTGCCGTCAAAAACTAGGTCAGTAGGTTTAAAAATAGAAAAACCTTGTGACCTCTCTAGAGGCCATATATTTCACAAGATCTTCATGAAAATTGGTCAGAACGTTCACCTTGATGATATCTAGGTCAAGTTCGAAACTGGGTCACGTGCCGTCAAAAACTAGGTCAGTAGGTCAAATAATAGAAAAACCTTGTGACCTCTCTAGAGGCCATATTTTTCATGGGATCTGTATGAAAGTTGGTCTGAATGTTCATCTTGATGATATCTAGGTCATGTTCGAAACGGGGTAACGTGTGGTCAAAAACTAGGTCAGTAGTTCTAAAAATAGAAAAACCTTGTGACCTCTCTAGAGGCCATATATTTCATGAGATCTTCATGAAAATTGGTCAGAATGTTCACCTTGATGATATCTAGGTCATTTTCTAAAGTGGGTCACGTGCCCTCAGAAACTAGGTCAGTAGGTCAAATAATAGAAAAACCTTGTGACCTCTCTAGAGGCCATATTTTTCATGGGATCTGTATGAAAGTTGGTCAGAATGTTCATCTTGATGATATGTAGGTCAAGTTCGAAAGTGGGTCACGTGCCTTCAAAAACTAGATCAGTAGGTCAAATAATAGAAAAACCTTGTGACCTCTCTAAAGGTCATATTTTTCATGGGATCTGTATGAAAGTTGGTCTGAATGTTCATCTTGATGATATCTAGGTCAAGTTCGAAACAGGGTCATGTGCGGTCAAAAACTAGGTCAGTAGGTCTAAAAATAGAAAAACCTTGTGACCTCTCTAGAGGCCATACTTTTGAATGGATCTCCATAAAAATTGGTCAGAATGTTCATCTTGTTGATATCTAGGTCAAGTCCGAAAGTGGGTCACGTGCCATCAAAAAGTAGGTCAGTAGGTCAAATAATGAAAAAACGTTGTGACCTCTCTAGAGGCCATATTTTTCATGGGATCTGTATGAAAGTTGGTCTGAATGTTTATCTTGATGATATATAGGTCAAGTTTGAAGCTGGGTCAACTGCGGTCAAAAACTAGGTCAGTAGGTCTAAAATTAGAAAAATTTTTTGACCTCTCTAGAGGCCATATTTTTCAATGGATCTTCATGAAAATTGATCTGAATGTTCACCTTGATGATATCTAGGTCAGTTTCGAAATTTGGTCACGTGCGGTCAAAAACTAGGTCAGTAGGTATAAAAATAGAAAAACCTTGTGACCTCTCTAGAGGCCATATTTTTCATGAGATCTTCATGAAAATTAGTGAGAATGTTCACCTTGATATCTAGGTAAAGTTGAAAACAGGGTCACGTACCTTTGGAAACTAGGTCAATAGGTCAAATAATAGAAAAACGTTGTGACCTCTCTAGAGACCATATTTTTCAATGGATCTTCATGAAAATTGGTCAGAATTTTTATCTTGATAATATCTAGGTCAAGTTCAAAACTGGGTCACATGAGCTCAAAAACTAGGTCACTATGTCAAATAATAGAAAAAAACGACGTCATACTCAAAACTGGGTCATGTGGGAAGAGGTGAGCGATTCAGGACCATCATGGTCCTCTTGTTTTCAAACACCATCCCCAAAATCATTCCAGCCAATATCAAACAAACATCATAGGACTGTTCCTTGGGTGGTCCTCTTTCAGAACTGTTCAAAAAGTTCCACCTGGCTGCACTTAGGGGCAACTTGAGCTAAAATTAGAAACCTCCTACACTGCTTGTCTAATTTGAAACAATTTTAAACAAATATTCCCTGGATAATCACTTCCGAGACTGTTCATATTATTTGTCGAAAACATGGCTGCAAGGGGTCATCATCACTTTCAGTGGAAACTTTTAATGTTGGCAGAAATTGCTGGCCTTTCAGACAATTGTTCCTTGAATAACTCACTACAAAGATTGTTCAAATTATTTGAATGGTCAAAAAAACATGGCCACTAGAGGGTATTGTCACATTCCTCTACATGTAGATAGATACCTCTTGTCAGAAACTGCTTTGGTGACTCTATCCAAGGTTTGATTGAGTTATTTTGATCATCAAAAGAAATGGCTATTAGGGTGGCATGGTTAATTTCTTCTATACATATGTATTGGAAACTAAAAATCTTCTCGTTCAAAACTGCTGGCCAAATTTTGTAGTAAGTTCATAGGAAAGTTCTTTTGGTGAACTTTTACCAAAATAGTTTAGATCGTTCTGATTTTTATAAAAACATGGTGGCCAGTTTAGTATATACATGTATATATATATAGTATGAACTTAAAAAGATCTTTTTGTCTGAAATTGCTAGCCTAATTTCATGGAATTTTGCACACATTTTCCATGGGTGACCTATCAGCAATGTCCAGATTTATCAGATTTGTCTGAAACATCCGAGGGCATGACCACTTTTCCATGGGTATACCATATGTAGTATAGAAATAAAGAATCTTCTTGTCAGAAACTGCTTGCTCCATTTTGAAACATTTTCACACAAAATTTTTTTATCACCCTGTACCAAGACTTTCCATATTACACTGATTTGTCAAAAAAAAAAAATATGCCACCACAGCTTAATATAGAAAATCTCAACAACATCTCCTTTTAAACTGTAAGTATGATTTTGAAATTATTTCAAAGGAATGTTCTTTGGGTAAAAGTCTTAAGTCAGCATTAGCAGTTATAAACAAATCAAAACAATGATTCAATGAGTTTTAGTGTGTGTTTTTGTTTTTTTTAAAGAAAATAATATGTGAAGCCATCTTTTTAATTAGTAAAGGAAAATACTTTATCCGATTTAGCCAAGGGGTACAAGTGTGATGTAAGGTGTAGCATACATAAAAAATATGGAAATAAACAATACTCATTTGTGATTGTTTGTATTAACAGACATTTATATTGTTGATGTGCATCTTAAGACACGCTGCATTAATAAAAACAATACGGGTACAGACTTACCATATCTATTTAAAGTTACTCCTTATATTTGGGTATTGAAGGAATGCTCTTGAATTAGAAGACAGGATTATTCTTTAAGTCTGGAAATGTGTCTCCAGTGTTTTCATGGATGCTGGGAAAACTTTAGCCTGGTTCCCAGTGTGTGCTAATATTCCACTGTGTAGCAGTTAAGGGCAGGTAATCCAGACTAGGAAAACTTGTTTTGGTCTCTGGAGTATTGGCTGACGCTCCTGCTGTAAATGTCTGATAATTTCATTCTGTATGAATGCATAAATTCATACACTTCTGTAAGAAAGAAGTGCCTAAGTCATTAGTTTTGTTTTGTTTCTTCATATTATTTGTAGACTGCAGTATGCAAGTAAAAGGAATCCTCACTATTTATAGGTGTCAAGCGGGAATATCCAGCACCCTAGTTACTAGGCAGAGCCTCCTAACTCTGTGATCAGTAGCCCTCAAGTCACTTAGCATCTTAAACTAGTAAAAGTTTCCTATACTGTTGTTGCTTGTTTGAAAATGATGAGTTAAACTAAGTTTTTGTATTTCAGGTTATTTCATGGCCGTTCATTGTTTGGTACAGCTCTATCTGCAGCTCTGTCTGGTTTATCATTGCTGTTATTTATGATGACTGGTACCTGGGGTGTACTGTTTAATACTCTATTCCTGTTCCTTGCTGGTGCCTTCAACTGTGGACCAGATACAATCCTAGGTAAGTGTATAAATGTGAATGTTGTCACAAAGGCAGCATAATTGCCCATATTTTTATGACCGCTAAAGGCATGTAGTATTGTATATGAGGTGAACAAGAGTGGGCTGGTATTCATAAAGCTCCTAAGGGAAAAGTTCCAAAGCATTTTGTGGACAATCATCGAGAGAGTTGAAATGTCTAACAATATTGTCACATTAATGAAGATTATCAATAAATCTTATTTTACAAAGTTAAGGATTTTCCTAAGTTTTCTCTTTAGGAGCTTTTTGAATACGGGCTTAGGTCTGTAACACCAAGTACCACAAAGCAAGGGCACTAAGCTTTTGGACATTTGTCGCTTACTTGGGACATTTTTCTTGTTCAGTATTTATAAACCTTTCTCTTTGATAACATGAGATATTTTCAGTATATGACTGACCTATACTTTTGGAAATATTTCAGTTTTGATAATGGTTTAAGTTTTGCATGTAAACTAGTCTCAAAAATTACTGAGCCAAATGATTTAAACCTCAGAGTTATCTTCATTATCATAAGATGGTCTTACATGACAAGTTACACAACTCAGCTTTTATTTTGTCAAAATTATGGCCCTTTTAATTTAGAAAAAAATTGGCTTAAATTTTGCATGTAAGCAGGGTTCTCAAAAACTACAAGGCAAGAACTTCACAAACATCTTCACCATCATGAGAAAACCGAATGTTTTCATATTCTCAACACATCTTTTGCATCATTAGATTACCTAACATGGCAAATTTCTTAACTCCCACTTACATTTTGGAAAAATTATGTCCCCAATTCAACTTCAAAAAGAAATTACTAATTTAAAAGCTTTTGAATGTTTGCTTGTGTTAGATTAGTTGAGCAGGCTGTCTTTAGACAGCTCTTGTCTTACATGAATACTGTGAAATCATTAATATTCGTGGGGGCCTAATTTTCGTGGATTTCGTGGTTGAGTAGTCCACGAAATTTAATCCCAACGAACATGTAAAATTTCCATTCATTTCATGTTCAAAAGTTGAAATCCACGAATTCATTTCCCCACGTAATTGCTGTTTTGACCAAACCCACGAAATTTCATGCCCACGAAATTTAATGATTTTACAGTACTTTGTACCCATTTATTAACCTTTCAAAGCCAGTAATGAAGGTATATGTAACTTTTTACAGTCTGTACTGTTGGATTATTAACTTGTTCCTGTTTTAAGGTATAAGATAGTTAACCCTTCCATATTTAAGGTGGATCTGTACCAGCAGAGTTGGGTGAAACAGATGGCAGAAATGCTGCAGCAGCTACTGTTGGTCTAGTCAATGGTAAACCTGTTTTTCTTTTTAATTGTTCAGTTTGTAAACAGTTACTTGTAGTTACATGTACTTTGAAATAATTTAATTTCGATGGCATTACATCTAGTGGTTTTGATCATTGCTTAAATAGGATTTTAAAGATAAAATAAATTGTAAGTTTCTTTGCTCTATCAGATTTTATTTTGTGGATTGAATGATCAGTATTAATAAAACTTTAGTAACTTAGATAACAGAGTATTTGAAAAGAGCATTATGAACGACATTGTTTGTCCGCTCCCAACCTGTATGTTTATGACTGAGTGCTGCTGGTAATAATCAGTCAAATCTCCTGCTCAAATTACTTGATCCATAAATCTCCTTTATAGCAGTATTTCCATAGCTATCATTTGGAAAGCAACGCTGAAAGCCCTTAAATCTTTTCTCAGTTCCACAGAATACATGTATAAACAAATGTGAGCAAAGCCATCTTATGAATAGGATATTTTTAGTAAGTTCCAGTACAGAAATGAACAGGGAAAAAGAATTGAGACTTTTTTTCATGCAAGCTTTAAGATTTTTGTTTGGATTTTTTCACCAGTTTCGGTGCAGGTAATCCAAAGAACAGGTCAACTTGGTTTGGCTTTAACTGTCATTTTGTGCTGATATTAGCTTTAATGTTTGCGCAATAGATTGTTACTTTCAATTACTTAGACTTATTTAGATTTAGTGATTTTACTGTAGTCATAAATTTTAACAATTTTCATTTACAGGTTTTGGCAGTATAGGAACATTTATAGAAGGTCCAGTTATTGGTGTCATAGCAACAGCCTATGGCTGGTCTGGAATGTTCTACTTTATGATAGGAGTGACTTTTGTAGGCAGTTTTTCAGTATTTAGAGCATCTGTGATCAAATCTCGACTGCCCCGACCTATACCTGATGCAATTCCTCTTAAAGAACCATTATTATAGTATTCAAGACATTAGATCCATGAACTTAATCAAGAATGTTATAAAGTGACATATGTAAATATTCCATTTACTCTACATCTGGTAGAGTATTATTTAATATTAGCTGTAAATATGGAACTTTTTATATTTAAGTGCTTAAATACAGTTTTGTACAAAGGAGTATGCAAAACAAAAACTTGTGTTATCAGTTGAGGATATGGCATGAAGTGACAGAGGTAAAGACAAATTTGATGGACATAATCAAGGAGTCAAGACAGACTTGGCAGTTTGTGCAATGTATACCATAAATCACCTATTCCACTCCAGACTTTACACGGGTACTACCAGAAGTCTGTTCTTGTCATATTAGAGGCTTAACAATTAGTAGTTTAATTAAGGTAATTATGTGTGTCGGAAAGTAAACGTTACATTGTTAAGGTTAAAATGTTTCAAATCAGCCTGGCAAAAAGGTCAGAATTGCTACCCAAACCTTTTTATTTTCAGAATGTTCTCCGTTTATTCTGTTATTATGAAAAAATCAAACACATTGTAAAACATAGGTCCTAACCTGTAGTGCTGCCTTTATTTTAAAGATGCTGTATTTGCTCATGTCCAAAGTGTTTATAAAATACATCAAAATGATTATTAATGTGTCTTGCATAATAATTTTATCCAAGGTTATAGTTTGAGGTCATGATTAAAACAAAATGATATATATGAATTCATTTAGCAATTTTTCAGGCCATTATTAAATACTCATCAATGTTGTTCTGCCAGACAAGTGAAAATTCTGGTATGGATATAATTATGTGTAGAAATTATATCACATCTACTGATACTAAAGATTTATAAAGGGATATTTCCCATTTTTCAATGGTTTTAATTGTTGTGATTATATTTCTTAATATTTATAATCTTGATGCCATTGCAACAAATCAGTTAACTGTCATGTTCTACATACAATGTATGTAACAAATATTGTTTGTTATGTATAAGTTAATCATGCTGAGATGAATAAATAAAGATTTGAAATGGAATTGTTTAGCTTTCATTTACTTGAACCACTGTGTTTGTTTAGACTATTACATTCATCATGTATATACAGCAACTTGTGAAAACTGTGTAAAGCTTTGGCCCACAAAATTGTTACAAAATTGCTTCCTCCTCCCAAGTTAATATAGCTAAGATGGAAGCAAATGAAAGCGGAATGCTGATTTGTTGGTAAATACAAAACTTTGAAGATTATAGAAAATATCCAAATCCAAGGGGATTTTGTCCTGTCTTTCTGTTCAGACTACTGAGGAACAAGGTCTACCTAGTAATCATGGTTGTATAACTTAAATATTATTGGTGGATTTTGATAAACTTCATCCAAGGAAGTGTACAGTGTAGGATTTTAAAAAAGAAAGAAACAAAAGTTGTTTTATTATTCTTATTATTTCAAGATAAAATGTTAAGAACTGTCTTGAACAGTAATAATCATAGCTGTAAAATACCGAGTAGCTCCTGTAAATGCCAGAAACTGTCTTGAGTATGTGCCAGGTATATAGAACTCAGCTGTGTTCTATACAAGATAAAATATGAATACATTGCACTCTTACATTCAGTCATGGAAATGCACTTAAATGTCATGAAAAAACATTTTATTTTGATATAAATAGTGCTTAACATTAGTACAATCTGCATATTATTCTACAATAATAATTGGCTGTTACATTTTACCCCCTCTGATTGTAACCTGAAGATTCTGTCTTTATTTCCATTATATGCAATCTGTATATGAGCCGTGCCATGAGAAAATCAACATAGTGGGTTTGCGACCAGCATGGATCCAGATCAGCCTGCGCATCCGTGCAGTCTGTTCAGGATCCATGCTGTTCGCTAATGGTTTCTCTAATTGCAGTAAGCTTTAAAAGCGAACAGCATGGATCCAGACCAGACTGCGCGGTTGCGCAGGCTGGTCTGGATCCATGCTGGTTGCACACCCACTATGTTGGTTTTCTCATGGCACGGCTCATATGTATTATTTCTGTACTAAACAATATACTAAAAGTAAATTATGTTTAACGATAAAATGTCCTACTGACTTGTGAGTGGAGCTATAAACACATTCTAAACTGTGCAAAAATGCTTGTAAGCAAACTTGCTAGGATACCATTCAATGATTCAGCAGTAACATTATCAAAATATGATGATGTCACAACAGTGTGAGACTATACCTAAATTAAAACTATAATATTGTATCATGTAAAACTAGCTTTTTTCTTTATTGGATCATTTTTTTTTTTCACAAATAATCTGCTAGTTCATACATTTCTAGTATAACACACCTCAATATTTCACTCAATCGGAGGTGTAAATTGTAACAGCCTAGTATGGACCAAATAAGGGATTAGTTAATGTATATGAGCTCATCGGATGTTTAAATGATAAAATGTAGCTACACTTCTTCATTATTTTCGTTATTCTTAAAATCAAAATTTATCTAAGTATGCCGAGAGAAAAACATGTTAATATCCAAAAGAATGGTTTTTATTCTATACAAAATACAAATGTAACAAATTTTATTTTCAATGAAGATTAGAAGAAACAAGGAGCTGCGTTCAATAAATGCTTGATGCCCCCCAGTGGCATCCTTGTCGATAGATTTTGCACCCAAGTCCAAAACAAGGTCAAAATCAAGGTCAAAATGAGGTCAGGGGATGTTTGAAGATGAGAAATGGTCACAGTTTACATCTGTATCAGTATCAATTCATTCTTGTAAGGGGTATTGGTGCTAGATGAAACGGTCCCATTTGGTTAACCAAGAGATGGGCCATATAAAGCAACCTAAGTCCAAAATGAGGTCAAGGTCAAACTGAGGTCAGGTGATGTCTGAAGATGAGGAATGGTCACAGGTTACATCTGCATTAGTATCAAGTCATTCTAGTAAGGGGTATTGATGCTAGATGAAATTTGGTTAATCTCGTACGAACGGACGGATGGACAGAAATTCTAACGAACGGACGGACGGACAGGACAATCACTATATGCCTCCCACATCAGTAGATGCTGGGGGCATAAAAAAGCACCTTGAGCAATTCTGTAACAAATCTGTCCAATTAACCAATGGCACAGGCTGTCATGGGTATCATTTCCATATCTTAACTCTTATAGCATATAATGTTTATTATTGTTTCATATATATTGTTTATTGTTAATTATATGTTTAAATATATAGTGACATGCAACTGTATGTTTTATGTTGAAATAAATCTATCTACAGCTAAGAACTACCAGTATTGAATAATACCCTGCTGAAACTACTGTACTCAGATCTTATAAACCATCAACAAAGTTAGTCCGGATTGTCTCTTGTATCACAACTTGGTCAATGTAAACATTATATAGTTACCTTACACTACGCAAATACTTAGCTGGCTATGTTGGTAAAAATGTTGATACAATAATTTCATGAATTATTCCTGGCAGCAAATTAACAACAAAAAATCTAAACATGCCAAAATTTAATACAAAAATGTAAAAAAAATGTAACCCTTAACAACAATTGATCAAAAATAAATAAAAATATGTACTGGGACTCTAAAGAGTATTGCACTGATTCACTGTTTACAAATAGTATATTGGCACTCTTTTATTTTGATTTTCAGAAGGTTATGAAAGAAGCAACTGTTTGGGGGTAAAATGGCTGTCTGAATATCAATCTCTGGTGACAATATTTCTAGTATTAACCTTTAGCCTGCTGCTGGCAAGTGATTCTGTCTTTGTGACCAGTGCAGACCAAGATCTGCCTGCACAATCATGGTCTCCACTGTTTGCTATTGAGTTGGTAAACTTTCAGTGAAAACCCATTTAGAAATTTAGCTGGCTAAAGGTTAAGCCATGGTATGTCTAGAGACAAGAATTACAAATTCAGTAGTTAGCTATATCAGAATACCCAGTTGTAGGAAAATGTTAGAAACAAAATTTGATAGATTAGATTGAACAGAACTTCTGTTGTTTTTTTTTTTCATCATGACCTACCAAACCTCATAATGCCAGACTAAGATACTGGCCACATGTTTATTTTTATTATGCATCGTAAATTTTTGATAAGCTTTTATGACTTATAAAACTCATATGTAAATGAAGCACAGTAAAGTTGCCTCCAAAATAAGGAAGTTTGTCATGATGTTCCAAATGTATACAACAAAATAGAGGTCAATTAAGTTTTGATTATCACCTGTAGTGTTACATTACATGGTATTCAAAATAACTCTTCCTGAATCGAGAATTATACTGTACAGCGAAAACACAACTAGCAAGATATTTAATCTATATCCAGTCTTGAGTAAAAAAGAAAATAGGATGCATTTCTACAAGCTGAATTCAGCTTAGAATTTGACAAAGTATTAGTCAGAACCCATGTATCATTTTGACTGTAAAATTTCCTCATGTGAATTATTATTTGTGTTTCAAATGAACAAAGATGGGGTTGCACACTAAATGCAGTATTCTTTCATGTAATTTGTACATAACTCATCAACATTTTATCTAACCATATAATTGTCACTACTTTTTATCATTCAATGATTTAAGAAAACGATTTTAAATTTGCACCTTGATTAGCCAATACACTGTGCATTTAAATGTTTAAACAAATACAAGTTTATTGCCTTTAACATAAATATATGATTTCTTGCTATAAGCATACAATCGCTAACATTGAATCAACAAGTATATAAATTTGATATGTTTAAAACTATCACAACACTTCATAAAAAATAGCAACGATATTAGTCGGTCATCACAGTCTTGCAGCTTTTTAAATCTCTGAACACAAATATCTTGCGTTTAACGTAAAGATCATCTTAACCCTTATCATGCTAAACACGACTGATTCTGCCTTTGCTACCAGTGTAGAACATGATCAGCCTGCACATCCATGCAGTCTGATCATGATCTGCACTGTTCGCCATTCAGTCAGTTTATTTTTGGTAAGCACCCCGTTTAACAGTTAATGACACTGTCCAAACTGAAAGATGGACAAGTTCATTATAGAAATTTAACAGGGTAAGGGTTAAAAACTCCCAAGTTTTTGCTAATAAGCACTTAATCCCTGATCCTACAACAATCTGACAAATGCCCTTCATAATTTTTACTGCTTTTGTCATGGTTATGTTTTGCTTTAACAGCAACTAGAAACACAGTTGCTGTTTTTACAGCTGAAAAATGTAAGCTATATAATTGCAATGAAATTGAATAAAAGCCTAGCCAATTCTGCATCAAACTTTTGGGGCACTTCTATCATTTGTTTTGGTCTTTTTAAGCGATGTTCCTTTGCGGATAGCCCCTAGCAATGCACCCCGATCTTTAGATACTGGAGGTACGGGCGGTGCCCCTGCTGGTGGCCCTGGAGGCGGAGGTGGAGGGATTCCTGCTGGAGGTGGGGGTGGAGGGGCTGCACCCTGGGGTGGAGGTGGGGGCACTGCTGATGAGGTAGGAAGTTTTGTCTCATCAACCTGGTGGAGATCTGGGTGTGACACTGATACTTGTAGACCTGAGGCATTCGAGGCCGATCTCTTCAGTTTAGATTTTCTGCAAGTAGACACAGAACTTTAGCTACTTCAATAATAGTAATACCTTGGCATTTTATCTTTGTATCAAAAATATGTTTACGACATACTATACCCATAAAAAGAATTCACTGTTGTAGATTTAAATATTATTGGCATGACTATCTAAGACATGCAAGAAATCTGGCTTCCAATGATGCTGAAACATTGAGATTTTTCCTTACTTATATGTTAAGTAGGAGAAAAAGAACACATTCATGGAGAAAAAGTATTACTTTATCTTATTTACAGTGATTCTTCTATATTTTCAACAACTACCTTATAACTTCACTTCTGATACAAATGACTTATGAATAAAATATGAATTTTAAAGTATAAAAAGTAACCTTCTAGTCAACATAGGTATGCCTCGCTTGATTGCTTTCACTATGTTCTTCATTTCCTTATTCAAACTAATCTGTAAAGTATAAAACAATGTATCATATATAAGCTGTATATGTTATTCTAAGATGCTTTTCTCTGTTAAAACACTCTTATGCTAGAATGATGTCACGTTAACATGTGGTGACGTCAATGTTTTTGTTGCGACCAAGAAAGAGGGCTACTGTATTTTATCTACTGTTTTAGATTAAGGGCATATTAGAATCAAAATAATTTATAGCAAAAGAGTGTTTTAACACTATTTATACACTCAGGCAGTAATATGTTACCCTTATGAAATTATTGAGCCCGACGTACAACTGCCCATCGTGCATAAATAGTGTTAAAACAGTCTTTTGCTATAAATTATTTCTTATATCTACACTATTCATATTGCATTTAATCATATAATCTAAAACATAACCCAAAAGAAAAATTTTATTCAAATGCACACAGTTAAATCCAGACACATATCCCTATTACATGACTCAAAAATCAGGATCAGTGACATAGACAAGTTACTAATTTTCAAGTTGCGTAACAGTCAGTTGGTATATTACCTATACAGTCCAAATATGTTTGCTTAGTGAAGCTATTTACACCTATCTGACATCATTTGAAAATTGTTCATTTTACTGGAAGTTACCCATGAAAGGTGAACTATGTGTGGCAATAATAAATTGCTTGCTATTTCTCCAGTTAGTCTGTGTTCAGACCCTGTGTTTTGTTCACAGGAGATAACTCCCGAGAATATTCAAATTTTGTATAATTATGTCCCTTGTCTTCTCAAAACATAATCAGAGCCAAGACTGATGAAGTCAGAATATATAACAGAAATATTTTTTTCAAAAAAAAAAGATTATCTGGCCGGTAGCCAGACTATTCTCCAGTATGAGCTGAGGATTTTGTTTTTCAGAGGTTGTTTGCATCAATGGTTCAATTAACCCTTAGCCTGCTAAATTTCTATAATGGACTGGTCCATCATTCAATTTGGGCAATACCATTTATTATTCGAAGAGGTGTTCCCTAAAAATTTACTGACTGAATTGCGAACAGTGCAGACCATGATCAGACTGCACGGATGTGCAGGCTGATCTTGGTCTGCACTGGTCGCAAAGGCAGGATCACTTGCCGCTAGCAGGCTAAAGGTTAAATCAATGTGAGGCAGTAGAAATATAAGGAATAAATCAAGCTGATGCCATTATAATCTGAATATAAAATGCTATGGCCTGTTCCAAGTACCCTTCAATACCTCCACATACTTCAAGCAGCATCAGATACATATTATCTAATACTTCACTATGTATTATTATCATTACCGGTATACCACATTCATACAACCATAATTAATGCCTTAAATATTCCATAAAACATCTTTAGGTTAATTTTACTTTATTTTTCCTTAATAAAACCTAGGGACTACTTACTGGTGCAAAACGGTAGGAATCTAGCACTGGTAATGGAACTTGTGAGAAAAAATCTTGTCCTGCAATCTGAAATCATACAGGTAAATCATCAACTCTTAAGTTCACATAATGTGTTTCATAGAGACATTCATTTATACTTTAACTTTTACCCTGCTAAATTTCTAAAACGGACTGGTCCATCATTCAATTTGGGCAGTACCATTTATTATTTGAAGGAGTGTTCACTGAAAATTTACTGACTGAATAGTGAACAGTGCAGACCATGATCAGCCTGCAAGGATGTGCAGGCTGATCTTGGTCTGCATTGGTTGCAGAGGCAGAATAGGCTAAAATCTGTACATTTTATTTGGCCACATAATTGAAACTAGGTAAATCTACAACTATGAAAAGTTTCATTAAAACCTGCACTGTAGAACTTTCTATACATGAAAATGTCATCAGATGAGTCTTTTTCCCATAGAAGCCCATACAGAAAATTTACAAATGAACAAATATTTTCATATCAGTCTAACAAAAAATGAAAGTCCCAACCCTGTATTAATTTTTCACAATGTACATGTATCAAGAATCAAATTGAGCCTTTACATTACTACTCATTTTATGTTAATATTTTGAATTATTTTACATCAAAACCATCTAATGTCAAAATAAACCTTATGAAAGACAGTAGTGCTGACTTAAATATTCAATATACAAGGTATAACAAATTTCCAGCAACATATACGCTACCATTAATAATGGCTACCATGCATTTTCTAGGATAATCAATGTTACACAGTCACTTCTCATACATTACACGTGCAGAATTACCTTAAAGTTTGTAGAGTATAAACAAATTCCATCAAAAAGTTAGCATGGATATATTTTAACTGTATCTATAATACTATTTTTAAACAAAATCTTAGTCAACTTAGAAATGATTTTACACTGAAATTTGTACAAGATACTATTTAATACTTACCTCTTTTAAAGATGGATAATTTGTTCCTGATTCAGGAAAAATGAAATTCAGAATCTAAAAAATAAAGTTACCATAATTGCTTAAGAAAACAACAGAGTAAAACAAATTTATAACTTCACCCAAAATAGGATAAATACTTGCATCTTGAACAAATATTTGCAATTAATTCAACATACATCTTCTTAGCTGACATTTTCAAAATCCTAGATTATCTTCAAAAATCATATTTGTTTTCTTTTACAGTTTTCTTTCTGATTTTTCCTAGCCATATTGCTGTCTCACTGCTTATGCTTGTAAATACTGATAAAATAGATTATCACAACTATACTGCATCTTTCAAGTATTTGATGGTGGATGAAGATCCCAGGTGCCAGTCCTGGTATTATTTCAGGCATGCATGGGCACCTGGATAGAACCTCATGACCTGTAAACCAGCTCGATGGCTTCCTCACACGAAAGAATTTTACACCTGAAGCGAGGTTTTGAATCATGATTCAGGTCAGAGACTTTAACCACCAGGCCATGGAGGCCACAGAGGCATGACTTTAAACAATATATGATATGAAAATGTTTGACATTTTTGCAAGAGTATAGCAGTCCTTATCATGATGTTCAGCAGTTACAAAATAATAAAGTTTCAACAAGACTTACAGCAACAATGTCTGGGTTTTTACACAAACTGAGATGCCCAGGCTGAGGATGTGCAGAGTCAAGTTCTGCACCTACACACATTTCATATATCACATGACCTGAAATCAAGATGGACAAATAGAATACCAGATAACAAAGTACCATCTATAGCAGCTCCACAATTTAATCACCCTCATCTAATTCTATAGCAAACCAAATTATTTTGCAGTAAAAAGATCTAAAATTCAACATTTGTGGTAAAACTTAAATCAGTAGAATTTTCTCACTGGCTTGAACAAATAGTCCTAGGTCAGACCTGCTTTAACCTTTAGCCTGCTCGAGGCAAGTGATTCTGTCTTTGCGAACAGTGCAGACTAAGATCAGCCTGCACATTCGTGCAGGCTGATCATGGTCTACAGTGTTCGCCATTCAGTCAGTATCTTTTTGGTAAGCACCCCTTTTAACAATTAATGGTACTATCCAAATTGAAAGATGGACAAGTTCATTAAAGAAATTCAGCAGGGTAAGGGTTAAGGAAGCATATACTGCTGAGAAGTTTTTAATGATAAAGTTTCTAGAAATCCTAACGCTTGATAATTATTTTTTACTATACCAGAATTATATTATTACATAACATCCATCTAAGACCAACACATTCAAAGGCACTTATATTTGTATACCATACAGGCAGCCACTCTGGGCACACATTCATCCTCTACTGCAATCTGACCAGAGGGAATGAGTGAGAAAATAGGCCCAGAACAGACAGAAAGAAATCCATTACAGAAAATATAACTGTTAAAAAATTACGAAGTGTCTTCAGGGTAGTCTGCCAATTTTTGCACAGTAGGCTTTCTATCACAACAAATGAAGACAAAAAAGATAACTGTTATGAAAAAACTAATACATACCAAAACATATAATATCTATAGCTTCTTTGTTGTGTCTGAGTTTCTTTTTTATGAGTGGATATATTTTTGGTTCTTCTCCAATAAATGAACTCTCACATCCCATAAGTCTGTGAATATATAACTGTTAGATATACCATTCTTTCTCATTTTAGCATAATATATAATCAAATGTTACATCTGTGTAATCCTGTACCACTATACATCAGTGAATAAACAATATGACAAAATGTCTCTTTACTGTGTAATAACTTAATTATGTGGCCATAAAATTTCATTGTTTTGTTTAAAAATGACTTTTTCTAAAGATATGAATTTGTGGATTTCAACTTTCAAAGATAAATGAATTGAAATTTGTTAGGTTTAAATTTCAAGGATTAGTAATCCCCCATGAATATATGATTTCACAGTATGTGAATTGTGTTTTCTTTAATAGTTAGTTATATTTAAATGAAGAGCTCTTTTAGACATTCGCTTATACTAAAGCTCCCCACCAGTGCAGATGTTCCCTTGTAAAAAGTTATTTCCCCTCCATTCTCCTGTAAAGACTTTTCCAATCTTAATTTTTTATATAAATTTAGTTCATACACTCAACACACCTTGTGGTAAGACCTCCAAACTGACCTATACAGAGATGACCTTGACCTTGATATGAACTTCACCTTTCAACTTAAAACTTCAAAAAAAAAACATCTTTGGTCATAAACGCACGGGCATGATTTTGTGTTTTGAAAATACAGCTCCTTGTTATAAAACATCTTCCCTTCAGTCAAAAGTAAGAATTATTTATGCTCGTTGTTGATAGATATTACTACGTACATTTTGACTGTCCATGATGTCAAGTAAGGTAAAACTTGACAATACATACCTACAAGAGTTGTTGTCTAAAACAATATTACCAGAATGTACATGACCATGTGGAGGAAATCCCTTTTCTTCTATATATATCAGAGCCTGAAGTAAGGACACATACACATATATAACATAAATATACCTGTTCATTATTGCAAAAGCTCAATAATTCTGCAAAAATGTAAAAAAAAACAAAAAAAACAAGAGGACCATGATGGTCCTGAATCGCTCACCTCTTCCCACATGACCGAGTTTTGAGTATGACGTCGTTTTTTCTATTATTTGACATAGTGACCTAGTTTTTGAGCTCATGTGACCCAGTTTTGAACTTGACCTAGATATTATCAAGATAAAAATTCTGACCAATTTTCATGAAGATCCATTGAAAAATATGGTCTCTAGAGAGGTCACAAGGTTTTTCTATTATTTGACCTATTGACCTAGTTTTCGAAGGTATGTGACCCTGTTTTGAACTTTACCTAGATATCATCAAGGTGAACATTCTCACTAATTTTCATGAAGATCTCATGAAAAATATGGCCTCTAGAGAGGTCACAAGGTTTTTCTATTTTTATACCTACTGGCCTAGTTTTTGACCGCACGTGACCCAGTTTCGAAAATGACCTAGATATCATCAAGGTGAACATTTAGATCAATTTTCATGAAGATCCATTGAAAAATAATGCCTTTAGAGAGGTCACAAGGTTTTTCTATAATTTTAGACCTACTGACCTAGTTTTTGACCGCAGTTGATCCAGTTTCAAAGTTGACCTAGATATCATCAAGATGAACATTCAGACCAACTTTCATACAGATCCCATGAAAAGTATGGCCTCTAGAGATGTCACAAGGTTTTTATTATTATTTGACCTACTGACCTAGTTTTTTAAGGCACGTGACCCAATTTCAAACTTGACCTAGATATCATCAAGGTGAACATTCTGACCAATTTTTATGGAGATCCATTCACAAGTATGGCCTCTAGAGAGGTGACAAGGTTTTTCTATTTTTAGACCTACTGACCTAGTTTTTGACCGCACATGACCCTGTTTCGAATTTGACCTAGATATCATCAAGATGAACATTCAGACCAATTTTCATACAGATCCCATGAAAAATATGGCCTCTAGAGAGGTCACAAGGTTTTTCTATTATTTGACCTACTGACCTAGTTTTCGGCGGCACGTGACCCACTTTCGAACTTGACCTAGATATCATCAAGATGAACATTCAGACCAATTTTCATACAGATCCCATGAAAAATATGGCCTCTAGAGAGGTCACAAGGTTTTTCTATTATTTGACCTACTGACCTAGTTTTTGATGGCACATGACCCACTTTCGAACTTGAACTAGATATCATCAAGGTGAACATTCTGACCAATTTTCATGAAGATCTCATGAAATATATGGCCTCTAGAGTGGTCACAAGGTTTTTCTATTTTTAGACCTACTGACCTAGTTTTTGACTGCACGTGACCCACTTTCGATCTTGACCTAGATATCATAAAGATGAACATTCAGACCAACTTTCATACAGATCCATTGAAAAATATGGCCTTTAGAGAGGTCACAAGGTTTTTCTATTATTTGACCTACTGACCTAGTTTTTGATGGCACTTGACCCAGTTTCAAATTTGACTTAGATATCATCAAGGTGAACGTTCTGACCAATTTTCATGAAGATCTCATGAAATATATGGCCTCTAGAGAGGTCACAAGGTTTTTCTATTTTTAGACCTACTGACCTAGTTTTTGAAGGCACGTGACCCAGTTTCGAACCTGACCTAGATATCATCAAGGTGAACATTCTGACCAATTTTCATGAAGATCTTGTGAAATATATGGCCTCTAGAGAGGTCACAAGGTTTTTCTATTTTTAGACCTACTGACCTAGTTTTTGATGGCACGTGACCCAGTTTCGAACTTGACCTAGATATCATCAAGGTGAACATTCTGACCAATTTTCATGAAGATCTTGTGAAATATATGGCCTCTAGAGAGGTCACAAGGTTTTTCTATTTTTAGACCTACTGACCTAGTTTTTGAAGGCACGTGACCCAGTTTCGAACTTGACCTAGATATCATCAAGATGAACATTCTGACCAACTTTCATAAAGATCCCATGAAAAATGTGACCTCTAGAGTGGTCACAAGCAAAAGTTTACGGACGGACGGACGGACGCACGGACGGACGACGGACGACGGACACCGCGCGATCACAAAAGCTCACCTTGTCACTTTGTGACAGGTGAGCTAAAAAAAAACAAAACATTTTTATAGCAGATAACATGAAAAAGAAGACATGTCTCTTATGTCTTCAGCAAGATAACTGAAGAGGTCTACCATACTCCATTGGCCCGAATCATGCTACTAAACTAATTAAAGCAAATGTATTGGGGTCCATGTTTTCCACTTTTCACAGAAAAACGCACCAGTTTCTAACAAAAAGAACATCACAATAACATACCATATGTAATATTTGTTACTGAAATAAAATTGAGCAGATAAATCATGTATCATATAGGGAGAGTTAACTCACCATAAGTATCTGTTTTCCAAAACATCTTATCTGAGTTACACTGAGACCTTTTTTCTTAGTTTTATATTTATTCCTCCACGGTTCAGTGAAGCTGTTCTGAAACAAAGCAGTAACTTACAGAATCTTGTTAATCTAAACATCAGAGAAATTAACTGTAACAAGACAAAGAAAGTTAATATAACAAGAGGCCCAAGTCGCTCACTTGAAGCAGACCTTGACCTAATTAGATCTTGCTTGTGACAAAGTTTTAAAAAAAAATATTAAATTTAAAAAAATGAAAAAACAAAACAAATAGAAGATGCTTTTGTAGAAAAGGGCATGTCTCCCTCAGTGCATAGTCGTATAGGCAAGAAGTCAATAGGAGACAGGAGCAAAAGTCAAAGAGACACTGATGGTTGGCTGCAATAGGGATCATCTACTTCTTGGCATATCTAATCATCCCACTAAGTTTCAACATTCTCGGCCTAGTGGTTCTCAAGTTATGAATTGGAAATGGTATTCCATGTTCAGGCCCCTGTGACCTTGATCTTTGAATGAGTGACCCCTAAATCTGTAGGGATAATCTACTCTACATGTCCAATCACCCTATTAAGTTTCAACATTCCAGTGTTGATGAGTCAGGAGGCATAACGTGTTTAAACTGTCAGTCCATCAATCCCACACTTTCTTGTTTACCTCAACCCTCCAACAGTTTCCATCCAGTTGAAATGTAACTTGGTATCCTAGTACACCATCAACATGAAAAGGACATGCACATATTGTGGTGACTTTCATGTCCTACTATCATTTCTGGAGTTATGGCCCTTTTTAGACTTCTAAATATTACAACTATATTAGAACATTGTGTATTCAGCACCTCCTACAGTTTCAATAGGAGATATAAGGGAATCAAAATATTTTTTGTGGTGGTGGGGAGGGGGAGCAGGAAGGGAAGGTGTAATGTGTGAGAAGTGGGGGGAAGGTAGAACAAGTAGGGGTAGTGGTTAGAAGTGGGGGTTAGAAGGATACTGCTACAAAGAAAAAATATGAGATCGAAGTGTTTTGAGTAGCAAACCATAAAACAGCACTATTACAAAAGCTGACCCAAGTGACCTTCACCATTTAGGTACCAGGCCTATACTAAACAAGAGGACCATGATGGTCCTGCATCGCTCACCTCTTCCCACATGACCAAGTTTTGAGTATGATGTCGTTTTTTCTATTATTTGACATAGTGACCTAGCTTTTGAGCTCATGTGACCCAGTTTTGAACTTGACCTAGATATTATCAAGATAAAAATTTTGACCAATTTTCATGAAGATCCATTGAAAAATATGGTCTCTAGAGAGGTCACAAGGTTTTTCTATTATTTGACCTATTGACCTAGTTTTCGAAGGTACGTGACCCTGTTTTGAACTTTACCTAGATATCATCAAGGTGAACATTCTCACTTATTTTCATGAAGATCTCATGAAAAATATGGCCTCTAGAGAGGTCACAAGGTTTTTCTATTTTTATACCTACTGGCCTAGTTTTTGACCGCACATGACCCAGTTTCGAAAATGACCTAGATATCATCAAGGTGAATATTCAGATCAATTTTCATGAAGATCCATTGAAAAATATGGCCTCTAGAGAGGTCAAAAGATTTTAATAATTTTAGACCTACAGACCTAGTTTTTGACCTCACATGACCCTGTTTCGAATTTGACCTAGATATCATCAAGATGAACATTCAGACCAATTTTCATACAGATCCCATGAAAAATATGGCCTTTAGAGAGGTCACAATGTTTTTCTATTATTTGACCTACTGACCTAGTTTTGATGGCATGTGACCCACTTTCGAACTTGACCTAGATATCATCAAGATGAACATTCAGACCAATTTTTATGGAGATCCATTCACAAGTATGGCCTCCAGAGAGGTCACAAGGTTTTTCTATTTTTTGACCTACTGACCTAGTTTTTGAAGGCACGTGACCAACTTTCGAACTTGACCTAGATATCATCAAGGATAACATTCTGACTAATTTTCATGAAGATCTCATAAAATATATGGCCTCTAGAGAGGTCACAAAGTTTTTCTATTTTTAGACCTACTGACCTAGTTTTTGACCGCACATAACCCAGTTTCGATCCTGACCTAGATGTCATCAAGATGAACATTCAGACCAACTTTCATACAGATCCCATGAAAAATATGGCATTTAGAGAGGTCACAAGGTTTTTCTATTATTTGACCTACTGACCTAGTTTTTGACGGCACGTGACCCAGTTTCGAACTTGATCTAGATATCATCAAGGTGAACATTCTGACCAATATTCATGAAGATCTCATGAAAAATATGGCCTTAAGAGAGGTCACAAGGTTTTTCTATTTTTAGACCTACTGACCTAGTTTTTGACCGCACGTGACCATGTTTCGAACTTGACCTAGATATCATCAAGCTGAACGTTCTGACCAATTTTCATGAAGATCTTGAGAAATATATGGCTTGTAGAGAGGTCACAAGGTTTTTCTATTTTTAGACCTACTGACCTAGTTTTTGAAGGCATGTGACCCAGTTTCGAACTTGACCTAGATATCATCAAGGTGAACATTCTGACCAATTTTCATGAAGATCTTGTGTAATATATGGCCTCTAGAGAGGTCACAAGGTTTTTCTATTTTTAGACCTACTGACCTAGTTTTTGAAGGCACGTGACCCAGTTTCGAACTTGACTTAGATATCATCAAGGTGAACATTCTGACCAATTTTCATGAAGACCTCTAGAGTGGTCACAAGAAAAAGTTTACGGACGGACGCACGCACGCACGCACGCACGCACGGACGGACGACGGACACCGCACGATCACAAAAGCTCACCTTGTCACTTTGTGACAGGTGAGCTAAAAATGTACGCTCCTTCCCAAAATCAAGCTTAGTAACCATAAAGTTAAAAAACTGTGAAAAATGAAAAAATGTTAAAACAAGCAACCATCTTAAATCAAATTTTGATACCTGATATATATAATCTTTTAATGATCCTCTTTTACATATTGGATACAGTACAACCACAATACTCTGGTCCACCATGTAGTCGATATCATGTATTGGATATATAAATGGATGCTGTAGTAAATCCAACATATCTTTTATAGTAACACGAGATGTGCTTGTGAAAGGCGCCATCATTTTGTCAGGTTTATTTGCCATTGTCATTATAAGATTCTTCTGTTGCCACATCTCGTTAACACGGAACCAGCTCTTGTGGGGACGGGAACCTGTATTCATAGATAAATATAGCATAAATATATATACAATATTACTACTCCCATGATGAGTCATAAATGAAGAATTAAATTTCTTGGCCGACCAACATAAGGCACTTTGTGACCGTAATGACCAGTAATACTGGAGCCAAAGGATAGGCAACTGTAAAATGCAGTAATGTAGAAGATTCGAAAGTTTTTTCTGTATTTCTTTTCATCCATTTCCATGGGAAACATGGCTTATTCGCTTAATTCATCTATCAAAAACAGTGACAGCTATTGTCTACAGTTAATGTTCCAGCCTAAACAGCAGCATATTGCTATATTGCTGATAAATAGGCTGTCGACAATACTGTTTTTTCTATAATAAATCTTTACTTTAGTTACAGTATATTCATGAAGTATCAACTTTCAATATATGCTTGTAATGAAATACAGAGAAATGTTACCAAGACTTTCGAACTGTTTGACATCGCTGTATTTAGGATTTACACGAAGGTAATACTGAGCATTCAACCACGCTGATGCTGAAAGTAACAAGAGTATAGATGTATGTTGTGAACACATTTATATTTATACAGGCTTAAGTATGGTTTTCATGGCTGCTTCATTAAAGAATGTCAATGCATTTGGAATCTACCGATCCATATCTCCAAGAAATAGCTACTTGGACAAAAAAATACATGTAGTTTCAAATTATTATTGTAAGTTACTTGATAAAAGTACAATTACTTCTATACATATAAATTATGATCTCAAATGGATTTACTTAAAATTTTCAACTGGATAAAGCTGATATCCTCAGTTAGAAATAAGTAAAAGCATTTTTCTCTTGATTTGCACTTTTAAACATTATTTACTCACATTTAACAGAATGCCTCTAATGTAAAAAGAAAAGTGTTGTTTTTTTTACAGATATAACTCGGCTCTAACATCATAATGCTCAGTTTTGAGGTCAGTCCCAAAAAGTGGCATTTAAATTGGTCCATTTCCAGACTGTGTTCAGAGACAACCAATCAGTTGCCAGAGTTCTGAGTCTGATCTCAAAACTCTGCTGTACTACAACATGATCAGTAAATGCATACTTTCAAGTGCTTTCTGTTTCTGATTCCTCTCCAAGTCCATTCGCTGGCCAATACCGATCTCCTGGTAACGTCTACCTGCTATTCTGTTATTCTGTACCAATGGCACATATTCATGTCCAGATCGATTCCTTAAATGATCAAGTCAGATGTTCTAGCAAACGATAAACTACAAATCTGGCATTTTCACTACGTCATTCATATTTTAACACTTTCAACTGTGCTGATAACTCTAAAAAAATCACTTTTCATTCTTTTATCATCACTTGCAATATATTTAAGAAATACCATAATATATCCAAAGCAATGATTATTGTTGAATAAAATCACTGTTTAAGAGTTTAGATGTGAAGGAAGTATATCATGAGGGCACAGTCTGAATGATATAACAATAGCATCTAAACAGCAAGTAATGATTTCATTCCAAAGCAAGTCAGTGTTCAAAATATATTATTTTGATTTTAACACATTATCAAGGATTACTGTGAAATCATGAACATTCGTGGGGGACTAATTTTCATGGATTTCTTGGTTGAGTCAATCCACGAAATTTAATCCCACCGAACAAGTAAAACTCCCATTCATTTTATGTTCAAAAGTTGAAATCCATGAATTCATATCCCCACGAAATTGCCGATTTGACCCAAACCATGAAATTTCATGCCCACGAAATTTAACGATTTTACAGTATCATGTATAAAATCCTTGATAGCATCAGCCAAATATTTGCCCATTTTGTGTGGATTTCTTAAGTAGTACCAGTATCCCACTATGACGTAATAAATGTAATTGTGATGTACAAACAGTGAATTGTTGAACAGGAAAAAACATCTGATCATGTTGGAATATTTAATCCTATAAATATACTTTGGAATCATTAATATTTGTGGGGGATTTCATGGTTTAGTCAATCCACAAAATTTAATCCTAAATTCATTTCATTATAAAATAACTATAAATTTGACTAAAACCATGAAGTTTTGTGCCCATGAATTAAACCATTTAAAATTCACAAATTAATTTTTATCCAATAAAGATTATAGCCTCAATATATTACAGGCTCATGAGTCTGGTAAAGTGATGAAAATTTTACATGTAATAAATTAACCTCATGATGAACAAGAACTGTCACAGGAGACAGCGCGCTTGACTATTCCGATGCTGGATAGTGAAACTGGGCACATCTGAGGAAGCTGCAGCTGTCACATGAGTGTTTAATGGCTCCAATTAGAATGAAGATATTGAACAATAGCTTGTTTGTTTGTTTGTTTGTTTGTTTGGTTGGGTTTAACGTCGCACCGACACATTTCAGGTCATATGGCGACTTTCCAGCTTTGATGGTGGAGGAAGACCCCAGGTGCCCCTCCGTGCATTATTTCATCACGAGCAGGCACCTGGGTAGAACCACCGACCTTCCGTAAGCCAGCTGGATGGCTTCCTCACATGAAGAATTCAACGCCCCGAATGAGGCTCGAACCCACATCGATGAGGGGCAAGTGATTTGAAGTCAGCGACCTTAACCACTCGGCCACGGAGGCCCCGAACAATAGCTTGAGTCTGTGTCAAAAGTATTAAGTAATAAGAGAGATAAAGAACATTAAATAAGTATAATTATAAGCAAAAAGGGGGATAACTCATGAAATATTGGTGCAAGAGTGATTTTTGCACCTTGTGTCGTATGATGGGGGTGATGGTGTGGAATAACAATTTTAAGTTTGAATCAAATCCATTTAGTAATAACTGAGATAGAGTGAAAGTGCATCAAAACTTAAACCTGAAATTCTTAGTAAAAAAGGGGGATAATTCATGAAATATTGGTGCATGAGTTATGGCCCTTGTGTCATATGATGTGAGTGATGATGTTGAATAACTATTTTAAGTTTGAATCAAATCCATTTAGCAATAACTGAGACAGAGTGAAAGCGCACCCAAATTTTAACCTGAAATTCTAAGTAAAAGGGGGTTATAATTCATGAAATATTGGTGCATGAGTTATGGCCCTTGTGTCATATGATGTGAGTGATGATGTTGAACAACTATTTTAAGTTTGAATCAAATCTATTTGTAATAACTGAGATTGAGTGAAAGTGCATCAAAACTTTAACCTGAAATTCTAAGTAAAAAAGAAGGGGATAATTCATGAAATATTGGTGTGAGAGTTATGACCCTTGTGTCATATGATGCGGGTGGTGATGAGGAATAAATATTTTAAGTTTGAAACAAATCCATCAAGTAATTACAGAGATATAGTGAAAGTGCATCAAATCTTTAACCAAAGTGTGGACATGAAAGGACGCTGACGCAGACGCTAACTTGGATGCCGAGTCGAGTAGGACAGTTCTCCATACTTCATATAGTAGAGAAAATAAATGCTTCTAAAAATAAACTTAAGAGTTAAAGTTAGAAAAAGGTCACACGTTTTTCCTTTTATACTACTGACCTAAAATATTTGAAGCAATAGCACAGCATCAAAACAATGCTAGACTTACTTACCTACAACATTTAAAGTGACATCAAAGTATGAAAACTAGAATTGTCCATTGGACATGGATGCCCCCGCATACTGTACCACCCTCTAAATAGCAAAGTTTTTAGTACAGATCATCTTCATATGAAGGATGTTCAACTAAAAGTTCAAAGCAAATTGTATTCAGATAAAGTTGTGGATCTGAGCAACTTTGAATCAATTCCTTCAAAACGTGTATGAAGAATTGGACACACCAAATTTCTTCACTATGGCATATTTTGTGAAATTAAGAAAGAGCAATAATGCTTTAAAAAATAGCCACAGAGAACAGTCCATTAATTATGGTCACCTTTGCAAAAAGGTCTTTCATCTGTGAAACTTTCAAGCATATCCTTTTTAGAGTGTTTGAGGAGTTGGATGTACAAACCTTCTAAAGGGCCATAACTGAGGTGAAAATAGTCACAGAAAAAAATCTGTCCTTTAAGGTCATCTGCACATCAAGCTTGTTCATCTGTAAAAGTTTGAAGCAAATCAGGCTAGTAGAACAAACAAGACTTTTCTCTATAGTCTATATAGCAAATCTATCAATGGGCCATAACTGTGGTAAAAATTGTCACAGAAAAAAATCCTGCCTTTATGGTCACCTGCACATCAAGCTTGTACATCTGTAAAAGTTTGAAGCAAATCAGGCTTATAGTGTGGGAGGAGTTGGACACACAAGATTTTGTGACGTACATATGGTGGTATGTGTATAGACAATTTACTGACAGCAGCAATGCTATATGTCCCCAACATAAAAGTGTGTGTGTGTGTGTGGGGGTGGGGGCGGGTAACAGTGTCAGACTGGGGGGGGGGGGGGGGGTAACAGTGTCAGACTAACTTACCTACAACATCTGAAGCAATAACACAGTACAAAAACAATGATTATCACCAACAACACTCCTATCACAATCGGCACCTGCAAGAAATGTCATTTTAGGTACATATTTCCATCACATTAGTCTATCAACCTTTAAATGAATCTGCAGAGTGTGGGAAATGCATGTGCTATATGATAATGTATGATGTGATAGACATCATGAATGGCCAAGAACCATGTGTCAATTACCTGTTTGCAATTGTCTCTGACCAAGGAGTGAGCAACCAGGGCTGCCCAGCTTTAAAAGGGACTTTCACATGTACATTTGTATACTGCTAATCTTATTTAACAATTTCAAAATGTTATTCATTGTTGTAATGTACTTTTTTACCAGAACTATTTCAGTCTCATTTTAGCAATTCAGAAAGTGATTTAATTTCCTAGTTATTTAAGATGAAATATTTACACCTTACCCAAATGTAATCCTTCAGGAAAGTTTCAAAATCCATGTTCACATCTGAAGTACATCAAACCTGCAACAATCAAATGACAGATCAGTCTCCAGAAATCAAAAAGCTTAGGATAAAAACTGTTTAGCTCAGGATCAATCCTGTTCAGTTTTGGATCAATACTATTTAGCTTAGGATCAATCATGTTCAGTATAGGACCAATCCTGTTCAGAATCAACCCTGTTTAGTTTAGGTACAATCTTGTTGAGTTTAGGTTCAACCCTGTTTAGTTTAGGATCAATCCTGTTTACTTTAGGATCAATCCTATTTAGTTTAAGGTCAATCCTGTTTAGTTTAATATCACTCCTGTTTAGTTTAGAATCAATCCTGTTTAGTTTAAGGTCAATCCTGTTTAGTTTAAGATCAATCCTGTTTGGTTTAAGGTCAATCCTGTTTAGTAAGGATCAACACTGTTTAGTTTAGAATCAATCCTGTTTAGTTAGGATCAACACTGTTTAGTTTAGAATCAATCCTGTTTAGTTAGGATCAACACTGTTTAGTTTAGAATCAATCCTGTTTAGTTATGATCAACACTGTTTAGTTTAGAATCAATCCTGTTTACTTTTGGATCAATCCTGTTTAGTTTAGAATCAATCCTGTTTAGTTAGGATCAACACTGTTTAGTTTAGAATCAATCCTGTTTACTTTAGGATCAATCCTGTTTACTTTTGGATCAATCCTGTTAAGTTTAAGATCAATCCTGTTTGGTTTAGAATCAATCCTGTTTAGTTAGGATCAACACTGTTTAGTTTAGAATCAATCCTGTTTACTTTTGGATCAATCCTGTTAAGTTTAAGATCAATCCTGTTTGGTTTAGAATCAATCCTGTTTAGTTAGGATCAACACTGTTTAGTTTAGAATCAATCCTGTTTACTTTTGGATCAATCCAGTTTAGTTTAGAATCAATCATGTTTAGATAGGATCAACACTGTTCAGTTTAGAATCAATCCTGTTTAGTTTAAGATCACTCCTGTTTAGTTTAGAATCAATCCTGTTTAGTTTAAGGTCAATCCTGTTTAGTTTAAGATCAATCCTGTTTGGTTTAAGGTCAATCCTGTTTAGTTAGGATCAACACTGTTTAGTTTAGAATCAATCCTGTTTAGTTAGGATCAACACTGTTTAGTTTAGAATCAATCCTGTTTAGTTAGGATCAACACTCTTTAGTTTAGAATCAATCCTGTTTAGTTATGATCAACACTGTTTAGTTTAGAATCAATCCTGTTTACTTTTGGATCAATCTTGTTTAGTTTAGAATCAATACTGTTTAGTTTATGATCAACACTGTTTAGTTAGAATCAATCCTGTTTACTTTTGGATCAATCCTGTTTAGTTTAAGATCAATCCTGTTTGGTTTAGAATCAATCCTGTTTAGTTAGGATCAACACTGTTTAGTTTAGAATCAATCCTGTTTACTTTTGGATCAATCCAGTTTAGTTTAGAATCAATCATGTTTAGTTAGGATCAACACTCTTTAGTTTAGAATCAATCCTGTTTACTTTAGGATCAATCCTGTTTAGTTTATGATCTAGGATCAACCATGTTTAGTTTATGATCAATACTGTTTAGTTTAGAATCAATCCTGTTTAGTTTAAGATCAAACCTGTTTAGTTTATGATCAACCCTGTTTAGTTTAGAATCAACCCTGTTTAGTTTAGAATCAAGTTTTTAGGACCAATCCTGTTTAGTTTAGGATCTATCCTGTTTTGTTTAGGATCAATCCTGTTTAGTTAAGGATCAGTCCTGTTTAGTTAAAGATCAATCCTGAGTAGTTTAGGATCAGTCCTGTATAGTTTAGAATCAATTCTGTTCAGTTTAGAATTAAGCATGTATGTTAGAAAAAAAATGGTAAAACAGACCTTTGTACATGCACTTATAAGCTACTACTCATCAATACTCTTATTTTAGTATTTGCCACAAGGGTATGAGAAAAGACAGGCCAGATTCTCTTTAAATGATGAGCAAGGGAGCTACTGGTACCATTTTTTAACATCTTTGGTAAGACATGGCCAGAGATCGAACCCATGAGTTGTTAAATGTTATATATTTATTTACTTCTTTCATGTAATATCTGTAGTTTGGTTACTTTGGAAACCTTACTTTCTTTTGTATTTTTTAGAATGGTTATGTGATGGAAAGAGCACTAAATGGTGTATATAATATTATTATTAATAATAATAATAATAATAATAATAATCAAGAGCTGTTTGTAAAACACATATAAACCCCATGATGTCCTATTGGTTCAAGTGGGTGTGTACTTTTATGCTGTGACGTTGACCTTTGACAAAATGACCTAAGACAAGAGGGCCATGATGGCCCTATATCGCTCACCTGAGTACCATTGCTCTAAATGATAAGATCAAGTTTTGACAAAGATCACATAGGCATACACATAAAATATCATCAGGATAAACATTTTGTTGTAACAGTCCCTTTTGACCTATGGGTCACATACTAGTCAGGGCCAATTTCAATATCAAGTTTGAGTATCCTACACTCAAATGCTGCATTTTTGTACTAGCATGACTATTTCTTACCCTGGAAGACTTAAATAACATTTAAAACCAATCTCATTAGATTCTGCCAAGTAATAGTCATTTACATGAAATAAAGGGAGGTAATTTGTCATATAATCAGTCAAAAGTTATCTACCCTGATTGTCCGAGACAATCTGATGGCATAAATGACATTTCAAATCAGAACCTTCATTGGTTACCGAGATACATCCATTTTAATTTGAAATAAAGGGAGGTAATTTGACATAAATCAGTCCATGGTTATCTGGCCTGATTGTTTCAGTCCAACATATGACAATAATGAAATTTCAAATGAGTCCTATAAATACTTACTGAGATAAATCCATTTTTATTGAAATCACGGGAGGTAATTAACAATATATTAGAAAAGTATTCATATTGATAAACGTTCAATCAATAGTTATCTAACATGACTATTTCTTACCATGGAAGACAAAAATAACATTTCAAACCAATCTCATTAGAAGCTGCAAGGTATGTTCATTTACACAAAAATAAAGGGAGGTAATTTGTCAAAAATTCAGTCAATATGTATCTTCACTGACTGTCCAAGTCAATCTGATAGCATAAATGAAATTTCCGATCAGTATCTTCATTAGTTATGGAGATATACTCATTTTATTTTGAAATAAGGGAAGGTAATTTAATAAAAAATCAGTCCATAGTTATCTTTCCTGATTGTCTCAGTCCAACTAAAGGAAATAATGAAATTTCAAATGAGTCCTAAAAGTACTTACTGATATAAATCCATTTGGATAACAAAATAGCTAATTCTGGCCCTTTCAGGGGCCATAACTCTGGAACCCATTATAGGATCTGGCAGGTTCAAGAAAGGAACCAAGATCTTATGTTGACACAAGTTTTGTGCAAGTTTGATTAAATTGAAATCATAAGTGAGGCTGCTATTGTGCAGACAAGGTCAAAATAGCTAATTCTGGCCCTATCAGGGGCCATAACATTCGGAACCCATAATGGAATCTGGCCAGTTCAATAAAGGAACTAATATCTTGTGGTGATACAAGTTGTGTGCAAGATTGGTTAAAACAAAACTTGAAACGAAAGTTCATCAAAATAAAAAAAATCTTAAAAAATTCTATTTTATTTTTATTTTTTTCCGAGATGCTCACTTTCAAGCTTTTTATTTTTATTTTTATTCCCTCCTCCCCCTGCTCATTTTTCAAAAATCTCCCATAAAACGAAAAATAAAAAAACTCTGGCCTTAAAGTCAAATCATAAATGAAGCTGCTATTGTGTAGACAAGGTCAAAATAGCTATTTTTGGCCCTTTCAGGGGTCATAACTCTGGAACCCATTAAGGGATCTGGCCGGTTCAAGAAAGGAACCAAGATCTTATGGTGATACAAGTTGTGTGCAAGTTTGGTTAAAATAATATCATAAATTAAGCTGCTATTGTGCAGACAAGGTCAAAATAGCTAATTTTGGCCCTTCAGGGGCCATAACTCTGGAACCCATAATGGGATCTGGCCAGTTCAAGAAAGGAACCGAGATCTTATGGTGATACAAGTTGTGTGCAAGTTTAGTTAAAATAAGATCATAAATGAAACCACTATTGTGCAGACAAGAAATTGTTGACGGACGGACGCACGCATGCACGGATGGACTGACGACGGACAACGGACGAAGGGTGATCACAAAAGCTCACCTTGTCACTATGTGACAGGTGAGCTAAAAAGCAGGGGTCATCCACTGACTACAAGAAACCATCCTATGAAGACTGATAGCCAAAGCTGCGGAAACAATTTTCAGTCTAGGTCACTGTGACTTTGACCTTTTACCTACTACCCTCAAAACAATATGGACCATCTACTTATACAGACAATCATCCTATTAAGTTTGACAACTCTAGGCCAAAGCATTTATTAGTTACTGCCCAGAAACCATTTTCAGTATTAAGGTCTCTGTGGCCTTGACCTTTAACCTACTGAAGCCGAAACAATACATCTACTAACCACAGGTTATCATCCCATGGATTTTTAACATTGTCAGACCAAGCTTTCTCTAATTAATGATAGGAAACCAAATGGTCTATCGACAAACCAACCAAGAGATGGACGGACCGACCAAAGACAGACTGACAATGAGCGAAACACTATACCACTGCACCCCCTCTTCTTCAGTGAGAAAGTTGGTGGGTACATGTCCCATGGGTTGAGTGACTGTTTTTAATACACTGGCTATAGGCCTATAAAGTTCATCAGAAATGTACATGTGCAACAGAAATGTGCAGAATGTGCAAGGATTTTACTTCTAGTTTTCTCACTTGTTTTATTAGACTGAAGCTTTATCATTAAATTTTAGTTAATTTACTTGAAATGTAAATTCATTTGTCCTATTATAGGACCTATGATTGGAGATAAAATTTATTCTATTCTTCTCAAATGAATATACAACAATTCCAAAATATAAAGCCTATTACAGTATTTAACAAAATTTGCATTAAATGCTTCATACATTTAGATATTTTCTTTATGCATCATAAATTTGAAATATTATTACATGACAGCATATTCATATTTCCGATTTATGGTGTGATTTACTATGCACCGTATTTTAATATGAAAGCAATTTACAACATGTGGACACATTAATTTTTCATTGAAGCAATCAAGCAAATCTTTTTGTTGTAGAAATTACAAATGTACCAAATAGTATGAAAACAAAAATGTAAAAGACCATTTCCACATGATCCACTCCTGTCATTGTACATAGTTTCATGACTCTAGGTGAAATATATTTTAAGATATATGCAACACAAACTTTAAGTGCACTTTTCACTAAGTGAAGGACCATAACTCTGGCCTAGCAGAGTGAAAGCCCAAAGAGAACACCAGGCGCACAACTTTGCATTCTATATAACAATCGTTTAATGTTTTATGACTCTAGATCAAGTAGATTTAGAGATACATGGGACACAAACTTTTATTTTTTGACTTAGTCAAGAGCCATAACTCTGATCATGCAAAATGAATAATAAAAAAAAAACCCTCTGAAGCACAAAGAAGCACATGCTGGATAATATTCCTACATGCTTTCATGACTCTAGGTGAAATATTTTTACGATGTTTGCAACACAAACTTTAAGCACTTTATGTGTAATGTTCACTAAGTCAAGGACCATAACTCTGGTCTGGTTGAGTGAAATCCCAAACAGAACACCAGGACAAGAACTGTGGGATGGACAGATGAAAGACGGATGGCCAAATGAACTGGGGACTTTTCGGGAGTAGAAATATCAGCATGAATGAGATATGCCTATCATCATACAACTGGAAGGCAATGAAATAAATTCAGATTATGTAAAAACTATCACGTTTTCTTATTGGTCAGCTAACACCTGTTATGAGCTACCATGTTCGAATGTGGTAATTAACACAAACACACATGATAACTATCACATTCGCACCTGTTAGATGACCAATGAGAAAAGGTGATAGTGATAGCTATCACATACAAACGTGATAGTTATCCTATTTATTAAGCACGTGTTAATTACCACGTTTGCACATGGAAGCTAACACATACGCAGGTGATGCGAACATGTGCGCACGTGATAAATAAAACATTTTTCCTATGTCCCCTCTATGCCACTGTACATATTGTATAGAAAATATTAAAGCAATTTTGTGCAATAAATCTATTGTGAAAATCTGTTCGATTAAAAACAGCCTATTTGTTATGCGAGAAGATGAACTGATTAATTTTATGCTGACATTGTTTAGAAAATATAAAGACTATATCTATATTAAACAAGAGTGCCAGAATGTCACAAAATACATCACAGCAAATTTCTTTACACTAGCACCTGTATTTACAAATGGAATTTTAATTTTGTGGTAGTAACTATTGTAATTCTTTTGTTTTTCTAAATCCACATAAAAACTCCTTATCAGGTAGAATTACCTTAAAATACACCTAAAATTTGAAAGTAACATCTATGTTGTACCACAGAAAAGTGGTCTTGGTTTTTCCCTACGGTCAATTATAAAAAAGTTACAATATAAGTTATTTATAGTAACAACTAAGGGAAGTTAATCTTTTTTTTTAAAAAAAAAATCCCCCCCAAAAAATTGTAAGTCCACACAAAAATCCTTACCAGGTAGAGATAGGTCAAAATACACCTCAGAATTGGATGTAACATGCATGTTGTACTACAGAAAAGTGGTCTCGATTTTTCCCTCAACTAGTAATGAAAAAGTTACAATACAAGCTATTTATAGTAACAATGAAGGGAAGTAATTCTAAAGAAGGGACCTGCGCATGACACTTCGTCTCATGATGGTGTACAATTGTGCCAAGTTACATCAAAATCCCTCCATGCATGAAGAAGAAATGCTTCGGACAAAGTCATTCTTGTATCTGACCTTTGGCCTCTAAGTGTGACCTTGACCTTAGACCTAGGGACCTGGTTCTTGCGAACGACACTCCGTCTCATGATGGTGAACAACTGTGCCAAGTTTCATCAAAATCCCTCTATGCATGAAGAAGATATGTTCCGGACAAAGTCTGTGGACGCCGTACGCCCACCCGCCTGCCCGCCAGGCCCCGGCGTTCCCACAATACGTCCCGTTTTTCAAACGAGCGTATAAAAAGATTTGGTAAGATATGGCCCATTTGTTATAATGTGAAAAGATCAATTACTGTCAAACTTTGACAGTCAAAGACATATAATAACATGTCTCTGATTAAGTCAGTCAAGTGTAGGATTGATTAATTGGAAGATTTATGAACGTTGATTTTCAATTTCTTCATTAATTTTGTCCAAATATTATGCAGATACAGTATAGAAAATCAAAAAAGGTATGCAATTTTGTGGAATAAATTTATGTTAAAAATATTTGATTAAAAATGGCCATTTGTTATAATGTTGTGTATATCTTTGGAATGATGAAAATGTTTCTTTTAATCTGTTAAAGTGTTGTTTGGGAAACTATAAGGATCTTACATGCCTGCCTATGTAAAATGGCAATTTCCCTACCTGAGGGACAGTGCAGAATGGAAAACTATATCCAAGCTGTCCCGAGGGTTGGGAAAACAGCTATCTTACACATTTTTCTTGCCTATCACGTTCAAAACAGATTGTGGACACAAATAGATTTGGGTATTTCCTGACTTAGTGCAAGCTATTTTAGACAAGGTTTTTTCCTAGGGAAAGACAGGAATGTCTATTCCCGGCGCGTGCTCGGACAAATTATACTTTCCCCTCTAGGTAGGCAAAAACAGTTTGTTCAAAATTGGAGTGGTATTGTCCATAGTATGTCTAGACATGATTATTATGTTAGATTTAAAGCTCAGAACTTAAATATGAAAAATATTTTGACATTGTTGAGAATGAATATCTGAGAAAACTCTTTACATGTTTTAGGCTATCGTCACATGCCCTTGCAATTGAAACTGGAAGATATGATTGTGGGACTTGATAGAACAAATAGGATGTGTAGAAATTGTAACTTCAACCTTGTCTAGTCTGAATATCACTTTTTATTGACTTGTTCAAAGTACATGTATAACCATATTCGCACTAAATTTATACCAAATATTAACCTATTCAAAAGACTGATCAATGTCTTCAAATAAGATGAAAACTGTATTAGGAATTTGTAAATACCTGAAAGAAGCATAATTATAATGTAAGGAATCCAGATCTATAATTCTATTCTTCAATAACTGTGATAATGAAGATGCTTTGTGATAAATTGCATAATTTACTGTATATTATATATGGTTTCATTTATAAAGACCTTAACAACTTAGAGTAAGGCAAATGTTTATTTCAGAAATTTTCACATGTTGTTTATTGTCAAAACCTTTACTGATTGTTAGGTTAGCAAATTAATGCATTTATATTTCAACACTTGAGTCTATTTCTGTCATATCAAAAGGTGTTGATTAAATCACAACACCTGTGAAGAGTTTGAAATATTAACTTACAATGAAATTAATGACTTTTTGTCAAATAGTAATATAATAAAAAACATTATCATAGAAAAAATCTTTAATCATTAAGAAGTCACAAAACAAATTCCATTGATTAAGGACGTACCGGTATGCTAGAATTTGGTGTGAAAATTTTCCCAATTATAACAGAATTTCTTTAAACTTTGGATATTGAAGGACAATCATCTAAGAAACAAAAAAATGCAATAAAAATCATAGGTCACCGGTATCGAAAAAGAGTTATCAGCCCTTGAAAACGGCATTTCCCCCAAAAATGACGTTTTCAAGGGCAGATAACTCTTTTTCGATACCGGTGACCTATAATTTTTATTGCATTTTTTTGTTTCTTAGATGATTGTCCTTCAATATCCAAAGTTTAAAGAAATTCTGTTATTGGGAAAATTTTCGCCCATCTCATATACAGGGAATTCTAGCGTACGCCTTTAAGTTGACTATATTACTATAAATTTAGGGTAGCCTACCATTTATAGTAGTATGGTTAGTAAAGTAACAGTTATCTTCATAAATGTCCTAACAACCTAAGAAATAAAGAATATAATGAACATTAATATTTCACAATATCTTCAGTATATTAAATATTGGGTGTGAGCACAGGTAGCAATATTGTACCTAGGATACAATATGGGTCCATGAGCCATATACACTTAAATATATTACAATTGTTATGTTATCTAAGAAAAAAAATGCCAAAAAGTCACTTTGAAAATTGTTTGCCCCTGTGACAATGAGCCATTAGAAAGATGATCATGAGCATTTTGACCTGTACATTGCTTCCAGGTCCGTAATTTAAAAAAAAAAAAATTCTTTACAAATGGGTTGGCCGTCTTTTGGGCAAGTGAATACTCTTTCAGAAAAATCTTACTTCAAAGACCAGTTGCAAACCATTTACGCACAGCGAGCTAGCAACAGCGTAAAAATGATAGTGTTTTCTCTATCAGAATAAATCCCACACATTTTCCGCACCAAAGTTTTCCCACCTGTGGGTGTTTGTAAAAATGTGGGGGGGTGAGTGAAAAGTCTTGGAGTTGGGTGTAGTACACAGTTAATAATGATAGGATAGTGTTAATAGAGTACCTCCTTTTGAAGAGTTTCAATGTACTAAACCACATTATGCATCTGGTAGTTAAGTACGACAAATTTTGATTTCCTTATTTCGATTTTTTCTAGTAAGTTTACTTCTTTCAAATTGATAGATTTATTGTACATAAAATGTATAAAAAATCATTCACTGCATGCGATGAAGGAGACATTACATTTGTATGCATGTGACATATCACGATATTGGGTTTTCCTCGTGAAAGGTTATTTATAGAATAGTAGCTCTATTTTGCTTTATTAATTTAATTTTAATATTGTTAAGAATTTTAGTAGTTTCATTGTGCAAGTGTAACCATTTCCTTAGCTCGCATAAAGCAAAACTAAAATTATACTGATCAGAAAAATGTCTTGATGCTGGTGAGAGGCTTAATTATGCTTTCCTACGGAGTTGAAGGCGGTTCAAATTCTGGTACTCATTGCGTTGTACTTGGAGGAACACTTATAAAATGATTTCTCAGCATCAGTTTTTTTCAATGGTACCACATAAACTGCTGGGGGTAAGGTATAACTGGTTTTAAATGTTCTTAAAATGGGGTCGCTCAAAAACCTCGATGTACAATGCTTATGTTCATTGCTACAAAGCGACGGTAAATAAAATTAAACTTTACCTTTTTTACTCCATGATCCCAGTGGCTCAAAAATATACCCAAAGATACTGAAGGAGATGGTGCGGCATACCCAACCTACATACCAAACTTACCCTACCTCTACCCCTAACTATCTATCTATCTACCTACCTACCTACCTGTCTATCTATGCACGCCCTCTTTTCGAGTATTACCTGCAGGTACGCGTCTATGCAAGAGATAAAAAAGAAGAAATGTACAGGGGGATAAAAGTAATACTAATGTATTCGAGAAGTACTGAAAATCAAGATGACAGTGTTATCAAAAAAAAGACTATACAGTTGAAATAGATAAAAAAAAAACCAGTATTTTTCACATTAGATCGTATGAGAACATTTGGTCACTCTATGTCTGAATTGTTCCGGGGTAGGGACCTGCACAACCTCAGGTGGATGAGAGTAACATAGAACTATATTGACTGGGAAGAAAGAGACTTTGCAATAATTACAGGATGTAAGAATCTGCTTGTAAGAGAAGGGGTGCATGTGTCTAGTGAAGCGGGTATGAGTACGTATTCAAGATGGGGTCTGACTAGAGTTTTGTAAGTTAACTCTTTAACGTTTGGTTTTTAGTAGGGCTGTTCTTTTTCAGGAAGTTAAGAGTTTGACTTGATTTGGTTCTGACCTGGTTAACATGTTCATTCGAGTTAATGTCTGAGGAGATAGTGATATTTTGCATCACTTAATGTTTCAAGGGTTTGGCCATGGAGTGAGTATTTGAACCCACATATATATTGGTTTTGTGACCTATAGTGATATTTATCACAGTACATTTTGAGGGGTTAAAATCCGTGTCCCATTTGCTCTCCCAGACCTGTAACCAGGTCCTGTCAAGGTCTTATTGAAGGATTCTTTCAGGAAAAGAGTTTTTGACGGTGATGTAAATAGCATTGTCGTCATCAAATAACCGGACCTGTGAAACAGTATTTTCAGGCAGGTCATTTATGTACAGTTGAAAGAGAAGATGACCTGGAACAGACTCCGGATGTTACTGGGATTTCATCTGATGTTACCCCATCAAGTAAGACTGACTAGCGCCGGCCTTTCAGGAAGGATTTGACCCATTGCAAAGTGTTGCCCTGGACGCCATGTTGATGAAGTTTAAAAAGAAGCTTTAGGTGTTTGTTTTGGACAAGTCAGCTGGCATGGTACCAATGGAGTAACATGGTGACTAGTGGGGCGATTTTGACACACAAATATTTAAGGACAATCGGTTTTAAATCATCAGTGCCACGAGCTTTGTCAGTTTTTGGGTTGACAGTAATTTTTGGACACCTTAAACACCAACAGTGACTTGGCATTATTGGATATTTACTCTTTAAGTTTTGAGGTAAGGCATTGCTAAAGAAAGTTTGTACTTTCATTTTACACACTTGGCCTAATTGTAGAGGTGACATTGATGTAAATACTGATTAATACATCCGCTTTGACCTTACTGTCTGTGTAGAGTTCACCATTCTCTAACAGCGGATCGATACCCTGTGAATCCGGTTTTGCACTTTTTGTTAATTATTTTTACGAGAAAAGTTTTTACCTGTTTAAGGGTTATCTAAATCTATTTGATCAGTATGGGATTCAAGGATATGTTCTACATAATCATTATATGCCTGTTTGATGTTTCTACGGACTTGGTTTCTGAAATTGTTATGATGTTGCTTGACCTTTAGACTTGCATTCTTTTTAAGCTTTTGGTATAACATGTTTCTTTTCCTTATTTGGCGTTTTATGCTTGGGTAATCCAGGGAAGGATTGGCTTTGAACCTATTCTTTTAGTTGGGATGAATAGTTTCATTCTTCATGTAGTACTTCCTTAAATTCTGACAATAAGTCCTCTACTGACTTTGTATTATAACCTAATAAGGATGGGGACTTGGATTCAATAAACTGCTGAAACTTAAGCAAATATGATTTTCTGTATAAGGGAATTAAACTGGGGTTTTATTTGTTTAACCTAGGTTTCACATCCGATAATAGGTGTATGATTTTATGATTAGAGATGCCAGATATGGTGTTAATGCTCCTAACCAAAGTGGGATTTGATGTAAGGAATAAATTCAGGGTGTTATTTAACGTTAAGGAGTATATCACCAAAACTCACTCAGAAATATTTAATAAACGAACAACATCATTACCAATAATTTACCTGACCATTACATGTTCTACCGTACTGTCCCGTACTTAAAATATTCTGAAAAAGTTGTCCCCCTTTGAAAATGAATGCCATTTGTAAAGAAATAAAAATAAACAATTGCTGAAAACTGTGTTCCATCTAGTTATGTGAAATTTCAACACTCGCACCCTATTGCAAATGCTTCAAAAAGAACATGTGTAACAGTTCCTTGAAAATGGTGAGTTTTTAAAGGCGCTTGACTGTCCGGAAGTGGGTACCCTTTAGGCAGTCCTTTTGCGGAATTCAATGTATATACTAATCCCCAATGATAACGCGATTCCCGCCGAAACGCAAGGACGAGTCTATTTCATGATAACTGATGAAATAATAATTCATAATGGTTACCCATTTACTTGACAATTAAATATTAGTATTTCTTTCATTTTAAATAGCCACTATGTATATGGCAACATAGCTCAGTTGGGTAAACTGCAGACAACAATTGGATATAAGCAAATCGTTTTGTGGGTTCGAATCTTCATGAGGGTTTTTTTTTTCAGATTTTTTTTCTATTCGTTTTCATTTTTATTTCATTACTTTTGTTTCTTTCTTTGGTGGTTTGAATTTGTATATATGTCTTTATATAACACAATAGCATGTTCATTATTCGCATGGCTTGAGTGCATGCATCATCTTTGATATATAATAAACTATTCTGATCTGCCATATCGGCTTTAGATACCTCTCTGTCGTATTGTCACAGAGCTCATGAAGGAAACTAAATTTTTATGCAAAAGTGAAATAAAAATTAATTCTCAATGCTGAGTTTCGAACCCACACGGCAAAAGATCTGTTGACCATGGAGAGTATGCTTTACCACTGAGCTAATTTGTAATTGGAACAAAATCTAGTAATATTTAGATTGTAACATCCTAGAAAAATGCTGAATTCCCTATGTTCCATTTTAATCTATTTATAGTCATGTTTGTAAATATCAAGTTATCGTTGGGGCATAGTATCAGTATGCTGACACTTGTTTTGTAGAGTAATATACACGCTATCATTACAAAAACTACAAAACAAGTGTCAGTATACTGATATAAACATTGAATTCCGGAAAAGGACTGCCTAAATGGGCCTCACTTCCGGACAGTCAAACGCCTTTAAAAACTTACCAAAACTTACCATTTGTTGCTGAGAAAATCATTGATTATGGCAATAAATTCCTCATAAAGTTTGGGGTGTGAGCATCCTGCTTTTAGAGTTGGAGTGCCCTCGGTGTCCAGTGAAATTTTAGGGACATTAAAATCACCAAAGAGCCAAATTTAACCTTTTAGTTTGCTAACCATCTATAGTGACCTACGAAGTTCATTTAAAAAACAAAGACAAATATCAAACAGGGAATGCCACGTACCAAAATCGCAGCCTCCCCAAAACGAAAAGCCATCTTCATCGTGTTCATGGGGGAAACCGTCGGCTTAGCTGCTCAATTGGGAGAGCGTTGGTCTACGGATCGTGGGGTCGTGAGATCGATCCTCGGGTGGGGCTTATGTTCTCCGTGACAATTTGATAAAAGACTGAAGTCATTCGTCACCGACCTCTGATACTTGCAGAGAACAGATTTGTACAGGTACAGAATCCAGGAACACTGGTTAGGTTAACTGCCTGCCGTTACGTGACTGAAATACTGTTGAAAAACGGCGTTAAACTCAAAACAAACAAAAATGTTCATGGGGCCTGTAGTAAGTAGCAAGGTAGACGGACTAGGAACCAGATTATTATGATTTCAACCAAAATATCTAAATACATCTTATTCTAGTTTACAAATTCCTCAAAATAAGACTTTTACTGAAAATGAAAAGGCTTTTATGATATCTTTATTCGAAGAAAATAAGATTTCTTGCCATTTCAGGGAAAACACTATAACACTGCAGAATTCAAAACTGTATTTACGTTTTTGTAAGATCCAGTATAATTTGTCTTTGTTGAACACCACCATCTGTTACTAACACGGAATTTAGGTTATTTGCTTTACTTTTCACAGTTCGCCAAACAGCTGCAGAAAGCCTTACACTGCTGCTTATCGTATGTTTCTATTTCGAATTATTTTACGTCAAAACGTATCTGTTGTCAAAATTAACGTTACCAAAGAAGGCCGTCATTACTGTGGGTTCTTACCTTACTGTTTGCTATTAGAATGTTTAGCCGCCTCAATAGCTAAGTAGTAGAGCTCCGTTTCGAGTGCGGGAGGTCGTGGAATCGATCCTCAGCTATGTCGTACCAAAGACGTGAAATATGTCACCAGATGGATTCCATCAGGAATGAGGTGTCGGTAGTTCTTAATATAAGTTATAGAACTTGCTACACAATCGACTCAAAATAAATTAGTATAAATTGGAATGTATAAAATGTACTGTAAGCTGTAACATCAATATCAATATGCATTTTAGTTTCAGTTACATTGTAAGAATATATTTCCTGTTAGCATGGAGTACAGCATAAGCAACCAGAGCCGCAAACCACAAAGCAGACCACACAATATGACACTGTTCTTATACGATATAGAGGACAGATTAATTTTAAATACCCATCAACAGTGTACTAGTAAATACAATATATTATTGCACACCGGACTGGCGTTTCCGGTGATTTTACTCATGCCCGCAAAACCCATCTGGTAACCCCATGCCAGATGACACTCGTGCTGTTAATGACAACTAGTAATTCATGCATGGATTATGTATTGTTTATGTAAAATACTAAATAAGTAGGTACCTTGATAATTTCTCTCCGTTCCTTGTAATATATTTCTCGATTCAAAATATGTCATTTTACGGTAAGAACATACGTTATGCTACAAACGATAAAACTAAAGTGGAACTTTGTTATTGTTCGTCATTGAAGCGTCATGACGTCACTTCTGCCTACGGACGTTAATTTCCTGCGCTTTGTGTACGTACTCTAACTACATTTATAAGAAAGAATGCTACAAAGAAAGTATTTCTATTTGATTTATTTACTTTATTTATTCTGTTATTTGTTTTCAAATTTTCAATTTCACAGTTAATTTTTTTCTCATATACATTTGTAATAGTAATTTTATGATAGTAAGCATACATTAATATATGGTACTTATTTACTTTAATATTGTTCTTACAACTATAGGTTCCATGGGTTCTGTTGCTGTTTTTCTGGACTATATACATGTATATTTCAAATAGAGCGCCAAACGTAATGTCATACTTTGATGTTATGATGTCATGTTATCTGACGTCATGACGTCATACATATGTTTGTATACATTGTATGTTTGCCTGAAGAAGTGTTTTAAGGAGGTAGGTTACCTTGTTACAAGTGTAAATTCAAATTAGTTGAACCGCAGCATGTTTTTATATTTCGTGTAATATGAAGTTTTAACTGCTACAATCTCAGTTTCGTTTGTCTCTGTCCCTTCAAGTTCAATTTTTATCCAGGTTTGAAGAACATGACCCTCCAAAGGTATTTCGTATTGAAAGAAGAAGGAAAATACGGATATTTAACACTTTTCAGTGTATTTTAGTTTCATTGATATCCGTAGAAGTCTGCATAATTGACAATTTTACTGTTATGCACGTTATCTATCTAATATAAGCTTAAAATGTATATGTCGCGGGGCTCGTGTTTCCATGGTAACGCATTTTCCCTCATTTTTTAAACAACTATGTATGAAAATAGGGGTTTTCGACGGCTTCAGTGCCATTCTGTTAATGACCAACATGAAATATTTGGGTAATATTATTAGCAAAATACCAAGCACTTTACATGGTACCCTATTTTTCTTAAATTTTAAAGTAACCATGGCAACAGAGATGTTTAAAATAGCTTATATCTTGCTGTTTGTCGTAATTTCTTTAAAAATATATTGAATAAGATTATCTTTCTAGTTGATGTAGCTTTAAAACATATTATTTCTAACATAGGTTACATTTTCGTGTTATTTGCATTTATTCAAACAAATTTCACAGCTTAGAATACGTACAGCAGTACCCCTCGTCTGCCATTTTTCATGGAAAAATCGTTCAGCGTGCTGCTATTATTCTCATGGATATTGTTGAAATGAAAATAAAAAGCCGGAGCTGTGTTTCTTAAATAGACCAGTGTAAACGCTTTTGAATTTTACATTTAGACATAGGTCACGAGCTTCGTTTCCATGGTAACATCAATTCAATTCAAGAAACCACAATTTTCTACTGAAATTTGAACAACTTTAAATTTTAGTTTTAGTATGTAAGTAACAAATTATCAATGGAACCTGAAAAATAGGTATTACAATTCAAACTGCTAGACTTTTTATTTGAAAATGGCCGTAACAAGTAACCTTTCACCCAACTATATTCCAAATAACATTGGTTGCCATCATCCATTTTCTTACATTCCGCATAACATTTCAGTATAACTACATAAAAGAAGCAAAATATTGATTATTATTCAGAGCAAAAGACTCATAAAAAATATTTCAGCAAATAATGGTTATTTGAAAATAATTAAAATAAAGAAAATGTACAGAATTACGTACTTTCAAGATAAAAGCTATTAATTTTGCGCGGTAACTGACACGTAACGTCATGACGTCAATGACGTCATTTTAAGGCAACATTGTTTTGAAGCGTTTCTGCGGCAATTTATTCATTATTTCTGCATTATCAAACCATAAAGCATCAGATCGAAGACAAGTTCATGATTTGTTTTCAGAAGAATGAATATACAAACACATTTAGTTTGTCGTAAACGTCGTCGTAAATCGTCACGTTAGCTTCCGGTTGGACATGCGCACATACAAATATGAAGGTAACCTACCTCCTTAATACGAAACGCGTTGCAAACTTGAGTTGTCTTCTTTCTTTCACTATACTATTCCATTATTTGCAAAATACGATAAGCAAGAAAAATAATCTGTCAGAATAAAAGCTTACATGTATACGATATGCAAGACAAAATATCAGTCTTGGGTTTATGAGAGGTTATGAAATGTGCAAAATCCCTCACGTTCCCTAGCCCAGGTTATAACGGAACTCTACAATACAGTAAAATTAAATGTATTCCATTATCCCAAAGGACAAGAAATACACAAAACACTGATTCCAAGTACGGATGGCTTCTTTTAGATCTGTTCAGATAGTTCAGCACGACAGATATGCTGTTTCGTGTTTTTCAGCTTTAACATTTCGGCTTTCGTAGTTTTGAGTATTGTTTAGTTACCCTTTGTATGTGATGCCTGCTTTTTAATTTTGATTTTTTTGGACAGTTACCTTAATATGCAGGCTCCGTACCCTAAAATCTCCTCTCTAATTTCTAGTTTGTTTAGTTCTGCCTATTGTTTTCTCGTTTAGCGCAAGCCCATAATTTCAACTGGGGATCATGTGCCGCTTTTCATGGAACTGCACGCTGTGTATCATTGAAGGTTACATGAACACAGCCGAATGAACACATCTGCATGTGTCTCTAAATTGTATTTTGGTACTTTAAACACGTGTAAATGTTGTGTTCTGACCAACTCAGGGCTCTAGGGCGTGGACAGTAGCGTGCATTTCCGCTACCATCCATGAACAGGCTCAATCATATTTTTGCCGTGTTGGGTGACCAGTGGAGTTTCCCGTCCAGTTTTTCTTATTTTCTCATCTTTTAAGTATTGTTTGTTTTTTTCATTGTTAGTGACATTTTACGTTTCCTTTCTGTTTTTAAATTATAACTTAAACAGATGAAAATGTGATGCTTACGGCAAGAAGTTGTGGTAATTGTTAATATTGAATACGCTAGAGTTTATTGGTTGTGTTAATCCAGACATCAATCCAATCAAATATTGCCTACAGATCAAGGAAGTAAACCTATTTTTGTATGCCAAGTAGATTAAGAAAACATGTTTATATTAAAAGTGGTGAGCTTTTTTGTTCAGTATGTATTAACTAAAATTTTAATAGCGTTTGTACACATAGGTAATCTGCTATTATATTAAATATGACTTTTAATTGTAGACTTCTCTCTGAAATAGGGATCTCTTGCTAGTTAACTAATACAGTCATTTTTTTAAAAATTATTTTATATTTTTTTGATGCGTGTTGTGCTTTCAAAGGATACTATTTTATAAATTGGATTAACCAATCTTTACAAATAAAATGTATACAGCAATATATAAACATTCCGTTTTTACATTATAAGACATGATATTTGATAAAACGCGTTTGATTTGAAAGCAATTGGAAAGGTTTCTGTTCACATTATAAAAGGAAGAAATTTCGTTGCTACTTATGTGATATTTTACGGTAAACGTTATCTATTACAATAAAGATAAGAATAATCATAAATATATACGGATTATGTCACGAATTGTTCCGGCATCAGGCATCAGGGAAAGGTCTGCTTCCCATACAGTCAGGCCTAATTGGATAGACCTTTCTAATCCATAACATGAAGCGAAAAAGTGTAAGTACAGTTGATAAGTCAGTTCCGGGTCATAGGGGTTCCGGATCACAACACTATGTACACTTACATGATGAAGGTAATGATTTAATTCTTAGCACGAATATTTGCTTCAATAAGGGGAAATAATATACTAAAATATAAGCTTTTCAGATCGCTGGATTAAGAAGAAAATTCGTATTTTGTCAATCCACGTGATCCAGAACTCACACAACAGGGACACAACACACTCGAGAAATTATTTTTAAACAAGAAAATATTTTTATCTTTCCAGCGTGCCAAAATGTAATGATTTGGTCGGATGAGAGAAAACAATTATCATTTCACAGGTGTCCTAGTGCGTTTTAGTTTTATTCTAAAATGATCTGAGATAGACCAAAATGATCCGTAACTGACTGAAATGGTGACACCACTGTTTGCTCCTGCAGTATAATTATCTACTTTGTATTTTCAAAATGAATTTGGTAAAAAGCAAAAGGATTTTCCTTTCTCCCTGTGCAAAAATGTGCAATATAACATATTTCCGAAGCTCAATAACAAATATAGCCCTTACTGATCCGGAACTGACCTATCGATTGTACTGAAGAAACATACACTTTAAAAGCTTTAGCAATGACAGACTGTTTTGGCAGATAATACCATCCATTCATCCTATTATTAACACGAACATTACCATATTTATGACAAATAAATGAATTACAGATAAGATTATTTTAAAAGGTCAAAATACATTTTTAAATCTAAATTTAGATGTAAAAAATATATACCTTAACTGAGAGCATAAATAATACTATACTGTAATATTATTTGATAGTGATACATAAGCTTATTGTCAGAACGATGATGTCATATTAACTAAAGACTGTCATTTCCTTTTATGGATACTATTCAAATGAATGTATCGTGTTCGTATGTAGTCCGATCGACATACATTTTCACCAGTACATACTAGTATATAAATGTTCAAAACAACATTCTCTTAAAACAACAGTTTTGAAATATTGCATATGCCACTTTAACATTCCAAGGAAAGGAAGACAGTACACGTAACATATCAATACACTGGGGCTATCTACATGCAATCCCATGTGTCTGAAAATGTACAATTTGTGCACATGTGTCACTAATGAAATATGATCAGCTTTGACTAAAAATAAATGAAGTATGGACGTTTAAGATTCTGTACGACTTATATATATATGTAAAACATGTATATATAAGATCATGTACGGCCTGGATTGTGTTGTTGTGTGTTATTGTTTTTTTATGTTTGTCTAACTATTTTACTTTGTATGTGTATTTTTGTGCCCCACATGGGTGGTGGGGGCATATAGATTTGGTCTTGTCGGGCATCCGTGAGTCCGTCCGTCCGTCCATCCGTCCGAAGTTCATGACGCGCCTAGCTTGAAAAGTATTTGATATAAATTGATGAAACCTTGCACCTCCTATTTTTCGTCTGGCTCCTCCTCCTATTTTCAGAGTTATGGCCCCTGAAATAGTCAAAAATGCACATTTTCACCTTGTGACGCGCCTAACTCAAAAAGTGCTTGATATAGATTCATGAAACCTTGCATGAGTGTTAATCATGATATGAACTTGCCCACCTCCTATTTTTTGTCTGGCTCCGCCCCCTATTTTCTGAGTTATGGCCCCTGAAATAGTCAAAAATGCACATTTTCACCTTGTGACGTGCCTAGCTCAAAAAGTAATTGCTATAAATTGATGAAACCTTGCATGAGTCTTTATCATGATATGAACTTGCGCACTTTCTATTTTTCATCTGGCTCTGCCCCCTATTTTTAGAGTTATGGCCCCTGAAATAGTCAAAAATGCACATTTTCACCTTGTGATGCGTCTAGCTCAAAAAGTATTTGATATAAATGATTGAAAACTTGCATAAGTCTTTATCTTGATATAAACTTGCACACCTCTTATTTTTTGGCTGGCTCCACCCCCTATTTTTAAAGGTATGGCCCCTGAAATAGTAAAAAATGCACATTTTCACCTAATTATGTGTCTAGCTCAAAAAGTATTTGATGTAAATTTATGAAACCTTGCTTGGATCTTTATCTTGATGTGTCCTTGCACATTTGGCATTCTTCCTGAGAATCTTAGCATTTATTACAAAGTCATTGCTCTTGAAATAGCCAAAATAGTAGATTTTTTGTTTGTGATGCTCATAGCTCAAAAAGTATATGGCCTAGAATAATGAATCCTTTTCATAAAATGTTTGTTGAGGCTATACCCCATTAAGACTGCAAACATTTGAATTATTTCTCCTTATTTGTGACAAATGTACCAGTGGGGGGCACACCCTGTGTCCTACAGACACATTCTAGTTGTCTAAGTTTTCATAGCTTTTGGTAGTACATCCATGAATTATTACACAGCTGTACAGTAGGGTTTTTGTTTTAGGAGGCTATACGCTATTGAAACGTTGCTTTTCCTATTGAGTTTTTGTCCTTGTAGAATATTTACAGTATATGTCTCCTCACACCCCTAAAGGGTATTATGGAATTCCAGAACATTAAAATTTACACACCAAAGAATTAGATAACAATTAGTAATTTACGGCCAAAAAAGATTCTGCATTTCGTATTTTAGTGCGACCTTTCGGTTGTGTGTCTTCCTTAATATCCATATATCATTAGGTGTATGTCGGTAAATAGCTTTACATAGCTAATGTTTTCCTTTATATATATATATATCTATCTATGTATACGACGTGACTCCCTTCACGGGTATAATAGCCAATATGTATTTGTATTGTATTGTATTGTATGGTATTGAGGCCATTCAGCAAAGTGTGTTTATTACTTTTAAGTGCATTGATAAGCCTTTTTGTGTAAGATATTTTATGTAAACTCGTGACTTTTTAAAATTAATTTCATTTACCAATCATAATTTTACAGACTCTCATCCAGAAAACGACTATAATATTTTAAATGGTACTCTTTTTCGGCTCCTAAAGCTAACCAGGAAAGAAAACGGCTTTACGTCACTAAAATATTATCCAATCATATTGTCGGATTACCAATTACACAGGGAAGTTGACAGATTTTTGACAACATCGTGTACATTTTCATTAGGATGTAAATATTGCGATTCTGAAAAAATGCCGGTTAAAAGGGAGCGTCACCCTGATATGAACCTAAATGATCTGGACTATAGCATCACGTATCAGATCTGCCAGAACTTTGATATAGACAGAAGTTGGGAACTACTCGGTAATAGAAATATGCAAATATAATGTAGGCTTGTAGCAATAAATCATGTTGAATATCATTAATTATTTGATTTGATTTATTTGTATAAAACCATTTGACTGATCACTGTTTTTGTTTTGTAGGAAACAAAACATTCCTGATGTGACATTTTAATCAGTAAAATAATTTTCAGTACCTATAACATATTAGTCAATTTAGTGCCTAGTTCACATTTGGCCTGCCATACGTCTGCTGTCAGTGCTGAGCCTGTTAACTGACTATATCCTCCTTTCCTTGTGCAGTGTTATTTTCGATTCACAGGCTCTGCATCCTCTACGATATTTTCTAGCAAAAAGTTATACAAATTTGAAAAAATGGTTTAATAGCTGGTAGATATGTCGCAGGAGGCATAATTTGCACAATCCCTGTACGGGCATTGTTTGTAGGTTGAGCACTGATCAGTAAAGTGATCATGCAGTCAACGCACGATTTTATTTGGACATGGTGCCTGAAAGATGTTGTAGATCCTTGGGACATTTGCATGGTGCCAGGGTCAAATGTGAATAAGGCATTATGCTCAGTGATATAGGTTGATATTCTATGCAGACAAAAGTCATGTAAATAAATATGTCGAACCCTTCCAGGTCACAGAAATGCATATCAAAAATAAATGAAAAACCAATGAAACATTCGCTATCGGACCCGAATGTAAATCTGTGCCAGTATTTTTACTGCATCTTAAACATCTATTATATACGTCCATCATCTTCCAGAACACAATTTACTGATGTTAACTTTTATTGGAGAAATGAGTTAAAGCATGTGCCATTTCAAGGCAAACCACCAAAAACTACCATAATGCAACACAATTCGGATACCATATTGTCTACTGAATTCCAGACAGTTCCCCCCCAAGACTATTCCCCCTCTGACAATTCCCCCCCTGACGATTCCCCCCCAAACTGGGGGGGAATTGTCACCTTATTTTATTTATATTATTTTTTCTTTATACTGATGTAAAAATATCTTTTTTTACTAATTTTGTCCTAAGGTGAGCTTTTTATTATTCTACTTGAAGAAATTATTATTCTTTGACCTGGTAACTAACAGTTCATTGGATAATTATATTTATATCCTTTATTCTATTATCTACATTTTTTAGTTAGACATTGTGAAAATATTCTTAGGACGGGCGTCGGAAGGTGTTTGATATTGGGGCTGCGAAAGGTGGGGTAGGTACTGGAGGGAGATACCTCCTCCCATAATGGGGGTACGGGGAGGCTCCCCAGAAAAATTTTGTTCTGGTACATTTTAGGGGTATTGACTCCAGTATTTTCTTACTATTTACATAATGTTACAAATTTAAGAAATGATTTAAAAAGTTTTTCATGATGAAAACATGTGAAATCAGAGAATACGTACCTCATCATAGTGAAGCCAAGCACTGAACATTGAATGAGCACTGTTCAGGATTTTTTATTCCAAAAGTGCGTTTTGGAAATTTGAAATTTAGTGGTTGGTTAAAAGTATCCATTATGAGTATTATAAAAGATATGACGTAAGTTAAACTTCACTTCTTATTTTGTTTGAAATATCAATTTTTGAGTAAAAACAATTTATGCAATTAATTCCTTACATATTAGCGGTGTGATAAATCTTAATACTTAATTACCTCTTCCATAAAAAAAAACATGACAATTATTTTTCTTAATTTTTTTCATTAATTCCTTAGATCTTAGCGGCAGTGTATATTATGTGGTATCATTTTTAAGTGTATTGACTCTATATTGTGAGGCTTCTTTAATAAACTTAGCTATCTTAAGAAGCAGCTTAGCATTTTTCGAAGACATTGAATTATTATTATTTTTCTGAATAGTGGGCCATTGTCTATTACCAAGGTTCTTCTTTCTAATATCTGTATATTGAGTGTAGTGTCTCATCATGGGAAACATTTATGCCAAGTAATATTGTAATCCCTTGATGGATGACAGAGTTCTGGATCGGACAGGGAAAAAACCTTATTGACCTTTGACCCCCAATTGTGACCTTGATCTTTGAGCTAGATGTCTGGGATTTGCGCATGACACGTTGCCTCATCATGGGGAACATTTGTGCTAAGTGATATTAAAATTCCTTAATGAATGTCAGAGTTATGGACCGGACACGAAACAGACCCTGTTCATGCTATGTTAACATTTGACTGCTAAGTGTGACCTTGACCTTTGAGCTAGGGGTTTGAAAGTTATGCATGACACATCGTCTTATTATGAGGTACATTTGTGCCAAGTAATATTAAAATCCCTTCATAGATGGGAGAGTTATGGACCGGACAGGAAAAAAGCCTTGTTGACCTTTGACCTCCAATTGTGACCTTGACCTTTAAGCTAGGGGTCCAGGTTTTGCGCATGACACGTCGTCTCTTCATGGGGAACATTTGTGCCAAGTAATATTAAAATCTCTTCATGGATGGGAGAGTTATGGACCGGACAGGAAAAAAGCCCTGTTGACCTTTGACCTCCAACTGTGACCTTGACCTTTGAGCTAGGGGTCCGGGATTTGCGCACGACACATCATCTCATCATGGGGAACATTTGTGCCAAGTAATACTAAAATCCCTTCAAGGATGGGAGAGTTGTGGACCGGACAGGAAAAAAGCCCTGTTGACCTTTGACCTCCAATTGTGACCTTGACCTTTGAGCTAGGGGTCCGGGTTTTGCGCATGACACGTCGTCTCATCATGGGGAACATTTGTGCCAAGTAATATTAAAATCCCTTCATGGATGACAGAGTTATGGACCGGACACGAAATTGCGGACGGACGGACGGATGGACGGACAGACAGACGGACGGACAGACGGACGGAATGACGGAAAAGTGCATTCCTATAGTCCCCGAAACTGGTTTTCAACCAGTAGGGGACTAATAAAAAAAAGAGTGCCAGGTCAGTACTTACGGACAATTATAACTCACAGGACCACTGCATCTGCTTTATTTGATTTTATATATATGTAGAATATGATAAATACTTCCATCTTACAGAAGGATTATTTACACATGAAACAGGAAATAGTACTTGTATAAAATAAATCTCAAACCTTTTTGGGATATTTTATTCCAGAAAAAAAACTAAAATGTATAATAATTAAGGGATACATACAAACAAATCATTGTTCCTTTGACTTCATAATTCGATTGAAAGGTGCTGATTACCAGAATCGCGTAATGACATTATTGCAATGAACAAATTTAATCAAAATGGTAACCAGTCAATCTTTCACACCTCTTGATTGAATTACCAGCTGTAAAACAGTAATCAAAGCTGACATTAAATTTTATCAATCAATTATGATATTGTTGTTGTTACATTTTAATTGTGTTCTATGTGTTAGGATTATGATATTTATAAACAATATAACAATTTGTCCATGTATAATGACAATTATCAGTATTCAGTATTACTAACTTTGTGTGATACTTTTGATGAAGCACTTGTTGGAAATTGTGATAAACCAAAATTAGATAATGCCAATCAACTTCTTCTTGTAAGAAATTTATCAAAACCTGTATTGTAAGGATATAGTACTTTTTATCCAGAGAAAATACTATTACTCCATGCTTTCTGGAATGAAAGCAAACCAACACATGTAACATCCTTAATAAATTTCATGGTGAATTCTAAGGACGTTTCAACTTGTAAAATTGTATTGATATTTCATCGTTTTTTTAATTCATGTTTGCAGCTTCGTTTTTGATCAAGTTTTTCATATTAATGTTTAAAGTGGTATTATTGGCTTTTATTAACATAACTGTAATCTTTTTAGTATTCCCCAATTAATATGATTAAGATAGTTTTATTGTCCAACATCGGGAAACTCGGAAAACCTGAAAGAACATTATGGTTAGATTATCTCTCATGTAATTAGATATTTGATTCGATTTTTATTCTAGTATAATAATATATAAACTACTTACATAAAAATAGAAAGAATGTAAAATAATTATGTATATAAAACACTAATGAAAATGCTAAAAATGATACTTTAATGCTTTATAGCACTAGCTAGCTATTATCCAAAGTAGTACAACTTCAAATAGAAATAAGCATTATTTTGACGATCAGACAACCTTATCAAATGTAAATATTTCTTACTTCTTTTTATATATGTTGTAGCATAAAGGTTAATTCTCTATAGATAAATACAAAAATTAACTTAATTGCTTTAAGTGTATTTAAGTTCTAAGCACTTTTATGATTTCCACGTTCCCGAAAATGCCACATTTTCACATAGAAAAATATGCTATTTTGACGATCAGATTACCTTATTAAATGTAAATATTTTCTATTTTTTTACATACATCTTTGCATAGAGGTTCCATTATAGATACCGTTAACAAATAAATAAATTGCTTTAAAAATAATTAAGTTCTCAGCCATGGCTACTTATCCAAAATGCTACTACTTCACATAAAAAAATTCCTTATTTTGGGTACCAAATTAATGCATCAAATATAAGTTTTTCTATTTATTTTTAAATATACAGTATTGGAGTATAGGATTTTTCCATATTAAATAAACTTTACAACCCTTTAAACATATTATAATACGGAGAGGGGGAACTGTCCCCCTTACATAACATTGTGGGGGGAATTGTCCGGGAGTGAATTGTCTTGGGGGGGGGAATTGTCTTGAGGAGGAATCATCTTGGGGGGGAATAGTCTGACAACCTTGTCTACTCAGTATCACCTGGGACTCATTTGTGCATTTTTTGTGTAAATGCAGAACATTTTTGTTTTAAGGGAATATTTTTGAGGCATAAGACTTAAGAGTTATGAAAAGTTCTACAGTAATTTAAGTTGTGCAATATCTGAATATGATTTGTTAGTCAGTTTCACCAAGTTGTTGACTGGACAAGAGTGAATTTGAAAGTTAATGGTGCCCAGGACAGTTTTGATTGTAATTATTCAAATGACAAAAACTTACAAAACAAATACAAGCAAAGACATCAGCCTCAGTCACCAGCTTTACATCTGTCAGACTTTGCCCATAGGTTGCATATTTTAGGATTGAACATTGGCCATCAGCCACATTGTAGCATTAGAAATACACATAAAGTTCAACAATTTATAGACCAAAAACCTAGTTTTCTGGGGGGGGTTATTTTTGTTTTCTGTATTTTTAATTTTCCGGGACATTTCAACACTGTCCGGGACACCGGGACGAGGATGTCATTTCTGGGACAATCCGGAACGTATGACATTAAAATGGCCTCATGGACTGCTATGCTGTATGCACTAATGGAAATGCCATACATTTGAATGATCTCTTCAATGGATCTTCAGTTCTTCATCAAACTTGGTATCATGTAGCATCATTATAAAGTCCTGTCCCACCTCTATTGCCATGGGCAGGTGGTAGTGGTGTGCGGGCAGACAAAAAATCCTACTCATTTGCCCATATATGAAAGATCCAAGAAATACTTCTCAGAAAATCATGAACTGCATGTTGTTTTTTTTTTTGTTTTTTTTTTTTTGCTATAAAGCATTGTAATATCTCATCACATCAACATGTTACACTTTTGCGGCCAAAAATTGGGTTTGAGCAAGTAAAAAAATAGTTACCTTTTGGGCAAGCATACCACAGAGTTAAAGTCAAGCTCTGAGCCTGAAATAAAATCTCACATGAACTGCTAGATAGATCTTCATCAAACTTGATCCGTAGGCTAGCATCATTAGCTCGACTATACGAAGTATATGAAGAGCTATCCTACTCAACCCGGCCTGACGGCGTCCTTCCGCGTCCCACCTTGGTTAAAGTTTTTTTTTACACTCTCTCTTTTTTCTCCTTATGTCTGTAATTACTTGATGGAATTGTTTCAAACTTAAAATAGTTATTCCTCATCATCACCCACACCATAATATTATGGCACAAGGGCCATAAATCTCACACCAATATTTAATGAACTATCCCCCCTTTTTACTTAGAATTTCAGGTTAAAGTTTTGATGCACTTTCACTCTGTCTTAATTATAACTAAATGGATTTGATTCAGACTGAAAGCAGTTGTTCCACATCATCTCCCACATCATATGACACAAAGTCCATAACTCTAGTACCAATATTTAATGAATTATCCCCCACTTTTACTTAGAATTTCAGGTTACAGTTTTGGTGCACTATCACCCTATCTCAGTTATTTCTAAATGAATTTGATTCAAACTTAAAAAAGTTGTTCCACCTTATCACCCATATCATACGACACAAAGTGCATAAATCTGGCACCAATATTTCATGAATTATCCCCCTTTTTACTTAGAATTTCAGGTTAAAGTTTTGATGCACTTTCACTCTGTCTTAATTATTACTAAATGGATTTGATTCAGACTGAAAGCAGTTGTCCCACATCATCTCCCACATCATATGACACAAGGTCCATAACTCTGGTACCAGTATTTAATGAATTATCCCCCACTTTTACTTAGAATTTCAGGTTACAGTTTTGGTGCACTATCACCCTATCTCAGTTATTTCCAAATGAATTTGATTCAAACTTAAAATAGTTGTTCCACCTTATCACCCACATAATACGACACAAGGTGCATAAATCTGGCACCAATATTTCATGAATTATCCCCCTTTTTACTTAGAATTTCAGGTTAAAGTTTTGATGCACTTTCACTCTATCTTAATTATTACTAAATGGATTTGATTCAGACTGAAAGCAGTTGTCCCACATCATCTCCCACATCATATGACACAAGGTCCGTAACTCTGGTACCAATATTTAATGAATTATCCCCCACTTTTACTTAGAATTTCAGGTTACAGTTTTGGTGCACTATCACCCTATCTCAGTTATTTCTAAATGAATTTGATTCAGACTTAAAATAGTTGTTCCACCTTATCACCCACATCATACGACACAAGGTGCATAAATCTTGCACCAATATTTCATGAATCATCCCCCCTTTTTACTAAGAATTTCAGGTTAAAGTTTTGATGCACTTTCACTCTATCTTAATTATTACTAAATGGATTTGATTCAGACTGAAAGCAGTTGTCCCACATCATCTCCCACATCATATGACACAAGGTCCGTAACTCTGGTACCAATATTTAATGAATTATCCCCCACTTTTACTTAGAATTTCAGGTTAAAGTTTTGGTGCACTGTCACTCAATCTCAGTTATTTCTAAATGAATTTGATTCAAACTTAAAATAGTTGTTCCGCATCATCACCCACATCATATGACACAAGGTGCATAACTCTTGCACCAATATTTTATGAATTATGCCCCTTTTGCTTAGAATTATACTTATTTAGTGTTTTGATACACTTTATCTAACTAAATATTTTTGTCGCAGACTCAAGCTATTGTGCAATATCTACATCCACCATAATAATTTGAGTCATTTAACACTCCAGTGACAGCTCTAGCTTCTTCAGATGTGCTCCGTTTCACTATTCAGCATGAAATAGTCGAGCGCACTGTCTCCTGTGACAGTGACAGCTCTTGTTTTAAATTCCTTCTTCAAATTTGTTCAAATGGGGATGCCTGTAGCCTCTTTTACAGGCTGCTAGAGCTAAATAAATAAGAACCTTAAACAACTTCTCTTAACCCTTAGCCTGCTGCAGGCGAATTTAAAAGCCTTTGCAAACAGCTTGGAACCAGATCAGACGCCGATTAAATCGGCGTCTGATCAGGTTCCAAGCTGTTTGCTACTCTGACAATATTTCTTCCAATTTTGGAGCAAATTGAATGAACTTTACAATTTCCAGAAGACGACAATTTATCTAGCATGCTAAAGGTTAACATTAAACTGTTTGATGAATCATCAAACTTGGTCTTAGCATCACGAGTCACTCACTTGACCTTTACTGTTTGACCTTGAAATTATGTATGACATGAATCAAGAATTGTAACATCTATGTGAAGTATAAAATCATTAATTATTATGCCTTCATCTAGTTATATTTTGAATTGTTAAGGGGCATAGATATAAGTACCTTAAATTAGTCTGTTTCCCCACCAACAGTAACTAAACCCCCCAATCATGTTTTTTTCGCCAGTCAAAAGCATTAAAAAAATGTGGTAATAAATCTTGGATTGTGTGCAGTGGTTTTCTGTATATTTGAAACATTTGTAAACAAGTTTCTAAGGATTTACTGGACCTAATGCATAACTAATGTATAAAAATAAGGATGCATTTAAGTTTTAGAGAACTTTACATAATGCGTACATGTACAATTTTCTGTCATCAGATTGGGAGAACAATTGAAATAACAAAGTTCAAAGAACTACACATAATATCAAACAGTTTGTGGTTTATGCTTTACATCATGTATAATGAATTTCTTTGCATCTATTTAATTACGACGTACATTTATCTGCATCTTTTTAAGTCTTAACCACTTTAAAAAACTATAACCTTTCATGAATGCACACTTAAACTTTTAAGGACTTCCTCTTCATAAAGATAATTGCTATTATCAATGTATTTTGTCTTCCATGTTATTATTATGGATACGTGATAGTTTTCAAACAGTCTTTTCCATTCTTCATATCTTTGAATGTGCTCTTGTCAACTGTTCTGTTTCAGATATATTTTAGTGATGTGTTAAAAGTCTGGATTGTGCACTAGAATTATTTAATATTTGTGTTGGATGAACAAAGACAGTTCTTGTTTATTTTATCTGTTAGACTTTGAAATCCTCAAATTTAAGCCCCTCCCACTCGCACACACATAATATTTGCTTTGGCCAAAACCATGACAATTCAAAAGACATAATTTTACAATAAACAATGGCCTTTAGTTTATAAAGGAGATTACCATTTTATAGTGTAAAGCTTTGTAGACTGCAAATTAGCAGAGTCCCTCTGCAAGTGTGTGGATCAGTGGTCTACAGCGATTTTCTCACCAACTTTGGCTGGTTTCCTGTCCTTATAGCTTGATGTATATTGCTTGTGAATGTCGTGGAGGGGCGCAGGATTTTGGGTTAGGAGACAGGATCGTTTGGAGTATGCTTCTTTGTGTATGTCTAGCAGTTTTATAATGTAAAATGGCTACATGGGCTGCTCTGTTTTCCAAGGTTATGGTACTACTTTATGCAAGCAAAAATCAATGATAATCTTCTAAATGGCTTAGATATTTATCTTGGAGCCCAGATAAATGTATGCATAATATACTTTTGAGGAGATGTTGATTGGATTCCAATCCCTATGGATCCACTAACAGATGGTACTGGGACTAGAAAGTTGTAGAACAGAAGTCTGTTTCATGAAATAGAAAAAGTGGAAATTCCACTGGTCGCTGCTCAACTCAACAAAAATGAAAATGTTGCAGGTTTGGCTTGATTGAGCATGTTCATGGACAGTAGTGGAAATGCATGCTTTATGACAAGAAGATGTGTCCAATTTAATGTTTATTTCAGGACAAACACATAGTGAATGCGCTTTTAAAACCTTTGGAAAAAAGGAGTTGTAAAAATCAGTACTTATAAAAACATTTTATATGCAACACATGACAGATACATGTATTTTTTTATTAGACGTGTAACTTATTTTCTACTGTTGGTTGACATATATTACCCTCAGGGGAATATTTGTATTTGTTGAGATAATAGATTCAGATCTTTTTATGATTAAACTTGTATGCTTTTCAGATCTATTTGTTTTAGGTGAAATTTAAATTGCTATATACTTACATGAACAATCTTGGAATTCATTAGAGTCTTAGACTAGTGCTGCTATAATTTAAGATCATTATGGTTGACTGTGATATGCTTATGCGCCAAGATGTGAGCATGCACAAAGGAATGGGTGTAATCATGAGTAAAAATCTAAAAATGTTTTTAAAAGCTTTCCTCAGTCCTGCCTGTTTCAGATGTTTCCAAATCCCTTCCTCAATCATGCCTGTCTCAAATCTTTCTTAACCCCTTCCCTAAATATGCCTATCTGAAATGTTTCCAAATCCCTTTGTCAATTCTGCCTGTTTCAAATGTTTCCAAATCCCTTCCTCAATCATGCCTGTCTCAAATCTTTCTTAACCCCTTCCCTAAATCTGCCTATCTGAAATGTTTCCAAATCATATCCTAAATCATGCCTGTCTCAAATCTTTCTAAACCCCTTCCCTAAATCTGCCTATCTGAAATGTTTCCAAATCCCTTCCTCAATTCTGCCTGTCTCAGATGTTTCCAAATCCCTTTTCTAATCTTGCCTGTCTCAAATGTTTCCAAATCCCTTCCTCAATTATGCCTTTCTTAAATGTTTCTAAACCCCTTTCCTAAATCAACATGTATCAAATGTTTCAAAATGCCTTCCACAATCATGCCTGTCTCAAATGTAATCAAACCCCTTGCCTAAATCTGCCTATCTCTAATGTTTCCAAATCCCTTCCTCAATCCCGCCAGTCTTTAGAGTCCTCTTGTTGGAAAAAAATAAGTGAAATGATTTAAATTTTATCGGATAAAATTTTTTGGTTTTGCAAGAAACGCTACAGGTATTTTGTGGGGATATGAATTTGTAGATTTCAAAGTTTGATCATAAAATGAATTGGAATTTTGCTTCTTGGTTTGGATTGAGCGGATAGACATGACCATGAAATCCATGGAAATTAATGATTTTGCAGTTGATTTAGTCTGTAGTAGATTATCAAACAAATAGGTTGCATTTTAAGCAGACTTAATTGTACTTTTTGAAGTTTTAGATATTTTGATCTAATTTCAGCTGGTGCTGTTGGATATTCCACAAGTCATATCCAGACGTTTGAGTTAGAGATCCAACGTGCAAATGGAAGTCCTACAAAGAGACTGCTGTGGGACTGGGGCTCCCGAGGGGGCACTATAAGGAATCTCTATGATAAACTAGAACTTATTAACCGAACACAGAGCATGAAGCTGTTGGAACATATAGGTATTTCCTTACTTACTCTCTTTGTTTGAAATAAGTTTGGGATTATCATATTTCAGTTTTGTACTTTTGGTGTTTATCCAATCTGACTAAAGTACATATCCTATTACGCTACGCTTAGGATCTGAACATGAGCTATTGATAGCCTCGTTCTGACGACCCTTCCGCTAGCCAATCAAAAGCTCACTTAAACATTCTGCAAGCTTAAAAAAGCCTTGGTTTTTGATGTCTACAATTCTTATGTCGTAAGAGTCAGATAGCTAGTTAGCTCAGTAGGTAGGGCACTTGCTCTGTTAGCGAGGGGTCCCGGGTTCGAACCTTGGACTGACTGCAAATTTTTCTTACTCTTTGACATTCGAACAAGTCGTCTGATTGGTTCAAATAAAAATAGATTTGCAAAAATAAAAGTAGCAATATTGGAAATCCAAAATATACAGAAGATGAATGTGAATCGGTCGTTATCAGATCTTCGTTTAGAAGATCAAGTACTTTAGTCAGATTGGGGGTTTATCTTGTTTGAATTTATAATGGCTAGGAGGTTAGACAGAAGTCAGTTTTTTAGCTCACCTGAGCAATGCTCAGGTGAGTTTTTCTGATCGCTCGATGTCTGTCAACATTTAGCTTGTATATGCGATAGAGGCTGTATTTTTAAACTGATCTTCATGAAATTTGGTCAGAATGATCTCCTTGATAAAATCTAGGCCGAGTTCAAAAATGGGTCATCTGGGGTCAAAAACTAAGTCACTAGGTCAAATCAAAGAAAAAGCTTGTGTTTGCGATAGAGGCTGTACTTTTCAATTAATCTTCATGAATTTTGGTCAGAATGATTATTTTGATAAAATCTAGGCCGAGTTCGAAAATGGGTCATCTGGGGTCAAAAACTAGGTCACTAGGTCAAATCAAAGAAAAAGCTTGTGTATGCGATAGAGGCTGTATTTTTCAATTAAACTTCATGAATTTTGGTCAGAATGATTATCTTGATGAAATCTAGACCGAGTTCGAAAATGGGTCATCTGGGGACAAAAACTAGGTCACTAGGTCAAATCAAAGAAAAAGCTTGTGTATGCGATAGAGGCTGTATTTTTCAATTAATCTTCATGAATTTTGGTCAGAATGATTATCTTGATGAAATATAGACCGAGTTCGAAAACAGGTCATCTGGGGTCAAAAACTAGGTCACAAGGTCAAATCAAAGAAAAAGCTAGTGTGTGCGATAGAGGCTGTATTTTTCAATTAATCTTTATGAATTTTGGTCAGAATGATTATCTTAATGAAATCTAGGCCGAATTCGAAAATGGGTTATCTGGGGTCAAAAACTAGGTCACTAGGTGAAATCAAAGAAAAAGTCTGTGTATGTGATAGAGGCTGTATTTTTCAATTAATCTTCATGAATTTTGGTCAGAATTATTATCTTGATGAAATCTAGGCCGAGTGCGAAAACGGGTCATCTGGGATCAAAAACTAGGTCACTAGGTCAAATCAAAGAAAAAGCTTGTGTACGCGATAGAGGCTGTATTTTTCAATTGATCTTCCTGAAATTAAGTCAAAATAATAACCTTAATGAAATCTAGGCTGAATTTGAAAATGGGTCATCTGGGGTTAAAAAGGTCACTAGGTCAAATCTAAGAAAATCCTTGTGTATGCCATAGAGGCTATATTTTTCAATTGATCTTCATGAAATTTTGTCAGAATGATTGCCTTGACGAAATCTAGGTCAAGTTTGAATATGGGTCATCTGGGGTCAAAAATTAGGTCACTAGGTCAAATCAAAGAAAAACATTGTGTATGCAATAGAGGCTATATTTTCCGATTGATCTCCCTGAAATTAAGTCAGAATGTTGGCCTTGATGAAATGTTGGTCAAATTTGTATATGGGTCATCTTGGATCAAAAAGTAGGTCACTGGGTCAAATCAAAGAAAATACTTATTTATACTCAAGGTTTTTGCTTCAATTTTAATGATAATTGGTCAGAATATTTTTTTCCATGAAATCCCTAGGTCAAATTTTGGTGTGTTATGGTGTGTTTCTCAGGTGAGCGACCTAGGGCCATCTTGGCCCTCTTATTTTATTTCTATTGTCTTAGAAATCTTTATACAAAAATGAAACTCACACCAAATATAGTTCAGCTCCTACTAACCAGTTCTAACTTGTGACGTAAATTTCCTTTTCCCAAGGGGTTCAGCGGGGTCATTAAAAATAGTATTTTTTCTGCATTGGAAACCAGTGACCAGACAAATATTTTAAGTATCCTTAATCTTTAGCCAGCTGGTGGCAAGTGATTCTGCCTTGGTGACCAGTGCAGATCAGGAGCAGCCTGCACAGATCATTCAAATAGATTAAGTTTTGTTTACTGTGTAAAATTCAACTGTTTTGCATTTAAAAAAATTAATGTCATGGAATTAAAAAGGATTTATGTTACAATCTTTGAATGAAATATTCAGGTTAATCATTTATAAATGTATGCCCAAATCGATATCTCAACAAGTAAAAAATGTTGCATATATGAAATGCCAGAAGATTGTCTTTAGACTCAATAAATGAAATTTTACATGTGACATGAAGAAAACTGTCTCCTTCTAGGCATGAAAAAACAAACATCTAAATAATCTGAGTCAGTTGAATGAATGATATCAAAATGAAACAATTAAAATACCAGAAACTGATCTGGTCTCCAATATACTCTTCAAAATAATTTATTGGTCACAAAATAAAAATAGCAAAGATTGTAAACCCATCACTTGAAAGTTGGTCAGTATGTTCTGGTAAAGCGTCTTTTTCAACAATTTTTCAGTCAGTATAAACCACAGTGACTACTTGTAGTAGTGAGCGCAATGCCCACGTTTATTGTGCTTCCTCACTGGAATATCACACCATAGACATGTGACTTGATACCCTATCCACTTGTATTATACTGAAACCGGGCTGGACAGTCCTAGAACTAATGTCTAAATGCTGAATACTAGGCAAGGAAGCTATTAGTACTATTTTTCACAGTCTTTGGTATGACGCAGGACTGTAATTAATACCTGTAGTAATTAAAACTTTCTTGAGTTGATAGAAATTCATCTGAGTAATATTGTAAATAGCTTTATTGTTTGGTGTCAACAATTACTGTTTTTATGCACAGTTAACCCAGAGACAGGGAAGAGGAAGGAGAAAGAGTGCAAAGTTGATAACACGTCTGCTGACCAGGAAAGTTTATCTTCAAAAAGTGATAATTTCTCTAGCAGCGATAACATGGAACACAACTTTTATGACACAGATAGTAAGTCAAGTAATTTTATTTCTAGTAAAAATTGAGAGAATGTACTTCTAATACATCATTATGTGATAAGAAATAAAATTCTTGGAAGCTCAGAGCACACGAAACAAAGAGGCGTGCACAGCAAAGTAGGTCCGCAAGAAAAAGACACTTTAGTGGAAAGATACAGCAGACAAGTTGCTTCAAAAAGTTCATATCATAAATTTGAAAAGTCATTTTATTTCTAGTAAAAATTGAGAGAATGTACTTCTAATACATCATTATGTGATAAGAAATAAAATTCTTGGAAGCACAGAGCACACGAAACAAAGAGGCGTGCATAGCAAAGTAGGTCCGCAAGAAAAAGACACTTTAGTGGAAAGAAACAGCAGACAAGTTGCTTCAAAAAGTTCATATCATAAATTTTTGTACTCTTTTGTCTACTTCAAAATACTGGTAGTCAATTCTACTGATTTAGTTTGTAGAAATAAGTTATTTCTAGACAACTATTAGATTTCTTTAAATATTTGATCAGACTGCAGGAATATTTTTCCTCTGATGTAGAATCTGGTGCTTTTACCAAACTATAATAAAAAATATTATTAATTATATAAGTATTGTTATTATAAAATTATTATAAAATTTTGATCCACATCATGAGAAAACATTTACATAGTGCATTTGCCACCAGCATGGATCCACACCAGCATGTGCATCCGCGCAGTCAGATCAGGATCCCTGCTGTTTGCTAACGATTTCTCTAACTCACATAATTATGGTTTGAAAGTGAACAATATGGTTCCTGATAAGACTGCATGGATGCGCAGGCTGGTCTGGACCCATGGTGGTCGCAAATGTACTATGTTGGCTTTCTCATGGCGTGGCTCAAATTTTATTCATAAAAAGAAATTTATAATTTAAGAAATTCCTCTCCAGGTCTGCCTATACCTAGCATGAAGAAATGTGGTCCAGTTGTCAAGGAGACAAACACTCCGGATGTTAATTTTAATATGCCATGTATGAAGAATGAAAAGACTGGGAACAAATCACCGATGTTTGATAAGATGCTGGACAAGATCCTTGAACCACAGGGTGCCTCGTCAGTGGAAATGATTGCCCATGCTGATGGTCCGGCTAGTGAAATGGTTTGCAGCAAACTAATTTTTTTACTTAATTTACTGTAGTTTCTGACTGTTAAATATGTTTAAAATGAACGTTGCATGATTTTTTAACAATTAAAGAATTCCCTGATCTGTGTTATAATTATTAAAGTATAAACATATGGAATGGAAGGTCCAAGGGTGACAGTCTTCAGAGTACAACAAGAAGTCAGTGCTAATCTTTTTATGTACAGAAATACTGAACTAGGTTTAACATTTCAGAATACATGTTTTTGTCAAAAAAAAAAAAGAAATTTTGATTGATTTTGAATGTATAGACAACATTTACCCACATTATAATGCCCCCCTTTGAAGAATTTGGGGTATATTGCTGTGCACTTGTTGGTCATCTATCAGTCATTAGAGCGACATGTTTCGGTCCAAAAGTAGGCGACCCCTATAGATTTTAGAGTAACTTGACCCAGAACCTTCAAACCTGGTAGCATGATTGGACTTATAATGTAGGTGACCCCTATAGATTTTAGAGTCACTTGACCCAGAACCTTCAAACCTGGTAGCATGATTGGACTTATAAAGTAGGTGACCCCTATAGATTTTAGAGTCACTTGACCCAGAACCTTCAAACCTGGTAGCATGATTGGACTAATAAAGTAGGTGACCCCTACAGATTTTAGAGTCACTTGACCCAGAACCTTCAAACTTGTAGGCTAGAGTCACTTGACCCAGAACCTTCAAACTTGTTAGCATGATAGGCCTATTATATAGATTTTGAAGCCAGTAAGTCAAGGTCACAGGGGTCTGAAACTTGAAAATGGTTTCCATCCAATAACATGAGAACCACTTGACCCAGAACCTTCAGACCTGGTAGCATGATTTGGCTTATCATGTAGATGACCTACAGTTTTTAGGATCAAACAGTCAATGTCACATGTGCTAGAACCTTGAAAGCAGTTTTCGCCAACCGTTTGACCCAGAACTTTCAGACTTGGTAGCATGATTGGGTTTATCAAGTAGTTGACCTTTTAGTTTTTGGGGTAAATAGGTCAAAGGTCAAGGTCACAGGGTCTGGAACCTTGAACATGGTTTCTGTCTAATAACTTAAGAACCACTTGATCCAGAATATTCAAACCTTGTAGCATGATTGGGCTTATGAAGTTGATGAACCCTATTGTGTTTATGGTCAGTATGTCAAAGGTCAAGGTCACAGGGGCCTGAACTTTCAAAACGGTTCCAGCCCAATAATTGGAGAACCACTTGACCTGGAACCTCCAATTTTGAATGCATGCCTGAAAATTGAAAACTGTTTCTATTCAATAACTTGAGAAACACTTGACCCAGTATCTTCAAACTTGATAGTTTGATTGGGCTTAATAAGTTGATGACTCCTATTGTGTCTGGTTTTTAGTAGGTCAGAGGTCATGGTCATAGTGATCAAGGGACAGAAAATGGTAGAAACCATCGTGGGGACATATACGAACAGATCTTGTTAAAACATGCAATGAAACTTCTTTCTTTTCTATTATGATAGTTTTCATATGTAAACTAAAGAAAATAGAACTGTGATATATATATTTAGATTCTGACATTAAAGTTAAACTGTGTGATAACTGCAGTTCAGAATGTATACTGTAGGATGGCACAACAAAAGTTGTGAGAAATGTACTTTGGGTATATTTACAGGGAAATCTTGGTGCAGCATCGTCGGCAGCAAGAACATTAGAGCGGGTACGATCAGTGGTAGAGTATGGATCAGAGGGTATAAACATGTCTGGCTTGAGTGAGAGTGAGAGGCAGTTTGCACAGGCATTGCTTGGCACACCTAACTACACATACAAGGATCTCAGTGTTGCCACCAATGGATTCTGTGTACGCAACAGACTCGGGCAGGGGAAATATGGAGAGGTCTACTATGGTGTTGTGAAAAACACAAAATGTGCAATCAAAAAGCTTACTCAGGTAGCTTTAGTTAGAGCTAAAAATCATTTTTCTGTAATTGAATATCCAGTTTTATTTTATTTTTGATGTGGGAAAAATACAAAATGTGAAGTTCTTGGACATTTTTGTCGAGCCTGCTTGTGGTGAGCTCGATACAGTCGCCACTTTTTGCTGTTTGGTATATGTGGGTCCGTCCGTGCTTGTGGCATGATTGTTTACCTCAATGAGAAGGCATGTCATGCGCAAACCCCATGTTCCTATCTCAAAGGTCAAGGTCACAGTTGGAGGTCAAAGGTCAAATTGAAATTTGTCCAGAGCATTTCTTCTTCATGCATGGTGGGATTTTGATGTAACTTGGCATGAATGTTCACCATTATGAGACGGAGTGTCATGCACAAGAACCAGGTCCCTAGGTCCAAGGTCAAGGTCACACTTGACAGCTAGTGGGCTCAACATTCTGCCTGTGGGCATACTTGTTTAAAGATATCTTGTTGAAGTGTCTGATAAAACATAGCCATTCAACAAAATATTGAGACTCCTGTTCGAGTAAACATTTGTGTATCACAATATTTCAGGGCATTTTTTCTACATATAATCATGAGTTAAATTTTTGATGTCTTTAGTTGCCTAATTATATTGCCTTTCTGTGTGTTGCCATGCAACACACTATAAGTGTATGTGTGTGTTCGGATTTAATGTCTTTTTCAATAATTTTTCATTATACTGACACTAGGCTGACCAGTCCTGGCACTATCCTCTTAATACTGAGTGCCAAGCGAGGAAGCTACTAGTACCATTTTTTACGTCTTTGGTATGATGCAGCCAGGGATCGAACCCACGACCTCCTGCACTCGAAGCGAGTGCTCTACCACTAGGCTACCAAGGAGATGTAACCCACTTTGTACAGTTCTTATTTCCATATTTAATATTAGCAGAACAGAGAAAAGACAGAAGATGAAAACTCAACATTATGTATGGCAGCAGAACTGAAGACTTTGAGCAGGTAAAGACTTCCAGCTTATTAGATGATGGACATTCTGTATTTTTCAAAATTTCAATTTTTGTATATTTCTAAAAATTTATTTTTGTAAAAAACAGATACATTTATGTCAATTTTGCATTTGTTTACATGTTTTATGAAGGAGATACATCAGGATCTTGTAATTTTAATGAGGTTATTTTATGAATCTGATTAAATATAGGACACTATGCCTTTCACACATGCTGTTAATGTTTAATGGTCATAGTTCATAACCTTTTAATGTTGAAGTTTAGTAATATCAGTAGTTTCTTACTTAATCTTTGAAGGTTGGAGTTTAGTATACTCAGTAGAAAGCATCTCTAACATATAATCTTTGAAGGTTTAAGTTTAGTATTCTTGGTAGTCTTTAACCTTATATATAATCTTCGAAGGTTGAAGTTTAATATTCTTTTTAGTCCTTTACCTTGTGTATAATTTTTGAAGGCTGAAGTTTAGTATTCTTCTGGTCTTTTTAGCTCACCTGAGCCAAAGCCTCAAGTTGAGCTTTTGTGACCACATAATGTCCATTGTGCGTCTGTCAACAATTTCTTGTCTGCACGATAGTGGTTTCATTTGTGGTTTAATTTTAACCAAATTTGCACACAAATTGTATCACCATAAGTTCTTGAACCAGCCATATCCTGTCGTAGGTTCCAGAGTTACAGCCCCTGAAAGGGAAAAAATTGGCTATTTTGGTCTTTGTCTGCATGGTAGTGGTTTCATTTATTATTTGATTTTAACCAAGCTTGCACACAACATATCACCATAAGATCTTGATTTTTTTCTGGAAGCAAGCAACCATATTTCATTATGGGTTCTAGAGTTACAGTCCCTGAAAGGGCCAGAAATTAGCTATTTTGGTGTAGTATTTTACCTTGATTTGAAGGTTGAAGTTCAGCATTCTTAGTAGTCTTTGACCTTGTGTATAATCTTTGAAGGTTGAAGATACTCGGTACTCCCTGCCCTTGTGTATAATCATTGAAGGTTAAAGTTTAGTATTCTCGGTAGTCTCTTACCTTGTGTATAATCTTTGAAAGTTGAAGTATTCTCGGTAGTCTCTTACCTTGTGTATAATCTTTGAAAGTTGAAGTATTCTCGGTAGTCCCTTCTCTTGTGTATAATCTTTGAAAGTTGAAGTATTCTCGGTAGTCTCTTACCTTGTGTATAATCTTTGAAAGTTGAAGTATTCTCGGTAGTCCCTTCCCTTGTGTATAATCTTTGAATGTTAAAGTTTAGTATTCTCGGTAGTCACTTACCTTGTGTATAATCTTTGAAGGTTAAAGTTTAGTATTCTCGGTAGTCTCTTACCTTGTGTATAATCTTTGAAATTTGAAGTATTCTCAGTAGTCACTTACCTTGTGTATAATCTTTGAAAGTTGAAGTATTCTCGGTAGTACCTTCTCCTGTGTATAATCTTTGAAAGTTAAAGTTTAGTATTCTCGGTAGTCTCTTACCTTGTGTATAATCTTTGAAAGTTGAAGTATTCTCGGTAGTCACTTACCTTGTGTATAATCTTTGAAAGTTGAAGTATTCTCGGTAGTCTCTTACCTTGTGTATAATCTTTGAAAGTTGAAGTATTCTCGGTAGTCACTTACCTTGTGTATAATCTTTGAAAGTTGAAGTATTCTCGGTAGTCTCTTACCTTGTGTATAATCTTTGAAAGTTGAAGTATTCTCGGTAGTCACTTACCTTGTGTATAATCTTTGAAAGTTGAAGTATTCTCGGTAGTCACTTACCTTGTGTATAATCTTTGAAAGTTGAAGTATTCTCGGTAGTCTCTACGTTACTGAAGTGATATTCTCGTAGCTCACCGTGTATAATCTTTGAAAGTTGAAGTATTCTCGGTAGTCTCTTACCCTGTGTATAATCTTTGAAAGTTGAAGTATTCTCGGTAGTCTTTTACCTTATGTATAGTCTTTGAAAGTTGAAGTATTCTCGGTAGTCTCTTACCTTGTGTATAATCTTTGAAAGTTGAAGTATTCTCGGTAGTACCTTCTCTTGTGTATAATCTTTGAATGTTAAAGTTTAGTATTCTCAGTAGTCTCTTACCTTGTGTATAATCTTTGAAAGTTGAAGTATTCTCGGTAGTACCTTCTCTTGTGTATAATCTTTGAATGTTAAAGTTTAGTATTCTCGGTAGTCTCTTACCTTGTGTATAATCTTTGAAAGTTGAAGTATTCTCGGTAGTCTCTTACCTTGTGTTTAATCTTTGAAAGTTGAAGTATTCTCGGTAGTCACTTACCTTGTGTATAATCTTTGAAAGTTGAAGTATTCTCGGTAGTACCTTCTCTTGTGTATAATCATTGAAGATTAAGTTTAGTATTCTCGGTAGTCACTTACCTTGTGTATAATCTTTGAAAGTTGAAGTATTCTCGGTAGTACCTTCTCTTGTGTATAATCTTTGAATGTTAAAGTTTAGTATTCTCGGTAGTCTCTTACCTTGTGTATAATCTTTGAAAGTTGAAGTATTCTCGGTAGTCTCTTACCTTGTGTATAATCTTTGAAAGTTGAAGTATTCTCGGTAGTACCTTCTCTTGTGTATAATCTTTGAATGTTAAAGTTTAGTATTCTCGGTAGTCTCTTACCTTGTGTATAATCTTTGAAAGTTGAAGTATTCTCGGTAGTCTCTTACCTTGTGTATAATCTTTGAATGTTGAAGTATTCTCGGTAGTCTCTTACTTTGTGTATAATCTTTGAAAGTTGAAGTATTCTCGGTAGTACCTTCTCTTGTGTATAATCTTTGAAAGTTGAAGTATTCTCGGTAGTCTCTTACCTTGTGTATAATCTTTGAAAGTTGAATTATTCTCGTTAGTACCTTCTCTTGTGTATAATCTTTGAATGTTAAAGTTTTGTGTTCTCAGTAGTCTCTTACCTTGTGTATAATCTTTGAAAGTTGAAGTATTCTCGGTAGTCTCTTACCTTGTGTATAATCTTTGAAAGTTGAAGAATTCTCAGTAGTCTCTTCTCTTGTGTATAATCTTTGAATGTTAAAGTTTAGTATTCTCGGTAGTCTCTTACCTTGTGTATAATCTTTGAAAGTTGAAGTATTCTTTGCAGTAATTTACCTTGTGTATAATCATTGATGGTCAAAGTTTAGTATTCTCGGTAGTCTCTTACCTTGTGTATAATCATTGAAGGTTAAAGTATTCTTTGTAGTAATTTACCTTGTGTATAATCATTGAAGGTTAAAGTTTAGTATTCTCGGTAGTCTCTTACCTTGCGTATAATCTTTGAAAGTTGAAGTATTCTCGGTAGTCTCTTACCTTGTGTATAATTATTGAAGGTTAAAGTTTAGTATTCTCGGTAGTCTCTTACCTTGCGTATAATCTTTGAAAGTTGAAGTATTCTCGGTAGTCTCTTACCTTGTGTATAATCTTTGAAAGTTGAAGTATTCTCGGTAGTCACTTACCTTGTGTATAATCTTTGAAAGTTGAAGTATTCTCGGTAGTACCTTCTCTTGTGTATAATCTTTGAAAGTTGAAGTCTTCTCGGTAGTCTCTTGCCTTGTGTATAATCTTTGAAAGTTGAAGTATTCTCGGTAGTACCTTCTCTTGTGTATAATCTTTGAATGTTAAAGTTTAGTATTCTCGGTGTCTCTTACTGTGTATAATCTTTGAAGTTTAGTATTCTCGGTTACCTTCTTGTGTATAATCTTAAAGTTGAAGTATTGGTAGTCTTACCGTTTGTATATTGAATGAATTATCTTAGTCTTCTTGGATATCTTGAAGTTAGTTTAGTTCTCGTGTCTCTTACTTGTGTATAATCTTTGAAAGTTGAAGTATTCTCGGTAGTCTCTTACCTTGTGTATAATCTTTGAAAGTTGAAGTATTCTCGGTAGTACCTTCTCTTGTGTATAATCTTTGAATGTTAAAGTTTAGTATTCTCGGTAGTCTCTTACCTTGTGTATAATCTTTGAAAGTTGAAGTATTCTCGGTAGTACCTTCTCTTGTGTATAATCTTTGAATGTTAAAGTTTAGTATTCTCGGTAGTCTCTTACCTTGTGTATAATCTTTGAAAGTTGAAGTATTCTTTGCAGTAATTTACCTTGTGTATAATCATTGAAGGTTAAAGTTTAGTAGTCTTGGTAGTCTCTTACCTTGTGTATAATCATTGAAGATTCAGTTTAGTATTCTCGGTAGTCTCTTACCTTGTGTATAATCATTGAAGGTTAAAGTATAGTAGTCTTGGTAGTCTCTTACCTTGTGTATAATTATTGAAGGTTAAAGTTTAGTATTCTCGGTAGTCTCTTACCTTGTGTATAATCTTTGAAAGTTGAAGTATTCTCGGTAGTCCCTTCCCTTTTGTATAATCTTTGAAGGTTGAAGTTTAGTATTCTCGGTAGTCTCTTACCTTGTGTATAATCTTTGTAAGTTGAAGTGTTCTTGGTAGTCTTTTACTTTGAAGGTTTAAGTTTAGTATTTTTGGTAGTCTTTTACCTTATGAATAATCTTTGCAGGTTGAAGTCTAGTATTTTTGGTAGTCTTAGCTTCTCTGAACAGTTTCCTATATGAATTTTTAAGTTGAGTTGATAAAAATGTTGATTTAAAATTCAATTTAAGAAGTCACCTTTATATATATCAGGTAATCTTTTTGAAGCTACCTTTCTAAGACATAATAATTTTTGAGTACAGGCATATTGAATATCTGTTCATTTCAATGCTTTCAAGGTAATGATATTTATATTATTGGTGTTCTAGGTATAGACATGAGAACATTGTTAGTCTGTATGGATATACCCTAGATAATGATGAAGTTTGCCTTGTGTACCAGTACATGACTAATGGCTCCTTGTACCAATGTCTTCATAACAAGGTAAGGTATATAATGTACTCTTAACTTGTTATTGTTAACTTACTTTAACTTTGTATAGGTGGATGATCCAGCATCCTTTAGTCTGCTGGCGGCAAGTGGTTCTGCCTTTCCGACCAGTGCAGACCAAGATCACCCTGCACATCTTTGCAGTCTGATCATGGTCTGCCCTGTTTGCTATTCAGTCAGTAAAATGTCAATGAACTCCCCTTTGAATAATAAGTGGCATTGCCCAAATTGAATGATGGACCGGTCCATTTTAGAAATTTACTAGAGTAAAGTTTAATAAGCAGTTTAGACTGGAAGCTATTTTATGTCTAAGGATGCTCATTGATTCTTGCAGTAAAGTGACTTTTTCTTACATAGATAACAACCATTGTGAGCTATTCATTTATTGATAGACTTGATTATTTTAGCCTGGTGTAATACTAACATGGGAACAGAGATTGTCTATATTAAGAGGAGCTGCTTGTGGTCTACAGTTCCTTCATACAGTTGATAAGAAACCGGTGATTCACGGAGCTATCAAAAGGTAACTGCACAACTTGAGGAAGTCTAGTTATAAAATAAAATTGAGCCGCGCCATGAGAAAACCAACATAGTGGATTTGCAACCAGCATGGATCCAGACCAGCCTGTGCATTCGTGCAGTCTGGTCAGGATCCATATTGTTCGCTTTCAAAGCCTATTGCAATTAGAGAAACTGTTAGCGAACAGCATGGATCCTGACCAGACTGCGCAGATGCGCAGCTGGTCTGGATCCATGCTGGTCGCAAAGCCACTATGTTGGTTTTCTCATGGCGCGGCTCATTTAATATTCTATTGAATATCTATTTAATCTTATATTGTTTGGAACCAGAGAGGTATATTGTCAAGACCATAAATATCTTGCTGTTCTTCTTCAAAGATGAGGTATATTCTTTTTCTCAAGTCGGTCTGTCTATAGGTAAAGTGGTGCATCCATCTGTCTGTTGAAACTTTTGATTTCCAAATGTTTGATTTCCAAACAATAATCAGAGATAGCTTTGGTCTATTTTGTCCAACTTCATAGAATAATTGCCTGTTGTCTATACATGATGTCTGTTGTTTTTGGGGACAGCAGGTCAGAGTTTAAGGTCAAAAAGACCTTGACAATGAAAATTGTTTCCATTCAATGACTGAAGAATGCTGTGGCTTAGGATTAACAAATTTCATAGAATGATTCATGGTTGCTGTTTTTTTGAGACAGTAGGTCAAAGGTCACTGATGTTTAGACTGAAAATTCTTTCTAATTAAGAACTAGAAAATGCTTGGCATACAGTAGTCAGGCATCATAAGAAGATTTGTGTGGTCACTAGATGACCCCTATTGCTTTTTCAAAGAGATGGCCAAAGTCACAGTGACCTTGAGACTGAATATAGTTTCTGGTCATGATCCATTTTATTTTAGGGGTGAAAGTTCAATGTCAGAGTGACCTTGAGACTGAATGTAGTTTATGATCATGATCCATTTTATTTTAGGGGTGAAAGTTCAATGTCAGAGTGACCTTGAGACTGAATATAGTTTCTGGTCATGATCCATTTTATTTTAGGGGTGAAAGTTCAATGTCAAAGTGACCTTGAGACTGAATGTAGTTTCTGGTCATGATCCATTTTATTTTAGGGGTGAAAGTTCAATGTCAAAGTGACCTTGAGACTGAATGTAGTTTCTGGTCATGATCCATTTTATTTTAGGGGTGAAAGTTCAATGTCAAAGTGACCTTGAGACTGAAAAAAAGGTTTCAGATCAATTACTGGAGAATGCGTGGGCTTAAAGTAGTCATTTAATCTTACTGGTCTGGGGACATAAGGCCAAAGGTTAAGATAACAGCATACACAAAGACTGAATAATACACACCCAGTTACTTCTATCAGGCCATCGTTTAACAGGGTATATGTATGTTTTGCAAACAGCTTTTGTTTTACTTGTAGCATAAGATATTTACTTTACATTCCATATAAGCTTTTCTTTTTCTTTTTTTTTTAACTTTATAATTAATAAAACATAATATTGTTTCAGTGGAAACATTTTACTTGACAACCATTTTGAGGCAAAGATTGGTGACCTTGGATTAGCAAAGCAGGCAACAGGGGGTGAAGTGACAGGACGTCTCACTCATATTACAAAAAAGACAACAAGTATTCATGACTACAAGAACAAAGCATATCATCCGCCTGAAATTGCTCGTGGAAATGGATTCTCCGTGAAGGGAGATGCTTATTCATTTGGAGTTGTAAGTATTTGAAAAAGTATCACAGTTTAACTATTTATGTTAAAAGATTTAATTTTGTCAGCTGCTGTTAGTACAGTAAGAATTTTGGGAAGCCAGTACAACAGTGGTAAGATTGATCTGCATCAGCAAAACTGTAAATCATTGGTGACGGTTTTACGGAACATATTATGTCTTACTGAAGAAACACAGCTTAACTTGCCATCGTTGAGAAATGATGTTGAATCATTTTATTGTATCTCTTAAAAAAATATTGGTTAAAACTTAGTTAAATTTTGTACATTTTTCAGAAATTAAAAAAAAAAGGTGTCGTGCCTACCTGCTTAGCTCAGTAGGCAGAGCATTGGTCTACGGAACGCAGGGTCGCAAGTTTGATCCCTGGGTGGGGTGTATGCTCTCTGTGATGATTTGATAAAAGACATTGTGTCTGAAATCATTCGTCCTCCACCTCTAATAATTCATGTGGGAAGTTTGCAGTTACTTGCGGAGAACAGGTTTGTACTGGTACAGAATCCAGGAACACTGGTTAGGTTAACTGCCCACCGTTACATGACTGAAATACTGTTGAAAAATGGCGTTAAACCCAAAACAAACAAACAGACAAACAAACAAAATGCCATGTATACAAACTTTATGATTTATTTTATATGTAAGTTTTGAAGGGCTCTTTCATAGTGAAACAACTGTGAAAGTTTCAACATTTTAGTGTGCTGCTATGTTCCTGTAAATAGCACGTAACAGTTATAGTTTACCTCTAAAGTTCTTTTCTATATTATATAGGTTATATTTGAATGTCTATCTGGACAAGAGGCATATGATGAAAGAAGAGAAGGCAGTGTAGAACTTAAATATCTTGTAAGTTTGCAGTGTGCATTAGGGGAAAAACATCCCTTGTTCCTTATTTCTTAGACCTTTTTCTTTCTTTTGTTTTCCTAATGTGTTGGACAAAACTATGAAGAGAATTCAGTTTGTCTAGATAAACAGATAAAAATAGAAATACTTATTTGGTGATGCAAACAGATCTTCCTGGTGATTGATCTCCTAAATGAAAGATTATAATTGATTAGCTTGAATGATTGGCTCAAATTTTCCTCCATACATTGTACTATTAACTTCCTGATTTTCAAAAAAAATGTGAACTTGATAGTTTGTGTAAACTTCCTGGTAAAAAATGTTCAAATTACTTACTGTAAATCACTTTATATTAGCGTGATCTTTATTTCGCGAATTCCGGCACCCTGAATTATTTCGCAGATTTATGAATTCGCGATGGAAGGATCAGAAATTTAAATTCGCCAAGGTTCTTATCTCATGTTAGCAAAATTTAAGATCCAGAAGTTGTGATTATATCAATGCCAATTTTTTAGTATGGTACCGAATTTATGAATGCCAAAGACTCGTCAAACACATGGTCTGTAACATTTATTTCGTTTTAGCAATCGGTTACTTTATTCATACAGACTGAAATACAGTCGAATACCATTATCTCGATATTCAAGGGACTGTAAAAATTGCATCGATGTATCCGAAGTTCGACGTAACGATATCGACTATCTGGGACTCTACTTACCTTGTACTTGTGACGGACGTCTATATTGTCACTATATCCAATGCTTTTTTCAGAGGGTTTGAAAGGGGAAAGAAATAATATAAAACGTAAATACGATTTTAATTTTCTTGACCAATAAAACATTTTAATTAGATACATACATACATCTTTTTAATTTTTCCAAATATACATTTAAACATTACCATTTTTATTCCTTCCCTAAACAAGTCTGAATGCAGAGGTAATGCTCTAGTTGAGTAGTCATTTTGACTGTGCTTCGATAACGAAAATTTTCCAGTTTAACACGCATATTCCTACTCAATCCTAAAGGCAGATTTTTACTCTGTGAAACAGAAAATATTTCATCCAAATTAGTTGTTACCTAGGAAAACAGCTTTCCTATTCCACGGTGTTTTATAAGACTAATTATTGGGAATTAAATGAAAACTCCCTGACATTTAAATTGGATTAAATAACAAACAAAACAAACACACTAACTAACTAACTTGCATATGATTAATACATCGCCGGACAACAATAGCTTGATTTTCACACCTTGCAAATAACATGGATATTTTTTGACAAGCTGTGATATCGGCGAAACCAGGTGTGAAAACAGTACAGGTAAGTTGACGGGACTGAAAAATCTCATCAAGCTAAACAAAATATCGAGCTAATCATATCGAGGTAATGATAAAAAATTCATTAAGATAAATAGGGAAAAATCGGGACCGACTCAAACACATCTTGCTAACCGTAGTATCGAGCTAACCGATATCGAAGTAACGATATTCAACTGTAATTGAGCCTTTGAATCCGTTATTCAATTTACTGGCAATTATTCTTATTACACTTAATAGCTGATAAAATGTTTGTTACAGCCATTTCATAAATAATCAACGTACAGGTATGTAATACAGTGGTGTGATAAATTGTCCGCTTATCCCTAATGTTGAACTAAACAAAATGTGTAAAAAAATCAGGTTTGTTGAAAAGATAAGGGATGGTATAGATCTTCTCCTCGGGCAACATGCGCTCTGCTTGTTTGACACATACGAAGTGCATCCAGAAGATGCTCTCCGTTAACAACTGCCAGCTGCATGTAAATGTAACCTGAAGCAGTATATTCTACATGAATTATTCATAATGTATTGAAATGTGAAATGAATTGAAATTCATTCAATAAACATCGATGTATAGGCGGCTAGTATTCATTGCTGAACTTGACCATATTTTGGACATTCTTTCAGATATGTCTGTATATTATGGAAGGATATTTACGTGGATTCATGATTTCGCGATGTACCCGATTCGCGAAAATTAAAACACCGCGAATAATACCGGATTTACAGTATTAAATACCTGCATTAAAAGCTTTAATTAAACCTGTAAACTTTCTGCCTGAAAACACTTTATTTTCAGTTTGATTACTTATCTCCTTCTCCATTAGTAGTTAAAATTCAAAGCTATATGTTTATAAAATTCTGTATTAAAAGAAGCTGTCTGGCATACTGCCAACTCTCTGATATTAAACTGTTTGGATAATACTAGTCACAGTGTGTACCTCTAATAATCATCCATGATGGTCCATTCATAAAGTCACAAGCAATTTGTTTGTTCTTTTAATCTTTAGCCTGCTGGTGACAAGTGATTCTGCCATTGCAACCAATGCAGATTAAGATCAGCCTGCACATTAGTGCAGGCTGATCATGGTCTGCACTGTCTGCTATTCAGTCAATAAGTTTTCAGTGAACACCCCTTTGAACAATGAGTGGTGCTCCCAAATTGAATGAACCCCTCCATTTTAGAAATTTAGCAGGGTAAAGGTTAATATCAGCATTACCTGTCTTCCAGACATGATTATTAACAGTCATGATTTAATGATGGAATAGAAATTTTTTCTTTTGCTTGGTTTTGTATAATGCATGGTATGTTTTGTCATTAACATCACTGGAAAATTGGACCTGATTTGGTTTATTACGTACCGGCCGTATCGCCAGTGTAATACTTTAAGAAGCATCTGTTGATTTGATCATGATTGATCAAGTCAGCAAACGCTTCAAAAATCAGACAAATATTTAATTTTTCCATACAGGTGGAGTACATCCAAAGTGCTTTAGATGATTCTCCAAAGTTAAACAAACAGAAAACATTTCAAGATCCCAAATTGAAGATCAGTTTTCCAACCACAACTTTTGAATTGGTCTTTGAGGTGGCACAGAGATGTACAAAGGAAAAGAAAAAGGACAGACCTAACATGGTGGAGGTAACAAGCTGTTTCTGTTACATGTTATATTAGAAATGCTAGTTATGTTCTTTTTACATTATCTTGTATTTTATATAAAGATTATTATATAATTTATTATTTTACTTTTTAGCTCACCTGAGCCAAAGGCTAATGGTGAGCTTTTGTGACCGCTCAATGTCTGTCGTGTGTTGTCCGTCCGTCATTATTTTCTAAAAAATCTTCTTCTTGAAAACCACTATGCAGAATTACACCAAACTTCACAGGAGTGATCCTTGGGTGGTCCCCTTTTAAAGTTGTTCAAAGAATTTAATTCCATGCAGAACTCTGGTTGCCATGGCAACCGAAATGAAAAACTTTAAAAATCTTCTTGGCCAAAAATGGCAAGGCGTAGAGCCTTGATATTTTGCGTGTAACATCTTCTTATGGTCCTCTATCAAGATTGTTCAAATTGTGCCCCTGGGGTGAAAAGAGGCCCCGCCCCGGGGGTCACAAGTTTTACATAGACTTATTTAGTAAAAAACTTTAAAGATCTTCTTGTCTAAAACCACAGGCCTAGGCCTTTGATATTTTGTATGTAGCATTGCCTTATGGTCCTCTACCAAAACTGTTCAAATTATGCCCTTTGGGTGAAAAGAGGCCCTGCCCCAGGGGGTTTCAAGTTTTACATAGACGTATATAGGAAATAAAACTTTAAAAATCTTCTTGCCTGAAACTGCAAGGCCTAGGCTTTTGATATTAAGTTTGTTGCCTTTCCTAGTGTTTCTCTACCAAAATTGTTTAAATTATGTCCTTAGGGTGAAAAGAGGCCCTGCCCTGGGGGTACCAAGTTTAACATAGACTTTCTATAGGGAAGAAAAAAAAAGATCTTCTTGTCTGAAAGTTCAAGGCCTATGCCTTTGATATTTGGTATGTAGCATTGCCTTGTGGATCTCTAACAAGTTGGTTCAAATTATGCCCCCGGGGTAAAAAGAAGCCCCGCCCTGGGGGGTCACTTGTTATAATTATGAGTTGTATAGGAAAAAATACTTCAAAAATTATCAGATCATATTTTCTAGACTGTTCAATTAAGATAACCTGATGACCCCAAGCGATTAGGGATCACTTGACTGTGACCTTGACCTACTGACCTACTTTCTTGTTTTTTAAGATACAGCCTTGAAATTTGGATGGCATGTACAGTTTTGCAAACTGATCTTAAAACTGACTTTCAGTTACCATGAATATGACCTACTGACCTAACTTCTTAATATTTTAGCATCAGTTTGCCATTTGAAACGTGGCTCATATTACTCAGGTGAGCATCATGACCCTCTTGTTTTCTGTGTTTTTCTTTGCTGGGCTGTAAGACCCACCAGTTGCAGCTTTAGATGTGGAGCCCCTCTGTGCATGATTCAAGATTCCTGAGATGGCTTCCCCACATAATTTACAAATAATTTTGTCTCTCCAAACATTTGGCAAGACATATTGTTGTTAATCAGGTCCCCCATAATAAATCAAAGCTGATCTTTCAAATGTTCTTGCCACAAATGATGATCATAATGTGATGATAGGCAGATTGCAACTTTCAGTCAGGTCAGTTCAAGGTCAAGGTCACAGTGAGATCAGAGGTCAAATAGGGATTTATTTGTTTCAGCCTGTTCTCATCCCATTGAAGTAAGATCATGCAGATGTCAGTTAGGGATTATTTTGCTCTCTGTCATTTTACCCAATGAGATTTTTATTTAACATTTTTCTTCTCTTCCATCACATTTTTGTGCAAGGCCAGAGGATAGGTAATAATTCTCCCTCCAAGTTAAAAGAAACCTCTTTGGGGTGACATGTGTTTTTTTGAAAGCAACCTCTATTTGCATCCCTGTTGAGGCAGGAATTAAGAACTGTTAGGGATCATTGACTTCAACTCAGTAACTATTCAAACTTCTCTGAGGCAAAAAGTAATGAAATGGTATGTTTTATGTCTCAGATAAATATGATATGCAGAGGTTAATATGCCCTTTATGTATTTGCAGGTGTTTGCAGAGATAGTTAAATGTGAAAATGATCACAGTGGTCCAGAATATCAGAATGTACAAGGTAATTTTATTTTTCATGTAATGAATTAATATTTATCAACAAATTCGACACTTGGAATTCTGATGTTTTATATATCTACTAACTTACCTGATTTTTTAAAAATTGTATGGGGTTATGCACCTGTCAATATTTTGCCCGTCCGGGGGGGGGGGGGGGGCTGACCCAGGGGAATTTGACATTTTAAAAAAATCCCCACCCCAGAGACAACCTTTTTTGTCTAAATCCCACCCTAGAGCCTGGTTGGTACATCAGATGTTTGTCAAATTCCCGCCTGTCGGGAATTGTCTTCTGTCTAAAGTCCCGTGTATGCCCGCCGCTCCCCCGGGCGGGCAAAATATTGACAGGTGCATTATGTTGTCACTTGATCAATGGGGTTGGTTGAGATTTTTGTTTGGGTCCACTTTCTTTGAAAGCTATAAAAGCTTTATCTTTGAAACTTTGCACACTTGTTTATCATCATTACATGAGTAATTAGGCCGAGAACAGTAACTGGCTCTTGCATTTTGTCAGAATTATGGCCTTTTTTAGCTCAACTATTTGAAGAAAAGGTAGAGCTATTGCATCCGCCCATTCGTCGGTGTCAGCATCCCCGCTTGTTAAGTTTTTGTATATATATATGGTATATCAGTAACAACTTTTGGGAATGGATTGAAGCTTTACATACTTGTTCACACTGTGATGAACTGACTTTCAGTGCACAGGTTCTATAGCTCTCTTTTGCTTCCTTATGAAATTATTCCTCTTTTTCGACTTAGAAATTGTTTTGTTAAGTTTTTGTATCCATGCTGATATCTCACTACCCACTAATAGGAATGGATTGTAACTTCACACACGAGCTGACATATATTGTACAGGTTACATGTTTTGTATCCTTACATAAATTGTAATAAAATTATCCCCCTTCTTTGAATTAGAAAATCTAGGTTGAAGTTTTGCATTCAAATAATTATTGCTCTCTCCATATTGAATTAAAACTTTAGAGATGTTATAGAGGTGAAAGATGCATGTGGGGAAAGAGTTTCAGAAAAAAGATTGTTAGCTTACTACTTGATCCCTTGCTTTTATGATGATAATAAAAAAATACATGTATGTATATATATTGTGATTACATGCTGTTTGTTGAATAAAATATTGTTTAAACTAAAGGTGCATGTCCCATAACTCTGAATTGTATTTTGGCAAAGTTATGCCCCTTTTTGGACTTGGGAAATGCAGGTTAAAGTTTTGCATGGAAATTGCTATCTCCAAAACAATTGCAGATACTTGAATGAAACTTCACACAAATCTTAGGTGCAATTGAACATGATCACACCATCAAGTCCCATAACTTATATGAATTTATACAATATACCTAATCTTGGATAGAAAATTTATTGGCAAACCTTTGCATAGTTCAGCATGCTGTTCAGAGACATTTCTTGTTATTAAAATCTTTGAGCCTTGCAATACAGTAAATGTTGTCTAAATTTTGACTTGACATGCCAGTTTGATATGTAGTGAATTTAAAATAGGTAATGAAAGTAATTCCCACATTTCAATGCCAAACTAAAGAAAAGGGAGAAACTCTCAAATTTAGATCAGAGTCTAATTTGAAACCTTTATAACATTTTTACTAATAGTCTGATATCTATTCTTACAGAAGCAGTAGAACACAAAGGCAAACAGATTGAAGCTGGATCCATACATGAGCACCATATGTCAGTGAAAAACCAGCCAAGCTACTCTCCTGGTCTCAAGGCTCCGCCTGATGTAAATCCCACTAAGGCAGTACCAACGAGTCCAATAGACTTGTTACCTAAAGACCAACCCTTACCAGTACCTTTCAGACTACAGCAAGAGTTAGACCGCCAGAAAGCTTTAGTAGAAGGACATGTTTATGTCAATACTGATCAGATGACTGCTCAGATGAAGACAACTTATTTGTCGGACCCGAAAAAACTGGAAAAACTTGAGAAATTTGATAAAGAAAACGTATCAGACTCGTCAGGTAAGGGTCAGTCAGTATTACATATTCCATTCAGACCCGGTCAGCCATTGGAAAATACTGAAGTAATTAGTGCATCAGAGAAAAATTGTTTGAATGATGACATATACGAGGTCGCTTCAGACCCAGAGAAGGAAATGAGGCCAGGAGCATCTGCAAAGTCACCAGTTGAAGCGCAGTACGTTAATGTTTCAGATGTTTCTTCAGAAACAGGTAAAAATGGGAGGAAGAATCCAAATGAGGAAAGCCAGGGCCCCGGGTCAGATAAAAGTATTGACTTTAGTAAAGAATTTGAAGAAATTTCTGACAAAGGGTGTAAAGGATACAGTTCTATGAACGGTATCTTTGATAAATTTCATCTTCTGGCTCAAGACGAGTGTCTGATTAATGTGCCTGAAGTAGATCAAGTGGATGACAATGAGGAATTTGATATTAAATTTGACTTCGAAGCTGATGACTCAGAAAGTAGCACAATAACAGAGTCAATTAACAATGACTTGGATTTGTGCAGTGCTGATTTTAATGATGATGCACTATTTGTCAGTGAGGGTCATGTGCATTATGTCAATGTTCAAGAGAAAGTGTCTAATGAAAACATTGATGCCAGCTTAGAAGAGCACCAGAAAAAACTGTCCATGTATCAGGGTATGACAAGGAATGATTCAGAGGAGCTTCATGAGAGATCTGCCCAGCAGGAAGAGTCAGACATGGCAGTTAAAAATTTACCAGGCCAAGGTCACTCTCAAAATGTTTTTGAAAATGGTATTGAAGTAGGTCATTATCAAAACTGTTTGAATCTGGGCAAAGGTCAAGGTTGTGAATCAAAACCCACAGATGGTGACTACAGTAATGTTTCTGCAGTGCATGGCAACCGGAACAGACCAGAAAGGGCAAGTGCTGGAAAAGTTGCTAACATTCAAGACTTTCTACAAAGAAGAGAACCAAGTGAAGGACATTGTGAGGAATATGTTTGAGGCAAGAATCTCATTGTAAGATTTGATTACTCAAAAAAATTTAAGTGCTAATGAGAGATCAACAACGAAATGATAGACATGTGTGAGGCAGCTTAAAGAAAAGGCGTGTTACCCTTGACAAAGACCAGTATTATTTGGGGAGAAAATGGAAGCGAAATGAGAAATGTTACAAGATATTACTTGGGATACTATGGAGGCATGACAAGTTTATTCTAAGTTATTGCATTTGGGTCTTAAACTGTCAGATAATAGAGCTTATCTTTGTGTCTTTGTAGCTGATGTATAGCTAGTATTAATTGGTTATAAGCTAGTCATCTCTCATACATTGTCCTTTTATTACATTTGATCAAACTATATCTCGGATTTGCCTATACTTGCTGGGAACCAGTAACCAGACAAATTTCCATATATTTCCTCCATTCTGTTTTTCCCAAAAGTATTTGACATATCTGAACCCACACTGCAAAACTTCAGCTCCTACAGCATTCCAAAGTGTAATCAGCATCACATAGTGATAAAAAAGAATAGGTTTCCTAGAGCATCCAATTGTAGTTTTCCACTTGAGGTAAACCAGTAGCTGGACAGACCAATATTTGATGATGATTTACTGTTAAATTTACTGTTAAAATTAACTTGACTTTCAAAAGTTGCTAAGAAAGCAAGGTAAGCTACCTCTCAATAAGTCAAATATCGTTTCATACGACTTCTTGGTAAGTCAGATATAGAATGAAATGAGTACAAAAATGGAAGCCCTGTATTTTTTTGTGATTAAACAGTGAAGTTAAAAGTATCCCTGGTCATCAACATAAATGGAATATGTATATTAATTCCTTCTTTCCCACTAGATGCCTTGAAAAGTTAAAATTATTGTGCATCATGCCCCACTGAGACTGAAAGTTTTTTTGTAAAAACAGGCTAAAAACTGCCTTAAATTTTAATGTAAATACAGGCTTATGAAACATAGTTTTTTTGTAGGCATGAAGAGCAAACATCTGAATGATCTTAATGAAACAATTCTATATAGATGGCACCTTAATAAAGTGGTTATTACATGATGTGTTTTTTCTATAGGTGATGCAGTGGGTAACGTGTGTCCGGATACTGTTTCCCAACTAAAAGGGAATCTTTATGTTTCCAATAGATCTATTTATTTCTTAAGTTTTGTGCATGTTTTTGTTCTGTGTTTTGTTGTTGGTTCTCAGTACCATATTTTCATAATTGACTTCTTCTGAGGGGTTTATACTGACTCAGTTCTGTTTTCATACAATTTAGGGGCATGAAAATGTTAACATCAAAGTTAAGACAATTTAAAAAATAAGTAAATAGTTTCATAAATCGTGCTGTGTCAGTATAACCCTGTTGACTTTGTAAATCTGTTTACTTCACATAGTTATATAGTCACTACATTTATGTAAAGTTCGATCACCAGTATGATCCCCCAAACACATCTCTTCCTTCCCCTGGTACAACTACCTACCCACAGTTAATTCTTTTGTACATTCTTTTCATATTCCTTTCTTTTCCTGTTGTCCTTCACCATATTGTTTCATAGTACAACCCACCCTGGATTACACACACCCATCTTCACTTCTTTATTGGTAGACATTTTTGAGTTGTAGAGTGTGCTGTTCTTCCAACAGTTCTTTTTGTAATATATTTCTAAGAAAAACTGATAGTGATTGAGTGCAAGCATGAAGGAAAGATATTTATTTAACACCAACAAGCTTCAGCTTACTTTGGCTGTTAAAATGTATACATGTACATATATATGTTGTAATAATAACAAATTGCTATCAGACTGCCACTTCTCACTGTACTTTTTATACGCCCGTCTCGGAAAGAGCGGGGCGTATTATGTGAACACCCATGGTGTGCGGGCGGGCGTTTGGCATCCAAAAGCATGTACACTCTTTAAGTGGAATAGTTTTCATCCGATCTTCATCAAACTTGCTGACAATGTTTGTGGTCATAATATCTAGAGCAAGTTTGATAACCAGCAAAATCGCCCTAGGCACTCTTGGATTATAGTCCTTGAATTACTCGAAATCTGCAAGTTTAGCCTTGTCCGCCCTCTATGTCGAACATTATTGATCCAACCTTCACCAGGCTTGATGACAATGTTTGTGGGCATAATATCTCGGCCAAGTTCGATAACCAGCCAAATAGCCCCAGGCACCCTGGAGTATGAACTTTGAATTACTCGAAAAACTGCGAATTAAGCCTTGTCTGCTCTCTAAGTCAAACATTTTTCATCCAATCTTCCCCAAATTTGCAGATAATGTTTGTGGGCATAATATATCAGCCAAGTTCCATTACCAGCCAAATCGCCCCAGGCTGTCTTGGAATATGGCCCTTGAATTACTCGAAATCTGCGAATTAGCCATGTCTGCTCTCTTAAGTCGAACAGTTTTCATCCAATCTTCACCAAACTTGCTGACAATTTTTGTGGGCATAATATCTCAGCCAGGTTCGATAACCAGCCAAGTCGCTCCAGGCACTCTTTGATTATGGCCCTTGAATAAGGCAACGTTCGATGACGGGCGTATTTTGTGACAGTCTGGCACCCTTGTTTATATTTATCGCATATTATTAAGATAAATTAAATAACATCATGTCCAGGTGATATTGATGATGAAAAGTCAGCGAGTAGCTTGTTATGCTTTCAGAGGATGTAAAATACATTTGATTGGCAGAAATTTGAACTTGCTACAGAAAAGCTGCACGTACAATTTAGAGATTTCTGCCTGTTATGTAGTTTTAGAGCTATATGCCAAGTTTCAGTAACTGCAATTTTTGCTTTATCTAAACAAATATAGCGCATGCTGTAAATTTAGCATTGCTTGAAAACTTGGAATGTTGGTGCACATGGCCAAAGTTATAAAACCAGGAACTCTTGTCACCAACTATGTAACTGACATGCTTTTATGCCACACTGATCAAAGTGTGCTCATGCATGTATACTCAGCATTTGCTATATATATATTTTGTATGTAAATAAATATTTCTTGTTTTTTTATGACAAGCATTTCAGTTTGTTTGTGAATGTTTGTACTTGACAATCATGCTGTTATTATAATATCTGTTAAGGATGATATATTTTCTTGACATGGAGCCAACTAAAATTATTAATGTTTTGTTATAATAGTTTTATTAACATTGTTAAGTGTTTTTTTTTCACTATTAAAGTCACTTCTTAAACTTCTTAAATTTCTGGATAAAACTAGGAAGAAAATGTCCTTAATTTATGTTACTAATTTCCCCATTAAAACTTTTACTAAAAAAAAAATTTATGTGTGTTTTATTAAGCAAATGTCAGTGCACATGATGTCACACAACTGAATTCAGCATCAGCTTAAATGGTAATATCTTAACCTTTACCCTGCTAAATTTCTATAACGGACTGGTCCATCATTCAATTTGGACACAACCATTTATCATTTGAAGGGGTGTTTACTGAAAAATTACTGACTGAATAGCGAACAGTGCAGACCATGATCAGACTGCACGGATGTGCAGGCTGATCTTGGTCTGCACTGGTCGCAAAGGCAGAATCACTTGCCGCCAGCAGGCTAAAGATTAATGAACAAATTGTACTTCTTCAAGATAAAGGTATGGTGGTATTTTATTCCAGATGTTTTTGCTATGTTTATGTTAGAGTTTATTGTTACTGTTATATTTTGTTGAATTCATAAGAGGTATCTTTTTAAGAATTTTTGAGTATTTAAAAGTATTACCAGTGTTGGCAGGCTTCTTGGTTAAGACAATGAGAAAAAAGCTGTGTTTTACATCTGTCAATATACCTGAGTAATAGAAGAACAAGACAAAAAACTCCCTGTACTTAGATTCAGTGTTGTTATATTTTCTGATCCTTTGGGATCATGGACTCCACTCAATATCAGTGTAAAAGGTGTCCACTTGAGCTGGTGCTAGTGGGTGTTAGGGTGTTGCACTTTCTTTTACCTCTCATGAAAAGACTGAATCAAACCAAGCCTGCTGTTATTTTACTTGGTTGCATTCTGTGCTTCAAAAGGATCTTCTTAAAGATTTTATTGTTCAGTTTGTATGTATAAAACATCATGCTGGTATGAATTAAGTAAACTATAAAAACTATTGAAAGATAAAAGCATCTGCAAGTATTTTGCATGAAATTCAATGAAACATGTTTTTCTTGTTCTTTTTGTTTCATTAACTCGCCCCGATCTCGGTGTTAGCATGAGCGTTAGCGTGAGCGTCACACAAATGTTAAAGTTTGCGTACCACCCGAAATATTTTCAAAGTCCATTGAGATATTGCTTTCATATTTTGCATACTTGTTTACCATCATGACCCCAGTCTGTAAAAAGGAGGAGGCAACTCTATCAAGCATTTTGACTGAATTATGGCCCCTTTTCAACTTAGAATATGCTTATTGTAATGTTGAAGTTTGCGTACCACCCCAAATATTTTCAAAGTCCATTGAGATATTGCTTTCATATTTTGCATACTTGTTTACCATCATGACCCCAGTCTGTAAACTGCAGCAGACATTTTGAAAGAAATGGCCCCTTTTCGACTTAGAATATGCTTATTGTAATGTTAAAGTTTTACTCATAGCTTATATTATACTATAAAGCATTGAGAATAGTCGACGGCGCTGTCCGCTGACAGCTCTTGTTTTATGGAATCTTGTCGATCTGAATTGTTTTCTGTCTTTAATAGAGATAAATATGCTTAGAATAAAAGATTTTTAGCATTTTCATGTACAGAGAGATATATTTGGACTTGTTCTTATTTAAAAAAAAAAAAGATAGAAGTTTTTTTTAAAATCTTCATTTTTCTCAAAATAAAAAGAATATAGATGAAAAAGACACTAAGTCTTGTCAGTTTACTTTGTACTGGATGAATTTGAAAGTTGACTATTTTTCCTAAAGTATATTATTGTCATTCATAGACTGTTCCTATAAAAAAGAAGTTTATGTCATTATGATTTGTTTCACTTTTTATTAGCTCACCTGTCACAAAGTGACAAGGTGAGCTTTTGTGATCGCGCGGCGTCCGTCGTCCGTCCGTGCGTCCGTAAACTTTTGCTTGTGACCACTCTAGAGGTCACATTTTTCATGGGATCTTTATGAAAGTTGGTCAGAATGTTCACCTTGATGATATCTAGGTCAAGTTCGAAACTGGGTCACGTGCCATCAAAAACTAGGTCAGTAGGTCTAAAAATAGAAAAACCTTGTGACCTCTCTAGAGGCCATATATTTCACAAGATCTTCATGAAAATTGGTCAGAATGTTCACCTTGATGATATCTAGGTCAAGTTCGAAACTGGGTCACGTGGGTCAAAAACTAGGTCAGTAGGTCTAAAAATAGAAAAACCTTGTGACCTCTCTAGAGGCCATATTTTTCATGAGATCTTCATGAATATTGTTTAGAATGTTCACCTTGATGATATCTAGGTCAAGTTCGAAACTGGGTCAGGTGGGTCAAAAACTAGGTCATTAGGTCTAAAAATAGAAAAACCTTTTGACCTCTCTAGAGGCCATATTTCTCAATGGATCTTAATGAAAATTGGTCAGAATGTTCACCTTGATGATATCTAGGTCAAGTTCGAAACTGGGTCACGGGGGGTAAAACTAGGTCAGTAGATCTAAAATAAGAAAAACCTTGTGACCTCTCTAGAGGCCATATTTTTCATGAGATCTTCATGAATATTGGTCAGAATGTTCACCTTAATGATATCTAGGTCAAGTTCAATACTGGGTCATGTTGGATCAAAAACTAGGTCAGTAGGTCTAAAAATAGAAAAACCTTGTGACCTCTCTAGAGGCCATATTTCTCAATGGATCTTCATGAAAATTGGTCAGAATGTTCACCTTGATGATATCTAGTCAAGTTCGAAACTGGGTCACATGCGGTCAAAAACTAGGTCAGTAGGTCTAAAAATAGAAAAAACCTTGTGACCTCTCTAGAGGCCATATTTTTCAATGGATCTTCAGGAAAATTGGTCAGAATGTTTACCTTGATGATATCTAGATCAAGTTCGAAACTGGGTCACGTGGGGTTAAAAACTAGGTCAGTAGATCTAAAAATAGAAAAACTTTGTGACCTCTCTAGAGGCCATATTTTTCATGAGATCTTCATGAATATTGGTCAGAATGTTCACCTTGATGATATCTAGGTCAGGTTCGAAACTGGGTCACGTGGGGTCAAAAACTAGGTCAGTAGGTCTAAAAATAGAAAAACCTTGTGACCTCTCTAGAGGCCATATTTCTCAATGGATCTTCATGAAAACTGGTGGGAATATTCAGCTTGATGATATCTAGGTCAGGTTCGTAACTGGGTCATGTGCCGTCAAAAACTAGGTCAGTAGGTCGAAAAATAGAAAAACCTTGTGACCTCTCTAGAGGCCATATTTTTCATGAGATCTTCTTGAAAATTGGTGAGAATGTTCACCTTGATGATATCTAGGTCAAGTTTAAAAGTGGGTCACGTGCCTTCAAAAACTAGGTCATTAGGTCAAATAATAGAAAAAGCTTGTGACCTCTCTAGAGGCCATATTTTTCAATGGATCTTCATGAAAATTGGTCAGAATTTTTTATCTTGATGATATCTAGGTCACATGTGCTCAAAAACTAGGTCACTATGTCAAATAATAGAAATAACGACGTCATACTCAGTTCAACACTGGGTCTTGTGGGGATAGGTGAGCGATTCAGGACCATCATGGTCCTCTTGTTTTTAATATTGGTTTATTTAATAACTTCTGTTACTTTGTGTGTCCCCAAAAATTGTTTGTTGGGACACTACGAATTGCCCTTGTCTGTCCATTTGCCTCCCATCCATCCATCTCAATTTGTGATGTGCATATCTCAAAAAGTTTTTGACCCAGAGTCATTAAACCTCACATGATTGTTATTCAGTATGCACCTGGTGTTTTCATTTGTATCTCACTCAGCCAGACTCGATATTTTTAAGCATCAGGGGTTTTGTTAAAGATTTCATTCAACCAGACCATAGTTTTGTCTCTTGACTTAGTCAAATATATATGCATAAAAGACATACAAGATTGTGTCGCATGTTTGTAACAAAGTATTTTAGTCATAAAACATTAGGGGATTATTATATAGCATGTGAAGTTGTGCACCTTGTGTTCTGTTTGGGATCTCACTTAGCCAGACCAGAGTTATGGTCCTTGACTTTGTGAAAAATACACATAAAGTGCTTAAATGTATTTTAGAAAATATTTCACCTAGAGTCATGATACCATAAAGAAATATTCAGCATGTGAATTTGTGCATTGAGTTTGTTTTGGATTTTAATCTGCAAGACCAGAGTTATGGCCCTTGACTAAGTCTAAAATTTACATTAAGGGCATAACATTTTGTGTCCCATGTAGCTCAAAATGTATTTGATCTTGAGGCATAAAACACTAGAGGAATTGATATATAGCATGTGAGGTTGTGCACCTGGTGTTCTTTTTGGGCTTTCACTCGGCTGGAATAGAGTTAGATCTATATGGTTATTGCCTTTGAAAAATATATTATTGCAGAAAGTTCTATAAAAGTGTGTGTTGCATTGATCAAAAAAATCACCTAGAGTCATGAAACCATGTACAGTAGCAGGAAGTTGCACCGCCTGTGTCCTATGGATTTTCACAGAAATAAAGGTCTGTTAAAAAATGTATACCATTGGATAGGTTGTGGAAAATTCAGTATACTAAATGTGTAATTATAACTCTCACCTGCATTTTGTCAGAATTATGGCCCTTTTTGTGCTTAGAAAATCTAAACTATAACTCTTTTCTTGCATATTGTCCAGCACTTGCAGAGAGTGATGGCACCTGCAGGTGGTGATTTTGTTAAAGACTATACTGAAGGGTTTTCATTTACAAATGCAATCATTTAAACAACAATTAAATGAATGCAGAACTAAAGAACAGTATCTCTGTCACAAGTCCATGCATAATTAGTTTCCCCGTTTGTATACTTCTAGAACAAGCTTCTTGTATCTGATGGTTTGACAAAACACCATTGGGGAGCATCCACTAGTTCCATTGACTTTCTTCTTTCTCCTTAGATGAATGTTTGTTCTATAGCATTGTTTCAATAACAGTGGTAGGTGAACTGGGTATGAAGTGGTAGTCAGCTCAGTAACAGTGGTAGGTGAACTGGGTATGAAGTGGTAGTCAGCTCAGTAACAGTGGTAGGTGAACTGGGTATGAAGTGGTAGTCAGCTCAGTAACAGTGGTAGGTGAACTGGGTATGAAGTGGTAGTCCGCTCAGTAACAGTGGTAGGTGAACTGAGTATGAAGTGGTAGTCCGCTCAGTAACAGTGGTAGGTGAACTGGGTATGAAGTGGTAGTCAGCTCTCTGAGCAGAAAGCCTTGGTCAGAAATTAAATGTTCCTTTACCATATGAGCCATGACTGCCAGAGGAAAGGACCAGTAACCTAAGTTCAATTTATGGTGGTATACTATATACAGAAACTTTTTAAAAACTCTTTGCAAAATAAAAGCAAAGAGATCATACAACCTAAAAATTAACCATGGAAAAATGATGTGGCAGTCATGGTTCTCTTTGTATATTTCTCATTGAATATGTTTAAAAATTTTGAAAAAAAAATGCATTTAGTCATATAATGTCTCAATAAATGTATATAAATGCATTGCAGTCTTTTTTAATTAATCATTTATTAAGATTTTCGCAGATAAAATATATATGAATATTGCAGCAGACAAGTATAAGTTCTTTTACAATAGAAGAATCTTTAAAACAGAAGACCCCTTACATGGTATAATACGAACTAGAACTTCAACAGAAAATACAGACGTAAATTAAAAAAACACAGAAATAAACTAACTGGCAGTTGTCAATATTGACTGTAAAACTGCACGGTATAATACAAACTAGTAATTCTAAAGAAAACACAGACATGAAAAATGTAAAAGACATATGAGGTCAACAAACAAACTGGCAGTAGTCAGTATTGACAGTAAAACTGTATAAAACTTCACTGATTACATTATATTTCCTGATTTAAAGTAAGGACGTTTACAAAATAAAATAATCACGGAAGATATAGAGTCTAACATTTTTTTTTTTTTTGCAAAATGCGTTTCTATGCTTTCTGTATTCTAATGTTGTAAAAACAGTATCCCATCACTTCAAAGCATGGTCTGCAGAACGCATTTAGGCAAGTGTTGAAGAGTCTTCGTATACAGCCGAGTTCTATCGCATAGGCTTTCATGTACGGCTCACAGCACCAGATAGCGCAGAATGACAGCAACGCAAAGTAGATTCCCCAACAAATTGCCAGAGGCAAACCGCATATCAGTGACGTAATTCTGTAGCACCACAACTTCACATTCGTGAACAGCTGTAATGAATAGCAAAATACACTGCTGATGTAAAAATATAAGGAATATATAAGTATGTCCGTGTGCATGAAAGACATTTTAACTGGTTTCAAGAAAACGAAAAATTAGGCGATGATTAATTATTCTTTCGGCTTATGACGTCTTGAGACATTGGCCGTACCCGTCCGCCTTTTTGGCAAGTACTGTGCTCCGTAACTACAAAAAATAATTCTATATAATCAAAGGAGGATATGTTACTTTCAAACTAAATTTTCCCGAGAAATAAACGAGAATTAAAATCACGCGTGAAATTGCGGGATTGCTGCAAACTTTCTGCACGTACCTAATTTGAATCATAGACACGCACACGGTTCATATATATATATATATATATATATATATATATATATATATATATATATATATATATATATATATATAAAAGATTACTTTTTTTCTTATTTGACTATCATTCAAAACAATTAGCAACACCGATAGATGACTGTATGAAAACCAACCTTGAATGCCAATTTCCAAATAAAGTCAAAGGAAAAGACTGTTTCATCGGGTTCTCCAAACACGTCGTGGAATTGTATCTGTGCAAGACAGGAAACAAGATTATATTATCACAATGGTCAAAATCACCTGTTAAAAACTACAAGACAGTGCTCTTGCCTGTGGCCTTGGCACTAGCGGCATACACCTGATGCAAAAGACACACCTTTTTATGATGCTTACCAATTATTGTAATGTTTTCTTCGCCTTTTTTATTGGACAGACAGACGTCCTATTTTTGGTTGTCTGGACAAATATTTTTCAGTATTTCGGCCACAAATACTAACTTTCAAGAAGACTAAAAAGAAAAGTTAGAAATTGGAAATAAACTACTAGAAATCTTATTAAATGAAACGCTATACTAATAACCTGTGGGTTCGTTCTTTGTTACATAGGGATTCAATTAAATATTACAAATATCAACAACTCTACTATGAATTATGCAAAAACTACGAGATTTTAAAGAAAAAGTTTAAACGTCCATAACGACAACCCAGACACCTGTACGTGATTTCTATTTATGTTAGTAAAATTGATTAGAAATTAATATAAACGAGGTAAGCAAGTGGTATACCCATTTCGTTACGGGTGGTCTCCAAATAAATCAGCTCTCTTGGATGCGCAAGCTTGAACTAACTAGTATCCTCCTGTTGAGGTGAACTGAACAGCTGGGTATTATGAATGTCTACATTAAATACTAAAATTACTTTTGAAACCATTTATAAGGTTTAATACTTTCAAAAGCTTACATTTTTGCAGTAACATTGGAATTATGGACTTACCCATGAAAAGTTCACAAATACAGATTACGAATTTTCATGCCCCAAATAAATTCCCAGTACTAGATTTGTGAAGCATTTAACCTTTAGCCTGCTGGCGGCTATTCAGTTAGTAAATTTTCAATTAACATCCACCCCTAGGAATAATAAATGGTATTACCCGAATTGAATGATGGACCAGTCCATTTTAGAAATTTAGCATGGTAAGGGTTAAATGTCTAAAAAAAGATATGCTATCCTTTTTAATGAAATGACTATTACCTTTTCTTTATTTCCTTATTCATTCATTCATTCATTCATTCATTCATTCATTCATTTATTTATTTATTTATTTATTTATTTATTTATTTATTTATTTTGAGATCAACTGACCGGAAATCAAGAATCGAAGTGAGCTTGCCACCTATTAGTAATTTAATAAATATGACCACTGGCAATGTCTGTAGTCTGTAGTATTATACAGTGTTAATTTACAATTTTATTTATAGTCGCCATCGGTAGCCCACGTTGACTCCTTCTCCAGAAGACAGGAGGTCCCATAACTCTACTTTGCATTTTTACAAAAGTATGCCCCCTTTTCGACTTAGAAGTTTTTGCTCAAGTTTTTGTATGTAAGCTGGAATTTCAGTACCCACTATTGGGAATGGATTAAAACATCACACACTTGTTTACTGTGGTGATCTGACATGCATTGCACAGGTTACATAACTCTACTTTGCATTTTTACAAAGTTATGCCCCATTTTCGACTTAGCAGTTTTTGGTTAAGATGGTATCTCAGTACCCACTAATGGGAATGGATTGAATCTTCACACAATTGTCTATTGTCATGAGCTGATATGCATTGTACAGGTTCCATAACCCTGGTTTTGCAATTTTACAAAATCATGCCCCTTTTTTGAATTTAATTAATATTCATTCAATTGACAAGGCTGTTGAATAGTCGAGCGTTGCTGTCCTCTGACAGCTCTTGTTTATATAGGGATAGTACAGCTTCCGGTGGATAAAAGTTTTATTGACACGTAAATTTTTACCTGAAACGAATATAGTGATAAATCGGATACATTATGGGTCATATATCTAGCTAGCGAAAATAATTAATGAGCCGTGCCATGAGAAAACCAACATAGTGGGTTTGTGACCAGCATGGATCCAGACCAGCCTGCGCATCAGCGCAGTCTGGTCAGGATCCACGCTGTTCGCCTTCAAAGCCTATTGCAATTGGAGAAATCGTTAGCGAACAGCATGGATCCTGACCAGACTGCGCGGATGCGGTCGCAAACGCACTATGTTGGTTTTCTCATGGCACGGCTCATTTAACTGTGAAAAACGATGTTGTATTATTATTACTTTCTTTACGAGTACGCTCGTTAAATATCTTGTTACAATATGGTATTTCACAATAATTTTCTTTTTTATTTTGAAAGACCCTGATTACAACAATCACAATATTTCTCGCCATTCAACATCAGAGAAAAATGCGGCAATAGAAAGAAACTAATGACCATATATCTTTCTACCAAGGGTGTCTATACTTTATTTTTTAAACGGGGGTGTTTATCCACTGCGCGTATAAATTAACAAAACTGAACATGGTTGGTACATTTTATTCATCCCAAAAACATTGCAACACGTTTACTGGATTCGAGTACAAATAAATTTTGTATCTAATATGTCTTAAATTATAAGAGTGAACCATTTTTTAAATCTTCATTCAAAGAAGAAAAGTGTTTGATAATTATTACATTAATGTTGGAACATTTCCAAACCGAAAATCCGTTACAGTCACGGAACTTGATTTCTTCAACTCCTTTTATAGATCCTTAAATAATTGTAAGAATAACCCATAAATACCAGTCACTATGATAGCGATTATTAGAACAACAAAATTACCCAGTTAAATGCTTAATTTAACAGTTTCTACGACTGATATCTTGAACAACAAGGGCAACTTAAGGTCGTTGCCAAATGCATTTAAGTACCTTATATCCAATATACACACAGAAGTGCTAGTGTCTATAAGCTCTTCAAAGACTGCATACGACTGCACACTTATTTAGTACAATATACTGTTGAAATACATACGAGTAACACGGGACAGACTAAACGTACCATTTATTGCCAATACTAGTAGCAAGGGACAGACTAAACGTACCATTTATTGCCAATACGAGTAGCAAGGGACAGACTAAACGTACCATTTATTGCCATTTACACGGGTGGTAAACGCGCAATCCAATTCCCACTGGGAATACGCTAAAAATGGGTTGCGCGACTTCCGGTGTTGCGCATCAGTATATACAAAATCGAGGTAGGTGGGTTTTTGTTTTTGTAAACAATGACACATTTAAAAGTGCTTTCCAAAAAAAGCAAAATGCTATTCGACACAAAAATGAATAAAGATCATATGTGTGAAATACTAACTTATTAATTTAAGAATCAGCTCTGTTATCACGAAAACTCTGCTGGCTCGTGCTGTCAAAAAAACATGGAATCATGAAAAATGCAAATTTTCTAACTCTTGTGCCTTCTTTCTGGAAATGTGACGATTCTAATGATCAAACGCGTGTAAAACATACACTTGAATTAACGTTTGCTTTTGGGGGAAAGATTGGCAATAAATAATCGGGAATGGGGTTGCGCCCCGGGAAGGAGTTGCGCGTATACATTATATACATTATGATGTATACGAGCAACTCCATTCCCGGTGCGCAACCCTATTCCCGATGATTTTTTGTCTATTATGTCCCCGTAAGCAGAATTTGAAGCAAATGTTTTTGATATTCATTACTTTATATCAGTTGAGTTATCATAAAAAGCATCAGATGTCCTCAGATTAGGCAAATGAGGTCAGAAACTTCCATTTTTGTTGATTTCATACTATTTCACGCTTCGTGTGGCCCGAGTTTTTGTGATAATAGAGCCGAATCGTAAATTACAAACCAGATATTTCACATATATGATGTATTATCATATTTGTGTCGAATAGCATTTTGCTTTTTTCAAGAAAATTTATTCTTGTCTCATACTAAGCAAAATCATAACTTCACATACCGCAATTTCGTCATTTTTTACGCGCAACACCAACACCGGACGTTGCGCAACCCATTTTAAGCGTATTCCCGGCGGGAATTGGATTGCGCGTTTACCACCCGTGAATTAGTAAAGTAATGAGCATCTTAGTACAAATTGTGTCACTTAAATGTTTCGTCTTCTCTATCACTATCACATTTTTCGTATTAAAATATTAAAACATTTAACAGAATATATCTGTATTTACCTTAACGTGATCATGTAAATGTTCGGGATCTCGGTGCTGCAGGTCTAATTCTTCTCCTTTCGTAACGTCTGCAGTGGTCACCTTCTCCTCGCCCACTGTTAACTTTATCTCACCGCCATTGTTTTCTGCTGCCATTTCCACCCGAAAAACTTCTGTATTTTGCTCGAAATTATTAAGAGAAGCAATTCAATCCTTGAAGCTAAATAAACCCCACGCACTTGGCTCTTAAAATTGTCCGGGTTTAAAAATATTTTACTAAGTTACACACCTCTAGCATCACGGATCGGTAATTCTAGTATACTAAATGTTAAAATGTCATTGATAAAAATGAAAATATTACCTTTCACATTCCATCCTATACCGTAAAAACGTAATTGTTATGGTATTCGGGGTATTATAATAACTCCTTTCGTATATGAAAATGTCTGAACGGGTAATTTTTAATTGAATGGGATATATTATATGAGCCGCGCCATGAGAAAACCAACATAGTGGGTTTGCGACCAGCATGGATCCAGATCATCCGCGCAGTCTGGTCAGGATCCATGCTGTTCGCTAACAGTTTCTCCAATTCCAATAGGCTTTAAAAGCGAACAGCATGGATCCTGACCAGACTGCGCGGATGCGCAGGCTGGTCTGGATCCATGCTGGTCGCAAACCCACTATGTTGGTTTTTACATGGCGCGGCTTATATACATATACGTATGCTGATGCACGCCTTTATTTGTTAAAGATATTTGAACAACTTGATACATATGATGAGAACACACCTCATTTCACTATTACAAGCATCTTTTAGCGTTAAACACGGGTGATAAACGCACAATCCAGTTCCCGCTGGGAATACGTTGCACATCAGTACATACAATATCGAGGTAGGAGGGTTTTTGTTTTTGTAAATAATGACACATTTACGAATGTTTTCGAAAAAAGCAAAATGCTATTCGACACAAAAATGAATTAAGATCACATGTGTTAAATACCAGCTTATTAATTTAAGAATCAGCCCTGTTATCACGAAAATTCTGCTGGCTCGAACTGTCAAAAAAGTATGGAATCATGAAAAATGCAAATTTTCTACCTCTTGTGCCTTCTTTCTGGAACTGTGACGCTTCTATTGATCAAATACGTGTAGAACAGTCATGAATATTACATACACTTGAATAAAATGTTGCTTCTGGGGGAAAGATTGGTAAAAAGACAATCGGGAATGGGGTTGCGCCCCGGGAAGGAGTTGCGCGTATACATTATGTAATCAAATAGTCCTTTTTACATTCCAATAGTTTTTACAATGTCCTCGTTTCCTGCTGATGTTATTTTTATTTATTTAGTTTTTGGCAAGAAAGCTCCTTTGTAGCCAGTGTCCTTAGCAGTGCACGGCCAACACAATGCTGAAAGTACACATAAACATCATCCATTGGAATGTTTGCAGAACGATACAGTCAAGGTAGACACAAAGTATTGGCTGTTCATGCTAAGGTTAAAACACATGTATCATGTGCCTTAAGGACTTCGAATGTTCTTAATCGGCATTAGAGCGGGAAACATGATGTTGGCTTTTTGGGTTTAGTACCGTTTTCAACTGTGTTTCAGTTACGTTTGGATGGGCAGTTAACCTAGCCAGAGATCTGGTACCCTTAGTAACCAGTTTTCCGTATGTGCCAATTTCTTCACATGAACCAGAGTTGGAGGACAACTGATTTTAGACTCAATGTCATTTATCATAGTGGAGACCATACGCCTCAACCGAGGATCGAAGTCATAGCCCTGCGATACGGAGATCTGCTCTCTTCCTAATTATTGCTGTTACCGTATACGTGCGACCTGTGTAGCAACATTTCAGCAAAAAGGCCAAAATCCCAATCATTTATAGTGTGACCGCACGTTTAAATGGCATTTTACTCGAACTGTCTTTTTTTACTTTTCCGAATTCTTTTTTTTCCTATTATCAAACCATGTTCTAGCTGATTACTAATCCATAATGATATAACCGAACATATCTACCTATGTATAAACTTCTTGTAAGATGATTTCTGATGGCAGCATTTTTCAGTAACCATTTATACTCAAAGTCCATTTTCTTCGAAAATTGCATCATTTTTTCTCCTTAAGTCTGAAATTTGAATTTTTGTGTAATGTACTAGCTGCAACTTGTTTTGATACATTGTACTCAAAAACCGTAAACCTTATAACTTTTTAAAGGGAATTCCTACAGTTTTTTATGCGCATCTTTCTGCGCAGCCAATACTATCTATGGAAAATTGATGTAAAGTCAACATTTGTTGAAACATGTGACAGACAATCTTAAATATGAGGAATCTTGTATAAAATATCATTTTTCAATAAGTTTTATCAGTAATCAAATGTTGATACTGGTTTATGTTGTATTGACATGTATCATGCCTGACATGTATCATGCAACTTGCAACTTGTGGCTGTGTTTTGACAGCGCATTTTAGTACAAAGACAATATTCATGATATTGTTCATATAATGTTAGACAATTAACTTTGTATTGATAAGACAATATATATCTACTTTCAGATCATTTAGTATTCAGTTATAGAAAGGATTGAGAATTTTTTAAACTTCTAGCAGATATAATCAATTTGATCAGGTTCAGGCCATTTTTTTCGTATAGCCTCCTGAGAGGGCAGAATGGTGGAGATAAGTTGCAGCTGAAATATCTAAGAGACTGTTGATGATGCAGCACATCATAACTGTTCTGGTATCTGATCTCCTCTGGTGGATAACTTGCCAATCAAGAACCGGAATCATTTTACACCGATATGGGTGGTCTAATAGTCCTCCAGTACAAACATTGCTGCATCGTGTTGAACCGCTAGCGCTTATGGCGGTCTTATAATCCCCCGATACAAACCTTGCTGCATGGCGTTGGGCCGCTATCGCTGCTGGTGGTCTTATAGTCCCCCAGTATAAACCTAGCTGCCCGGTGTTAGACCGGTAGCGTTGCTGGTGGTCTTACAGTCCCCAAATACAAACACTGCTGCCCGGCGTTGGGCCGCTAGTGCTGCTTGTGGTCTTAAAGTCCACCAATACAAACACTGCTGCCCGGCATTGGACCGCTGGTGCTGCTTGTGGTCATATAATCCCAAAGGAAAAACTTGCTACCCAGCGTTGGATCGCTAGTGCTGCTGGTGGTCATATAGTCCCAAAGGAAATCTTGCTACCCAGCGTTGGACCGCTGGTGCTGCTGGTAGTCATATAGTCCCAAAGGAAAATCTTGCTACCAAGCGTTGGACCGCTAGTGCTGCTGGTGGTCTTATAGTCCCAAAGGAAAATCTTGCTACCCAGCGTTGGATCGCTGGTGTTGCTGGTGGCCATATAGTCCCAAAGGAAAATCTTGCTACCCAGCGTTGGATCGCTAGTGTTGCTGGTGGTCATATAGTCCCAAAGGAAAATCTTGCTACCAAGCGTTGGACCGCTAGTGCTGCTGATGGTCATATAGTCCGCCAATACAAACACTGCTACCCGGCGTTGGACCGCTAGAGCTGCTGGTGGTCTTATAGTCCCAAAGAAAATCTTGCTACCCAGCGTTGGATCGCTAGTGCTGCTTGTGGTCATATAGTCCCAAAGGAAAATCTTGCTACCCAGCGTTGGATCGCTAGTGCTGCTGGTGGTCATATAGTCCCAAAGGAAAATCTTGCTACCCAGCGTTGGACAGCTAGTGCTGCTGGTGGTCTTATAGTCTGCCAATACAAACACTGCTACCCGGCGTTGGACCGCTAGTGCTGCTGTTGGTATTATAGTCCCAAAGGAAAATCTTGCTACCCCGCGTCGGATCGCTGGTGCTGCTTGTGGTCATATAGTCCCAAATGAAAATATTGCTACCCAGCGTTGGACCGCTGGTGCTGCTTGTGGTCATATAGTCCCAAAGGAAAATCCTGCTACCCAGCGTTGGACCGCTGGTGCTGCTGGTGGTCTTATAGTCCCAAAGGAAAATCCTGCTACACAGCGTTGGACCGCTGGTGCTGCTGGTGGTCATATAGTCCCAAAGGAAAATCCTGCTACCCAGCGTTGGACCGCTGGTGCTGCTGGTGGTCATATAGTCCCAAAGGAAAATCTTGCTACCCAGCGTTGGACCGCTGGTGCTGCTGGTGGTCATATAATCCCAAAGGAAAATCTTGCTACCCAGCGTTGGACCGCTGGTGCTGCTGGTGGTCATATAGTCCCAAAGGAAAATCTTGCTACCCAGCGTTGGACCGCTGGTGCTGCTGGTGGTCATATAGTCCCAAAGGAAAATCTTGCTACCCAGCGTTGGACCGCTAGTGCTGCTGGTGGTCATATAGTCCGCCAATACAAACACTGCTACCCGGCGTTGGACCGCTAGAGCTGCTGGTGGTCTCATAGTCCCGAAGGAAAATCTTGCTACCCAGCGTTGGATCGCTAGTGCTGCTGGTGGTCATATAGTCCCAAAGGAAAATCTTGCTACCCAGCGTTGGACCGCTAGTGCTGCTGGTGGTCATATAGTCCCAAAGGAAAATCTTGCTACCCAGCTTTGGACCGCTGGTGCTGCTTGTGGTCTTATAGTCCCAAAGGAAAATCTTGCTACCCAGCGTTGGACCGCTGGTGCTGCTATTGGTCATATAGGCCCAAAGGAAAATCTTGCTACCCAGCGTTGGACCGCTGGTGCTGCTGGTGGACTTATAGTCCCCCAAGAATACCTTGCTGCCCGTTGTTAGACTGCTAGTACTGGTGGTGGTCTTATAGTCCCCAAAGACAAATCTTGCTACCCGGGATTGGACCGCTAGTGCTGCTGGTGGTCTTCTAGGCCTCATGACAAACGTTGTTACGTTACGTACTTTTTGGTATTTCTACCATGCCTCTTAAACATGTTCAAGGGCGGGTCGTACTAGTCTCGTATAGTTCTTTGCTTTGACTGGCCTTGGACAACAACAGTACCTTCGTAGATAGCGAGGACTTCTGTTTACCTCTTTGGATGTTGTGTCGACATGGTGGTTCCAGCTTAGGTATTGCAATGTACTTCCCATATTTCACAAGGGCTAGGCTGTTGTCGTGGATGTAATTTGGCTTGAGTAGGTTTCCTTTTTCATAGGATTCTAATAACCTTGCACTCTCATGGATTAAACAATGTCTGTCAGTGCTCCTACGCCTGAAAACGATCAGGATCATCCTGTAGTATCGAAGAATCATGCAATCAAGCAAACAGACCATTTGTCAAGAACAACTTCACTAAGAGCTCGTTTATGTAATACAGGAATAACAGAACTCCCATAATCGATCCCTGAAGAACACCTTCTACAGTAGTTGCGTAATAAGATGTCCTTTAAGTCACTGTCCTTTAAATACAAATACAAATACATGACATTTATAAAGCGCAAAAATTATGAAATATTCTATTGCACTTTACAATTACATAACACACATTTAACATATATACATACAAAATATGAACAGGATTCTAGAACTTAGATTTAAAGATTTGGACATGTATAAATACTATTTTACACCACTTCTGGTATTTTGTATTTTAACAATACTACACTCATTGTTCATGAAACTGCCTAAATAAATGTGTTTTCAGTTTTGATCCAAAGCTGGCTTCAGACTGAATGTTTTTCAGATAGCTAGGCAGATCGTTCCACTATTTGGGACCAACGACTGCCATAGATCTGTCTGCTAATTTTGTTCGCCGTCTAGGGATGTTAAAGTTAGTGTCACTTTGTGAACGAAGTCTGTATCGTTGTCGAGTAGGTACAAACATTTCCCTCAGATATACTGGAGCTGTACCATTGATGACACGGAAGACTATTACTAAAACTTTGAACATGACTCTAGCCTTAACTGGAAGCCAGTGTAATTCTTTCAGAAGTTCGGTACTTGGTTTTTCATAGGAAGCACTTTTGACTACTCTAGCGGCATGATTTTGGACTCGCTGTAGTTTATTGATTTGGTAGGCTGGAATTTCTGTAAATAAACTGTTGCGGAAGTCAATGTGAGAATGAACCAATCCATGCACTAATGATTCAGTTGACTTTTGTGTGAGATGTTTCCGTATAGCCCTAAGGTTTCGTAACTGCACATGAGCTATCTGACACTTTTTCTGGATGTGATGGTCAAAGTTGAGTGTATTGGTCATAGTTACACCTAGGTCTCTGACATGATCGATGCATTTTACGTCATACCCACCAACGTTTACACTTGTGATGTTCAATTTCGCTAACTGTTGTCTTGTTCCGTACATAATAACTTCAGTTTTAGACTGATTCATTTTCAGTTTGAAGGTTGTCATCCATTTTATGATTTCATTGAGACAACTGTCGAGTTGTTGAAGAACAGTTGTCTCATTTTGAGAATTTCCCGCTTGAATTTTTAACGCAGTCTTATGGTCGTCCACGTATCCATAGAGATCAGCTGGATATTTCTGCACCACTCGGTTGAGAGCCGATATATACAGGGTAAAGATCACCTGTCCGGCACAAGAACCCTGCGGGACACCAAACCTCAGTGGCTCCGTGTCATATGCTGACTGTTCGACTAAAACTTTCATTGTTCTGTTCGTGAGATAAGATTCTATCCATTTCAAGGGAGTACTATGTATACCAAAGTCATCTTGAAGGATTTGAATCAGTATCAGGATATCGATGGTATCGAACGCTGCACTCAAGTCGATCATGACCACGATTGTTATTTAATTTTCATCTATGGTTTCCAAAAGATCATTATACATTTTGACCATTGCTGTTTCAACCCCATGATATTTTCTATAGGCACGTTGGTAAGCTGGGAGGAGATTGTTAGCTTCAATATGCTTGTTGATTTGATTTAGTTAAGCTTTTTCAAGAATTTTTGAGAGGAATGTTAAATTTGACACTGGGCGATAGTTTTGCAGTTCAAGTGGGAGACCTTTCTTCTTCAACAAAGGTTTTATCACAGCACTTTTCCATTCCTCAGGGAACACATCAGATAGCAGTGATCGATTTACAATTTCTGTCACAACGGGAGCAAGTTGTGAAAAATGCTCCTTTAGTTTCTTAGTTGGTATTACATCAAGTTCACAAGTTGTAGATTTTGATGCATATACAAGTTTCAAAATATCGTTTTCGGAAAATGGTTTGAACGCAGTAAATGTATTTATAATCACAGGTGGATTTGAGTAGGAAGAATTACCATTGGGTGTTTCAGTTGATATGTTGTCAAGATCATTTCTCAACTTGATTATTTTATCAGCAAAGTATCGTAGAAAGTCATTTGCCAAAGATACTGCACTTGTGTGTAATGGGAGCGGATTGTCCTTCGACCTTCCCAGTAAATTGGATGTTACAGCATATAGCTTTTTGGTGTTTCCTTCTGCTTCTCCAATCTTGTTCTTTAAGCAGTGCATAACAGTAAATTCATAAAATTATTCACAAAAAGCAAAGTATTACTTTGCCAGAACTCAGGTTTACCACATATTTATTAAAACTTCTTGGCCTTTAATAATCGTATCGATAGTTTCTATTATCTTTCAGAAAAAAATAAGTGTCTTGAAGAACCGGAACAACAGCTGTATTAAAAACACCACAAAGAATGAAATTAAAGAAATTTCTGAAGCTGATTTTTTCTTTCAATTTCCTTATATATATGGTTGCAATCTAATAAAACCGACTTTGTGTAATATCTTTTATATTTGTACGTTGATATCGATGTCAATGTTCATTTCATATACATGTAGTATGAAAGTCATAGGAATAAAGTTGAAATATTCTACTTTATTCTAAGTATTTCAAACTGCATTTAATTTATTCTAAAAAGTGTACATCGTGTCAAGAATATTTTAATTAAATTTAATGTTTTACGGGTTTAAACGGATTATAAGTTCGTGCATATGTAAATAGAGTTATTAAAGTGCCTTTGTCATCCGATACACAAATAACAACAATGTGCATCCATCAAGTGTGACACTTCTAATGATCATTAGAGTCTGGAAGCATACATGGGAGGGACAATACATGAAATCACCATAAGGCCCTGAATGCATACATCAAAGGGATAAAACAGAAATTAATCTTTTAATTAGTGACTTGTCAAAGCTGATATTTTTATTAATATAACACGTACTTACTGCTCGTTCCGCAATGGTTCAGGCAACTGGAATGAATGCATTTTGCGGTATGCGAAAGCGTAACACTTTACAAAAGGAGAAATATTGAGAAATATAATGAAAGTGAAACCAATTTATGCAGTCTTGTTAATTGTATGAAAATGTTCTTTTTTTTTAAATTCTGTGTCTTGTGTAAAGTTCAGTGAAATGACAAAGCGTTTATCCCGAAAGATTTTGTTTCCAGGTTTAAAAGTATTCACATGCCACAGTGTCGGTCAGTATAATTTGCTTCTACTTCTACTTCTACGGGGTTACTCCCAACGATCATTTACTGATCATGGAAGTGTCTAGGGGTACGGATCCGTACCTCTAGAATTTGATTCTAGAGGTACGGATCCATACCTCTAGACAAGCCTGTTATGGGTTTTCTAGGGGTACGGACCTCTGAAGATTTAGGGTTATTTATATTTTAAATTTTGTTGAAAATGAAATAAAAAATAAGACTTAACCAGCCTGATACTAGAGGTACGGATCCTTACCTCTAGACAAGCCTGTTAGGAGTTTTTTAGGGTACGGACCTCCTTTTTCTGAAGATTTAGAGTTATTTATATTTTGAATTTTGTTGAAAATGAAATAAAAAATAAGACTTAACCAGTCTTCGCTTGGATCTAATTGATTTAAAGATACCAGCATTCACCCGATTGTTTACCTTCTCTTTCAAAACCTAAATAACCGAGGAACTCCAAATGAATACACTGTTCCGTGCCGATTAAAACTGTTGATAACAGCTAGATTAATGAATGAATCTATCCTTTAAATGCATTCTGTTTGAAATTCAACAAATACAAAAAATTAGGCATAATAATATGCACCTGTATTTATTTTGTTATTTAACAAGGTATAATAATAATCGGCACGGAACTGATTGTTTAATAATCAATTAAGCGACATTAAGTAAAAGAAACTGTTTGAGAAAACGTCCCTTGTATCTCGCAAAGAAGTATAAAATTTATTTTTATAGCTCTTTGTATCTCGTAACGGCTACCAAATGTGTGAAAAACATAAATACACTAAGGGTTAATTATCAATTAAAATCGTTTTTTCCCAACATATTTAACATTATTTTGTTTAATCTTTTTATCTTTTTTTTCTGCCAGTTCGAATCCTCGTAATTTATTTGGTGTTCCTCGGTTATTTACGTTCCGGAAGAAAATGAAACAAACTGGATGGACGCTGTTATCTGTTAACCATTTAGATCCAAGTTTTATGTGAATGCTGATGAAGTCTTATTTGTTATTTCATTTTCAACAAAATTTGAAACGTAAATGACCATTAATCTCTAGAAAAATGGAGGTCCGTACCCCTAGAAAACCTCTAACAGGCTTGTCTAGAGGTACGGATCCGTACCCTTAGAATCAGATTCTAGAGGTACGGATCCGTACCCCTAGACACTTCCTTTGCAAATATATTGGTATGTCTAAATAGATATAAGAAGTAAAAAAAACAATCCTTAGCAACATCCAAAACTGACGGCAAGTATGATGATTTGTTCCTGGAAGAGACAAAAAACAACCTTGCTACCATAGATATGCTGGCAGCTGACGTTAAAGACATCCAACCTACTGACTACCAGGAAGTAGCCAATGCCGTGAGACAGCTCAGTAACAATAAAGCTCCCGATGCAATGGGTCTGATGGCCGAACATTTTAAATTGGCATGGACGATCATCCTACCGTACTTAACTAATCTTATTAATAGATTGTTAAAGAACAAGTCAGTACCAGAGATACTGAAAACATGCCTTATTACACCAGTGCACAAGAAGGGAGATGCACAGATCACAGGGAATTATAGAGACATTACAGTTACACCAGTGGTTCTGAAGATACTAGAAAAAATCTTAAATGACCGTCACAAGCCAGTCTACAGAAACACACAATCCAGGCTCCAAAGTGGGTTTACTGAAGGTACATCCTCGCTAAGATCTGCCTTGTTAGTTTCAGAGACCCAGCTTGAAGCTAAAGCAAACCAGAAGCAGCATATTCTAGTAACACTGGATACAAGGAAGGCTTTTGATGTGGTAGACCACACGCTTCTTCTGTAGAATCTCCTTCTTGATGGTATACCTATCCCCGAGTGGAAGTTGATTGAAGACCTCTATGATGACATGACATCAAAAGTAAAATGGAATGGAGAGGTTTCGAAGCCCATCTCTATACAGCAAGGTGTTAGGCATGGGGGAGTGTTGTCCACGGAACATTTCAAACGCTACAACAACCCACTATTACTAGACCTGGAGGGAAAGTTTTCCGGAGCCAGAATAGGGAACATCTGCATACCACATACCACATGTGCTGACGACATTGCCCTTATGTCACATGCCCCGTCAGAAATGAGGCTCATGTTAAAGACCGTAGAGGACTTTAGTTACCAGTATCGCTATGACATAAACCCAACAAAAAGCACTGTGTGGTCTACCGTAGCAATAGCAGAAAAATTCATGAAATAGCTCAGTACTGCTTTCCTCTTAGAGGGAGAGGAGTTCCTATAGAAGATTCAACTGAACATTTGGGCATCAACAGACAATCTACTGGCCAGGTGGATATAAAGTGTAAAATTGACAAAGGGAGGAAAACGGCATATGCCTTACTTGGAGCAGGTTTTCATGGGGTAAACAGCCTTAAACAGGACGTAAAAGCTCACATTTGGAATGTATATATAGTACCGAGGCTGCTGTATGGTCTCGAGACTCTTTACTACACCAAAACAGATGTGAAAAAGGTAGAGGCCTTCCAAACCAAGACACTGGAACAAATTCAGCATCTTCCAGATCGAACCCCAAACTGTGCTGCCCTTGCTTTGTTAGGAGTGCCTCCTGTCTCCACCCAGATACACAAAAATACTCTGAATGTATTCTACAGTATTCTGCAAGCACCAAGTTCAGTTGAATATGAAGTGGCTGAAAGACAGTTAGCCGTGAAAGAACTTCACCACAAAAGTATATTTTCACATATTAGAAGACTGCTTCTCCTCTATAAATTACCAACAGCATATGAATTGTTTGACAAGACACCTGATGAATCAGATTGGAAGAACCTACTTAAGGAAGCTGTTAGGCTCTCAATAGAAGAACAGTGGTGGTCAGACTTTGCAGAAAAACCTAGCCTCAAGTACATTAATCCATCCTCGCTGCAGGCTGGTAAACCACATCAGGTATATACTTCAGTTAGACCTAACCTACAAGATGTCAAGAGGGCGGAACTTAAGGCAAGACTCATGACAGGTACATACACCTTACAAGCAAATAGAGCTGCATTCAACCAGTACAATGTGAATCCAACCTGTAAATTGTGTAATACAGAACCTGAGACCAGGGATCACTTCATTGCTGTATGTCCAGCGTTAGAGGTCATCCGTCAAAAAATAAAAGTCCGTCTAAAAAATGACATACAATCTGATATATCATGTGCCTTGAATGACAGACACAGGTTTACTCATCTTATGCTTGACTGTACACATCCCAGTACTGGAGTTCAACTCCAGCTGACAGCTGAGAGTATAGACATGGTAGAGTTGCTATCAAGAGAATTGCTGTTGAGGCTCCACTTGGCAAGATGCAGGGGACTTTCGGACAGTGACCCATAATACAATACTTAAGTACTTTTAATCATTAAGTAAAGATAATCCCCCTTGTATATCCCCCACCCCCACCCGGAAGTATCTAGTTACAATCTGTGTGTGATTCAGCGTGTGATTCAAAGTGGATTGCTTAATTCACGGTTCAGGAAGGATCGATCTGCTTACTACCAAGATACAGCTAGATCTTGGGTGCTCCGAAAAGTCAACGGAGGAATTTACTAAACAACAACAACAACAACAACATGACAACATGCCAGTACGAAATGGCATAAATCAGCTTTCTTGCCGATTTAAAATAAGACTTGTCTTATCTTAGCTAGAAAATGTCAAAAAGTGTTATCTTACATGAAATATAGTCCAAATAATAGGACGTTTTGGGAAATTTGTAATACTTTTAATGACTTTTTCGTAAACGTAGCCAAAAACATTGGCACAGACTCTATCCCTGTAAATGGAGATCACCCAAGTATAACTAAAATTGTAGGGAACAAGTCTAACTTTTCAGAACTAGTCTTCCAACCTGTAAATGAAACTTTTATATGTAAGCAAATTGACAAATTATGTGCAAAAAAAACAACTGGCTATGATGGAATATCACCAAAACTTGTTAAGCTAGCAAAACCATCTATTGTAAAACCAGTTACTGATTTGATTAACCAATCCTTTACTACATGCCAGTTCCCAGACAATCTTAAAATAGCACAAGTTGCACCAATTCACAAGAAAAACAGCACTTTAGAAAAAGGCAACTATCGCCCAGTAAGTATCCTTCCAGTTATGTCAAAACTTTTTGAAAGGGCAATCAACACTCAGTTATCAGAATTTTTAACCATCATTTTGATTCCTATTTATCTGCTTTTAGACCAAACTATGGATGCCAGAGTGCACTTTTAAAAGTAATAGAAGATTGGAAAATGGCGTTAGATCAAAACAAATATGTCGCTGCCATTCTTATGGACTTATCTAAAGCCTTTGACTGTTTGCCTCATGAATTGCTGCTACTTAAATTAAAATATTACGGTTTATCTGATTCTGCTCTGGATTTAATAAAATGTTATTTAAGTAACAGAAAACAATGTGTAAAATTAGGATCTTTTTCTAGTAGTTTCCTTGATATTATTAAAGGTGTTCCCCAGGGTTCTATTCTAGGCCCTGTTCTTTTTAATATTTTTATTAATGATATTTTTCATTTTGTGGAGGAAAGTAGTCTATATAACTATGCTGATGATAACACTCTTTCAAAATCAGATCATGATATAAAAAATGTTGTAAAATCTCTTGAAAATGATAGCATCTCTCTAATTAAATGGTTCAGACAATCAAATGAAGGCAAATCCAGATAAGTTCCAGGCAATAGCCATTGGGAAAAGGACTAAAAATGAAAATATAAGCTTTTGTTTAGATGACATTAAAATAGATTGTGATGAAAATGTAAAATTACTTGGTGTGACCATTGATTATCAATTAAAATTTGATGCTCATATCTCAAATATATGTAAAAAAGCTTCCAGGCAGTTAAATGTTTTAAAACGTATTGGTAAAAATCTTTGTAAACTTGGAAAACTAAACATTTACTACTCTTTCATCCTCTCCAACTTTAATTATTGTCCCCTAACGTGGCATTTCTGTGGTGAGGTCAACACAAAAAAAGTTAGAAAAAATCCAGGAAAGGGCTCTTAGATTTATTCATAGTGATTTTACTTCTGATTATGAAACTTTGCTTCTAAAATCTATGATGCCAACCTTAAAGGTCAGAAGACTAAGATCTATTGCCTTGGAAGCTTTTAAAATTATCAATAAACAAGGCCCATTATACTTGCATGACCTAATTCATATTAAAAATAGTAATTATTCTTTAAGGTACACGAATACAATAGACATTCCAAGGGTAAGAACATCTAGCTATGGCAGCAGCTCTTTTCGTTTCATGGCGGCCAAACTTTAGAACTCTCTCCCACAACATTTTAGGGAAGAAACAAATTTCAACCAGTTTAAAAGTTTGGTCGATGCCTGGAGCGAAGAGGGCTGCACATGCACTGCCTGTTCTAGTTACTGATTTGCTGCTTTATGTTATTTTGCTTGTTCCCTATGTGCTTGGCTGCTTTATGCTTTCTTTATGTGCTATTTGTTTTTGAGTTTTATATGTTTTATGTGTGTATGTGGAAATGTAGTGCATTTCATTCATGTTTGCTTACCTGTTGCTTCTAAAATTTTATTCTATGTCTCTTATGTTGCTTTAGCATGTCATATTTTATGCAAGTTTATTAATACTATGTTTGTTTTAGAGTAGCTACTATGGTATATATATATATATATTTGTAATCATTGCTTCATGTGTCGGTAAAAAGCTATACATAGCTTATGTTAGGTTGTTAAATATCTCCGACAATAAATAAATTTTTGATTTGATTTGATTTAGGACAGCGTGATAACTGTCGGGACTGTCGCTGTCTCCGTTGTTAGAGGGATGACAACTATAAAATATCAGATCATAAAATAAGTCATCCTGTTTTAAAGGCTTAATGAAATAAAGTCGGATTTAGTAGTGTTCAGCCTATACCAATTAAGGCTGATCACTACCAAATAGAATGTAAGCCTCCGCAGGTCTAGTCACAAGTAGTCCAAATATAAATAGTACTAATCTTTTTTCCTTTCCTAGTGCATTTTCTCGGCAGTAACGTGCTTACTTTTACCCTACCGCGTTTCAGTATGTATCACTTTGCATTCTAATGAAGGCATACAGACACTAAATAGAAAAATGGCGCGAAAAAAAATGGTAGTCGCATAAAGGCGGACACAAATAGTCCTTAGTTTTTTTGCTCTGTAGAGCTATTTTCCTTATTTTCTTTGCATCTTTTTTGCTAAAATCACCATACCCAACTTTTTTCTTCTTAGGCGTCTTATCAAGCCATCCACAGCGGGGTGCAAGAACAGCCGCCGCAGAGACTTTCTGATATCAGACAGACCTGTGATTTACATTGAAATATAGAAGGATTAAATTTTGTTTTGAACATTCTTATTTTCTGTTTTGATATCTAAATTTATCACTGTTCCTACCATAATGTTCATTTTCTTATCTTTCTACTGGTGTATTTTTTATTAATGTAACACTATTTCTTCTTGCTTCCAATTTCATTTTAAATCAACCATAGTATTTCCCTATGTAACCTATATAAAATGCAAGCAAAACGCGTTTTTTTGCAAACTTTAAAGATCATTTAATACTGTTTCTCCTCTGAAATTTTTTTATCACTGTTATGACGTGAAAGTATAACAAACAAAGAAAATGATGATACAAAAATATTTAAAGTAATTCGATAGCATCTTGCTTCCATTTGCATTTAAAAACGGCTAAAATTGCATTTTAGCCACTCTGTCCAAAATGTCCGAGTTATGTTCTGTTAGCTGATAAGATTCTCTGTCTTGCTGGAAATATTCCGTAGTAGAGGCAAAGATGTTAGAATTATTATAGCTGGAATACCATTGTATAGCTTAAGTTTTGACTGACTGTTTTAAAAATAAAAAATAAAATATTTATCGCATTTTGCGTTACAAATCGTTTATCTTATGAAAAAAAAAAAAAAAAAAAAAAAAAAAAAAAAGACAACTGGTAATAAAAATTACTGTGTATTGCGGTAAATGTCACAGCCATGTGTCATTGTTACGGTCAATATTGCAAATTGTCGCAACCACGTGTCGTCTTAGAATATAACAGATTATCACAATTTATAGTTTTGTAAAATGTACATCCACTCTTCACTGTGACTGACATAATATATCGGTTTCATTTTTGTGTGAAATTAATGAGATATTAGTGCGTTTGAAATAAAAAAAAAGTATAACGTTCGAGATTCAGTATAGAAATTATAAACAAAATAAGAATTCTTAACGGTTTTTATAGGTTTTCGCTTCCATTGTTATTTATCAGAATCGGATCAGTGCATGACAGAATAAATCACCGCTATATGAACATACAACTGTATTATTTTTACTGTTATTATATTTATTACAAGATTGCTATATGATATAATTGACTGATACATAAATTTAGCACTACTGGAAGTATATAAAATATACCATTGTCCCATAGATTCGAGTGCTTAATTTTAATTTTCATGTTTACGAAGCTTACAGTCGAACAATTAGTTGCCAAACTATTTTAAGTTTAAATGCATGTGAACAATGGGCTGATATGATATCTTTTAACTTGATATCTTTTAACTTAAAACAGGTTTTAATATTACAGTAATATTGACTTTAAAATAAAATAGCCGATATAGCAGGTTGGCTGTTTTGCTTAGTATATTAAGCGTGTGAATGTGTTTTAGATTAATAGCCAAGTGTTAAGTACAGTAGCTGTCAGCATGATCATGGCATAAAAACTTCTGAAAACACAGCAGGTATCAGCGTCTGTATAAGGGTCAGCTATAAAAAGAAAAACTTCATGATGAAAAGAAATGAAAAAAGTAAACTAGATGTTTAATTAAATCATCATATTTCTATCCTAAAAATCTATCCTAAAATGTTGACTTTTTCGGAAATTATTGAATACTTTTGATCACAGAAATGCGAGTTTAAATAACTGTATGCAGTGTGCGCTATCCATACGGATATACAACCAGATGTTCTGTTGCGCAACATACTATACTTAATTAACTATGCAAATGCAAATGCGATTGTGGTCTGATAAACCTAAAGTGTTAGTACTTAATTATGTGACTGGTGTCTTAAATTGTTATTTCTTTCTGTACTGTTACATATTGTAAATACATGTGTTTTTAATTGTTGCAAGTAAAAGTTCCACATTGTCAGACTGCCTTAGTCCATTCCACAGCCTGTACTAAAAAATCAACTTTCATTTAATAACCGGGTATCTCCGCATCGAAAGAAAGCCTTGAAGCAAAATGTTATTTTATCAATAAATGTTACAAATCGAGTTTTAAGAGCTGTTGATGAATCAAAGTTATCTTATCTGGATATATTCAATTCACAATTTGAATGTTTTCAATTAAAATTTCAATCATATATCACTGCTGAAAATAATTTTTTATCATTATAATTTATATGACTATAATTACATCATAGCTATCTTTTCATGAGGTTGGTTATTGATTCTGTTCATATTTGATGTGATATGAAATTATTTTATCCGATAAAAATTTTGCATTAAATATACGGACTCCCATTTCGTCCTTCCTACTCTTTTATAATGACCACAATGTTTGTTGGTGATAAGATACGTTATGTTACCTAACGGGTATATAAGGGGAGAAACTCGCATATCTAATTTGTCTTATCAACGGTAATTACAGGGTACTGTCCCTTGATGAAAGAAGACTTTAGTTTGACATGATGACAGATCTATGCTTGACATGTAGGTAGCATTTTCATAATGAAATAACAACATGACAAAATTTTCCATGGAAACTTAGATCATACACCACCAGTATAATTTGGGGTCTCATTTTTTAGCTGATTTTGCAGTTTGTGTGTTTGACTGAAATTATTTTTCTTGCATCAAACATGACCCCCACTTTTCTTTTGATTTTTAGTTAGCACTGACAATATTCTTCAAGAAAATGTAAGTTACAGAAATTTAAAATGGGTTCTGATGTGTGCTGCGGTCATTGGAAATAGGTCAGTTTTATAAAGAATAAAGAACAACAACTATTTAGTGTGTTATAACCTGAAATCGGCATGTTCCTATCGCATGCTAGATAAAAATGGCGGCGTAAGAATTTAATGTCACGAAAAGAGAAATTGAAAGAAGCGAAAAGTAGTAAATTCAGCGGGTTGTATTTAACGAACTGTAGTTTTCTTATATAAAAGTTAACACCCCCTTCTCTTTTTGTTTTTCTAAAGTAGCGATCTAGTTCTTTATGGGAATATAAGTCTCTGAAAATCTGATATGCTAGAAAATGTCGAAACACCGTTATGAAGTGAGTGGATTTTATATGAAATAAAGAACAGCTGGATTTAGTGGTGTTCAGCCTTAAACACAAGATCTAGCGTTTTTATGCCTACAATTTTGTATCTTTACTGTTATATATTCTTATGAAGACAGAACACAACAGCCTCGATTTGAGAACGTGCAAACGAAGCCGACATGTTCTCCAGAAGTGCTCAAGTTTTTGTGGCTCCCTGGTAAAGTAGACGTTAATCAATCTCGTGACATAGCCACAACAAAAGACTAAAATGCCCCTAAATGCTCGAGGCCCATTCAACATTCAATCTGTCATTGTTTCTGTGAAAATCCATGTTAAGCTCAAGGTCATTCCCTAGCTAAACCACAGGAGTCTGAAATTCTATCAATAAGACCATAAAAGTCTATTTTTACAAAAAATTCCCCCGATATATATAAAATAAACACCAGGAATGAAACGTCAAAAACCCAGTGTCCCCAGAAAATACGCACGGAACGCAGGGTGATCACAATTTAGGGAGCGTGGTGAAGAAATAACACTAAAATACACCTACCACACTCAACAGTATTCAAATCTGATACACTTAACAAGAGTAATCAGAGATTTTCCAAGATTTTCAGCTGTTGCCGAAGCCATTCGCTGACGTCACAACAATAACAACAGTTACAGCGCCGGGATAAAGATAAAATACTTATTTTATCCTTTAAAATTTGTACATCGAGTAGCCTGTTATGCTGTAGTTTCGATCCCCTTAACACTTCCTTCTGCGCATGCGCATTAACAAAGACATGTGCGAGGGTCAAAATTAGGTCAAAGTATATTTTGGGCATTCCTTCAAAGATATAAATAGCTTAAAACACAAAGAAATATAAAATATATAAATTATGCATACATAAAACCAGCCATGTCATCGGTCTGAATCACTAAAAAGCTTTCTTGTTAATTCGCACCCTCTGAATGCTTATGTGTAGAAAGTCTTGTTTAACGTGAAAAATTAGTATTTACCGCACAGTTCACTTTGTTCATTCCATCCTGAAGCCACTTGTATGTAGAATTGTAAAATAACGATCACACTGGCCATAGCTTTATCAGATCAAGTGGTTCCAACGTTGTTTGAGCGGTGAATTTTACGCCGATCAGATGGAGAAATATGGCCGATACTACAAATTTCCGGTATTGTAAGTATGATTTAAAGGAATTTCTACCCGTTAAATAAGCAATCAAATGAAAACGATGGGTGCACCTGGAGCGCAAATGTATCTATGTTTTAGCACATGTGTCTATTTAGCTGAGATTTGTGCTGTTTATTCAAACACTTCTGTACAGTCCGACGGGGGAAGGAGATTTTTGACAGTTTTTGAAAATATCGCCTCAAATATAGTGTTTATTGGGAGCAAGTAACTGTTAAAACACTTTTTATGTAAAGGGCTATCTCTTAAAACAAAGCGTGTGTATTTTCATAGAATTATTCAGGGTTGTTTCTGAACAATCGGCCGAAAACCTAATGCAACGCCGTTTCGAGTGGGTCGCTATGCAACGCAATCAAGTGAATACCGTTCTGTGTCTTACTTGCGAAGTCTTATCCGTCTTAAAAACAGTCATTATTTTCAAAGCCTAACAATGAATAAATTAATTTGGAGAGTTTTATATCACCATAATGATCCCGCCATTTCTAATAAATTGTACTTTTACATTTTCATGCTCGCTTAACATTTAACAGATTTTTTGCGGACATTGTCAAAAATCATCAACACAAAAACATAAAGCAAGGATGAACATCGAACAATATCATTAAGTAAATAATAGTATTAGTTCGTTAAAACAAGAACGAGTTCAAGGATATTTATCTCCCCCACGAATGGTACTGAACAGCATGCCAAAGGCGGGTTGACTCTTTAAATCAGTATAGTTATAGTTGGTTACTTTTAGTCTCTTAAAACCAATACATTGCGATTTCATTACAGATTTGTTGTGCATTTAAGCTGTTCATACAAAATAAATAAAATTTGGTCCATGATAAAAGTATTGATCAGTTGTTTGTATATATTTTCATTCATATTTCTTGTGAAACGTCCATTTATTTTCAGAGAGATAAATCGCAGAGACCGTTAAAATTGGGTAGGGAAAAGCATGATTTTATTTGTCCTCCATAAAACAGAAACGATGTAATAAAATTCTATGGTTGCCGTTTAAAAATGAAAATACAAATGAAATACAGACATCAATGAAAAAAAAACGTTTTGTTGGAGACAGTTAAATAGTACAACTGTAACACGTCTCTCTAAGTTAAAACTATATCTATTTCCACAAATTATATATACAAACATGAGTACTATATTTAAATTAACAAAATTTGATAAAAAGACATACATCAATCAAGATAGTACAAACAAACAAAGGAATTTTTAATCGAATGGATTGGAAAACCAGCTACTTAAAACTTATATTGAAATCCGCTCCATGAAGCCACGTCTCTCTTAGTACTGCAAGTCCGTTTATCTCCTTTCATTGGTGTCTGTATTTCATTTGTATTTTTGTGTTTGAAAGGCGACCATAGAGGTTTATTACGTTGTTTCTGTTTTATGGAGGACAAATAAAATCTTGTCTTTTCACTGGCCAGTTTTAACGTTCTCTGTGATTTATCTCTCTGAAAATAAATGAACGCTACACCGGGAATATGAATGAAAATATGTACAAACAACTGATCAATACTTTTATCATGAACCAAACTTTATTTATTTTGTATGAACAGCTTAAATGCACAACAAATCAGTAATAAAATCGCAATGTATTGGTTTTAAGGGACTAAAAAATAACCCGCTGTAACTATACTGATTTAAAGAGTCAACCCGCTTTTGGCATGCTGTTCAGTACCATTCGTGGGGAGATAAATATCCTTGAACTGGTTCTTGTTTTTACGAATTATTACTATTATTTACTTAATGTTATTGTTCGATGTTCGTCCTTGCTTTATGTTTTTGTGTTGATGTTTGTTTGACAATGTCCGCAAAAATATGTTAAATGTTAAGCGAGCATAAAATGTATTATATATATTTAGTACAAGATATTAGAAATGGCGGGATCATTATAATGATATAAAACTCTCTAAATTTATTCATTGTTAGGCTTTAATGACTGTTTTTAAGACGGATGAGACTAATCAAGTAAGACACAGAACGGTATCCACTTGATTGCGTTGCATGGCGACCCACTCGAAACGGCGTTGCATTAGGTTTTCGGCCGATTGTTCAGAAACAACCCTGAATAATTCTATGAAAATACACACGCTTTGTTTTAAGAGATAGCCCTTTACATAAAAAGTGTTTTAACAGTTACTTGCTCCCAATAAACACTATATTTGAGGCGATATTTTCAAAAACTGTCAAAAATCTCCTTCCCCCGTCGGACTGTACAGAAGTGTTTGAATAAACGGCACAAATCTAAGCTAAATAGACACATGTGCTAAAACATAGACACATTTGCGCTCCAGGTGCACCCATCGTTTTCATTTGATTGCTTATTTAACGGGTAGAAATTCCTTTAAATCATACTTACAATACCGAAAATTTGTAGTATCGGCCATATTTCTCCATCTGATCGGCGTAAAATTCACCACTCAAACAACGTTGGAACCACTTGATCTGATAAAGCTATGGCCAGTGTGACGATGTACAAACTGGAAAGTGTAACTTTTTAAAAACACATGTCAACTGGATGATTAGTTTCTGGACGAAGAAATTAGTTTTAGGCACTGCAGCCTTATTTCGTTTGACCCTCTATAAGACACCAATTAGTTGGTTGAAAAATCAAAAATACTGGCATTATGCAACAAAATGTATTATTAAATAAGATTCAAAGCAAAATCAAGAAATTTAGAGTCAAAAGAGCAGGTGCGCGGACAATTGCATGACCCAACAACCCACGAAAACGTCAGCCGCTCGCCGCATTTTGCATTAAAAATGGCAGACTAGTAAGTATGAATTTAACGGTAATATACGGGGTTTTTGAAAGGGAAGCAACTACCGGCTGAAAAATCAATACACACCTGCAAGAGTACGGTTGCGTGGAAGAAAGTATAGCGAAAATTAAATAGAAACTTCAATGATTTAATGGCAAATAATCGGGAATTTAGATGAAATTAAGGTCGAATATATGCTGTCTCAACCATTTGTTTGATGATTTATCTGCTTTTTGCGCATGTTGAGTGATAAATTCGCGTTTTACGATTAAGTGAATCTTCGACGTATAGAACGTAACCGGTACTTGGCTGATGTCAGATGCGTCTCGTGCGTTATTTCGGAAAATGCTAAGGGATCGAAACCACAGGAAGGGTCAATTGACAAGAAGCAGGCATAAATAAGTATTAGAATATTTATATGTTTACATCAGTCTATAATATCCCCTAGATTCCTTTTGCAATAAAAAGATAATTTACAAAATTTGATTGGAAAACCCGTAAAGGGAGGTTACTCTTGGGATAATCCATTTTTCGTTGCAGCGGAATATCTAAATTTCAGTAGTAAAATTTGATTCTTGGTGTACAATGACTTTTTTTATATGAATAGAGAAATATGAAAATGTGTGTTATGTAATTTGAAGGTAAGACAGTACGGGAATTGCTACTTTCTAATTTTATCCCAGCGCTGTTATTGTTGTTATTGTTGTGACGTCAGCGAATGGCTTCGGCGACAGCTGAAAATCTTGGAAAATCTCAGAAAATGTCTGATTACTCTTGTTAAGTGTATCAGATTTGAATACTGTCGAGTGTGGTAGGTGTATTTTAGTGTTATTTCTTCACCACGCTCGCTAAATTGTGATCACCCTGCATTCCGTGCGTATTTTCAGGGGACCCTGGGTTTTTGACGTTTCATTCCTGGTGTTTATTTTATATATAAAGGGGGTATTTTTTGTAAAGATAGACTTCTATGGTCTTATTGATAGAATTTCAGACTCCTGTGGCTAAACTTTTTTAGCGACAAGAATCTTCAGCAGAATGTTGTTCATACCTGAGCAGAAACGATCTTCGTACAGAAACCTAACTTTCCTTTTCAAACAAGGAATTGTGACTGTCTGGCTATGATTTCATCATTTTAAATGATTCCGACTGTCCGTTTATATATTTTTAATCAATTTTTTTTGAAAACAAATTATGCAGGCTGTACGTTTGGCTCTTCAGTACGAATAGTGAAAATTATTGCCCGCAGGTGGCTATTCGTACGGCAGTTTTGTATTATATTGTACTGCCGTACTGAAGTCAATTGAACCGATATATTTTTCAACTGATTTCTTTACTTTTCAGTCGCAAGTATTTCAGAAGTATTTAAAACGCTTTAATCCCGGGAAAAGTACGATTGCAAATTTGATAAATAATAGGCAGTGGCTAGGATTATGGTACGGGGGGTATACTGGTTTCAGGTTGTCTGTCTGTCTGTCTGTAGACACAGTCTTGAGCGTACCATCTCTCCTCATCCCCTTGACACAATTTAATGAAACTTCACACAAGTGATCAATAACAACTGTTAAAGAAGTTTAACATGGGGCATGTTAGGTACTTTCAGAAAAAAAAATGCAGAGTTACGGGAGTTTGTTTTTTGTTACTATACAACATACATAGACACAATCTTGTGCGCACCGTCTCTCCTCATCCACTTGACACAATTTAATGAAACTTCACACAAGTGATCAGTAACAACAGTAGTTGTGCATGGGGCATGTTAGGTACTTTCAGAAAAAAAAACTTGCAGAGTTATGGGACTTTGTTTTTTGCTACTATACTATATACATAGACACAATCTTGTGCACACCATCTTTCCTCATCCACTTGACACAATTTACTGAAACTTCACACAAGTGATCAGTAACAACTGTAGTTGTGCATGGGGCATGTAAAGTTCTTTAAACAACAAAACTTGTTTATGGGACTTTGTTTCTTGTTAACATACTATTTACATACAGCATACATGCCATAATTTTTCAGGACATATCCAGGATTCTGAGTTAAAATTTCCGGGATTTTTGCTCTTTGTCCGGGACATACACCGTGACATTAGTATTCGTCTGTTTCATGCATAAATATCATAAAATTACATGCAGTTTCCTGAAATAAACATTGTTCCCTCGCTTAGGAATAAGTTGCTGCAAATGTCGTCTAGCTTTCTAAGGGAGGTAAATAGGGTAATTCAAGTCTATAGTTCGGCACGTGAATTGGTTGCGTTCCCGAGGTGAACTGAATTAGGAGACTTGCTACATACGAAGAATTAACCTGGTCATCGTGATTTAAAATCCAGCTTATTTGGTATCATTTTAAAGCTTAAACGTTTATCTAATCATTAATAAAATGGAATCCTCAAAGGAATAAAATAAATCTTGTAGATAAAATCGATATAAAATATATCGGGTTTGGTCAATTTTCATGGATCAGTCGGCAAAGGCATTCAATAGTCAAAAGTTTAATTTAGAATATGTGTGACAATCAATCTACATTTTAAAAGATTACAACCTTTTAAAATAATTATCGTTTAATTGACCGTTTTCTGCCATTTCTTCCAATCAAGGCTACATGTAGCTTCACTGCCTACGTGCTAAAAACAACGAGATTTTCGGCTATTGTTCCTAATATTAAATTATCATAAAACTGTTAATATCGATTGTATAATTTTGTCAATTCATAATCAGGGTCTTCAAAATAACTGACTGTAAATTAATCTGGGTCATCAAAAGATCGCAGGGCGCGTTCAATATGAGTGTTGATCGGAGCAGGCTTAATCGAGATGTGTCCCGCTCGAGGGCATGAAACTGATTATCGGATAATTAGGAATAAACAGTGTGACACCAGGGACTGTTTATTGTGTTTTATTAAATAAAAATTCAACAATTTATAGACTAAAAAAACTAGTTTTGGGGTGGGTTATTTTTGTTTTCTGTATTTTTAATTTTCCGGGACATTTCAACACTGTCCGGGACACCGTGACGAGTATGTGATTTCCGGGACAATCCCGGACAATCTGGGACGTATGACATACAGTCTGCATATGCAGTGTGTGTGCCTAATCTTCCAAACCCTTGCACACAATTTAATGAAACTTCACACAAGTGATCAGTACCAACCCTAGTTGTGCATTGTGCATGTTACATTCTTTTAGATATATATTCTGCATAGTTATGGGACTTTGTTTTTTGTTACTATACTGTATTATGTATACGTACAGTCTATATACATACAGTCCACATAATTATGCAATCTTGTGTGTGTCAAATTGCAATGTACTGTGTCAGTGCATGCGGGGGGTACATTCATCACCTTTAGTGATAGCTCTAGTTCAAATAACTGTAATATATGAGGGCTTGATTTAGTTTGCTGAAGATAATTTTCACTTATAAAGTTTCTGTAAAATAAGTTGTAAGTTTTATTTTGCATGATAATTAAAATCACATGAAACTTAAGTTATGTTTTTCTTTTCCAGCACCCAGGTGCGAGGGATGGCCACATTGAAAGAAAGTGAGTTTTCCTGTTTATAAATTGCAAAGTCATTTTAATTATAACTTTGAGAATAATTTAAACTTGTAGTAACCTGTTAATAAGCTATGAGTTTTTCCTGTGTTAATTTTTGCAGTCGGGCCAAAATGATTTGTAAGCTGCAAGCTCTTAAGTCAAAGAACTATAAATGATATCATTCCACAAACAAAAAGGAAAGAACCAGATCTTTTTATGTAATAACATTATGCTGGATCAGTGACTGGGAAAGAATTTTTGTCTATGGGACAATGTCTCGTCATACATAAAAAGTTATGAGACATTTGAAAATTTTATGTGACATTCGGAAATTTCTATGAGTATGAGACAGTTGCGACTTGTGTTCTGGGAATCAGTATCTTTGCAGATTAAAGTACCTCTTACATGTGATAGTAACTTAACACTGTGACAGCTTCACAGCTTTATTTTCAATCATTTATGAATTTCAAAACAATGGCAAATAAAGTGACATTTAATACTTTTCAGACTTGAGTGTACGTCATTTAAAAAACCAACACAAAGAACCTTACACCTAACCATAATACTGTTTTTATACACTTTAAAACAGCTTTATCTTCTAAAGAGTGTGATTGCTGGACTACCTGCTGAAATTCAATAGCAAGTTTTGGTGCCTCAGTTGCATTAACATGGTCAGAGAGAGCTTCATGTTTTGTCATTGATCATGATTGATGTGGTTTTATATATAGAGCAACCAGTTCAGATAAGATAAAATAATATTTATTTAACGTCGGTTATATATAAAAGTTACAAAATAAGCTTGAAGCTTATATCGGACATAAAATTGTTTTTCTTCTTGTTATCAACACATGGTTTACAATATAAAACACCATCAGATTCATATAGCCAAAGGCCAGAGTTTAAACCAATTAGATTGAATTTTTCTAATGTGTTTTTAAGTAGATGCAGTTGTTTCAGGCTCTGACTGACTAGACTTTTCTTGATCAACCTCAGTAGGCTCGGTCTCGGATAAATAAAAAATTCATGTCATTTTTCGGTGCCTCGTTTTGTTGACATCCTTTTGCATAAAATTAAATGGTAACTTCTGTTGACCTTTAATGGGCAACAATTTTCTCTTTCTGGAGGTCATGCTTGAAAACTTACATAAAAATGAAGACTTGAAAGAAATATTCTCCCAAAACAAACGTTTCTCAATACCGGAAGCGCTTTAATTACGCACACAAGTTACGTCCCTTTACATCAGATTCGTACTCCAAAATATTCGAAATTTCGTCCTTTCGCGTTTTTATGCGACGCAGGGCGCACCAGCGCTTAAACTCGTGAGACATTTTTCATTTTTATGTGACTATGGCGCATGGCGCATGGGTTTCCCAGTCACTGCTGGATTTTAGAATCAAGTCAGAGATTTTAGGCATATAACATTAGTATCACCACCATTCAAGTCTTGTCTGTCCAGTTCATTGTTGTAACATATGGAAGTGTTCATTTATAAGAAAATTTTAATTAAGGTTATTGACCCATATTCAGTATTTTTGAACTTGCTGGGACCAAAATTAAATTAAATTCAGCTCCATTCCATAGACATATAACTAGAGATCAGTCAGTGACACAAATAATAATCCTTCCCTGCATTAACCTGTACATCTGTATGACACAATTTAATAATAGGAAGAATGAAGTAACTGTATGGTAAAAAACTTAGTGGTAAGTCATTTCATTCAATTGTTGTAATTTTAAATTTCATGGTAAATGTTGAAGAGTTCTTTCTTGTTAGCTCACCTGTCACAAAGTGGCAAGGTGAGCTTTTGTGATCGCGCAGCGTCCGTCGTCCGTCCGTGCGTAAACTTTTGCTTGTGACCACTCTAGAGGTCACATTTTTCATGGGATCTTTATGAAAATTGGTCTGAATGTTCAGCTTGATAATATCTAGGTCAAGTTCGAAACTGGGTCACGTGCAGTCAAAAACTAGGTCAGTAGGTCTAAAAATAGAAAAACCTTGTGACCTCTCTAGAGGCCATATATTTCACAAGATCTTCATGAAAATTGGTCAGAATGTTCACCTTGATGATATCTAGGTCAAGTTTGAAACTGGGTCATGTGCCATCAAAAACTAGGTCAGTAGGTCAAATAATAGAAAAACCTTGTGACCTCTCTAAAGGCCATATTTTTCATGGGATCTGTATGAAAGTTGGTCTGAATGTTCATCTTGATGATATCGAGGTCAAGTTCGAAACTGGGTCACGTGCGGTCAAAAACTAGGTCAGTAGGTCTAAAAACAGAAAAACCTTGTGACCTCTCTGGAGGCCATACTTATGAATAGATCTTCATAAAAATTGGTCAGAATGTTCACCTTGATTATATCTTGGTCAAGTTCGAAAGTGGGTCACGTGTTTTCAAAAAGTAGGTCAGTAGGTCAAATAATGAAAAATCCTTGTGACCTCTCTAGAGGCCATATTTTTCATGGGATCTGTATAAAAGTTGGTCTGAATGTTCATCTTGATGATATCTAGGTCAGGTTTGAAACTGGGTCAGTTGTGGTCAAAAAGTAGTTCAGTAGGTCTAAAAATAGAAAAATCTTGTGACCTCTCTAGAAGCCATACTTTTCAATGGATCTTCATGAAAATTGGTCAGAATGTTCACCTTGATGACATCTAGGTCAAGTTCGAAACTGGGTCACATGCCATCTAAAACTAGGTCAGTAGGTCAAATAATGAAAAAACCTTGTGACCTCTCTAGAGGCAATATTTTTTATGGGATCTGTATGGAAGTTGGTCTGAATATTCATCTTGATGATATCTAGGTCAAGTTCGAAACTGGGTCAACTAAGGTCAAAAACTAGGTCAGTAGGTCTAAATATAGAAAAACCTTTTGACCACTCTTAGAGGCCATATTTTTCAATGGATCTTCATGAAATTTTGTCTGAATGTTCACCTTGATGATATCTAGATAAAATTTGAAACTGGGTCACATGTTGCCAAAATTAGGTCAGTAGGTATAAAAATAGAAAAACCTTGTGACCTCTCTAGAGGCCATACTCTTCATGAGATCTTCATGGAAATTGGTTAGAATGTTCACCTTGATAATATCTAGGTCAAGATCAGAACTGGGTCATGTGCCTTCAAAAACTAGGTCATTAGGTCAGATAATAGAAAAACCTTGTGACCTCTCTAGAAGCCATATTTTTCAATGGATCTTTATGAAAATTGGGTCATGTGGAGACAGGTGAGCGATTCAGGACCATCATGGTCCTCTTGTTTTTATATGGGATGTGTGATATGGTAGAAATAACATTATATCTAAATTTCAGCTTAAATACTGGTAGCGGATCTGAAATTATTTTATTAGATTTAAAACATTTTCTGATGTCATACAATAATAATATATTTGACATTTTTTGGCATTAAGTTCTTCCCGCAATAATCCGGGTATAATTGGGAATTAAATATTGATCATGACTTGATAGGCAGGACTATCTGCAAGAGGGGATACATGGAGATTAAACAAAAAGTTTAAGAAAATCTTAAGCAACATGCTTCAGAATGATCAAATCAATTATATTCCATCTTAAATGTTATATTTAAACAACTGAAGTTAATTGTTTAATTCCTTTTCACGGTTTAAAAGTTTAGGTACTATCTCCACATTCCAAATGCAAAGAAGTGTTTTCTCCCAAAGTTTTAACAAAGTGTTTTTAATACTACCAAAACTCGTAGTAGATTACCTAATGATGTAAGCCATAATATTTTAAATACAAGACGGTGTGCTTTTAAGTCATCTTTTTCTTGAGTGTAACATATGTATGAAAAATCTTGTTTTATCACCATGTAATTTTTCTAGGGCTGTCATCGATAGAAACGATATCGATGTATCAACGATATATTTTTGTCGATTGATTATCGATTCCCATTTTCAAAAATCGATATTTTACAGAGAGAAAAAACTATCCAGATAAACACCCAGACCCTCAAAAACAATTAAGTTCACAAAATTGTACATTTAGATAAATGTAAAAGAGAAGTGAAGGCAAAATACAAATGAAAGATTTTATTAATTTTTATTTCTTTTATTTCATAAATACAAATACAACACAATCAAACAGTAATATGATAAGTATGCAATAAAACTAAAAATAGCTTTTACAGGACGGTATATAGCATGCATATGAACTAAAAGGTTGTTGTTAATCTAACTTAATAATCGGTATATCGATGTATCGTCGATATTTGTCTTCTGATATATCGGTATTGTCGATATGCCTAAGACCCAATCAATGACAGCCCTAAATTTTTCCCCAGATTTATTTGTTATGGCACAATATTCAACTCCTATCGGCCCTGTCACCATTCCCTCAAAACTAAAAAGACTGCTTGTGTTTCATATTCCTGATTATTTACAAAAATATTCCAGTTCGGATGCGTTTGAAGTCTGTTCAAAATATCCAGAAGATTACAAAATCAATGAAGATGGTGTCAGCTGCCAAATACGCTCGAGCAGAAAGAGACTTGAGACCAGCACGATCATATGGAGCCGGGGCAGAAGGTGTGTTGCAAGTTTAATACTCCATCCCAGTTTCTTACTTCATCATACTGAACTGTTTTTGTCGCAACATTTTAGTGTCTACAGTGTCAGCATTATAATGATTATATGATTCATATACAGGTCTGTCCCCATCATCGGATTGCATTTCTGTCAGACATTAAATAGATGTTTATGTATTAACCCTTACCCTGCTAAATTTCTATAATGAACTTGTCCATCTTTAGATTTGGACAGTACCATTAACTGTTAAAAGGGGTGCTATCCAAAAAGATACTAACTGAATAGCAAACAGCACGGATGTGCAGGCTGATCTTGGTCTGCACTGGTCGCAAAGGCAGAATCACTTGCCGCCAGCAGGCTAAGGGTTAAGCTGTCAAATTTGTTTGAGATGGATGTTTCTCATTTTGAATATTGCATTTTATGGATTTCTCCTTTTTCTCTAAGGGGCCTCTAGTAGAGTGGTTAAGGTTGCTTACGTTGAAGCACTTGACCATCACTAATGTGGATTGGAAACCTTTGCTTGAGCCTTGAGGTGTACAATTTTTTTATGCAAGGAAGCCATCTAGCTGGTTTATGAAAGGTCAGTGTTTCTTCCAAAGTATCCATCCATGATGAATACTTGATGAATCCCCCACTGAGCTGGAACAGTTGCCATGTGACCAAAACTGTGTCAGTATGACTCTAAGCCTAATACTGGTATATCTATTTCTGTAACTGGCTCAAATCAGTCTAGAAATAAAAAAAACAGGGACTCATTGTACATGTATAAACTGTTCAGTTTGACCAAATTATTCAGTTAACTGTCTGTTTTTATATACTGAAAGTTTTGTTTTAAGTAAATAAATATAAATTTTATAACTTTTTTTGTCTAGCGTTTTTTGAGAAGATAGCACCAGAGGAAACTGAGGTTGAGGGAAAAAAGAAGGAGTTGATTGTTGCTATGTCATCAGACAGAGGCTTGTGTGGTGGTGTACACTCTAATGTATGTAGAGCTATAAAGGCAAGACTTGCCAACAAGGATACCAATGTCGAGACCAAGCTGATACTCATTGGGGACAAGGCCAGGAGTATCTTACAGAGGTTTGTTCAACCACTTGGTCAGAAAGAGTCTCTTTAGACATTTAAGATAGTGTGTTCACTGGCTATTTGTAGTTCTACTATTCAAAGAATTATGAGGGCTGTTTTGCTCACGAGCGCACCAGTATCACACCTTGGTGAAAGTTTTGCATGCAAGGCCATTTCTCAGTAACCATTGTTTTGAGTGTTTTGAAACTACCCAATCATCATACCTACTGTTATAAACAAATGCAATAAATTGAGGTTTAAACCAGTATAAATTATGGCCAGTTTCTACTTTGAAACTTTTGTTAAAGTTTTATGTGCAAGTCACTATCAATATCTCAGCAATAACTGCTGTATTGGATTTAAACTTCATACAAGGCTTCCTACTCATCAAACATGCTTACATTATAGCCAAATACAATATTGTTGATTTTTGTGTGTGTAAATTATGGCTTTTTTTCTGACTTAGAAAAGGACCATCTGTGGCTGACTGATGCATGTTGCTGATTTCAAAACATTGGTTCCTTAATGCTTGGGGTTTGCAAATCTCACTTTGATTTTAAAATCCTTTCATGTGAAGAAGTCATACAGCTTGTTTAGGGAAGGTCTGTGATTCTACCAAGGTATCCACCCATAACGGAAAGAAATAATATAGTGGGGCACCTGGGATCTTCACCACCAAAAACTGGAAAGAACATACTGGATTTTAACTTTTAACTAAAGTACTCCTGGTTTATTTTTTAGCTCACCTGTCACAAAGTGACAAGGTGAGCTTTTGTGATCGCGCAGTGTCCGTCGTCCGTCCGTCCGTGCGTCCGTCCGTCCGTAAACTTTTTGCTTGTGACCACTCTAGAGGTCACATTTTTCATGGGATCTTTATGAAAATTGGTCAGAATGTTCATCTTGATGATATCTAGGTCAAGTTCGAAACTGGGTCATGTGCGGTCAAAAACTAGGTCAGTAGGTCTAAAAATAGAAAAACCTTGTGACCACTCTAGAGGTCACATTTTTCATGGGATCTTCATGAAAGTTGGTCAGAATGTTCATCTTGATGATATCTAGGTCAAGTTTGAAACTGGGTCACGTGCGGTCAAAAACTAGGTCAGTAGGTCTAAAAATAGAAAAACCTTGTGACCACTCTAGAGGTCACATTTTTCATGGGATCTTCATGAAAATTGGTCAGAATGTTCATCTTGATGATATCGAGGTCAAGTTCGAAACTGGGTCACGTGCGGTCAAAAACTAGGTCAGTAGGTCTAAAAATAGAAAAACCTTGTGACCACTCTAGAGGTCACATTTTTCATGGGATCTTCATGAAAGTTGGTCAGAATGTTCATCTTGATAATATCTAGGTCAAGTTCGAAACTGGGTCACGTGCGGTCAAAAACTAGGTCAGTAGGTCTAAAAATAGAAAAACCTTGTGACCACTCTAGAGGTCACATTTTTCATGGGATCTTCATGAAAATTGGTCAGAATGTTCATCTTGATGATATCTAGGTCAAGTTCGAAACTGGGTCATGTGCGGTCAAAAACTAGGTCAGTAGGTCTAAAAATAGAAAAACCTTGTGACCACTCTAGAGGTCACATTTTTCATGGGATCTTCATGAAAGTTGGTCAGAATGTTCATCTTGATGATATCTAGGTCAAGTTCGAAACTGGGTCACGTGCAGTCAAAAACTAGGTCAGTAGGTCTAAAAATAGAAAAACCTTGTGACCACTTTAGAGGTCACATTTTCATGGGATCTTTATGAAAGTTGGTCAGAATGTTCATCTTGATGATATCTAGGTCAGGTTCGAAACTGGGTCACGTGCGGTCAAAAACTAGGTCAGTAGGTCTAAAAATAGAAAAACCTTGTGACGCTCTAGAGGTCACATTTTTCATGGATCTTCATGAAAGTTGGTCAGAATGTTCATCTTGATGATATCTAGGTCAAGTTTGAAACTGGGTCACGTGCAGTCAAAAACTAGGTCAGTAGGTCTAAAAATAGAAAAACCTTGTGACCGCTCTAGAGGTCACATTTTTCATGGGATCTTTATGAAAGTTGGTCAGAATGTTCATCTTGATGATATCTAGGTCAAGTTCGAAACTGGGTCACGTGCCTTCAAAAACTAGGTCAGTAGGTCTAAAAATAGAAAAACCTTGTGACCACTCTAGAGGTCACATTTTTCATGGGATCTTCATGAAAGTTGGTCAGAATGTTCATCTTGATGATATCTAGGTCAAGTTCGAAACTGGGTCACGTGCCTTCAAAAACTAGGTCAGTAGGTCTAAAAATAGAAAAACCTTGTGACCTCTTTAAAGGCCATATTTTTCATGGGATCTGTATGAAAGTTGGTCTGAATGTTCATCTTGATGATATCTAGGTCAAGTTCGAAACTGGGTCACGTGCTGTCAAAAACTAGGTCAGTAGGTCTAAAAATAGAAAAAAAAACGATGTCATACTAAAAACTGGGTCATGTGGGAAGAGGTGAGCGATTCAGGACCATCATGGTCCTCTTGTTTTTGCAAATTATGGTCCTTTTTGAACTTCTGGTATGAAAGAATGTATTCTGTTTGCAACTAAGATGTTTTAGTAGCATTACTTTAAATATTTTCCTAGAACATATTTTAACATGATATTTTCTTTAATTGTTCTTAGAAATTTGCTGATGTGTTGTTTCTAAACAAAACCTAGCTCCTTTTCTATTTAAATACCAGGTTACCTTTTATTTGTAAAACACTAAATTTGTGAATCAAATTAGAAATAATATATTGTTTCATGCAAGTTAAGTACTTTAGGCTGATATTTAACCCCCCTTGGAAGAAGGGGGAAAATTGTTTTGTCCATTTGGTTTGTTATTTTTATGTCTCCCCTAGGAGACATATTGTTTTTGCCCTGTCCGTCCATCCAACCTTCCGTCCGTCCGTCCGTCCATCCGTCCGTACGTCACACTTCATTTCCGAGCAATAACTGGAGAACCATTTGACCTAGAACCTTCAAACTTCATAGGGTTGTAGGGCTGCTGGAGTAGACGACCCCTACTGTTTTTGGGGTCACTCCGTGAAAGGTCAAGGTCACAGGGGCCTGAACATTGAAAACCATTTCCGATCAATAACTAGAGAACCACTTGACCCAGAATGTTGAAACTTCATAGGATGATTGGTCATGAAGAGTAGATGACCCCTATTGATTTTGGGGTCACTCCGTCAAAGGTCAAGGTCACAGGGGCCTGAACATTGAAAACCATTTCCGATCAATAACTAGAGAACCACTTGACCCAGAATGTTGAAACTTCATAGGATGATTGGTCATGAAGAGTAGATGACCCCTATTGATTTTGGGGTCACTCCGTCAAAGGTCAAGGTCACAGGGGCCAGAACATTGAAAACCATTTCCGATCAATAACTAGAGAACCACTTGACCCAGAATGTTGAAACTTAATAGGATGATTGGTCATGAAGAGTAGATGACCCCTATTGATTTTGGGATCACTCTGTCAAAGGTCAAGGTCACAGGGGCCTGATCATTGAAAACCATTTCTGATCAATAACTAGAGAACCACTTGACCCAGAATGTTGAAACTTCATAGGATGATTGGTCATGAAGAGTAGATGACCCCTATTGATTTTGGGGTCACTCCGTCAAAGGTCAAGGTCACAGGGGCCTGAACATTGAAAACCATTTCCGATCAATAACTAGAGAACCACTTGACCCAGAATGTTGAAACTTCATAGGATGATTGGTCATGAAGAGTAGATGACCCCTATTGATTTTGGGGTCACTCTGTCAAAGGTCAAGGTCACAGGGGCCTGAACATTGAAAACCATTTCCGATCAATAACTAGAGAACCACTTGACCCAGAATGTTGAAACTTCATAGGATGATTGGTCATGAAGAGTAGATGACCCCTATTGATTTTGGGGTCACTCTGTCAAAGGTCAAGGTCACAGGGGCCTGAACATTGAAAACCATTTCCGATCAATAACTAGAGAACCACTTGACCCAGAATGTTGAAACTTCATAGGATGATTGGTCATGAAGAGTAGATGACCCCTATTGATTTTGGGGTCACTCCGTCAAAGGTCAAGGTCACAGGGGCCAGAACATTGAAAACCATTTCCGATCAATAACTAGAGAACCACTTGACCCAGAATGTTGAAACTTCATAGGATGATTGGTCATGAAGAGTAGATGACCCCTATTGATTTTGGGATCACTCTGTCAAAGGTCAAGGTCACATAGGGCCTGATCATTGAAAACCATTTCTGATCAATAACTAGAGAACCACTTGACCCAGAATGTTGAAACTTCATAGGATGATTGGTCATGAAGAGTAGATGACCCGTATTGATTTTGGGGTCACTCCGTCAAAGGTCAAGGTCACAGGGGCCTGAACATTGAAAACCATTTCCGATCAATAACTAGAGAACCACTTGACCCAGAATGTTGAAACTTCATAGGATGATTGGTCATGAAGAGTAGATGACCCCTATTGATTTTGGGGTCACTCCGTCAAAGGTCAAGGTCACAGGGGCCAGAACATTGAAAACCATTTCCGATCAATAACTAGAGAACCACTTGACCCAGAATGTTGAAACTTCATAGGATGATTGGTCATGAAGAGTAGATGACCCCTATTGATTTTGGGATCACTCTGTCAAAGGTCAAGGTCACATAGGGCCTGATCATTGAAAACCATTTCTGATCAATAACTAGAGAACCACTTGACCCAGAATGTTGAAACTTCATAGGATGATTGGTCATGAAGAGTAGATGACCCGTATTGATTTTGGGGTCACTCCGTCAAAGGTCAAGGTCACAGGGGCCTGAACATTGAAAACCATTTCCGATCAATAACTAGAGAACCACTTGACCCAGAATGTTGAAACTTCATAGGATGATTGGTCATGAAGAGTAGATGACCCCTATTGATTTTGGGGTCACTCTGTCAAAGGTCAAGGTCACAGGGGCCTGAACATTGAAAACCATTTCCGATCAATAACTTGAGAACCACCTGACCCAGAATGTTGAAACTTGATAGGATGATTGGTCATAAAGAGTAGATGACCCTTATTGATTATGGGATCACTCTGTCAAAGGTCAAGGTCACAGGGGCCTGAACATTGAAAACCATTTCTGATCAATAACTGGAGAACCACTTGACCCAGAATGTTGAAACTTCATAGGATGATTGTACATGCAAAGTAGATGACCCCTATCGATTTTTGGGTCACTCCATTAAAGGTCAAGGTCACGGACCTGAATATTGAAAACCATTTCCGGTCAGTAACTTGAGAACCACTTGACCCAGAATGTTGAAACTTAATAGGATGATTGATCATAAGAGTAGATGACCCCTAACGATTTTGGGGTCACTCTGTTAAAGGTCAATGCCACAGGGGCCTGAACATGGAAAACCATTTCCAGTCAATAACTTGAGAACCTCTCGACCCAGAATGTTGAAACTTTATAGGATAATTGTTCATGCAGAGTAAATGACCCTTATTGTTTTTGGGGTCACTCCGTTAAAGGTCAAGGTCTCAGGGGCCTGAACATTGATAACCAGTTCTGATCAATAACTTGAGAACCACTTGACCCAGAATGTTGAAACTTCATAGGATGATTGAACATGTATAGTAGATGACCCCTATTGATTTTGGGGTCAGTCTATTTAAGGTCAAGGTCACAGTGGCCCGTTCATGTAAAATCATTTTTTGGAAATAACTTGAGAACCACTTGACCTACAATGTTGAAACTTAATAGGATGATTGGACATGCAGAGTAGATGACCCCTATTTTTTTGAGGTCACTTGATCAAAGGTCAGGGTCACAGGAGCCTGAACAGTGACTTGAGAACCACTAGGCCACGAGTGTTGAAATTTAGCGGGATGACTGGACATGCCAAGTAGATGATCCCTATTGCAGCCAACCATCAGTGTCTCTTTGACTTTCGCTCCTGACCCCTATTGACTTCTTGCCTATAGGACTTTGCATTGGGGGAGACATGCGCTTTTTTACAAAAGCATTTTCTAGTTGGTAGACCATTTACTTACCAATTGATATCTAAAGAATGCTTGAGCCTGCAGAAGCCAAACTTCTTAGGCAAACTGCCTACCGTATATTTCCGGCCATACGTCGAGGTTTTTTGACTAAATTATAAGTCCTGAAGTCAAGGGTCGACTTTTGGCTGTATAACCAAACGCAGTCATGGTCCTCTCTCCATTTTCGGATCGAACACAGCGCACTATGCATCTCTAATAAGTTTGTTATGATTTTCGCCATTTTGATAAAGGGAAACTACTCTTTGCGCACTAATTGTCTGGCTAAAAACAACGATTGCCGTTACGTTCTGTAACTAAACAAAATTAGTTTTATCTAAAGTTAATTGTATTTGATAAAAAAAAAATAATGAAAAAATCGTATATTTTATTAAACTAATAAAAGATGGACTATTACCTTTAACCGAGATAAAACTGTGAACAACAAAACTGACAAGAGGCATCTCACAAATTGCCGATAATTACTGGCCATTTAATCTATAAAGTTTAACAGATCGTTACAAAGGAAGAGTTTTGGTTTGAATTAAGAACTTGATGTCATTCTGATGCCATTTTTGTTGTTGTTTAACGAATGATACATGCCGGGGGGTGGGGGGGGTGGCATTAATTATCTTACCACCTATTGTCACAATCGGCAAACAATTAACAGTTTAATGGTACACTTAGACTGATCCACTGCCACATTTTTAATCTCGCTAATCAGAGTCAATTTAAATCAATCAGTTCTAACCGGTTACAACCTTCAAATGTACAACTCCCCTTTGCTTTGAAATTTACAGCTTCAAAAGACTTTCATTGCCTTGACAAGTTGTAAACAACATCCCAGGTGTTGTTTTGAAGTATGCCGAGATAAATGTCATGTCTCACTGAAAAACAATGGCCCTTTATCGATCTTTGGTTGGCTAAGGGCAGTTTGATTGACAGCGGAGGGCGGGGAGAAGACAACATAATTTGCTGCAACTGCATTGATTTTTCATCTGAGAGTTGTTGACAGTTTTATTGCATTTTATCAGGTTTTTTTTTAACTAAATGGATCATTAATTTATGAAAGAGGACAATGAGGGTCTTGATCCCTGTGATTTAGTGTCATTACTGGCAGATAATACTCGATAGTGATTCTGTTAGTGAGTCTGATGGATTTTAATGACTGATGGATAAACCACTGAAACGTAGGTAGAACTACAAATCTATAATTTTGTTCATGTGTCTGATTATTGATTTTTTTTTCACTCGGTAATCTTTCACGCTTATTAATCGCGTATTTTAATGTTTGTTTGTACGGTAATTAACAAATGTTTGGCTATCGTTATAAACACATTTATTGGTCATAAAATGAAATAAAATAAAGGAAAGTTTTATTTTTTATTTTTGTTTGTTTAATTATATGCCTTTACTGTAAAACTAACAGTATACTTTTACACTATTACGGCACTAATTATCGGGGAAACGTAACAAAATCGTGAGCAAAATTATAAAGAGAACCTGCTACAAACATTTTTTTCACATTATTTTGTACTATAGCAGTTGTTAAAATGCTAGAACTATCCATCCCTCGACTTATGGTCGGGGCAAGTTGAAAATCTAAGATTTTTTATCCAGAGTAGGCTCTCGTCTTATGGCCGAAGTCGACATATGGCCGGAAATATACGGTATGTTTAAAAGATGTTCTATGTTGTTTAGTGTATAAAGGTCACAGTGATCCTGAAACTGAAAATCTGTTTTTTAAATCAGTATCTGGAGGACACATCAACTCAGTATTTTATGGTCAGTAGATGACCTCTAAAGTCAGAGTCACATCATGTCTAAGAACAAAAAAAGTATGTACAGTGACCTCCAGAAGGTACTTTTGACATATATGATTTACATACAACTATTCAATGTTAAAATTCTGATCTTTCTCAATCTTAAAAACTTTAGTTACTTGTTAAGATTAGTTATTATTACATACATGCATTGTGGAAGGTAGATATGAATACATGCTACAGTTTTCTTTTGCTAGATTGTATGGGAAAGATGTTATACTAAGTATGAACAATGTGGGCAAGACTCCGCCAAACTTCAATGATGCAGCTTTCATTGCTGAACAGATCACAGATGCTGGATTCAAGTTTGATTCTGGAACTATCTATTTCAACAAATTTAGGTTGGACATTTTTGATAAGATATTGCTATTACCAGCTGGGATTTTATTGTCAAGACTTATGCATACAACGATTAGTAGTTTCATTTCTACACTACATGTGACACAAATGTAATGGTAAAGTATTATGAATGGTGGCTAAGTCACTGAAAAAACTCAGCAAAAAGCAGCATTGATAATGTAGGTCTTGGTACACAGGCCTGGTTAACCTTTTGAATAATGTATAATTATATTTTACAATGTGTGATGAATAAAATCTTGCTTGAAATAGTTTATAATGTTGTTCAGAATATGATATCAAGAATCAATGTGGTTTCTTGAAAAGCAGTCCTTCTAAATTTGAAAAAAAAAAGTGATGGAAAAGGCCTTGCGAAGTGTTTGAATTTTGTCTCGATGTTCAGTATAAACCATGCTATTGTTTTGGGTGTAAGAAGGGCAACAGTCACATTGACCTCTAGATGGAAAATGGTCTTTTTAGCTCATCTGATTTTTTGAAAAAAAAATGATGAGTTATTATCATCACTTGAGCGGTTGTCGGCGTCGGCGTTGCCTGGTTAAGTTTTATGTTTAGGTCAGCTTTTCTCCTAAACTATCAAAGCTATTGCTTTGAAACTTGGAATACTTGTTCACCATCATAAGCTGACCCTGTATAGCAAGAAACATAACTCCATCTTGCTTTTTGCAAGATTTATGGCCCCTTTTGTACTTAGAAAATATCAGATTTCTTGGTTAAGTTTTATGTTTAGGTCAACTTTTCTCCTAAACTATCAAAGCTATTGCTTTGAAACTTGGAATACTTGTTCACCATCATAAGCTGACCCTGTACATCAAGAAACATAACTCCATCTTGCTTTTTGCAAGATTTATTGCCCCTTTTGGACTTAGAAAATCAGTTTTCTTGGTTAAGTTTTTATGTTTAGGTCAGCTTTTATCCTAAACTATCAAAGCTATTGCTTTAAAACTTGCAACACTTGTTCACCATCATAAGTTGACCCTGTACAGCAAGAAACATAACTCCATCCTGCTTTTTGCAAGATTTATGGCCCCTTTTGGACTTAGAAAATATCAGATTTCTTAGTTAAGTTTTATGTTTAGGTCAACTTTTTCTCTTAAACTATCAAAGCTATTGCTTTGAAACTTGCAACACTTGTTGACCATCATAAGCTGACCCTGTACAGCAAGCAACATAACTCCATCCTGCTTTTTGCAATAATTATTGCCCCTTTTGGACTTAGAAAATCATTTTCTTGGTTGAGTATTATGTTTAAGTCAACTTTTCTCATAAACTATCAAAGCTATTGCTTTAAAACTTGCAACAGTTTTTCACCATCATAAGTGGACACTGAACATCAAGAAACATAACTCTATCCTGCTTTTTGCAAGAATGATGGCCCTTTTTAGACTTAGAAAATCATGGGTAGGACAATATTTCTATTACACAAAAAAAATCAGATGAGCGTCAGCACCCGCAAGGCAGTGCTCTTGTTTTTATCAGTTCTGAAGAAGGCTTAGATCTGCAGTCATCAGACTTTACAACATGATCGTCTTCAGTGATCATATTGTTTTGGTCAAAGGTCAAGGTTACAGCATTCTTTTATGCACAACTGACGGGCAATTTGGGGAGCAGGGCATTTGTGTTTGCTGCCATTTCTTAGTATGTGTATGTGTCAGAACTGATAATCGTAGAAAATATTAAATATAAAGTAAACTTTGTTTTGTTTTGCAGTATTTATTTCCTGTAATTTTGTGTTGCTTTTGTTGTAGGAATGTGGTATCATACAATACAAGTGCACTGCCTCTCTACACAGAGGAGGTTGTTGCAGCAGCTCCCAAGCTGTCCGAATACGACAGTGTAGATGATGATGTACTCAAGTGTTACAATGAGTACATGTTGGCAAGCCGTATCTACTATACTCTCAAGGAGGCAGCTTGTAGTGAACAGAGCTCCAGAATGACAGCTATGGACTCGGCCAGCAAGAACGCAGGTAAGATTCTAGTCTCCGTAGCTAAACAGTTACACCACTTTCATAGGGAAATTTGTGACATTTTAGCTTATCTGACCAGAGTGTTCTAGGTGAGCTTTTGTGATACACCTGTGTCTGTTGTTGTTCGTTGTTTCCATTTTTAGCTCGTATTTTCGGAGAAAAGGTAGAGCTATTGCACTTGCCGTTGGTTAAAGTTTTTGATAAAGTCAAATATGATCTCTTGTTACGATCAAAGCTATTGACTTTAAATTAAAAATTGTTATTTACTATCAAAGTCTACACCAGGAGAAACAATCCCCATAACCCTGATTTGAATTTTGACTGTTATGCCCCTTTTATCGTTTTTTTTTTTTGGTTTAAGTTTTTGATAGTCAAATATCACTGTTATTATCAAAGGTTTTGACTTGAAACTTAAAATAGTTATCAACTTTCAGTCTACTTCAGGAGAAACAATCCCCATAACCAGGGTTCTCGGAAACGCCGAAATCGGCGTCCCTGTACGCATAATTGGTCCTGGTATACGCGTGTTTATTGCAGCTTGGGAGTCCCCAGACGCACGTTTCTGCAGTAAGACGCAATGAAAATTAATGGATTACGTAAACCTGCGAATACACAAGGTTTGACTCGAAAACAAAATATGTGGGCGGAGTTACTCGCTTGTCACCGATAGCCGCGTATAGCCAATCAGCTTTGCCCGTTTCCACTACACCGCGAGATAGCATGTGTATGATCAACTCGAATATACATGTGATTGTCGGCATGATTGCATAGGTGACAATTTCTAATTGTTTACGACGGATTACGTAGTATTTGAAGTAACTTCGATTGTTTTCTCACGTACTAATTACCAAGCAGTTTTCAAGATGATTTTTTTTTTTAGAAAATGTGATAATTTACGCTTAATTATGAATGTCCAAGTAATTTTAAGATGCTGTCGATGTCGGTCTTAGTAACGTGATTATTTTTTTGCAAAATCGCTGATGTTACTGAAGTAGCATTTATCAATATGTTGATCATAGACATACTGTGCATTCTTAATGTATTTTAGACCGAATGTTTTAACGTTATGCTCTTAATAAGCATTAAAATATAAGAATAATTGTTCATATATTTTCTTTTCACTGTATGTTTATATACGTTTCCATTCTGAAATAAAAAGGTTAAGAAAAAGTTATCACGAGGCATTTTGGCCAACTTGATATTTTCACAAGGGGGATTTTGTCCACCTTGATAATTTCACAGGATTTCGTCCAGGAAGACCAGAAACCCAGAAACAGCAGGGGTGGGGGGGGGGGGGGGGGGGGAGGTTGTCCAACATTAATTTTTGACTACATTTTACTTATTTTACCTTTACCTTTTTATCTCATCTTAACAATATTTGGGTGAAGAATTGTGATTACAAAATGTCTGTCGGTCTACATTTAATCTGACAGTACAAATTAGAGGCCTGTGTTTTGACGAAAAGTCTAGTCAGTAGTTGGGACTGCAACTTTTTCAGCTTTGGGAGTCCCAGGACTGCAACTTGAAATTGCTAGTGAGAACCCTGCCATAACTCTGATTTTAGATAGAGTTATGCCCATTCTTAACATTTTTTGGTTAAAGTTTTTACTGGCAAAGCTCTAATTCAGAGTCAAGCACTATGAAAAGTCAAGCGTGCTGTGTACAGACAGCTCTTGCTACTGTTATTAATGTACTGGAAGACACAAAATTTTTGACTTAATCTTATTAAATGAAACTTTAGAACTGTCAGAATCTTTGTCTCTATAAAGTCTTGGGCAAGTTAGAAACTTGGTCATCAGGGATTAAAAACTAAGTCATTATGTCAAATCATAGAAAAACTCTAGAGGCCATAAACTGAAAAATTGCTAGCTGATCTATATAGGACATGGTCAGAATGTTTGTTTTTATGAAATCTAGGAACATTTGAGAGAGTCATCTAGGGTAAAAAAACATGTCATTTGGCCAAATGGTAGAAAAACCTTAACAATCCAGAGGTCACAATTTTTGTATGAATTTTTATCAGAATGTTTGTCATGAAGTCTAGGTCATACTTGAAACTATGCTATCTAGCTTTAAAAACTAGGCCACTAGGTCAAACCAGAGAAAAACCTTTAATAACACTCGGGAAGCCATATTTTCTACTTGATCTTCATGAAACTTAGTCCGAATTTTTCTGTGAAGTTATGGTCAAGTTAAAACGGGGGTATCTGAGGTACACTTTGTTATTAAACATAATTGTTGCATTTAATGATAGTTTGTTGTGACATATATTTAAAGTTAAGGTCAGGTGAGCATCTTAAAGCTTCAGTAGGTCAAAATTGTTGAGTGTTATGAACCTGGCATTTTTTCTTCCTTTTCTCATTAGTAATGAATCGATGTCAGAGCAGGAATCAACAGATTTTGTTAACAAATGGATTTATTTTTAATTACAGAGGAAATGATTGCCAAGTTAACATTGACCTTCAACAGAACTAGACAGGCTGTCATCACAAGAGAATTGATTGAAATCATCTCAGGGGCTGCCGCCTTGTAATCACGGTGGTTTGTAGGCATTAATAAAACAGGTAGTCATCAGGAACAGTTTCATACACATGAACTATGTGATAAAACACATGTTGACTTTTTCTGACTTATTTAAGGTTCTGAAAAGCAGTGTTAAATTTAACTAGAGAAACGGTGTAACTAAAAGTGTAACTGTTCGGAAAATAATTGACACATAGTGTTGTGTTGTTTTTAGTATGGAAAAAGGAATGAATTTTATACAGTATTTGGGATATATAGAAAAAAGGAAATTAATATTGAAGTGCTAGTTAACAGGTCTGTGAACCATGTGTGATAGAATATATTGGAAATGTGTTATTAAAATATTTTGAAGACGGAAGATGTTGTTGGACCATTAAATTTTCCTTTTGCTGTTCTGTCTAAAATTTAGGAGGCTTTGAATGTCTTATATTATATGTCTGGCTATATAAGACGGCTTTTTCCCAACTCTTAGGTCAGCAGGAAATAAGATGCTGTTCCAAAGGTTGAGGTGGTACCTATAAACTTCAAATTTGACTTTTATGTCGTTTTGCGCCTAGAAGGGGGAAGCGTATATACTGCTGCTTGGTTTTCCCATCATTCCGTCTGGCAATTGCAAGTTTATGAAAAATTGACTGAAAATCCTTTTTATGATACGGTCATTTTGCAGTAATTAATGAGAGTTTTACTAGTTTTATCAGATGAAGAATTCCAGGATAAAAAAATGTGAAATGTTAATTGCTATTTTACAGAACAAAATCTATAACAAAATATGCATTATGAATCCCTGTATAAATTTACACATTCCATCCAACTCTAGTATACAAGCACTAAGCAAATAACGCCAAATAAACCAAAATGTTCGGGCTAACAGGCCAAAATATTAAAGATATAACAATGGGAAATAACTGTGCAGTAACTGAAGAGATTCTGGCGAAAGTTACGCTTGCACCACCGTCCTATAGTGATTAATATTTCTATTAAATTTGAGATCCATCAACTGGTAACTTCAATTTTTTTTTAACTAAAGGGCAATAACGCTGTGGTAACTGAAGATATTCCAAACGAAAGATGTGCTTGCACCACCACCCTGTTTTGATCTTCTTTTGTGTAAATTTCCTGAAAATCCGTTGATGAATAACTTTATGTGGGAACTTATGCATTGGTAAACAAAAGGCAATAAATCTGAAGTAATCCTGATGAAAGTTGGGCATACACAACCACCCTATACTGCCTAACCAAATCATGTAGGATGACTGCTTTTGCTGGATCAAGAGGGATAATACTGTATGTTAGCAAAGGTTATGTGTTAATAATTATGTGAGATTTTGTGATTCTAGCTAAAATACTTCTTCAATTATATAAACATTTTCAGTTCCAGACGAAAAAAGTTAAAATCTATATTTCTCCTCCTTCGGCGGGTGATAAACGGCAAAACAGAATGAAAGTATAGTAGGAGATGTGAAGCTTTAAAGGACTCAAGTTGTGCACCGCAGATATATTCAGTCGGTCAGAGTAGTGCCCTTGCATTAGATATTGGTTACAGTAGTCACCGTATTACTTCAGAAGTAACGACTCGACTTCATGGTGTTTTTAGCTCACCTGTCACAAAGTGACAAGGTGAGCTTTTGTGATCGCGCGGTGTCCGTCGTCCGTCCGTGCGTGCGTGCGTGCGTCCGTCCGTCCGTAAACTTTTGCTTGTGACCACTCTAGAGGTCACATTTTTTGTGGGATCTTTATGAAAGTTGGTCAGAATGTTCATCTTGATGATATCTAGGTCAAGTTCGAAACTGGGTCACGTGCCATCAAAAACTAGGTCAGTAGGTCTAAAAATAGAAAAACCTTGTGACCTCTCTAGAGGCCATATATTTCACAAGATCTTCATGAAAATTGGTCAGAGCATTCACCTTGATGATATCTAGGTCAAGTTCGAAACTGGGTTACGTGCCGTCAAAAACTAGGTCAGTAGGTCAAATAATAGAAAAACCTTGTGACCTCTCTAAAGGCCATATTTTTCATGGGACCTGTATGAAAGTTGGTCTGAATGTTCATCTTGATGATATCTAGGTCAAGTTCGAAACTGGGTCACGTGCGGTCAAAAACTAGGTCAGTAGGTCTAAAAATAGAAAAACCTTGTGACCTCTCTAGAGGCCATATATTTCATGAGATCTTCATGAAAATTGGTTAGAGTGTTCACCTTGATGATATCTAGGTCAAGTTCGAAATTGGGTCACGTGCCTTCAAAAACTAGGTCAGTAGGTCAAATAAAAGAAAAACCTTGTGACCTCTCTAGAGACCATATTTTTCATGAGATCATCATGAAAGTTGGTCTGAATGTTCACCTTGATGAATCTAGGTCAAGTTCGAAAGTGGGTCACGTGCCATCTAAAACTAGGTCAGTAGGTCAAATAATAGAAAAACCTTGTGACCTCTCTAAAGGCCATATTTTTCATGGGATCTGTATGAAATTTGGTCAGAATGTTCATCTTGATGATATCTAGGTCAAGTTCTAAACAGGGTCATGTGCGTTCAAAAACTAGGTCAGTAGGTCTAAAAATAGAAAAACCTTGTGACCTCTCTAGAGGACAGACTTGTGAATGGATCTCCATAAAATTTGGTCAGACTGTTCATCTTGATGATATCTAGGTCAAGTTCGAAAGTGGGTCACGTGCCTTCAAAAAGTAGGTCAGTAGGTCAAATAATGAAAAAACGTTGTGACCTCTCTAGAGGCCATATTTTTCATGGGATCTGTATGAAAATTGGTCTGAATATTTATCTTGATGATATCTAGGTCAAGTTTGAAACTGGGTCAACTGCGATCAAAAACTAGGTCAGTAGGTCTTGAAATAGAAAAACCTTGTGACCTCTCTAGAGGCCATACCCTTGAATGGATCTTCATGAAAATTGGTCAGAATGTTCACCTTGATGATATCTAGGTCAATTTAGAAACTGGGTCACGTGCCTTAAAAAACTAGGTCAGTAGGTCAAATAATAAAAAAACCTTGTGACCTCTCTAGAGGCCATACTTTTCATGGGAACTGTATGAAAGTTGGTCTGAATGTTCATCTTGATGATATCTAGGTCAAGTTTGAAACTGGATCAACTGCGGTCAAAAACTAGGTCAGTAGGTCTAAAATTAGAAAAATCTTTTGACCTCTCTAGAGGCCATATTTTTCAATGTATTTTCATGAAAATTGATCTGAATATTCACCTTGATGATATCTAGGTCAGTTTTGAAACTGGGTCACGTGCGGTCAAAAACTAGGCCAGTAGGTCTAAAAGTAGAAAAACCTTGTGATCTCTCTAGAGGCCATATTTTTCATTAGATCTTCATGAAAATTAGTGAGAATGTTCACCTTGATGATATCTAGGTAAATTTCAAAACAGGGTCACGTACCTCGAAAACTAGGTCAATAGGTCAAATAATAGAAAAACCTTGTGACCTCTCTAGAGACCATATTTTTCAATGGATCTTCATGAAAATTGGGTAGAATTTTTATCTTGATAATATCTAGGTCAAGTTCAAAACTGGGTCACATGAGCTCAAAAACTAGGTCACTATGTCAAATAGTAGTAAAAACGACGTCATACTCAAAACTGGGTCATGTGGGAAGAGGTGAGCGATTCAGGACCATCATGGTCCTTTTGTTTCCTTAAGCCACACTACATTTCATCCTGACATCTGCATCACTGCTTACAAATTGTTAGAAATCATGCATGAATAACTGGCCACCAAGTTGCTTCACTATGGCAATAGAGGAAGCGTGCTGAAATGGATAAAAAGTTGCCTAGTAGGTCATGCTCAGCAAATCCTCATAAAGGAAAACTCCGCAGATGAATCATCTGTGACTGCAGTCTGTCAAAGAACCTGTTGCCTTCTTGCTCTACATAAATGACTTTTGACTAAAGACATTGTCTGCAGCAGTTGGAATGGGATTGGTTTATGACATTCAACCCAGGCAAATGTAAGGTCATCTGTGTAACAGGACAGAGGTACCTAATCATGGCATCATACTATATCCATGACAGCTTACTTCAAGGGGTGCTAGGGGGCGAATACCTAGGTGTGAAGATATGGTGGAAACCTCTTATAGTCACCAATGAAAAGAAGGTAAATAACAACATTGTCTTTCTGCAGAGAAATCTGACGAGTTTCTCCCAGACATCAAGGTTCCTCCAGGTACCCTCACAGGAACAATAGGAGTCTGTTCAGTGCAAAGCAGACAACTATGGAGAATACATAATTACTTGAGATTACAGACTTCCATTATGGGTCCATTACATTAATCCCCTACCATGTTTTTATCACAGTCCAATAATACATTGTTTCCTCAGCAACGTTCACTGAGAAGGCAGTTCCTATCTAACAATACCGGTAAATAGCAGCACCAGTTACAGGCAGGACTACAGAGTATGCCCTCTTAATCACATGTCAGATTTACTGGTGTATTGCTGTTGGGTGTATTTTTTGTTTGTTTAAATAGATTCTCTTAACCAGAATTACTGTCCTTGAATTAGCTATGAAACTCGACTTAAAAGTTGTGATACGCTGCAGAAATATGATTGACCTTCGATCTAAGAAATACAACTTCTACTAATATAAGGTAACAATGTAAAAACATGGTTCAATTTGTGTTGAACCCAAGAACAGTTACTGTGTAGGGAATGAGTGGATCAAATTTGAACCCATAAAAAAAAAAGAAACATGAACAATTTCAGATTTTATTAGTACATATTATGAAATTACATCAATAATTTCAACATAAAAAAATAACTAAAATGATGACTCCATGAAAAAAATAACAAATGAATGTGCAATGTATGTTTTATCAAGCTGCAGCATATTGGGTTTCTACTGCACAATACATGTGTATGTACATGAGATTTGAAACTTTTCCTGGAAATGAACTTGGTGCATGTTTAGACAAGGTTATTTACAATGCAATAGCAGCACAGCAAATAAAGTATTTGATGTTGATTTTCAATCTTTTGATATATATGTCTGTATATAATTACCTTATTACTGTAAACTGGCTTATTTCTTCCTTTTTGGGGGATGATTTCAGCCCAAGTTTTATTAAACTGGTATGCACATTATTGGACCAGGTTTGTCTTTGACCAGGCACTACTGAAATCACCTAAATTTGCAAGGTCTCATACAGCCTCTAATTTCTTTACTGTGTTCTCACAAGTCTTAGTTAAGAATGGAAATGCTGAGTACGGCTACTTTTCAGGCAAGTGAGATTATTTTACAGACATGTACCTTAAAGTATTCATATAATCAAATTGTTTTCACAAAAGCTCTGTAACAGCAATCAGATTCTGTCATATACCCTGGACCTATTAAAGCTTTTCATACGTGTACACAACATCTAGTTGTAAATTAACACATTTTCTATCTGTTATGCTCAATTTGAGATATTTGCTATGAATAAAAGACTACCACAAACTACAAACTGATTTTATATGTGAGCCGTGCCATGAGAAAACCAACATAGTGGCTTTGCGACCAGCATGGATCCAGACCAGCCTGCGCATCCGCGCAGTCTGGTCAGGATCCATGCTGTTCGCTAACAGTTTCTCCAATTCCAATAGGCTTTAAAAGCGAACAGCATGGAGCCTGACCAGACTGCGCGGATGCGCAGGCTGGTCTGGATCCATGCTGGTCGCAAACCCACTGTTGGTTTTCCCATGGCACGGCTCATGTTATTTTCATTTGTCAATATTTTTTGTTATATTTATTGCTGATAATACATGCTACTGATATTTATTAACGCATGTGCTGCCATTTAATTGTGGCACTATATGCCAGATCTTTGCGTTCCTCCAGGTTATCCAGATAAATTGGACTTCCAGTTTATCAAACATATATAGCTACCTCAATTTCAAGTAATTAAACAACATTCAGTATAGATTATCACTTAATATACATATTCCGAATTTACTGCAAGCAAACATTACAACATAATTCATTGGACACATAAATATACATCATAATTATAAGATCACAGAATATCTTGTTTAAAACTATATATAACAAAACAATTAACAGAAAAGCACAATGTTGCTTACTACAGTTTACAACTAAACAGAAGATTTAAAATAATTCAAATGCGACAAAATCGTTCACCACAATAGCACTTCTTTATTTGTATGGAATCACTTCTATAAAGAGATGTCAAATAGATATACATGTATGCAGTCTGTTTTATCTAGTTGTCCATACAATATAGCTTTCGAAAACACATTCTTAAAATGTCTTTTAACTGGAATTTTTGAAGTTATGGTACATTACTGTGTGTGAAATATTTGGCATGTAATGTTAAAAGTTTTATAGAGTAAATAGTTTCCATGAGAAAAGAGCTATCCCCGATACCAACTTGCATACATGCTTCTCTGCCTGCCAGGAGAACTCCCGACGCATGCAGCAATATCTAGTCTATTACATGTGTAAACAGTATGGTAAAAAATTACAAATAAAGAGGGGCAGAAAATGATGCCCTTTGAACTCTAGTTAACCATTGTAATCACAGGTTTGATTGTACATGTATTTTTTACTAAGTGAAACAAACACAAGATGGATTCATCAATGAGGGATGGTTAATTCCATAATATTCACCTTCAACTTGTACACAAAACTGCAACTAACTGAACCGAAGACATCCAACAGTTCTTCTTGCTTCTTCTGGTATAAATCTTGTAATCCTGAATAAATTTTGCAAGCAGAAAGCACGTAAAGAAGCAGCATATTTGTAAGAAGCTAAGCCAAGCTGAAAGTTTTCCTTAACTAATGCTGAATAACTTTTCTATCTGCTCTCGCAATATAAACACTGTTCTTTTTTTAACATTAATAAGCCTTGAGATCCATGTAAGATTTCAAAAAGCAGCCAAGTACCAGTAAGATCTTTTATGTTCTATTGTCTAAATGTCATAGAAGTCAGTCGAAACATCCTGCCACTTGCACAAAAACTGTCTTGGAACATTTCCACAAATGGGTCAAGACTTCCAGCGATAATGTACTAATTACCCGACTTATCCTAATGAATATATACTTCTTTTATATAATGAATCTTAATGAACTATGGTTCTGATGAAATGTATATAATTTGGCAATATGAGAGTATGCTATGACTGGGATGAAAGGCCTGAACTGCCAGAACTGTTTGATTGACCACTACTGTCCGAGTGTGTGGACAGGCGTTTTTCCTCCTCGCTAGGTAACTCCAATATGACCATCTTTTCTAAGACACGCAGCCATCTGTAATATATTTGAAATGTATAATTAGCTCTCTGTCGTACGAGCAAAACTATGGTAAGCTAGGTAACATAATTATATTTAAAGATCCACAACAGATGTTTGTTCTTGTGTATTTTAATGATGATTAATCATGTACGTTAAAGTATGTTTTGTTCATGTTATAATACCAGCAGAATCCCGTGGGATTGGTTGGTGCCCAAGCCCTGTAGGGCTCGGGGTACCAATGTATCTCGAGGGATTCTGCAGAAGTTATAATATGAAACAAACATGCGTTAATGCTATACTAACATAAAATGTGGGGGAAAAAAGCTAAAATAATGAATATATTGTCCATCAATATAATTAAATGTTTATTTGAAGCAAAATGTAAATAATTTTTTTTGGCAGGTGTTTACAGTAGTTCAATGCAGACTGATAATATACATTTCAAAATGAAAGTCTTCTGCATGTTTCATTTAGTTAACATATGTTCTAGTTCAGGATTAAACAAAGATCAAGAGTCTGGGAGAAAAATCGTTTCTTTGTACTGCTAATACAGTTTATAATAAACAGAGTTTACCAACTATGGGCTAAGGAAACTTTTCTTTAAAATGCAAATTGGCAATTGGAATATCTTACTGTGAGAACTGGAGATCAGAATCTGCCTGGAAGTAACAAACACTGACATCCTTGTGGGTAAGAGAGAACACATTTGGACGGTCGGCCGAGTCACCAATCGCTTTCACTTTATGGCCAGGTAATGGTAACGTCTGTATGGCTGCTACATCCTGTAAAACAAGACAATTTTTTTTAACTTGTTTGATATGAAAGGTCAGTACATGTTAGTATTTTACCTTTACTGAACGGCTTGCCAGGTAAAAGTCAAACTACTTGTCAGATGTCTGAACACCCAAGGTCTAATAGATTTGACTACTGGCATGTCTTCATTATATGAGATCAGAATTCTGATCTTTTGTTTCTTTGTGTTAGGTTAAGAGCCGTTTTTCAACAGAATTTTCCTTAAGTAATGGTTGGCAGTTACTCTAAACAGTGTTTATGGATTCTGCACCGGTACTTGCCTGTTGTCTACAAGCAACTGCCAACTTCCACATGAATCAGAGGGAGAGTGCTTGGTTGTCAGACATGTATTTTATCAGATGTCACAAAGAACATACACCTCGCCCAAATAACAAACTTGCAACCCTACAGATCTGTGCTCTCCTTATTGAGCTAAGTGTGCAGACATGTATTCATTTTTGCCCAGCAAACCTGTGTCAGTCTGTTGACAATACAAACCAAGTAAGGAGTGATGAAATAATTCATTCTTGTCCACTTTTGAAAATCTACAATACGTAGGAATGTTAAACATTTTGGACAAGTTATTTTTCTATTACATGAATGCACTGAAACATGTTGGTACCGGTATGTTATATATCTTAATATCTCAAAAAAAAAAAAAAAAAAATTCATGAAGTCAAATTGTTTCTTATCTGATGACAACAATGGATGTTCATACACTTTGCATGAGAAAACAAAGCATTACATACAATAGGACAAAATATTCAAAAAATCCAAAATATTCCTTACTTTATGTTTCTTGTAGAAATACATTGCAAAGTCATCATGGACAGTGATCCATTTCTTTGTCCATTTATGATCTTTATCCATCACATTAAGGTATCCACTTAAAACTGATGCCTCGTCTGCCTTGTGAATCTGAAAAATACACACATATGATACAGGGGAAATCTGAGAAAACAAACATGGAGTACAGGCCTCCAAGGGAGTGGGGAATGATGAAAATAAACTTTTTTTTTTCTAAGGCTGCTTTTCTAAATATAAAGGTTACCTCGGGCAAATTTGGGCTAAACAGGTTAAATTTCTGATCTTATTCCAGTTTCTTGTTTCATTAATACTTGCATTGTATGAACAATCCACCCCTTTTTCTTCAGTAGTAAAGAGACTTATGCTAAAATAGTAAATACTCTTTACTATTGGGTTACCTAAACAATCTGGGTCAACAGGCAAATCTTAAGACTGCTTGTAGTGCAATAATTGATTTATTTTCAGTCTTTAGACAAAAGGGTGATGATCATTTATAAGAACTAAATTTCTACTGTTTGTTTTTTGTTTTGTTAGGTTTAACATCACACAGACACAATTATAGGTCATATAGCAACTTTCCAGCTTTAATGGTAGAGGAACCTTCCGTGCATTATTTCATCATAAGAGGCACCTGGGTAGAACCACCAACCTTCAATGCCCCAAGTAGATTACATGGTTGCATCAATTCAAGAAATTAAATCCCATTGAACAAATACAATTCGTTTGATCTACAAAAATTGAAATCCATAAATTCATTTCTGGGAGATATAGTCAAAAGCTCGAGGTTACATGCCCGTAAACTTTTTTCAAAAGTAATTAAAATGTTTTTCCTAATGCAATTCAGGTTAACAAAATTTATCTTTATGTTAAAAAGAGTTCCAATTCAAAAATATATTTAGAGAATATTTCGCATACATCATGTGATCAAATTTATGATCGCACGACCAGTCTGGTTTAACCATATCTACATGTCTGCCCATAACGTTAAGTGTCATCTTCTGCATCATGGTTTAAAACGACTGAAAGAAGAAACATTTAGACATGGTTTATACCTTACAAACCTGAACAGCAGGTTTTGGTGAAGTTGGGGTCGAGTCAGTGGATAACTCAAGGGAACTGACACTTCCTTTCTTCAGCAACTCGTAACACTTCTGACATACTCTGTTCAGCTGGTTGTTGTCATAGGCTAACTGAGCTTTCCTTGAGGAACATTTTGCACAGAATACCTGAACAATTAAGGAAAATTATAATAAATGAATATAATCAATTTAACATTAGGCAACGCTTTGTAAAAATGCACTTGAAAAAGAGTTTTCTAAATTGGGTTCTCAACACAACTTGACAATGAAAACCTACAATTATACAAAGTTCCTATAATGGAAAGTTACCATAAAGGCATAACAAAGTATACAAAAACCTTAAAGTAATAATTTATTAGTAAACAGGCATTGGGCATGCAGTGTAGTGTATTTTTGTCAGACTCTAGTAGAAACATATCCCTTCACCAACATGACTTCAACAAGACAAAATAAGTAGATACTTATGCCTTAAAAAAGATGACTTCAACAACACGAACAGGTAGAACCATATGCCTTCAAAAAGATGACTTCAACAACACAGACTGGTAGTACCATATGCCTTCAAAAAGATGACTTCAACAACATGAACAGGTAGAACCATATGCCTTCAAAAAGATGACTTCAACAACACGAACAGGTAGAACCATATGCCTTCAAAAAGATGACTTCAACAACACGAACAGGTAGAACCATATGCCTTCAAAAAGATGACTTCAACAAGACAAAATAAGTAGATACTTATGCCTTAAAAAAGATGACTTCAACAACACGAACAGGTAGAACCATATGCCTTCAAATAGATGACTTCAACAAGACACTAAGTATGTGATCCTGGTAAGACTTAAAACAGTGAAACAACATCTACTGCCTGGTATTAAAATTTAATGAACAAACCTTGCCACATGCTCTACAATGGTGCCTCCTCTTGATGGCAGTGAACTTGTCCTGACATGCCATACACATGGTCACCTCCTCGTCTTTTACCCACTGTGGTGACTTCAATCCTAACTGACTGCCCTAAAATACCCAATAATTGATTTACATTACAGAACATGGAATATAATAGTGTTATTATAATAGTAGCTCGATCTGGGATGCTGTGTTCAGCTCAAGTGGATTTTGCCAGATTGCGTGCCTCATGAGATCCAACCTTGCAAAATCCTGGAGAGCCGAATACAAAATTCCAGATCTAGCTAAACTGTTATAATGACCCTTTTGTTAGCGAACAAAATCTTCAATGTTTGTTGATGTCAAAAAAGAACTTTATATTTTATGTGCACTATTTATTGAACTGTGTCAGGTCATGCATTTTAAATAAAAGTACGGCAACATACGTGTACAATACAAAAGGTACAATATAGAACTGTTTTTTGCCTTGTCATATTTACTTGTGAAATACAAGTCATATTTTTGACAGAATTTATATGCATACTTCCTAATACAGAAAGCATTTTGATATAAATCATAAAGGTACTGCAAACTATATAAGTTCCTTTAACTTACGTTATTCAGTACTTATTACACATTTTTTGACAATAACATTTCAGTTGTACACTGTGCAAAGAGTTTTTCCTCTGAATAGATGTACAGGAACTTAATACATAGCCCCTTATTACAAAGTAGTATAGAACAGCAGAAACAAGGAGTTTATTAAGTATGTCACACTCTGGTAGAAGACATTAGGTTCTATGTTTATATATGCAAAGACTTTAAATAAATAGGAAAATATCTGTGTTTCATTTTGATTCTATGAATATGACCTATAGAACATGATCATTACAGTATTATAGAAAATGTGTATCAGTTCCTGGAACACTACATATCTAAGATAAGAAAAGGCTTATAAATCTATGTAAGGTTTGAGAAGGTTATAAATCTATCTGTATATTTCTTTAAAATGCATGAAAAAAGGAAAATATAAAAGGCTGCAGGCAGGATCTTCCAATATAAATGCTGACTGAGATGTTTCTAGAAATCTGGATATAATTATTTAAACTACTCTATAGTGTGATTCTAGCATATACAACCAGGTAATTTATTATTGTTTAAATGGCTGGTTTTCAACAGAAATAGAATAACTGCAATGTAGGACCTCCATTTTACTTGCTTCCATCTTCCAAGATTTGAAAATTTTATGTAATAACTTTACTGCATGTTTTGCCATCTATGGCAGGTATATGTGTGTAAACAAACCAAAGTTTTTTTTAATTTGCTCTGCAAAATGCTTGACCAAAAATGCCATGGACCTAAAAGCCATTAAAACAAACAATATCTGACTGAACAAGACTGAATAGCCATATATCAAAGAAAGAAGATTATTATGTATATTGTAACTAAGTCTGTACCGGAGACTTTGCAGATGTGGATGTAGAGAAAATAGACGATATCGAGGTGGATAAACCTAACGATACTGTTGCCTGGTAATATAAAACATGTACATATGTATATATATATATAATTGTACTGTATCTGGTGTATCTATTTATAAGCCTTTTACTTCAATTCTCAGTTATTTCATTAATGTCAATAAACAAGTAGTAAAATTAAGATTAAAATGAAATTATAAATATTTTGTTACTACCTGCATCAGACAACACTCAATCTAATTTCATTTACCCTCATTTTACCATACAGTATATAGATCATGGACATTTACAAAGATTATTACACACATGTATGCTAAGCTAGCTGGTTGTACAAAAAGCTTAACAGATTGTATAAAAGGATTCATTCCAATCATTCCATTGTAACTTATGTTAGCAGACATTTACATATCCATATGGCAGAAATACTCAACAACTAAAAACTAGAGAAAATTAATAACGTGAACAATAAACAAGAGCTGTCGGAGGACAGCAACGCTCGACTATTCAACAGCCTTGTCAATTGAATGAATACAAGTTGAAAAAGGGGCATAATTTTGTAAAATGCAAAGTAGAGGTATTGAACCTCTGTACTGCATGTCATATCATGACAGTGAACAAGTGTGTGAAGTTTCAATCCTTTCCAATTTGTGGATACTGAGATACCAGCTTACATACAAAAACTTAACAAAAAAGTGCTAAGTCAAAGGGGCATAATTTTGTAAAAATGCCAAGTAGAGTTATGGGACCTTCACAGTGCATGTTAGATCATGACAGTGAACAAGTGTGTGAAGTTTCAATCCATTCCAATTAGTGGATACTGAGATATCAGATTACATACAAAAATTTAACCAAAAACTGCTAAGTCGAAAAAGGGGCATAATTTTGAAAAAAAAGAGAGTAGAGTTATGGGACTTGCTTAGTGCATGTCAAATCATGATAGTGAACAAGTATGTGAAGTTTCAATCCATTCCATTAGTAACTACTGAGATACCAGCTTACATACAAAACCTTAACCAAAAATTTCTAAGTCGAAAAAGGGGCATAATTTTGTAAAAAAGCAAAATAGAGTTATGGAACCTGTGCAATGTAGATCAGTTCATCACAGTGAATAAGTGTGTGAAGTTTCAATCCATTCCCACAAGTGGTTACTGAGTTACCAGCTTACATACAAAACCTTAACCAAAAATTTCTAAGTCGAAAAAGGGGCATAATTTTGTAAAAAAGCAAAATAGAGTTATGGAACCTGTGCAATGTAAGTCAGTTTGTCACAGTCAATAAGTGTGTGAAGTTTCAATCCATTCCCACAAGTGGTTACTGAGATACCAGCTTACATACAAAACCTTAACCAAAATCGGGACGCGGACGCAGACGCCGACGCCGACGCATGGGCGAGTGCAATAGCTCACTATTCTATGAATAGTCGAGCTAAAAATCCATGCTATTTCTTAATCTAATTACATGCAATTCACAGCAGCATAGCTGGTTAACAGCTTTAAGCAAAATTAAACAAGAAATATTATATTATACACTTCTTCATTTTGAAAACCTAAAAGTTACTGTAATCCGACTCCAAATTTCGCAATCAACCAGTTTCAGGTTTCATTTTTTTTTTTAATCTAACAAGACTGTTTCCTTATCTTTACTGAACAAATTGAGTAAGATATACAGATATGAATATAAATCTCACCAAGTCAGGATGTCCATCTGCTGCAGACTGGTCCCCAGCTTCTGATGATCTTACTCTACACAACTTGGATTTATGATGAAAGTCTGTTACAACTTGTTGGAATGTCTGTGAAACAACAAACAACACATAACCAGGCTAATAGTGGAATCAACTGCTGCTCCATGACTGGGCTTTGTCAAGTGAGCACATGCATTGTGGGATATGACTACTTTTAGAAAGATTATTTTAACTTTAATCCTGCTAGCGGCAAGCGGTTTTGCCTTTGGCACCAGTGCAAACCAAGATCATGGTCTGCACTGTTCGCTATTCAGTCAGTAAATTTCAGCATACCACTTTGAATGATAAGTGGTACTGCCCAAACTGAATGATGGAGCAGTCCATTTTAGAAGTTTAGCAGGGTAGAGGTTAAAACTACTGTAGCTATGCACTCATTATAATTGGTATCATCACTATGTTATGCTCCAAACCACAAATGGAGATAATATGAAAACTACATGTCCTCTTCACTCCCTCTTATTAACCCTTACCATGCTAAATTTCTATAATGGACTGGCCCATCTTCCAATTTGGGCAGTACCATTTATCATTTGAAGGGGTGTTTACGTACTAAAAATTTACTGACTGAATAGCGAACAGTGCAGACCATGATCAGACTGCACGGATGTGCAGGCTGATCTTGGTCTGCACTGGTCGCAAAGGCAGAATCACTTGCCGCCAGCAGGCTTAGGGTTAATATCTATCTATACCTGAAGTTCATCGTAATATATTCAGCACTTTTGGAGTTATGCTTCGCACAAGGAAAGTTTGAAATTTCAAACAAACAGCTAGAGGGGCAGGTGATTCAAAGTCAGCAATCTTAAAACACCTGGGGGGTCCCAGAAGCCCCTAATATTGGGAATAAAAGTTAGCCATTTGCATGAAAGTTTCAAAGGGTGTTTGTATAAATATATAATATATATCTAAGAAAACTTACTGCAAACCAGTCCAATCCTTGACCATTGTTTGCTCTGAAGAAAAAAAAGCAAACATACAAAATTCATTTAATAGTATATCATACAGAAACACAAATCTCTGGTTTCTGTCTATCAGCCTGATTCAGGGGCATTCTAAATTATCCCCAGTACTGATGGTAGGCTTAACCTCTCTTAATACCTTAAAGCAATCATTTAAAATTGTATCCCTGTTTCTAAATACAGTTCACTGTTAAATACCACTGAACATAATTTGACTGAAAGCAGTAATAACTGTCTATTTGCCTGCAAATCTCAAGTCTTTGAAACAAGTAAACACTATAATTAGATCTATTTCTGTAAACTTCCTGAAACTTCATCTAAATTACTGTGCAGACAAAAAAATGTTCACTACGAGTGGTGTTTATTTGAAAGGCATCCATCTTTGCTGACCCTCAATGTCTTCAAGTCTCATCTAGGTATCTTTGTTCTTAACTACAAAATCTAAATGAAATATCAACAGTTCGAACAGAAGACAGATGTGTACAGTTTCTTCTTACAGTGTGGAAGTTGCTACAGTTACATAACTGTGGCAATCACTCAAAACCTACTGAGTTTCTTTAACTTATTGCATGATTCAAATAATTAATAACCCCAGACACCACTTTGATATTTGGACGGGGATGAAGTATTGCACTCTGCATGTTGTCTTGATGATGAAAATAATTGATGGTTGTTTTATGAAAATCTTTCAAGTGATTCATGTAGAGGAGACATGAAAAAACACCATATGACCACTGACCTCAAAGTGTGACCATGACCTAATGAACTTGGTCATGGAATCTGCATGTTACCCTTATGATGTAAAGCAACTGTTGATAGTTTCCAACTGTATGAAAAATTTGATGTGGACACAAAAACCTATTTGTCCCTTTAATTTCGATCAAGTAACCTGGGTCATGCACTCTGCACATTGTCTTGATGAGGTTAACAAATTGGTAGTACTTGTTTAATGAAAATCCATCCAGTCATTTATAAGATATTGAGTGGACATGAAATAAAGCTATTTGACCTTTAACCTCGAAGTGTGACCTGAACCTTGGACCCAGTGACTTGAGTCATGCGCTGCGCATGTTGTGTAATGAAAATCCTTATGGTGGCTTGAAAGATATGGAAAAAAAAGCTATTCAAAAACCTAATTTTCAAGTGTGAACTGGACCTTGGATCTAATGGCTAGGGGACATGTGTGCATCTTTATCTATTATGATAGTGAACATTTTGTTTATAGTCATTTGAAAATTCAATTAACAATTCTGAAAATATGCATTAAAACAGACAGATTTACATGCCTGGAATAAAGCCCCCTAATACTTCATATCTGTTGGTATAATGAACTTTTTTATTTTTACTTGTTTAAACTTTAATTTTGATTCCCTACCATCATTCATGGAAAAGAAAAAAACATATCTTAAAAGAGAAATCAGGCTTTATACAATGCAAATACATTACAGCAAGACTTTTACTTTCTTGTCTGAAATAAGACATCAACCAAAGCAAACGGAACTTTACATAATTAAGCACCGTCTCTGTTATTAGCAAATTATATGTTTTACTCACTCATCTAGAAATTCTACAGTTTTTTCGATACATTTCACACAGAATGTGTTTTGTATGGTTTGGTTGTCTCCTGCACTTATTTCCATGCCCTCCACACTAAGCCGAGCCCGTAGTTTGTACGAGCCCATCATTTGTTCTGAACATACTAGCAGTAAATCGTTGAACTGAAAGGAAAGATATAGTGGTATTATCTAAATGTGTAAGGCAACCCAGAAACAAAGCACCATATTAAAAACTCTCCAGTTTTTCCTGAAAATCTACTTCATTTTTTGTTTCGTAATAGTGTTTGACATATAAAATCAGGCTACAGCAAATTTCATACACATATGGAAATATCAGACATTTTCAATTGAAGAAATTCTTTTGTATATCAATAAAAACAACACTTTTATCTATATAATCAGAGGTCTAGCTAGGTCCAGTTTTTTGGGAGAAGTCATTTCTCCCTCAAGCTGATTTAGGGAGAAGTGGGGAAACTTTAGGGAGAAGTTGGAAGATTTCTCTACCTCAACACTGTTGAGTGTTTGAAAGGTGGCTATAATTTTCTTGTTTCTAGATAAAAAGCATTGCTGTGACCATTCATTTTCTTAGTTACATCATTTCCCATACAGTGGTTATTATTTCATTACAAAATTCTGAAAAAAGTAGTTTTCAAAAATTCAAGCCGATGCTGTAAATCTAACCCGCTGATTTTTGGTTATTAGTATTTTGTATGAATGCATGATGAAAGACTTAGTGTTTCTTTATTAACACCAAGTCATCACATCTGTGAACAGTATCTCACTCGAATAAAACTGAAAGTAAACTGTAAACTTGAAATACATATTCAAATCAATTCATCGATGGAAGTCAATTTAAGGTATACATGTCATTCTTTTACCATAGATAACAAAAGCATGTGTACAGTATTCCAATTAACTGCATCGTTAACCAGCAATTTCTTTATAAAACATTGTTTTTTGCACTCAAACATGCTGACAATTAAACACAAAATGTCAAAGACATAACCGCGGCGCTAAATGACTGAAAAAAGGCTGTAGTGTATCGGATAATTGGATTCGCTTTCACACTTCTCGGGAAAATCTCACAAGTACCTGAAGTAGGCGGAGCTTAAATTATGCTACCGGCGTGTGTTCGTGTATTCAACACTCATTTTGACACTGTGCAAATTGTCAACAGTCCGGGTAGCGTTAATTAGCGAGTGCGGATATAAAAGAAAATCGGGCGACTTACATTTTGCTTTGAGGTTAGATTTGAGCGAAGTTTTAAGTTCCAAAGCGCCTATTTCGCTGAAGTCGCCCACTCACGAGAGCCCTGATAAGCATATATAAAACAAATTTACATACTAAGAAAATATATCTAGCTTGTTTTTCTCCGCTACGAGCTGAAATTTTTGTGATTGGCCCTTCTTTAACAAGTTCCCTGGTTGGACTCACTAAATCATTGGTCCCTTCACCATTCAGTCGAGGTATAATGTTCAATAATTTGTGAAATTTATCCTGAAAAATATAAAATTCCAAGACTTAATTTAATAAACTAATTTTGTTTAGAATCTATAGTGATATATCAATCCTAGGTTTCTCAAACAAAATCAATACAAGGAACTATTTTAAGCTTTAACCCTTAGCCTGCTAAATTTCTATAATGGACTGGTCCATCATTCAATTTGGGCAATACCATTTATTATTCGAAGGGGTGTTTACTGAAAATTTACTGACTGAATAGCGAACAGTGCAGACCATGATCAGACTGCACAGATGTGCAGGCTGATCCTGGTCTGCACTGGTCGCAAAGGCAGAATTACTGCCGCCAGCAGGCAAAGGGTTAAAGAGCTCTTCAGATAAAAAGAACAAAATAGAACCTTGTACTAATTCATCTTTGAACATAAATAAATTCCAATACCTGCTGGCATTTTCCTTATAATTTCATTAAAATCTCTCGTTAATGATTGTTAATTCTGAACATAATTAGATAAACTGCTGCTTAACAAACATAATCTTGAAGGCATTTTTTATTTAGTGAACAGAAATGCTGCAAAGAAGAGCTAATTTGTTTAAGAAAACTTTGTCTGATTGTGTTAAATATTGTATCTAGAAAGCACATACCAGTTTCTTCATAGCAGTGTTGGAATGACTGGCTGCTGCTGTCACAAGGTCTAGGGCCTCTGTAACACAAAAAAAACCCCCATAATTTTTAAGTGACAAATACATAAAATAATATTCAACACGAGATGGACCTTTACTTGACGTTACTTATCAGTGCCAGATTCAGGGAGTGGTGGGTATGGGGTGTGCACTCAGCACGCTCTATGCCCTATAATCAGGCATATGTTTTTTTCTACAGATTAAATTAAATGCTTAAATTAAAGGCATGAAAGATTTTCTGCTTGCTTCAACATCACTTCGTTCGTAAGTATTAATATATACCATGATGTGCTATATTCCAAACTGGAAACTTTCTGCTTGTTTTGCTGATGTGCTCCTATTATCTATACCACAGAAAGGTGAAATCTCATAGCAGAATACATGTTCTTCTTGCTTCAATCAATACAACTAATTCCAAAGTCCCAATATTCCTATGGAATTGAAAGCTTCTGGCATTCAAAATATTTTTGCCTTCTCTGCTTGAATATCATAGTTACATTACAACCAATTAAGGTGATATTCCTGGACAACAAGCAAAAACTTTCTGCTACAAATTTAGTCAAAATAGCTAATTCCTTTCTGTAATATGTTGCAAGACATAACTTTGCTGTACACACTACACAACAGTGAGAACATTCAGCCAGAACTAAAACAACTAGAAATAATGACAAACTTACTTTGAGCATTAGGTCTGTCCGCAGAATCTGGCTCTAATCGCTTTAAATAATCTGCAAAAAACATATAAAATGATATCTTTATCTATTATATACTATCTGTTGTTTTTAGAACTTTTTTTGGAGTATCTTTTGACAGTGATTTTGGTATCATTTGAAGAGAAACAAGAGCGCCGCCAAGCAGGGCAATATACGCCCGAAGGGTTACATCACAGGATGTGAGCAAAATTTAAAGAACATGACTGTTGAAGCCCAAAGGACAGGAACAACAAAAAGAAGAAATTCCAAAAAAATAAAAAATATTTCTAAGTCCACAAAAAAATTCTTACCAGGTAAAGTCAAAATACATATAAAAATTGGATGTACCATCCATGTTGTACCACAGAAAAGTGGTCTCGGTTTTTCCCTACAGCCAATAATAAAAAAAGTTTCAAAATAAGCTATATATAGTAACAAAAAAGGGAAGTAATTAAAAAAAAATTATTGTAAGAGAACAAAAAGGGATCTGCCAAATAAAAACAAGAGCACTGCAATTGCATAGCAATATATACAAAGCAGACATATATGACCTTTGATCCCTAAGTGGGACCTTGACCTTGAAGCCAGCCATCCAAAACTTGCGCTCTGCACATCGCCTCAGTGTGGTGAACATTTGTGCCAAGTTTCTTTGAAATCTTTCAAGCAGTTCAAGAGTTACAGAGCGGACACAGCAAAGTCATATATGACCTTAAACTCCTAACTGTGACCTTGACCTTGAAGTTAGTCATCTGAAACAAGCGCTCTGCATGTCGTCTCAGTGTGGTGAACATTTGTGCCAAGTTTCTTTGAAATCCTTCAAGCAGTTCAAAAGTTACAGAGCGGACACAGCAAAGTCATATATGACCTTAAACTCCTAAGTGTGATCTTGACCTTGAAGTTAGCCATCCGAAACAAGCACTCTGCACGTTGTCTCAGTGTGGTGAACATTTGTGCCAATTTTTCTTTGAAATCCTTCAAGCAGTTCAAGAGTTACAGAGCGGACATGAAACACACTCATATAACCTTTGACCCCTAAACCTTGAAATGAGACATCCAAAACATGCGCTCTGCACATCGTCTCAGTGTGGTGAACATTTGTGTTAAGTTTCTTTGAAATCCTTCAAGGGGTTCAAGAGTTACAGAGCGGACACGAAATTGCTAACGGACGGACGGACAGATGGACACTGGGACCATAACATAATACATCCCTTCGGGCATATAATAAAAATGTAAATGAACAGGAAAAGAACTATATTTTGTGAATGTTTCTATTTTCATCTCATGGCCTGAAAAAATCTCCTATTTCACATGTGTCTATACCACTTATGAAATACTATTATTTTAGGGAGGAAAACAAATACAATATTCGTGAAAACAACATGAATATTCACTCAATATTATAGAGATATAACATCAACCAAATCAGGATACTGAAACTATTACAAAGATGTGTAAATCAGAAAGAAAATATATTATAAATTTCAAACTGAAAAGGTAATGTTGCAGATACTCTTTCTTCTTTTAGTATTTGAAAACATTACTATAAACAGCAAGTGTTCACCTCAGAAAATCATTATAGTACATGATTAAAGTAAAGTAATATAATAATACAGAGGGGATATTTGCTTGTTTCTGTGCAAGATCAAAATATCTTAAACAAGTGAATACAGATGAATTTTTTCTGTAGTGCCTTTTAAAAGGGTATTTGATCTTATATGTATATACAAAAAAAATACGATATTACTTCATGATTTTCAATTGTTTTAACCAAACTTTGTAAACCTGGTACTTTTCACTAAGAACTTGCCAGATATATTTTGCTAACTTAACAAATATTTTTTTTTTATTTTTACCTTTGAGAAGCATTTCATATCTAGGCACACGTTGTATAGGCTCTAACATATGGTGCTGCAGTGTCAGCTGACCACATTCTGGCCCTTGCTGCAAAAACACAGAGAAATAATTACCAATAAGATTGTGGAAACAAAAACACAAATTGACATCTCTCTATGCAAATACTATAAACTGATTATAAGAATAGAGATAAAACATTTTCCAGGGGCCAAACAAACTAGATATGGTCAATATCATGTAGTGGTTTGTAATACGGTACACATATTGATGAACCATTATGTGCACCATATTGTAACTTCGGATTGTGAAACACGTACAATGTACGTGCCCACTTTCAACTATGGTCTGACCCACTTTGTCTCTAGATCACTATGACCTTGATCTTTGACCTATAACCCCTGAAACAACAGGGTTCATCTACGGATCAATAAGCCTATGAAGTTTCGAGGTAGTAGGCCAAACAGTTCTTAACTTATTGTGCAGAAACCATTTTCAGTCTCGAGGTCATTGCTACCATGACCTTTGACCAAATGACCCTGCCAAATAAGTCAATCATCCATAGAAGTACAGGCCAAAGCATTCTTTACTTATTAAGCAGAAACCGTTGTCATTCTCAAGGTTAGTGTAACCTTGACCTTTGACCTATTGATTCCATAAGAAATAGGGATCATCTACAGACCACAGGCAATCCTGCTACGAAGTTTGACTACTGTGAGACCAAAACATTCTCTACCAATTGATCAACAACCAAATGGTCTACTGACGAATGGACAGATGGACCAACAGACTGACAGACAGAGTTAAACAACAAACCTCCTCGTTTTCGAAGGTAGGGGACATTAAAAGTTAAATCATTATCAACATACCTGTATCTCCTGTAACAGAGCAGCAAACTTTGGTGACTGAGATGTCCATTTCTCTATCATTGCCATAGCTTTGTCATAATTCTTCACATACTCTGTATAGATCTTCAGGAAAGGAGCCAGTTTGGCCATAACATCTCCTATCTTCTGTTCATTAGACCTACCGTAATCAAACTAGATGATGCTTTTGTAGAAAAGAGCATGTCTCCCCCAATACATTGTCGTACAAGCAAGAAGTCAACTGGGGACAGGAGAAGAAGTCAAAGAGACACTGGTGGTTGGCTACAATAGGGATCATATACTTGGCATGTCCAATCATCCCACTAAGTTTCATCATTCTAGGGCTAATAGTTCTCAAGTTATGAAATGGAAACCATTTTCTATGTTCAGCCCCTGTGACCTTCACCCTAGATTGAGTAACCCCAAAATCAGTAGGGGTCATCTATTCTGCATGTCCAACCATCCTATTAAGTTTCAACATCCTGGGTAAAGTGGTTCTCAAGTTACAGATTGTAAAGCGTTTTTGATATTCAGTCCCCTGTGACCTTGACCTTTAATGGAGTGACCCCAAAAATAATAGGGGTCATCTACTCCTAAGTCCTATCACCGTATGAAGTTTGAAGATTCTAGGTCAAATGGTTCTCGAGCTATTGACCGAAAATGGATTTCCATGTTCTGTCTGCTGCAACCTTGACCTTCAGTAGAGTGACCCCAAAGTCAATAGGTGTCATCTACTATGCATGTCCTATCATCCTATGAAGTTTCAACACCCTGGGTCAGGTAGTTCTCAAGTTACTGACCAGAAGAGGTTTTCCATGTTCTTGCTCCTGTGACCTTGACCTTTTATAGAGTGACCCCATAATCAATGGAGGTCATCTGCTCTGCATATCCAATCAAATTATGAAGTTTCAACATTCTGGGTCAAGTGGTTATCAAGATATTGATCGGAAATGGTCTTCCATATTCAAGCCCCTGTGACTTTGACTTTTAATAGAGTGACCCCAAAAGCAAAAGGGGTCATTTACTCTGCATGATCAATCATCCTATTATGTTTCAACATTCTGGGTCAAGTGGTTCTCAGGTTACTAACCTGAAATGGTTTTCCATGCTTGGGCCCCTGTGACCTTAACCTTTGATCAAGTCAATGCAAAATCAATAGGGGTCATCTACTCTGCATGTCCAATCATCCTATAAAGTTTCAACATTGTGGGTCAAGTAGTACTCAAGTTATTGATCAGAAATGGTTTTCCATGTTTGGGCTCCTGCAACCTTGACCTTAAACAGGGTGACCCCAAAATCAATAGGGGTCATTTACTCTGCATGTGTAATAATCCTATGAAGTTTCAACATTGTGGGTCAAGTAGTACTCAAGTTATTGATCGGAAATTGTTTTCAATGTTCAGGCCCTTGTGACCTTGACCTTGATGGAGTGGCCCTAAAAACAATAGGGGACGTCTACTCCATAAGCTCTGCGACCCTATGAAGTTTGAAGGTTCTAGGTCAAATGGTTCTCTAGTTATTGATCGGAAATGAAGTGTGACGGACGGACAGGGCAAAAACATTATGTCTCCCCCGGTGGTGGGAGACATAAATACAGGAGTAATTGTCTACACATAATAAATGTAGCTTTCAGACAATGGTCAAACGGTTATTGTACATTTATCATAACTAATGACATTCTTAACTTTTAGCCAGCTGGCAGCAAGTGATTATGCCAGTGCAGACCAAGATCAGTCTGTACCTCCGTGCAGTATCTAGATATTTTAGAAACAATAAATGAGCTGCGCTATGAGAAAACCAACACAGTGCATTTGCAACCAGCATGGATCTAGGCCAGCCTGCGCATCTGCGCAGTCTGTTCAGGATCCATGCTGTTCACTAACAGTTTCTCTAATTACAATAGGCTTTGAAAACGAACAGCATGGATCCTGACCAGACTGTGCAGATTTGCAGGCTGGTCTGGATCCATGCTGGTCGCAAATGCACTATGTTGGTTTTCTCATGGCACGACTCTAATTATAACTGACTCACCAGTTTTGCATTCTATCCTCTAGGTGGGGAAGAAGGAAATCCTTGTGAAACAAGTATATAGGCTTGATGTTTGAAAACATTTGAGTGACGGCCTCATTCGGAAGAAAGTTACCATGCTTGTTCTCCATGGTAACACGAAAATGGAACCCCTACAAATACAGAAACATAGAACATGTATACACCAGAGAAATACCTCATTTAGAGAGATAAAGTTAAAATTGAAACAAGAGGGCCATGAAGGCCCTGTATCACTCACCTGACCTAGGAATCATCAAGATTAACATTCTGACCAAATTTCATTAAGATATGGTCATAAATGTGGCCTCTACAGTGTTCACTAGCTTTTCCTTTGACCTGACCTGGTGACCTAGTTTTTGACCCTACATGACCCAGATTCAAACTGGACCGTGAGATCATCAAGATTAACATTCTGACCAATTTCATGAAGATACAGTCACAAATGTGGCCTCTACAGTGTTAACAAGCTTTTCCTTTGATTTGACTTTGTGACCTAGTTTTTCATCCTAGATGACCCAATATCAAACTCGTCCAAGATTATATCGAGGGTAACATTCTGACCAAGTTTCATTAAGATTGGGCCAAAATTGTGACCTCTAAGAGTGTTAACTAGCTTTTCCTTTGATTTGACCCGGTGACCTAGTTTTTGACCCAACATGACCCAGATTTGAACTTGACCTAAAGATCATCAAGATTAACATTCTGACTAACTTTCATGAGGATACAGTCATAAATGTAGCCTCTGGAGTGTTCACAAGCTTTTCCACTGATTTGACCTAGTGACCTAGTTTTTGTCCCCTTCTAATCCAGATTTGAACTTGACCTATAAATCATCAAGATCAACATTCTGACCAAGTTTCATTAGGATATAGACATAAATGTGGCCTCTACAGTGTTAACAGGCTTTTCCTTTGATTTGACCTGTGACCTAGTTTTTGAACCCAGATGACCCAATATCAAACTCATCCAAGATTTTATTGAGGGTAACATTCTGACCAAGTATCACGAAGATTGGGCCAAAATTGTGACCTCTAGAGTGTAAACAAGCTTTTCCTTTGATCTGACCTGGTGACCTAGTTTTTGACTCCAGATGACCCAATATCAAACTCATCCAAGATTTTATTGAGGGTAACATTCTGATTAAGTTTCACTGAGATTGGGCCAAAATTGTAACCTCTAGAGTGTTAACAAACTTTTCCTTTAATTTGACCTGGTGACCTAGTTTTTGACCCCAGATGACCAAAATTAATATCAAACTGGTCCAAGATTTTATTGAGGGTAACATTCTGACCAAGTTTCATTAAGATTGGGCCAAAATTGTGACCTCTAGAGTGTTAACAGTCAAATTGTTGACGATGGACAACTGACAGACGGATGACGGACACAGGGGGATCACAAAAGCTCACCTTTGAGCACTTCATGCTCGGGTGAGCTAAAAAGGGAAACAATGTCTATGCTTAGATTTCAAAACAAGAGGGCAATGATGGTCCTAAGTTGTCTATCCTAACAAGACTGGAAACGGGTCACTTAAGAAATATTTTTATGAAACTATTTTAAAGTCAAAACTTCACTTTCTGACAACTGAAAGTTTAATGTTTCAACTATGTTGAAAACTGAACATTCTTGATGGCAGCAATGTTGTTCAATCAGTCAGAATGACTTGTACAATACTGAAAGCTGGTTACCCAAGGGGCATTTGTATGAAATTATTTCAAAAATGGACAAGCCATCCAGCAAAGGATGCTGCTTTAAGACTTTTCTATTTTTAGCTCTGGCGGCCATTTTTATTGGTGAATCGAAATATTTTGCGATCTAGGTTGTGGATCACCAAAGGAACCTTTGTTCTGAATTATTTTAAAATTGGCCAACAGTTTCAGACAAGAAAGTATTCAAGGTTTCAACTATATACATATGGTGGGGAAGTGACCATGCCCAAGATTGCCAAATAACTTTAACAATCTTGGCAGAAGATCACACATGGATCATTTGTGTGAAATCATTTCAAATTTAGCAAGCATTTCTGACATGAAGATTTCTAAAGTATCCAGGAAAAGTGACCACATACTATGACAGCCACATATTTAGTAGAGAAGTAGAGGCTCACTCAACGGAACATTCCTCTTAAAATATTTTGAAATTTGGCCAACAAAATAGGCCAGCAGATTCTGACCAAACAAATTCTAAAGTTCACACTGAATACATTATACATATAGTGAAAAATGACCGTGCCTGCCCTGGTAGCCACAATTTTTGACAACAGTGATAATTTGTTTATCTTGGTAACGGGTTATTGTGTGAATTTCTTTCAAAATTGGGAAAGCATGAGTCTTTGACAAACAGATTTTTTCAGTTTTTCTTTTCTGTTGATTGAAACTGGATGAGTGTAGGCTGAAATATTGTTTGAAGTGATTGCTGACTGACAATGGATAGGGATATTACAAATTTTGGTGATGGAAAAAAGTCAGGTTGAGTACTATGTGCTCAGGTGAGCCAAAAACAGAACATTTTTTTCCAGAGTGCATATATCAGAGGACATTATGGCTTCTGCCTTCAATGCTTTCGGCTACATCCACAACATGTGTACATGCTTTCCCTTCCCAGTCATAAATTAAATATCAGTAAATACTGGTAACCAAAAGAGCAAAATGGCTCTTATCAAGGAAGAATAAAACATATATCATCCTTGTTTCAAGCCGATTAGATTTTAAGCTAAAATAATGGTAAAAACGCATATAGAGGGCTGAGCACGAAACTATTGTATCTTGTTCTTTATTTATATACAGTTACAATAGTTTTGCACTCAGCCCACGACGTGTCATTTCTTGGTCAGAAACTTAATGATGTCTAGACATTGTTAAAATGTAATTCTTACATACAACTTACCTGTTCATAACGACATCTACTTATGCAGCATCCTTATACAACTAACTATTTATGATGACATTTACCTGTAAGGCTCATTACATACAACTACATATTCAAGACAACATATGACTATGTAGCTGTCTTAAGAAGCTTTTGTAACAGAAAACTCCCTGTGTCAGATGCCATCTACCTACGCAATTGCTTTAAGGAGCTCTTGTTAAACATAGCTACCTGTTCAAGATGACATCTACACATGTAGCCCCTGTAAGAAGCTCTTGATATATACAACCACCTGTTAATAATGCTATCTACCAATGTTACCCTGGCTATATACAATTTACTGTCATCAACTTACATAGCTGCTTTAAAAAGCTTTTGTTGTTATTATACAACTACTTGATTAAGGAGGCATCAACCTATGTAGCTGCCTGAAGAAGATGCTGCTATACACAACCACCTATTCAAGATGACATCTACCTATGAAGCTGCCTTAAGGAATTTAAGTCTGACTACATGTCTGTAATAAGAGCTTCTTAAGACATCTACATGCCCATTCTGTTGGAAGAAGCAAACCTTATTGTCTGACCATGAAGATAATGTCTAACCAGTTTTTGTGTAAGAAACAGATGTTATTACCTAATCAAGAAGAAAATGTCTAGCTACATAGGTCTGCTTTTATGTAAGAAGCATATGTAATTATCTGATCAAGTAGATTAGGTTAGCTACAAAGGCCATCTCTGTTGTAAGAAGCAGATGTTGTTACCTGATCAAGTCTAGCTACATATACCCTCTCTGTTGTAAGAAGCACATGTTATTACCAGATCAAGTAGATTAAGTCTAGCTACACACACCCTCTCTGTTGTAATAAGCACATTATTACCTGATCAAGTAGATTAAGTCTAGCTATATTGGCCCTCTCTGTTGTAAAAAGCACATATTATTACCTGACCATTGTAAGAAGCACGTTATTACCTGAACAAGAAGATCAAGTCTAGCAACATAGGCCCTCTCAGTTGTAAGAAGCACGTTATAACCTGATCAAGATCAGGTCTAGCTACATAGGCCCTCTCTGTTGTAAGAAGTACATGTTATTACCTGATCCAGAAGATTAAGTCTAGCTACATAGGCCCTCTCTGTTGTAAGAAGCAAGTTATTACCTGATCAAAAATATTAAGTCTAGCTACATAGGCCCTCTCTGTTGTAAGAAGCACATTATTACCTGATCAAAAAGATTAAGTCTAACTACATAGGCCCTCTCTGTTGTAAGAAGCACGTTATTACCTGATCAAGAAGATTAAGTCTAGCTACACAGGCCCTCTCTGTTGTAAGAAGCAAATTATTACCTGATCAAGAAGATTAAGTCTAGCTACATAGGCCCTCTCTGTTGTAATAAGCATGTTATTACCTGATAAAGAAGATTAAGTCTAGCAACATAGGCCCTCTCTGTTGTAAGAAGCACATGTTATTACCTGATCAAGAATATTAAGTCTAGCTACATAGGCCCTCTCTGTTGTAAGAAGCATGTTATTACCTGATCAAGAAGATTAAGTCTAGCTACACAGGCCCTCTCTGTTGTAACAACCACAATATTACCTAATCAAGAAGATTAAGTCTAACCACACAGGCCCTCTCCGTTGTAAGAAGCATGTTATTACCTGATCAAGAAGATTAAGTCTAGCCGCATAGGCCCTCTCTGTTGTACGAAGCATATGTTATTACCTGATCAAGAAGATTAAGTCTAGCAACCTAGGCCCTCTTTGTTGTAAGAAGCACATTATTACCTGATCAAGTAGATTAATTCTAGCCACATAGGCCCTCTCTGTTGTAAGAAGCACATATTATTACCTGACCAAGAAGTTTAAGTCTAGCTACATAGGCCCTCTCTGTTGTAAGAAGTACATGTTATTACCTGATCAAGAAGATTAAGTCTAGATACTTAGGCTCTCTCTGCTGTAAGAAGTACGTTATTACCTGATCAAGAAGATTAAGTCTAGATACATAGGCCCTCTCTGTTGTAAGAAGCACTTTATTACCTGATCAAGAAGTTTAAGTCTAGCTACATAGGCCCTCTCTGTTGTAAGAAGTACATGTTATTACCTGATCAAGAAGATTAAGTCTAGATACATAGGCCCTCTCTGTTGTAAGAAGTACATGTTATTACCTGATCAAGAAGATTAAGTCTAGATACATAGGCCCTCTCTGTTGTAAGAAGCACGTTATTACCTGATCAAGAAGATTAAGTCTAGCAACATAGGCCCTCCTCTCTGTTGTAAGAAGCACGTTATTACCTGATCAAGTAAATTAAGACTAGCCACATAGGCCCTCGCTGTTGTAAGAAGCACAATTTATTACCTGACCAAGAAGTTTAAGTCTAGCTACATAGGCCCTCTCTGTTGTAAGAAGTACATGTTATTACCTGATCAAGAAGATTAAGTCTAGATACATAGGCCCTCTCTGTTGTAAGAAGCACGTTATTACCTGATCAAGAAGATTAAGTCTAGCAACATAGGCCCTCCTCTCTGTTGTAAGAAGCACGTTATTACCTGATCAAGAAGGTAAGTCTAGCAACATAGGCCCTCTCTGTTGTAAGAAGCACATTATTACCTGATCAAGAAGATTAAGTCTAGCTACATAGGCCCTCTCTGTTGTAAGAAGCACATTATTACCTGATCAAGAAGATAAGTCTAGCAACATAGGCCCTCTCTGTTGTAAGAAGCACATTATTACCTGATCAAGAATATTAAGTCTGGCTACATAGGCCCTCTCTGTTGTAAGAAGCACTTTATTACCTGACCAAGAAGATAAGTCTAGCTACATAGGCCCTCTCTGTTGTAAGAACCACGTTATTACCTGATCAAGAAGACTTAGTCTAGCAACATAGGCCCTCTCTGTTATAAGAAGCACGTTATTACCTGATCAAGAAGATAAGTCTAGATACATAGGCCCTCTCTGTTGTAAGAAGCGCATTATTACCTGATCAAGAAGATAAGTCTAGCTACATAGGCCCTCTCTGTTGTAAGAAGCACATTATTACCTGATCAAGAATATTAAGTCTACCAACATAGGCCCTGTATGTTGTAACAAGTACATTATTACCTGATCAAGAAGATTAAGTCTAGCTACATAGGCCCTCTCTGTTGTAAGAAGCACATTACTAACCTGATCAAGAAGATTTAGTCTGGCTACATAGGCCCTCTCTGTTGTAAAAAGCATGTTATTACCTGATCAAGAAGATTAAGTCTAGCAACATAGGCCCTCTCTGTTGTAAAAAGCATGTTATTACCTGATCAAGAAGTTTAAGTCTAGCTACATAGGCCCTCTCTGTTGTAAGAAGCATGTTATTACCTGATCAAGAAGATTAAGTCTAGCAACATAGGCTCTCTCTGTTGTAAGAAGCACGTTATTACCTGATCAAGAAGATTAAGTCTAGCTACATAGGCCCTCTCTGTTGTAAAAAGCATGTTATTACCTGATCAAGAAGATTAAGTCTAGCAACATAGGCTCTCTCTGTTGTAAGAAGCACGTTATTACCTGATCAAGAAGATTAAGTCTAGCTACATAGGCCCTCTCTGTTGTAAGAAGTTCATGTGCAATCTGGTGTAGCCTGTCCTTTGGTTTCTCCTCTTCTTCCTACAAAAAAGTAAACATTCCTTTTCAAAATTCTTTCAAGTACTGATTAATTAATCAAAACAGTTTTGCTTAAATAAATTGAAACAGCAGTTCTTTTCTAAATCAAAATAAACTTTTGACAACAATTACATGTTGCTACCTTGAATCTTTGTTTCATTATTATTTTTCTTTGTAGAATTATGACTGGATATATATCAAGACTAGTGTTATATTTTGTCAAAAAGTCACTCTTAAGACATACTTAACAAAAACTGTGTGCTCTTCCCTGTCAGGTGGATATAGGATACAGAACAAAAACTGTTGGAGGACAGCAATGCTTGACTATTCAAAAGCCTCATCAATTAACAAAATAATATTAGTGAATACCAAAAGTCAAAAAGGGGTATACCTTTGTAAAACAGCAAATCACAGTGATGAAACCTGAGTAATGCATGTCAGGTCATCACAGTGAACAACTAGAGCTATCACTGAAGGTGATGAATGTACCCCCCGCATGCACTGACACAGTACATTGCAATTTGACGCACACAAGATTGCATAATTATGTGGACTTTATGTATATAGACTGTATATATACAGTATAGTAACAAAAAACAAAGTCCCATAACTATGCAGAATATTTATCTAAAAGAACGTAACATACACCATGCACAACTACGGTTGGTACTGATCACTTGTGTGAAGTTTCATTAAATTGTGTGCAAGGGTTCGGAAGATTAGGTGCACACAAGATTGCATATGCAGACTGTATGTACATAGTATGTTAACAAGAAACAAAGTCCCGTAACTCTGCAATTTTTGTTGTTGAAAGAACCTAACATGCCCCATGCACAACTACTGTTATCACTGATCACTTGTGTGAAGTTTCATTAAATTGTGTCAAGGGGATGAGGAGAGATGGTGCACACAAGGTTGTGTCTATGTATATAGTATAGTAACAAAAAACAAAGTCCCGTAACTCTGCAAAAAAATTTTCCGAAAGAACCTTACACGCCCATGCACAACTACTGTTATTACTGATCACTTGTGTGAAGTTTCATTAAATTGTGTCAAGGGGATAAGGAGAGATGGTGTGCACAAGATTGTGTCTATGTATATTAGTATAGTAACAAAAACAAAATCCCGTAACTCTGCAATTTTTTTCTGAAATAACCTAACATGCCCCATGCGAAACTACTGTTGTTACTGATCACTTGTGTGAAATTTCATTAAATTGTGTCAAGGGGATGAGGAGAGATATTGTGCACAATATTGTGTCTATGGACAGACAGACAGACAGACAGACAACCTGAAACCAGTATACACCCCCTTACAACTTTGTTGTTGTTGGGTACAAATAAACCATTCCCATATGTTAGTATCAAGAAATCAGCTTAGTAATACATACAAAAACTTTAATAGAACAAGGACCTGTGTTCAATAAACGCTTGATGCCCCCGGTGGCATCCTTGTTGATACAAAGCAACCTAAGTCTAAATCGAGGTCAAGTTCAAGGTCAAACTGAGGTTAGATGATGTCTGAAGATGAGGAATGGTCACAGGTTACATCTGCATTAGTATCAAGTCATTCTAGTAAGGGGTATTGATGCTAGACGAAACGGTCCCATTTGGTTAACCTCGTACGGACGGACGAAACAACGGACGGACGGACAGGACAACCACTACATGCCTCCCGCATCAGTAGATGCCAGGGGCATAAAAAGGGATAAAATACAGTTAATGAATATAAGCATTGCATGTCAGATCAGCATACTGAACAAGTATGTGAAAGCTAACATACAAAAACTAAACCAAAAAGCTGAAAAAGTTGCACAACTCTGTAAAAAGTCCAAAACAGAGTTATGAATCCTGTACACTGTAAATCAGATCATCACAGTATAATGTGAAGTTTCACTGCATTCCTATATGTGAATACTGAAATACAAGCGTATAAACTAATGCCAGTAAGTACGTTGAGTGTAACGGCTCTACCATTTTCCAAGTAGTCTACCAAATATTGCAGTATAAATTATCAAAATGTAAATGTTTCCTTATAGAATTTATAAATCAAAGATACAGATAATAACTCTATAGTATTTACAGACCATAAAAGCTAAAATGCATGAATATAATGACACTCATAAATAAACTCCTATTCAATCTACACTTGAAATCTAAAAATGCATGGTAAGCTTTTAATATAACATAACATGGTTGTTATGCAGCATATAAGTGCAAAATGCACTTCTGAAACAGGGTGCAGCTCTCGAATGAAAAACACATGCTTTTAAGAGAAATCCTCACCTTCAAATGTAAAATTATTTCCACCATAGTTTAAATATGCCTTTAATAATTCCAACAAATTTTAAAGTAAAATAATTCCATTGATAAAAACCGTTTATAAGACTTCCTGGGTTTTATTTCTTGCCACAATATTTTCCCTGAAGTCTGCAATATTAATTTAGCAAAGTATTAATACCAGCTGCTTCCCCCCTCCAGACAGGAACGGCTTTACTGCCATTAACTTATTCACATATTGTGCCAATTTTTCTATTAATGCTCTATTATCAGAAACTGATCTGATTGAGAGTTGATTTCTTTTGCAAAAATATATAAAATATAACAACTGTTTCTGATGGAATTTTTGTCTAGAGCTGTAGCACTGACTTTAAACATTCTGAAGCTATTTCTTGTTTCATTATTGAAATTTCAGAAAGAGAAAAAAATTGAAACTTAAAATTTTGTATTCTTTTAAGTGTAAAATCTATCTTGAAAAAGCATATAAAGTAATCCAGATTAATACCAAATTCATCAAATTCAATCTACATTATATGTGTATACTGGCAGATATAAAATGACTTTTTCATATTTTTTTTTTTTTACGTTTTTTTTAAATCTACTCTAAAATTTCATTGAACAAAGTGACCAAAACAATATCCATCAGTTCCACTGTCCAAACACATTCCTAACACACTTATTATAAGCAGGAAAACAAAGTACAATAACTGTCTGTCTTGGAGTCTAATAGTTTTTCATGATTCCATGATTAACTGTGAAAATAATTCATAGGGTAATGAACTGTATAAAATAATTATTACTAAATTAAATTAAAAATGAAAATGGCACTAAATATCCATCATCATTTGAATACTCTCAACATATCAGTACTTTATAGTTGAAGATAAGCAAATGAAGGGCCAATGCTTTAGTTTATGGACAAACAAACTGGTGATCAGCCTGGAGTACTTATCTAAGTGCATTTTTGCCACTTTTAATCATTAATACAGAACTGATACAGTTAATGCAGCAAAAACATTTCTATGAAATACAGCTCTTTTTGTGTATCTAAAGTGTTAAGAGCAAAAATATCCAAATTAACACAATATTATATATTACTCTGAAAAGTATCTTTAAAATCCATCATGCAGTGTATGAAAGAAAGAGAAGTAGAGATGAGCAGCAGGGCTGAATCACTGGCAGAGATTCTCAATTAAAGCAGTTGGTTAAATGGTGAGTAATGGTGTTCAGTGAGTAATAAAATCAGTGCGAAATCATTTAATGCAAGAAAAACATGTATATGTACTAGTTAATCTTTAAAGAAATTCCTGGAATACTGCTGCTGGTACAATTTACACAGGTAACACCCATGGTACAGGCTACAGAAAAATGTGTTTTATTAATATCTTTCACAGTCTAAAAATTATTTGGTAGAAGTTACTGACCTTTTTCAATTCAATAACAAATCTGTTTTTTTCCCAAACAGAGAGGAAATCATGGGGTCCTGTCTTTAAAACTGATAACTTGATAGTACATTAAATATTTTTTATCCTTAATCACCTTAGGACCTGAAACTGGCCATTTTTATGAGTGCAAGAACTGTTCCTATCACACTCAGCTTATCAGTACAGGGAGAAGAAAAGACTGTTTCTATCACACCTATCACACCCAGCTGATCAGTACTGGGAGAAGGAAGGACTGTCCCTATCACTCCTATCACACCCAGCTGAACGGTACAGGGAGAAGAAAGGACTGTTCCTATCACTCATATCACACCCAGCTGATCAGTACAGGGAGAAGAAAAGACTGTTTCTATCACACTCAGCTGATCAGTACAGGGAGAAGAAAGGACTGTTTCTATCACACTCAGCTGATCAGTACAGGGAGAAGAAAGGACTGTTTCTATCACACTCAGCTGATCAGTACAGGGAGAAGAAAGGACTGATGCTATCACACTCAGTTAATCAGTACAGGGAGAAGAAAGGAATGTTGCTATCACACTCAGCTAGCTTATCAGTACAGAGAGAAGACAAGACTGTTTCTATCACACTCAGCTGATCAGTACAGGGGAAGGAAGGACTGTTTCTATCACACTCAGCTGATCAGTACAGGGAGAAGAAAAGACTGTTTCTATCACACTCAGCTGATCAGTACAGGGGAAGAAAGGACTGTTTCTATCACACTCAGCTGATCAGTACAGGGAGAAGAAAGGACTGTTTCTATCACACCCAACTAATCAGTACAGGGAGAAGAAAAGACTGTTTCTATCACACTCAGCTTATCAGTACAGGGAGAAGAAAGGACTGATCCTATCACACTCAGTTAATCAGTACAGGGAGAAGAAAGGACTGTTGCTATCACACTCAGCTAGCTTATCAGTACAGAGAGAAGAAAAGACTGTTTCTATCACATTCAGCTTATCAGTACAGGGAGAAGAAAAGACTGTTTCTATCACATTCAGCTAATCAGTACAGGGAGAAGAAATGACTGTTTCTATCACACTCAGCTTATCAATACAGGGAGAAGAAAAGCTAGACTGTTTCTATCACACTCAGCTGATCAGTAGAGGGAGAAGAAAAGACTGTTTCTATCACACTCAGCTTATCAGTACAGGGAGAAGAAAAGACTGTTTCTATCACACTCAGCTTATCAGTACAAGGAGAAGAAAAGACTGTTTCTATCACACTCAGCTTATCAGTACAGGGAGAAGAAAAGACTGTTTCTATCACACTCAGCTGATCAGTACAGGGAGAAGAAAAGCTAGACTGTTTCTATCACACTCAGCTGATCAATACAGGGAGAAGAAAAGAATATTCCTATCACACTCAGTTAATCAGTACAGGGAAATTAGAAAGGACTGTTTCTATCACACTCAGCTGATCAGTACAGGGAGAAGAAAGGACTGTTTCTATCACACTCAGCTAATCAGTACAGGGAGAAGAAAGGATTTTGCCTATCATATTACACTGATGTAGTGCTGATCAGTGTTGTGTCTAGGTAGACCTGACCAGTACAGGAAAAAGACAGGACTGTTTCTATCACATTGCTGATCAGTATGTAACAGTGTGTCTATCATATTACACAGATGTAGTTCTGATAAATGCAAGGAGACCCAGTCAAAATTGACGGTTTATTACCATGGTAATTCATGGTTTACTATGCATGGTCATGGGACAATGGTTTGCCATGGTTGACCATGGCTGTGGTAATTGGTACCATAGTCATAAAACATGGTATCAGACCATGGTCAACAAAGGTCCACGAGGATGGTTGACCATGGTGATTACTGACTATCAAAAGCTGTATAAATATGAATTTGAAAGGGTTGGGAAAATACATGACAATTGCAGTCTATATCTATTTTTGCAAGTCAGTCATTTACTTGTCATAAAATTGCTAAGATGACAACAAATTATAGTCAAACTATGAAAGTTTACCTTTGAATCTGCCTATAAATCCAGGAAAACTATTCTATAAATATGGTCAACCATCAATAACCGTGGTGACCATGGTCAACCATGGTCATCATTTCGTCTGGGAGATAAACAGATTTTTGCATATTACCACCTTATTTATTGTTAGTCTGCAGCTTTCTAACTCGAAGAGGGTAATTGTAATTTTATGTAGGAAGTTAAGATCTAAAATAAAAGTATTCTAAATCAATCCACATTTTCCGTTTAAATTTTTTGACAGATAACTTTTAAAAACATTTTATATTTTATATTTCAACAGAAAGTCTTGATAAATAGAGAAGAATTTTGTATTTCAACATAAAGTTTTATCTGTAAAAATTTAATAACATCTTTTATTAACAATACTGTACAAAAAAACCTACCATCTAATATAAAGAGTAGCTCAACCTTAGTGTGTGTCTATATCCATTGTGAAACTTCCGTCAATACAGAAAAACATGTCCGATATAGTATAAAACTGAATATACGTAAGATACAGATAAATATGAAGAGGCTAGTCGATGGCCAACTTCCTCAACCGATCAATGAGAAGATAATATAGACAGTAGTCATTATGAAATTTGAAATGATATTGATAAACAAAACTTCATGCAAGACATTTCTATATTGTATTTTATAACTGAATGCATCTGCATAATAAACTGAAGTAAAGCATAGATAATCCATACATGCAAGCATTGAAAAGCTTACAGGTAATATTGGGCAAATATTAATAAAGGAAAATCGTTGCAAGTAGATTGTTTATACTTGTAAATGAATTGCCAACCATCAGTACAATACAATGAAAACTATTTAGGATCTCAATTCTTCTTGTTACCATCACTATCAAGTAAAGTTTTTCTAAACAATCCCTTCAACAATTATTGCTAAATTCTTATGAAATATCTTTCAGCAGTTGCAATGTCACTGTCTGGACATAAACTCAGTTCAAAAGAGAGAAAATAACAAGAAATAAACATGTTCAGGATGTTTGTTTTAGTGAAATCTTGGTCAGTCAGACTGAATACTAGGTCATCTAGGTATGAACTAAAAGTTAGGTAAGCAATACAGGGTCTTTTCACGGCTCTCTTGTTTAGCTCATCAAGCACAAAGTGTTTTGTCAGAAAGTTTGTCTTTATGAAATCTATATCAAATTTGAAACTGGGTTGCTTTCGATTATGGATTAAAAACTATGTCACTAGGCCATATCTCAATCATTTTCAAGCTGATTTATAGTAGTCGCAATTTGACCGCAATGGTTGACCTTAGGCTGATTATTCATACAGATTAATTCATTAGTATAAATAAGGGGTGCTTAGGGTATCCATGTATATTTATATGCAGTTAGTTTGTATACAATGCACTCCTTTTCAATAATAGGCTGTGCCTCATTATGTATTATAATACAAAGGTCAACCATCAGGTTCAAGTTGCGTCCACTATACCATATGAAAATGGATTCATCTCCTTAAATTGTAAACAAATCCCCTTTGTCCTATCATGATATGGGCTAAATTGAATTAAGTTTGATGCAAATCCTTCAAATGATAACAGAGATAGAGGAAAAGTGCATCAAAACTTTAACCTGAAATATAATTCATGGTTTATTTGTGCAAGATATATTATGGCTCTCAATTAAAGTAAATTAATCAAGTAGTAACAGAGATAAAGTAAAAGTGCCCCGCCCACAACCCTAAATTTTCTGTAGGGGTATAAACACTTAAACATTTCAATTCCATATTTATCAAGATTTAAAATAACATGGAATTTCATGAAAATGGTAAATGAACCAATTAAAATTCATAGGGTATTTATATAGATCTATATTCTTGGTTTGCAGTTCATTACATACTTGGTGACTATTAAGGGGACTTGTGTTCTATGATAGTCAACTTTACAATGTCTGTTCCTATGTGGACTTTCTCCATGAGTGAAGGACCTTGTAGTGACTGTACCACTCTCCTGTCCAAATACAGTTATCAAAGAAACCTTGTAGTGACTGTATCACTCTCCTGTCCAAATACAGTTATCAAAGAAACCTTGTAGTGACTGTATCACTCTCCTGTCCAAATACAGTTATCAAAGAAACCTTGTAGTGACTGTATCCCTCTCCTGTCCAATATAGTTATCAAAGAAACCTTGTAACGACTACATTAATCTCATGTCCAAATATAGTTATCAAATAAACCTTGTAACGACTACATTAATCTCATGTCCAAATACAGTTATCAAAGAAACCTTGTAACGACTACATTAATCTCATGTCCAAATACAGTTATCAAAGAAACCTTGTAACGACTATATTAATCTCATGTCCAAATATAGTTATCAAAGAAACCTTGTATTGACTGTATCCCTCTCCTGTCCAGATATAGTTATCAAAGAAACCTTGTAACGACTACATTAATCTCATGTCCAAATATAGTTATCAAAGAAACCTTGTATTGACTGTATCCCTCTCCTGTCCAAATATAGTTATCAAAGAAACCTTGTAACGACTATATTAATCTCATGTCCAAATACAGTTATCAAAGAAACCTTGTAACGACTATATTAATCTCATGTCCAAATACAGTTATCAAAGAAACCTTGTAACGACTATATTAATCTCATGTCCAAATACAGTTATCAAAGAAACCTTGTAATGACACCATTAATCTCATGTCCAAATACAGTTATCAAAGAAACCTTGTAACGACTAAATTAATCTCATGTCCAAATACAGTTATCAAAGAAACCTCGTAACGACTATATTAATCTCATGTCCAAATATAGTTATCAAAGAAACCTTGTATTGACTGTATCCCTCTCCTGTCCAAATATAGTTATCGAAGAAACCTTGTAACGACTACATTAATCTCATGTCCAAATACAGTTATCAAAGAAACCTTGTAATGACTACATTAATCTCATGTCCAAATACAGTTATCAAAGAAACCTTGTAACGACTACATTAATCTCATGTCCAAATACAGTTATCAAAGAAACCTTGTAATGACTACATTAATCTCATGTCCAAATACAGTTATCAAAGAAACCTTTTAATGACTACATTAATCTCCTGTCCAAATACAGTTATCAAAGAAACCTTGTAGTGACTGTATCACTCTCCTGTCCAAATACAGTTATCAAAGAAACCTTGTAGTGACTGTATCCCTCTCCTGTCCAAATAAAGTTATCAAAGAAACCTTGTAACGACTACATTAATCTCTTGTCCAAATATAGTTATCAAAGAAACCTTGTAACGACTACATTAATCTCATGTCCAAATATAGTTATCAAAGAAACCTTGTATTGACTGTATCCCTCTCCTGTCCAAATATAGTTATCAAAGAAACCTTGTAACGACTACATAAATCTCATGTCCAAATATAGTTATCAAAGAAACCTTGTAATGACTACATTAATCTCATGTCCAAATATAGTTATCAAAGAAACCTTGTATTGACTGTATCCCTCTCCTGTCCAAATACAGTTATCAAAGAAACCTTGTAACGACTATATTAATCTCATGTCCAAATATAGTTATCAAAGAAACCTTGTATTGACTGTATCCCTCTCCTGTCCAAATATAGTTATCGAAGAAACCTTGTAACGACTACATTAATCTCATGTCCAAATATAGTTATCGAAGAAACCTTGTAACGACTACATAAATCTCATGTCCAAATATAGTTATCGAAGAAACCTTGTAACGACTACATTAATCTCATGTCCAAATACAGTTATCGAAGAAACCTTGTAACGACTACATTAATCTCATGTCCAAATACAGTTATCGAAGAAACCTTGTAACGACTACATTAATCTCATGTCCAAATACAGTTATCCAAGAAACCTTGTAACGACTACATTAATCTCATGTCCAAATACAGTTATCGAAGAAACCTTGTAACGACTACATTAATCTCATGTCCAAATACAGTTATCCAAGAAACCTTGTAACGACTACATTAATCTCATGTCCAAATACAGTTATCGAAGAAACCTTGTAACGGTTACATTACTCTCATGTCCAAATAGAGTTATCAAAGAAACCTTGTAACGACTACATAAATCTCATGTCCAAATACAGTTATCGAAGAAACCTTGTAACGGTTACATTAATCTCATGTCCAAATACAGTTATCGAAGAAACCTTGTAACGACTACATAAATCTCATGTCCAAATACAGTTATCGAAGAAACCTTGTAATGGCTACATTAATCTCATGTCCAAATACAGTTATCGAAGAAACCTTGTAATGGCTACATTAATCTCATGTCCAAATATAGTTATCGAAGAAACCTTGTAACGACTACATTAATCTCCTGTCCAAATATAGTTATCAAAGAAACCTTGTAATGACTACGTCACTTTCCTGTCCAAATATAGTTATCAAAGAAACCTTGTTATGACTACGTCACTTTCCTGTCCAAATATAATTATCAAAGAAACCTTGTAATGACTGTGTCACTTTCCTGTCCAAATATAATTATCACAGATGCCTTGTAATGACCACATCAATTTCATGTCCAGGTCATATAGCTAAGAAACCTTGTAATGATTATACCAATCTCCAAGGCTTGAATTTAATCCTTTTATTGTACTTGTGGGACATGTCTGAATTTTCTGAAATAATAGTTAAGTCGAATTATGATAATGGCAAACATTCAGAAAGATATTTCATAGTGTCAGCAAAAACAATATTTGCATACAGTCTTGGCATCTTCCCCATTCTTCTTTCCCGTGTTTTAGGACCTTCACTGCTGGGTTATTTGGTTTGCTTGTCTTTGCAGGCGTATGATTTGCCTAGGAATTGTCTCATGATCATCATTTGAGTTTTGCCACAATTTTTCAACAAAGATTTTATTCCATAATTGAGATCATGATTTATTAATGATGTAGATAAATAAAGTTTGATAGCTGATCTAAAATAGTTACATAAAATAACTGGATCATTCTAAATCACGATACCATTACATTCTTCTGTATGTAGCATTAATCGTTCCCTGAACCAACAATTCACATCCGAATAAACTGATTCACATATTTACTCCTGAAAGCATACACAAATCATCAAATTTCCTAAGATGGACAATTTATCTCGAAAACTGATCAATGTTAACTGTTACTTTTGAAGTCTTGCAAACATTGAAGGATAAATAGACATAGATCAATGCGCCACAGTCCGACGATGTCTCTAAACTCAGTGGTAACACCATCTATGACTCAGTATCTGCATTCAAACAGTTTTGGACAGGATTAACAGTAGCAGTCCATAATCGAAACTCTGCGACACACAGCCACGTTTCTCTGTGGAACCAGTCTGACCTGCAGACTGTTCAACAGTACTTTCAACATCACATGACATACAGTTTCTATTTTTAGCACAAGAAGACAGAACAGCACCATTAGTGTTTCTATAATCATTAGTGTTACATTTTTGAGAATCACCGAGTTTGTTAGATTTGCGTAGTTTTGGAGGAGATCTGATATGTGTGTTAAAAGAGAAAGAAGTAGCAGAGAGGGAGTTCAAGCGAGACTGTGGTATACTTTTATTGCGTTCCAGATTGAATTTTTTAAGCGCTTTACTTACATGGCTATCACTGTCAGACACAGAGTTTGTCCGAGAATTTTCACGTGATGATGATCCTGGTGATGAACAAGAACTTCTGATAGAAGCAGTATGTGCTGTGTTTTCAGACCTTACATCAACTTCATCTAAACTACCACTAGTCCTTTTATTTGCAGTTTCAGTTTCAGCTTCTCCTACTTTCTCTTCTATTCCTTCGTTTTCACATTCTTGCTGATCCCATTCATTCCATCCTGAATCCTCCTTACCTATTTTAAGTTTAAGGTCATCACTTACTAATTCACCATTTTCCGTGTTTTCATTCTTCTTTTCCGGATCTTGTTTTAGCTTATTCTCATTAATCTTTGCAACAAGAGCTTTTACATATCCTTCTTCCATTACTGCAGCATTAAAACTAGCATCCTGAGACTCAGAGCAATGGAACTGTTTGCTATTTTTGTTCATTTCTCTGATTTCCTGATCAAACTCCTCATTTTTAAATGATTTCTGTTTGTGTAAAGGCGAATGTATCCCAGCCTGTGAGGAAACAGAATCTGTATCACTTGATTCATTCAAGACCTGAAAACTTTTTAATCTTTCTCTAACAATTCCATGGAAAGTAGGTGAGGCAGGGGTTGACCAGGATTTTCTTTTTGAGGTTGGCGAAAAATCGCTTGTGGATTCTAATAAAGATGATCCTTTCCCAGAATCGGTAGATTCCCCACTTGCGGGTCTATTTGGGCATGATAATAATTCTTCAACAATGGCTTCTGCCTGCTTCAGACATTTTTCTGAATCAGGTGAAAGTGGTTCCGCCGGAACCTCTACAGGGTCCTCACTGGCGCTGATCAAGCCATTGCTGTTTTGCTGACTAACTCGCTTGGAGACTACACGGTTTATCAGGTGCTCAATGAATTTTGGCCTTCCTGGTGCTGAAATTAAAATAAAGATCATTTAAATTAAATAATATCTATTAACTTTCTTTTATGTAAATTTTCATGAGGTTATCTCCTATTTGCATTTAAATAACTGAATGAGAGGAACAAGGAATTAAAACTGATGAAATAAAAAAATCAAACCTTTAACATTTGACAGAAGTTTAACCAGACACTGTATTCCATGATAATTTACAGGATTTATTTCAATAGAGTATCTATTAGATTTTTTCGAAAAATGTCCAATCATTTTACCGCATTCCAATACTTCATTACAGTTTGTGCATTCCAAGTTTGAAAAAAAATAACATTACTCTTAATTTCTTTTTCGAAAAAAACAAACCAAAACACACACTGACAAATAAAATTTCACAATTCACATTTTCCCTTTACCTAAAGGAAAATATAGTTGTACGAAACAAAACTGAACATTGACCATTTAAATAAATTTTAAATTCCATGAAATCATAAATACTCAAACATCAATTTGTTTGTTATGATATCAGATTTAACCATTATAATTTCTTTGATATAAATCATATTTTCACAGATCATAAACTAACAACAGCAAACGTTAAAAATAGTCAGCAAATTTAAGTGGGAATGGCTTATTATATATTACGTGTTATAATGATGTTATAAGACATTATATGAATCACATAAGGTTTATTTGTTCTTTATGACAGATACCTACGATGTATTGAACCATGCTGTACTTTCTATAGGTTCAAGTTTCCTCCGTAATCCATATTTCAAAAAGAAATCATTGTTTCTTTATCCTTTCAACCAAGGTTATAAAAATCCTGATGTTACTTGGTGCATGAATATATGCCCTTTACCCAGTATTAAGCAGAAAGTGCATTTTTATTCTCTCATACCAGCCAAAAAAGTATGATAAACATACAGAATATTATGTACTATTTATTATATACTTTTTTATTTGCAAAAGAAGCTTCATTTTAATCATTAAATCTGATAAATAATGGGTATGGAAAAATATATTAATGTATAAGTATTATATTAAAGTACATGTATATGTAATACTAACAGATCTGGTAGGTTACTGGAGTTATTTGATTCAATTAAACTTATGTTCCATAAAATGTTATACAAGGTTAATTGTAATTAAAGAATATATTATCAGTGCAGTCTTTCTGATCAAGGTTTCATTTTATTACAAGTTTCAGGCTGGCAAGGACAAAGCTGTAGAAGACATTTTGCTTGTTTCAGTTTAAGATCAAAATATCTTTACTTCCATCTTACATGTAAAACAAATAAATTTTCTGTTTATTTTATGTCTTTTCAATAAATTACAATTTTTATCAATTTGGTGGTTCTGTAACTGAGGAAAATTTGATACTTTTCATTTTGCTCTGTGGAATTACCAGATATTTCAAAAATTCACTGAAAATGACTGTAATAAATTTCTTTAAGCATGCATGTTATTAGTTTCTTCCAATACACACTGATCTTGATATTTTTAGGTTTTAAACTGATACTTTTTCTTTAACAATAATTTTAAGGCTAACCAGAATTTTCCAATTTTTCAGGCTGTATCTTTCTTTGCAAGTTTATTATAATGCTATACTGAAATATCATAGTTGCAGCCTCACATTTTGCCAATTATATACAAAATTAAATGGTAGAATCACTCTCCTATCCAACATTAATTTCAGACCAATATTTGTATCTTTGTATCACTGGCTACTTGTTGTTTGAATTTGTAAGCAACAAGAGCACTGTAACCTGCGAGTGCAGGTACCATTGGTCATCTGTAAATGCTGCACAGTTTGCAAGAAAATATTTATGGTTCTTGATCTTCTTACTCATCTTAACTGATGACAAAAAAATGTATAAAGTTTCAAAGCTATAGTAAGTATTCAAACAAGAGGGTCATTGACCCTAAAGCGCTCACCTGTGTACAAGGCTTCAAGTGTTTTTGTATAGGTACAGAGTTAGGTTTCTTCTATGTTAGCTTATATTATATACATTTCACACATATTTTTGAACCTAGGGCAACAATTTGAATAATTAAGGTAAAAATTACAAATCTGATATCACCACCAAATATCAAAGCTTGAGCTTTTATTGATTCAGAAAAGAAGATTTTCAAAGTTTCTTATATAAAAGCCTATAGTAAGTACATGTCAGACACGTCCATGGCCATTTTTTTTTTACCTTAGGGTAATAATTTGGACAAGTATGGTAGAGAGTCAAATCCTTAAATCACATGCCAAATATCAAAGCTCTAGAGAAAAGGATATTTGTAAGTCTGATACCTAAAAACCTATTTTTAACCAAAAAGACCAATATGTTAAATGAACCGGAACTATTTGAACAACTTTGAAAGAGGGCTACCAAGAGATCATTTGTGTAAAGTTTCATCAAAATCCATTCAATGGTTTTGGAGGAGATATTGTTTAAAGAAATTGTTGATGAAAAGTAACCTCTGACGGCCATGTTTTTAACGAATCAGAAAAATTTCAACAATATTTGTAGAAAGTCACACAAGAACCATTTACGTAAAATTATTTTAAAATCGGGCTAACAGTTTCGCACGAGAAAATGTTTGAAGTTTCCACTATATATATAGGGAAAAGTGGCCACGCCCTCTGGCGGCCAGGTTTTTTGACAAATCTAAATAATATGAACAATCTTGATAGAGGGTCACACAAGGACCGTTTGTGTAAAATTATTTTAAAATCGGCCCAACAGTTTCACACAAGAAGATTTTTTAAATTTCCACTATATACATATAGGGAAAAGTGACCACACCCCCTGGCGGGGTGTGACAAATCGATATAATTTGAACAATCTTGGCAGAGGGTGACATAAAGGCCATTTGGTCGAAATTATTTCAAAATCGAACTGTTGGTTTAGGAGGAGATGTTGTTTGAAGGTTTTTCTATTTTTAGCTCTGGCGGCCCCTATGTGCAACCAAGTGGAACAGTTTGAACAAATATGGTAGAGGACCATCCAAGGAACATCCATGCAAAGTTTCATCAAAATCCATTGAGTTGTTTTGAAGGAGATGTCGTTTAAACACAATTGTTGACGACGGACGGACGACTTGATGGACGGACGCACAACGGACACAGCAAGATCACAACTGCTCACCAGGTGAGCTAAAAAAGTGAACATAAACAAAAAAACAACCACGAAATACTTATTTTGTAAGTTGAAAAGGCACATAATTCTGAAAAAATGCGGGAGAGAGTTATGGTTCTTGACCTACTTACTAATTTTATGGTAATAAACAAGTTTCAAATCTATAGCTTTTATAGGATTAAAAAAAAAAGCTCCGCCAAGTGGGGCAATATATGCCTGAAGGGTTACATCAGAGGATGGGAGCAAAATTTAAAGAACTTGACTGTTGAAGCCCAAAGGACAGGAACAACAAAGGGAAGAAATTAAAAAAAAAAATTCTAAGTCAGCAAAAAAATATTCTAAGTCCACAAAAAAATCCTTACAAGGTACAGGTATGTCAAAATACACCTAATAATTGGAGGTACCATCCATGTTGTACCACAGAAAAAAGGTCTCGGTTTTTCCCTGCAGCTAATGATAAAAAAGTATCAAAACGAACTATTTATAGTAACATAAAAGGGAAGTAATTCCAAAAAAAAAAATTATTGTAAGTGAACAAAAAAGGGATCTGCCAAATAACAAGAGCTGTCCGTAAGACAGCCAAGCTCGACTATTCGAAATATTGTCCCAGAAGCAGGAAAATATTACCCAAAAAGGTTAAATATCAGAAGAGTTTTAAGTTCAAAAGGGGGAATAATTTGACCAAAATGCATATCAGTTATGGGACTTGCTGCTATCAACTAGTTTTATAACCCCGAAGGCACATGTGAAGTTTCAATTCAATATCTGCATTAGTTTTGGAGATAGAAACTTGCATGTAAAACTTTAACCAGAATTTTCAAAGTCTAAAAGGGGGCATAATTTGCCCAAAATACATGCCAGAGTTATGGGACTTGATCCAGTGAGGTTGGTAATTGATCTAGTAAAAGAAAAAATAAGTTTCAAATCTATATGCCTTTTAGTAATAGCTGTATGTACTTGCATGCAAAACTTTAACCAGAATTTTCTAAGTCCAAAAGGGACATAATTTGGCCAAAATGAAGGTCAGAGTTATGGGACTTGCTGCTATCAACTAGTTTTATAACCCCGAAGACACATGTGAAGTTTCAAATCAATATCTGCATTAGTTTTGGAGATAGTAACTTGCATGTAAAACTTTAACCAAAATTTTCTAAGTCTAAAAGGGGGCATAATTTGCTCAAAAAACATGTCAGAGTTATGGGACTTGACCCAATGAGGTTGGTAATTGATCTAGAAAAAGAAAAAATAAGTTTCAAATCTATATGCCTTTTAGAAATAGCTGTATGTACTTGCACGCAAAACTTTAACCAGAATTTTCTAAGTCCAAAAGGGGGCATAATTTGGCCAAAATGAAAGTCAGAGTTATGGGACTTGCTGCTATCAACTAGTTTTATAACCCCGAAGACACATGTGAAGTTTCAAATCAATACCTGCATTAGTTTTTGAGATAGTAACTTGCATGTAAAACTTTAACCAAAATTTTCTAAGTCCAAAAGGGGGCATAATTTGCTCAAAATACATGTCAGAGTTATGGGACTTGACCCAGAGAGGTTGGTAATTGACCTAGAAAAAGAAAAAATAAGTTTCAAAGCTATATGCCTTTAATTGATAGCTGTATGTACTTGCATGCAAAAACTTAACCAAGGTGTGACGCCGACGCCGACGCCGACGCCGACGCCGACGCCAGGGTGAGTAGAATAGCTAGACTATTCTTCGAATAGTCGAGCTAAAAACAAGAGCACCACAATGCAGAGCAATATACACAAAGCAAAGTCATATATGACCTTTGACCCCTAAGTGTGACCTTGACCTTGAAGCGAGTCATCCAAAATATGCACTCTGCATGTCGTCTCAGTGTGGTGAACTTTTGTGCCAAGTTTCTTTGAAATCCTTCGAGCAGTTCAAGAGTTACAGAGCGGACACGAAACAAACTGATATGACCTTTGATCCCAAAGTATGACCTTGACCTTGATGCGAGACATCCAAAACATGCACTCTGCACGTCATCTCGGTGTGGTGAACATTTGTGTCAAGTTTCTTTGAAATCCTTCAAGGGGTTCAAGAGTTACAGAGTGGACAAGAAATTGCTAACAGACAGATGAACACCGCGGTTATAACATAATACGTCACTTCGGGCGTATAAAAAGTGGACCTAAATAAAAAGAAATTCAAATTTCCTAAGTACTGAAAGAGACATAACTCTGACAAGATTCATTTCTGGTTCTTGGTTTATTTACTCACCTAATAGTGACAAGTGTGCAAAGTTTCAAAGCTGTAGTTCTTATAGTTTTTGAGAAAAGTGGAACTTAACAAAAATTTAACCAAGAAAACAAAATTTTCTATCAAATTTTCTAAGTAAAATAAGGACTATAATTCATATCAGAGTTACAGTTCCTGGCCTACGTAGTCACTGAATGATGATAAAACAAAAGTGCAATGTTTCAAAGCTAAAGTTGTTATAGTTTTCAAGAAAAGCTGGCCCTAAACAAAAAAAAAATTAACCAGCACTGACCCTGATGATCAAGTGACACAATACCTGTATATTTTTATTAAAAATCAGAATCTGAATGATGAGCTAAAGAAGTTAAGCAAACAGAACTTATTCTGTTTTTTGTATTAATATACTTCTGTTGATGTTAATATATAATCATTATGTTGAAATTATCAAGTAAACCCCACACCTGGTGAGTTTAATCTCCCAGTATGATAAAATTATAACAAGGAAGTTTATATATATATATATGCTGACAAATGGATTTTAACAAGTTCAAACTGTTCAATGTTTGAAAACCAGCCAAGTTTGCATGACCAGTCTCAAAGCTCTGACTGATTTTAGGCTAAATTAGAAGATGCTTTTGTAGAAAAATGCATGTCTCCCCCAGTGCATAGTACTACAGGCAAGAAGTCAATAGGGGACAGGAGCGAAAGTCAAAGAGACACTGATGGTTGGCTGCAATAGGGATCATCTACTTAGCAATGTCCAGTCATCCCACTAAGTTCTTGGCCTAGTGGTTCTCAAGTTATGAATTGGAAACGGTTTTCCATGTTCAGGTCCCTGTGACCTTGAACTTTGATCAAGTGACCCCAAAATCAGCAGGGGTCATCTACTTTGCATGTCCAATCATCCTATAAAGTTTCAACATTCTGGGTCAAGTGGTTCTCAAGTTATTGACTGGAAAGTGTTTTCTATGTTCAGCTCCCTGTGACCTTGACCTTTGATGGAGTGACCCCAAAAACACTAGGGGCCATCAACTCTGTAAGTCCTATCACCTTAAGAAGTTTGATGGTTCTAGGTCAAATGGTTTTCAAGTTACTGACCAGAAAAGGACTTCCACTTCCTGTCTGCTGCAACCTTGACCTTAAATAAAGTGCCCCCAAAATCAATAGGGATCATCTACTCTGCATGTCCAATCATCCTATGAAGTTTCAACATTCTGGGTCAAGTGGTTCTCAAGTTACTTACCGGAAATGATTTTACATGTTAAGGCCCCTGTGACCTTGACCTTTAATAGAGTGACCCAAAAATCAATAGGGATCATCTACTCTGCATGACCAATCATCATGTGAAGTTTCAACATTCTAGGTCAAGTGGTTCTCAAGTTATTGATCAGAAATGTTTTTCAACGTTCAGGCCCGTGACCTTGACCTTTAACAGAGTGACCCCAAAATTTATAGGGGTCATCTACTCTGCATGATCAATCATCCTATGAAGTTTCAACATTCTGGGTCAAGTGGTTCTCAAGTTATTGATTGGAAATGGTTTTCCATGTTCAGGTCCCTGTGACCTTTGATGGAAAGACCCCAAAAACAATAGGGGTTGTCTACTCTAACAGCCCTGCCACCCTACGAAGTTTGAAGGTTCTAGGTCAAATAGTTCTCCAGTTATTGATCAGAAATGAAGTGTGACGGACGGACGGACAGGGTAAAAACAATACATCTCTTCCAGTGGGGGGAGACATAATTAAATGGTTAAACAGTAAGTTTGTATTCTCTCAAAGACTGTAATTGATTTATTTCAGTCTAAACTGTAAATGACTATTTTCTTTCAAATTTTATAAGTAAAAAAAGGGCCATAAATTTGACAAAATGCATATCAGAGTTATGGTTCTTGGCCTACAGTGTCCCTCTAATGAAGATGAACAAGTGTGCAAAGTTTCAAAGCTGTAGCTCCTACAGTTTTTGAGAAAAGGTGGATCTAAACAAAAAATTTAACCAACACCCGACAACCCAGAGTGATGACAACACCTTGTATATTTTTCAAAAATCAGATGAGCTAATAAAAGGGGCATAATTTTAAATACATGCAGAGTAGAGTTATGGAACCTGTGCAATGCATGTCAGATAATCACAGTTGACAAGTGTGTGAAATTTCAATCCATTTCCATAAGCGGGTATTCAACCAAAAATTGCTAAGTAGAAAAAGGGACATAATTTTGTAAAAACGCAAAACAGAGTTATGAAACCTGTGCAATGCAAATCAGTTTATCACAGTGAATTAGTGTGTGAAACACAAGTGCTTACTGAGATACCAGCTTACATACAAAAACTCTGCATGGGCACCGACAAAATTTAGCTCTACCTATTCTTTGAAAAGTCAAGCTAAAAATACTGACATGTTAAATAATTCCAAATATTGTATTAAAAAAGGCTTGAAATCTGTAAATCTCTTTAGTCGCATGTACCTATACATTTTATATCACCATAATAATTATTACAGGGCATGTTAGAAGTTCCATTAAAATCAACATCATAGAAAAATTTCTGTTCATGAAAAAGTTATCAAAATAGGTCGAAATTTTTGAATCAGTCTAACACAAAATCAGTACACAATTATCTTTTTTATTTTCCATATTTTTACACAATCATCTTTTTTATTTTCCATATTTTTACACAATTATCTTTTTTATTTTCCATATTTTCTAAGTATATTCTGCAGTTACGAAAAATCAAATGCAACATTGTAGAAAAAAATGTGATCCAAACAAGTAGACCTACCTTAAAGTGCAATGGTTGAATTTTAAGCCCTGGTTAAATTTATATTATTAAAACGAAAAAAAAAAAAAAATCAGAAATAAGAAGGCTCCTGAATTTCTGAGAACATTTTTTACTTTAAACCTATTATGAATCAATATATTTTCTTGAGATACCTACCCCACATACACATCCTGGCAGTTTTGAAAATCTCAAAAAGTTTCCAAACAACAGTGAAAATCAAATAAAACATTTATTCATTCTTTTCACTTCACAAAGAGTAAATAAGAATAACACATGTCCATTTCTTTTTCCATTTCAGCTACAATTTTTACTTTCTACTGGCATTTTTTCCATAACTGTTTAGCAACAGATATACAATTCTATACCAGACACACTGTCACATCTCCTTATAAATGAGTCATCCATCCCCAATATTCAACTTCTAGTTCCATTTTTTTTGTACAAATTTGAATTTCTTCTATATCTTTAATCACAGAGTAAAACAATTTACATATTCCTATTACATAAAATCAGGGCATTTTCATGAATGCATTTTTGTGAGTAGTGCACTGATATCAGTAGGAGTGAATCAATGCCACTGGGACTGGGGGGAGAATTAAGGAAGCTGGTAGACAGATCAATAACTTCTCCATATAACCAGGAAAAACACACACTGCTTCTCTATATGGAAGAAGAATTTTGGAAAAGGTTCTCAGTGTGCTGCCAATAAAGAAAACGACAAACTGGCGCCTTATATGTTCATTAGATGTAGGTTTCATCAGTTACTGTAAAATCATTTAATTTCGTGGGCACGAATTTTCGAGGTTTTGGTCAAAACGGCAATTTCGTGGGGATACGAATTCGTGGATTTCAACTCTTGAACATAAAATAAATGGAAAGTTTACTTGTTCGTTGGGATTAAACTTTGTTGGATTGACTTAACCATGAAATCCACGAAAATTAGTCCCCCACGAATATTAATGATTTCACAGTAGTTGTTAATGGAGATTCAAAACTTTAGAACTTCTTGAATAGTTTATGAGCAAGGAAAGAGTTTGTAACAAAATAATTCTTACTGTGCATTCCACCAACCTTTTTATATTAATTTTCCTTAACTGAGATATACCAATAACTGATTAGATAGCTCAAATACAACATTCTATGTTCTATGATTTTTAACTTCAACAATCAATCAGCTCTTGCATCCAGCTTATTAATAAACTGTTGCATAATATTTATGGCAATATTAAAGTTTTCACACATATGCATTTTCTTTTGTCTTAGAAAGACGTTTAAATAGTTGTGGTCGTATTCAAACTAACTTTAGTCTCAACTGCAGAAATGGCTGGCTGCACATTAATTCTTACTACTAGTATATTGAATAAAAGAAATGGAAAGAAAAAACAATATTATTTTCTCAACATAAAGACAGAGTATATTTTCTGTTAAATTCGAGTAATTTTCTCCCCTGCTAGGCCTCTTTGCATGATTGACCTTAAAATAGGGTCACAGATCAATACCAATGACTCAGATTTGTCATTAACATGAAACTCTTATAGAGTAAACCAATGCATAATGAGTACAATACAATCAGAAATTCCAATATCCAATTATTCAGTCAGTAACCATTATCATGATTATGGAATAGTGTTTTCTTCAAAGACATTTTGTTATAATAAGATGGAGTATCTGAAGACAAAAGGAAAAAGAAAAGAAAGAACGGCTCTACAATTCTGAGTTGATCATGAACAAATTATGATACATTAAGCGTCAAACTGGTCACTGATCTGTAAAAACCTTTAAACATTATAATATTACTTTCAAGACCCTAATATCTACTTGTTAATATCTACTTCAAATTTTGACAGTTGCTTGGCACAACAGGTAACGAGATTTTAATTTTAAATTTATGCCCGTTTGATCTCAATATTAATTTTTGCAAAATACTCTATCCATGCATTATTAACTAGCTGCTTATACTATATTTCTAATATCAGTATGATATAATGTTTGCTTTCAGTTTATGATCAATATCCCCCTGCTGCAGCTGGCAGACAAAATGGCAGAAGCAGAATGTTCCAGACTCTTGAGACAACAACGAAACAGGAACAATCCATTCATCATGACACTACAATGCATTAGAGCCAAACATCAGTGTCTTAACAGACAAAAAGGTGAAAAAAGGCCAGCGTACTGATGCCTTTCTAAAGGCCAATTCAGCAATACAATGCCTTGCCTTGCTATTGTATTAAAACACATCTCAACTTGAAAATTAAAGGACGCCCTGATACTTTACAAAGCACCAAACAATCAGTGTGAAGTGGTTCTACCCAACAATGAAACAGAAGTAAAATTTGCCAGTCTGTGGGCAGCTGCAGTTAAAGACAAAGGTTTTACAGTTCTTATATAATGTAGCACTGAAGCATTTTCACTCCACATATTTTAGTAACTGTCCAAACCTGTTATTTCGTATTGAAATACTGCTTTTTGTCAGCAGTGACTTCTTTAAATTGCCTTGCTCCACTTTGATAAATCCATTATGCAGCAGTTTATAATACTGTAATAATGTAACAATATTCTTTTTTTTTGAGACACCTGAATATAACCAATAATTATATGACCACCATAGCAGCTTCTGTTCATATGACTTGATACTTCACGAGTTCCCTATTGGTATATAATTTATGTATTACGGTTTATATTGCTTTTTGATAGTTACTTTCGAAACTTGATAGCTGTAATATATACTTGCACATCCACATGACTGTTGTATAATGTATAAAACATTGGTTGAAAATTATCTTACTTTGCCTATGACTGTGACATAAATTATGGGATTCTAATTTCATAAATATTGAGAAAACATTACATGTATGCATGGCTTATAAGATACTTTGGGGAAAAAAATTCAAAACAAAAATAAATGCTGCAGTCTTACTATAGCAACTTAGTACACTATAACTCCAAAACTGTTTGATATTTTGTTCTTACGTCATAACATTATCCTGAAGACTTGACCTGCATGACTGAAGTGTTTATTTTGAATTTTCATTAAGATTTTTTTTGTCCCAAATAAAAAGAAGAAAGAAATGCTTAGTCAAATTACAGACAAAAAAATGCAATTTGCATATAAATGTGACATACTTCAATGACATTACAGATATCAACAGACAAAATCGTTGTTCTCAAAACAATTTAAATCAGCGAGACAAAGAGAAAGGGAAACATCTTTAAATACCTTCAAAAATTAAAATATTCAAATAATTTATTTTGATTAACGAAATATTTTATCAGCATGTCATTAATATTATTGAAATCTCCTCTTAAGTAAATAAACTATTTCAAATTAAATCATTCTTGTAAGACATTAATCAATTACTGGGTTTGTTAGTATTTGAATTCATTGATAAGATTTTTAATAAAAAGCTTCAAAAATATTATCAGTATCAGTGGGTTTAAAAATTGTTTATCAATATCAGTTTAATTTCAGCAACTGTTTGTCATTAAAGAGACATAACTCTTGTAAAGTCAGTTTGTCAAACTACCAAGAGTTATTATTCTTAATTGTGGTAGTTTTTTTAAAATTTTTCTCAATGTTTATTAATGCATTACAGTCATTTGAGAAAAGAAATTTACTGTTTCATCCGCTTAATCCATACCTAGTATTATTTTTTATTAATTCTGGTTATAATTTTGTAAGTATCTTTTTTCAAAGAATATTACAGTCAATTAATGGTTGGATCTATTTTCTTCCTGGAATATCTATGATTGTTTTTTATGATATATAGCATTGTTAGTTATCAAACAAAAAAGCTGAATGATGTGGTATATCACATTCAATATTTTCCAAAAAATTGCACATAGTAATACTATATGAGTTGTGCCATGAGAAAACCAACATAGTGGGTTTGCGACCAGCATGGATCCAGACCAGCTTGTGCATCCGCGCAGTCTGGTCAGGATCCATGCTGTTCGCTATTAGTTTCTCTAATTCCAGTAGGCTTTGAAAGCGAACAGCATGGATCCTGACCAGACTGCGCGGATGCATAGGCTGGTCTGGATCCATGCTGGTTGCAAACCCACTATGTTGGTTTTCTCATGGCACGGCTCATTATCATTTAGCTGATGGTATGTTGGTGTTAAATTCAAAATTGAACAAGACATCTTAACAGTTAAACAAGAGGGTCATGATGACCCTGGATCGCTCACCTGAGTAATATGAGCTACATGTTTCAAATGTCAAACTGATGATAAAATATTAAGAAAGTCAGTAGGTCACATTCATGGTCAATGAAATTCAGTTTTACGATTTGTGTGCAAAACTGTGTATGGCATCAAAATTTCAAGGCTGTATCTTAAAAAACAAGAAAGTGGGTCAGTAGGTCAAGGTCACAGTCAAGTGACATCACATTACTTGGGGTCATCAGGTAATTATAATTAAACAGTCTTGGAAATAGGATCAGATGATTTTTTAAGTATTTTTCCTATATAACTCACATAATAACTACCGGTAAGTGACCCCAGGGCAAGGCCTCTTTCAACCCCAGGGGCATAATTTGAACAATTTTGGTAGAGGACTACTATACAATGCATCATACCAAATATTAAAAGCCTAGGTCGTATGGTTTCAGACAAGAAGATTTTTAAAGCTTTTTCCTATACAAGTCTATATAAAACTTGGGACCCCCAGGGCAGGGCCTCTTTTCACCCAAGGGGTACAATTTGAACAATTTTGGTTAAGGACCATAAGACAATGCTACAAACCAAATATCAAAGGTCTAAGTGTTGTGGTTTCAGACAAGAAGATTTTTAAACTTTTTTTCCTATATAAGTCTATGTAAAACTTGGGACCCCCAGGGCGGGGCCATATTTGACCCTAGAGGGATACTTTTAATAATATTGGTAGAGGACCACTAGATGATGCTACATACCAAGTATCAAAGCCTTAGGCCATGTGGTCAAGAAGATTTTCAAAGTTTTCCCTATATAAGTTTATATAAACCATGTGACCCCCGGGGCGGGGCCATATTTGACCCTTGGGGGATAATTTGAACAATTTTGGTAGAGGACCACTAGATGATGCTACACACCAGATATCAAAGCCCTAGGCCCTGTGGTTTTGGACAAGAAGATTTTTGAAGTTCTTCCTTTCGGTTGAGAGTTCTGCATGGAATTCAATTCTTTGAACAATTTTGAAAGGGGGTCACCCAAGGATCATTCCTGTGAAGTTTGGTGTAATTCTGCCCAGTGGTTTTCAAGAAGAAGATTTTTTTTAGAAATTGTTGACGGACGACGCACGACTGACGACGCACAACGCACGACAGACATCAAGCGGTCACAAAAACTCACCTTGTCACTTCGTGACAGGTAAGCTAAAAAGGTTAGTTTTGTAATCCTTGAAGTTCCTTTAAATGATGTGTAATATGTCTTGGATTTAAAGACAGATCAGGGAAAAAGCCTTGTTACTCAAAGGGAAGATCGAACAGTATAAAAGCTTATGAGAATATTTCTTACAGTGAAGTTTTTGTAGTTTAAGTCTGATTGTTCCCAAGTCTGGCACAGACGTTGCCGATTTTGACCTTTGTCTGTCACGTTTCTTGCTGCGTCTGAGCGAACCAACTTTTCCCCAGCTTTGTGATTGGTCTATGAATGCTTGCTGGTCAAAAGCTTTTATTTCCTCGTCTGTAGAAGGTAATGGAAATCCATCATTCTCTTCTGAAATACAGAAAAAAACAAGTTTGACAATAAGTAGAAAAGTCACTATATTCTGGATTAAATTGTAAGAAAAGTCATTGTGCAGTTTAATGATACTGCCCATAATATCAGCTCATGATTGGCTCATTTAATAATGCCAAAACTATTTTGTTGAGTTACCTTTTCAATGAATAAATGCATTATTACTATTATTATTATTATACCAGATTCATTTAAGTTAATTTTTCACTTCAGAAAAATCTTCTTTTCAATGTCTATAAAAAAAACATGTAATTAAATTACTACAGTTTTCCAAATTTAAAGATTTGAATTTTTTGAGAGACTTCAATAACATAATTATAAAATATCTATTATACATACTTTCCAGTAAGATTAAAATAAAACTTTTAATTCCCTGCAGAGATAATCTGAGTAAACTTTGTGAAATCTGTCTTTTAAAAACCCTCAACCACTGCACCAATGAAACTTTATATCTTTATATTATAATGCGGAGTGTAAGATCTGTGGAAATGTCAAAGAAGAATTTCTTTGCTACATTTTAACACAGTGACATTGGATAAGTAGACTAAATGAAATCCTTATTCAACAGGATGTCAAAAATCAGATATATTTCAATAAATATATAGTTCCTATAACAGGTAAATTATACCAAACTTCTCTTGTGTTTATCTAAATATCAAATTTCCTCATGATTTCATGAAGACAAAAGAAAAAGAAAAAAACAAGAGGGCCATGATGGCCCTATATCGCTCACCTGAGTACCATTCCTCTTAATAAGTTTGATTAAAGCTGATTGCAAAATGTGGTCTCTATCGTGTTCACAAGCTAAAAATAGCAAATGTTGGCCCTTTAAGGGCCCACAACTCTGGAACTCATGATGGGATCTGGCCTGTTTTCGAAAGGAACCAAGATATTACGCCAGTACAAATCGTGTGCAAGTTTGATTGAAGTTGATTGCAAAATGTGGTCTCTATCGCGTTCACAAGCCAAAACTAGTAAATTTTGGCCCATTAAAGGGCCATAACTCTGGAACCCATGATGAGATCAGGCCAGTTTTCGAAAAGAACCGAGATATTATGCCAATACAACTTGTGTGCAAGTTTGATTAAAGTTGATTACAAAATGTGATCTCTATCCTGTTCACAAGCCAAAAATAGTACATTTTGGCCTTTTAAGGGGCCATAACTCTGGAACTCATGATGGGATCTGGCCAGTTTTCGAAAGGAAATGAGATATTATGCCAATACAATTTATCTGGCCTGTTTTCGAAAGGAACCGAGATAATATGCCAGTACAACTCGTGTGTAAGTTTGATTGAAGTTGATTGCATTCACAAGCCAAAAATAGTAAATTTTGGCCCATTAAGGGGCCATAACTCTGGAACCCATGTTGAGATCTGGCCAGTTTTCGAAAAGAACCGAGATATTATGCCAATACAACTTGTGTGCAAGTTTGATTAAAGTTGATTGCAAAATGTGATCTCTGTCCTGTTCACAAGCCAAAAATAGTACATTTTGGCCCTTTAAGGGGCCATTATTATCTCTGGAACTCATAATGGAATCTGGCCAGTTTTCGAAAGGAAACGAGATATTATGCCAATAAAAGTTGTGTACAAGTTTGATTAAAGCTGATTGCAAAACGTGGTCTCTATCGTGTTCACAAGCTTAAAATAGCAAATTTTGGCCCTGTAAGGGGCCATAACTCTGGAACTCATGATGGGATCTTGCCTGTTTTCGAAAACCGAGATATTATGCCAAAACAACTTGTGTGTAAGTTTGATTAAAGTTGATTGCAAAATGTGGTCTCTATCATGTACACAAGCCAAAAATAGTAAATTCTGGCCCTTTAAGGTGCCATAACTCTGGAACCCATGATGGGATCTGGCCAGTTTTCAAAAGGAACCGAGATATTATGCAAATACAAGTTGTGTGCAAGTTTGATTAAAATTGATTGCAAATTGTGATCTCTATCGTGTTCACAAGAACGACGGACGAAGTGCGATCACAAAAGCTCACCTTGTCACTACATGACAGGTGAGCTAAAAACTCAACAGGAACCAGAAACTCAATTATGTATGCAGTATAATTATGTACACTTCTCTAATTTAGAATGACAGAAATTATAAACAGATTTATCTTATAACGCAATTTACTGTAAAATCATTAATTTTTATTAGGAACTCACTTTTATGGATTTCGTAATTGAGTTAATCCACTAAATTATTTTCAAAATTCGAAATCCACAAATTCATATCCTTGTGAAACATCTGTTTTGACTGGAACCACAAAGTTTCAAGCCCACTTTCTTAAGGTGCTCATTTAGTGAAATGTCTTCATGAAATGCCAGATCAATTCTTTACCATTGACTTTTAAAGATTTAAAGTTTAGTTCACCTGACGTTGACTGTTTTACCTTGAATATTTGTATGACTGGAGACTGGGTTTAGCATAAGCTAGCAGCCCCTAAAAGGGACCAAGTGCCACCATTTTGAGCAAATTAGGGAGAGGATCTTACAATGATGTTACAGATCAAGTTTCATGAAGATCCACCGAGAAATTGAGCAGAAGTTATTTAAAGGCCTTACTATTTTCAGCAATAGCAACCCCTGAAAGGGAAGAAGCAGTGGTCCATCTCAGAGAGGTTCTTATAACAAAGCTACAAACCAAGTTTGATGAAGATCTATCAAGTTGTTAATGAAAACAAAGTCGTTTAAAGGTATTTCTATTTTTTAACTGCCCTTAAAAGGGGCCAAGTGGCCCATTTGAAACAAGCAAATTCAATGAATTGGTATCCCCCGCCGAAAGGGTTTGTGGTGAAGAATGGCAAAAAAATATATCCGGCAAAAAGTTAAAGATGTTACTAAGAAGCAAATAATTTCATTAGTCAAAATTAATTTAACAGAAAATGAATGTTTAAAGTGTACATAATAAATGTATGTAACGTTGATCTTGACTAAAGAAATTATTTTGAATGGAATATGTTTAGTGTAATAAGAATAAAATGGAGTTATATGAAATGTGAGCTTGAAGTGTAACTAGAACGAAATATTGTCTTCGAGTAGTTTGCCACCAAGTGTTGCTGTTTAACATGTACATCTGAACTAAAAAGAACAGATGCTCTTAAGAGAGCACAATCAAGTAAGATATCTTGAACATTGCCTGGCAGCGGGTGGGTGTCACTTCACATGTTGAAGGTTTGAACATTTTTAAAAGAAAAGGAATGGAAAGAATTTTTTTATATAATTATGTATTTTTCTTTTTTTTTTGGGTGGGGGGGAGGTGAAGTTGGGTTGGATGTGACCAAGGCAAGGGGGTGACCAGGTATGGGTACACAACTTCACATGTTTATAATAAATGTTTATGGAAAAGAATGAAAGCAGTTTAATGAAATTCTACCAAATGGTAAGTTTGTTATGTACAAATATGTGGATTTTTAAACAACTGAAGGGCAATAACTCTGAAGCAGGGCTTCGGAAATTTGCCGGTTTGTCGGTTTTGGACCGATTTTTTACTTTTCAGACCGATTCATAAAGTGAAAAAACAAAAAAAATCGGTCCCGTAAAAATGGAGAAAAGTATAAATTTCTGTCTGATATCTCAATACACCATCTACAGCCAAGCAGGAAATTGTTGGTCGCACCCTCAGATAATCAATAAACGTGTCAAACAGTCTGACTGTCACTTTGATAATCGGTCCGTAATTAGCATGTGACGCAATCAGTACTAGCGCGGCACATCCTTTAATGTTTGCAGACAGCCGACTGCAATGTATTAAACATTTTTGACTGGTTTCCAAATATGTCTGACTGGATCCAAATCATTTCGACTGGGATCCACTTCTTTTATTTAAAATCCGATGGATGGTTTATTTCAAAAGGCTATGTTTCATCATGGTAAAAAACAAATGGTCACTGCATTTAATCAAAGAGCTATAATTGTACATTATAGGTCTTTGATTTAATGAGACATCACACGGAAAACCAATCAAAATATTTTTTATAATTACTTGATTTGAAAAAATTAAAAGATTCATTTGTTGGGGCTCCAGTTGAAACAAGTGCAGAAAATCGTCTTTGCAACCCGACGGTGCAAAAAAGAAAAAGAAAAAAAAATGGACTGGCAAACACGAATGATAAAGAAAATCGGAGTGGTGCTGTTTATCAAATCGGTCTTTTAGAAAACGTTTCAAAATGAAATTTTGTTTACATCAGAAGAGAACATATAACTTTTAAAATGTAGCTGCTTATTAGGGTACAACATAAGTGAAATGAAATATCCGTGGCCAACACGCGTGACCTTTTGGTACTATACATGCGGGAAATTAGATCTCAGCGTTCATATAACGTACACATTCGGTCCGTGGCAGAGTATTCTTAAATACCGAGACCGTTTAGCAGAGAATATGTGTCATGTAATTGTATTTTATAGAATTCCGCCAAAAAATGAGGAAACATCACAAAGTATCTGCCGTGTATACGGTACCGGTCACGTGCGTTGGCTTTAGACTAGTTACGCACACGGTGTCAATGCCTCGGTAATTTTATCCTTACAAGTATTTTCTCGAAAAAAAAATCGAAATTTAAACAAAGTAACAATCACACATAACACTGAATAACTGTCTTCATTGTATGGAAACACGCGGTGACCGGTAACTCAGTTTTAATGCATGACATGATTATATCTTTACTCTATCACGTTTTACAAAATATGTAATATTGGGAATGCAGTGGGTGGGGTAGCGCCGATGTCAGGATTTTCGTTTAGGACCGATTGAGTTATCAAAATTTCCGGAGCCCTGCTCTGAAGTTACTAAAGAAATCCAGACGAAACTGTGTGTGCACAACCACATTATGGTGATCTAAATAAAATTTAAGTTTCATAGTTCTAGGTCAAATATATCACAAGTTATGAAGCAGAAATTGCCACATTTATAGTACCCTATATAGTTAACACTAGAAACGTCTAAGGGCCATCACTCTGATGTAACTTGGGCAATCTGACTGAAACTTAATGGGCGCATAACCGCATAATGGTGAACAAGTATATGAAGTTTTATCTAAATATTCCCAACCACTTCCTAGATATGGACTCGGCGATATATATCCATTTGTGTCGATTCGCCGTAAAACCCAACTCACTCACTCCTAGATATGGCTCCGGAGGGACGGACGGAAAGACGGACGGACAATGCCAAAACTATGTGGGAGAGGACCTTATAATGATGCTACAGACAAAGTTTAATGAAGATCCATCAAACTGTTCGTGAAAAATCAGGAAGTACACCTAGTTTTAGCTATAGTGGCATCTACAATGTGCCAACAAGGTTTAACATTACTATTTTGACTAATTCATGGACCATTACTACCATTACTCTCATGTTACTAAAAAAATCATGCCTATTATCAGCCTTGCCAGAGATCTTATAGCAGGAAGGCAGCATGAAGATGGCTCAAGTGAGATAAGCGTCAAAGGTCAGACAAAGAACAAGAGCTGTCACAGGAGACAGCGCGCTCGACTATTTCGATGCTGGATAGTAAAACTGGGCACATCTGAGGAAACTAGAGCTGTCACTGGAGTGTTTAATGACTCCAATTGTTGATGAAGATATTGCACAATAGCCTGAGTCTATGTCAAAAATATCAACTTAAAGTAATAAGCGAGGTAAAGATAAAATGTATCAAAACACTATATAAGTATATCCTAAGCAAAAAGGGGCATAATTCATTAAATATTGGTGCCAGAGTTATGCACCTTGTGTCATATGGTGTGGGTGATGATGCTGAAGAACTATTTTAAGTTTGAATCAAATCCATTCAGTAATAACAGAGACAGAGTGAAAGTGCATCAAAACTTTAACCTAAAATTCTAAGTAAAAAGGGGGAATAATTAATGAAAATTGGTGCCAGAGTTAGCACCTTGCGTCATATGGTGTGGGTGATGATGTTGAACAACTATTTTAAGTTTGAATCAAATACATTCAGTAATAACAGAGACAGAGTGAAAGTGCATCAAAACTTAAACCTAAAATTCTAAGTAAAAAGGGGAAGTAATTCATAAAAAATTGGTCCCAGAGTTACGCACCTTGTGTCATATGATAAGGGTAATGATGTTGAACAATTGTTTAAGTTTGAATCAGATCTATTCAGTAGTATATCAAATTACAGAGATAGAGTGAAAGTGCATAAAACTTTAACCTAAAATTCTAAGTAAAAAGGGGAATAATTCATGAAAAATTGTGCCAGAGTTATGCATTTTGCGTCATATGGTGTGGGTGATGATGCTGAACAATTATTTTAAGTTTAAATCAAATCCATTCAGTAATAATAGAGGTAGAGTGAAAGTGCACCAAAACTTTAACCTGAAATTCTAAGTTTAAAGGGGGAATAATTCATGAAAAAAAATGGTGCCAGAGTTATGCACCTTGTGTCATATGATGTGGGTGATGATGTTGAACAACTATTTTAAGTTTGAATCAAATCCATTCAGTAACTAGAGCTATCACTAAAGGTGATGAATGTACCCCCCCGCATGCACTGACACAGTACATTGCAATTTGACGCACACAAGATTGCATAATTATGTGGACTGTATGTATATAGACTGTATGTATACAGTATAGTAACAAAAAACAAAGTCCCATAACTATGCAGAATATTTATCTAAAAGAATGTAACATGCACAACTAGGGTTGGTACTGATCACTTGTGTGAAGTTTCATTAAATTGTGTGTAAGGGTTTGGTAGATCAGGCACGCACAAGATTGCATATGCAGACTGTATGTACATAGTATGTTAACAAAAAAAACAAAGTCCCATAACTCTGCAATTTTTGTCGCTGAAAGAACCTAACATGCCCCATGCACAACTACTGTTGTTACTGATCACCTGTGTGAAGTTTTATTAAATTGTGTCAAGTGGATGAGGAGAGATGGTGCGTACAAGATTGTGTCTATGTATACAGTATAGTAACAAAAAAACAAAGTCCCATAACTCTGCAAATTTTTTTTCTGAAAGAACCTAACATGCCCCATGCACAACTACTGTTGTTACTGATCACTTGTGTAAAGTTTCATTAAATTGTGTCAAATGGATGAGGAGAGATGGTGCGCACAAGATTGTGTCTATGTATATAGTATAGTAAAAAAAAAACAAAGTCCCATAACTCTGCTATTTTTTTTTCTAAAAGAACCTAACATGCCCCATGCACAACTACTGTTGGTACTGATCACTTGTGTGAAGTTTAATTAAATTGTGTCAAGGGGATGAGGAGAGATGGTGCGCACAAGATTGTGTCTATGTATATAGTATAGTAACAAAAAAACAAAGTCCCATAACTCTGCAAATTTTTTTTCTAAAAGAACCGAACATGCCCCATGCACAACTACTGTTGGTATTGATCATTTGTGTGAAGTTTCATTAAATTCTGTCAAGGGGATAAGGAGAGATGGTGCGCACAAGATTGCGTCTACGGACAGACGACCAGACGGACAGACAACCTGAAACCAGTATACCCCCCCTTACAACTTTGTTGTCGGGGGGTACAATAACAGAGACAGAGTGAAAGTGCATCAAAACTTTAACCTGAAAATCTAAGTGAAAAGGGGGGATAATTCATGAAACACTGGTGCCAGAGTTATGGCCCTTATGTCAGACGATGTGGATGATGATGAGGAATAAGTATTTCAAGTTTGAATCAAATCCATCAAGTAATTACAGAGATAAGTTGAAAGAAGAGAAAGTGTAAAAAAAACTTTAACCAAGGTGGGGACGCGGAAAGACGCTAAAAACAAAAGAGCTAAAAACAAAAACATATCTTGTAACTTATAAGCACCTTGTGCTCATATGAACTAAACAAGAGCTCCGCCTTTGTGCTCACATGAACTAAACAAGAGCTCGTCTGCAAGTGCTGGCCAATATGTAAGAAAAGAATTATAGTTCAGATTTTCTATGTACAAAAAGGGCCATAATTCTGACAAAATGCAGTTTTGGTTCTTGGTCTACTTACTCATCAAATAACTAGAGCTGCTTTTGAGAAAAAATGCATGTCTCCCACAACTGCCTAATCATCTAAATAGTAAGTCAGTCTTAATATATACTGTTTACACACTACAAATATACCTTTGAAGAGTAAAAAGGCTGACTTTGGGTAATTCAAGGGCCATAATTCTGAAATGCCTTTGGCGATTTGGCTAGTTAAAGAACTTAGCCGAAGAGTTATGGTCAAAAACATTTGGTTCAAGTTTGGTGACGATCGGATCAGAAATGTTCTGCTTAGAGCGCAGACAAGAACAAAAAGGCCGATTTTCGGTAATTCAAGGGCCATAGTTCCTAAGTGCCTTGGCCTATTTGGCTAGTTATCACACTTGGTTGAGGACTTATGGTCAAACACATTTTGTTCTAGTTTGGTAAAGATCGGATGAGAAATGTTCTACTTAGAGCGCGGACAATAATAACCAGAGCTGTCTGTAAGACAGCGCGCTCGACTTTTCTCAGTGCTTGACTCTGAATTAGAGCTTTGCCAGTAAAAAAATTCCAAGTTAAAAAGGGACATAACTCTGTCAAAATTATAATCAGAGTTATGGGAATTGTGTCTCCTGGTGTAGACTTTGATAGTAAGTAACTATTTAGAGTTTTAAGTCAAAAGCTTTAACAGTAACAGAAATATTTGACTTTTAACAAATAATTCTAAGTTAAAAAGGGGCCCAGGCATAATTCTGTAAAAATTCAAATCAGAGTTATGGGGATTGTTTCTCCTGGTGTAGACTGTGATGGTAAATAAGTATTTTAAGCTTCAAGTCAAAAGCTTTGATAGTAACGAGAGATATTTGACTTTATCGAAATCTCTAACCAAAAATACTAAGTTACTAAGTTAAAAAGGGGCATAATTCTGTCAAAATTCAAACCAGAGTTATGGGAATTGTGTCTCCTGGTGTAGACTTTGATTGTAAACAACTATTTTGAGTTTCAAGTAAAAAGCTTTAATAGTAATAGAGATATTTGACTTTATCAATTTTTTAAAAGAAAATTCTAAGTTAAAAAGGGGCATAATTCTGTCAAAATTCAATCAGAGTTATGGGGATTGTTTCTCCTGGTGTAGACTTTATGGTTAATAAGTATCTTAAGTTTCAAGACAATAGCTTTGATAGTAACAGAGATATTTGACTTTATCAAAAACTTTAACCAAAATTTCTAATTTAAAAAGGGGCATAATTCTGTCAAAATTCAAAGCAGAGTTATTGGGATTGTTTCTCCTGGTGTAGACTGTGATGGTTAATAAGTATTTTAAGTTCAAGTCAAAAGCTTTGATGGTAAGAAGAGATATTTGACTTTATCGAAATCTCTAACCAAAAATACTAAGTTACTAAGTTAAAAAGGGGCATAATTCTGTCAAAATTCAAATCAAAGTTATGAAAATTGTGTCTCCTGGTGTAGACTTTGATTGTAAACAACTATTTTGAGTTTCAAGTAAAAAGCTTTAATAGTAACAGAGATATTTGACTTTATCAATTTAAAAAAAAATATTCTAAGTTAAAAAGGGGCATAATTCTGTCAAAATTCAATCAGAGTTATGGGGATTGTTTCTCCTGGTGTAGACTTTGATGGTAAATAAATATTTTAAGTTTCAAATCAATAGCTTTGATAGTAACAGAGATATTTGACTTTAACAAAAACTTTAACCAAAATTTCTAAGTTAAAAAAGGGCATAATTCTGTCAAAATTCAAAGCAGAGTTATTGGGATTGTTTCTCCTGGTGAAGACTTTGATAGTAAATAACTACTTTAAGTTTCAAGTCAATAGCTATGATAGTAACAGAGATATTTGACTTTATCAAAAGCTTTAACCAACGGCGACGCTGACACCGACGCTGGGGCGAGTGCAATAGCTCTATATTTTCTTCGAAAAGTTGAGCTAAAAAGGCCGATTTTGGGTAATTCAAGGGCCATAAGTGCCTAGGTCGATTTGGCTAGATATTAAACTTGGCCGAGGACTTATAGTCAAAGACATTTTGTTCAAGTTTGGTGAAGATCGGATGAGAAATGTTCCACTTAGAGTGTGGACAAGATTTGTGACAGACACACAGACAGGAGTAGATCAATATGTCTCCAACACCACTGTGTGGTGGGAGACATAATGATTAACAAGTGTGCAAAGTTTGTAGCTCTTATAATTTTTGGGAAAAAGTGGACCTAAACAAAAATTTAAACCAAAAAACTCAAATTTTCTTAGTTCAAAAAGGGCCATAATTCTGACAAAATGGATATCAGAGTTATGGTTCTTGGCCTTGATAGTCACTTAATGAGTATAAACAAGTGTACAAAGTTTCAAAGCTGTAGCTCTTATAGTTTTTGAGAAGAGGTGGACCTAAACAAAAAATTTAACCAATGCTGATGCCGACGATCAAGAGACAACAACACCTCAAAGATTTTTTTCAAAAATCAGACGAGCAAAAAATGTTTGTAAGTTTTCAAATATATATCTAAGCCAAACACACAGAATTACGTCAGGTCATTTACTTCTATAGTTGCTGTAAAAAAAGCTGCTATTTACAGTAAACAAACAACGAGGTCAAAGACACAGAATTGCATTGGGCGCCCAATAACCTGCAGGAGGAAAAGGGTTGATATTTATGGTAAACAAACATAGTAATATTACAGTCCGGTGATGAATGATTTTGCAACTACAACTAAACATATAAATCGTTCACCAAACACATGTCGAATGATGAACTATGATCTCAGTAAGGACATAAATTCATCATGCGTTGTTTATTTCTACAGATGTAAACTACAAGTCTTCATGAGTAACTCAATTACTAACCACAACAGTAATGACTGTTAACCAAATTACAATCTGTTAATACTCTTGTAATATATAAGTGCAATTTACTGACCATTTTTGTCATTTTGTCTTACTAGTCATCAGTAATGAAAACAGAATGATAAATTCAGTATCTTTCTGGCAACTAAAATATTGAACACGATCAGTAAAGATGACTTCCATGTACATGAAATACACAAAACATCCGAACAAATTTTCTTGAAATGCTCATGGCTGTTAAGGTTATTTAAAAAATCTCTTTATGGACAAAAAGAAACTTTTCCTTCTCATGTCTATGACCTTGATCTTGGCGCTAAAGCCCACAGAAAGGGCCCAAAAATTTTTTTTTTATATTTCAATAAGTCATTGACCTTAAAGCCTGAGTGGCATAGACATTGTGTATAGCTCTTACTTTTGCGGTGAATTTTTTTGCCAGTTTTTTTTTATTCATTTAACTGATGGATTTATTAATTCAAAACACATCACAGTTTCCCACAAATATATTTATGTAAAGCTTTATAAAGTTAAGTAATCCTGGTTATAAGGAAGCCCAATTTTTCTCCTACATATTTTGTATGAAAAAGTATGGATATAACTTTCGGAGGCTATGAAGAACACATTTCTATGTCCTGGCAGTACATTTCACTGCAGGTTTTATAATTTATTTATTTAGTTGGGTTTTATGGCGCACCAACACATTATAGGCTAAATGGTGCCAAACAGGACTACAAATTTTGGTTTCACATCTCATTTACATCGAAATAAAAACATGAGGTATGGAATCAAAATTTGCATACCTGCTGGAATCACAGAGTTACAGCAAAACCAAGTGTTAAGACCCTATTAGTCGCCTCTTACGATCATGCAAGGGTAAGGCAGTGGTTCCAATTCTTTTCATACATAGATCGGGGAACAGGTTTTATAAAGAACTTAATTAATCTGTTAATTTCAAGATTTACTGCCACTGGTAACACACTAAAGTATGCAAACTTATAAATTTGATTACATTACATTATTTTATTTTATGATCACTTCTGTAGGTACTGAGCAGCACTATTTACTCAAATGTAACTAATAGTATTTTGAGCAAGAACAAAACCTTTATCTAGTGAATACTACTGTTACTGATACTGAACTTTGCTTTGGAAAATGTATTTTGTCAGAAACAATTCTAGCTGTACAACTTACAAAATGTTATCATGTTATTATGCATTGACATTACAAAATTTAATGTTATCACGTTATTATGTATTGACATTATGTTTTATCCCTATATTGTATATCTAGTTTGGTGTTACGGTATCGCTCACCTGACCTATTGACCTAAAGATGATCAAGATCAACATTCTGACCAAGTTTCATTGAGATATGGTCATAAATTTAATGTGGCCTCTAGAATGTTAACTAGTTTTTCCTTTAATTTGACCTAGTGACCTTGTTTTTGACCCCACATGACCCAGATTCAAACTTGACCTAAAGATCATCAAGATTAACATTCTGACCAAGTTTCATGACCTAGTTTTTGACACCACATGACCTAGATTCGAAACTGACCTAAAGATCATCAAGATTAACATTCTGGTTAAGTTTCATGAAGATATGGCCATAAATGTGGCCTCTAAAGTGTTAACAAGCTTTTCCTTTGATTTGACCTGGTGATCTAATTTCGACCCCACCTGACCCAGATTTGATCTTGACCTAGAGATCATCAAGATTAACATTCTGATTAACTTTCATGAAGATACAGTCATAAATGTGGCCTCTAGAGTGTTAACAAGCTTTTCCTTTGATTTGACCTGGTGGCCTAGTTTTTGACCCTACATGACCCAGATTCGAACTTGACCTAAAGATTTTCAAGATTAACATTCTGATCAAGTTTCATGAAGATATAGAGAATAATAGGTTAGTGCCGTAGATGAGAAAGTTTATCTGGCGAGGTGGAGGAGGTTAACGGGTGAGCCGAAGGCGAACCTGATAACGTCCGGAGCCGAGCCAGATAAACTTTCTCCATCTTAGGCACTAACCTATTATTCTATTTATCTTGTCATTACTTCATTTTCCGATATTTGGCAATTTATTTTACAAAAATAAGTGTGCGACAACCGCTTTAATGACGTCATATTCGTAATGACGTCACTTATATAATAACGTGATTACTGGCAAATCGCAATAACTTCTTCGTTTTTGAATAAAAACTCATTATTTGACCACTCATTTTCTTAGTTCGGACATTTCCAACACAATGATGATGGTTTCGTTGCAAAATTTCTTATGACAACAATATCGATCATAAGGTCACATGATCAACTGATCGTATATCACTGGTCACATGATCAACTGATGGTATATCAAGAAAGATATACGGCACCCTGATATCGGGTCGAAAATACTGCAAGTGACAGGATAAATATCATAAATGTGGCCTCGAGAGTGTTAACAAGCTTTTCCTTTGATTTAACCTGGTGACCTAGTTTTTGACCCCAGATGACCCAATATCAAACTTGTTCAAGATTTTATTGAGGGTAACATTCTGACCAAGTTTCATTAAGATTGGTCCAAAATTGTGACCTCTAGAGTGTTAGCAGTCAAATTGTTGACGATGGACACAGGGTGATCACAAAAGCTCACCTTGAGCACTTTGTGCTCAGGTGAGCTAATAACAAAATGAAAGTAAGAGTATATTAGAGTTGATGTCAATTAAATATTTAGGAATGAAAGCACAACTAAGTAATTACTGAAGTCTGATTATTATGTTTTAAATCATCCAAAAACAAGAATGATGTCAACATTCTATAACACATCCCCCTTTAAAATGCTCCATAGAATAATATTATAAATACAAACAAGAGCACTGCCTTGTGGGTGCAGATGTTCATCTGATTTTTTTTGTCTCTGTATAATAGAAATATTGTCCTACCCAAGCATGATTTTCTAAGTCCAAACAGGGCCATAATTCTTGCAAAAAAGCAATGTAGAGTACTTGCTTTGCGGAGTCAGCTTTTAATGGCAAATAACTGCTCCAAGTTTTAAAGCAATAGCTTTGACCGTTAAGGGGAAAAGGTGACCTAAACACAAAACTTAACCAAGAAATCTGATATTTTCCAAGTCCAAAAGGGGCCATAATTCTTGCAAAAAGCAGGATGGAGTTATGTTTCTTGCTGTACAGAGTCAGCTTTTGATGGTGAACAAGTATTGCAAGTTTTAAAGCAATAGCTTTGATAGTTTAGGAGAAAAGCTGACCGAAACACAAAACTTAACCAAGAAATCTGATTTTCAAAGTCCAAAAGGGGCCATAATTCTTGCAAAAAGCAGGGTGGAGTTATGTTTTTTACTGTACAGGATCAGCTATTGATGGTGAACAAGTGTTGCAAGTTTTAAAGCAATAGCTTTGATAGTTTAGGAGAAAAGTTGACCTAAACAAAAAACTTAACTCTTAGCCTGCTGCAGGCAAATTTAATAGCCTTTGCAAACAGCTTGGAACCAGATCAGACGCCGATTAAATCGGCGTCTGATCTGGTTCCAAGCTGTTTGCTACTCTGACAATATTTCTTCCAATTTTGGAGCAAATTGAATGAACTTTACTACTTTAGCAGATGACATTTCCAGCAGACGACAATTTATCTAGCATGCTAAGGGTTAACCAAGAAATCTGATTTTCTAGATTTTCTAAGTCCGAAAGGGGCCACAATTCCTCCAAAAAGCAGGATGGAGTTATGTTTCTTACTGTACAGTGTCAGCTATTGATGGTGAACAAGTGTTGCAAGTTTTAAATCAACAGCTTTAATAGTTTAGGAGAAAAGCTGACCTAAACATAAAACTTAACCAGCCAACGCTGATCAAGTGATGACAGTGACTCATTTTCCCCCCAAAAAAATCAGATGATCTAAAAAGGGGTTAACTCAGAAACAAGAGCTGTCTGATGACAGCGCGCTCGACTATTCGAAGAATTGATTGAAGAATGGGGTCAAAATATTTCCACTGATATTCAGACAAAAGAAATAAATAGATGAGACAAACAATGTTCCTGTATTACTTTGATTTCGATAAGTCTAGCACTAAATGGCTATATGATCCAATTTCAAAGTCCAAAAAGGGCCATAATTCAGTCAAAATAGTTATGTACTCTTGCCTACAGATGGAAATCATAATGATAAACAAGTGTTCAAAGTTTAAAAGCCATATGTCAAATAGTTTTGACAAAACATGGACTTGTATGAAAACAGAACCAATTTCAAAATCCAAAAAGGACCATAATTCAGCCAAAATAGATGACAGAGTTATGTTCTCTTTCCTACAGATAGAGACTATTATACTAAACAAGTGATAAAAGTTTCAAAGCCATATGTCAAACACTTTACAAAAAATAAGAACTGGTACGAAAAACTTAACCAAGATTTCTAAGTCAAAAGGGGCCATAATTCAGCCAAAATCCTTGATGAGTTATGTACTCTTGCCTATAACTGGACATGGTGATGGTAAACAGGTGTTGAAAGTTTCAAAGCTTTATCTCAAAAGAATTTGTCAAAATATGAACTGGTACGAAATATTAACCCAGATTTCTAAGTCAAAAAGGGCCATAATTCAGCCAAAATCCTTGATGGAGTTATGTGCTCTTGCCTATAACTGGACATGGTGATGGTAAACAAGTATTGAAAGTTTTAAAGCTTTATCTCAAAAGACTTTGTCAAAATATGAACTGGTACGAAAAACTTAACCCAGATTTCTAAGTCAAAAGGGGCCATAATTCAGCCAAAATCCTTGATGGAGTTATGTACTCTTGCCTATAACTGAACATGGTGATGGTAAACAGGTGTTGAAAGTTTCAAAGCTTTATCTCGAAAGACTGTCAAAATATGAACCGGTATGAAATATTAACACAGATTTCTAAGTCAAAAAGGGCCATAATTCAGCCAAAATCCTTGATGGAGTTATGTGCTCTTGCCTATAACTGGACATGGTGATGGTAAACAAATATTGAAAGTTTCAAAGCTTTATCTCAAAAGACTTTGTCAAAATATGAACTGGTACGAAAAACTTAACCATGATTTCTTAGTCAAAAGGGGACATAATTCAGCCAAAATCCTTGATTGAGTTATGTGCTCTTGCCTATAACTGGCCATGATGATGGTAAACAAGTGTTGAAAGTTTCAAAGCTTTATCTCAAAAGACTTTGTCAAAATGTGGACTGGTACGAAAAACTTAACCCAAGGTGTGACGCCGACGCCGACGCCGTGGTGAGTAGGATAGCTCTACTTATTCTTCGAATAGTCGAGCTAAAAAATAATTGGATATGAAACTCCAAACAAATATACACATGTCCATTTCATATAACTTTGAATAATGATGTCAAGTGCACAAGGTACAAATATAGTTCTAATGTAGTTGTAATATCATAATATCAAAAAAAATGGGCGTAAGTGACAACAATGTGCCACTGTTCACTTCATGTTGATGATGTACATTAAGTTTCATTTGAAGTGGATGGATACTGTATAATGAGTTGAGTTTATAAGATACAAAATGTAGTCTTAACACAGTAAAGTCCAAAAGGGAAAAACATAACAATATATGCATGTCCACTTCATGTAGATCATATATATCAAGTTTCATTTAAATTGGATGGATTGAGTACAGAAGGTATAAAATGTAATGTAGTTGTAAAATTATTGAGTCCAAAAATGGGGCATTTTTAAAAATCATAAAAGGCCTGACAAAATGTACATGCCCACTTCCTGCTGATAATGTATTCCAAGTTTCTTTTCAAAAGGAAGAGTTGTACAACAGAATGTTTGACTAACAGATGGAATAAGGGGCAGACAGTTCAAACACTATATTTATATACCTCCTGGGTTTTCAACACCAAGCTGCAGCAAAAAGCATTTGACATAATTTAGATACCTGCAATTTATTTAAGTATAAACTATCATTTTACAATAAAATATTACCATTCAAATATACTTACTCTACATACCAAATAATCCATCAGATCACTGACTGCATTATACAAATATAAATATTATATGTAGTACAATTGATCAACACTGCAAAAACACATGAAGGTAAACACTACTATATATATGATGGAATGTATGAAATTGATATGAATTTGAAACATGACATACACCGTAACTGTCAATAAAGGGGTAATAAAATAGTTTTATTGGGGTTGGTCATCACTTGACCTTTGGACACCTCAGGTAAATAATAACACTTATCATGCTGAACATGATTGATTCTGCCTTTGCCACCAGTGCAGATCATGATCAGACTGCACGAAAAGATGGACAAGTTCATTATAGAAATTTAGCACGGTATTAGGGTTAATGTCATTCAAAGTGACCGTTTTATATCACTTACAAATTACTTTACAACAATATAAAATAATAACCATGATTTAATTAAAGCCACAAATAAAAGAAAACATTAGAATGATTGTGTGACATTAGTATGAAATATTAAATATTTCTTATAACATTTTTTTTCTCTCCAATATTTTTACAAGTTCTTAATTCAAGTGAAATAGTGAGAGAAAGTGAGTTTTTGTTATACCTGAAATAGATAAAATTTAATCCATAAAAAACAACTCCTTGTTCTATAAAGCTGTAAATCTGCCTCAATCATTTACTTTTTTCCATATATTTATTAAACATGCCAAACACTTCCTTGTTTGTAAACTGTCAGTGTTCATAATAACCTGAATAAAAATCACTGAAAGATGGTAGCAAATAACTTCCGTAAACATCAATTAAAACTTCACTTTAAAATACTCAATACCAGAGCTGGATAAAATCAACTATAGAAATATTTAGGATTTATCAGTTATCTTTTCAACTAGTTATTTGGTGATGGTATCATTTAGGTCAATATTACAATCACTTCAGTCAAGCATTTTTCAGCAGTTAACTTATGGCAATATGATATTGTTATTAGGTCAGTCAAGAATAAAACATTTGTTCAACTTACCAAAATCATTTAAACATTTTGTTTGAAAATTCATGCAAGTCCACTCAGTTACACCTTTTTGCCACTGCTAAAGTTCTTATTTAACACTTAAAATGAGATGATCGAGCTATTATCCAAATACATTTAATTTTAAAAGAAGTCATTTAAAGGGAGGTAATAAAAATACTGTATACATAACCTACTAAGTCACACTATTCAAATCATTAACTGAGAAATCAAACATTCAGGTAAATATTTTATTTCCATTTAACAAATTCATTTTATATGCATAACATAGATGTTTTTAACACAGTATACATCATACTTAAGTTCTCACCTTTTGTACTCTTAATATATTTTGACAATGATAGATAACACAAGTTTGTTAAATATCTCAAAAAATAATCATATCCTGGATGTAGCTGTTTCATACAATTAGCTGAGGATTGTCTCCAATGAAATAAGGAAGTTAAACATGAAGTTGATATGTATAAAAACCACTTAAAATTCAGTTACTGACAACTGAGACCTGCCCATTGTTTCAGAGTTAGGGGCCTAAGATAAAAAGAGTCCACCACGCTTTATTTTACTGATGTCAGAAAGTTCCTGACTTCGACTGTTTGACAGATGAAAGTGAAACTTTATCTTGAGTACTTGTTATTACAGCTACATTGTTTTCCAGTGGTTTACCATTAGAGAAAAAAAAAGATTGTGCACAGTCCCCAATATATTTCCTGCCACTCAAAAAAAAAGTCAAATAAGAACATGCATAAACATAATCATTTCCAAGACCAAACAGAATGATGTTAGCCAGTCGATATCAAAATGTAAAGGAAGAAATATATAAATTTTGTTGAACTTTTAACAAAAAATGAAACAAGAGCTGTGTATAATTAGACACAAATGCATTCTCATAAGGCAATAGAAAATTAGTTTTTAGATTCTCATCCCCGCCCGCCCCTATCTGAAAGCCCCCGCCTCGAAATTTTTTATTGGGAGACAATTTAACAGCATTTGACAGTATCTGATATTAAAATTTACCATGACATTACCTCTTATTATAACAAATTAAGAAAAATGATCATAACATATCGGCAATTCACACGACTAGCAGACGTTCTGGCAACCTACTTTCGATTTAAAAAACTTTTAGAAAAAGGTAAAGCCAATGTATTTTCTTATCCTTATTTGATTTTTATTGATTTTTATTGATTAGAAATAAGTATCTGTTGTCTGGATTTCAATATTTCAATTGTGTTTAACATGGACATTTGCCTTCGTGGGGAAGCCAGACATGCCATTTTCACGTGCAAAGTATACTGAATTACCGCGCTATTTGTTTCATAGATATGGAAATAGGATTAAAATATGCTGTGCATGCAAGTGAATCTAATTAAGAAATATCTGAATTTTTTCAAGGGTAGAACTACTAGATTCCTCGTATTTTAAACTTTAAGCTCGAAAGTCAATATCATCATCATCATCGCTTCCACGGGTATATAGCTTTTAGCACATGCTCAGCAGGAATGAGAGATTGATTGTTTTCTTTAAAAATCGCGACTGTACTTCGACAGAACTAAATATTTTAAATTTGCAAATAGTACACTGAACAGACAAATATTAATTTGCCGTTGTTGTAGATTTGCTTTTTTGCATAGGATACAATCAACCATCAGACAAAATGATTTACTATCACATAAGTTTATGACATAAAATTATTTTGTTCATTTCAAAATTATTTCAAAATGGGTTTTACATATACAAGCATTTCAAAGGCACAGCAATACACACTAGAATATCAATACAGTGATATTTTAAATATAATTTGTCAGATTGACCTCCACAATACCATATTTCCAAATTAAAAAATAAAAAATAGAAAGTGCCCACCCACCCCATTTTTTCTCAAAATTCGGATGAGAATCTAAACATTTATTTTCTCTGGCCTAATGGCCTGTTTGAGGTAACTGCGTGTGAAATTTTCTGTCTCTTGTATTTTGTGACCTTGGGCTTACAAACAACAAGCCTCTGTGATTATGACTGTTGACCTATTGACCCTTGAAAAAATATGTTTCATTTACTGTGAAATCATTAATGTTCGTAGGGGACTGATTTTCATGGATGAATCAATCCACGAAATTTTATCCCAACGAACACGAAAAATTCCCATTTATTTTATGTTCAGACGTTGAAATCCACGAATTTACATCCTCACAAAATTGCCGTTGTGACCAAAACCACGAAACCTCATGCCAACGAAATTAAATGATTTTACAGTACTTACGACAAGCAATCATATAATAATGTTTCACTACTGCAGGGCAAAGCCTTCTCAAGCTAATGTTGTAAAACCATTTCTGGTTTCTAGATCACTGCCACCTTGACCTTTGACCTACTGACCCTAAAAGCAATATGGTTCATTTAGTGAATCACATTTAAGTATTGAAGGTCAAAACATTCTCTCCTTATATTGATCAAAAACTGTTGTCACTGTCTTAAGGTCACTGTGCCCATCCCCCAAAGTAATAGGGCTCTTCTACTGATAAAAGGTAATCATCGACAGACATCCTGAGTAGTTTGACAAATGGATGTCAAAGCATTTTCTAACTATTTAGCAGAAAGCAGTTTCAGTCTAGAGGTCACAGTGACATTGACACCTGATCAACTGACTCTTAAAGCAAGAGGGGTCATGCAGTGACCACATAAAATCACCTTAGGAAGTTCAACCATTGTAGGCCCAAGCATTCTCCAATTATTAAATCGAAACAATTTTCAGTCACAAGGTCACTGCAACATTGACCTTTGACCTTGAACTAATCCCCAAAACAATACGAGTCATCTGCTTACCGCAGGCAACCATGCTATGAAGTTGGGACCACTGTAGACCAACCATTCTTTTGTTATTGATATGAAACCAAACTGTCGACTAAGGGATGGCAAACAAATCAACAGATTGACTGACATGTCGAGTATTACAATAACAATACAGCCCCTCTTTTTCAAAGGGATGCATCATAGTTAGAATTGAAAAGGGAGCCAGAATTCCCTTTTTATAATTCATGTAATTATACTGCATGGATTCTGAATATTCAACTTGACACTGTTTTTACTATTGAATAATCAAAGAAAACAGCAACCACATAAATACAGAGAACTTACGGTTTCAACGATGTATCAATGACCTTTGTGGTCCAACCAAGTTCTCAAGTGCCACGCACTAAATCTACTGTATACCCAGGGTCTTTCAAAAATTTTGAGTGACCCTGGTATACCTTAGCAGACAAGTACCAGAGGTTGTCTTTTATAAGAACAGCAGGCTGTTGAATGACATTTCATACCTTGTACAGTCAGGCAAATATTTAAACTGGACACAGAAATTTTTCACATGCATGCAAACATGTTTATGCAGATGCAAATACATTCATTATATGACCTCAATATTGCTGTTTATAATTATTGTAAAATGCCCCTCCATACAGGATACCTTATCCTGTTACACTAAAGCAGTAATACTATACTATTTTGAAAATAGGAAGTAGTTATATACTTATGAACTGAAACCTGACTTGTGACACGCTTAAACACTTAATGGCTGGCAGTTCAAGTGTGTTTGGAAGGCAAGGGTGTGAAGTGGGGATAGGTCAAAGACAATCCAATGTAGTTTCTAGGACAACAAATGCTAAGACTGAGCACTGAATTTGATTAAGCAAAGATGCAACTCTAACTAGAACTGTCACAGGAGTGACTTATACCCCCACCATATGGTCTTGTCACAGAAGAATGGCAACCATCAACCATAAGAAATTTTAAAAATACTTAGAACAAGAGATCACAGAGTGATCTTGGCGCCCACCAATGTGCCATTTTTGAGAATTCCAAATTTTAAGACTTATTGACTAGCTCAAGGTCAAATTTCATTTCCATACAAAACACTGTGCATGTGGTCAAAATTCGAAACCTGTAGCTTGAGAAATGTGAAAGTAGGTAACTATATCAATTTCAAGGACAAAGTGGTCCAAATTTGAAGGCTGTAGCTTGAGAAATGTGAAAGTAGGTCACTAGGTCAAAATCAAGGTCAAATTTTATTTCGGAACACAGAACTATGCATGTGGTCCAAATTTTAGGCCTGTACCTTCAATAATGTGAAAGTAGGTCACTAGGTCAATGTAAAGGTCAAAGTTTGTTTCGGTACACAAAATTATGCATGTGGTCCAAATTTGAAGGCTGTAGCTTGAGAAATGTGAAAGTAGGTCAATAGGTCAAAATGAAGGTCAAATTTCATTTCGGAACACAAAACTATGCTGTGGTCCAAATTTGAAGGCTGTAGCTTGAGAAATGTGAAAGTAGGTCACTAGGTCAAAATCAAGGTCAAATTTTATTTCGGAACACAGAACTATGCATGTGGTCCAAATTTGAAGACTGTACCTTCAAAAATGTGAAAATAGGTCACTAGGTCAATATCAAGGTCAAAGTTTATTTCAGTGCACAAAACTGTGCATGTGGTCCAAATTTGAAGGCTGTAGCTTGAGAAATGTGAAAGTAGGTCACTAGGTCAAAATCAAGGTCAAATTTTATTTCGGAACACAGAACTATGCATGTGGTCCAAATTTGAAGACTGTACCTTCAAAAATGTGAAAGTAGGTCACTAGGTCAATATCAAGGTCAAAGTTTATTTCAGTGCACAAAACTGTGCATGTGGTCCAAATTTGAAGGTTGTAGCTACAGAAATGTGAAAGTAGGTCACTAGGTCAAAATCAAGGTCAACTCATGTCAAGGTTCATCTTGCCACTCAAAACCATACAGGTGGTCCAAATTTGAATGTTGTAGGTTATTGACAAGAAGATTTTAAAAGCTTTTCCCTATATAAGTCTATATAAACCATGTGACCCCCAGGGCGGGGCCATAATTGACCCTAGGGGATGATTTGAACAAACTTGGTAGAGAACCACTAGATGATGCAACATTACAAATGCCAAAGCCCTAGGCTTTGTGGTTTGGACAAGAAGATTTTCAAAGTTTTTCCCTATATAAGTCTATGTAAGCAATGTGACCCCCGGGGCGGGGCCATATTTGACCCTAGGGGAATAATTTGAACAATCTTAGTAGAAGACCACTAGATAATGTCGCATACAAAATATCAAAGCCCTAGGCCCTGTGTTTTTGAATAAGAGGTTTTTCAAAGTTTTTCCTTATATAAGTCTATATAAACCATGTGACCCCCGGGGCGGGGCCATATTAGACCCAAGGGAAATAATTTGAATCATTTTGGTAGAGGACCACCAGATGATGCTTCATACCAAATATCAAAGCTCTAGGCTCTGTGGTTTTGGACAAGAAGATTTTCAAGTTTTTCCCTATATAAATCTATGTAAATTATAGAAATAAACAAAGGGCCATAACTCACTAAAGAATTGTTGAACCAGTCTGATTTTCAGGGGGACACAACTAGGGTACCAATACATCATTCTGACAAAGTTTGGTCAAAATCCCCCTGGTAGTTTCTGAGGAGATGCGATAACGAGAAATTGTTAACGGAAGGACGGACGTCGGACCACGGACGCAGAGTGATTTGAATAGCCCACCATCTGATGATGGTGGGCTTATAATACAAAATGTAAAAAAAAAACTTAATACTTAAAACAAAATCTTACTCATCTTTGAAGTACTTCATCCTGGGCTTCCTCGGCACATATAAGTAATACCAGTATATGTGCCCAGGATGAGGGATGAGGTAAATCTCTAATATAAGAGATACACTAAAAATGAATACTAAAAAAAATGTCTTACCGACACAAGTTACCACAGAAAAATGTTTTTACTTTTTTACACAGGACTAATAATAACAAGAGGGCCATGATGGCCCTATATCGCTCACCTGTTATCATTGCACTTGAGGACAAGAAGGTCCTAAGAAAAAATATCTAAGTCCAAAGGACAGTAACAACAAAGGGAAGAAATTTAACAAAAAAGAAAAAAAAATCTTACAAGGTATAGATATGTCAAAATACACCTAAACATTGGAGGTACCATCCATGTTGTACCACAGAAAAGTGGTCTCGGTTTTTCACTACGGCCAATAATAAACAAGAGGACCATGATGGTCCTGAATCGCTCACCTCTTCCCACATGACCCAGTTTTGAGTATGACATCGTTTTTTCTATTATTTGACATAGTGACCTAGTTTTTGAGCTCATGTGACCCAGTTTTGAATCTGACCTAGATATTATCAAGATAAAAATGCTGACCAATTTTCATGAAGATCCATTGAAAAATATGGTCTCTAGAGAGGTCACAAGGTTTTTCTATTATTTGACCTATTGACCTAGTTTTCGAGGGTACGTGACCCTGTTTTGAACTTTCCCTAGATATCATCAAGGTGAACAATCTCACTAATTTTCATGAAGATCTCATGAAAAATATGGCCTCTAGAGAGGTCACAAGGTTTTTCTATTTTTATACCTACTGGCCTAGTTTTTGATTGAACATTACCCAGTTTCTAAACTGACCTAGATATCATCAAGGTGAACACTCAGATCCATTTTTATGAAAATCCATTGAAAAATATGGCCTCTAGAGAGGTCAAAAGATTTTTCTTATCGCATAGTGCGGCAATTTTCCTTTGATCTTTGCAGCATGTTATACATAGTAACACACATTATTACTACAAAACTGTGCTGATATCTTACAAAACTGTTGCGATATATATCAACACGGAAATCTCTATGGAGTTTCATAAGAAAAAAAGTGTTCCGATATATATCAGCACAGTAAAACTGTTCCGATATATATCGGAACACTTTTTCTCTATTGAGGCCCTATCAAGGGAGTATAATTTTTTCCTTTCAAAGAAAAGATGATTTTAGCTCCAATTTACAGTTCACAGAGAAAGAATTGTCACAAACACCTACATTTATAAAGTAAAAGAATAAATAAACTAGAATATTTCAAAAACTTGATAGTTATTGCCAAATTCAGAAATACATGAAATATATGAAATTCTGAGATTTCTCAAATGTTTCTTTTTCTTTGATTTTTTTTTTACAAACAAAACAACAAGTTTTACAATATGTCTGGCCAATGAAATGCAAAGATTTAAAACCAATGCAGAAATTTGTTGGGTACTTTTATCTGGGGAACACATTTTCTAAAACAGAAGTTTTAGTGTTTCAGTCAGCGAGGCGCAGAAAGGGAATCAAAATAGTAAAAATAATAATAAACAAATTTAAATGAAAATGATATATAAATTTTAATGATAAACTATGCGATAAAACAGTTATAATATGTAGTGCTCGTGTGTTACCAGGATATATCAGAGCTAGGGGTACATCTCGTTATTTTTCTCTTCACATATCTGTCTCGGCCTACCGGCCTCGACGATATGTGCAGAGAAAAATACCCTCGATGTACCCCTAGCTCGGATATATCCTGGTAACACACTCTCACACATACTATAACTATTACTTATTTTAGACCTACTGACCTAGTTTTTGACCGCAGTTGACCCAATTTCAAACTTGACCTAGATATCATCAAGATGAACATTCAGACCAACTTTCATACAGATCCCATGAAAAGTATGGCCTCTACAGAGGTCACAAGGTTTTTTTTATTATTTGACCTACTGACCTAGCTTTTTAAGGCACGTGACCCATTTCAAACTTGACCTAGATATCATCAAGGTGAACATTCTGACCAATTTTCATGAAGATCCATTCAAGGGTATGGCCTCTAAAGAGGTCACAAGGTTTTTCTATTTCAAGACCTACTGACCTAGTTTTTGATCGCAGTTGACCCAGTTTCAAACTTGACCTATATATCATCAAGACCAACATTCAGACTGACTTTCATACAGATCCTATGAAAAATACGGCCTCTAGAGAGGTCACAACACTTTTTCATTATTTGACCTAATGACCTACTTTTTGAAGGCACGTGACCCACTTTCAAACATGACCTAGATATCATCAAGATGAACATTCTGACCAATTTTTATGGAGATCCATTCACAAGTATGGCCTCTAGAGAGGTCACAAGGTTTTTCTATTTTTAGACCTACTGACCTAGTTTTTGACCGCACATGACCCTGTTTCGAACTTGACCTAGATATCATCAAGATGAACATTCAGACCAACTTTCATACAGATCCCATGAAAAATATGGCCTCTAGAGAGGGCACAAGGTTTTTCTATTATTTGACCTACTGACCTAGTTTTTGATGGCACGTGACCCACTTTCGAATTTGACCTAGATATCATCAAGGTGAACATTCTGACCAATTTTCATGAAGATCTCATGAAATATATGGCCTCTAGAGAGGTCACAAAGTTTTTCTATTTTTAGACCTACTGACCTAGTTTTTGACCGCACGGGACCCAGTTTCAAAGTTGAACTAGATATCATCAAGATGAACATTCAGACCAACTTTCATACAGATCCAATGAAAAATACGGCCTTTAGAGAAGTCACAAGGTTTTTCTATTATCTGACCTACTGACCTAGTTTTTGATGGCACATGACCCAGTTTCGAACTTGACCTAGATATCATCAAAGTGAACGTTCTGACCAAGTTTCATGAAGATCTCATGAAATATATGGCCTCTAGAGAGGTCACAAGGTTTTTCTATTTTTAGACCTACTGACCTAGTTTTTGATGGCACGTGACCCAGTTTCAAATTTGACCTAGATATCATCAAGGTTAACATTCTGACCAATTTTCATGAAGATCTTGTGAAATATATGGCCTCTAGAGAGGTAACAAGGTTTTTCTATTTTTAGACCTACTGACCTAGTTTTTGTCGGCACGTGACCCAGTTTCGAACTTGACCTAGATATCATCAAGATGAACATTCTGACCAACTTTTATAAAGATCCCACAAAAAATGTGACCTCTAGAGTGGTCACAAGCAAAAGTTTACGGACGCACGGACGCTCGGACGACGGACACCGCGCGATCACAAAAGCTCACCTTGTCACTTTGTGACAGGTGAGCTAAAAAGTTACTAAATATAAGCTATTTATAGTAACGTAAAAGGAAAGTAATTAAAAAAAAAAATTATTGTAAGTGAACAAAAGAAGGATCTGCCAAATAAATCTGTTGACATAAATGAAATTTCAGATCAGTATCTTCATTAGTTATGGAGATATACCCATTTTAATTTGAAATAAAGGGAGGTAATTTGACATAAAATCAGTCCATAGTTATCTACCCCGATTGTCTCAGTCCAACTAATGACAATAATGAAATTTCAAATAAGTACTATAAGTACTTACTGATATAAATCCATTTCGATTACAATCAGGGGAGGTAATCAGATATAAAATAACTCTGAACCTACGCTTGGATCTGATTTGTCATGGAATCCAAGAATTATTGTTGTTGAAGTTATTTTGGAAGTTAGTATCAAATAAAACCATAAATGAAGTCTCTATATGGCTGCAAAAGCCAAAATAGCCAATTTTGGACATTTAAGGGGCCATAACTCTGGAACCCATGAAGAAATCTGGCCAGTTCAAGAATGGAACCAAGATCTTGTGGTGATACAAGTTGTGTGCAAGTCTGGTTAAAATTGAATCATAAATGAAGCTGCTATTGTGCAGACAAGGTCCAGATAGCTAATTCTGGCCTTTTCAGGGGCCATAACTCTGGAACCCATTATGGAATCTCGCCAGTTCAAGAAAGGAATCAAGATCTTATGGTGATACAAGTTGTGTGCAAGTTTAGTTAAAATCAAATCGTAAATGAAGCTGCTATTGTGCAGACAAGGTCAAAATAGCTAATTCTGGCCCTTTCAGGGGCCATAACTCTGGAACCCATAATGGAATCTGGCCAGTTCAAGAAAGGAACCAAGATCTTATGGTGATACAAGTTATGTGCCAGTTTGGTAAAAATCAAATCATAAATAAAGCTGCTATTGTGCAGACAAGGTCAAAATAGCTAATTTTGGCTCTTTCAGGGGCCATAACTCTGGAACCCATAATGGGATCTGGCCAAAGAAAGTAACCAAGATCTTATGGTGATACAAGTTGTGTGCAAGTTTGGTTAAAATAAAATCATAAATGAAACCACTATCGTGCAGACAAGAAATTGTTGACGGACGGACGCACGGACGGACTGACGACGGACGAAGGGTGATCACAAAAGCTCACCTTGTCACTGTGACAGGTGAGCTAAAAATGTTATAAAAATACCTAAAATATTGAAAATCTAAAAATAGAATTTCTAAAAATTGACAAATTCTTGGAATTTAAGGGGAAGTAACTCCGTACAAAAGTTAAAAGAAAGGTAACTTCCCTTTGGCTCTAAGCCAGTCAGAATATTTAATAAGTGAAATGCATCAAAATTAGCCTTATATTCTAAATAAAAGGGGGCATAATTCATGAAAATATGGTGCCAGAGTTATGCATCTTGTGTCACATGATGTGGGTGATGAGGAACATCTATTTTAAGTTTGAATCAATTCCATTTAGTAATAACTGAGATATAGTGAAAATACATCAAAATTTACCTTTAATTCTAAGTAAAAGGGGGCATAATTCATGAAAGTTGGTGTCAGAGTTATGCACATTGTGTCACAAGATGGGGGTGATAAGGTGGAACATCTATTTTAAGTCTGAATCATATCCATTTAGTAATAACTGAGATATAGTGAAAATGCATCAAAATTAACCTTAAATTCTAATTAAAAGGGGACATAATTCATGAAAAATTGGTGTCAGAGTTATGCACCTTGTGTCACATGATGTGGGTGATAAGGTGATACATCTATTTTAAGTTTGAATCAAATCCATTTAGTAGTAACTGAGATAATAGATTTCACGACATGACGGAACGGGAAGGGACGCGACAAAACTGACTCCTATATAGCCCCCTCAAACATGTTTGGTGGGCGTATAAAAACATGTGTGTCAATTGGACACTGGTGCCCCTACCTGCTGTCTCTGTATTGTCCAATATTACTTCTTGACAATGCAAGACTAAGTAAACTTTCATTTTACCTTGAGGGGGAGGGATACTTGGAAACATCATCAAGAAACACAAGGAACTAAGAGTAACAAAAAATTTACTGGTGCACAGCACTGCACGTATTTGGTTCGGTGGAGGGCTCTGAATAAGTCAAGGGCCATAACTCTGTCTTGCAGAGCAAAATCCCAAACAAAACCTGTGTCCCCCTACTTACTGTCACTGCATGGTCAATTTGATCTTGACCACTACAAAATAAGTTTGGTGAAGAACCATTCCAACAAATCAAAGAAAGCTCCATGCAAGGATGCTTATTATGTGCTGAAGAAACCAGAGCAAGCTTTTCCTATTAGTTGACCTAGTGACAGAGATTTTAATCAAAGATATCCCAGTTTCAAAAATGACCTACACTTCAGAAAGGCAAACATTCTGACCAAGTGCTATGTTGATCAGGTAAAAAATGTGACCTTGGAAGAGTTAACAAGGCTTTTCTATGATTCGGCCTAATGGCCTAGTTTTTTTAACCCCAGATACCTTAGTTTAAAACGGTCACTAAAATTTTATAAAAAGAAATACTCAGACAATGCTTATGTTCTCCGTGACTATTTGATAAACGACATTGTGTCTGAAATCATTACCGTAGATACCCATGTATAATATGCACCGGTGTATAATGCGCACCTCCTATTTTGGCCCAAAATCCTGGGAAAAAAACATTTTTGGTCAATTTTGAGGTGGATGAAAAACGAAAGTAGAGTTTACATCGACACAGGTAATAAATCTTATATAACGCGGTGGAGAGCAGCGTCGGTCTCGTGGTACTATCAATTTTTGTTTTCTCGAAAATAAAACCAGTAAAATATTGTTTAATTTGTTGTTTTACCTTTTTAATTCACTATTTTGGATAAATAAACAGCAGCTGATTCAATATTTCGGAATGGTATCTTTCAAAATGACATGAGCTTCTCAATTCAAACCAATAACAAAAGTTGTGATAGTCTTTTTGTCACAATCAAATAGCCAGTAATTACCGGCAATTAACTTGTCACCTCGTGTCAATTATGTTGTTCACAGTTTGATCTCGGTTAAAGATAATTCTCGATCTTTAATTAGTATCATAATTTTTGTGATTTATTAACATTTCTTTCATCAAAATACTTTTAAATTTATATGAAATAAATTTTGTTTGAAAGAAAAATAAACCATTCGATCTTTTACGGAACATAACGGCAATCTTAGATTTTAGCGGTAACAGTAAACGCGGGGAGTAGTTTCCCTTTACCAAAATGGCGAACATCGGTAACAAACTTGTTTTGAAGCTGGAAAATTGTCTATACCTGTGTATTATGCGCACCCACGATTCGGGGTTGGTCCCGGGGGTCAAAAAACTGCGCATTATACATGGGTATCTACAGTAGTCCTCCACCTCTGACTCATGTGGGGAAGTTGGCAGTTACTTGCGGAGAACAGGTTTGTACTGGTACAGAACTCAGGAACACTGGTTAGGTTAACTGCCCGCCGTTATATGACTGAAATACTGTTGAAAAACAGCATTAAACCCAAAACATCCTTGATGTGTTAACTAATTGTATCTTTGATTTGATCTACTGACCTAGTTTTTCTTAACCTAGATGACCCAGTTTTGAACTCTTATTTCATTCTGAAATGCAGAATTTATGAATGCTGCACCTGGTGTTATGATTATGGTTCTATGACTAGACCTAGTGACTTAGTAAATTTTTTTACCAAACATGACCAAGCTTCAAACTAGAGGTATATTGTATTAAAACAAACATTTTGACAAGTTTATGTAGATCAGTTAAAAATGTGGCATACAGTGTATTTACAAGTTTTCCCCTATGACTGACATTTTGAACTAGTTTTTGAATCTAGATGTCCCAATTTCAGACTTGACCTATACTTAATAAAAACAAGAGGGCCAACATGGTCCTAGGTCGCTCAACTGAGTAACACACAGTAACAGTGTAAACATATTTGACCTAGTGATTTTATGGAGATAAATATTCTGACCAATTTTCATTAATGTTGGAGCAAAAATGTGGCCTCGTGAGTGTAAACAAGCACTTTCTTTGATTTGACCTTAGTGACATAGTTTTTGACCCCCACATGACCCATATTAGAACTGTCCAAGCTTTTATAAAAACAAACATGCTGACAAGTTTCGGGAAGATTGGAGCAAAAAAGTGGCCTCTAGAGTGTAAACAAGCTTTTCCTTTGATTTGACCTAGTGACCTAGTTATTGACCCAAAGTGACCCAGATCTGAAACCATCCAAAACTTCATGATAACAAACATTCTGACCAATTTTAAGAAGATAGAATCAAAAATTTTGCCCATAGGGTGTAAACGAGCTTTTTCCTTTATTTGACCTGGTGACCTAGTTTTTGACCCCACATGACCCAGATAAAAAACTCAACTGAGATTTCATGAAGACAAACATTCTGACCAAGTTTCATGCACATCAAATGAAAAATGCAGTCCCTACTGCATACACAAGGTTTTTCTTTCATGATGATTTGGTGAAAATTACAACCTCTACTGTGTTTAACAGTAAAATGACAGATGATAATGCCCTATGAACACAACAGCTCATCAAGAGCATTTTGTGCTTATTTTAGCTAAAATTATTGTAAGAAAATTTTACAAATATTTTTTGTATCCCAATAATTTAAGAGAAAAAAGTTTATTACTGAAAACATCAATTTTTAGTTTATAATATAAAGCATTTCTGCTCACCATTGATATAATAAATCCATATGTACCAAACATACTCTATTCATATATTTTCATATTCATGAAGTTTCATAAAACAGTAAACCGAAATAAAAGTTGACATACAAATTGTCATTCAGTGTGACATAAGGAATCATGTTTCGCGAATAACTTCCCCAAAGGCAATTATACTGTAAATATTTATAAAATCTTAATACCTTAGACAGGTTTCATACAATATTTTTTTGCAAAATGAAGAGGACTTTGTCAGAAAAAGTTGTCAAAAGATAATGAAAATGTAAAGATACGTATCAGAATTATTTGATCTTCAGTTTCAATTTTTTGTGATACTGCTAACGAGTGCAATATCAACTAAGAAACAGCAAAATACATCAAGTATAAACAAGAGCTGTCAGTGGACAGCGTGCTCGACTATTCTCAGTGCTTGATGGTATAATATAAGCAATGAGTAAAACTTTAACATTACAGTAAGCATATTCTAAGTCGAAAAGGGGCCATAATTCAGTCAAAATGCTTGATAGAGTTGCCTCCTCCTTTTTACAGACTTGTGTCATGATGGTAAACAAGTATGCAAAATATGAAAGCAATATCTCAGTGGACTTCGAAAATATTTGGGGTGGTACGCAAACTTTAACATTTATTCTAAGTCGAAAAGGGGCCATAATTCAGTCAAAATCCTTGATAGAGTTGCCTCCTCCTTTATATAGACCGGGGTCATGATGGTAAACAAGTATGCAAAATATGAATGCAATATCTCAATGGACTTTGAAAATATTTCGGGTGGTACGCAAACTTTAACATTTGTGTGACACTCATGCTAACGCTCATGCCGACGCCGGGGCAAGTAGGATAGCTCCCCTATTCTTCGAATAGTCAAGCTAAAAAGTGGAGATAAATCAGTAATCTAAATTGAATACAAAGTTCTGGTTCTTGCTTCACTTTCTCACTGCCTTCTGTTTCATTTAAGAAATAATAAGTTTCCAAGTGTGGTTTATCGTAGAATAATTTAACCCGTGTTTTGAGGTTTTATGCGTAAGAATATATCACGAAGGCCGAAGAACGAAAAACTAGGGTTATTCTACAATAAATCACACTTTGGAACTTGTTATTTCGATTCTAACACGACATACTAGTATCAACAGAGTTAGAAACAAGAGCTGTCAGTGGACAGCGCGCTCGACTATTCTCAGTGCTTGATAGTATAATATAAGCAATGAGTAAAACTTTAACATTACAATAAGCATATTCTAAGACGACTGGGGTCATGATGGTAAACAAGTATGCAAAATATGAAAGCAATATCTCAATGGACTTTGAAAATATTTCGGGTGGTACGCAAACTTTAACATTTGTGGGATGCTCACGCTCACACCGACGCTGGGGCGAGTAGAATAGCTCCCCTATTCTCTGAATAGTCGAGCTAAAAATGGGAACTTCTTTTTACAACCATGCTACGCACCTGGACTGGATAAATATCTGCCAGGAAGCATTGACTATACTGACCACATATGAAATTCAACATTGCTCTTTCTATATGCCATCTATAAACCAAGTTTCATATCAAAGTTCAAATACTGAATGGACCTTATTTTTATCTACCTTTACTTTGGTTACCTAGTGACCTTCGCCTGACTTGGTACTGATATAAGCTTGCTCTAGATGGTTTCATTTGGTCCATGACAGCTGTCAACATAATAAGCATAGATCTACTGACAATATATTTCTGTCATATTCCTTTCTTTTTTTTTTTTTTTAAAGGTGGTTAATTAGATTTTGGTCATGTAACAGATTTGTTGAAAACTAATCACTAATTTGTGTTTACTAAGTGTAAAAGATTAGATTTTTACTGTTTGATTTTCTTATCCTTGTTGCTCAACCAAAATAAAGTTATTTGATAATACGTTTAAATTCAATACACATACTTTGTAAAAGAAATATAAAAATTCAACAAAAAGCTATTATATTACATTTGTAAAAGATTTTCTTTGGCATTCATGTATTTAGCCATGAAAGTTGCTACCACTTTTTATCTAACCAAGATAAATTGGAAATGGCCCTTGAGTTGATGCTTGGAAATAAATTAATCTGGTAAACTACATATTATGGTTTTAAAACACCCTCTTTTGGTTCAGGTAATTGAAATACTTCCAATATCTACCAAATGTAAATATAAAACTCAAGAAATTATATTAATATTACAAGAAATAATCAATTTTATAAAAATACTTTCACATTAAGGGGAGGTAATTACAAATTTCATATTTTTTGTTTTAAAACACTACCTATGTAGTTCATAAGACGACTTTCCAGCTTTTGATACTAGAGGAAGGCCTAGGTAGAAATATAATCCACCCCAAAGCCAGATCGATGGCTTCCTCACATGAAAGAATTCAACACCCCAAGTGAGGTTTCAAAGCAAAATTCCATAACCACTCCGCCAAGGTCCCTTACAACATTTCATAGAACAACAGGGATCTAACTCTAGGTAATGGGTCTTTTTGTTGCACAAATAAATCTCTAACAGAATACAAAGAAAAAAATGTTGCTTAAACATGTTAAAAGTAATCACCTTTAAGTAAATTAGATAATTATAGTTGAATATATTAATATTTGCACTTTGTTCCTACTAGTACACAGTTCCCTAACTATTATTCTGTAAAACTATCAGTGAGTGTTAATGAAGATTATCACTGTATCAAATTCAAAAAAATATTTTGCCAAAATTGAAGAATTCAACATCTCTCTACACTTACCACTATTCTGTTTAAACGATCCCCTGCGAACACGTTCCTTTAATTTCCTGTACATTTTATCTGTTCTATTATGAACAAAAATTCTATAAAATTTATATCCTTATTTATCACTTTCAAAGAACATTTCACTGAATTTTAACTCCATGTTTAACTTTCCACTTATAAATTTCCATATCACATATTTTTCACTTGTAAATCTAGGGACTTTAATATCCATCCTTCATTTTTAAAAACTGTCATTAATTGTCAAATTTGTCCCATAGAGACACAAGCATATCTAATATATGCATACTTTTAAGTCATGAAAATAATGAATTTTTTTTATGTAATTTGAAAATTAAGTAGCATTTCAATATGAAAACTTAATTATTTTTTCTCATCAGTTGTAGTTATTACAGAAAGCTGTCTTTCAGAATCAGGCTCCAACTGGAGTAAGTAACAACAAAAACTCAAGCTGCACACCTGTCAGAGACTCATATAACTCATATGCATTTGCTCATCTACAAAACTTGCTCAAAAAGTCTGAAAAGTGCCGAGAAATTTGCAGGTAAGCTGAGTTTACTAGATCAGCATTTCCATCCTTTCCTATCCAGGTGTTTCTCCATCAGCTGGAGGCTGTATCAAATCAAAAAGCTACCAGTAAACATTGAATAAATCAAAACCATTTTAAATTCCCATTTTTATTTTTCCATCTATCAAATATCCATATCAATTGCATTTGATTTCATACTGCATTAGAGAAGAAAGCACCGCAGAAACATAACACCTTAAAGCAGTATTAAATATTTCTACAAATAACACCATTGTATAATCCTGCACTTAATTCAAGGCCCTCATAAAATGTTGACATTTTATTGTTTCTAGAGTAACAATTACGTTGAACTTAAACAGCACATGTTTCACTTGCAAAGCCACTTATAGCCATTAGGGAGCAAGCAGAAACTAGAATCAATCTATACTGCCTCCGACACAAGTTCGAGAATCAATACAAACACAATTACACACAGGAAAAACAAGCTCGTCAAGTGTCACCCAATACGAAATGTCTGACGGCTGAAAGCTTGGTAACCATGTCTCACTGTGATTCAATATATTATATAATGGAAATCTCTAATGATTTTTAAAAGTCCAATACATCATTCATATATAACAGTATGTCGTTAGTTAATGAGCTAGATTATATAAACGACTTTCACTAATATTCAAGTACTAATGTTTCTGGTATGCTAAATTAAAATCCTGTTTCCATATTCACTTTACATGGTAACCTTGCAGCCACTGAGAGAACAAATCTGCAACAGAACTGTATTACAGAAAATATGCTGCCTCATCACAATAAACAGTGTAGAATATTGTCCAGATGTGCTCATCTCAGAAATTTTCTTTTAATATAACAATGCCTCTATTAAAAAAGAATTACGATATAAAAAGAATAAGGGGGAAAAAAACAATGAATTATGGCAAATTATTTATATCTACCGTAGTTTTACTACACCTCTCTTAGGAGAAATAATATTGTCAAGTTATTCTGTAGGTTTTTTGGGTTTTTTATATTTTTATTTATTGTTATTACTTGAAACTTTATAGATGAATACTATCAACTTCTGAGTGTTTAGTAGTTTGTCATCAGGTGTGATTGGTAGTAGCTGTCTGTACATCATGAAAGTGGTTTATTTTTGTATTTTATGAATATATCATAGAAGTATTACTTAACCTTTAGCATGCTAGATAAATTATCGTCTGCTGGAAATGTCGTCTGCTAAAATTGTAAAGTTCATTCAGTTTGCTCCAAAATTGGAAGAAATATTGTCAGAGTAGCAAACAGCTTGGAACCTGATCAGACGCCGATTTAATCGGCGTCTGATCTGGTTCCAAGCTGTTTGCAAAGGCTGTTAAATTCGCCTGCAACAGGCTAAGGGTTAAGTACTATAATAACGTAAGGACTGATATATATAATGTCATACATTTTTATTTCACTTATATTTTGATTGCAGAAATTATAATAATTACATAGTCATACTTAATGCATTTTATGAATGGCTTTCTGTCAATAGTCAAAACTATTGCCCCGAAGGTCCAGTATGTTACACAGGCCAATCAGTAAGTGTTTTATTACATGACACCAGAAATCAATGTTTACATTTTTCATTTACTACCTCAGCAAATCTGCGTTGAAATATCTCACCCTATGGATGATTTTATATGAAGAATCATATTGTAATAATATGAAATATACTCTGATAATTTCAATGTTTACAACTTTTTTTTAAAACAAATTGTACCTATTTTGCATTTTCTATCAAATTTTCTAGAAGATAATATTAAAACAATTTTTAAATGACACTGTAATAGATAAATATGGTAGGAACACTTTTTTTCTTCAGTTTTTGCCACAATCATACTGTTAAAAATTATGACCTAATTACACTGATTGGCTCAAGGCAAAAAGTAGTCCCTAGATATTTATTATAGTTATATGATTGATACTGAGAAATTGAAATCATCATTTTTTTGTTAAATTGTCACTGACTATAGCAAAAGATTGACCATGGTTAGCGGTATCTTGAATGTTACTTTCAGCTTAGACCCCAGGTGCCCCAGTCTTAGCATAAGTTCAGACACTGGTGGGCTACCTGGTAGAACCATCACCTCCTGTAAGTCAGCTGGCTGGAAGAATTTTACACCCAAAGAAAGGTTTAGGATCCATGTCAGTGAAGGGCAAGATTTTCAATGTCAGCCACCTTAACATTCAGCTTCCAGACTCCCCTATTTTACAGTATTTATTGATAATGGTTAACATAAGCTAACTGCAGAAAGGTGGCAGCTTTAGCTCCAAGCAATTTCATTATTGCCTGATGAAAAATTAATTTGCTAATTCATTAGGTTTTAACATTTACCATATGTTATGTTTATACAGAATGGTTCCTCCATCTACTGCTGGTGCAACATCTATCTAACAGAGACCATTTTTAAGTATGCATTAAAACATAGTCATTAACATTATTATTTTCAGCAGTTAACTGACATTATGGTGATTATTTCCCAAATAATTTTTCAGTTTTCAGTGCACATATTCATCAAGATTACTTTTTTGACATTTTCTGTCAATCAAAAGGGAATTAGATCTATAAAAAGTTTAAAAAGAATCCTATCACAAAACTTAGTATGTTACTTTTGGACAGAAACAGAGTACTGTTTCTCTGTAAAAATTTGGTTAACGTCATAGAAGAAAAAACATAAATATGAAAAAAAGTTTGTTTTACATTATATGGTCAAGCTATCTCCCTTTTTGAAATCTGGATTTTATATTACCAATTTTGCATAGGTAAAATAAACCTGAAAATATTAAATTTTGTAATTGTAAGTGTTGCTTGTCTACATTGTGAACAATATTTCAGTGATAAAATAAATCTCCTAAATAAATTACATATTATATCATCTTAATATACAGGAAATCTTTCATTTTTTTGCATAACTGCGTTCATTTGAGTCTACAAGTACATATGTAACCTAATCGCATCACACTTCCCTCTGCTAATCTACCATAGTATATGGAAAACATAATATAAAACTCAAAATGTCCATGAATTCCATCCATAATACTATTGATCAGTTTTATATTAAACCTATCATACTCTCAATCCCCAAGACCAATTAGCTGCCATCTCCATATAAGGCTGGATCAAAATAACTACATCTAATAGCTAGAAAAAAACTTTTGATCTCAGAAGATCTTTTAGCAATGACTTGGTACAGATCAGATAAATTCACTTTTACAATGAAGTGTTAACTTGACACAGTACCAGCTGGCAAGCTGACTGTCTGGTACATCTTGTTAATATTTAAATATGGTGGCAAGTTACAGTTCCTAAACATCATAATGTTGAATTTTGTTAGAAGATGACAAAATGCATAGGGACTGAATGTGTGGATGGCTTGTGCCGCCATGGCAAATCGAATCAGAGGTCGAGGTTTGCACCTTATAGGTGCTGCTGCCACATTACTTCATGACATGCTAGAAGTGGATCGTAGTAATTCAAACAAGCTTAAAACTTCCTTCATAATCTCATTAAAACAACCTAGAACATACTATACATTATCCCTAGGAAAGTGGTGCTGTTTTTCACTTGGTCTCTAGAGACTGAAAGAGAACTCCCTCACATTTTCCCCTAGACTGGCATCAGTCGTTAGAGTCATTACATGTAAAGCACTTGACCATAAAATCCTCTCTGATACCACTTTCTCATAAAATTTACAATATCTCTAGCCTCTGTCTCTGAGATAAGCCACAGTAAAAGGGAGCTACAGAAAATTTGATATATATTTTTTAAAAAAATGAATAAATAAATGGGAAATGTTTAATCTCAACAGACTGTGTAAGTCTAATTTTCCCCTGGATACACAATTGGCAAGTTTCTACATAAAGTCAATAATCTGGTTGTAAAATGTTATTAGAGTTTGCCTTTTTTCTTTCAGACAAAAGGAAGATATCATAATCAATTAGACTGCTGTATTTTTTCCTGACATTCTATTCCAGTGGGAGAAGTTAGACAGGCTGGTGAAAATATTGGATTCTAGACACATTTAGTCCCATTGAGTTAATCACAATTGATCCATACAATAAGTTATGTGTAGTTACAACATCATAGAACCACCAATGTCCCATCTGGGACTCTTATATCAAGTAAAACAGATACTATTCTAATAATTCAGCAGTTTTATGCCTGGGAGTTGCTATACTGAAACCAGAAACCATCCTGCATTTTTTTCATTAGTGTTACTTAACTATATTTCAAAGACACTAGACTGTGTCTGAAGGTAATAGTGTAAGACTATGCTAAGTCCAACCTATCAACACAATATCACTATCATTTTAAGAAACTCAGCTTGATGCACCACAACTTCCCTAAAAACAACTGAACCAGAACATGCCGATAATATGCATAAAAAAAATTGGCAAAGGTTTGGTGGAAATCCAAGAAGTGCTAAAACAGCATAAAATTTTATGAATCATGGACAATAACTCTGATGAAAAATACCAAACCAGAACATGCCTGTGTCATGATGATGCATAACAAGGCTTAGCAATGATCACTTTTGTGAAGTTGGGTGTATTCCTCCCCATGGTATCTGAGCAGTTTCCCGGACACGGTAAAATACAACAAAGCAAGGACCATAACAGCACAGAAAATCATCAAATCGGAAAATGCTGATAATATGCAAAATGAAGCTTGGCACTGATCCCTCCTGTAAAGTTTGGTGGAAATCTGCCCAATAATATAACAGAAGTGGCCAAAACATCATAAAATTTAATGAATCGAGGAGCATGATTCTGCTGAAAATCCTCGAAACTGAAAATACTGACAATATACATAACAAAGGCTTGGCAATGATTGCTCTTGTGAAGTTCAGTGTAAATCCATCAACTTGTGTCTGAGGAGTTGACTGGACAAAATTTTTAGACATACAGACAGACTGACAGATGGAGAGCCAAATCAAATCAAATTGTCTCTCCCACTACAAGTGGGAAACATAATTAGTCTTGTTTAGTTTTGTCACCTTTTTGACTTATTGAGAGAACATTAATTTTAGACTCATTCTTTTGAAGAGTTACTTACTTAGAAACCTATTAATTTCTTCCTGTGTGAAGGATCGTCTGTTGATGGAAGGTGATCCAATATGTGTCCTGTAATGCTCATACACCCTCAAGTGACACGTGTCTCCCTCACCAGGTCCCTCATGATCTCCCTCCTCATTGTCACTGTGTTCTCCCTCTCTGCTCAAATTCAGCCACTTCCTTAACTCCCTCTCAAGGTCAAATCCATCTGTACCTGAAATAAAAGATAAGTGCAATTAAAAACATGATTGTACACTTGGGAACTTTTTCTCATCTGGAGTAGCCTCCATTTTCATCTTGAGTGGGATGGTGTTTAGAATCTAGAAACAACAAAGATACAAACATTATAAATCTCATGTGATAAATATATACATGTAGGTAATACTCATGTCTCATCATATAGAGGAAATAGACACATGTCATTAATGGATGTTCCACATCAGTTCAGTAAAAGGATTTCCCACTTCAGTTCTGGCAACCTGTCCATGAATTTAAGCATACTGGTCTTTGATCACAGCAGTTACTGTGAGGAAATATTATGGAAAAGGTAAAGTAGAATATTCTTGGAAGTATTGAGCACATTAAATGCAACCAGAGCCACACATTGTAAACATAACCACAGGGAATTGGCACATAATGGAAATACCATATATTTAAAACTCACTTTTTATAAGTTATGCCTGTGTTTGGAAGAGGGAAATGGTTGGATAAAATCACAAACATAGAAACAACAGACAGAATATATAAAACAAACTGAAAGTAGGGATGGTCCCTTGTAACAGTCTGTATCATCAGAAATGAAATATGTTTGCACTACCTGAAAGTCCTTGAACTAGATGCCCACGGGCAACATGTCAAGCCCGTCAGCTATCAAAAGGACTGGGAGTTGCACAGATTTCAAAAAGTTACAACATAAGTTATTTCTAGTAACAACAAAGGGATGTAAATCTTAAAAAAAAATAAAATCCAAGTCCACATAAAAATCCCTACCAGTAGAGATAGATCAAAATACATCTCAAAATTGGATGTAACATGCATGTTGTACTACAGAAAAGTGGTCTTGATTTTTCCCTACGACCAGTAATAAAAAAAGTTACAATATAAGCTATTTATAGTAACAACAAAGGGAAGTAGTTCTAGGTTCTTGCGCATGACACTCCGTCTCATGATGGTGAACAATTGTGCCAAGTTACATCAAAATCTCTCTATGTATGAAAAAGAAATGCTCTGGACAGTCATTCTTGTATCTGACCTTTGACCTCTAAGTGTGACCTTGACCTTAGACCTAAGGATCTGGTTCTTGCGCATGACACTCCATCTCAGGGTGGTGAACATTTGTGCCAAATTACATCAAAATCCCTCCATGCATGAAGAAGAATTTGCTCTGGACAAAGTTGTCATTCTTGTATCCTTTGACCTCTAAGTGTGACCTTGACCTTAGACCTAGGGACCTGATTCTTGCGCATGACACTCCGTCTCATGATGGTGAACAATTGTGCCAAGTTACATCAAAATCCCTCCAAGCCTGAAGAAGGAATGCTCCGGACAAAGTCATTATTGAATTTGTCCTTTGACCTCTAAGTATGACCTTGACCTTAGACCTAGGGACCTGGTTCTTGTGCATGACACTCCGTCTCACTGAGGTTAACATTCATGCCAAATATAAACAAGATTGCTCCATGCATGTCAAAGTTATGGTCCGGACAAACAAATCTGGACGGACGCACATACTGACGCACGCACATACACTGAACAGCCATTTGGACAACTATGTCTTTGCTTCCGCAGGCGGGCTCGACAAAAATGACTATACAAGTGAAGAAGTACTACAGTATTCCAACAACAAACATAAAGGTCTGTAATATACTCGACAACCTTTTTAATCCCACATCTGGTTTTTGTTCTCATGTCTGCCAAACTTTGACAAATTTGCATGAACTTTGGACAAAATGATTAATGATTATTTTATTACAACAAAACATAACATAAATAATAATCAGCAGTACACCCATCTAACCCTAAGGATTACATCAAGGTAAGCCCTTATAACACGGTTTTACATCACTTTTCAATTTTCGGGGTCCAGTGGATGCATAAGCCAAAAAATTTGGGGTCCGAATATAAATTTTAAGGGTGCACATCTGCAATGTAGCAAATAATTTATGTTAATTTTTCAACCATATAAAATTATGTACTTTGCAGGCAGCAACAGTTGAACAGTGTTCGTGTGTACTTTTCACTGCTGACAGCAAATAAATGTAGAACTTTGAAAATTTAGCAGCTTTTAGTGAAAGGGTTGCTAGAACTCTTAGTGGAAATGCAAGTGTTCCAGAACATACAATCATTTTCATATCGTAACTTCTGGAGCCAAATAGATTGAAAGCAATGCTCATATTTTGGTGCAGACCTCGGGTCTTTTGATAATGAAGTGGCTGCAAAGTCCAAGAATTTATCATCCCGATAAAAAGCTAACTAAAAAGTACTTAGCTTTGACATTTTGTACAACTTGTTCAATATATAATGATATTTAACTTCCAAGTGTTCAAAAGACAGTGTTTAATCAAGTAAAAAGCATTACAATTGGTCGATAATAAAAGGGCAGTACATTTATTAAACAGTAAGTATATACTGCTAAAATTAGACATGGTAAAACCCTGTTGATAAAATATCAAGAATTTGAAAGTGAAATTTATGCATATATGGACAAAGCTCTGATACAGTTAGTAAATTCCTAATGGCAGCAGTACACTTTGAACCTATGAAACTAATGAAATTTGAATTAATATATTCTGATTATTCAATTTATGTCGAAATGGAACATCTGTCAATATTTTCAATAAAAATGTTTAAATTCTATATCAGACTTATTGATGACATGGCATCAACAAGAAATATCTGTAAACCGATGGATGCTCTTACTGCATGTTAAAAGAACAAAAGTGGAATTCACTGACTTAAGGCACATACAGTTTACTAATGCTGAATAATCAAAAGGCAATATTTCATGAAAAAATCATCCCACTGGAACATGAGGATAATAATATGCACATGTCCTCCCAAGAGTGAAGCTTCCTATAAGGTTTTGATGAATTCCCCAAAGAGTTAATGAGGAATACCCCCCCCCCCCCACCCCCCCCCCCCCACCCCTGACTAGAAATGGTACAATAGTATACTAATGTTTAATTATCCAAGGGCAATAACTTTGTGACAGATCATCCGACCTAAACATGAAGACAATCTTTGCATCTCCTCTTGATAGTGAAGTTTGGCTGAATTCAAACCTGTGGTTGCTGAGAAATACTCTGAGCAAAATAATCAAAGGGCAATAACTCAATGGAAAAAACGTCTGACTGGAACACAAAGACAATATACCTATCTCCTCTAAATATACCTATCTCCTCTCCTATGAAGTTTCGCTAAATCCAAACAGTGGTTGCTGAAAAATACTCTGGACAAGAATTGTACTATAGTATACTAATGTTGAATAATAAAAGAGCAATAACTCTGCGAAAAATCATCCAACCAGACTACAAAGGCTATATGTGTGCATCTTCTTTTGATAGTAATTAATTTAGCGTTACGTCCAATGAAGTTGTGCTAAATTCCAACAATTGGTTGCTGAGAAATACTCTGGACAAAAATTGTTGGACGGACAGATGGAAGGAAGGACAGACAAAGCGGCGGCTATATGCTTCCCCTTTGGGAAGCATAAAAAGTACATTTACCATAACAATTTTAATATTTACTCAACTAAATAAGCAAAATGTAAAATTTTTGTGGACAAATGTCACTTAGGGAGTCAGTGGCGCAGTGGTTAGCAGGTTGGACTACAATGCCAGCGGTACGGGTTAAATTCCTAGTCACGGCTGATATCCCGACTAGTGTTCAGTGCTGGGTGATTTACTTAAATTAGTACTGTTTCCAGCAGTATCGGCATAGACAGAATGCTGGGGAGGTAAAGGTCGCCTACCTTTAAATACTGCACTGCTAATGCCACACAAAATCTCCTCTGCAGTACTAATGCATATTTACTGGAACAAATCTGATACTTACAAAATAGTATCCATTGTCAGGATACTTTTTTAGGTTACAATATCGCAACTGTCAGCTCAATGAAATTGTACAATAGTTACAGTTATTATGTTTTCTGAGCAATGATAAGTCTTAGCACTAACTTCAACCTGCAAGGATGTCACTACAGTTTTCATAATTGATTGATGAAAGACATTACTTCACAATTATAAATTCATATGATTAGGTGTGTTATTTTAATGTCAATTCCTTTGGTTGTTTTTTTCTGTTATGAAAGAAAAGCTGCTTCTGTGTGCAGTGAAATGTTGACAGGGGTTATGCGAAGTTATGTGTACTTAAAGGTGCAAAATTAAGACAAATGAATAGACATAAATCTTAAAAAAAGACTACACATTTTGAAATATAGTACTAAACATTACGATAGCCGTGCAATATTCCCTTGAAATCAACACATGTACAGAGAAACAAATGACTGTTTCTGTATTTTCTTAGACTGACATGGGTGGTCATTTTGTCCTACTTTTTTAATCAAATCTACCAAAAATTGGCAGAGATATAATCAACAAGAGCGCCCCCAAGTGGGGCAATATACGCCCGAAGGGTAACAGAGGATGGGTGCAAAATCTAAAGAACTTGACTGTTGAAGCCCAAAGGACAGGAACAACAAAGGGAAGAAATTCAAAAAAAAAATCTAAGTCCACAAAAAATCCTGACCAGATACAGGTATGCCAAAATACACCTAAAAAATTGGAGGTACCATCCATGTTGTACCACAGAAAAGTGGTCTCGGTTTTTCCCTACGGCCAATAATAAAAAAGTTTCAAAAATAAGCTATTTATAGTAACATAAAAAGGGAGTAATTCAATTTTTTTTTATTGTAAGTGAACAAAAAAGGGATCTGCGAAATAAAAACAACAGCACTGCAATATAGAGCAATATACACAAAGCAAAGTCATATATGACCTTTGACACCTAAGTGTGACCTTGACCTTGAAGCAAGTCATCCGAAACATAAGCTTTGCATGTCATCTCAGAGTGTTGAACATTTTGTGCCAAGTTTCTTTGAAATCCTTCAAACAGTTCAAGAGTTATGGAGCGAACACAAAACAAACTGATATGACCTTTGACCCCTAAGTGTGACATTGACCTTGAAGCAAGACATCCAAAACATGCGCTCTGCAGTCATCTCTGTGTGGTGAACATTTGTCTCAAGTTTCACTGAAATCCTTCAAGGGGTTCAAGAGTTACAGAGCGGAAACAAAACTGCTAACGGACCGACGGACAGATGGACACCGGGGGTATAACATAATACGTCCCTTAGGGTGTATAAAAAGTCAGGTGTAAAGTAGTTGAGTATATTATAGTCCAACTCGTGACGTAATTATCACTTTCATATCATTTCAATTTGATATTACGTCCTACTCATCCGCGTCTGAAAACTGGTGGATTACTAGCTAAACATAAATCGTAAGCTCAAGAATATATAAACTAGAATGTGTCTGTAGGACACAGGGTGTACCCCCACCCACTGGCTATTTCATGGGCCATAACTCTGTAATAAATGCTAAAATTCTCAAGAAGAATGCCAAGTGTGCAAGGTCACATTATGATAAAGACTCAAGCAAGGTTTCATGAATTTACATTAAATACTTTCTGAGTGAGGCATATAATTAGGTGAAAATGTGAATTTTTGACTATTTCAGGGGCCATAACTCTGGAAATAGGGGGCAGACCCAGATGAAAAATAGTAGTTGCTCAAGTTCATATCATGATAAAGACTCATGCAAGGTTTCATCAATTTATATCAAATACTTTTTGAGCTAGGCGTGTCACAAGGTGAAAATGTGCATTTTTGACTATTTCAGGGGCCATAACTCTAAAATTAGGGGGCGGAGCTAGATGAAAAATAGAAGGTGCGCAAGTTCATATCATGATAAAGGCTCATGCAAGGTTTCATCAATTTATATCAAATACTTTTTGAGCTAGGCGTGTCACAAGGTGAAAATGTGCATTTTTGACTATTTCAGGGGCCGTAAACTCTAAAATTAGGGGGGAGCTAATGAAAATAGAAGTGCGCAAGTTCATATCATGATAAGCTCATGCAAGGTTTCATCAATTTATATCAAATACTTTTTGAGCTAAGCGCGTCACTAACTTCGGACAGATAAGAGCATATCTATATGCCCCACCACTCATAGGGGGGCACAAAAACAAGTAAAACCTTTTAGATTAGTGTACGTGATATATTTACCTTGTGAACAGTGAAGTACTTTAAATTTATAATGCATAAAATCTGTTGAAAACTAGAAGGACACAGGGTGTGCCCCCCCCCACCACTGGTACATTTGTCGCAAATAAGGGGCAATAATTCAAATGTTTGCAGTCTTAATGGGGTATAGCCTCAACAAACATTTTATGAAAAGGATTCATTATTCTAGGCCCTATACTTTTTGAGCTATGAGCATCACAAACAAAAAATCCACTATTTTGGCTATTTCAAGGGCCATAACTCTGTAATAAGAGCTAAGATTCTCAAAAAGAATGCCAAGTTTGCAAGGTCACATCACGATAAAGACTCCAGCAAGGTTTCCTGATTTTACATCAAATACTTTTTGAGCTAGGCACATAATTAGGTGAAAAAGTGCATTTTTTTACTATTTCAGAGGCCATAACTTTAAAAAAAAAAGCAGGTGGAGCCAGCCAAAAAATTAGGGGTGTGCAAGTTTATATCATGATAAAGACTTAACCAAGTTTTCAACCATTTATATTAAATACTTTTTGAGCTAGGTGCGTCACAAGGTGAAAATGTACATTTTTGACTATTTCAGGGGCCATAACTCTAAAAATAGGGGGCGGACCCAAATGAAAAATAGGAGGTGCGCAAGTTCATATCATGATTAAGACTCATGCAAGGTTTCATGAATCTATATCAAATACTTTTTGAGCTAGGCGTGTCACAAGGTGAAAATGTGCATTTTTGACTATTTCAGGGGCCATAACTCTGAAAATAGGGGGCGGACCCAAATGAAAAGTAGGTGGTGCGCAAGTTCATATCATGATCAAGACTCATGCAAGGTTTCATGAATCTATATCAAATACTTTTTGAGCTTGGCTTGTCACAAGGTGAAAATGTGCATTTTTGACTATTTCAGGGGCCATAACTCTATAAATAGGGGGTGGAGCCAGATGAAAAATAGTAGGTGCACAAGTTCATATCATGATTAAGACTCATGCAAGATTTCATGAATCTTTATCAAATACTTTTTGAGCTAGGCGTGTCACAAGGTGAAAATGTGCATTTTTGACTATTTCAGGGGCCATAACTCTATAAATAGGGGGTGGAGCCAGATGAAAAATTGGAGGTGCACAAAAACAGCTATCTATTATATGCAAGAATATACAACACTTTGCACTGTGTATCAAGTTGTGCTCGATTTGTCCACCAAAGTTCATCCAGGACGTTCATAAAAGAATTTTAAAGCAAATAAAAATTATAAAATATATACAACATCTCTCTGCAAAAAATGTTTTGTGTATTAAAATGTTTTCAGATAACAGCAGTTCCTTATAAAATACAATTTCAATGCGCCATTGCACTTAGAAGTTGCCTGAGATCATGCGCTTTCCAATAACTGCTACCCGGCAATGGTACATGACAATGAATAAAATGCGCCCACAATGATGTAATAAGGATGAGACATCATCAATGGTGCAAAACAAATTGATGATAATTATAGGTTTGTGGGTGACTTTCTATGGAAAGTGTGAAATACTCATGACGTGACATGTCATGTGTTGCACAAAACGAAAGACAAGAGAAAATTTGCTATTCAGAAAAAGTTTTGCTTTCCGCCATTAAATCATCACTGTTTTTAACAATTTTGTCTGGAAAATTGATATACCCTGCTTATGTCGCTTTTTAATAGCCATTACTTGTGACGGTGGACGGACCGCCAGGGGAGGTAACTAGTGTCACAGAATGGGACTAAGTATATTAGTGAATGTAAACAAAATAATATATTTACCCCAAAACTCTGAATCAATTAAATTTTCTATATCATTCCATATCTCATCCTCTGTTTCTGTGTAAAACACCTCAGTATTTTCATCCATAACTAATTATTTCTAACATTTAACCTAATTAAAATCAACATTTATTTATATCATTTATAATGTAAAAATCACCGATCAGACAGGGGGAAGTTTTATCGGATATCCATGTATGACCTAGTACATTCATTGTTAAAGGTTTGTGATAACAGATGAAACATCTTCCTGATCTGATGACAGATAATATATCTGCACTAAATAAAAACTTACACCAGGAAAAGGCAGTCATGTCAGTGATTTTTGTCAATACCCTTGGCTTCCTGAAAGGTTCATTTGATGTGGCTGAATGTGTTACATGTACTGACAATATTTGAAAGAAAAGAAGTGCATGTGTACTAAATTTTGTAGCATTTTAAGGTCTTGCACTGTCACTCAACCCAGATGTTGCAGGTTTGAACATAGCTCAGAGCCACCAGGAGATCAAGTAGCTTCAACTTTAGACAGTCAACTAAAGATAATTCATGTGAAATAATAGCACATTCTGAAAAGAACAAGAAGTGTCCATACTTAGTACACAATTAATATATCTCTGTGGTCATCTATTACTCGTTTACTAAATGTACTTCTGTATTTACTTCATTGTAACAGAGTCAATACTCTAAAAGTTATATCTAAAGGCAGATATTACCAGTGGAAAAAGAGAGTAAACAAACAGGCCTTTTTTTCATCAATTTGGGAATGCCTACGACACCAGTGGAATTGGGAAAATGCTCTCGGAAATTGTCTTAATTGGGACAATTTGCAAATTACCAAAAATCTACATAAATGTGTTTTTGTGTGAAATATTAATGAATTGCATTTCAGTATTTGTTCAACAGTATTATAATTTACCTAAATATACATACAAATTAGCAATACTATCTTAAAACAGCAAAATCCCTAAAAGGTATAATCATTTGGGAATTTTAAATTCGACTTTGGGAAAAAAACATACTTTTTTGAATTGGGATTACCTCCTTTTGCCGGAGGTAGATTTATAGGGGAAAAAAGCCCTGACAAACTTCCTTGGAGTGAGGTGTCAGGGCTGGTAGGGATATTACAAAACATCTCCAAAAGAATCAGATTAAATTAACTCATTAAGTTTGGTGTTTATTTTTTTTCTTTGTGGGAGGTGAAGGGGGGTGGGGGGTAGGGGGGATTAACTCCAGAAGGAAACCGTAGGCACATAAATTCACATGCTGAACAACATTCCTGTAACATCTCATACCCAGGTAGGTCAAACACTTTTTGAGATATGTACGACACAAACTTTTAGGCCTTTTATGCATATGTTTGACTAAGTCAAGGGGCATAATTCTTGTACTGCTGAGTGAAATCCCAAACAAAACCTCAGATGCACTTCCCCAGCTGAACAAAATTGTTTCAGGTTACATAATTTTGAGTAAAATACTTTATACACAACACAAATGGTGGGCAGACAGACAAAGGACAATGTAACTCCTCCCCCTCCACCCCACTATAAAGTTTGAGGGGCACAAAAACAGTCTATACAGTTATAGGAAAAAACTTGCCCCACACCAGACTGGCTATGTTTTTGACTGATCAAGGGCTGTAGTGTCCAGCTTTTCAGTGTATCAGTACATTCTGGAATACCATAAGGGATGTCAAAAAGATACATATTTAAACTTGTATAATTAAGTAAGGACAAGTTACCACAATGATGGCCTGTCAGAGGTTACACTAGGCGAGTTATTTTCTTTCCAATGTATGCTTTGACCTTATGACCCAACCAAAGGATTCTACAGTAATTGATTGGAATCAAAAGGGGTCATTTACTGACCACAGACAATCATCCATTGAAGTTTGACCACTGTACTCTATAACAGATAGAAACCATTTTCAGTTTCAATGTCACTGTGACCTTGACCTCTGACCAATTGATCCCCCGCCACCCACCCCCCCATCTCACAATAAAAAAAAAATAACATAGGGAGTTATCTACATACCAAACCTTCAAATGACCACTGCATGTCAAGGCATTTTTCAGTTACTGACTGGACACCATTGGTCTACTGCAGGACAGACAGCAAATAGACACAATCAACACAATATACAGTAGAACTTTGTTCGCTTGAACTCATTGGGACCGTCAAAAATCGTTTCAGTAATCACTGAATCACTGAACAATACATACTATATAGGGATTTTGCTGCGACCTGATGATGAGTTCGAGCAAAGGGCAGTTTTCAAATTATACAAGTTCAAGTAAACAAAGTTCAACTTTACGTTCTCTTCTTTGAAATTGGGCTTAAAAAATGAAGCCCTTGAAAAAATAAACCTGAACTAAAGTTGTAAACTCATTATGACTAAATACATCTCCATACCAACACAGACTCTCTCAACAATGGTTAGAGAAGACAACTGGCACTTGTTGGTGTTAATGAGTTAAACATGCTCAATTCACTGTATTACACATACCATATCTACCTCAAAACAGGTTGACTAAGTTTCTGATGATTTTTTTTGCTGCACCAATTGCAAAAAACGATGTTCTGTATCTAACTGTCAAAAGTCTTGTCACAGACTGCTAGAAAGACTGTACTGAATAACCAGTGGTGTGCTAATTAATCACATCATTAATGATCATGATTACACCTCTCATGATGTTACCATCAACACAAGTCTGAATTTGTTGACAATTCTCTTGCCCAGAAGGGTAGCTTGCTCGCTAAATGAAATTGTGGTTCTTAATTACAATTATTTCTGATTATCAACAATAATATACTGCACAACAAGTTGAATGTGAAACTAACCAATCAGCAATCTAGACTAGCTTATTTTGGGCTAAATTTAAGAAACAAGAATTCAAAGCTGTTGGTAGTAAAAGCAAACATATGGCTATGGAATGGACGAATCCAAAATTGTCAATAATAAATATTTACATAAAACAGACTGTCCAATCGGGGCTGTCAAGTACGATTGACCTAGTTTACACAATAGACGATGTGCATTTTGTTTGTGATACGCTTGTGAGCACTTGACCTCGGTATGAATAGAATAACAATAGAGGGAGGAGTTAGATGAAATTTATCAACAAAAACTGAAACAGTTTCTGTCCATATAGGTTTTGCTTGCATTGTAGCCACACCTATTAAAACCAGAAATGTTAAAAAGTTTTAAAAAGATTCATCCAAAAACAATTCCACCTGACCAAATCACACCCTATAAACGACTGTATTGCCCCGCTTCCTCTTGCGAGTGATGAAAACAATAAACAGACACGCGGCAGGTAAGAAATCGTGTTGAAATCAATATTTTTTTGCCTTACATTGTATGTATATTTAAGTTTAATGATAATTCTAACATAAACATTTGTATATGGTGATATAATAGATGAACATGACAGGTAATGTTTACTAAATGCTGACAGATCACACTAATTGCATGAAAATTCACTCGACCAAGTCACGAAACTGATGAATAACACGTCAAATTGATTTGTAATAAAATAATCCATGATAGCTTCTGAAATAAGTATGCATACTCCATAAATGTATGTAAATAAGATGTGTCATATCTGTTGCGTTTTTGAATAAAAATAATTTTTATCTAGTCTGTGAAGAAAACATTCCCTGTATTCGGACTTGCCATTTTTGATATTTGATCTGAACACGTACTTGTGAGTGACTCTGTATTCAACTTTGCGAGGACAGCAGACGATTTATGTCCTTTTAAAGCGTAAATGAAATACAAATCCAGACAAAATTGTCTCTAAGTTTTGTAACCCATCTAACCCTGATTTGAACACGACTTAAATATCATCAAAATTAACATTGTGAAACAATTTTTATTAATATATACTCAAAATGTGGCCTCTAGAGTGTTGATAAGCTTTTCCTTTGATTTGACCTGATGACCTAGTTTTTTAAACCCAGATGACCCAAAATCGAAGTCGTCCACGATTTTATTGAGAGTAATATTCTGACCAAGAATCATTAAGATTGGGCTAAATTGTGAACTGTAGACTGTTAACAACATTTTCCTTTGCTATGATCTGGTGACCTAGTTTTTGAACCCAGATGACCCAATATCGAACTCGTACACGATTCTATTCAGAGCAACATTCTGACCAAGTTTCATTGAGATTTGACTAAATGTGTGACCTTTACGGTCAACAGTCAAATTGTTGACGACGAACGATGACAACGGAAGACGGACACAGGGTGATCACAAAAGTTCAACTTGAGCACTTTGTGCTCAGGTGACCTAATAAACCTTCATTTTTCCTCTAATGACACTTCTTCTGGTAAAATTTTAACTTATTTCATTCTGCGATTTTCTTTCAGTAACATAAGAAGTTTCATTTTAAATGCCGTGTGTTTATGGCAAATACAAAGACAAAACTAAAGGAGACCTGTTTACTTTGCGACACTGTCAAGAATGTGATCCACAAAATCTAGTACCATTTCACTATAAATCACCCAATTTCTTTTTTTCAAAGATTATTAATTCAATCGGTTGAAATTCCATAAAATATAGTCTTGTATGCGACACATCGTCTCATGATGGTGAACATGTGTGCCAAGTTATTTCAGAATCACGTAATGCATATAAGTTATGGCACGGACACGAAAAACACACCCTGTTTCACCTTTAATGTCACTTTAAAAAGAAAGGGATATGAATAAGACGGACATTAAATGCATATTGCCGATTTTTGTTTTGAGAAAGGTAGGTATAATAGTATTAAATTAAATGCACAACCAAATTTATGATGACACATATACAAAGAGACCAAACAGACAGACCGCATGGTCACTCATATATACCACCCTCTTTCAAACGTTGTTGGCGGGTTATAATTATGAATAAATACTACAGGAGCTTAGGAAACGACGATACTTTATACAAAAGTCACTCGCAAACAGAAATACAGTTTTTTTTTGAAACTCGCAAGCACTTGTACAGTAATAAAGCAAGAACGCATACAGTCAGGTGATCACATCGATTCTTCTTTCATTGACGGTTATAAACAAATTAAGAGATATTTGCAATGCTTTTATTTTATTTTACCAAACAAGTATTGTTTCTTTATCCATGAAACAGTGTAACTGACATGTAGGTCACTCTTCAAACAAGAAAATATGTACTTTTGACATGGACAATGTACAAATTATGGACACAATCAGTGATCAATAGAGTTTTATGCTATAATTCTACCTGTAATGAGACTAACACATTATATACAGCAAAAACTCATGTTCAGCTTCCAATGAAATATAAAAATACATACCTTCAAAGCAAATCAGTTACTTTAAAATGCTGTTTTTCACCTCTTAGCCGTAGCTTTATTGTTTTCATCACTCGCAAGAGGAAGCGGGGCAATACAGTCGTTTATAGGGTGTGAAATATTACCTGTTATTGTACTATTTAATTGACCTGTCAAAACATGTTCCCGGCTTTCATGTTAATCTTATATAGGCTCGAACAGAATATAATGAAAGCCGGGTCCATTTTTTGACAGGTCAAATAAATTGGACAATACTTGTTTAGCTAAAATGCATCCCAAAAGATAAATAATCATGCACTTTCATTTTACAGAAAACCATCAGCAAAATTGCACTGGCCAAAATATTGTGTTGTATAGCATTTTTATACTTTAGTGATTTTGCTGCTGACTTTATTTTCTGTACTTTACATCCTACCATTACATTAATCTTCCATTTTCTCACTAATAGTCTACACCTCTTACAATATAATGAAATATTTGAGACACTCCTCCCAACTTAATAATTAAATTTACAACACCCCCCTCCTACTTTTATAATCAACAACATTTCTTTAAAAAAAGTAATTAAAATATGTAAAGATTAACACTGTTTCAATAAAATAGTACATAATTATATTTATGTAAGATGACCACTATAGTTCAGTTTCAAGGTAAGCGATGTTTTTGTGCTTTCAATGATGTTCGTGTTCTGGTTTAACGTGTTTTTCAACAATTTTTCAGTCATATGAACGACAGTGTCTACTTGTAGCAGTGAGCACAATGCCAGACTTTATAGTGCTGCCTCACTGGAATATCTCGCCGTAGACACGTGACATGATATCCCACACAGTCACATTATACTGACACCGGGCTGACCAGTCCTAGCACTATCCTCTTAATGCTGAGCACCAAGCGAGGAAGCTACTAGTACCATTTTTTACATCTCTGGTATGATGCGGCCATGGAAGCGGGCACTCTACCAATAGGCTACCGGGCACTTTCAATGATGGGACGGTCCGTTATTTAGGTAGTGTTACTCAGTATGATAGCGGTTCTAATACCTCAATATAAAGGCAAAGTAACCATACTAATTTCACTAAATGGCAGACAAGTCTATAAAATGAACTCTCAAACGTCAAAATCAAACAATATATAATTCCTGTATCTGATATACTGTCCCCTTTAATCGTGATTAATCAATGTGTGCACATTTTTTGTACCAATAAATGAACATGAAATCTTGCGTATTTCCATTACTATGAGTTGATAACAAGTTTGCAAATTATAAATACAGTAAGTGTATAAACTGCACTAACAGGAAGTTACTGCCACTGATCCCATTAATTCTTTCAGAATATTGAGATAAGAAAATATCTAAAAAAATAATATATAATTTATTTGATAAAGCTGTAAGGAAACAGATATTTTCCTTGTCTATCGGAATCTTCTCACAGATAAATGGCATCTATAACTCATCCACTACAATAAAGTAATCTATAAAATTAATTTACTTTTTTTTTTTAATATCTTATTTTGGGCTATATTTATAAATATTTTGTCTGAAACTTAGATTTGCAAAAGCCAGATTTTCTTTCTTTCTCTGTCATTGTTAAATTAGCACAGAAATTGATGAAACTTGGTATGAACAAGCAATTAGCAACAACATACTGTTCAGTAAAATTTCTTTAGTAGAGACACTTTAAACCCCAGTCACAGATACGACGCGGATAGCAACATCTAGTCATGGATAGAAACGTAGAAATCCATATCAATTTGTACCTGAGCCGTACTTAATCGCGTCCTGTATTTTTTTCCCCCATTTCTCACCAATTTTCCGGTACTAACACATACTGCTCCGTACTTATCTGTGTCTGCCCCTCACAGACCAATCCCATACACACCATACCTCAATGAAAATTTGCCATTTTAAGCCTACTGTTTGATTAATCTTTTCCTTGACAAGGATTTTCCTGATGTCTTTTTAAATATAAATCAATACCAATGATATTATACACTTTTTTCTAAAGAGCTCTGAGAGTGGTAATACGAGCTTTTAAAATTTTCAAAATATCTTGATTAGTTTTGAACATAATATTTCCAAGTAAGACTTTGTAAAATTTCTAAATAACTTTTTATCGCAATTGTCATTTTGAGTCATTACACCATGGGAATAATACCATTTTCAACCATTAAACTGAAATCATTAAACATATTTTGAAAAATTAAAAGGATCCTTCTACCTCCTTTGAAGACCTTTAGGATAATGTAAAGTTTACCTTGTGGAATAAAACTACAATTCATGAAAAAAGGTGTCTTTGTTTCAAACTGAAAACAGTGATGAATATGGACCATGGTCTTTGCAAAATAAATGAAACATACATATCTGTTAACTTGCCATAGAAAATTATATCAATTTTCAGTTTTCGGGCCTTGGCATTTCCTGGGTAAAAGAGTAAGAACAAGAGCTGTCTCCATAGGATGACACATGCCCCCGATGGCACTTTGAATGAATAGTTATGGCCGATGTTAGAGTTTAGGACCTTTGACCTACGGAGCTGGGTCTTGCGTGCGACACGTCTTACTGTGTCACACATTCATGCATAGTTATTTTAAAATCCATGCAAGAATGACAAAGATATGGACCGGACACGCCCATCAATGCACTATCATGAAAAATGACCTTTAACGTCTAAGTGTGACCTTGACCTTTGAGCTACGGACATGGGTCTTGCGCGCGACACGTTGTCTTACTGTGGTACACATTCATGCCAAGTTATTTGAAAATCCATCCATTGATGACAAAGATATGGACCAGACACGCCCATCAATGCACTATCCTTTAACATCTAAGTGTGACCTTGACCTTTGAGCTATGTACCTGGGTCTTGCGCGCGACACGTCGTCTTACTGTGGTACATATTCATGCCATTTATTTGAAAATCCATCCATCGCTGACAAAGATATGGACCGTACACCCCCATCAATGCACTATCCTTTAACGTCTAAGTGTGACCTTGACCTTTGAGCTACGGACATGGGTCTTACGTGCGACACGTCGTCTTACTGTGGTACACATTTATGCCAAGTTATTTGAAAATCCTTCCATCGATGACAAAGATAAGGACCGGACACGCCCATCAATGCACTATCCTTAAATGTCTAAGTGTGACCTTGACCTTTGAGCTACGGACCTGGGTCTTGCGCGCGACACGTCGTCTTACTGTGGTACACATTCAGGCCAAGTTATTTGAAATTCCATCGACCGATGACAAAGATATGGACCGGACACGCCCATCAATGCACTATCCTTTAATGTCTAAGTGTGACCTTGACCTTTGAGCTACGGACCTGGGTCTTACGCGCGACACGTCGTCTTACTGTGGTACACATTCATGCCAAGTTATTTGAAAATCCATCAATCAATGACAAAGATATGGACCGGACACGAAAATTGCTGACAGACCGACGGTTCAAAAACTATATGCCTCCCTTCGGGGGCATAAAAATAATATGCATAATTCAAATTCAACAAGCCTCTTTCCCTTAAAAACTTGTCCTGACATATGTTTTCAATTAATTTTAATATAATTTCTTCTTTGCACTTTCTACTGAACTGTTCAGTTTGGATTTTAACAAGAATGCAGTCTGTCTACCTATTTAAAAGCTTAATCTCAAAAATGCTAGAAGTAAGAATGAAAAATTACCTGAGTGTGTATATTGTATGGTTCATTACATGAACATTTAATTACATGCAACATCTGGTTTTCCAAGGTGAGCAGTTTTACATTGCCTAATTATTGTTCAATGTTTAACATATAGATAATGATAAACATCCTGTGGTGCTCGAAGAAAAAAAACACACCTACTTTCTTATAACAACTGCTGGTACTTTGTCTGAGTAACAGAGCCAATTGTCTGCTAATCTTGTTCTATAAGCCACTATATGTCTGTTCTATATGCATAATTAAAACTAGTAACTCATGAGTAATTAGCTGGGTGCAAATTTAAATGGTTATATCAGGTATTAGTCTAAGAACTGCAGCTGCTCATGACAGAGGAAGATAAATTAATGTCTTAATCAGTAAGTGGGTGCATCTAAAATACATGATCATTAATTATTTAACAATTATTTCATGTTTTGTTGATTAAATTTTAGCAGCTTTACATTGCTTCCATACACGTTTTACAAGGATTGCAAGGTGCCCAACTGAGGAGGACTTTGTTTCTGAGTTTGATGAACAACTATTAAGCAGATTATTGAAAGCTATTTAAAACTTTTCTGCCATGGTCCCAAGGTGTTTTAACATTAGAGCAAACTTGAGAGAGGTCTAACCATCAAGTCTCATTCAAAAATTCCTGAGAGGACCTTGTTTAAAACTTTTTCAGCTCTGACGGCCTTTACATGCAGTACAAACAACAGAACAAACTTGAGAGAAGACCATTCAGGGAAGCTATAGACAACATTTGGTATAGATCCATCAAGTGGTTCATAAAATTGTTTAAGATGTTTATATTTTAAGCTCTAGTTGCCATTTAAAGGTTAATTCTACCTTCAGATCTAGCGCACAGGTGCCCGTCCAGTCTTGGTGCCCATATGGGGGCCGCCCCCCCCAAAAAAAAAAAAAAAAAAAAAAAAAAAAATTAAAAACACTGTTTTAAGCCTAAAACGAAAAAAAAAAAAAATTTGAATTTTTTTTTCCCCCTATATATACTCTTATATGGAAAAGGTGCATGTGTTGCCGTAACGCTATGGAGGTTTACTAGGACACGCTGTGGAACAACCAAAATGTCCAGTTCAGTACCAATACAAGCTACCCTGCAGCAATTTACACATCATACATTTATAACATAGTAAACAATCCTATTCTACCTGGTAAACAGCCTTAAATAACTTACATTTAAATTCTAAGACGCAAACAACGGAAAAGGTTTTCTACTTTCGTTTTGAAACAAAATGGCCGATCGTCACTGTTATTTTGCAAGTGTCTAGACAATTTGGCTTGTTTGAATTTAAATGTAAGTTATTTAAGGCTGTTTACTAGGTAGAATAGGATTGTTTACTATTTTATAAATGCATGATGTGTAAATTGCAGCAGGGTAGCTTGCATTGGTACTGAACTGGACATTTTGGTTGTTCCACAGCGTGTCCTAGTAAACCTCCATAGCGTTACGGCAACACATGCACCTTTTCCATATGAGTATATATAGGGGGAAAAAAAATTTCCAAAATTTTTTTTTTTCGTTTTAGGCTTAAAACAGTGTTTTTAATTTTTTTTTTTTTTTTTGAGGGGGCGGCACCCATATGGGCACCAAGACTGGACGGGCACCTGTGATCTAGCGACCTGTAAAAAAGCTGCTTCTGACCAGGTTTGATAAAGATCCTCCACTGGTTCATGAAATGAAGTTGTTTAAAGGTTTTTGTCTTCATTTAGCTCTGGTTGCCCCTAAAAGGAGCCAAGCAGAACCACTTTAAAAATTTTCAGAGAGGACCATACAAGAATGCTACTGAACAAGTTTGGTAATGATCATATAGTAAAGATGTGAGAAGTTGTTTAAAGGCTATTCTATTTTAACCTTTGGCAGCACCTAAAAAGGGGCTAAACAAAAGCATCTGGACAAATTGGAGAAGAAACCTTTAAAGGATGCTACAGACCAAGTTTGGTGAAGATCCATCAAGTGGTTCATGGGCAGAAGTCATTTACAGATCTTTCTATCTTTTTAAAAGGGCCAAGTGGCATTTGATTTTCTTCATCCTAAGATTATTGTAAGAACACAGTTTTTGCAATAACAGAGGCTTTTATTTTGATCCCACTGGCCCTATATGCAATCTTGATACCTTCATTTCATTTGATTCTCCTTACCCAACTTATCTTTTTAAACTTTTACTTGAGCAGTCAAAATGAGTTTAAGATCATCTATCTAGCTGCTCATCAATCTGTGTCATGCAACGCATAAAGCCTTATTCATTATGGCAAAGCTACCTGTGTTATCTGTGTTTATATCTGCACCCCCACCCCCACAGTTAAGTTATAGAGAAACCTTAATTGACAACTGCATTGGTTGAAGGATACATCTATCATGTCAGCTGAATAGCTGCTGTGTCCTTTGCAGCATTATAACTTACAACATTAAATGCCATTGACCTTTGCAGCATCATGACTTACAACAGTAAAGGTCACTGATCATTGAAGCTTCACAACTAAATACAAGGGACACTGATCTTTGCAGAATCACAACTAACAACAGTAAGGGTCACTGACCTTTGCAGCATCATAACTAATGGAAGTAATGGCCAATGACCTTTGCAGCATCATAACTAATGAAAGCAATCATGGTCAATGACCCTTGCAGCATCATAACTAATGAAAGCAATGGCTAGTGACCTTTGCAGCATCATAACTAATGAAAGCAATCATGGTCAATGACCTTTGCAGCATCATAACTAATGAAAGTAATGGCCAATGACCTTTGCAGCATCATAACTAATGAAAGTAATGTCCAATGACCTTTGCAGCATCATAACTAATGAAAGTAATGACTAATAACCTTAGCAGCATCATAACTAATGAAAATAATGGTCAATGACCTTTGCAGCATCATAACTAATGAAAGCAATGACCAATGACCTTTGCAGCATCATAACTAATGAAACTAATGACTAATAACCTTAGCAGCATCATAACTAATGAAAGTAATGGGCAATAACCTTTGCAGCATCATAACTTATGAAAGTAATGACCAATGACCTTTGCAGCATCATAACTCATGAAACCAATGACTAATAACCTTAGCAGCATCATAACTAATGAAAGTAATGACCAGTGACCTCTGCAGCATAATAACTAATGAAAGTAATGGCCAATGACCTTTGCAGCATCATAACTAATGAAACTAGTGACTAACTAGAAAATGCTTTTGTAAAAAAGCACATGTCTCCCCAAATGCAAAGTCCTATAGGCAAGAAGTCAATAGGGGTCAGGAGCGAAAGTCAAAGAGACACTGATGGTTGGCTGCAATAGGGATCATCTACTTGGCATGTCCAGTCATCCCGCTAAATTTCAACACTCTTGGCCTAGTGGTTCTCAAGTCACTGTTCAGGCTCCTGTGACCTTGACCTTTGATCAAGTGACCTCAAAATAAATAGGGGTCATCTACTGCATGTCCAATCATCCTATTAAGTTTCAACATTGTAGGTCAAGTGGTTCTCAAGTTATTGATCGGAACTGGTTATCAATGTTCAGGCCCCTGTGACCTTGACCTTTAACAGAGTGACCCCAAAAACAATAGGGGTCATTTACTCTGCATGAACAATCATCCTATAAAGTTTCAACATTCTGGCTCGAGAGGTTCTCAAGTTATTGATTGGAAATGGTTTTCCATGTTCAGGCCCCAGTGGCCTTGACCTTTAACAGAGTGACCCTAAAATCGTTAGGAGTCATCTACTCTGCATGACCAATCATCCTATGAAGTTTCATCATTCTGGGTCAAGTGGTTCTCAAGTTACTGACCGGAAATGGTTTTCAATGTTCAGGCCCCTGTGACCTTGACCTTTAATGGAGTGACCCCAAAATAGATAGGGGTCATCTACTTTGCATGTACAATCATCCAATGAAGTTTCAACATTCTGGGTCAAGTGGTTCTCTAGTTATTGATCGGAACTGGTTTTCCATGTTCAGGCCCCTGTGACCTTGACCTTTGATGGAGTGGCCCCAAAATCAATAGGGGTCATCTACTCGTTATGAACAATCATCCTATGAAGTTTCAACATTCTGGGTCAAGTGGTTCTCAAGTTACTGACCGGAAATGGTTTTCATTGTTCAGGCCCCTCTGACCTTGACCTTTAATGGAGTGACCCCAAAATAAATAGGGGTCATCTACTTTGCATGTACAATCATCCAATGAAGTTTCAACATTCTGGGTCAAGTGGTTCTCTAGTTATTGATCGGAAATGGTTTTCCATGTTCAGGCCCCTGTGACCTTGACCTTTGACGGAGTGACCCCAAAATCAATAGGGGTCAACTACTCTTTATGACCAATCATCCTATGAAGTTTCAACATTCTGGGTCAAGTGATTCTCTAGTTATTGATCGGAAATGGTTTTCAATTTTCAGGCCCCTGTGACCTTGACCTTTGATGGAGTGACCCCAAAAACAATAGGGGTCATCTACTCCAGCAGCCCTACAACCCTATGAAGTTTGAAGGTTCTAGGTCAAATGGTTCTCCAGTTATTGCTCGGAAATGAAGTGTGACGTACGGACGGACAGGGCAAAAACAATATGTCTCCTGGGGGAGACATAATAACCTTTGCAGCACCATAACTAATGAAAGCAATGGTCAATGACCTTTGCAGCATCACAACTAATGAAAGCAATGAGCAATGACCGTTGCAGCATCATAACTAATGAAAGCAATCATGGTCAATGACCTTCGCAGCATCATAACAAATGAAAATAATAACCAAATACTTAGAAATACCATCTGTATTCATAGTATTTCAGAGGGGCTAATGTATATTCAACTTTAAAATATCAAAATTACATTTCTTCTTAGAAATGGAAAAATAAAGGAACTTTTTCTTCTAAAGCCATAGTCTCTACCTCCATCAAACAACATAAAACAACATCCATGTAATATGAATGAACTAGGAAAAACACTAATCAGGTTGTTTGCATTAATAAGAAATTTACCAATAACTGCTCCTAATTACTGAAAGTGGTATTTAATTGAAAGAGAATATTATTTTAACAAAATAGATGCAGATTTTTATCTGTTATCAGAATCCACCATCTTTTAACTTTTGAAGCTGCAACCAAGATGCTTGTAATTGGTATCTGGAATTTTACATTATGTGCAGCATCATGGGGTTTGTAATACAGGATTTATCAAATGTTGTGAAAACATACAACAGACTTGGAAATGAATATTTTTGCATATACACCTTTTTTAACATTTGAATCATAAAAATGCAGTCTTTGGTAAGAATTTATTTAAGGTTATTATAAATGGTGTGACCAACATATCCCCTAATGCATGTCAACTTATTAGAAGTGTTCTAAATAAGAGAGAATTTTGAACTGTCATCTTGTTGGAACAGCTTTGCCAAAGAATAATTACCGTATTTTCCCGAATTAAGGCCCTCCCTCTAATTAACACCCCCCACCCATTTTGGAGGGGAAAAAAAGTCAACAAGAACGGGAAAAAATCACCTACCTCATTTTTATAAGTCCACATAAGTAATTTACAGTACTAAAGTCCAGTGTATTAAAAATTAAACACACTTTTAAACAGTCCATGTACCGTAAGTCCAAAACATTTGCACTAAGTACGGTACGTAACAGAAAATTAAACGTAAATACATTTTTGATTTGTTCTTACACCACTTGCACACACGCTTCCTGCCGACTTTAAACAAACTTGCAGCAATGTGTTTACGATATACCCTTTTCTTCGGCAGTTTTAAGAACTTTTAATTTAAAAGCAGGCACAGCAGCGTGTCAAACCATTGACATTGCGTATTGCGCTATTAGCTACCCGCATGTACTAAGGAAAACGTTATCGGAGTACACAGCTGTTTGGGTCATGACGTAATGTGTAGTGTCGCGAGCGTGTCAAAAAGCCAGACATGGAATACACGAGGTACCGTATTTAAATGCATAAAAGACACTGCATTAAATTGGATGCCAAATAATTACGTTTTAGGGGGATTAAACAATACAGAAACACTTTACAGCTAGTTTGAACGATGTTTTTAAGTTTTGTAAAAATTTTCATTTTTTTTTTTTTTACCTCAAATAAACGCCCCCTCTTTGGAAAATGTAACGCCCCCGTGGGCGTTAATAGAGGAAAATACGGTATGTTTTTTTTTAATTTTTGTTCCAAATGTTGATCACTGACTAGTAGTCACGACATTCTTAAGTGTTCAATGATACTGGCTGTAAAGGTGCTGCCTTACCTGGTTCGTAGAGGTACTTGAATTTTGTATGCCAGCCAACAGTGGTGTTTGAACTATGACATTGTCATTCTTTTATCCCGCTTAAAGAGGTTTAATTTATGCACTACCCTCTTTGTAATTTTATATCTTTTATCCAAATAAATTTTATGTTTTTATATTCCTTTTTTTCTTTATTTTATTCCATCAGTCTGTAAGCACATGTATATATTTGCATGTGGAGTACTGTATCTAACTTTTGTCAAATTTTTTTAAAGGGTCACCTAAGGTATATTGCTGTAAAATATTTTGAAATTTGACTGACCTTTCAGCTTTTCTTTTAAATATAGCCATATACAGAAAAACTAGCCAGAACTCTGGTGGCCATGCTTTTAGATCACAATAAATTGAAAGAATCTGGTAGGTGATCACCAAAGGAATATTGCTGCTTTGAAATAAATTTGAAAGGCAAGCAGTTTTTAAGGTGAAGATTTTTTATGTTTTTTTTTCATATAGTCAAAGAGGGAAAATTGGATCGCCCACTGTAGCCCATTCTCATCCATCAGATGTTCGTCAAAATCCTGAGACGAACCTCTTATTTCTGTTGTTTATTTGGTGAGCATGTGCACTCGTAATTACTACCGGGAAAAGTTTCAGCCAATCAGTGTTCACCACTATCTGGCACGTCGAATTGAAACTTCAAACAATATGTAAGCAAGGTAGTTGCTAACAATGGACAAAGGCGATATTCCATGATTGCGATTAATAAAGATTTATTTCTGTTATTCGATGTTAAGAAATTTACCTGAAGAAATAATAATATTCCTCGTAAGTCGGCATCGATATGAAAGGACGCGGTCACTCTTTTCACGGACGATTTTGATTGGTTCGCTACATTTTGTCGCGAAACGACGCTGATTGGCTGAAACGTTTTACCCTGTAATGTAACCAAACCACAAATATCGGCGAAATGTGCCTGAGGTTCATCCGGGGAACCACGGTAGACCTCTGGTATGCCAGAATGACTGTAGCCATGTTTTTGATGAAAACCAGTAACTTAAAAGGAAAGAATCTGGTAGGTCACCTAAGGATAATTTCTGTGAAATTATTTTGAATGGGGCTAGCCTTTTCTAAGGAGAAGACTTTTAAAAGTTCATTGTTTTGTTTGCTATAGCAACCAGAGTTCTGCATGGATGACCTAGATTTGAATTTAGATCAGTCTGAATCAAATTCCTTACCTACTAACCAAGGTAGAACAGAATTGCATCAAAACGTTGACCTGAAATTCAAAGTAAAATGTCACATAATTCATGAAATATTGATGAGAGTTATGGCCCTTGTGTCATATGATGCGGATGTTGATGAGAAAAAACTACTTCAAGTCCAAAGCAAAAAGACCAAGTTAAACAGATATGAAGCAAAAATGAAGCAAAACTTTCACCAGGAATGTAGACACAGATATGGGTATGGACACAAGGGTTAGAATGCTGTCATGGATGAATACAGAAGGGTGAGTAGAATAGACCTCGATACACTACATACAATCAAGCTAAAACTGATGAAAATTACTTACTGAACCTGAGTTTGGGTTTGAGCCTCTGTAGATGGGGCAGCACCTGTTGGAAGTTTGGTACCACAGCAATGTTAGGTAAGTTTTCTGTGTATGCTGACACTTCCTGACCCATTGTCGGTCCTAGATCTTCCCTTTCATCTTAGGTTTTACTGTAACTTTCTCATTGAAGAATTTCATTTAATCCACAAATTAGTTTTGGAAGTTCTGCTGTTAGTGTTTATAAATTCAAATGCCTAAAAATCTTCTCAAAGGTTTCTGCTTGATTCATCACTGAAACACATTTACATAACAAAGTTTAATCAAATGCAATAAGACTGCAGTTTTCCACAAACTATAAGACGCTTATTTAATTGCAATGTCCATCAAAATTTCAACAGTTCCTGTTTACTACCAGATGTTTATCCTGTTCCTCACTTACCAAGTTTTCGTAACTTGGAGCTGTCCGTTAAGTGTTGAAATAGATTATCTATCTATTCTATATGTGTCCATTATTCCTTTCTACCTAATTTTTCCAAAACGTTTTCAAAAAAGTTTGTTCTATAGTAGACTATCAAGCACAGAAGTAAAATGCTTGGTTGGTTTTCCATACAATGTACATCTTACAGTTATCCAAGCTTTATCCCTTACATTTTATTTTATAACTTTCACCAAAATAGCCTGTCTCCAAAGTTTTTAATAAATGTTTACATAATTGATCTCTATCAAGTTCATAGTAAAATATTTACCATATATAAATGTCCTTTTTTTAAGATGATGTCAGAATATTTTTTGCAAGTTTGCCATATTTATGCATGTCAGCACTGGTCATTTATTTAAACAAATCTTCTCTCTGAATCACAGCAGACATAACCCTCAAATGTCAAATATGGTGCTGGCTTAAAACTTCCTACAACCTTTGTGCACATTCTGTATATATTTCTCATTGCAGGAAACGAAAAAATATTTTTGCTTTTCTTTTTTTTTTTGTAAAATCTTTTATATCTCCAATTTCAGTAGTGTGTATTTATGTCACCAAGGGTCACTTGGATATTAGACATCCATTGTTCTATTGTTTTATTTATCTTCCTTATATTAGAAATTCTATTCTTTCCCTGTATACACATCTCTACCAGCATCATTCTATTCCATGTCAGCCAAATCACAATGAGACAGTCACATCATCTACAATCTGTAAAAAACAGAAGAAAGCCATACAAATATCATTTTAAAGATTTTTACTAAAAAAAAAAAACAACAACATTATAATAATGTCTCTTACTGAACCAGGTCTCCAAAAATTATCTCTACAAAATAAAGATCTGAAAAGGTGTTTGCCTGGACACTGACAGACGGTTAAATGATTTTCTAGTGTAACATCACCAGTGTAACATGAGGCAGGCAATGCAGATTTCAGGTTTATTTTGTGCACAAAATTCCAATTAATGTTAAAAAGTTGCACATTAGACCAGCTAAACAAAAAGATATTAAATCCTCCATTTCATTACATTTCTAATGATGTAAATTTCAAGTAGACAAATGAGAACTATTACTAACTTATTTTGTTGTTGGTATAACATTTTCCTCTTCAAGCCACCTAATCAACTGATATTCTTAAAACTGTGGCTAAACTTTTAAATCGATAACCTTTACTGATCATTTTGAAATTTCTGTCAAAGAAATTCATACTTACATCATCTAAATACTTAAAATATTCAACATTTTCAATTCCATCTAAAAAACAATAATTATATATTGACAAATTACCTTTAAAAAAGCTCATCACTAACTACTTACTCTCTTTAGCATTATCAATGAGAAAAAAACAACATTCTTTCTCTTTTTTCCTCATTGAGCAGATCTCCACTTCACGCCAGGTGCAGACATAAGGTACACATACGTAGCTGCTAATGGAGTGAATCCAGAATATACACCCAACAATTATATGGAAGGTGGGAGCATTCTGCGGAAATGATACCTTAACCCTTAGCCTGCTGCAGGCGAATTTAACAGCCTTTGCAAACAGCTTGGAACCAGATCAGACGCCGATTAAATCGGCGTCTGATCAGGTTCCAAGCTGTTTGCTACTCTGACAATATTTCTTCCAATTTTGGAGCAAATTGAATGAACTTTACAATTTTAGCAGACGACATTTCCAGCAGACGACAATTTATCTAGCATGCTAAAGGTTAAAATATCATCGATTTTTAACATAATTGATTGACTAACATAAAAATGGCAAATCTGAGTAAACACTGGCCGATTATATTTTCGATACTGTTGAATGAAGTACAAAGTCTGGTGATGTATTAACCATTGGTGATATAAGAGCCATTCTCATCATTTTGTTCCATGAAACAAAGGTAGACTGATCTAGAAATGGAAATACTTGAATTTTGAAGTGACACTTGCATGACAGTTCCTGTTATATTGTTTTTTTTTTTTGCAGTGCTTCAACTATTTGTAACAATACACTATTTAAGTGCCAGTAGTTTATTTCCTTCATCAGAACGCAATGTAAAGATAATAACTACTAGAGAACACTGTTGTTTTTAATATGTCACCTATTGAAAACACAAAATGATTGCTTCTCAGCGACCATCATTTCTAAGAAAAAATAAAAGGTGAAGGTAGATTTCTATGAAAAACAATTTTTATTCAATTATTATTTCAGAATTAGGTCTGGTAAGTTGAATGTTTATTATTTTGAAATTATCTACAAGCCAAGGAGTCACTGTCATGCAATTTCTTGTATCAAAATTTGACTAAATGAATTTAACAGTAAAAATATTTTCTACTGTTTCTTCTTGGTGAGACATTTTAGTTGGTTCTCTGATATAAAACAAAGTGCTACTCACCTACAAGTTATGCCGAAACTTTTGAAATCCATCTCTTTGAATACAAATCAAAATGATATTACTTGTAAACAATCACTCTTTATTAAATTTTCGGCCACAATTCAAAATGTATATGCACAAAACAATAAATGCTTAAAGAGTTTAAGAAAAAGTTTTAAGCACCCATCCATGTATAACCTTAAAATATTATCTCAACCTCATTAAAGATGAGATAACCTGAAAATACATGTAATGGTGAATAACCTGACAATAAACTGGCAATAGAATGACAATAGGACCTGGTATTTACAACACTGTCATGGTGGCCATATAACAATTTACACAATTAGTATTCTTGAATTTGGAGCATATTGCACTTGTTAATGTACTAAAGACACTTTTAGGAGTCTTTCATGTTAACATGGGAATAAACTGTCAAGAGTCAAAGTAATTATTGGAAGAGTTAAAACAAATAAACTTTTAATTTATATTGTTATGGAGCAATAACTGACTAAAATTGCTATTCTAAACACTTCTGACTCAACTTTTATGTGCCAAATAACATAATGCTAAAATCAGAAATAAAAACAGAGCTTTAAAAAGAGAATCTGTAAAGTATAAAATAATCAAAGCCAATATTACATTACGCGGGCTTAGCGCAAAACGGTTGTAACTTATATGAAATAAAGAAGGAGTTACAACCGTTTTGCGCTAAGCCAGCGATTAGTTCTAACATACTTTTTTTTACATCAATGTTTTTACTATGTTACTTACACAGTAAGACAGCTTTTCTACATATTTCACAGACTACAAAATTGCTTATATAAATACTGCCCAGCTTGTTTACTTTTTTGTGAAAACCGATTTAAACCAACAAATCAGAGCACTTTCTAAACTTCGAAAAAAAAATCAAAAAATCTAGAGGCATACCCTGGAAAAGAACCATTACAGAAGAGAAGGAATCTAAAATTTTAATACATTAACTTGAAAACAAAGTTCCATGTAATTCATTAAGTATAGGTAATGAGTTAACTGAATAGCAAAAAAATATGAGAAGGCGAAGTTGATTCATGTAAAATCAGCAAAACAGACTCTTGGGAGTAAATCTTCTTACACTTAACTATAATTACTTATTTTTGCAATGATGCAAGCTGTTTGGCTATATAGACCAAATGTTCACTTTCAGCTGTTATGACTATAATAAATTAAAGTGCTACCTGGAGAGTTAAATGAGGAAATTGTTTACAAAATCTTCTAACAATTTACCCTTGGAGTAAATTAATCAGCCAGAAACATGCCTTAGTCAGCTGTTATTTCTACCTTGCTAAAAATTCAAACCACATGTACTCCTATTCAGAAAAAATACTGTTTTTCATTTCTGCTATATCAAGGTGTAAAGGACGCATGCTGCAGTTTTGGGTAAAAAATTCCCCAATAACAGAATTTGTTCAAACTTTGTATATGAACACAATGTCATGTTAGAAACAGAATTATGAAAAAAACATCAAAGGTAACCATGACTGTTTTTGAAATATACAAAACACAAATTCCCCAATAACAGAATTTGTTCAAACTTTGTATATGAACACAATGTCATGTTAGAAACAGAATTATGAAAAAAACATCAAAGGTAACCATGCTTGTCCAGGAGTTATCTACCCTTGAATACATGTATGCAAAGTTGAAAAAAAAATCCAGTTTTAAGGGCAGATAAGTCCTAAACAAGCATGGTGACCTATGACTGTTTTTGCATTTTTCTGCTTCTAACATGAAACTGTTTCCATATACAAATTTGAACAAATTTTATTATTGGGATTTTTTTGCCCCATCTCTCATACAAGAAACGCAGCAAGTGTCTTTAAAGTATGTGCTGAATTAAATTAAAACAAAAAATATCTTCACTCCAAAGATTACTGTGACCTTGACCTACTGATCTCAAAAGCAGAACAAGTCAGAATTATTATGCCTGTCAGATGTAACTGGGTATGTAATTTTTAGTCTTCAGTGCTGTGTGACCTTGACATTTCATATCATGAAGTTTAACCGTCTTAAGTGCAAGTGTTCTCCAGTTATTGATAAGAAAATCATTTTTTGCCTCAAGGCATTGAAACCTTGAACTTATGACCCTGAAATCAACAAGGAGCTGCATTTTCAAAACGTAAAATTCATGCCCCTGGGTATATAACCAAAGATATTGTTTTATCAGGTTTTAAGTTTAAAGGTTATGTTCATATGAAGAGAGGTTATCTACACACAATAATTATATTTAGTTTGAAACTCTAACCACAAGTATTCTCCAGCTTGAAAGCAGAAACCATTTTTAATTTCAATGTCACATTGACCTTGATTTTTGGCATACAAATTCCAGAAACAACGACAACTGGCAATCATCATGTGAAGTTTTACTGTCATAGGTCCCACTGTTCTCCAGTTATTTAGAGGAAACCAAATGTCTTCTAAAGGACTGACATGAGCGAAACATCAGTAACTAGTTGTGTGTGCCTCCACTTCCTGTCACTGTGCATGAATCTAAGCAAAATATTTCTACTATATATACAACACAGATTTTTAAGCACTTTGTGTTTCACTTAGTCAAGGACCTTAACTCTGGTCTAGCTGAGTGACATCCCAAAAGGCCAGGTGTAGAACTTCACATATTACATAACAACCCTCTATGTCACTATATGCATATTTTTTTGGTAAATCAAGGGCCATAACTCTGGTCTGCCTTTGGGAAATACTAATTAAAACACTAGGTGCACGCCTTCAAATGCTGAATAACTATCCTGCTGGGTTTGACAACTCTAGGTCAAATATATTTAGCAATATACAAAACACAAATTCGTATAGACAGACAAAGGAATGTGATGCGTCCCGGATTGTCCGGGATTGTCCCGGAAATTACATACTCGTCCCGGTGAGTCTTAAAATGTCCCGGAAAAATAAAAATACAGGAACAAATAAAAACAATCCCCAAAAAAACTTGTTTTTGTCTATAATTTGTTAAATTTTACACAATAAACAGTCCCCGTTGTCACATTGTTTATTCCTAATCACTTTCATGCCCTCGAGCGGGAGAGCGGGACACGTGTTGATTAAGCCTGCTTTGATCACGCGACAATCTTTTGATGACACTGATTAAGTTACAGTCAGTTATTATGATGACCCTGATTAAGAACTGACAGGATTATGCAATCAATAACTGTTTTATGATAGTTAAATTAGGAACAATAGTCGTAAATCTCTTTGTTTTTAGCACGTTGGCGGTAAAGCTACATGTAGCCTTTATGAAAGAGATTACTGAAAACGGTCAATTAAACGATAATTATTTTAAAAGGTTGTAATTATTTTAGATCTAGATCGATTGTCACACATATTTTAAATTAAAATGCTGAATGCCTTTGCTGACCGACCCATGAAAATTGACCCGACTCCAAATATTTTATATTGTCGATTTTATCTTCAAGATTTATTTTATTCCTTTAAGGATTCATTTAATTATTAGATAAATGTTTAAGCTTTAGAATGATACCAAATTAGCTAGAATCTAAATCACAATGACCAGGTTGATTCTTCGTATATAGTAAGTCTCCTAATTCTGTTCACCTCGGGAATGCAATAAATTCACGTGCCGAACTATAGTTGTATTACCCGTATACATGTATTTACCTCCCTTAGAAAGCTAGACGACATTTGCCGCAAATTAATACAAGCGAGTGAACAATGTTTAGTCTCGGGAAACTACATGTATAATATGATATTTTTGCATGAAACAGATGAATGCCAATGTCACGGTCTATGTCCCGGACAAAACGTAAAAATCCCGGAAATTTTAACTCAGAATCCCCGAAACGTTCTGAAAAATTATGGCATGTGCATGTGATACTTCCCGGATTGTCCCGGAAATTACATACTCGTCCCGGTGTCCCGGACAGTCTTAAAATGTCCCGGAAAAATAAAAATACAGGAACAAATAAAAATAATCCCCCAAAAACTTGTTTTTGTCTATAAGTTGTTAAATTTTACACAATAAACAGTCCCGGTGTCACATTGTTTATTCATAATCAGTTTCATGCCCTCGAGCCACATGTTGATTAAGCCCGCTTTGATCACGCGACGATCTTTTGGTGACACTGATTAAGTTACAGTCGGTTATTATGATGACCCTGATTAAGAACTGACAAGATTATGCAATCAGTAACTGTTTTATGATAGTTAAATTAGGAACAATAGTCGTAAATCTCTTTGTTTTTAGCACGTTGGCGGTAAAGCTACATGTAGCCTTTATGGAAGAGATTGTTGAAAACGGTCAATTAAACGATAATTATTTTAAAAGGTTGTAATTATTTAAGATCTACATCGATTGTCACACATATTCTGAATGAAAATGCTGAATGCCTTTGCCGACCGACTCATGAAAATTGACCCGACTCCAAATATTTTATATTGTCGATTTTATCTTCAAGATTTATTTGATCCTTTAAGGATTCAATTTAATTATTAGATAAATGTTTGAGCTTTAGAATGATACCAAATTAGCTAGAATCTGAATCACAATGACCAGGTTGATTCTTCGTATATAGTAAGTCTCCTAATTCTGTTCACCTTGGGAACGCAATAAATTCACGTGCCGAACTATAGATGTATTACCTGTATACATGTATTTACCTCCCTTAGAAAGCTAGACGACATTTGCCGCAAATTAATACAAGCGAGTGAACAATGTTTATCTCGGGAAACTACTTGTATATATTATGATATTTTTGCATGAAACAGACGAATACCAATGTCACGGTGTATGTCCCGGACAAAAGGTAAAAATCCCGGAAATTTTAACTCAGAATCCCGGAAACGTTCCGAAAAATTATGGCGTGTATGACAAAGGCAAATCTAAGTGGTCCCTCCCCCTGCAAAAAATGGGGGTGCGGGTTGGGACACAAAAAGGACAACAAATGGAATTTGTGTCATATGATATGTAAGCTGATGCAGAACAACTATTTTGATTCAAATCCAGAAAGAGAAAATGCTTCAAACTTTAACCTTATATTCTATGCAAAAAGGGATGTAATTCATGAAAAACTGGTGCAAGAGTTCTCACCCCCTGTGTATATAAATTGATGATAATGGAGAACTACTGTAGAAGTGAACACAGTGAAGCAGACATTAATGCCTATAAAATGCTCACACAGAAATGATAAAAGGGAAGTTCAACATCAATACCTATAACCAAATGCTTCCTAAGATGGTCTGAGTAAAGCTGAAAGTCAGTAAACATTTTCTTACACCTGCTACTTGAACAGAGAAGGAAAATGTGGCTTTGTATTTAATTATAAGTAATATTATTAAGGCAACTTTCCGGTTTTTGATGGTGGAGGAAGACTCCAGGCACCCCTCCAGGCATTGTTTCATCAAGGCATGCACCTGGGTAGAAACATGGACCTTCCATAAGCCAGCTGGATGACATCTTCACATAAAGAATTCAATGCCCCAAGCAATGCTTGAACCCACATCGTTCAGGGACAAGTGATTTAAAATCAATGACCTTAACCCTTTGGCCTAAGAGAACTTTATGTTTCAGATTCTAGGTTATGAACCTTGGGGTCTTTTATAAGAGACAATCAAAAATCTTGTCTACTTCTCTCCATGACAGCAAAAGCATATGAAAGTTTATCAATACCTCTCAGAATTTTCCTGGTAAGGAAAAACAAACATAGTCATTAAAATACTTTATTCCAATGCACATTTAATAAAAATATCATTCACTGAAGTAACATTTTATGTATAAAGAAAACAATATTGATTGAACAGCAACTTAAATGTATGATGCAACAACATGTGCAACTTAACATTTATAATATATAAATATATAGCTATGCAAATTTAACAAAACAAATCAGCATTGATTTTTGGGAAAATAAGTAACAAGAATGGATTGCTGTGTATTTAAAGTGCTCTCCAAAATTATGCAGACAAGTAAAAATTAACTACAAAATTGTCCAAACATAAAATATACAATTTGTTTTTATTTGAGACCAAATTAAGTTTAAATTCTTTTCTAGTAGGAATAATTCATTTAAGCTGTTGAAACCTTTGTTTACGTTGAAAATTATAATTAATTATAGTAGTTTACAATGAGAAAATGTCATGTGTCTCCAAACTTTTTAAGGGCATTGCTATTCATGGAAGAACTGCCCAAAAAAAAACAACAAACCTTTCACTGTCTTACATATGGCAAACAACTATCTAGGTAGGTACTGATTTTATAACAAAGCTGTTTTTGAGAGCTGCAATGTCTTAAACATGAAAACTCGTTTAAATACAATCTAAATCATGTAATCACTATTTTTTTTTTAATTTTCTGTATGTGACACTTTTCAAATGTTTTCAAAACAACAAAATCCATAAAAATAAGTTGCATATTGATGTAACCAGCTACACTAGTGAGATCATCAAAATGATACAATCATCTCCACCTGGTCACAGTTTTATCATAAATAATTTGGATATTAAGGTAGCTAGGCAAGATCATTTTTTTTTACAATGCAGAATTTGATTAAACTTGACTTTTCAAAACTTCAGAATATATTTAGAAAATTTTCAAATGAAAAAGATGAGATTATGCACTTGATATTTTGCTAACCTGATTTGAAAAATTTGAATCTTACAACTAGTTTTCATAATGGAAGTCTAAGGGAAAATTACAAATTCGGTTTTTGTAGATAGAAATTTTTCTATACTGTAAATTTTAAATGAAACTTCATACTTATAAATCAACATCTTGTCTATAATATATCTAAATAAAACATGCCCATGATCTAAGAGATTTGCAAAAATCAAGCAGATTTTAAGGCATCACTTAGGATTATTTCACGTGTCAACATTTTATTCTGTTGAGTTTTATCTTTAGTAAGAAAATAATGTCCCTGTTTTCGTAAATGTATGGCCTGACTTTTTTCGCACAGGATGATTTTCCTTTCCATATTCCAGCTCACAGCGTCATTCTATGTTATCCAGATAAATGACTATGTCATCACTTCCAGTTGATCAAACCTGCAGCATCCTTCACCCTTTTGTTTAATTCAACCACAATAAAGAACTTTCTTAGCTTAATATCCTCTGAAAATTTTTCTTATGAATAACAACCAATCACCAGATTTAGCACAAATTGTTTAACTCATTATGTTACTCATAAAGTTAACAAACAATTTGCATTATCCACGCAAAACATTTATATCTGAGGCCGAGCACCTCTTTTTCTTTGCCATGAGAATACCCCGATTGTTTTTCAACGCTTCCTGAAATTATATTATCATCATTATGCTAAAGAATTTCTTATGCTAGTAACATTTATCCTTTAATGTACTTCTCTATGATTTATTGAAAGGCTTACCAGTCGATAGTCAAAATTACTACATAATTCCTCATAGAAACTGCCTGTCCACAGTGTGTGCTATTGACTCGTCTATAGTTAAACATCAAATTTTGCTGGGCTAAAGTAAAAACTTGAAAGGAAAAACAAGGAGCTGCGTTCAATAAACACTGATGCCCCTGGTGGCATCCTCATCAATACAAAGCAACCTAAGTCCAAAACGAGGTCAAGGTCAAACTGAGGTCAGGTGATGTTTGAAGATGAGGAATGGTCACAGGTTACATCTGCATTAGTATCAATTCATTCCTGTAAGCGGTATTGATGCTAGACGAAACGGTCCCATTTGGTTAACCAAGAGATGGCCCATATAAAGCAAACTAAGTCCAAAATGAGATCAAGGTCAAACTGAGGTCAGGTGATGTCTGAAGATGAGGAACGGTCACAGGTTACATCTGCATTAGTATCAAGTCATTCTAGTTAGGGGTATTGATGCTAGACGAAACGGTCCCATTTGGTTAACCTCGTACAGACGGACGAACAAACCGACAGGACAATCACTATATAAAAATAGAAAAAATTATTTCAGAAGTCACGCTATAAAACACTTATTGAAGGGCTTGCCAGTCAGTAGTCTAAACAACTTGCCTCTGGTCCTTCCAACCTTAGGCAATAGTTTTTAATATCAACTGGTAAGGAATTCAATATGCGATTTATAATATATCATTAGAAATGAATTTGCAATTGTTTTTTTTTTCCCACTATTATATAAGACTTTAGCTCAGCAAACCTATGTCAAACTATAGGCCGGCCAGTGGTACAAACTATGGAATGGCTTTTATATAAGGGTTCATGTAATAATTATTGTTACATCAAGGGTGTCTGTAATCCTGCTTTTGAGTATATTTGAACCAAGTACAGACTTCAAATACTGTTTATGTATTGCAAACATTTATATTTTTACTATATTAATAACAATGCATTTTCATGATGGCCCTGTATTAGGTTCCGTAGTCTGTTGAACTAGCCTTGGGCTGCATTATGAAAACACATGATAACAAATTTATTACATGATCATTATTAACCCTTACCCTGCTAAATATCTAAAATGGACTGGTCCATCATTCAATTTGGGCCATACCACTTATTATTCAAAGGGGTGTTCACTGAAAAATTACTGACTGAATTGCGAACAGTGCAGACCATGATCAGACTGCACAGATGTGCAGGCTGATCTTGGTCTGCACTGGTCGCAAAGGCAGAATCACTTGCTGCCAGCAGGCTAAGGGTTAAATTTCTGAAATTCAGTAAATATCAATAAAATAATGTCCCAATCATCCAGTGTAAAATATTTACTGACATAAAGGCCATGTCTGAAGATAATGCTGTAATGCACCTGCAATTATCAATGCTTATGAAGACCTGTCTTTACAGACTTGTGAAATAATGTTCTTGCTGGTATAATAATGCACAAACTTGAATTACCATAAAGGGGCATATTTTTTTCCAAGCTCAATATTAAGATGCTTAATTACTCCTATGTCATTTTCTTTTTTGTTTAAAATATTGGATGCAAGGTATTGTGTTCGTTTTCTTCTAATTATATTGTGCATGTGAAAAACAGAATACATAATACAGAATACATAATACATAATACAGAATACATAATTTGTCTATTTCATTACAGAATTTAATGAACTTGTTGAATAGAATAATTATGATTCTTGCCAGAGGCTATAATCATATCATTTTATTCAACTCCTTCAATAAATCCTGTACTGGAAATACACTAATTTGATATCCTCTATATATAAAACTGAGCCCTTACATGAACTCTGTCTGATATATTACAATGAACAATTAACAGTGAATATCCATCAAGTTTGGATGTAAATCATTTACTAAAACAAGAGCTGTCACTATTGGTGACAAATGCCCCCGAAGCGAGCCCAAGAATGCTACAGTTGTCTGCGCAAAAAAATCACATATCATTTTGGGACCTCGACCCGAGAGACCCGGGTCAAAAGCGTGACACACCATCTCAATATGGTTAACATATGTGTTAAATTATTTTCAAATCCCTTGATAAATGGCAGAGATATGGACCGGACAAGAAACAGACCATGTTAACCTTTAACCTTTAAGTATGACCTTGACCTTAGAGCTAGGGGTCCGGATCTTGCGCATGACACATTGTCTCATTATGGGGAACATTTATGTCAAGTAATTTCAAAGTCCCTTCATCAATGGCAGTGTTATGGACCAGACACGAAACAGACCCTGTTAACCTTTGACTTCTAAGTGTGACCTTGACCTTAGAGCTAGGGGTCTGGATCTTGCACATGACACGTCGTCTTATTATGGTAAACATTTATGCCAAGTAATTTTAACAAGAGCTGTCTGATGACAGCGTGCTCGACTATTCGAAGAATTGATTGAAGAATGGGGTCAAAATATTTCCACGGATATTCAGACAAAAGAAATAAATAGATTAGACAAACAATGTTCCTGTATTACTTTGATTTCGATAAGTCTTGCACTAAATGGCAATATATGAGCCAATTTCGAAGTCCAAAAAGGGCCATAATTCAGTCAAAATAGTTATGTACTCTTGCCTACAGATGTAAATCATAATGATAAGCAAGTGTTCAAAGTTTAAAAGCCATATGTCAAATAGTTTTGACAAAACATGGACTTGTATGAAAACAGAACCAATTTCAAAGTCCAAAAAGGGCCATAATTCAGCCAAAATAGATGACAGAGTTAATATGTTCTCTTTCCTACAGATAGAGACTATTATACTAAACAAGTGATAAAAGTTTCAAAGCCATATGTCAAACACTTTACAAAAAATATGAACTGGTACGAAAAACTTAACCAAGATTTCTAAGTCAAAAGGGGCCATAATTCAGCCAAAATCCTTGATGGAGTTATGTACTCTTGCCTATAACTGGACATGGTGATGGTAAACAGGTGTTGAAAGTTTCAAAGCTTTATCTCAAAAGACTTTGTCAAAATATGAACTGGTACAAAATATTAACCCAGATTTCTAAGTCAAAAAGGGCCATAATTCAGCCAAAATCCTTGATGGAGTTATGTGCTCTTGCCTATAACTGGACATGGTGATGGTAAACAAGTGTAGAAAGTTTCAAAGCTTTATCTCAAAAGACTTTGTCTAAATATGAACTGGTACGAAAAACTTAACCAAGGTGTGACGCTGACGCCAACACCAACGCCGACGTGAGTAGGATAGCTCTACTTATTCTTCGAAAAGTCGAGCTAAAAACCCTTAAACGATGGCAGAGTTACAGATCAGACAAGCAGCAAACCATGTTAACCTTTAACCTCTAAGTGTGACCTTGACCTTAGAGCTAGGGGTCTGGATCTTGGGCATGACACATCATCTAATTATACAGAACATTTGTGCAAAGTAATTTCAAAATCCCTTGATGAATGGCAGAGTTATGAACCGGACACCTGTTAACATTTGACTTCTAAGTGTGACCTTGACCTTGGAGCTAGGGGTCTGTGTCTTGCGCATGACATGTCATCTCATTATGGTAACATTTATGCTAAGTTATTTCAAAATCCCTTCATGGATGGCAGAGTTACAGCCCGGACAAAAATTCGGACGAACAGATGGACAGACAGTGCAACCTTCGGGGGCATAATAAATGTTTACAAACTGAAATATTCAGTTACTGTTTATAGTAATGCAAACATATCTTTTTTAACCATGAAGAATGACTCAACTTTGTAACTAGAAAGATGTGGACACTTACAATTGCAAAAGAATGTTCTTCTTCCCTTTTAAAGCCATTTTTAAAGCTATATTAGTGTAGGATGGTTAGTGAAACAAAACTTACTTGGATCCAAATATTTCATCAGCATCTGGCGCACCCTTAGGATGTTGGTACCGAACACGTCTCTCTCGGTTGTTGTTGACCAACATTGGACGGTTCAGTGAAGCTAACATTTCTGTGAAAAAAGAGCACACAAAAGTTAAGTACAGTCTAATGTGTATCAACTGGCATCAGCTTTATCTTCTGGTCCATGAAAAGTTTCAAAATCTTGCTTTTGGTGTACAAAATGGCTGAAATTTTCAATGACCAATCCAAATTTGTTTTGATGATGAACATCAATTCAATCAAGTTATTTTGAACATTTATATAGTTCCTACTACCATCCATGGAGTTTTTTAGATGTTGTATAATCTCAATGATTTGGTCTTGCATTCAAGCAGAATTCAAAGAAAAACCTTGTTATGGAAAATGTGAATCAAACAATAGAACATAGAGGATATTACATGAGTGTCTTTTCATATTGAATTTATTAAACGAGTTGAATAAAATGATAAAATGCGAGGCTCTGCCGAGCATTTTATCAATTTTATTTAACGAGTTTAATAAATTCAATGTGGAAAGTCGCAAATGTAATATTCTTTTTATCACATGTTAGCCTTTCTTGTCGAAACATCAAAAAATCGACTTTCTTTTACTATATAAACAAGACAATTTGACCGACGTCGCCTATACTATAAATGACATCGACGTCAAAGCTTTATTACACTAGTGTATTATCATTTTTATTTAATGGCTTTATTACACTCCCGCGACGTCAAACATGTGATAAATGGTTTTATATATACCTTGATAATCCTCTTCCTCTTGTCGTTCATGTATATCTAGAACTACCTGTTTCATACGTTCCTTCTCCACACGCTCTGCCTGAAATCATAAAACCTTTGTTATATAATACTATTTTTACCATAAATATGAATGATCTGAATTGATCTATATTTACAGCCTAGTGATGGATTTATGACTCAATCTACGTATGTCAATTACAGTTCTAGCCATAGAAAAACATTAAAATGTAAAATGCTTAACTATTAGCTTGTGTTTCATAAAACATAATGGATGCATTTAACTGTCTGACATAATCAATCTCACTACTGGTTTTTGCTATAAAAAAGTGCTTCCCTGATTTCTCTTTAATGCGTAATACCACTGATACTACACATCATTATAAAGAACTACAGTGTGGGAATACAGTAGTTAATTTTCTCTAATTTCAACACAGGGAAAAATAACATTTTTGGCCATTAAATTATCTTAAAAAGTTAAAAAATATCCTACTAAACCCAGAGGACCTTGGACCTATCACCGATGCTGGTTTGACTGTGTAATCAAGCAAACATCAAGAAAGATCCTACTGCCATCCTTGTAGACCTTTAGAATGGTGTGGATCTTGCAAACCAAAGTGGCAATGCAAGAGAAACCCCATTAGAGAGAAGGTAGATAAAAACGCAGTAGTTCTTGAATGACCCTAGTAAAATATCAATGCAATGGACAGAAGAAAGTAATAACCAATACAGACATACCTCTTCCCTCTCCTTAAACTTTGTAGCAAACTCTGCTGTAACTGGGACATTGAGATCTGAGAACTGAAATATACATACACTATGGTCTTAGTCAATGATCTTAGTCTACTTTACATGTCATATAAAGATTCTAACCAGATTTTATTTCTATACAATTACACCATCATTCTCAAATCTCTACATGAGACTGATCACTATCAAACTTTTAGCCAATATCAATTTAACAATATCACAAACATAACGCAATTTCATAATATAAACTGTTTCATTCTGTAGAAACTGTCAATAAATTTGGAAAATGTGCCTGTCTATTGTTAAACAACATCTTGCCTTCTTATAACTTAAATGTGTCTGTTGGAATTTCATAATCTTACATAGACAATGTAATAACAGGAATAAGTTTGCTGATTCATCAAGACATTGTTATCATTCAATCTTGAAATATGCAGCATGTGTATACTATCCTAACTGCATGTTTTCCTCCTAAAATCAACTCAGAAAACATCCCGACATACAACTTTGATGCACGAATGTAACAATATTCCTGTTTGGGAATTAAGCCCACATTCAGTCCTATTTTATCAATTGTTTGAACCCTTACCTCGTTATCAGCCCTATTGATCAGTTGTTTGTTCCCTCTCATAGTTAACAGATCTATTTAACAGTTGTTTGTTCCCTTGCCTAGTTATCAGCCCTACTTTATCGGCTGTTTGTTCCATGTCCTAGTTATCATCCCTGTTTAACAGTTGTCTGTTCCCTCTCCTAGTTATCATCCCTATTTACCAGTTATTTGTCTGTTCCCTCTCCTAGTTATCATCCCTATTTAACAGTTGTCTGTTCCCTCTCCTAGTTATCATCCCTATTTACCAGTTGTTTGTTCCCTCTCCTAGTTGTCATCCCTATTTACCAGTTATTTGTCTGTTCCCTCTCCTAGTTATCATCCCTATTTATCAGTTATTTGTCTGTTCCCTCTCCTAGTTAACATCCCTATTTACCAGTTGTCTGTTCCCTCTCCTAGTTATCATCCCTATTTACCAGTTGTCTGTTCCCTCTCCTAGTTACCATCCCTATTTAATATTTGTCTGTTCCCTCTACTAGTTATCAGCCCTTTTTACCAGCTGTCTGTTCCCTCTCCTAGTTATCATCCCTATTTACCAGTTGTCTGTTCCCTCTCCTAGTTATCATCTTTATTTACCAGTTGTCTGTCTGTTCCCTCTCCTAGTTATCATCCCTATTTACCAGTTGTCTGTTCCCTCTCCTAGTTATCATCCCTATTTAACAGTTATTTGTTCCCACTCCTAGTTATCATCCCTATCTATCAGTTGTCTGTTCCCTCTCCTAGTTATCATCCCTATTTATCAGTTGTCTGTTCCCTCTCCTAGTTATCATCCCTATTTATCAGTTGTCTATTCCCTCTCCTAGTTATCATCCCTATTTACCAGTTGTCTGTTCCCTCTCCTAGTTATCATCCCTATTTACCAGTTGTCTGTCTGTTCCCTCTCCTAGTTATCATCCCTATTTACCAGTTGTCTGTCTGTTCCCTCTCCTAGTTATCATCCCTATTTACCAGTTGTCTGTTCCCTCTCCTAGTTACCATCCCTATTTAACAGTTGTCTGTTCCCTCTACTAGTTATCAGCCCATTTTACCAGCTGTCTGTTCCCACTCCTAGTTATCATCCCTATTTACCAGTTGTCTGTCTGTTCCCTCTCCTAGTTATCATCCCTATTTACCAGTTGTCTGTCTGTTCCCTCTCCTAGTTATCATCCCTATTTACCAGTTGTCTGTTCCCTCTCCTAGTTATCATCCCTATTTACCAGTTGTCTGTCTGTTCCCTCTCCTAGTTACCATCCCTATTTAACAGTTGTCTGTTCCCTCAACTACTTACCATCCCTATTTAACAGTTGTCTGTCTGTTCCCTCTCCTAGTTATCATCCCTATTTACCAGTTGTCTGTCCCCTCTCCTAGTTACCATCCCTATTTAACAGTTGTCTGTTCCCTCTACTAGTTATCAGCCCATTTTACCAGCTATCTGTTCCCACTCCTAGTTATCATCCCTATTTACCAGTTGTCTGTCTGTTCCCTCTCCTAGTTATCATCCCTATTTACCAGTTGTCTGTTCCCTCTCCTAGTTATCATCCCTATTTACCAGTTGTCTGTTCCCTCTCCTAGTTATCATCCCTATTTACCAGTTGTCTGTTCCCTCTCCTATTTATCATCCTTATTTAACAGTCATTTGTTCCCACTCCTAGTTATCATCCCTATCTATCAGTTGTCTGTTCCCTCTCCTAGTTATCATCCCTATTTACCAGTTGTCTGTCTGTTCCCTCTCCTAGTTATCATCCCTATTTACCAGTTGTCTGTCTGTTCCCTCTCCTAGTTATCATCCCTATTTACCAGTTGTCTGTTCTCTCTCCTAATTATCATCCCTATTTATCAGTTGTCTGTCTGTTCCCTCTCCTAATTATCATCCGTATTTACTAGTTGTCTGTTCCCTCTCCTAATTATCATCCCTATTTACCAGTTGTCTGTTCCCTCTCCTAATTATCATCCCTATTTACCAGTTGTCTATTCCCTCTCCTAGTTATCATCCCTATTTACCAGTTGTCTGTTACCAGTTGTCTATTCCCCCTCCTAGTTATCATCCCTATTTACCAGTTGTCTGTTCCCTAATCTAGTTATCATCCCTATTTACCAGTTGTCTGTTCTCTCTCCTCCTAGTTATCATCCCTATTTACCAATTGTCTGTCTGTTCCCTCTCCTAATTATCATCCCTATTTAACAGTTGTCTGTTCCCTCTCCTAATTATCATCCCTATTTACCAGTTGTCTGTCTGTTCCGTCTCCTAACTATCAGGCCTATTTAACAGTTGTCTGTTCCCTCTCCTAGTTATCAGCCCTATTTACCAGCTGTCTGTTCTCACTCCTAGTTATCATCCCTATTTATCAGTTGTTTGTTCTCTATCCTAGTTATCATCCCTATTTACCAGCTGTCTGTTCCAACACCTAGTTATCAGCCCTATTTAACAGTTGTCTGTTCCCTCTCCTAGTTATCATCCCTATTTAACAGTTGTTAGTTCCCTCTCCTAGCTATCAGCCCTATTTACCAGGTGTATGTTACCTCTCCTAGTTATCATCCCTATTTACCAGTTGTTAGTTCCCTCTCCTAGTTATCATCTCTATTTATCAGTTGTCTGTTCCCTCTGCTATTTAGCATCCGTACTTAACAGTTGTCTGTTCCCTCTCCTAGTCATCATCCCTATTTACCACTCCTAGTTATCAGCCCTATTTATCAGTTGTCTGTTACCTCTCCTAGTTATATACCCTATACTATCAGTTATTTGTTCCCTCTCCTAGTTATTAGCCCTATTTACCTGTTGTTTGTTCCCTCTCTTAGTTATAAGAGTAAACTTGATAGTGTTGTCTTGCATTGGCTCTGGATTCAACTCTGAAATTGTATCATCACTTATCAAATTATACAAGAAAATTAATGAACTGAGAATAAGAAAGAAGATAAAAGATAAAAAATACACACATATACAGATATCTAAAAACTTCTAAGCAGTTTACATTAATATTTTCTGGAAAAATTAAGTTATCTTAAATTTGTGTCAGCAACATAAAATATTCCAACCTGACCGACATAAACATAAAAATAAATGTTTCCAAAACAAGCAGGCCATAGAGGCACTAAGTCACCCATCTGACCTTGACTATTTGATTTTAATATATGTACCACAAACCAATGAATGGCATCAATTGTGCTTAGTATAAAAACAAGAGCTGTCACAGGAGACAGCGCGCTTGACTATTTCGATGCTGGATAGTGACACTGGGTACATCTGAGGAAGCTGGAGCTGTCACTGGAGTGTTTAATGACTCAAATGTGGATGAAGATATTGGACAATAGCTTAAGTCTCAAAAAATAAAATCAGTATAAAAGGAACATAATTCATGGAAAACTTCTGCAAAAGTAATGCACCATGTGTCATATCATGCGGCTAATAATTCAGAACAACTATTTTAAGTTTTAATCAAATCTATTTAGTAATACTGGAGATACAGCAAAAGTGCATCGCAACTTGAACTGGAAATTCTATTAGTAAAAAGAGGGCATAACTCAGAATGTACTGGTGCCGGCATTATCAAACTTGTGTTGTATGATGTGAGTGATGATCTGGAACAACCATTTTAAGTTTGATTAAATCCATTTAGTAACAGCAGAGATATAAAAAGCATCAAAATTAAACTAATTCTAAGTAAAAAGGGGATATAAATCATAAAACAATTGTGCCAGAGTCACTGACCTTGTGCCATATGATGAGGATGAGGATCTGGAAAAACTAGTTTAAGTTTTAATCAAATTCATTAAGTAATGACAAAGATATAGTGAAAGTGCAGCACAATTAACCTGAAATTCTAATTAAAAAGGGGCATAATTCATGAATTATTGGGGGAAGAGTTACGGCCCTTATATCAAATGATGTGGATGATGATGTAGTACAAATTCTAAGTTTGAATCAAATCCATTTGGTAATAACAGAGATAAAGTGAAAGTGCATCAAAATTTTAACCTGAAATTTTAAGTACAAAAGGGGGATAACTCATAAAAAACAGGTGTCACAGTTATGGCCCTTGTTTCAAATGATGTAGGTGGTGATGATGAACATTTATTTTAAGTTTGAATCAAATCCCTTGTGAAATAACAGAGATGTAGTGAAAATGCATCAAAATTAACATAAAATTCTAAGTAAAAAGGGGGCATAATTCATGAAAAATTGGTGCCTGAGTTATGGACCTTGTGTCATATGATGTGGGTGATGATGTGGAACAACTGTTTTAAGTTTGAACCAAATCCATTTAGTAATAACAGAGATAAAATGAAAGTGCACCAAAACTTTAACCTGAAATTCTAAGTAAAAAGGGGGGACAATTCATGAAAAATTGGTGCCAGAGTTATGACCCTTGTGCCATATGATGTGGGTGATGATGGGGAACAACTGTTTTAAGTTTGAAGCAAATCCATCAAGTAATAACAAAGATAAAGAGAAAGTGCATCAAAACTTTAACCAAAGTGCGGATGCGGAAGGACGCCGACGCCGGGTCGAGTAGGAGAGCTCTACATACTTCGTATAGTCAAGCTAAAAAGCACAAAAACAGGTCAAGTGGCCCCATCTGAACAAATTTGAATGTTGATCGTACAAGGATGCTACTGACCAAGTGAAATCAAGCTTGGCCAAGCAGTTCAAGGGAAAAGTCATCTAAAGATATTTCTACTTTTAGCTATAGTGTCCCCTCTTAATCAGAATGCTAAAGACCACGTTTGATGAAGATCCATCAAGCACTTCATGAAAAGGTTGTTTTAAGGTATTCCTTTTCTTAGCTCTAGCAGTCCCTAAAAGGGGCCAAGTGCCCCGATTTGAACAAATCTGAGAGAGGACTTAATGCTACATACCAAGTTTGATGAAGATCTATTATGCAATTCATGAGAAGTTGTTTAAAGGTTTTTCCTTTCTTAGCTCTAGCAAAGGGGCTTAGTCCCAAATTTTGTAAAAAAAAAACTTGGAGAAGACCATATAATGATGCTACAGACCAAGTTTGATGGATACCCATCAAGCCATTAATGTACAGAAGCTGTTTTAAGGTTTTTCTGTTTTAGCTCTTGCCGGCCCTTAACAGTCAAGCTGAACCATTTAAGGTGAGCTAAAAAAAAGCATCTGAAACGCATTTAAAATCACGTACTAAATCAACATGGGTTTCACATTTGTTTTGTGTTTTTCACTACCTTTCTTCTTTTTCCATGTCAGATAAACTATGTATAAACAAAGATATTCAAAGTTTGAGTGAGTATCTACGATTTTACTAAACACTGTACTGAGACTCTACAATGTTCTAATACAATTAAAATGAATTTGACAGGAAGCTCAATACCAATCAGGACATAGTGAACTATACTTGAAAGTATGATTTTCAACAGAAAATGTTCATGATTTTCATCTACTGCTATCACACTGTGAGCATGTGTGTACTAAATTATTAATTAAGTTACACATTTTGGCTGCTTGATTCATTAAAATAGATGAACACCAAGTCCTGTAAAATTATGAAATAAAACTAACCAAACTTTTTCTTGCTGCCTTTCAAATTGACTGGTACTGGGACGTCAAACTGGGGGACTTTAATAGATTCATTGTTTCTTGCCTTGGATGTGTCTTCTAACATCTTATCAAATGCTGCCATAAAATCATCATCTTCCTGACATTCTACACGTTTCATATTTGATTTCACTATCACCTGAAAAAACAAACAAGTAGTAGTTCTTTAATGACTATGTACCTAGCCTGAAGTCTGACAAGTTAGTCCCCTTGTAGATAATTATCATTATAGGACAATTATGGCCCTAGATTGTTCAACCCAGTGCTCTAGCCCTTCTGGTCATTTCTTTTAACATAAATGAATGATCTGAAGAAGATTGGTCGAAGGCCATCCAAGAAATATTTGTGTGAAACTATTTTAGCCTTTAGTCTGCTGGCGGCAAGTGATTCTGACTTCGCAACTAGTGCAGACCAAGATCAGCCTGCATGTAAGTGAAGGCTATCTTGGCCTGTACTGTTTGCTATTCAGTCTTTCAATTTTAAGTGAACACCCCTCTGAATAATAATAAGTACTGTCCAAATAAAATGATCGACAAGTCCATTTTAGAAATTTGGCAGGGTAAAAGTTAGAATAGCACCAGCAGTTCCCAAGAAAAAGAAGTTTCTAAAAAGCCACATTGAGAATCATGGCAGTCATGTTTTCAAACTAATCAAAATAACTATTAAGGAATTTGGTCATGTCTGAAGGACTTTGGCAGAATGTCACCATTGGAACATCTGTGAGATTTTTTTCCCTTTTGATTGCCATGGCAACCATAAGTTTGCATGGATGACCTAGATAAGAAGGAATCTAACGAGAACCATCAAAGGAACATTATAAATTTTTAATATAAAATATTTAATTCTAAAATTATTCAGTCATAAATGTGTTTGCTAGCTAATATCCATTACAAATTTATAACATAATTATTTTGAAATCAAGCAGTATGCCAAGATATGTTGTTGCTTTTTTCATGCCCAAATAATCAAGTTTTGTGGAATAATCATAATTGATGAGACTGAGATGATGCCCTTCAATTAAAACTAATTAACATTATGGTTACCTGATCATCGTCTAAGTCATGGTCTGTGTCTATATACTCATCATCAGCATCAGCTTCATACTCATCTTCACCTTCTGACCCAGTATGCCCATCATCCTGTATATTATAATATAGTGCCCTTTTCATGATAAACATGTTCAAAGGCGCTTTACATCCGCCTACTTTCACATGCATTGGAAGACAAATATTTTGTAACAAAACATGCAACCATCCCAACTGTTAACATAACACTGAATATTGATGCCTCATCTGCATGTATTTTTGGGTTTTCACTGTACAACCGTTACAACACAGAACATTCTGGGAGATAAATAATTCAGAACTATCCAGTTATCTCTAACTAATACATTATAAGGAATTAGATTTTTTCATAATTTCTAACTAAAACAAACGGTAACAGGCCGTTTCCATTACACTGTTCAATAAACAAGTCAGAAATTTATCTCCAGATTCACTTTTACAGTGGGGACAGTGCTTTCAGAATATACTTTATATACCCATGTATAATGCGCAGTTGTTTTATTCCTAAGACCACTACTGAATTGTGAATATGTATTCTAACACGATCCGCAGCAATTGCTATATAAACATATAGCGAAATCGCCTATACATGAATCTACAATAAAATATGGATGGCTGTTACATTTCACCCCCCTATGATTGTAACATAAGAGATTCTACTTCAGTTCCATTACATACGAATTATTTCAGGGCCAAACGGTTGAAAACAGCATTTCAAAAACATAAATATAATAAAAAGTCATACTGACCTATGTGTAGGTCCGTAAAACACGCTCTGATCTCTACGAGCGAATTCAATTAGCTTAATTATGATTCAGCGGTGACGTCATAAATGTATGACATAAAGTATGACGTCATAATGATGTGACGTCATATAAAAGTTAATCTCGTCACTCGTAATACAGAGTCAACTCGCCTATTTTGATGATTCTGTTCATAATTAGTTTGCGAGCTGTTAGATTACTAATTTATAAATACTTCTCAAAATTCTGATAAAAAAGAAACAAATATATATACGTTCCATTGGCTATGCAACACTTTCTAACCATAGGGGGTAAATTGTAACAGCATATGACCCGAATGACATATTACGCTGAAAATGTAGTACTGTAAAATGCGAATTATTTGCGTTGTTAGAATCGAAATAATAAATCTGTTCCAATAATTTTATCAATTAATAAAACATGGGCAGTCGTTTGGATGCGAATAATTAAATCACTCGTGCTGCGCACTCGTGATTTAATTATTACGCATCCAAACTCCTGCCCATATTTTATTAACAGATAAAATATAGGAACAGATTTATTATTTCTTAATTAAACACAGGTGTCACACGATTTTCAAACTCCCTAAACAAGTCTAAGATTTTTCCCCATTCCAGTGAAGGCAAACTACTCTCAGCACTAAAACTGCCTAGGCTAAAAACTAAGATTGTCATTATGTTCCATAACTGAGGAGTGGTTCATTGTTTAAAACTAGATTAATTTTATATAAGTTCAACAGTATTTTGAACATCGAGATACACATGTGTGTGAAGTCTGAAAACATTTCGACTGCTTAGAAATATCGTGGTAAGTCTATAGAAATTATATAGCACTTATGACCTTTTACTTTTAAGGCATCGACTTGGCCCATTAGTTTTTGAGAAACCTGCTTACATGCAAAACCTTTACCGGAATTTCTAAGTTAAAAAGGGGCTAAATTCTGAGAAAATAAAAGCTAAATTCACATAACTTGTGCTGTGAGGTCATATGAGCCCTGCCATGAGAAAACCAACATAGTGGGTGTGCGACCAGCATGGATCCAGACCAGCCTGCGCATCCGCGCAGTCTGGTCAGGCTCCATGCTGTTCGCTAACAGTTTCTTCAATTCCAATAGGCTTTAAAAGCGAACAGCATGGAGCCTGACCAGACTGCGCGGATGCGCAGGCTGGTCTGGATCCATGCTGGTCGCAAACCCACTATGTTGATTTTCTCATGGCACGGCTCATATCATGATGCTGAATAAATGTGTGAAAGTTTGAAAGCATCTGACTAAGTAGTTTTAGAGAAACCAGCAAATCTTTCATGATGCGGACATGGATGTGGACGGAAAGGGAACAACAAAAACTCCAAACTCGAAACATTTCGAATAGTTGAGCTAATAAACGGAAAAAGTGCCTCAGTTAGTGTGTTATTTTAGGAAAGAATGTTTAGCAATTAATTTTCATCGTCAAAGCATTACACATTTCAGCACTTTCTTTAAATCTTTATCATTTCACAATTTTTTTTAAAGGATTTATTCTGCTAATACACAACGTTGTTTTTTTAGCAATATCAGTGATTTTAAAGCTATTGTGATTTTTGTTTGGATTTACTTTGTCCAGAGCTTTTCTTTACCAACTGGAATACAATTTATAAACAATGTGTATGGGTAGACTTTGATTGTAGAAGAACAGTATTGTTGTATGAGAGCATAGACAGGAAGAACAATGTCTTTCATTTTAAATATGCAAAATATTCAATGTTTGCAGTATACAAGAAAAATAATATTATGAGAACTATCTCAATTTGAAGAAAGTCGAGCCTACTTCTATAAATACCTGTCTACTTTGTGATCCTGTAAGATCATTCTGACTTTGACTCGGACTGTTCTGGCTATTTTCACTCTCATCTTCCTCAAATGTTCTCTTATCTTTCTGACTAGCATCACTGATCTCATCTGACTCCTGTATGGTAGTCAGACCTCCATCATCTGTCTCACTCACTACACCTTCCTCACCATCCACTATAGGTAATATGGCAGCTGTAATATACATACATGTGTAAAAAAAATCCAGAATTAACCTGCAATATACATGCACAAATTCAAGGATGTATATCTTAAAAATTAAAAGGTAAGGGCAGATTTCCCGGAAGCACAGAGCACCCCATACACAGCCATAGAGCCATGCATCGCAAAGTAGGCCAATAACAATGGCATGTCAGTGCCCATGGTATTACACCGTGTCTGATTAAAGGTAAGACAAACACATATATGTATCCACTAAATGATTGTTACTTCTCCTATTGACCTTTAAATGATTAACTTCCTCACTTCAACCTAAACAATTATCTATTGCTCAAAAATATATCTGATCAACGGTATATTCTAGCTTCAACTTGTGATGGATAATTTTAGCTTCACTCTGGATAACAGCGTTACATAACAAATATTCGTGCTCATGTTTGAAATAGAATAAAATTTTGCATCTTGTCTTTTACACATATCTCTTGACACTGCTAATAATCTGAGAACTGACTTTTAGTTAACTGAACAGACAAAAATTGTTTGCTTCAAATGACAGGAATTTTACAATCATCAGTTTTGGAGAAGTTACCTATTTTTGGTTTAAATTCATTTTCCAAGTCTTCACAAGCCTTACAAGCTTCCTCAAAACTCTGTAACATTTTCAGTTTTGGTCGAACAGCTTCAAGTGTGTCCTGCATAAGGTTTTCAATGTCAATTGGAAATGGACGATTCTCATTCCAAATGGGAGAATGCTTCTTGTACCAGTAATACCTCTAATGAAAATAACATGTATTCTATCAGTATATTGTCAAAAAATGTGGATCATTGTTTTGAATATCCAGATAAATATTTCAATCAACAGAATGGAAATCTTAACATTTCTAAACGGAAAAAAAAAAAATTAAATCAATAAAATGTTACTATTTATAAGAAAAAGTGTCAAAAGTGTATAGTGGAAGATATCATTACTGGACTTAATTTTAATTTATCACATGTTGAACGTTGCGGGAGTGAATTACAGCCATTACATAAATTTGATAATACTCTAATGTAATAAAGCTTTGACATCGATGTCGTTTAAAGTATCGAAGACGTTGGTCAAATTGACTTGTTTATAATACTTAAAAGAAAGTAGAATTTTTTTATGCTTCGGCAGGACAAGCTAACATGTGATAAAAGGAATATTACATTTGTGACTTTCCACACTGAATTTATTAAACTCGTTGAATTAAACTGATAAAATGCTCGTCAGATCCGCACATTTTATATTTTATTCAACTTGTTTAATAAATTCAACATGTAATATCCTCTATATGTTACAATATCTTTTAAAATGTACACTGATTTTACCTGAAAATAGATTAGGAAACAGTCTAGTTTCTTCTTACTAGATCCTTTATCAAAATACTGTCCACATGTCTCTAAGACAACACAAGCTGATCTGATCCTAAACAGATGGTCTGGAGGATCTAATACTGATATCTCGTTCTCTGAAATATACATGTATATATTATTTTCTGAAATATATATCTAATGATCTATATATGAGCCGCACCATGAGAAAACCAACATAGTGGGTTTGCGACCAGCATGGATCCAGACCAGCCTGCGCATCCGCGCAGTCTGGTCAGGATCCATGCTGTTCGCTAATGGTTTCTCTAATTACAGTAGGCTTTAAAAGCGAACAGCATGGATCCTGACCAGACTGCAGGGATTCGCAGGCTGGTCTGGATCCATGCTGGTCGCATACCCACTATGTTGGTTTTCTCATGGCACGGCTCATATATACATATATACCTTACAATTTGCAATGATTTATGCATTATCAAATAGCATAATGAAAAGACAGATTAGGCTAAAAATGAAATTTAAAAATATCTCAGCAAACATAATTTGCCAATATATTTTTAGATTGCCAATGACCTAAGCCTTCTCAAAGTAATTGCCAATGCATGTAATGCATTTCTACATCTACACATCAATAAAATCTGGTTATAAAATATTCTTGTAGACTGGATGAAATGGAGTTCTGAACAGCACTCGACAGCTCTGACAGTAACATCATCGATTTTCACATGACTGGACGTCTTCTTCAATTTTACAGCAATTGTCTTGATCCTAGATCTTTCCTAACTTTAGGTTTTACAGCAATTGTCTTGATCCTAGATCTTTCCTAACACTAGATTTTACAGCTCATCTGTGTTCAACGCTCATTTTCAGCTGATTGGTATACCATACGTTTTACTGACATCACTTTTATTATCTAATGTCACTGACCTAAAGCTTAATTTTCAGGCAATTATCATCTTGCTTTATGAGAACGCATCACGAAAACATTCTTTTGCCAGATCAGAAAATAGTAAAAATTTGGCAGGATAACATTACATGAAAATGCCACTGAAACTTGTTTTCACTCATCCTTTGACAAATGTCAACTGTTTTTTATAAATAAAGTAGACATACCCTGCTGTACAAAATTTTAAAGTTTTGTCAATTTTGGTGGTTTTAAGAACAAGAGGGCCATGATGGCCCTATATCGCTCACCTGTTATAACTGCACTTGAGGACAAGAAGGTCCTCAGAAAAAATATCTCTAAGTCCAAAGGACAGTAACAACAAAGGAAAGATATTTAACCAAAAAGAAAAAAAAATCTTACAAGGGGCAGATATGTCAAAATACACCTACAAATTGGAGGTACCATCCATGTTGTACCACAGAAAAGTGGTCTCGGTTTTTCCCTACGGCCAATAATAAAAAAGTTACTAAAAATAGGCTATTTATAGTAACGTAAAAGGGAATTAATAAAAAAAAAAAGAATATTGTAAGTGAAGAAAGAAGGATCTGCCAAATACATCTGTTGACATTTCAGATCAGTATCTTCATTAGTTACGGAGATATACCCATTTTAATTTGAAATAAAGGGAGGTAATTTGACATAAAATCAGTCCATAGTTATCTACCCTGATTGGCTCAGTCCAACTAATGACAATAATGAAATTTCAAATAAGTACTATCAGTACTTACTGATATAAATCCATTTTGATTACAATCAGGGGAGGTAATCAGATATAAAATAACTCTGAACCTACGCTTGGATCTGATTTGTCATGGAATCCAAGAATTATTGTTGTTGAAGTTATTTTGGCAGTTTGTATAAAATAAAACCATAAATGAAGTCTCTATATGGCTGCAAAAGCCAAAATAGTCAATTTTGGACCTTTAAGGGGCCATAACTCTGGAACCCATGAAGAAATCTGGCCAGTTCAAGAAAGGAACGAAGATCTTGTGGTGATACAAGTTGTGTGCAAGTTTGGTTAAAATCGAACCATAAATGAAGCTGCTATTGTGCAGACAAGGTCAAAATAGCTAATTTTGGCCCTTTCAGGGCCATAACTCTGGAACCCATAATGGGATCTAGCCAGTTCAAGAAAGGAAACGAGATCTTATGGTGATACAAGTTGTGTGCCAGTTTGGTAAAAATCAAATCATAAATAAAGCTGCTACTGTGCAGACAAGGTCAAAATAGCCAATTTTGGCCCTTTCAGGGGCCATAACTCTGGAACCCATAATGGAATCTGGCCAGTTCAAGAAAGGAACCAAGATCTTATGGTGATACAAGTTGTGTGCCAGTTTGGTAAAAATCAAATCATAAATAAAGCTGCTACTGTGCAGACAAGGTCAAAATAGCTAATTTTGGCCCTTTCAGGGGCCATAACTCTGAAACCCATAATGGAATCTGGCCAGTTCAAGAAAGGAACCAAGATCTTATGGTGATACAAGTTGTATGCCAGCTTGGTTAAAATCAAATCATAAATAAAGCTGCTATTGTGCAGACAAGGTCAAAATAGCTAATTTTGGCCCTTTCAGGGGCCGTAACTCTGAAACCCATAATGGAATCTGGCCAGTTCAAGAAAGGAACCAAGATCTTATGGTGATACAAGTTGTGTGCCAGTTTGGTAAAAATCAAATCATAAATAAAGCTGCTACTGTGCAGACAAGGTCAAAATAGCTAATTTTGGCCCTTTCAGGGGCCATAACTCTGAAACCCATAATGGAATCTGGCCAGTTCAAGAAAGGAACCAAGATCTTATGGTGATACAAGTTGTGTGCAAGTTTAGTAAAAATCAAATCATAAATAAAGTTGCTATTGTGCAGACAAGGTCAAAATAGCTAATTTTGGCCCTTTCAGGGGCCATAACTCTGGAACCCATAATGGGATCTGGCCAGTTCAAGAAAGGAACCAAGATCTTATGGTGATACAAGTTGTGTGCAAGTTTGGTTAAAATAAAATTATAAATGAAACCTCTATCGTGCAGACAAGAAATTGTGGACGGATGACAGACGACGGACGACGGACGAAGGGCGATCACAAAAGCTCACCCTGTCACTATGTGACAGGTGAGCTAAAAACTGAGTGTACTTATTGAATACCCCTAATATATGAATAAGAATGAGCTTATCATTTTAGCTCAGCAGACCGAGAACACTACTATAGTTGGCAGTTTGATCCTTGGGAGAGGTACATGTTTGTTGGGTTAAATGTCACACTGACACAATTTTAGTTCATATGCTCACTTTCCAGCTTTTAATAGTGGAAGATGAAACCAGGTGACCCTTTGTGAATTAATATAAACAAGTGTGGGCTCCTGGGTAGAACCATCGACTTTCCCATAAAACAGATAGAGCTATCTTCACAAGAAAAAATTCTTTACCCAAGGTTTTGAACCCACGGCAGTGAGGGCCATGTGATTTGAAGTCAGCTTCTTTAAACACTCAGCCAAAGAGACCTCAAGTACACTTTTGCCGTGACAATTGAACAGAAGACACTTTGCCTGAAGTCATTTGTTATCCTCCCCTCCCACTCCCTAGTTCATATGGATTGAGCTGCCGTTTACTTGTGGAAAACAAGCTGCTACTACTACAAAATCCAGAATGATCAGGTTGATAGTAAGACATTATACAACCAAAAAACTGTTGAAAAATATCTTTAAACCAACAAAAGCAAACAAAATAAAATGGTATAAATGATAAAATACTAAGGAATATATACTTCCATCACTTCCCATAACTTACCCTGATTTGATACACCAAAAGTAATAAATGAATAAAGAGTTTTAAATATGACAGCAGATTCCACCATTCTATAGTTATATAGTTCACCAAGATATTTGGCACAGCTCACTCTCCTCTGGTTATATTTTGGATGGTTTATCTGAAATCACATAAATTGAATATCTGAGATATTGTCATAAATGAAGCGGAGACTCAAATATTTAGGGTTAACTTGCCTGGATAACACTGATTTCTATTCTTGAACAACCTATGAAAAAACAGCTTCAGAGTATCTCACAGGAGACTTTATGCATATGTAATCAGTTTTATTTCAAGGAACAAACCAAGCTTTTCTATGGATGATTAATCTTTAAAATTTGAGCCGTGCCATGGGAAAACCAACATAGTGGCTTTGCGACCAGCATGGATACAGGATCCATGCTGCTCGCTAACGGTTTCTCCAATTCCAATAGGCTTTAAAAGCGAACAGCATGGAGCCTGACCAGACTGCGCAGATGCGCAGGCTGGTCTGGATCCATGCTGGTCGCACACCCACTATGTTGGTTTTCTTATGGCACGGCTCATTTAATGAATTTGTACAAGTCTGGTAATAATCTGACTGTCAAAAATGAAGACCATGTTTACTGGAATATTTATACAAAGATCTAATAAATGAAACACCACCCCAGTTTTCTAAAGCCCGTTTCTACACATTCTTTTTTAATACTCTATATCTACAGAACTTAAAATATTCTCAAACTGTAAGCTGACTATGTTCAATGACAATTCATTCAATATTTGAGAAGCTCATGGGATTTTGCAAGAAGCCAAATTCTGGTCCTTGGATCATTCAAATGTTAGCCCTAAAAAGTATGATTTGAGCCAACAGCAAACACCCCAATATTGACTGTGATATTTAAGTGATGTCTATGTACTTAAGAGTACTGTAAAACACAGGAATATATTACCTCCATCCCAAGTCTGATGTCCTCCAGAACTCCATCTACAACCTGGATTGCAACAGTCTCCTGAAAAATTATTATGGAAAGTATAAAGCAAAAAATCACTTTAAATCACTAACCAGAGCTGTATTACAGATTTCCTCTTGTTTCACACTGGTTTATTACAGACAACAAGAGATCACAGAGTGATCTTGGCGCCCACCAATGTGTCATTTTTGTGTGTTCCAAATTTCAAGACTTACTGACTAGCTCAAGGTCAAATTTCATTTCCGTACACAACACTGTGCATGTGGTCTAAATTCGAAAGCTGTAACTTGAGAAATGTGAAAGTAGGTCACTAGATCAATTTCAAGGACAAAGTTCTTTGTACACAAAACTATGCATGTGCATCAATTTTGAAGACAGTAGTTTGAGAAATTTGAAAGTAGGTCACTAGGTCAATCTTAAGGTCAAAGTTTATTTCGGTACACAAACCTATGCAAGTGGTCCAAATTTGAAGGCTGTAGCTTGAGAAATGAGAAAGTAGGTCACTAGGTCAAAATCAAGGTAAAATTTCACTTCACAACACAAATCTATGCATGTGGTCCAAATTTGAAGCCTGATCCTTCAAAAATGTGAACGTAGGTCACTAGGTCAATATCAAGGTCAAAGTTTGGTTCGGTACACAATCCTATTCATGTGGTCAAAATTTGAAGCCTATAGCTACAGAAATCTGGAAGTAGGTCACTAGGTCAATCTTAAGGTCAAAGTTCATTTCCGTACACAAAACTATGCAAGTGGTCCAAATTTGAAGGCTGTAGCTTGAGAAATGTGAAAGTAGGTCACTAGGTCAAAATCAAGGTCAAATTTTATTTCGGAATACAAAACTATGCATGTGGTCCAAATTTGAAGCCTGTACCTTCAAAAATGTGAAAGTAGGTCACTAGGTCAATCTTAAGGTCAAAGTTTGTTTCGGTACACAAAACCATGCATGTGGTCCAAATTTGAAGGCTGTAGCTTGAGAAATGTGAAAGTAGGTCACTAGGTCAAAATCAAGGTCAAATTTTATTTCGTATTACAGAACTATGCATGTGGTCCAAATTTGAAGCCTGTACCTTCAAAAATGTGAAAGTAGGTCACTAGGTCGATGTAAAGGTCAAAGTTTGTTTCGGTACAATTACCATGCAGGTGGTCCAAATTTGAAGGCTGTAGCTTGAGAAATGTGAAAGTAGGTCACTGGGTCAAAATCAAGGTCAAATTTCATTTCGGAACACGAAATTATGCATGTGGTCCAAATTTGAAGCCTGTACCTTCAAAAAAGTGAAAGTAGGTCACTAGGTCAATGTCAAGGTCAAAGTTTATTTCAGTGCACAAAACTATGCATGTGGTCCAAATTTGAAGGCTGTAGCAACAGAAATGTGAAAGTAGGTCACTAGGTCAAAATCATGGTCAACTCATGTCAAGGTTCATCTTGCCACTCAAAACCATACATGTGGTCCAAATCTGAATGTTGTAGGTTAATGACAAGAAGTTTTTATAAGCTTTTCCCTATATAAGTCTATATGAACCATGTGACCCCCAGGGCGGGGCCATATTTGACCCTAGGGGGATAATTTCAACAAACTTGGTAGCGAACCACTAGACAATGCTACATTACAAATATCAAAGCCCTAGGCTTTGTGGTTTGGACAAGAAGATATTCAAAGTTTTTCCCTATATAAGTCTATGTAAACCATGTGACCCCCGGGGCGGGGCCATATTTGACCCTAGGGGGATAATTTGAACAATCTTAGCTGAAGACCACTAGATGATGTCACATACAAAATATCAAAGCCCTAGGCCCTGTGGTTTTGGACAAGAGGTTTTTCAAAGTTTTTCCCTATATAAGTCTATATAAACCATGTGACCCCGGGGCGGGGCCATATTACACCCCAGGGAAATAATTTGAATCATATTGGCAGAAGACCACTAGATGATGCTTCATACCAAATATCAAAGCCCTAGGCTCTGTGGTTTGGGGCAAGAAGATTTTCAAAGTTTTTCCCTATATAAATCTATGTAAATTATAGAAATAAACAAAGGGCCATAACTTACTAAAAATTTGTTGAACCAGTCGGATTTTCAGGGGGACACAACTAGGGTATCAATACATCATTCTGACAAAGTTTGGTCAAAATCCCCCTGGTAGTTTCTGAGGAGATGCGATAACGAGAAATTGTTAACGGAAGGACGGACGGAATGACGGACGGACGGAAGGACGACAGACCACGGACGCAGAGTGATTTGAATAGCCCACCATCTGATGATGGTGGGCTAAAAACAGAGCTAGTTCATGTGCATACAAATATACTGCTGATCTAATTGTTTTAAGAGCATTGGGTCCTAAGATAACTGGTCATGTACCATGCTTTTATCAGAATGCAAATTTACCAGCAGTTCCTGGCAGGATTCTTTTAAGTTTCCAATAAAGACATATAAGAAAAATTGATCATTCTCCTGTAACTGTTTAATATACTTGATATTTTGACTGAATAGTAGAGCAGCTAGCAGAACAGAGTCAACTCAATTTGAGATCCAGAACATAAATATGGTGCTGCACCTATTTTAGAATGAGACAATACAGGGTGTTTGAAACAAAGAAATATTCTCCCAGCTGCATATATTTTAGAATGAGGCAATTTGGGGTTTTTAAAACAAAAAGACTATTTTCCAAGCTTTTTGTAATAAGAATCAGTTTCATGCTGATAAGCCACGTGTTAGGCTAAGTAATGTCATTTGTACAGCAGGAAGAGAACAAACATTATTGATGTCAATGTAGCTACTAATAACTAACCTTCAAACAAACATGAAAATATTCTTTTATATTAGATACTCTTCTACAGTTACAATATTACAGACATATTTACGATTTATGCATTCCTTGTTGTCATTTTGTTCATTTAAGGAGACATAGAGTACATGGTTACAGAAATAACGGCCCAAAGGAACATGAATGCTCTAAAAAAACTTACATGATATGGAGCTATTCCAGCCAGGAGATTGGCAGCACAGTGTACAGAGTTAAACCTGATGTTCCAAACTGCAATGAGGCACTTAGTTGTATAAAAGGCTATCTGAAAAATAAAGTGAATATTGTCTTTTATACTATGTAAGTAGTCAAGTTTAACATACTGCACAATAGATCAAGAAACAAAGGAACTATGTAATACAGCAATGTACAATAATACAATGTTCCTGAGCATGTGGAGGGGGGTTGGACTTTTTGTGAATTTCATGGTGAATAATTAATGGAGATAAATCTCAAAATACAAATAAAAGATCAAAATTTACTTTATTCTTAAAATTTGTTAATCCACAAATTCATGTTTCAATATGTACATCACCATTCTTCAAAGGTTATGCTATGATATAGTTTTGATTTTTTTACATCTAGTACTGAGAAATTTTAATCTTTGAGCATACAAATTTATCACATTTTTGTTGAATGTTTTATATCTTAATGTTGCATGACACACAACCATACATTACATTCTAACTACTAGAATTATATCAAATACAAGAGGACCATGATGGTCCTGAATCGCTCACCTCTTCCCACATGACCCAGTTTTGAGTATGACGTCGTTTTTTCTATTATTTGACATAGTGACCTAGTTTTTGAGCTCATGTGACCCAGTTTTGAACTAGACTTAGATATTATCAAGATAAAAATTCTCACCAATTTTCATGAAGATCCATTGAAAAATATGGTCTCTAGAGAGGTCACAAGGTTTTTCTATTATTTGACCTATTGACCTAGTTTTCGAAGGTACGTGAACCTGTTTTGAACTTTATCTAGATATCATCAAGGTGAACATTCTCACTAATTTTCATGAAGATCTCATGAAAAATATGGCCTCTAGAGAGGTCACAAGGTTTTTCTATTTTTAGACCTACTGGCCTAGTTTTTGACCGCACGTGACCCAGTTTCGAAAGTGACCTAGATATCATCAAGGTGAACATTCAGATCAATTTTCATGAAGATCCATTGAAAAATATGGCCTCTAGAGAGGTCAAAAGATTTTAATAATTTTAGACCTACTGACCTAGTTTTTGATCGCAGTTGACCCAGTTTCAAACATGACCTAGATATCATCAAGATGAACATTCAGACCAACTTTCATACAGATCCCATGAAAAGTATGGCCTCTAGAGAGGTCACAAGGTTTTTTTTATTATTTCACCTACTGACCTAGTTTTTTAGGGCACGTGACCCAGTTTCAAACTTGACCTAGATATCATCAAGGTGAACATTCTGACCATTTTTATGGAGATCCATTCACAAGTATGGCCTCTAGAGAGGTCACAAGGTTTTTCTATTATTTGACCTACTGACCTAGTTTTTGAAGGCACGTGACCCAGTTTCGAACTTGACCTAGATATCATCAAGGTGAACGTTCTGACCAATTTTCATGAAGATCTTGTGAAATATATGGCCTCTAGAGAGGTCACAAGGTTTTTCTATTTTTAGACCTACTGACCTAGTTTTAGACGGCACGTGACCCAGTTTCGAACCTGACCTAGATATCATCAAGGTGAACATTCTGACCAATTTTCATGAAGGTCTTGTGAAATATATGGCCTCTAGAGAGGTCACAAGGTTTTTCTATTTTTAGACCTACTGACCTAGTTTTTGATGGCACGTGACCCAGTTTCGAACTTGACCTAGATATCATCAAGATAAACATTCTGACCAACTTTCATAAAGATCCCATGAAAAATGTGACCTCTAGAGTGGTCACAAGCAAAAGTTTACGGACGGACGCATGCACGGACGACGGACACCGCGCGATCACAAAAGCTCACCTTGTCACTTTGTGACAGGTGAGCTAATAACAAAAGTACTAAGTTTAAAATAAATTTAAGCGAGTACCTCGGGATCATCCCAGTTCAGCTTCCTGATTTGACGTAAAACCTGAAAGTATCAAAAACATACCTGAGCACTGATTCATAATGGTACTCTTACTGTTGATTTAACTTTCTCATAACCTTCTTAAAGCAAATATAAAGGTTGAACTTTAGGTGACAAAAATCAGGTTGATACAAAAAATAATTTCTCTCTCCATCATTTCTTTGCTATATGTTTTTTTCTGAATGTTCATCATGCCTAGATGAAAACAAAACACACTCTGAAGTAACATCTTACTTTATAAATTGCATACCTGCCACTTTGTTTAAGGCAATATTTAACACAACATAATTCTGACAACCAGGTGTAAAGAATTCATAATTTGTTCTCATTTCAAATGTAGTGACAGCTTTAAATCCACATCTTTATATAAAATAATACTGGTGCTATATCAGGAATGTCCGATGATAAGCTGTATCAATGCCTGTGCCAACAGAATCATAAATGTCTGAAAGCGTTTGCTTCAATTTCACAGACACTGCAAAATCTTAAACAACTCTGCTGAAAAATATCAACACATCCCTACTAACTGATATAATTCACGATTATGTCAACTATGCTAAAACTCGCAACTGCGTACTGTTCTATTTCTAAACTTTCCCCTGACTTATGGGATTAAACAAAATTGAGCCGTGCCATGAGAAAACCAACATAGTGGGTATGCGACCAGCATGGATCCAGACCAGCCTGCGCATCCGCGCAGTCTGGTCAGGATCCATGCTGTTCGCTAACAGTTTCTCCAATTCCAATAGGCTTTAAAAGCGAACAGCATGGAGCCTGACCAGACTGCGCGGATGCGCAGGCTGGTCTGGATCCATGCTGGTCGCAAACCCACTATGTTGGTTTTCCCATGGCACGGCTCAATTCTCTTTTACCTCGAGATATCTTTACCTTTTCGGTGGTGACTTTAGACAAATCTTTGTAGAGAAGTTTTCTGATGTATTCATGAATGGGTGGTCTTTCTTTCCTGACAACTTGTGGAGTATCTGGTGGGTTACTGTAGTAGTAGGCATTCTCTATCATTGTAGAATACCGACTGTCCATCATAAGAGCGGATTTCTTCCTCATCATAACATCCTACAAACAAATAAATATTTCCGCAAAATTAATACAAGTTAAGTAGAGCATGTATGGGAAGACCAATCAAGACTGTAGGCACCATGTATAATTATACGATCCTTTTTGTTATATTTCATTATAATCATTTAGCAAAAAGAAGCTAAATAAACAGAAATCAAGCTAAATTGTAAAATGCTAGTTATGCAAGCAAATTGCAGACTGCCAGTTATGCCAGCTGAATTGAAGACTGCCAGTTATGTAAGCTGAATTGCAGACTGCTAGTTATGCAAGCTGAATTGCAGACTGCTAGTTATGCAAGCTGAACTGCAGACTGCCAGTTATGCAAGCTGAATTGCAGACAGCCAGTCATGCAAGCTGAATTGCAGACAGCCTGTTAAGCAAGCTGAATTGCAGACTGCTAGTTATGCAAGCTGAATTGCAGACTGCTAGTTATGTAAGCTGAATTGCAGACTGCCAGTCATGTAAGCTGAATTGAAGACTGCCAGTCATGCCAGCTGAATTGCAGACTGCTAGTTATGCAAGCTGAATTGCAGACTGCTAGTTATGCAAGCTGAATTGCAGACTGCCAGTTATGCAAGCTGAATTGCAGACTGCCAGTTATGCAAGCTGAATTGCAGACAGCCTGTTAAGCATGCTGGAATGCAGACTGCCAGTTATGCAAGCCAAAATGCAGACTGCTAGTTATGCAAGCCAAATTACAGACCACTGGTTATACAAACCGAATTGTAGACTGCTAGTTATGCATGCCAAATTGCAGACTTTCAGTTTTGCAAACCTAATTGCAGACTGCTGGTTATGCAAAGCAAATTGCAAACTACTAGTTATGCAAGCCTAAATACAGACTGTCAGTTATGCAAACCTAATTGCAGGCTTTTATGCAAGCCATACTGGCTATGCAAGCCACATTGCAGAATGCTAATTATGCAAGCCAAACTGCATATTCCTAGATATGCAAGCGGAATTGTAGACTTCTAGTTACAGTTAGCCAGGTATGCAAGCCTAATTGCAGAATGCTAGTTATGCAAGCCAAATTGCAGACTACTAGTTATGCAAGCCTAAATGCAGACTGTCAGCTATGTCAACCATACTGCAGACTGCTAGTTATGCAAGCCAAATTGCAGACTGCTAGTTATGCAAGCCTAAATGCAGACTGTCAGCCATGCCAACCAAACTGCAGACTGCTAGTTATGCAAGCCTAAATGCAGACTGTCAGCTATGCCAACCAAACTGCAGACTGCTAGTTATGCAAGCCTAAATGCAGACTGTCAGCTATGCCAACCAAATTGCAGACTGCTAGTTATGCAAGCCTAAATGCAGACTGTCAGCTATGCCAACCAAACTGCAGACTACTAGCTATGCAAGCCTAAATGCAGACTGTCAGCTATGCCAACCAAACTGTAGACTGCTAGTTATGCAAGCCAAAATGCAGACTGCTAGTTATGCAAGCCGAGTTGCAGACAGCTAGTTATGCAAGCAGAAATGCAGACTGCCAGTTATGCAAACCGTATTGCAGACTCCTAATTATGCTAGCCAAAATGCAAAATGCCAGATACGCAATTCGAACTACAGAATGCTAGTTATGCAAGCCAAACTGCAGAGTGTTATTTCTCAAACTGCAGAGGTTTTCTTGGAAGAGTGATTAAATAAACTTAAGTACTTATGTGCAGCAGGTCAAATACATTCAGAAACAATGGCTGCCTGATAACAGCGAGCTCTATTTGAAGCCCCCTACGTAATACTAACTTAAATACAAAAGCTTTAGCAACATTTTCTAAGTGAAAAAAGGGCTATAATTTTGCTAAAATGTAAGTCAGAGTTAGGAAACTTACCAGGAGAGGTCACCCCATGATGCTAAAGAATTGTGACGAGTTTGAATATATCTGGTCAAGTGGTTCCAGAGAAATATGCTTACATGCAAAACTTTAATCAAAACTTCTACCTATATTAAAACGGGGCACAATTTTGACAAAATAAAAGCTAGAGTTATTTAACTTGTAAAATGAGGTCAACCTATGATGCTGAAGACATGTGTGAAGTTTGAAAGCATTTAGCCGAGTAGTTTTTGAGAATCATGCTTACATGCATAACTTTAACCTAAAACTGTAATTCAAAAGGGGGCAAAAATTTGACAAAATGAAAGCTATAGTTACGTAACTTATCCTAAGGAGTCATCTCATGATACTGACGAAGCCTTGACTTCTATATGAATTTGAATTGTACGCTTAAAACAAAAGCTGTCTGTAAGACAGCACATTCAACTTTTCACAGTGCTTAACTCTGAATTAGAGCTTTGCCAGTAAAAACTTTATTAAACATTAACCAAAAAATTCTAAGTTAAAAAGGGATATAACTCTGTCAAAATTCAAATCAGAGTTATTGGGATTGTTTCTCCTGGTGTAGACTTTGATAGTAAATAACTATTTTAAGTTTCAAGTCAAAAGCTTTGATAGTAGCAGAGATATTTGACTTTATCAAAAACTTTAACCAAAAAATTCTAATTTAAAAAGGGGCATAACTCTGTCAAAATTCAAATCAGAGTTATGGGGATTGTTTCTCCTGGTGTAGACTTCGATAGTAAATAACTATTTTAAGTTTCAAGTCAAAAGCTTTGATAGTAATAACAGAGATATTTGACTTTTATCAAAAGCTTTAACAAAACAATTCCAAGTTAAAAAGGGACATCACTCTGTCAAAATTCAAACCGGAGTTATGAGGATTGTTTCTCCTCGTGTAGTCTTTGGTAGTAAATAACTATTTCAAGTTTCAAGACAACAGCTTTGATAGTAACAGAGATATTTGACTTTATCAAAAACTTTAACCAACGGCGACACCGATGCTGAGGCGAGTGCAATAGCTCTACTTATTCTTCTAAAGTTGAGCTAACAAGTCTTTTATGTCAGAATGAATGATGTTGTTTGAGGCAACCCGAGGGGAAATTATTTACATTAGTCCAAACTGGAATTTTCGCTGTGCCATTATCAAATATATCTTTCACTAATATCCCAGTAATTCATCTGAAATCATAAAATACAAGAGGGCCATGATGGCCCTATATCGCTCACCTGTTATCATTGCACATGAGCACAAGAAGGTCCTCAAAAAAAAATATCTAAGTCCAAAGGACAGGAACAACAAAGCGAAGAAATTTAACCAAAAAGAAAAAAAATTCTTACAAGGTATAGATATGTCAAAATACACCTAAAAATTGGAGGTACCATCCATGTTGTACCACAGAAAAGTGGTCTCGGTTTTTCCCTATAGCCAATAATAAAAAAAGTTACTAAAAATAAGCTATTTATAGCAACGTAAAAGGGAAGTAATTAAAAAAAAAAATATTGTAAGTGAACAAAAGAAGGATCTGCCAAATAAATCTGTTGACATAAATGAAATTTCAGATCAGTATCTTCATTAGTTATGGAGATACACCCATTTTAATTTGAAATAAAGGGAGGTAATTTGCCATAAAATCAGTTCATAGTTATCTACCCTGATTGTCTCAGTCCAACTAATAACAATAATGAAATTTCAAATAAGTCCTATAAGTACTTACTTACATAAATCCATTTTGATTACGATCAGGGGAGGTAATCAGATACAAAATAACTCTGGAACCTACAATTGGATCTGATTTGTCATGGAATCCAAGATTTATTGTTGTTGAAGATATTTTGGAAGTTTGTATCAAATAAAACCATAAATGAAGTCTCTATATGGCTGCAAAAGCCAAAATAGCCAATTTTGGACCTTTAAGGGGCCATAACTCTGGAACCCATAATGGAATCTGGCCAGCTGAAGAAAGGAAGCAAGATCTTGTGGTGATACAAGTTGTGTGCAACTTTGGTTAAAATCAAATCATAAATGAAGCTGCTATTGTGCAGACAAGGTCAAAATAGCTAATTTTGGCCCTTTCAGGGGCCATAACTCTGGAACCCATTATGGGACCTGGCTGGTTCAAGAAAGGAACCGAGATCTTATGGTGACACAAGTTTTGTGCAAGTTTGATTAAATTCAAATCATAAATGAAGCTGCTATTGTGCAGACAAGGTCAAAATAGCTAATTCTGGCCCTTTCAGGGGCCATCACTCTGCAACACATAATGGAATCTTGCCAGTTCAAGAAAGGAACCAAGATCTTATGGTGATACAAGTTGTGTGCAAGTTTGGTTAAAATAAAATCATAAATGAAGCTGCTATTGTGCAGACAAGGTCAAAACAGCTAATTCTAGCCTTTTCAGGGGCCATAACTCTGGAACCCATAATGGAATCTGGCCAGTTCATGAAAGGAACCAAGATCTTATGGTGATACAAGTTGTGTGCAAGTTTGGTAAAAATCAAATCATAAATAAAGCTGCTATTGTGCAGACAAGGTCAAAATAGCTAATTTTGGCCCTTTCCGGGGCCATAACTCTGGAACCCATAATGGGATCTGGCCAGTTCAAGAAAGGAACCGTGATCTTATGGTGATACAAGTTGTGTACAAGTTTGGTTAAAATAAAATCATAAATGAAACCGCTATCGTGCAGACAAGAAATTGTTGACGGACGGACGGACGGAAGTTCTAACAAAACGGTCATTATGTGACACCCCCATTGTTCTCTCTATTGTTCTAACAGTCACATAAAAAGAAAAAGGTCACATAAACAGAACGGAATGAATGACATCAAAGAGAAAGTACCATTATGCAGTCACTTAACCATCATTTTGGGGCACGGACGGACGGACTTACGACGGACAATCACAAAAGCTCACCTTGTCACTATGTGACAGGTGAGCTAAAAATGTACCATCTGAATAGGATACGTCGTAGCGACCACTGCTGGCTTTTACACGATGGGAGGGAGTACGCTTAGTCTAACTGAGAGAGTCTATTTCTAAATGAGTCCACTGTCTCTAGGTTCACAACACTGTCATCAAGTTTATTCCAATCCAATACTGTCCTTGGAAAAAATGAGTATCTATAGTTATCAGTGACTGCTGAGATTGGTTTACAGCACTTCGAGTTGTTGGTAACGTAATTACCCACGATGTTGGAGGTAATGTGGTCAGAATATTTTTTTTCCCTTACTGCTCGTTTAGGTCTCTGTCTCTGTCTCTGAATGTAGTGATCTGCGTTGATAGCCGGTACCAGCCCTTCAACCACCTTGTACAGCGTCAGCGTCAGACGTTGGTTTTTACGACGTTTCTGCAATGATGGAAGTTCCAACTTTTGAAGCATCTCTGTTACACATCCTTCGTGTCTTGAGTGATAGTCTTTGGTGATGAAACATGCTGCTGATCTTTGCACTTCCTCAAGTTTTTCAATTTCACCTTTAATATATACAAAAAATAACTCCCATATTCCATTTTAGAACGTACCAGGGATATATATGCATTTTTCCTACACTCTTGAGGAGTGTGATGTAGATTCCTCCTCAGAAAGCCTAAGGTCGAGTTTACTTTCTTTTGTACTTGGTCAATGTGAGTGTTCCATTTCAAGTCATCAGAGATACTGATACCCAAGTATGGATGTTCCTGGACTAGTTTTAGAATTTGACCTTTCATAGAATAGAAGTGCACTGATTTTTGTTTTGTACTGAGATGGAAACATTTCTTTACATTAAATTCCATTCCCAAGTCACTGGCCCATTTAACTAAATTGTCAAGGTCTTGTTGAAGCTGAAGATGATCTTTAAAAGTTTTGATTTTTCTATATAATAAACAGTCATCTGCGAATAGGCGTATTGTTGATTTCACATATTCAGGCATATCATTAATATGGCAAAGAAATAACAGAGGGCCTAACTCAGTTCCCTGAGGCACATCTGAGTCAACATCCACTTGAGATTTTTCGCCATCAACAACTACACTCATTTTCCGTTTCGTTAAGAAGTTTGTGATCCATTGTAGATAGAGCCACGTATACCATATGCTTCAAGTTTCTTGTGGGGGATGTTATCAAATGCTTTGCTGAAATCGAGCACCATACAGTCTGTTAAAATGTCACTGTCGAAAGATTCAAAAAGATCATTTGCTGTAAGACTGATCTATGAGGTTTGCTGAACTTCACTGTCTGTGCATCTTTATTTACTGTCAGAGCTTTCCAATCTATATCTGAGCAGTTGAAGTCGCCAGAAAGAATAATTTGAGGATCTTTATTGTTTTTGGTAACTAATTCTAGAGAGCGACGCAACTCACTGATATCATTCAAGTTTCTATGTGGCATATAGAAAGTAGATGTCAATAATGATTTCCTTTTCTGAAGTTTTAACTGCACCCAATTTATTTCACAGTTTGTCACAAATTCAGGTTTTTCAAGTGCCACCTCCTCCCAAAGAACAACGATCATTTCTGTATGCATTATAATGGCCTGGGAACACTTCAGTAGATTTAATGGCGTCAGGCGAGTTTGGCTTGCCGGGTTTAACCCCCCTTAACCAAGACTCAGTTCCGTATACCACATCCGGCTTTATATAATTCAAGGCAGCTTCAAGTTCAGAACTTTTACCAGAACTTTTACCACTAACACTTCGGCAGTTTATATTCATTAGTCTAAAATTTCACTTTTCAGAGATGTCAATGAGAGATGACACGTTTGATGGTTCAGATGACGAAAGCCGTGAATATCTAATACTTGAGCGATTTAAACCAGATGGGCTACTGGTGTAAAACGGTTTAAATGGCGCACTAGAAATTACAGTCTATGGAGGAATCAATTTCAAGGAGTGGATTGTAAACGTTTGACAATTCAAAAGATCTAAACGTAAAACTGTTAATATTCAAGCTTTCACATTTACAGCAAAGCCATTGGATATGAGAGTGTCTAGCCAACAAGTCATAATCTGCCGAGCACAATTCTAAACAAGATCTATGGTGCCAAACCGAACAGCCATCACATGCAAGGCCGTCCCAATGCTCCCTGGTGACTGGCATTTCACAAGGACCGCAAGGAAAGATTTCAGCATTATTCACAGGTCCAGGGTTTGATTGAATATCACCACTCAATAATAATAAACATGTCAGAATTGCCAATTTTTTACTTTCAATTGTGCTGTTTTTGAAAGACCAATATCTATGTTTTAAGGTTTTTACACTGATTCCAACTGAAGGAAAGTATGGATCCATCGTTGACTTGAGTCATTTTCCAGTAGATGATAACCAGGAGGAGTAGTTGGAATGATGGTTCCATGATGACGAGGGTGGGTGGGGTACAAGGTGGCTTCCAGGCTCGTACGGGGCAGGATGATGGCACTACATAATTGACTCAAGGGCTACACTTTTGAACAAACCAATAATAAGGAAGTTTTTTAGCATTAGATGACACAAAATGTGCTTTCCAAAGATCACTAATTCAATTTCCTGAAGGATTTTTATCCTTGAAATTTATTTCCATGACTTTTTCTTCCGTCCTATATATGGGGATAGAAAAAAGGCCAAACATTTCCCCCGACTCAAAAATTAAGAAAATCATCTTTGTTTACCCTGCGTACCTCTATATTGAAGAGAATTCAAGGGGAGTAAATACCAATGACTCGGGCATAGCTAATAGACTGTATCGGGACCCGGGTCTTAAATTACTTTTGTATAACGTAAAATTTAGAGCTCGCATAAAAAAGGTAAATAAATGCTGTTTTTCATTAAAATATATTTTACAACGCATTTCTGTAACTAATCATTAAGTTTTTAACAAGACCTGTGTAAAATTTTCCCGGTGTGTTTTCACACATTTTGCATTAAAATACTTGAAACTCAGTATCAGGTAGCCCGGAAATCAATTATCTAATCTTCAAACATAATTTCGATAGTTGTCTATAATCCTCTTGTTCATCGAGAAATTCACGTCCGAGGCATTACTTATATTACACCTACTGTCACAATCTGCAAACAATTAACCATTTAATTATACCCGGGTGCAATTGTAAACATGTGCATGCGAGATTTTCGACATCCAATATGATCATAGTCACTGATCCTTAATGTTTAAAACAATTTGCAAACCAGTCCTAAAATTACGTCATTTTACCGCCATGTGCCAAAGTGTATTTTCGTTTTCACTGGTGTCAATATTCATGGAGTGGTCAGAGGATGTGGCAGTTTAATGCTTACAGTTTATGCTTTTTCAATTTAAATACTTGCCACAATATCCAAAAACATCGACAATGATTAAGCAAACAAGAGCACCGCCTTATTTTCTAAGTTCAAAAGGGGCCATAAATCTTGCAAAAAGCAGGATGGAGTTATGTTTCTTGCTGTACAGGGTCAACTTATGATGGTGAACAAGTGTTGCAAGTTTTAAAGCAATAGCTTTGATAGTTTAGGATAAAAGCTGACCTAAACATAAAACTTAACCAAGAAAACTGATTTTCTAAGTCCAAAAGGGGCAATAAATCTTGCAAAAAGCAAGATGGAGTTATGTTTCTTGATGTACAGGGTCTGCTTATGATGGTGAACAAGTATTCCAAGTTTCAAAGCAATAGCTTTGATAGTTTAGGAGAAAAGTTGACCTAAACATAAAACTTAACCAAGAAATCTGATATTTTCTAAGTACAAAAGGGGCCATTAATCTTGCAAAACGCAAGATGGAGTTATGTTTCTTGCTATAGGCTGAACACCACTAAATCCAGCTGTTCTTTATTTCATATAAAATCCACTAACTTCATAACGGTGTTTCGACATTTTCTAGCATATCAGATTTTCAGACACTTATATTCCCATAAAGAACTAGATCGCTACTTTAGAAAAACAAAAAGAAAAGGGGGTGTTAACTTTTATATAAGAAAACTACAGTTCGTTAAATACAACCCGCTGAATTTACTACTTTTCGCTTCTTTCAATTTCTCTTTTCGTGACATTAAATTCTTACGCCGCCATTTTTATCTAGCATGCAATAGGAACATGCCAATTTCATTAGAATGCAAAGTGATACATACTGAAACGCGGTAGGGTAAAAGTAAGCACGTTGCTGCCGAGAAAATGCACTAGGAAAGGAAAAAAGATTAGTACTATTTATATTTGGACTACTTGTGACTAGACCAGCGGAGGCTTACATTCTATTTGGTAGTGATCAGCCTATACAGGGTCAGCTTATGATGGTGAACAAGTATTCCAAGTTTCAAAGCAATAGCTTTGATAGTTTAGGAGAAAAGCTGACCTAAACATAAAACTTAACCAGGCAACGCCGACGCAGACGCCGATGCCGACAACCGCTCAAGTGATGACAATAACTCATCATTTTTTTTCAAAAAATCAGATGAGCTAAAAACTGCAAGTTCGTAGAAACTACGATATGCATTTCGGACAAACATAAATTCGGATAAGTGATGTGGGTATAAGCATTTTTCCAGAATTCTGCTGATATTTTTTCACTGCGTCCTATACATGAGTGCAACCAATATTTGGCCAATTACAGTAATATGTGATAACGTCTTGGTTTGATGTTTTCATAATTACTGAAGAACTGTTCACATAGGTTTTAGTGCAATTACAAGTGTTAATGAAGTTACTTTAGTAGAAGTACTATGTGTTTATTCTACCACAAACTGTGGCTACTGAATGTTGTCACATTATACACCTACATACCAGATAGACTCGTGTTCTATGATGTCACATTATACACCTACATACCAGATAGACTCGTGTTCTATGATGTCACATTATACACCTACATACCAGATAGACTCGTGTTCTATGATGTCACATTATACACCTACATACCAGATAGACACATGTTCTATGATGTCACATTATAAACCTACATACCAGATAGACTCGTGTCCTATGGTGAGACTCTGGAGATCTGTATAGATATCTTCCACAGCTTTCTAACAGAGCACAAACCATCTCTATGTTATGGTGAGTAAAGTCAAATAACAACATCTGAAATAAACATGTACAAAGATATTTTCATTGTTTTAGGCTTGTATCATACTGAATGTTTAAAATGCACTATGTAGTATCAAAACCAGAAATATCTGTTTAAAAAAAATAAAACAATAAGTGCTATTCCAGTTGCTTCATTCACATTCTTAGGGTAAAAAATAAATTCTTTATGACTCTGTAAACAAGGATTTTGATATAAACTTGATGACAAATGAGTTTTTGCAAAGTATTAAGGACAATCCCAAAATAATGGCCCATGAGCATAAAGTATCCACTACACTTCTGAAACAATAAACAATGTACAACATTATACACAAGTTTTCATTTCCATTGCTTTTTTTTTTTTATGTCAGATAAACATTTTGTGTTAAAGTTAGTTTAAATGAGGATATATTCAATGTTTTAATCTCAATTTTGAAGTACTGAGATGATTTAACATTTGTTTAAAACAAATGCAAGCACAATGTTAATTATTTTCTAGAAAGGTTGCATTATATTGCTACCCTTTTGTCAACAATATTTAGAAAAGAAACATTTTTACGGAACACATAATTCCTTTGATCCAATACAGAACTTCTATTTTCAAAAATGCATACCTTTAAACAATGTAGAGCTTCTGATTTAGGAAATAACTTGAATTTCACTAGCTCTCCTGAAAAGAAAACATCTTATTTTCAACACATGCTGGTAAAAGTTCAATATTCAAGTAATAAGACTAGCTATATACGAGGGCGGGTTAATAGGTAACCGGCCTCTGCTGCTTAACAACAAAATATTTTGGTAATTATGGCTTCAATGTGGAATGTAGCATTTATCAGGAACATTTTTCGACAAAATTTATAAATATTACTGTTTTCTTTGAGATACGGTCACTTGTATACACCCACCCTCCAAAATCTCATTTTTGCCGAAAAATTCTGTTTCAGGATATAATATTACAGAAAATTTCAAAATACAAAATGAGACATAGAAATATATCCTTTGTACATAAATGTACTGAATTTTATGTATCGTTAAGATGGGTATTTTGAATCAATGTGGATAATAGGAAAATCCAATGTTCGCCATTTTCAGGATTAAGCCTTCTATCTTTGGATGCAGTTATCTTTCCAACAAAATGACGTAAAGTTGTGAAGATACTTGCTGTATATATCCAAAGGATTGTGCTGAAGAGCCATAAAAATAATTTTCATTTCTTTGACCTTTTTCATGGCACTCACATACACAAAAAAATCATGTATATTTTATACAACTTCCAAAGATGCATGAGCTTGAATTATCTCCCCTTACCTCAGAACACTTCATGATTTTAGAGTACCAATTATGCTTTAAAAGACATATAATACACCAACACATACTTTTAAATAGGTGGGATGTTGACCCATTATTTCCTTGACGAAAGGCAACATTTAGGTGAGACCTTTCCCTTTTAAATTTTCGAAAAATGGTGGGTAGGTGAATATTATATCCCTGTAAAATATCATAAATGCACAAAATATTTATTCCTTTATACAATAGTCTCAAGAAAGACTTTGAAATCAGACCAGAAGTGGTCTAGGCTGGATATATACAGTCAAACCTTGGGAGAGCAAAAATGTGGTCTTTGTTTGGAGGTGGTCTTTATTCACAGGTTAAATACATTGTAAATGTTAAAATGGGAAACAAAGCATGTGTTCTTTAGAGACAGGTGGTCTCTGTTCAGAGGTGGTCTTTAACAGAGGTTTGACTGTATATAGACCCACCCTCGTATGTCAGCAATGTTTGTATAAATTATTAACTAAAGATGACCCTTCAACAACTCTAGACAATGTCATGTACAATTTTGTAGTCACTCAAACTAAACTAGAAAATGCTTTTGTAAAAAAGCGCATGCCTCCCCAAATGCAAAGTCCTATAGGCAAGCAGTCAATAGGGGTCAGGAGCGAAAGTCAAAGAGACACTGATGGTTAGCTGCAATAGGGATCATCTACTTGGCATGTCCAGACATCCCGCTAAATTTCAACACTCTTGGCCTAGTGGTTCTCAAGTCACTGTTCAGGCTCCTGTGACCTTGACCTTTGATCAAGTGACCTCAAAATAAAAAGGGGTTATCTACTCTGCATGTCCAATCATCCTATTAAGTTTCAACATTGTAGGTCAAGTGGTTCTCAAGTTATTTCCAAAAAATGATTTTACATGAACAGGCCACTGTGACCTTGACCTTTAATAGACTGACCCCAAAATCAATAGGGGTCATCTACTCTGCATGTTCAATCATCCTATGAAGTTTCAACATTCTGGGTCAAGTGGTTCTCAAGTTATTGATCAGAACTGGTTATCAATGTTCAGGCCTCTGTGACCTTGACCTTAACGAAGTGACCCCAAAAACAATAGGGGTCATTTACTCTGCATGAACAATCATCCTATGAAGTTTCAACATTCTGCGTCGAGAGGTTCTCAAGTTATTGATTGGAAATGGTTTTCAATGTTCAGGCCCCTGTGACCTTGACCTTTCACAGAGTGACCCCAAAATCATTAGGGGTCATCTACTCTGCAAGACCAATCATCCTATTAAGTTTCAACATTCTGGGTCAAGTGGTTCTCAAGTTACTGACCGGAAATGGTTTTCAATGTTCAGGCTCCTGTGACCTTGACCTTTAATGGAGTGACTCCAAAATCGATAGGGGTCATCTACTTTGCATGTACAATCATCCTATGAAGTTTCAACATTCTGGGTCAAGTGGTTCTCCAGTTATTGATCGGAAATGGTTTTCCATGTTCAGGCCCCTGTGACCTTGACCTTTGATGGAGTGACCCCAAAATCAATAGGGGTCATCTACTCTTCATGATCAATCATCCTATGAAGTTTCAACATTCTGGGTCAAGTGGTTCTCTAGTTATTGATCGGAAATGGTTTTCAATGTTCAGGCCCCTGTGACCTTGACCTTTTACGGAGTGACCCCAAAATCAATAGGGGTCATCTACTCTTCATGGCCAATCATCCTATGAAGTTTCAACATTCTGGGTCAAGTGGTTCTCTAGTTATTGATCGGAAATGGTTTTCAATGTTCAGGCCCCTGTGACCTTGACCTTTGACGGAGTGACCCCAAAATCAATAGGGGTCATCTACTCTTCATGGCCAATCATCCTATGAAGTTTCAACATTCTGGGTCAAGTGGTTCTCTAGTTATTGATCGGAAATGGTTTTCAATGTTCAGGCCCCTGTGACCTTGACCTTTGACGGAGTGACCCCAAAAACAATAGGGGTCGTCTACTCCATCAGCCCTACAACCCTATGAAGTTTGAAGGTTCTAGGTCAAATGGTTCTCCAGTTATTGCTCGGAAATGAAGTGCGACGTACGGACGGACGGACGGACAGACGGACGGACGGACAGGGCAAAAACAATATGTCTCCTGGGGGAGACTTAATAACTTGTTTTTACTGTATCTTCTGTAATAAAGGCTCAAAATTTGGGATGTATAACTAAGGATATGAAGTAGTTTTTTCGTTTGTTTGGTTGGGTGTAACGTCACACCATCAGTTATAGGTCATATGGCCATATGGTGACTTTCTAGCTTTTACCAGTGCAGGAAGACCACAGGTGCTCCTCTGTGCACTATTTCATCACGTTCAGGTACATGGGCAGAACCACGGACCTTCCGCAAGCCAGCTGGATGGTTTCCTCACATGAAGATTCAATGCCTCAAGCGAGGCTTGAACCCACATCGGTGACGGGCAAGTGATTCAAAGTCATTGACCACTTGGCCACAGCAGCCCCGATATGAAATAGTACTTAATAAAAGAAAGGTTTGAACTTGTACATACCAATGAACCTGACAGTTTTTAACTTGGATTCTATATTGATCTGGTCTTTCTTTCTCACCTGAAACAAGGTTGAAACACATGTATAAACATTTGACCCTGTAACGAATTCTATGACATTCAGCAAGGTAACAATTTTTCTTATCAATCATCAAGTGAAAGTTCTTTGTTTCATATTGAAATAACTCTGTAATAAGCGCTAAGATTCCCAAGAAGAATGCCAAGTGTGCAAGGTCACATCATGATAAAGACTCAAGCAAGGTTTCATGAATTTACATCAAATACTTTTTGAGCTAGGCACATTTTAAGGTGAAAATGTGCATTTTTGACTATTTCAGGGTCCATAACTTTAAAAATAGGGTGTGGAGCCAGCCAAAATATAAGAGGTATGCAAGTTTATATCATGATAAAGACCCATGCAAGTTTTCATCCATTTATATCATACTTTTTGAGCTAGGTGCGTCACAAGGTGAAAATGTGTATTTTTTACTATTTCAGGGGCAATAACTCTTGAAATAGAGGGCAGAGGCAGTCAAAAAAATAGAAGGTGCGCAAGTTTATATCATGATAAAGGCTCAAGCAAGGTATAATCAATTTCTATGAAATACTTTTTGAGTTAGGTGCGTCACAAAGTGAGTATGTGCAATTTCTATTTCAGGGGCCATAACTAGGGGCGCAAAAAAATGCATCAAAAATCTTTAACTAAGAAGTGGACGCAGAAGGATGCCGACGCTTGGTTGAGTAAGATAGCTATGCATATACTTCTTATAGTGAAGCTAAAAATTACAACCAACTGAAAGTTTGATCCATCATTACATCTCTATTCAACTGACAGGAGCACTTTTCAGAGCAGGCATTGAATTACAATACCTTTTACTACTGGCTATATCTCTGAAGCACCTTACCGGCAAATGTTTTATCTAATCTATACAACACTTACATGCCATCTAAAGTCACCCTTCAGTAACTGCACGAGATCATTGGCTACATCAGGCATACATGGATATAATGTGGCAGTCAGTCGGGAATAGAATGGCAGTAAATCATACCTGTAATACATGTATGTACGTAGAAATCAAACAACTGCTTTCAAATATACCAGGTACTTAAAATACTTAAAATGATAATATCATATGAACAGTAAATATGGACCCCCTGACAGGTTTCTTACTTTGTTCTATGAACTGTAAATAGACCGCCCTGACAAGTTTCTTATCTTGATCCATGAACAGTTAGTAAGGCCTTGTTCTATGAACAGTAAATAAGGCCTTGATGAGTATGTTACCTTGTTCTATGAACAGTAAATAAGGCCCTTGTTCTATGAACATTTATAAAACTCTCGTTCTATGAATAGTAAATAAGGCCCTGACAAGTTTCTCACCTTGTTCCATGAAAAGTAAATAAGGCCCTTACAAGTTTCTTACCCTGTTCCATGAAAAGTAAATAAGGCCCTTACAACTTTCTTACCCTGTTCCATGAACAGTTAACAAGGCCCTGATAAGTATCTTACATTGTTCTATGAACAGTAAATAAGGCCCTTGTTCTATGAACAGTTGATAAGACCCTCATTCTATGAACAGTAAATAAGGCCCTGACAAGTTTCTTACCTTGTTCTATGAACTGTAAATAAAGCGCTGACAAGTTTCTTACCTTGTTCTATGAACTGTAAATAAGGCCCTGACAAGTTTCTTACCTTGTTCTATGAACGGTAAATAAGGCCCTGACAAGTTTCTTTCTGTTGTTTTTGGTATTAAAATTCATACAAAATTCTATGGCAGCCTAAAAAAAAAAACAACAAAAAAACATAATGTTAAACAAAGCTTTATTAATAGTGGATAAACATAGATAACACATAACTAAATACTTTTTCTAGTTTATGTACAGTTAAACAACCACTCAAAGTCACAAGGGGAATATCAAAATACTCAAGTGCTCCAGGGTTCTGAGCAATTCAAAACTAGAAAATATAAGGAAAATTGCTGGGGACCAAACAAACTGCTCATCAGCCCTGGTGCCTGAGTCATTGGGAGCTTGAGTCATTGGTGTTCCTTGTAGTGTCTTCTGAAAATTTGAAGGAAACTACATTTTTCTGTTTGTTTGTTTGTTTTGGGTTTAACGCCGTTTTTCAACAGTATTTCAGTCATTTACGGCGGGGACATTTTTCTGAAGACAATGGTGGAATACAAATCACCTCAGACATTTTCACTTCGGTTGTGACAGACAAAACAGGTCTCTGAATGAGCAGAATGAGCAATTCTTATACTCAAGCTGACTGGACTAACTGCATGTCTCATACAGAACAAAAGTTATCAGTAAACTGAGGTTATGTTCCCAAATCCAGGTCTTCCAGTAAACAAATAAGGGGCAGTGCTTACACTGAGGGGGAGTGCTTACACTGAGGGGGAGTGTTTACACTGAGGTACACTGTAGAACATTTATAGCCTAATATTATGGAAGAATTTTTTTAATATGAAAGGATGAGTTACATTTATAAGGCAGGGGGACAATTTTAAATATATTAATGCATGTTTATTCTGTTCACTCAAAAGGCTTAACATTTATGTTTTTGTAAACAAAATGGAAGTACGCTCATTAGGGAGAGCTTTCATATTTAGCTATATGGTAGTATATGTATATCCTAAAAATATGATCAATAAATAGCAATGCATCAATGTTTGCTTGGGCTATATCCATTGAAACTATTACAGAATTCTCTTGTCAGCAAAATTCAACAATATGATAAATTTCGAAGGGCCGTAACTCTTGAACATGGCACTGTTCACGTATGTACTGAAAATATGCTCTAATCTGCATCATTGTTATATACTTCTGTAAGGTAAGTTTGGGCGGGATCCCTCCTAAACTGTAAAAGGAGTGTTGTAATGTATATGTTTTGGGAAACATACAGCATTTTGTATCATTTCAAAGCGTCATAACTTCTAAACAGCAACCAGTACCTTATCTATAAGATCTCTGTTAACACATGTTGGTAGTGACTGAGCATAGGCTTCAAACTGCATCTTCATCAGGCTGCCAGTCTCATCATCATCTGTAGTGTATAAATACATAATCAGGATCAAACAACAAATGTATGAGGTAGTTTCTGCATCAAATTTTAACTTTTATGATGTATTGTTTAGTAAGTTAAAGCCAGTAAAATATTGATTATTTCAAAGGTGAAAAACTAAATCTGTGTACCAATGAATGCAGAGTTTACATGTAGTCAAACCTGTGCTACTTGCAACTTGCCAACAGAGTATCCGTCTATAATAGCCAGTATTTCAATTTCATATTTGCCCTCTGTTTTAACCCAAGATTAAAGACCGAAAGCAAATTAAGAGCACCTTTTGGCTCTACTAAGTGTGGCCGTTCTACACAGGTTTAACTATACAGTATTACATGAGTACCTATAAATAGTAACAATTTTGTGCAGAAAATTTTCCTGTCATCGCATCTCTTCATGCATTATCACATTATCGTATTTAGCCCCACGGCCATTATCAATAATGGCCTTGCCTTTAGAGCGGGAAATTAACGTCCGTAAACAGAAATGATGTCACAACCTCACATGGAGGCAAAACATCAAATTGTTCAGTTTTTTGTTATCTGTAGCAGAACGTCGTGTTTTTTTTTGTTTGTTTGGTTTTTTTTTTGCTTTTTTTTTTTTTTCGTAAAATAACTTTTTTCAATCCAAAATTGTACTATAAGCAAACAAGAACTGTCAGTGGACAGCGTGCTCAACTATTCTCAGTGCCCGGGGTGAGTAAGATAGCTCCCCTATTCTTTGAACAGTCGAGCTAAAAATACACCTATAAAAGCACAAGTTTGATATAATACAGTATATAATAGAAATAAAATTTATGCCAGTAGATGCTAGTACCCATAAAATGGCATACTAAACTGTTCTTACTATATTATAGGTAAACGTAATAAAAAATAAATACACAGGAGACCAGTGCCTTTGAGTGATAATGGCCCTGGAAGAAGATAATAGGCCTCGTAAAACACCACTCCCTTGAGCACCAGTGGCTAGAGTATCAAGGCTAATCGAATCAATTCATGTAGTCCCTGACAGTTTTCCCATACTCTCTATGTGTGGATGACCCGAAACCATGTATAACTCAAGCATTTTGCCCATCCCCTTGCAAATCTGAGTGATCTGTTTTTGACTGTTTATACTTTACAAATATTGTAGGATGATCCTAAGGTTGAGAGATATAACATCATGCATTGTTTTTAAACAGTTATCTTATATAATTTCAACATAAACTAGAGGTGCTTTTGAGAAAAGCGCATGTCTCCCACAACTGCCTAATCATCTGAATAGTAAGTCTGTCTTCATATACTGTTTACGTGTTGGAGTAAGCGGCCTATTGGAAATTAACATGTTGGAGTAACCAGCTTATCGGTAATTATGTTTAAGTGCCTCATTGTGAAGTGCCTGAGCCAATCTGGTTATTTATCAAACCTGGCAAAGGATTTATCAGCAAACACATTTTGTTAAAGTTTGGTGAAGATCCATACACAGACAGGAGTAAATCAATATGTCTCCCACACCACTGTGTGGTGGGAGACATAACAAGCAACTAATAATTAAAAACAAACAAAATCTAACAGAACCGCAAAAAATTTATAAATGCTTATCAATGGATGAAATTAAAAAGCCAAGAGTGAACTTTTCAAAACATAAACAGAACTCACGTTTCTTTGTCTTCACCATAAAATCTTTCATACAACACAGAAAAGCATGAATAGGTCAGAATAGATCTATAAAATTACAACTTTCAAATGCAAGTAAATATAGTATTAAATGTCATAAATATGCTTTTTAAATAGAACAGTTACTTATACCTACAGGAAAAATCCTAGATTCAAGGTCTAATGTACACAAGCTGGAAAAAACAACCACACTTTCCACAATTATACTTTATGTCTTGTAATGCCGTTTAGAGATGGTCCACACAACAATCTTTGGAACCAGCAGGTCTATTTATAGCAATTTCAAGATGGCTTACAAGATATTACATATTATTTTCAATTAAAAATAATATAATCTATTTTTGCGATGGAAGCGTCGTATGTTGCTATGGTTATGGTCACTAGGTGGCGCAGTCACGTGATAATCTCGTTCGGATTCATTCATGCAAGGCCATACCCAGATATTCGGTCTTTCCGGTGAACGTCTTCGTGCAGTACACATCGCTGTAATTTAAATAAGTAAATATCGAGTTGTATCTGACTATCTTTAAGCTGCAATGCCTGGCAGAGGAAGAGGGGTTAAAAGGAAGGCCACTTCTCAACGAAGGAACGATGATGGGCAAGAAACTAGGCTTACACAACCAGATCCAGGTAATTTACGTTCAGGTTCTGTTATAAATTTTGAAGAAATTATTAGGGCAGCGGGTATCTTGCCCGAGGGGTGTGGTGGCAATGTAAATGAAAATGCCTTGCGTCCAAACACTAGGTCCAGAGCGAATCGTACATGTAACGAGTCTGTAAATGTAGATGAACAAGAAACTCGATCTAGCGCAGGAGCTCAAATAAACCTTTCCGACAGTACGCAGGGTATCGAACCTTTAAGTAACGAGTTACATATTTCTGACAGTCGGGACGAAATTATTCCTCCCTATATTCAGTCTCTAGGCAACGTTTGTGGTTCTGACGCTACTGCACATGCTCCTGCTAGTCCGGAAATTACACGTTTGTCGTATGATGACATAGCGGCACACGTGCCAGCAACTATAAAACAACAAATAGCTAGAGGCGAGTATGTTAACCTTGCACTTTTACTAAAGGGCGCTGTAGAATTGGCAGATTATTGTCGGCCTAACGGTGGAATTTTGCAACTGTCTGATAACGGCACACTTGAAACACAATCAAAACAATGCAAAGAAAAGGTTAGTTGCATTGAAAAATGGTCGGACGCGTTCTTGATATTTGCGTCTATTTACCTTTCGTCACATGTAAACAAAACTTACGAAATTTTGCATTATATGTGGATTATCCGTGAATGCGCGGCCAAACAAGGCGGCTACTCGTGGCGGGAATACGACGAACAGTTTCGTCTCAGGCAAGCATTACAGCTCTCATCTTGGGCTATGATAAACAACGACTTGTGGTGGCGTTGCGTTCAATTGCGTCCTGGTCCTACGCCCGAACGGACGCCCGGGGCGCGAAGTCGTAAATTATGCCGCCAGTTTAATGAAGGCCGATGCTTATGGCCTGAATGTAAATTTAGTCATGCATGCTCGGAGTGTGGCGCCGCACATTCAGCGGTAAACTGTTATACAAAACCGCGCACCGAAAAAACGTTGTTTCAGACAAGTACCTCTTCGTACCCGAGGAAAAGTCAGTTTCAATACAACTCCCGAGGCAGCTTTAACTTCAGAGGCCGAGGCCGTGGTGCCTATAGGGGTTCGAACCTCTACAGAAATGCAAACAGTCGACAGTAAATCTATGTCTGTCCCGCAAAATCTAGATGTCATTAATTTAGCAACTACACCAATTAACATTCTGGCTTTACGTAGATATATATCACTGTATAAACACAAGTATTCATCTTCTCTGTTAAATGGTTTTTTATCGGGTTTCAGTATGCATTATTCAGGGCCCCGTAGAGCTCGAGAATGTAAAAATCTCAGATCGGCGTTGCAAAATCCAGGTATCGTACGAGAAAAAATAAATAAAGAAATTTCAGCTGGTAGAATGGCCGGTCCCTTCTTTGAAAAACCCTTTCAAAATCTTATAGTTTCACCTGTCGGGCTTGTACCTAAAAAAAATCCGGGAGATTTCAGATTAATTCATCATCTGTCCTTTCCCGAAGGTGAATCGGTGAATGATTTTATAGATAGGAAATTTTGTTCGGTGAAATACACCGATTTTGATGAAGCAGTAAATATGATCCAGGTTTTAGGTAAAAACTGCAAACTCTTCAAAATGGATCTAAAAAATGCATTTCGTTTATTACCAATCAGAAGTAAAGATTTTGAATTGCTGGGTTTAAAGTTTCAAGGTCAATATTTTGTCGACAAGGCTCTGCCGTTTGGTGCAGCTGTCAGTTGTAATACATTTGAACAATTTTCAACATTTTTGGAATTTGTGGTTAAAAGCAAAATGACGTCAGGACCGCTCATACATTATCTCGATGACTTTCTGGGTGGGGATAAGACATTTTCTTTATGCAAAGCATTGATGGTCACTTTTACGGAATGTATGGAAGAGTTAAATGTTCCGTTAGCAGAGGAAAAAACCGAGGGACCTTCCGAAATAATTGTGTTTCTAGGTCTCGAACTTGACTCTATAAAAATGCAGGTGCGTATCCCGTCTCAAAAAATTGAAGAGGTGGTGCAAAAAATCCAGGAACTTCTTAGCAAAAAGAAGGCCACTCTGAAAGAAATGCAATCTATTATAAGGTCGCTCAATTTTTGTTGTCGAGCTATTGTCGCCGGCAGACCTTTCTGCCGACGATTGATTAACGCTACCTGTGGTTTGTCAAAACCATACCAGCATCTGAGAGTCGGACAGGGTATCAGATTAGATTTAGAAATGTGGTTGTCATTTTTTAAAAATCACAACGGCGTCTCGGTTTTTCACGATAGATTTTGGCTATCGAATGATGACGTGCAATTGTTTACGGACAGTGCCGGAGGTCCTGGGTTAGGTTTTGGCATCTTTTTTCAAGGCCATTGGTGCCAAGCAAAGTGGCCCGAGTCTTGGAGAAATCAACACGTTACGGATGACATAACAGTTTTAGAGTTATTTCCCATTCTGGTGGCAGTATTCATTTGGGGCCATAAATTAGAGAACAAAAAAATAAAATTTAATTGTGATAATGAGGCCGTCGTTTGCATTTTGAATTCACTGACTTCTAAGTCTGAAAGGGTAATGTGTGTACTCAGGGCCCTGACCCTGAAATGCTTGAAACTTAACATCTTGTTGAGGGCCAGTCACGTGTCAGGCGTACATAACTCTATCTGCGATGCTCTGTCTCGTTTCCAGGACGCCAGATTCAGGAAATTAGCTCCGGAAGCCGACAGGTATCCTGCCCTTGTGCCCCAGCATCTCTGGACCATCTTCGAGCCACAGCAAAGTATTTAATGCAAGGCAGCATTGCCTTGAATACATTACAGACATATGATACAGCTCTCAGTGCGTTCCATACTTTTAGGATGTCCTACAAATTAGATTCTTGTTGGCCCACCAATTCGCAACAGGTGATTTTATTTATAACTCACTGTTCTGAGCTAGGTTTGGCATCAAAAACGATTAAAACGCACATTGCCGGCATTACTTACTTCCATAAAGCTAATGGGTGGGCTGACTTTACGGGAAATTTTGTAATTGCGAAGCTTTTAGAAGGGTACAGTCGTATGAGGAAATCGGTAGATTTGAGAGCACCTATAACAAAACGAGTTTTAGCTATTTTAATTACGGAACTCCCCGGGATAACCTTTAGTCTGTACGAAACGAAACTATTCACTGCCATTTGGGTCCTAGCATATTTTGGTCTATTTAGGGTGAGCGAACTTGTGATTTCCTCCGCTGTAGATTTTGATGAAGCAGTAAATATGATCCAGGTTTTAGGTAAAAACTGCAAACTCTTCAAAATGGATCTAAAAAATGCATTTCGTTTATTACCAATCAGAAGTAAAGATTTTGAATTGCTGGGTTTAAAGTTTCAAGGTCAATATTTTGTCGACAAGGCTCTGCCGTTTGGTGCAGCTGTCAGTTGTAATACATTTGAACAATTTTCAACATTTTTGGAATTTGTGGTTAAAAGCAAAATGACGTCAGGACAGCTCATACATTATCTCGATGACTTTCTGGGTGGGGATAAGACATTTTCTTTATGCAAAGCATTGATGGTCACTTTTACGGAATGTATGGAAGAGTTAAATGTTCCGTTAGCAGAGGAAAAAACCGAGGGACCTTCCGAAATAATTGTGTTTCTAGGTCTCAAACTTGACTCTATAAAAATGCAGGTGCGTATCCCGTCTCAAAAAATTGAAGAGGTGGTGCAAAAAATCCAGGAACTTCTTAGCAAAAAGAAGGCCACTCTGAAAGAAATGCAATCTATTATAGGGTCGCTCAATTTTTGTTGTCGAGCTATTGTCGCCGGCAGACCTTTCTGCCGACGATTGATTAACGCTACCTGTGGTTTGTCAAAACCATACCAGCATCTGAGAGTCGGACAGGGTATCAGATTAGATTTAGAAATGTGGTTGTCATTTTTTAAAAATCACAACGGCGTCTCGGTTTTTCACGATAGATTTTGGCTATCGAATGATGACGTGCAATTGTTTACGGACAGTGCCGGAGGTCCTGGGTTAGGTTTTGGCATCTTTTTTCAAGGCCATTGGTGCCAAGCAAAGTGGCCCGAGTCTTGGAGAAATCAACACATTACGGATGACATAACAGTTTTAGAGTTATTTCCCATTCTGGTGGCAGTATTCATTTGGGGTAATTGCGAAGCTTTTAGAAGGGTACAGCCGTATGAGGAAATCGGTAGATTTGAGAGCACCTATAACAAAACGAGTTTTAGCTATTTTAATTACGGAACTCCCCGGGATAACCTTTAGTCTGTACGAAACGAAACTATTCACTGCCATTTGGGTCCTAGCATATTTTGGTCTATTTAGGGTGAGCGAACTTGTGATTTCCTCCGCTGTAGGGTCGTTTGATTGCCTAAAGTTTGAAGACATAACTGTACACGACCACTACATATCCGTTAGATTACTCAAACACAAAACTAATCAGCGTGGCGTGCCTACCATTCTTCAGATTCCCGAGGAACGCGATTCAATGCTATGTCCGGTCAAAACCATGCGCGAGTTCTTGGAAATAAGACCAAAGGCAGACGGACCTTTATTTTGTCATGCCGATAGTAAATTTGTTACTAGGTATCAATTTACAGCGCTTTTATTAAAATGTGTCTCTAAGGCTGGGCTAGCACATAATAAGTTCAGGTCACATAGTTTTCGGATAGGTAGGGCATCGGACCTGTCGGTGATGGGATTAGCGCCGTCTGACATTAAAGCTATGGGTCGTTGGTCCTCTGATATCTATAAAGTTTATATCAGGTGATCAATCTAGCTCAGTGTTTATATTATTTTCACAGATATCTGGATATTAGGGGACTCCATTCCATTCTGGGCCGGCGTCCGAGCAAAAGAAACAAAGAAACAGAACTTCAAAGCACCAAGTCAGAAGATCATAGGTTGGTGGGGAATAAGGGGTATGTCGTGGAATGATTTCCGCCATTCAATCCAGTGCAATGTGCTACTTATGAAGAGCCCGGATCTTTTATTCATCCACCTTGGTGGTAATGATTTAGTGTCCATGTCCCTAACAAGATTAAGAAATACAATCAAACGCGAACTGCGTACTTACGTGAAGCCATGCCGGATAGCGTCATTATATGGACTGACATTTTACAACGTCTATCATGGGGAGTTCCGGACTCTGAAATTTCTAGAATTGAGTCTAAACGTAAACGTATTAACCGTTGGGGTAGACAACAGGTACAGTTGCATACCCGATCAGATACATTATGTGTGGATATAGACATCAAAACCCCGGGTTTTTTTCGCCAGGACGGGGTTCATTTGTCGGACGTTGGATTGGAATTTTATCTCGATTCCATCCGGGATTCAATGTTAAAGTACCTTTAAGTAGTCGTTTTGTTATAAATGCCTTCATAAATATGAAGGGTTAAAGTATAGATCTATCAAACGGGTTAAACGTATCTGTAGAATTTTGGGGAAATAAATTTAATTAAATTTATTGTGGCGGAAAATTCTATTTTTGCGGGACGGGCAGGCATGCGCATACGTTTCAATCATTATGAGGTAAATTGCGGATCGATACTTCACTTTGGACGACTAAGGTCGCAGCTCCATTGGTGGTTGGAAGCCGCCATTTACATTAAAAATTTTGACTAAAATATCAGTTTTTGCCATAACAGAGATCTGATTAATGTTATAATGACGTAAACGCTTGGTCCGTTTACGGTACATATAGTGTGCACGTGCTCCGTGTGGTCCGTTTTTCAAGTGCTGATATAAACCGCTAGGTCGGTTTAGTTTTGTGAACCGCTAGGTCGGTTTAGTTTTGTGAACCGCTAGGTCGGTTTAGTTTTGTGAACCGCTAGGTCGGTTTAGTTGCGTATACTGCTAGGTTGTACACGTGCTCTCTGTGATTATTAGTCAACCGCTAGGCCGGTTGCGTGTATTTTACTGACCATGTTAGTGTACGTGAACTAGGTTTTGCCCATAACTACGTAGCGTAACTCCTAGTTGCACGATAAGTTCGGCAATTCTAAGTAGATAATAATCAAACAACATGCGCTTGCTTGCTTGTCCCGCAGCTGGCCGGTATTGGTACAACTTGGGTTATCACACAGCTCCTAGTGTAATTTTCATCGCGGCCATTTCTGCCATCTATCAATAAATATATCGTCGTACGTGCATATTCATACTGTTATTTATTTTGTGCGAATGTTATAAATATCGTACATAATCAATCATTAAATTTGGTAACGTTTTTATCGGTGTTCCGTTTTCTTGCTTCTCTTAGTCATAAAATAATACATATTATTTTCAATTAAAAATAATATAATTTATTTTTGCGATGGAAGCGTCGTATGTTGCTATGGTTATGGTCACTAGGTGGCGCGGTCACGTGATAATCTCGTTCGGATTCATTCATGCAAGGCCATACCCAGATATTCGGTCTTTCCGGTGAACGTCTTCGTGCAGTACACATCGCTGTAATTTAAATAAGCCCACCCACCACACCCTTCAGATTGTATAAATGTTTAGTTTTTGTAAACGAGCATAGAGAAAGAGTAATTTTGCAATATAGAGACCATATAATGTTATTGTTAATGAGTCTGGTTATTATTACTTGTAAAACGTTTGTTTGAAGTGGTTAAAGCACTTGTTTGAAGTTTTCTTAAAGTTAACTAATTTATATGTCACTGTTGTATCTGGACAAAGTACTGCTGTTGGAATTTTGTATGCTTGCAGATTTTACCTTGTTATCCATATGGAACTATATTATGGGAACAGCTATGCACGTACGATGCGCACCTAGAAACCAATAATAGACTCATGAATAGACTGTATGCTTGGCTACACAGCATTAACTCCGCACAACACATTTCAAACAACCGGCGACATGGAACGCCAATGTATCAATGAACAGTGTTTAGCTGCTATTTACGGAGTACGCTGGTTTCAATGGAGTAATTTCCACGCAGAATTAACTTTTATAAATTACGTCAAATAATAACTTTAGTATGCTTGGCTACACAGAATTAACTCGGCACAACACATTTCAAACAACACAAGGTATCAATGGGAATTTACAGAGTACGCTGGTTTGGACAGAGTAGTTTCCATAATGAATGAACTTCAATAAATTTACAACAAATAATAACTTCAGAGGCAGTTGTTAATTTTTGCTAGAACTATGTTTAATAGTATAGACAAGATATGCTCCGTACAGATTGACCTCGGATTTCACCAGTCACAGCCGGAAGCTGCGCAAGGCTCTTACTAGTTGCGCTTAGACAGAACATTATATGCCAGGAATGGAAGTATCAGAGACAGTTAAGTCAGGTTAGGGAAACCTGCAACATTACTTTTGTTTTTATTTAACGATGTGACTTTATTCATATTGTGTGTTGGGACAAGTTATTTCTATATCAGAGATTTTGTATTACCGTAATGAGTGCATTCATTTAAATATAATTATGTGACATTGGATGACAGGCCATACGGCAACTCTAGGTGACGCCATGAGCCAGTGAACATTATAGACAGTGTTTGAACTGGTAAGGTAGCCTGTAATATCTACGAATAACTTTTTAATATGTTGTATTCCTTTCCGATTATTAAGATACTGTGTTTTTCTATTACAAGTAACTTGGTTAAATAATCCAATAAGTCGCGATGTAAGGGATCTCCGGCTGCGGGATCGGCGAGCATGCGTATTTCAAATATAAATGCTTTAATGTAAATTGAGGTTCAATACTTCATTCTGGGCGGCCAGGTGCACAGCTCCTTTGGTTGTTGGTAACCTCTGTTTACGAATTTTACTCAGTACTTTTAAATAATATTTAAAAAGCTTTATTCTAGCTAAAGTTAGGTAAATTGCGGATCGATACTTCACTTTGGACGACTAAGGTCGCAGCTCCATTGGTGGTTGGAAGCCGCCATTTACATTAAAAATTTTGACTAAATTATCAGTTTTTGCCATAACAGAGATCTGATTAATGTTATAATGACGTAAACGCTTGGTCCGTTTACGGTACATATAGTGTGCACGTGCTCCGTGTGGTCCGTTTTTCAAGTGCTGATATAAACCGCTAGGTCGGTTTAGTTTTGTGAACCGCTAGGTCGGTTTAGTTTTGTGAACCGGTTTAGTTTTGTGAACCGCTAGGTCGGTTTAGTTTTGTGAACCGCTAGGTCGGTTTAGTTGCGTATACTGCTAGGTTGTACACGTGCTCTCTGTGATTATTAGTCAACCGCTAGGTCGGTTGCGTGTATTTTACTGACCATGTTAGTGTACGTGAACTAGGTTTTGCCCATAACTACGTAGCGTAACTCCTAGTTGCACGATAAGTTCGGCAATTCTAAGTAGATAATAATCAAACAACATGCGCTTGCTTGCTTGTCCCGCAGCTGGCCGGTATTGGTACAACTTGGGTTATCACACAGCTCCTAGTGTAATTTTCATCGCGGCCATTTCTGCCATCTATCAATAAATATATCGTCGTACGTGCATATTCATACTGTTATTTATTTTGTGCGAATGTTATAAATATCGTACATAATCAATCATTAAATTTGGTAACGTTTTTATCGGTGTTCCGTTTTCTTGCTTCTCTTAGTCATAAAATAAATTAAGATACATGAGGTGTTTAGTGTTGTTATATTTTCTAGTTCTTTGTGATCATGGTGTCCATTCTTTATCTGTGAAATATAATTCAGTTTAAGCAAGTGCTTGGGGAATTTTTGAGTATTGCACTTTCCATTACCTCTCATCAACAGACTCCGTTAAACTGTGTCTGCTATTACTGGTTGGGTTTTATGCTTTCAAAGGATGTTCTTGTAGATCTTATTCAAAAGGAGTGAGAGTAGTTCACCAACTTTTTGCAAGGGATGGAGGGATGCCTTGTGGCCCCCACAACTTTGTTCACCCCAGAAAAAACAAGAGGGTCATGATGACCCTGAATCGCTCACCTGAGTAATATGGGCCACCTGTTTAAAATGGCAAACTGATGCTAAAATATTAAAAAGTAGGTCAGTAGGTCAAATTCATGGTCACTGAAAGTCAGTTTTAAGATCGGTGTACAAAACTGTATATATCATCCAAATTTCAAGGCTGTATCTTAAAAAACTAGAAAGTAGGTCAGTAGGTCAAGGTCAGAGTCAAGTGACCCCTAATCACTTGGGGTCATTAGGTAATTATAATTGAGCAGTCTAGGAAATATGATCTGATAATTTTTAAAGTATTTATTCCTATATAACTCGTATAACAAGTGACCCCCCAGGGCGGGCCTCTTTTCACCCTAGGGACATAACTTGAACAATCTTGTTAGAGGTCCACTACACAATGTTATATACCAAATATCAAAGGCCTAGGCCTTGAACTTTCAGACAAGAAGATTTCTAAAAAAAATTTCCTACATAAGTCTGTAAAACTTGGGACCCCCACCACAGGGCCTCTTTTCACCCAAGGGGCATAATTTGAACAATTTCTGTAGAGCACCACTAGGCAATGCTACATACCAAATGTCAAAAGCCTAGGCCTTGCAGTTTCAGGCAAGAAGATTTTTCCTATACATATGTCTATATAAAACTTAGGACCCCCAGGGCGGGGCCTCCTTTCATCCCAGGGTAATAGTTTGAACAATCTTGGTAGAGAACCACAAGGTAATGCTACATATCAAATATCAAAGGCCTAGGTCTTGTAATTTCAGACAAGAAGATTTTTGAAGTTTTTTCCTATATAAGTCTATGTAAAACTTGGGACCCCTGGGATGGGGCCACTTTTTACCCCAGGGGCATAATTAGAATAATTTTCATAGAGGACCATTAGATGATGTCACATGCCAAATATCAAGGTTCTATGCCTTGCGGTTTTGGACAAGAAGATTTTTAAAGTTTTTCCTTTCAGTTGCCATGGCAACCACAGTTCTTCATGGAATTCAATTCTTTTAACAATTTTGAAAGGGGGCATCTAAGGATCCTTTCTGTGAAGTTTGGTGTAATTCTACCCAGTGGTTTTCAAGAAGATTTTTTCAGAAAATGCTGACGGACACACGACAATACGGACGACGGACGGTAAGCAGTCACAAAAGCTCACCATGAGCCTTTGGCTCAGGTGAACTAAAAATCAGGCTATCACAACAAGTGATTCATACCGCTACAAAACTGATTTGTCAGAGATAATAAGAATATTTATGATTTCTTGCAATACTTTTAATTAATAATTTATGCTTCACAAATGAGTTCCCTTCAAGGGAGTGATGGTAATCAAGGCTTGCAACTCTTTTTTAACATTTATCATGCTCATTCTGATTTTGCTTCTCATGCTTTTAAAATACATCTCTTTGCAATTGAACAATGTATCAAGTAAAACTAAGCTTTCCTTACTGGACAGAAAATTATTTTCTAAAATGTTTACAATGTGGAAATTTAAGAACAAAAGGGAAACAACTCTGACTGACAGACCTATCACTCCAACCTGTCACATTCCCTAACTGCTGTCTATCACTGTATCAAATTACAGTAAATTATCATAATGTTAAAAAAATTGGAAAAATAATGTAAATGGGATAGTTTTACAAGTATTCAAAACACAGCTATGGTTCTTATGCTCTAATCTTCCTCTCATTGCCATCTACAGGCTTTCAAGTGGTATCTGAGAAAAATACAGATTTTGCAAAATAAAGCCAAAATTCATGAAAATCCTGTTAATATATTATGTGAATCAAATGTAGGTAACAGTCTGCTTTATTCGGATTTAACCCTCAGCCTGCTGGTGGCATGTGATTCTGGCTTTGTGACCAGTGCAGACAAAGATCAGCCTGCACTGTTTGCTATTCAGTCAGTATCTTTTAGGTGAGCAGCCCCTTTAACAGTTAATAGTACTGTCCAAACTGAAAGATGGACAAGTTTGTTATAGAAATTAGCCAAATAAGGGTTAAGTCACACAGACACAAATCATATCAAAGTGCAGCCAACAGCCAACCACAAGCAAACTTCTTATACAAACAATTCTACAGTAGTAGAGAAAGGGTGAGTCGGGGAAGGGTGCAACTGATTTAAAGACACTAATGTGAACCATTCAGCCATGAAGGCCTCTGCTACAAATTACTCTGTGTGTGTTACCTTCAACTACTGGAGGAAGAAGTTGTTCTATGGCGGCTTCCTCATCTTTACTATCATCAACTGTCTTTGTGTCATCTTTAGACTGCTCCTCAGCCAGTTGTTGCTGTGTTTCCATCTCACGCTCTACATCCTCTATATCCAGGTTCTCCATGTCTAAAAACAACAAAATGTTAACATCAAAGAATGATAAACAAGTTGTTTTTTGATACCAATCTTCTTAGCATAAGGAAGAAAATAAAACCATTTTCTCTCAATTTAAAGTAACTGTTTACTATTCAACATATGCAAAGGCAAGCTGCATGTGTTGTATAAATGCCAGGGCAGTCCAATTTATGCTTATCGTAAAAAGTCACCTCGACTTCATCTCAGTGTTGTTATATTTTCTGGTCCTTCGGGATCATTGATTTCAACTCATTTAGATTTGAAGTTTGAATACTGCTTAAGCCGGTGCTAAGGGGCGTGGGCAGTGTTGCATTTTCCATTACAGCTCATGAACAGACTCGATCAAACCGAGTCTGCAATTTTCACTGTTTGCCTTGTTCTCAGTTCTTCCGAGGGATCTACTTTTCAGATTTTATTTACTTTACAACAGCGGGTGTTAAGTGCTGTGTGGCGGCCGTAAAAAGTTGCCCCGACTTCATCTCAGTGTTGTTATATTTTCTGGTCCTTCGGGATCATTGATTTCAACTCATTTAGATTTGAAGATTGAATACTGCTTAAGCGGTGCTAGGGGGCGTGGGCAGTGTTGCTTTTCCATTACAGCTCTGAACAGCTCGATCAAACCGAGTCTGCATTTTCACGTTTGCTTGTTCCATTCTTCGAGGGATCTATTTTCAGATTTTATTTACTTTACAACAGCGGGTGTTAAGTGCTGTGTGGCGGCCGTAAAAAGTTGCCCCGACTTCATCTCAGTGTTGTTATATTTTCTGGTCCTTCGGGATCATTGATTTCAACTCATTTAGATTTGAAGATTGAATACTGCTTAAGCCGGTGCTAGGGGTGCGTGGGCAGTGTTGCATTTTCCGTTACTGCTCATGAACAGACAATCAAACTGAGTCTGCAATTTTCACTGTTTGCTTTGTTCTCGGTGCTTCCGAGGGATCTACTTTTCAGATTTTATGCAGAAACACTAATGTGAAAATCGGGTAAGTGAATACACAGCGCAAAGTGAATACTCATAAATGAGAGGCGTTATTTACTCAGTATACTCCTTTTATGAAACTACTATTTAAAAGATGTTAAGAATTAGACAGGATTATTTATCAACTTTAAAAGATTTTACAAGATAAATTGCAATTGACAACTGTAAGAGATTTGCAAGTTTATTAAAACTGAACGACAATTCTTTTTATGATATCGTCATTTTGCAATAATAAAAGGGAGGAGAATTCCCAATTTCACTAGTTTTATCTTCTTAACTCATACGAAAATGTCCATGAGTAACAAGAGCACCGCCTGCGAGTGCCATTTCTCATCTGGAAGTGCTGGACTATACGTAAGAAAAGAGCTATAGTTCAGATTTTCTAAGTACAAAAAGGGGCATAATTCTGACAAAATGCAGGTTAGTTATCGTTCTTGGCCTGCATAGTCCCCTAATGATGACACACAAGTGTGCAAAGTTTCAAAGCTGTAGCTCTTACAGTTTTTGAGAAAAGGTGACCTAAACAAGAATTTTAACCAAGAAACTAAAATATTCTAAGTACAAAAAGGGCATTATTCTGACAAAAGGCAAATCAGAGTTATGGTTCTTGGCCTACATAATTCCCTAATGATGATAAACAAGTGTGCAATGTTTCAAAGCTGCAGCTCTTACAGTATTGAGAAAAAGTGGACCTAAACAAAATTGTAACCAATGCCGACGCCAATCAAGTGACAGACAATACCTCGTAGATTTTTTTCAAAAATCAGATGAGCTAAAAATGAGTAATGATAACTGCTATTTTTGAGAACAAAATCTATAACAACATATGTGTATAGCTAAAATTGTGAAAACCTGTTTATTTAGGCATTCCACCCACCTGCAGCATTGCCAAATAAACCAAAATGATTTGGCTACCAGTAAAAAATACTGACAGCCCAATGGGCTAATAATAAATTTGCAGTTTTCTGAAACAATGAAGTGAGTTATCAAAATATCAACTGAAAGGATGTGATTTCTTCAACAAATGATTGTGAGGATGTATAACAGTACACTGTATTATAGTCAAAACTATTAACCACACGCAAATACTTTTAACTATTAACTGGCAAGTCATTCAGAATTTTATAACACATTAAAAGAAATGTACTGTTTTTATCTCTTCTTCAGCACAACAAACTCTTGTTGAACTACTAACTGGTCAACAGCACAAACTATGTAATGGTGGTTTATAAGAGGAGTCATGTAATAACATTATCTGGTTACCATCTTCTAGTCCTGTCTCTGGTTCTGTCTCTTTTACTTCATCTTTACTAGCTGACTCACTCTCTTTATACAATATCTGAAATACATACATGCTCATGCATTTTCAAGACAGAACTTGATCTACCTATATAGAAAACTGTCCAAATTTCCAGATTAAAGTACATTTAGTGAAATTCTGGTGCATGAAACTTACCTTATACATTGTCACAATGCAAAAAGCAGTTAAATGCTTCTTTATGCTTAGAAGTTAACCACTTTCTGCCTGTTGTGACGATATGTCAAGTAAAAGTTACACAATGTTATTTTTTAGATATATAAAATGTTTATCACTTATTTAAAACAAATGCATTGGTGTACGTAAAATATTTTCCAAAACTGATCTTTTGTGTTTCAAAGAAAGATGTAAAGTCTAAATTCAGATCCTGTCTTCAAAATATCCAGTCGAGTTAAACCTAGTTATCTGTGTTATCAATGAAAACAACAACAACAATTACCTCAAGATTTAAATACAATATGAAAAGTATATCATACAAACCCCAGGAATCGATGCTTTGAGATCAGGTAATGTTTCATACAGTGTTCTTGTTTCTTCATCCTCCCACAAACTTGTGTCTCCCTCATACTGAAACTGTACATATAGAAATCTCTTACATACAGGCAAATTAACATGGCATATAACATAACAAAAGAAGGTTTCTATATGTTAAGAGACAAATGCATTGATCAAATTTTCACCAATTTTGAAATTGTAACAAGCAGGCCATTTAACTGGATCTGCATCTTTGTCTTTCCAACAGAAAATCTATTTACACTTATGACAATTAAAAGTCTAAACCTAGCCAAAACCATTCCTGTTAATCAAAGCTAAGTCTGTAGTCCAAATATTCAGTAAGTTTTTGGAAATGAATTTATATAAGTTACTAGTTTGTTTTCCAATCCATGTATTTGAAATGTAAAAATTTGTTGTACATGTTATGTGTATGTAGTTTCAAAATAAGTATCTTTTAAACTAACATTCAGTAACAGACACGTAGTGAATGCAGTCTATATCAAAATACATCTGTAGATCAAAATTTTTCCATATCTCGTTTTTATTTCCATGTAAATAAGATGTGAAACCAAAATTTGTAGTCCTGTTTGGCGCCATATAACCTATACTGTGTTGGTGCGCAGTAAAAGCCAAATAAATAAATAAGTAGATCAAAATGTGTGTGTGTGTGTGTGTGTTCAGATTTAACGTCTTTTTCAACAATTTTTCAGTCATATAAACGATGGTAGTCTACTTGTAGCAGTGAGCACAATGCCCAACTTTATAGTGCTGGAATATCATGCCGTAGACACATGACATGACACCCCACCCAGTCATATTTAATACTGACACCAGGCTGACTGACCAGTCCTAGTTACTAGCCTCTGAATGCTGAACACCAGGCGAGAAAGCTATTAATATCACTTTTTATGTCTTTGGTATGACGCGGATCGAACCCACACCCTCCAGCACTCGAAATGGACGCTCTACCACTAGGCTACCGAGGCAGTCGTAGATCAAAATGATCCCAAAGTTCTAATCAGGGTACATTTTCAATCCAAATGTCGTTTAAATTTGACATAAAGCTGCTGACTCCTGTATCTGTAGAGGTCCTCTGTTAAAAAAAGTCAGTCAATATATCGCTGTAGATCAACACATTTTTAAGTAAAAGACTAAAACCCATTTTGTATGCCGGCTGAGTGATCTAAATGTGCAATCTGCTAATAGGCTACATAAAAATTGTACCTCAAGATTTTTCATTGGGTTGAAAATGTCGAGACCACCATCATCTTCTTGTGGATCATCCTCAGGCAAATCCGGCATATCTTCATCTACAAGGTCCTAGAAAATCATAAAGCACAGGCAAGTCAGATATATATTCATCTACCAGATCTTGGAAAATCATAAAACACAGGCAAATCAAGTATGGCTTCAACTTACACAGCCTTGAAGGTCATAAAACAGGCAAATCAAGTATGGCTTCAACTTACACAACCATGTATTACTAAGTCATAAAACAGGCGAATCAAGTTCAATATCACCTAATCATAAAACACAAGCAAATCAGGTAATTCTTCATAATACATGCAAGTAGGAATATTTTCATCTAAATGAGCTGTTTGGTTTGGTTGAATGTCACACCAGTTTGACTGAATGTCTTAGATCACATTGTCATACTTTCATTTTGGTGGAGGGAGACCCAAGGTGCCCGTCCCATCAATGCTTGAGGCATAGGTGGGAACCATGGTAGAACCACAACCTTTTGTAAGCCAGTTGGCTGGCTTCCTCACATGACAGAATTCTACACCTCAAGCAAGATTTCAAACCCACAGCAGTTATGGGCAAGGGATAGCCAGTGATCTTTACCACTAAACCACAGAGCACCCCCTTCCCTCTAACTATAGCTGTAAAGTCATAAACCACAGGTAAGCTAAAACTGCTGATCATTCACAAGAAGTCCTAAATTCATAATATATAGTCTTGCTGTTTATTTCAATATTCTTCAAATACAATTAAGAACTTTATATAATTATGCCAAGCAACAGAATATCCAACCAAACAACTGGTCCCTGTGTAAACTACCTCTTTAACTATACATTTTATAAGTTGTGTAAACTGGTTCTTAGCAGAGTTGTGCCTTTGAACACTCTAGTTTTCTAGGGTTTATATATTATATATTAAAATTTATAATTTTGTTATTATTTATGATTGAAAGTATAAGGATCCCAGTGAAAAAAAAAATGCTTCAAATCTGCCACTGAACCCAACTGAAAAACATACATGTATGGGTAGTCTAAATACTTTGGTTACTATAACAATCTGCTTAGAAAAATTCACAGACTGTGACATGATCTTACAGATGGTATTTGTGCTCACACCTTCTCTCCTCCAAAATATGAGCTGAATAATTAAACCAGAACTGTTGTACCACAGAAACAATGAGGAGTTGAAACAAGAGTATGTACTTACAGTAAAAACCTGAGTATTGCTGAACAGTTTTTGGTAGCTGTTGTAGAATTCTTCATACTTCTCCTTCCGTTCTGTACTCAATTCTCCCTTTGTCTTAAATAAGATATTAATGAAAAGCTATCATAAACGCTATGTATCATGTAAACAGATTCCTTTATTAACTTGACAGCGTATAAATAATTCTTAAACAATAATAGAAGTTTTAGTGTAAATGAAAAGTAGAGGCACTGTTCTCGTTTAGTGCAAAATATGTTTTTTTTTTTTTATTCAGAGAAACTGTTGAAATAGCTGTTAGTTTTATATTTCAACTAACAAATAACCTGTAAAGAGACATACCAATAGTGTTTTTCTGTTTTGTTTTTCCATGTTTTTCAAATTTTTATGGTCTGCCATAAGATGTTTACACAGGGAGTTGTAGTATTCTCCTAACAAGTTCCGACATCCTTTCTGCCTCTCTTTAGGTAGCACCTACAACGAACATTTCACTTATTAAAATGTTCACATACCAATATGACAGATGGAAATGATAACAAAATTCATATTTCTCATTATCTGCTGGACATGTACTCGTCAGATGTGAGAATTTTAAATATTCAAGATGTAAATGGTTGATTGGTAAGAAAATATAACATCAGTTTTTGGAGAGACTGGAAACATTTTTCTATATATAATTGCTGTCTTAGGTGCTTATTGCAGTTGAAGACAGTGTGTAAAAACTATGGTCCATACCAAAGTTCATTATCATCCTACAGCCAAGTCAGACCTTAATAACAAACGAGGATAATTCTGTAAAAAATAATAGATATATGGTTCTTGCAAACTGCACGGGGATGGTAAATGGGAAGAATTATGGTTCTTTCCCTAAGATTCCTCTATCATTGTATTCAATGTGAATAAAGTTCTTTCAGAAAGATTTAGTTACTGTAAATGAGTAAATTAAATATAGCGGCATAATTACCTTACTTCTTGGAACTTCCACCCCAAATCTTTCTGCCAAACATCTGTTCAATAGGTAAAATATGGTTTGTAATTCTTTCATATCTGTTAAGACATAGTCTGAAGGGAGTTTCAACAACAGCTGTCGGAAGACAGCAACGCTCGACTATTCAACAGCCTTGTCAAGTTAATGAATACAAAAGTCGAAAAATGGGCATAATTTTGTAACAAGAGGGCCATGAATGCCCTGTATCGCTCACCTGACCTATTGACCTAAAGATCATCAAGATAGTTTCATTAAGATATGGTAATAAATGTGGCCTCTAAAGTGCTACCTAACTTTTCCTTTGATTTGACCTGGTGACCTAGTTTTTGACCCCATATGACCCAGATTCAAACTTGACCTAAAGATCATCAAGATCAACATTCTGACTAAGTTTCATGAAGATACAGTCATAAATGTGGCCTCTTAGAGTGTTAACAAGCTTTTTTCTTTTATTTGACCCGGTGACCTAGTTCTTGACCCCACATGACCCAGATTCGGATTGACCTAAAGATCATCAAGATTAACATTCTGACTAAGTTTCAGAAAGATACAGTCATAAATGTGGTCTCTAGAGTGTTAACAAGCTTTTCCTTTGATTTTACCCAGTGACCTAGTTTTTGACCCCACCTGACCCAGATTTGAACATGACCTACAGATCATCAAGATTAACATTCTGACTAAGTTTCATTAAAATATGGTCATAAATGTGGCCTCTAGAGTGTTAACTAGCTTTTCCTTTGATTTGACCTGGTGACCTAGTTTTTGACCCTACATGACCCAGATTCAAACTGGACTTTGAGATCATCATGAGTAACATTCTGACCATGTTTCATGAAGATACAGTCATAAATGTGGCCTCTACAGGGTTAACAAGCTTTTCCTTTGATTTGACCCGGTGACCTAGTTTTTGACCCCACATAACCCAGATTCAAACTTGACCTAAAGATTATCAAGATTAACATTCTGACTAAGTTTCATAAAGATATAGTCATAAATGTGGCCTCTAGAGTGTTAACAAGCTTTTCCTTTGATTTGACCTGGTGACCTAGTTTTTGACCCACCTGACCCAGATTTGAACATGACCTATAGATTATCAAGATTAACATTCTGACCAAGTTTCATTAAGATATGGTCATAAATGTGGCCTCTAGTGTTAACTAGCTTTTCCTTTGATCTGACCTGGTGGCCTAGTTTTTGACCCTACATGACCCTGATTCAAACTGAACTTTGAGATCATCATGAGTAACAGTCTGACCATGTTTCATGAAGAAACAGTTATAAATGTGGCCTCTACAGTGTTAACAAGCTTTTCCTTTGATTTGACCTGGTGACCTAGTTTTTGACCCCAGATGACCCAATATCGAATTCATCCAAGATTTTATTGAGGGTAACATTCTGACCAAGTTTCATTAAGACTGGGCCAAAACTGTGACCTCTAGAGTGTTAACAAGTTTTTCCTTTGATTTGACCTGGTGACCTAGTTTTTGACCCCAGATGTCCCAATATCGAACTTTTCAATGATTTTATTGAGGGTAACATTCTGACCAAGTTTCATTAAGATTGGGCCAAAATTGTGACCTCTAGAGTGTTAACAAGCTTTTCCTTTGATTTGATCTGGTGACCTAGTTTTTGACCCCAGATGACCGAATATTGAACTCATCTAAGATTTTATTGAGTGTAACATTCTGACCAAGTTTCATTAAGATTGGGCCAAAATTGTGACCTCTAAGAGTGTTAACAAGCTTTTCCTTTGATTTGACTTGGTGACCTAGTTTTTAACCCCAGATGACCCAATATCAAACTCGTCCAAGATTTTTATGAGGGTAACATTCTGACCAAGTTTCATTAAGATTAGGCCAAAATTGTGACCTCTAGTGTGTTAACAGTCAAATTGTTGACTACGGACGGACGACTGACGACAGACACAGGGCGACCACAAAAAATGCGGAATGTATTTGATGTTGCCAAGAAAAGACACCATAGCCGTCTAATCTGGTCCGTAGTTGTGTGCATGCAGCAGTACTGACCTGCAGCTTAAGTTTATGGATACTCCATCAATGATAAACATAGGTATGCATCGGAACCAAAACCGACTATTTCAGACATTTACCTGTGGTTTGCTTACAACATGCTCGTCAAAGTAGTAGTAGATACTGACAAGAGCACCGCCTTGCAGGTGCAGATGCTCATCTGATTTATTTGTCTCTGTATAACAGAAATATTGACCTACCCATGATTTTCTAAGTCCAAAAGAGGCCATAATTCTTGCAAAAAGCAATGAGAGTTACAAGTTTTAAAGCAACAGCTTTGACCGTAAAGGAGAAAAGTTGACCAAAACACAAAACTTAACCAAGAAATCTGCTATTTTCTAAGTCCAAAAGGGGCCATACTTCTTACAAAAAGCAGGATGGAGTTATGTTTCTTGCTGTACAGAGTGAGCTAATGATGGTGAACAAGTGTTGCAAGTTTTAAAGCAATAGCTTTGATAATTTAGGAGAAAAACTGACCTAAACATAAAACTTAAAACCAGGCAACACTGATGCCGATCAAGTGACGACAATAACTCATTTTTTCTCTCCAAAAATCAGATGAGCTAAAAATAGTAGTTTGACATAGCGTCACATGACAGATCGCACTATGCTGCAGCTGTTATTTGCATTTATTCTAACCCATTCTGAAATGTTTATACACTAGCCTTTATTTTTACTGACATGTAGTACTTTGGGACTATCAAATATTATAAATTAATTGCTAGATTAGTTCAACTGCTTGTAATTTTAGATGCAGATGCACATTCATTTTGAAAAAAATATTCGATATTTGTTTCAATTATGAATGCTAATTGTGCAAGACTATATCCTAGGTGCTACGGTTTTGACACTTTTTAATTTGCGCCGACTTTTTTTATTTAAAATTTCACAGTTTCATTAAGTTTTGCAATTTAGGGATCATATAAGATAACACGGTCGTTAACTGGCACATGATCACTCGCTTATCTCCCACAGCGTAGACTGCAAATTCGGTAACCATGGTGGCGCTGTTTGACACATGCAGGCTTCACATGCAAATGCAAAGGATTCAAAGCCAGCCAAATAGAGTGAAGGATCGGTTTTCTAATGTACTAAAGTTAAAGTTTTTACAACTTTTCACAATGTCTACTCTAAGTATCAGTTGTTGTGCTTATTTTAAAACATAGAAAACTAACTAATAAAAGTCTATCAGATTTAAACACACTTTAACATTAAAGAAAAGTCATTATTTTTCCACAAAACAGATACAAGATTTATTTTTACTGTTTCACATAGCCAATTAGATTAAGAGGAAAAGACTTGCTATAATTATCACTGTATGAACTCAAGTGATGTCGCGAAAACATGTGACAGATGGATCAATCAAAATCTGACTCTAATATTCAAATGTTCTTGCTATGTTTGTAAAAACCTCTGTGGCCGAGTGGTTAAGGTCGATGAAAATCACTTGCCCCTCACCTATGTGGGTTTAAGCCTCACTTGCAAGTTGGGGCATAGAATTGTATGAGGAAGCCATCCAGTTTGTTTACGGAAGGTCAGTGGTTCTACCTAGGTGCCCGCTCCTGATGAAAGAATGCATGCATGGGCACCTGGGGTCTTCCTCTACCATCAAAGCTGGAAAGTCGCCATATGACCTATAATTATTTCAGTGCAACGTTAAACCCAACAAAATAAAATAAATATTAAAAGGAAAGTTGAAAAATCAAGTGATATATGTAGGTAAGGTTAACAAAACAATGAAAATTGCCCATACCAGATTTCAAAGTAAGAAAATTAATAATCCACCTTGGATAACAGAGTATATCAATAAAATGTGAGAAATATCATTACAATAATTATAGTCTGTTTGTCCATACCCCTCATAGTCGGCAAACATACTATACTAATCAAGTGTTTAGTCTCCACATGAAAGAAGCTTATCAAACCAATATTTTCATCAATTATTGACTGATAAATTGTGTACAGACAAGGACAGACAATTATAAAAAACTTAATTGTCTCATTACTTTCTTTACACAGCAAACATCTGGTGTTATGCTGATAAAATTTACAATTCGTCTGAGGTATGTATACATGTTCCATTAAGTTTAAAGCACGTAGAAAAAACACAACTGAAATTACGTTAGAAAGTTTTCTACATACCGAAACTTCCTCGCCAGTAAACCAGCATAATCATCACCACAGTGTTTGCAGAAACTTGTCAATATTGATAGATTATTATGCTCTTCTTTGTCATTGTTGATGAGAATGGCTAGCTGATTGGCTAGTAATGGAAGCCCCTCCTTATCCTTAAACACACCCACTGCCACTAGCTCAGCAAAGAATCTCAGATCTACTCTATACTTGCTTGGATTACTTATCTGTAAACAACATACACATGTCTGTATTTTGTTAACCATTATTGTAAACAGTATTATTTGTTACGATCCTGGACTTGTAACCAAGGTAAGTAAATAAATGTCACGCAAGAAGCAGGGGCGATAGATGGAATATTCTTACTTTGTTATGGACAACATTCCTCTCACATTGGGTAAAACACTCAACCCCTAAATAGTCTATAAAGATGCCTACTTTTCGAATTAATACAATAATTAACTGAGGTTATTAACTCCATACTGCTTTTAGCTGCAACATAATGTCTCGATAATAATTAGCTTTATTCAACATAACAGAAACAATATGCTTACACTGTGTTGGATACAAGAAAACATGTTAACATTAGCTGACTAAAACACATAAAATATGTCCAGGCATATGCATATACCAATGATATTGTGTATATCTGCCTTCATTTCATTACAAACCTTTTCATCTTTTTTCGTTGGGAAATATTTCTGCCAGTTCTCTAAAAGACTTGGGGCAAAATCTGCATATCTTTGATGCATGATACCGCATATATGAACCGCACAACTGATGTCAGACATCTTCAATTTTGCTTCTGTAATTGATGCTGCCTGTAAGTCAAATAAATTGAAATTAGAGATGCTTTTGAGAAAAGCGCATGTTTCCCACAATTGCCTTATCATCTAAATAGTAAGTCAGTCTTTATATACTGTTTACTTAGAGCACATGTGCATGCGCTTTCGGACACAAAAAGGACCTCTATACTACTTTTAAAAGTAGTATAAGCACAGGTTTGAGGTAAAAAATGCGCAAGAAATCTAAGTGTTTTTTGGTAATTCAAGGGCCATAATTCTGAAGTGCCTGGGCTGATATGGCTAGATATCGAACTTGGCCGAGGTCTTATAGTCAAACACACTTTGTTCAAGTTTGGTGAAGATTGCACTTAGAGCGCACATAAAGTGCCCCAAAGGGACTCCTATACTACTAATGATTAGTATTATAAGGGTCCTTTTAGCTCTCAAGACCCGAGCATATTTCGGTAATTCAAGGGCCATAATTCTGAGGTGCCTGGACCGATTTGGTAAGTTATCAAACTTGGTCGAGGTCTTATAGTCAAACACATTTTGTTCAAGTTTGGTGAAGATTGCACTTAGGGCGCGCATAAAGTGCCCCAAAGGGGCTCCTATACTACTGTCTAATGATTAGTAGTATATGGGTCCTTTTAGCTCCCAAGACCTGAGCATATTTCGGTAATTCATTGAAGGGCCATAATTCCAAAGAGCCTGGACTGATTTGGCTAATTATCCAACTTGGCCGAGGTCTTATGGTCAACACATTTTGTGAAAGTTTGGTGAAGATCGGATGAGAAATGTTTGACTTACAGTGCGGAAAAGGTTTGTGACAGACAGACACACACAGACTGGAGTAAATCAATGTCTCCCACACAACTGTGTGGTGGGAGACAATTAAACTAAAGACTGTTTTTCTTGACTCTAGGTCAAGTACATTTTGAGATACATGGAAGACAAACCTTATGCCCTTATGCATATTTTGACAAAGTCAAGGCCAAAAACTCTGGTTTTCCAGAGTGAAATCGAAAGCACAAATTCACATGCTGAATAATATTCCTACATGGTTTCATGACTCTAGGTGAAATGTTTTTAAGATATATGCCATACAAACTTTTAAGCACTTTATGTGTATTTCTCACTAAGTCAAGGTGCATAACTCTGGTATGACTGAGTGAAATCCCAAACAGAACAACAGGTTTCAACTTCACATGCTATATGACAATCTCTTAATGTTTATGACTCTTACCCAAGTCAAATACTCTTTGAGATACATGTGACACAAACTATGCCCTTACAGCATATTTTTTACTTAATCAAGGGCTACAACTCTTGTCTGACTGAAAGAAATCCCTAACAAAACACCAGAAATCTCTACAAAACCCCTGGTGCACGACTTCACATATAATATAGGAACTATCTTTTGTGACAGATAGATGTACAAACTAGATGTGTGTCCACAGAACACTGGTGTCCCCACTTCTGTCACTGCATGCGTATTTTTGACTATGTATAGGGTCATAACTCTGGTCCGGCTGTGTGTGATTCCAATTAAAAATCTAGGTCTGTTACTTCACATGCTGAATAAAAATCCTGTGAAGTTTGATGAACCTGAGTCAAATGCTTTTTTGAGATATGTACAGCACAAATATTCAGGAGGCTACTGCTTATAATAAAAAGTATTAAAACACCTGTGAAGCCTATTTCTTGAGGTAAAAACAACTGCAGAGTTATGGCCCTGTATAGTGAGATACTTAAATTTTAATTTTTAAATACTCCTACATTTATATGTCTGACAAATATAACTGCATTAATTTTCCATACATACGTATATCAAAACACCAATATCTCTAGTAGAGTTTAGTTTACAAACACATTTTCTTAAATTATACACATTAATTCTGCTTTTTTTCATGCATATAGACACATTTTAAGTGGTTTACAAAAGACATTAAAAAATATTAAATTCTTGAAATGTTTTACAATAAGCTCATTTTAGAATACTCACAACTTCACCAACATATTTGGTCAGATTTAAACCATTAAACTCTTTGGTTAGGCTGTCCTTCTGAGATTCAGTCAGCAGTTTCTGAAATATACAAGGGCATGCTTTCAGTAAACAAACAACTGGACACTATTACATAAGGCATGCAAGTATCAACAACAACAGGTGTCCTTCAGACCACCTGCTCAACTATTTGACAAATCTATGTCAATTAAAGGCCATAACATGACACGATTTACATAACCAAGATATTTTATTAAAATCTATTAAATAGAGGATATTTGTTTATTTCAGTGTAAGACCGAAATACCAGTATCTTGTTTCTAAGTTTCAAATCACTATATTGACCAAAAATTCCTCTTGGGTCGATCAAACTGAAATATATCCATCAAAACTTTAGGTTTATGAAGAGTCCCAGTCTAGGCACTTGAAATTTCTTAGATGCTCTCGAGTTTCTCCTACCAAAACAGGAAGCCAATATTGGTACTTACCAAGCCCTTATCTGCACCTATCAGATAACTGCTAGTAAGTCCTAACTGCCTCCAAGTCATAATCCTGAACTTAAATAGAACTAGAAACTGCCAAATTATTTAACAATTCTACTTTTTGGACACAAGGTAAATCCAAACTTACTAATTTCTTTACAAAAGCTGTGTTTTTCTTCAGACTGGAATCCAGTTTACTGAAAAAACGTTCTTCTGGTCTGTTTTCTGAAAATGAAATTGCAAGAAATTAGAGCTATCAAAAGTGATTATAATACCCCCAAGCACTGCTTTGATACAGAAGAAAGTAAAAAGTTGTGACCATGACCTTTGACCTTCGAATGTGACACTGACCTTGGACTAAATGACTTGGAATGTGTACTTTGCATGCTGTCTTGGTGAGATTTACAAATGATGCTTGATTTATGAAAATCTTACAAGCATTTATGAAGATATGGAGCTGACTATAAGTTAAGCTATTTGACCTTTGAACTCCAAGTGTGATCTTGACCTTGGTCCTATTGAGCTAGGTTGTCTGCTCTGCCAATGTCAAATAAATGACACTAGTCTTATGAAAACTTACCACCAATACAGAACATGAGGAACAAACACACTTTAAGCTATTTCATCTTTTACCTTAAAAGTGTGACCATGACCTTTTTCTTAGTGTCCTGGGTCATGCTTTATTCATGTCATGTTGATGAGATTAACAATTGATGCAAGTTTTATGAAAATCTTCCAAGCAGTTTAGAAGATATGGGGAGGACACAAAGTTAAGTTACTTGATCTAAAAGTGTGATGTTCACCTTGGACCTGGGTTGTGTGCTCTGCACATCATCTTGACTAGGTAAATAACTGATGCTAGTTTTACGAAAATCCTCCCAGCACTTCAGAAGATGAGGAGTGGATGCACCGACAAACAGACATGTGTTGCTCTAGCATTGCCCACGTGTTATGTATCTTATGGTATAATTACACTTTTTCTCGACATTAAAGGAAGAATTCTGTATGACAGCTACAGTCATTAGTCATTCACAACTTACTTTATTCAGCCAAACAGTCATGATTTCTGGAACCCATTTGCTTTCTTAACACTATATTTTTTCTTTTGATACATATTACTTCCTATTAATGTCTTAAATTGAATCCTACACTAGACATTTCTTCTGACCATTATCTATTTTCCTAATTGATCAACTACTTTGTTTTGCAGACTTAAAAACAGATTGATTCAGCACATAATCTTGTCAAATGAAAACTACAACTGCGGACAAATGATCATCAACCATATGTCTTAATGTCTTGCCAATATTTTCACTGAACTTATTTCATCCTATTAATGGATAGATATATGAACATACTGATGAACTACCAACAAAGATGATGAAAAGACAGACACATGGATAAAATACAAAGGCAAATGGATAATATAAACATATGGCTTGCTACTTTTGAAAGAAACCATTAAAACTAAACTACAACTACAAAACACTAGATAATTGTCAATAAGAGTGTAGAATAGTATACCTTCAGCATTTAAGTTCTTCTCTCGAAGCTGCATTTTCTCACTGATTCTTTGTGCACACTCTGCTGCAAAGTCTTCTATAGATTTCTAAGGAAACCAAAACAAGAGGACCATGATGGTCCTGAATCGCTCACCTATCCCCACATGACCCAGTGTTGAACTGAGTATGACATCGTTAAGTTTATTATTTGACAAAGTGACCTAGTTTTTCAGCACATGTGACATAGATATCATCAAGATAAAAAATTCTGACCAATTTTCATGAAGATCCATTGAAAAATATGGCCTCTAGAGAGGTCACAAGGTTTTTCTATTATTTGACCTAATGACCTAGTTTTTGAAGGCACGTGACCCACTTTTAAACTTGACCTAGATATCATCAAGGTGAACATTCTCACCAATTTTCATGAAGATCTCGTGAAAAATATGGCCTCTAGAGAGGTCACAAGGTTTTTCTATTTTTCGACCTACTGACCTAGTTTTTGACGGCAAATGACCCAGTTACGAACCTGACCTAGATATCATCAAGCTGAACAGTCTCACCAATTTTCATGAAGATCCATAGAGAAATATGGCCTCTAGAGAGGTCACAAGGTTTTTCTATTTTTAGACCTAATGACCTAGTTTTTGACCCCACGTGACCCAGTTTCAAACCTGACCTAGATATCATCAAGATGAACCTTCTGACCAATATTCATGAAGATCTCATGAAAAATATGGCCTCTAGAGAGGTCACAAGGTTTTTCTATTTTTAGATCTACTGACCTAGTTTTTAACCCCACGTGACCCAGTTTCGAACTTGATCTAGATATCATCAAGGTTAACATTCTGACCAATTTTCATGAAGATCCATTGAAAAATATGGCCTCTAGAGAGGTCACAAGGTTTTTCTATTTTTAGACCTACTGACCTAGTTTTTGACCGCACGTGACCCAGTTTCGAACTTGACCTAGATATCATCAAGGTGAACATTCTGACCAATTTTCATGAAGATCCATTGAGAAATATGGCCTCTAGAGAGGTCACAAGGTTTTTCTATTTTTAGACCTACTGACCTAGTTTTTGATCCCACATGACCCGTATCAAACTTGACCTAGATATCATCAAGGTAAACATTCGACCAATATTCATGAAGATCCATGAAAAATAGGCCTCTAGAGAGGTCACAAGGTTTTCTATTTTTAGACCTACTGACCTAGTTTTTGACCCCACGTGACCCAGTTTCGAACTTGACCTAGATATCACAAGGTGAACAGTCTCACCAATTTTCATGAAGATCCATTGAGAAATATGGCCTCTAGAGAGGTCACAAGGTTTTTCTATTTTTAGACCTAATGACCTAGTTTTTGACCCCACGTGACCCAGTTTCAAACTTGACCTAGATATCATCAAGGTGAACATTCTGACCAATATTCATGAAGATCTCATGAAAAATATGGCCTCTAGAGAGGTCACAAGGTTTTTCTATTTTTAGACCTACTGACCTAGTTTTTGACCCCACGTGACCCAGTTTCGAACTTGACCTAGATATCATCAAGGTGAACATTCTGACCAATATTCATGAAGATCTCATGAAAAATATGGCCTCTAGAGAGGTCACAAGGTTTTTCTATTTTTAGACCTACTGACCTAGTTTTTGACCCCACATGACCCAGTTTCGAACTTGACATAGATATCATCAAGGTGAACATTCTGACCAATTTTCATGAAGATCTTGTGAAATATATGGCCTCTAGAGAGGTCACAAGGTTTTTCTATTTTTAGACCTACTGACCTAGTTTTTGATGGCACATGACCCAGTTTCGAACTTGACCTAGATATCATCAAGGTGAACATTCTGACCAATTTTCATAAAGATCCCATGAAAAATGTGACCTCTAGAGTGGTCACAAGCAAAAGTTTACGGACGCACGCACGGACGCACGACGGACGACGCGCGATCACAAAAGCTCACCTTGTCACTTTGTGACAGGTGAGCTAAAAAGTAGTAAGTTAAACATAAATTTGACAAACAGCAGCTAACTATTCAGACTTATGAAAATACAACTGTTAAACTGACATGTTTAATTTCATTTTTTTATATTCATGTGCATTGTATGTGACTAAAATAATATCAGCATGGTACACACCCGGAAGACACATGTTAAGTTTCAATTCAATATCTACATTAGTTTTGGAGATAGTAACTTGCATTTAAAACTTTAACAAGGATTTTCTAAGTCCGAAAGGGGGCATAATTTGGTCAAAATACGTCTTGACCCAGTGAGGTTGGTAATTGACCTAGAAAAAGAAAAAATAAGTTTCAAAGCTATATGCCTTTAAATGATAGCCATATGTACTTGCATGCAAAACCTTAACCAAGGTGTGATACCGACACCAGGGTGAGTAGAATAACTAGACTATTCTTTGAATAGTCAAGCTAAAAACATATTTAATTTAATAATAAAAAGTATATGGGAAGCATTTTTAAGTATATACCCAAATTAGCTCTTCAGCTTTCAAGATGACCAACTGGCTACTAAACCCGAAAAACACCAATTGCTCAAATGGACAAAAATAAATATGCTGTAGACCAAAGGTTTATCTTAATTTGGTAAAATTTTACCTTATCTTCTGCTTCCCTTCTCTTCTTTTCTTCCTCTTTCTGTCTTTCCTCTTCCTCTTTTCTCTGTGAAAAAGTTTATTCCACGTACAAAACAATAATGTGTTGAATGATAAAGAAACTGTGAAACTAAAGGCACTGACTGCCAGATTTTGGCTAAATAATAATCTTTCTTTAAAACTGAAGTTTGGTCTTATTATGTACATTATAACGTGAGTTTTTGTTTCTTAAGTATCTTAAAAATGCAAAAAAAGAAAAAAAGAAGCAAAACAAGAGCTGTCACTAATGGTGACAAATGCCCCCCACAGCACCTTGACCTTTGACCTGGTGACCCCAAAGTCAGTAGGGGTCGTGTACTCAATAAGTACTATCAGCATGTGAAGTTTGAAGGTCCTGGGTGCCGTGGTTCGCGAGTAAAGTGCCTTCATGCAAAAAGTTAACGTTGCGACAAACGAACGAACGGACGGAGAGTTGAAAAATAATATGCCTCCCTTCGGGGGCATAAAAAGCCAGAGTTGGGAGTCAAAACCTGGGTCGAAGCAGCAGTAACAATTTTCCTGCGGTCTTAACAAATACACCATGGAGGAATATTTTGTTAACTATCGTTAAATATAAAGCTTTATAATTAAGGTAGATAACTACCGGTACCACATTACAAACGCATCTCAATTTTGAATGGAAAATTTAGTAAAAACAACTAATTCGTATGTGTTTCCATAACTTATAACACGTCAGCAGCTAAGTTTCAAGGCCTTCTTAAGAAATATAGCAATAAATTATTGATGTCTTAAAATGTCTTTTTTGTTGTATTATCTAGTGGTCAGTGCCTTTAAAGGGACTGGACCCCATCATTTGGCTAAAAATGATCTTTCTCTAAAACTGAAGTTTGGTCATATGATGATTAGTAGAACATGAATTTTTGTTTCTTAACTATCTCAAAGACGCGAAATAAGGAAAACAAAAACTGTCCGTGTTGGGAATGGAAACAAAGCAACCTTGGCAACAAAAACTTTCCTAACTTCTTGACCAATACACCATGGAGGAATTTGTACTCTACTGATAAATGTAAAGCTTTAAAATTAAGGCAGTTTACCTCCAGTACCCCGTTACAAATGCTTCTTAAATTTTGAATGGAATAATTAGTAAAAACAAATAACCTCATGTGTTTGAACTTTCCATAATATATAATCTGTCAGTAAATAAGAAATGTAGCAATGATTTCCTGATATCTAAAAAAATTCTTTTTATTTGTTCTAGTTCCATCTGGAAGTCAGTGCCTTTGCAAGTCAATATTATCTTGCTATTTTATATCTCATGACATGAGACAGTCCAGAAACTTTTAACTACAAATAAAACAAAGTATACAGAACAAAATTGCAACACCTGTGGATTGTGGTGTTGTACTGTTATTTACATCATAAACCCCATTCATTCACCAAGCAAACAAGGAGCTGCGTTCAATAAACACTTGATGCCTCTGGTGGCATCCTTGTCGATACAAAGCAACCTAAGTCCAAAATGAGGTCAAGGTCAAACTGAGGTCAGGTGATGTTTGAAGATGAGGAATGGTCACAGGTTACATCTGTATTAGTATCAATTCATTCTTGTAAGCGGTATTGATGCTAGACGAAACGGTCCCATTTGGTTAACCAAGAGATGGCCCATATAAAGCAACCTAAGTCCAAAATGAGGTCAAGGTCAAACTGAGGTCAGGTGATGTCTGAAGATGAGGAATGGTCACAGGTAACATCTGCATTAGTATCAAGTCATTCTAGAAAGGGGTATTGATGCTAGACGAAACGGTCCCATTTGGTTAACCTTGTACGGACGGACGGACAGACGAACAGGACGGGGGCATAAAAAACAAGAGCTGTCTCCATAAGATGACACATGCCCCCGATGGCACTTTGAATGAATAGTTATGGCCGATGTTAGAGTTTAGGACCTTTGACCTACGGATCTGGGTCTTGCGCGCGACACGCCGTCTTACTGTGCCACACATTCATGCGTAGTTATTTTAAAATCCATGCATGAATGACAAAGATATGGACCGGACATGCCTATCATTGCACTATCATGAAATATGACCTTTAACGTCTAAGTGTGACCTTGACTTTTGAGCTAGGGACCTGGGTCTTGCGCGCGACACGTCGTCTTACTGTGGTACACATTCATGCCCAATAATTTTAAAATCCATGCATGAATGACAAAGATATGGACACGCCCATCAATGCACTATCATGAAATATGACCTTTAACGTCTAAGTGTGACCTTGACCTTTGAGCTACAGACCTGGGTCTTGCGCGCGACACGTCGTCTTACTGTGACACACATTTATGCTTAGTTACTTGAAAATCCATCCAAGGATGACAAAGATATGGACCGGACACGCCCATCAATGCACTATCATGAAAAATGACCTATAACGTCTAAGTGTGACCTTGACCTTTGAGCTACGGACCTGGGTGTTGCGCGCGACATGTCGTCTTACTGTGGTACACATTCATGCCAAGTTATATTTGAAAATCCATCCATGGATGACAAAGATATGGACCAGACACGAAAATTGCGGACAGACTGACAGACGGTTCAAAAACTATATGCCTCCCTTCGGGGGCATAAAAATCAGGTGAAGAGTTCCTTCTATCTATCTGAGGGAAATGCAGTGTCCACTGAGCGGAATAGAATGATTTTTTTTTAATAAACAACCCTATTTTTAGAGTGTTTTACACGTGGATATGAAATTTCATTTTTTATGTCATGCCTCTTTAACTTTTAGCCTGCTGGCATTAAGTTATTCTGCCTTAGCGACAAGTGCAGACTAAAATCAGCCTGCACGGATGTAAACAAACCTTTATTTCTTCTTCTTCCTCTCTTTTCTTCCTCTCCTCTTCTTCCTGTTTCTGTTTTTCTTGCTTCAATCGTTCCTCTTCCTCCTTCTGCCATTTAGCCTCAAGTTCAGCAGCTGATGGTGCACTTGGAAGAGGGGCTGGTCCTCCCTTAGCTGAATCACTGAAATTAAGGAAACATTTATGAATGAGCATAATCAATAAGAACTGCTTTATTTAAGCTCCTGTTTGAAAATCCTTAACTTCACTACTTCTTCAAGGAATGCCACTAATGCTTGTAGATAGCTTGTTTTTAAAGTAGCTACTGGCAGATCAAAATTGAGAACTTATAATGCTCAATAGGCAAGCTCTCCTAGTTTAGAGTCAGAAGTAATACATCAATGACATCATTAACTTCAAAATTACTATGCCTTATAATTTGTTATTTTCTATATTCCATTCAAAGAGCTTTTACATCTAATTATTGATAGGGCCAGAACTTTTAAAACTGGGAACAAGAGCTGCCAGAAGCAACTTGGTATGTACTTTTGTATGCCGTGACTTCGACCTCTGACCTAAAAAAAAACAACAGAATTCATCTACTGGTAACAAGCAAACATCCAGTGATGTTTAAAGGCCATAGACTCAGGTGTTCTCAAGCAAGTGATCAGATACTGTTTCAATGTCAAGGTAAAGTCTTAGAACTTCAAAGTATTGATCCCAAAAACAACAAGAAACGCGGCAATGCCACGAAACCAGGTTTTCAACACTTTTCATAAGAATAAACAAGAGTGCCAGAATGTCACAATATACGCCCGTCACAGCAAATTTCTTTACTCTAGCACCTGTATTTGCAGATGTAATTTTAATTTTGTGGTTGTTTAGTAATCATTGTAATTCTTTTGTTTTTCTAAGTCCACAAAAAAAACTCCTTACCAGGTAGAGATACCTTAAAATACACCTAAAATTAGAAAGTAACAACTACGTTGTACCACAGAAAAGTGGTCTACGGTCAATTATAAAAAAGTTACAATATAAGTTATTTATAGTAACAACTAAGGGAAGTTAATCTTAAAAAAAAAAAAAAAAAAAAAAAAAAAAATACAAAAAAAAAAATTGTAAGTCCACACAGAAATCCTTACCAGGTAGAGATTGGTCAAAATACACCTCAAAATTGGATGTAACATGCATGTTGTACTACAGAAAAGTGGTCTCGATTTTTCCCTACGTCTAGTAATGAAAAAGTTACAATATAAGCTATTTATAGTAACAACAAAGGGAAGTAATTCTAAAGAATGGAACTGCGCAAGACACTTCGTCTCATGATGGTGTATAATTGTGCCAAGTTACATCAAAATCCCTCTATGCATGAAGAAGATATGCTCCGGACAAACTTTTCATTCTTGTATCCTTTGACCTCTAAGTGTGACCTTGACCTTAGACCTAGGGACCTGGTTCTTGCGCATGACACTCCGTCTCATGATGGTGAACAATTGTGCCAACTTTCATCAAAATCCCTCCATGCATGTAGAAGATATGCTAACCCTAACCTAACCCTAACCCTATTTTTAGTAACAATGACCTTGACCTTGATCCCAGAAACCCCAAAATCAATCCCAAGCTACAACTTTATATAAGTTTTCTATACACCAAGTTTCATCATGATAGCTCATTCCTAAGTTAAGTTATTGACCGGAAACCCTTTTTCTATTTTAAGTAACAGTGACCTTGACCTTGACCCCAGAAACCCCAAAATCAATCCCAGCCTTTGTCTTGATATAAGCTATATACATAACAAGTTTTATTCAAATATCTTTACCGAAACAAAAGTTATTGACCGGAAACCCTTTTTCTATTTTAAGTAACAGTGACCTTGACCTTGACCCCAGAAACCCCAAAATCAATCCCAGCCTTTGTCTTGATATAAGCTACATACATACCAAGTTTTATTCAAATATCTTTACCGAAACAAAAGTTATTGACCGGAAACCCTTTTTCTATTTTAAGTAACAGTGACCTTGACCTTGACCCCAGAAACCCCAAAATCAATCCCAGCCTTTGTCTTGATATAAGCTACATACGTACCAAGTTTTATTCAAATATCTTTACCGAAACAAAAGTTATTGACCGGAAACCCTTTTTCTATTTTAAGTCACAGTGACCTTGACCTTGACCCCAGAAACCCCAAAATCAATCCCAGCCTTTGTCTTGATATAAGCTACATACATACCAAGTTTTATTCAAATATCTTTACCGAAACAAAAGTTATTGACCGGAAACACCAGTTTGACGCCGCCGCTGCCGCCGCCACCGCCGCCCGCCCGACCGACCGACATCTACCCCAATCTAATAACTCAGGTTTTCGTTGAAAACCTGGTTAAAAAGGGTAATTTCCTAACCACAAGAAATCATCCTATGAAAATTGACAGCCTTAAGCCCAACTGTGCTCCAGATATTGATAGGAAACTGTTTTCATTTTAAGGTTACTGTGGCCTTGACTTCTGACCTATTGGCTGCAGAAACATTAAATGTTATTTGCTAATCACAGGAAATAATTCTGATGTTGAAAAGCAGAAGGACAAGCAGTCCTTAGTTATTAAGTAGAAACTATTTTCAATTTTATTGAGGTCAATATGACCTTGACCTTTGACCTACTGGTAGTAAATAATAGGGATCATATAATCACCATCACCTTGTGATGTTTGACTGCTGTAGACTAAACATAAACAAGAGGGCCATGATGGCCCTATATCGCTCACCTGTTATCATTGCACTTGAGGACAAGAAGGTCCTCAGAAAAAATATCTAAGTCCAAAGGACAGTAACAACCAAGGGAAGAAATTTAACCAAAAAGAAAAAAAAATTCTTACAAGGTACAGATTATGTCAAAATACACCTAAAAATTGGAGGTACCAGCCATGCTGTACCACAGGAAAGTGGTCTCGGTTTTTCCCTACGGCCAATAATAAAAAAGTTACTAAATATAAGCTATTTATAGTAACGTAAAAGGAAAGTAATTAAAAAAAAAATTATTGTAAGTGAACAAAAGAAGGATCTGCCAAATAAATCTGTTGACATAAATGAAATTTCAGATCAGTATCTTCATTAGTTACGGAGATATACCTATTTTAATTTGAAATAAAGGGAGGTAATTTGACATAAAATCAGTCCATAGTTATCTACCCTGATTGGCTCAGTCCAACTAATGACAATAATGAAATTTCAAATAAGTCCTACAAGTACTTACTGATATAAATCCATTTTGATTACAATCAGGGGAGGTGATCAGATATAAAATAACTCTGAACCTACGCTTGGATCTGATTTGTCATGAAATCCATGAATTATTGTTGTTGAAGTTATTTTGGAAGTTTGTATCAAATAAAACCATAAATGAAGTCTCTATATGGCTGCAAAAGCCAAAATAGCCTATTCTGGACCTTTAAGGGGCCATAACTCTGGAACCCATGACAAAATCTGGCCAGTTCAAGAAAGGAACCAAGATCTTGTGGTGATACAAATTGTGTGCAAGTTTGGTTAAAATCGAATCATAAATGAAGCTGCTATTGTGCAGACAAGGTCAAAATAGCTAATTTTGGCCCTTTCAGGGGCCATAACTCTGGAACCCATTATGGGATCTGGCCGATTCAACTAAGGAATCAAGATCTTACGGTGACACAAGTTTTGTGCAAGTTCGATTAAATTCAAATCCTAAATGAAGCTGCTATTGTGCAGACAAGGTCAAAATAGCTAATTCTGGCCCTTTCAGGGGCCATAACTCTGGAACCCAAAATGGAATCTGGCCAGTTCAATAAGCGAACCAAGATCTTGTGGTGATACAAGTTGTGTGCAAGTTTGGTTAAAATCAAATCATAAATGAAGCTGCTACAATGTATTGTGCAGACAAGGTCAAAATAGCTAATTCTGGCCCTTTCAGGGGCCATAACTCTGGAACCCATAATGGAATCTGGCCAGTTCAAGAAAGGAACCAAGATCTTATGGTGATACAAGTTGTGTGCCAGTTTGGTAAAAATCAAATCATAAATCAAGCTGCTATTGTGCAGACAAGGTCAAAATAGCTAATTTTGGCCCTTTCACGGGCCATTACTCTGGAACCCATAATGGGATCTGGCCAGTTCAAGAAAGGAACTGAGATCTTGTGGTGATACAAGTTGTGTGCAAGTTTGGTTAAAATAAAATCATAAATGAAACCACTATCGTGCAGACAAGAAATTGTTGACGGACGGACGGACGCACGGACGGACGGACTGACAACAGACAAAGGGTGATCACAAAAGTTCACCTTGTCACTGTGACAGGTGAGCTAAAAAACTAGGCTATGTATGAATATAAGGGAAGGCGAGTACAAATACCTAGTTACATAATACAACAAGAGCTGTCGGAGGACAACAACGCTCGACTATTCAACAGCCTTGTCGACTGAATGAATAAGGAAGTCGAAAAAGGGACATAATTTAGTAAAAAAGCAAAATAGGGTTATGGAACCTACATAGTGCTTATCAGCTCATGACAGTGGACAAGTGTGTGAAGTTTCAATCCATTCCCATTAGTGGGTACTGAGATACCAGCTTACATATAGGAATTTAACCAAAAACTCCTAAGTTGAAAAATGGGCATAACTTAGTAAAATGCGAAGTTGAGTTATTGACCCTTTGCATTGCATGTCATATCATGACAGTGAACAAGCGTGTGAAATTTCAATCCTTTCCCATTCGTGGATACTGAGATACCAGCTAACATACAAAAACTTAACCAAAAATTTCTATGTTGAAAAAGGGGCATAATTTTGTAAAAAAGCAAAATAAAGTTATGGGACCTGCTTTGTGCATGTCAGATCATGACAGTAAATAAGTGTGTGAAGTTACAATCCATTCCAATTAGAGAGTACTGAGATACCAGCTTACATACAAAACCTTAACCAAAAAATTCTAAGTCGAAAAAGGGGCATAATTTTGTAAAAAAGCAAAATAGAGTTATGGAACCTGTGCTATGTAAGTCAGTTTATCACAGTAAATAAGTGTGTGAAGTTTCAATCCATTCCCACAAGTGGTTACTGAGATACCAGCTTACATACAAAACCTTAACCAAAAGTTTCTAAGTCGAAAAAGGGGCATAATTTTGAAAAAAAGCAAAATAAAGTTATGGGACCTGCTTTGCGCATGTCAGATCATGATAGTAAATAAGTGTGTGAAGTTTCAATCCATTCCAATTAGAGAGTACTGAGATACCAGCTTACATACAAAACCTTAACCAAAAAGTTCTAAGTCGAAAAAGGGGCATAATTTTGTAAAAAAGCAAAATAGAGTTATGGAACCTATGCAATGTAAGTCAGTTTATCACAGTAAATAAGTGTGTGAAGTTTCAATCCATTCCCACAAGTGGTTACTGAGATACCAGCTTACATACAAAACCTAAACCAAAAATTTCTAAGTCGAAAAAGGGACATAATTTTGTAAAAAAGCAAAATAGAGTTATGGAACCTGTGCAATGTAGGTCAGTTTATCACAGTGAATAAGTGTGTGAAGTTTCAATCCATTCCAACAAGTGGTTGCTGAGATACCAGCTTACATACAAAAACTTAACCAAATCGGGACGCGGACGTCGATGCGGACGCCGATGCATGGGCGAGTCCAATAGCTCTACTATTCTATGAATAGTCGAGCTAATAAAAAAATACTATACAAAGATATCAGTATCATCATGAAGCATTTTTTGACATGTTGTGAAAACTTTCATGTTTTCTCCAATAAAATGGGAAAGAAAAAAAACGCCTCCCAAATTAACATGAAAAATCCACTTGATTAGAGTATATTTATCTTTAATATAATAAAACCTTTTAGATGCTGTGGACTTCCCAACATTACTGTCTCCATGTCCAGTTCCATGTTTTCCTGTCTTCTCTCGGTTATCTGACCTGTCACTTCCTCGTGATGTATCTGCCCTGTCACCTCCTCGTGAAGTATCCGACCTGTCTGCCCCGCGGGAGACATCTGATCTATCACCACCTCTACTTCCTCGTCCACCTCCACGTCCTGCCTGGTACCTCATTTCACTAAGAAATGCAACATAATTCAATGGCAGTGACTAAAAAGGCTAAAAGGTAAAAATGTACCTGTAACCATGTGTCAAACTTTTAATGCCATGTACCCAAGTCTTAAAAACCTTTTTCGTAAACTTAAATTCCTAGTAAAATTACTCTATCAGAACCTTTAAATGGGAGTTAAAGTGACGGCTAATCAGAAAACTCATTTTTCAATACAACTAGTATGTTCTCCTTTGTTCAAAATACTTAAATATATCCTACCTTCATTAACAAACCATTGCATAAGGAAATCCATACAGTTTATGTTCATAGTCAACAGTAAATGTTTTGCTAAAACCCTCACTTGAAAATAACGAAAACAGAATATTAATACAATTAGCAAATTAGCAGGGCATTCTCCAAACACTTTCTGATAAACATTTACAGCTACTCAAAAGCTTGCAATACAAGAAACAAATGAACCTGTAGCTTTTCCCTGCCCCACGAGCCCCAGGTCTCCCTTGAGGGGCATCTCTCCCTCCTCTTGAGCTTCTGCCTGTATCACTGCCAGACCGCATTGGGCGGTGGTCATCACTTCGCCCAGACATCTGTAATTATGAAAAGGTTATAACACAATCTTTGCTTCAAAGTTATTTACATGTACTTTGATCAATAAGAAATATGGGATTGTTAACTTGTTTATACTAGTGTTATTTCTGGTAGGAATTTTTACTAGGAAACACAGTGGGCAGTCAGCCATGCCACTTTTAACTGCCACAGACCAGGCATATTCCAGTTTTAGTCATACTAGTGTTTTGTAAGACAGTCATTTGTCCTTGAAAGTCCATACATGTGATGTTTTGATATTGTGTTTGAGGAGACCTAGAATCTAGGAAACCTTCTAATAAACTTATTGTCTTGGATGATCTAGGGGAAAATGTTTTTAGTGCCTGGAGTTTTCTGATTGTCACAAATTTGGATATACCATGGCGACAACGAAGACCAAACTGTAAATCAATCAAACAAGTGACAAGTAATACAGACATATATAAAAACACATTTGTGCCTCAAACCATCCGCGATTAGAACTCATTACCGGACTCAGTTGTAACTTGTACCAAAAACGATACATTCAAACCTTTCTCTTGGACTATAGATCGCGCGATTAACATCTAACATCAAGTGCGCACACACACCCTCGATAATTTTTGCTCATTAGTGAGATAATTTCGAGTATCAATACAGATACCTTCCTGGATTAGGAGTGTTCAACTGGTCAAGAGGTCATTTACTGACATCACCTCTGCAGTGTCTGCACCTCTGAGTATGTTGACCTTGGACCTATTAATGAAGTGTCCAAAGCCATCTCATTTAGCTTTTCTAAGTAATAGGATTTTTCTAGGGGCCTGTCAGTTTATGTGTGGTTTGAGTTGAGCTTGGGACATAACTAAGTTGAAGCCTGAGAATATTAGCTTGGACTGTAACTTTGCTTACTAGTGTTAGATTTTCTTGTTAGTACTATATGCCTCCCGCATCAGTAGATGCCGGGGGCATAAAAAACTTACTTTCATTATTATTGTAACATGGAATCATGAGAAACTGCTGTCAAACTATATTTTACTTAGTAAGCGCTTGTTTGATTGGTCCTTAAAGTATAAACAGTGGAAACATCTCACAACCTCAACAATTCTACGAACGTGCGAATCATTGGATGCGTCATTTTGACTAATCATGGATGGTACTCGATTTATATAAGCATTCCGTAAACAGTCTGCAACTGGGCTTTGAAGTAAGATTTTTCTGAAAGAGTTTTGAACTTTTCACTTGCCCAAAAGACAGCCAGTCTGAATTGATAAAGAAATATTGTTTTGAAAAAAAAATACAGACCTGGAAGCAATGTACATGTCAAAATGCTCATAAACACCTTTCTAATGGCTCATTGTCACAGGGGCAAAAAATTTTCAAAATGACTTCTTGGCATTTTTTCCCCAAGAAAACATTATAATTGTAATATATTTAAGCGTGTATGGCTCATGGACCCATACTGTATCCTAGGTACATTACTGCCACCGGTGATCTTATCCAGTCCGTTTCGGAAATCATGGTACCAAGGCGGGAATAAAAGGGAAGCAGGGCATTGCGGGATCATCGTTCATCCGAACCAGGCCTATTTATAACAGACAACATAAACAAAACATTGCCGAAAACAATGTTAACAAGTGTAAAATACAGAATTTTGGTTTTGTAACGGGCACCGCCTTCCTAAGCTGGGGTTTAGGGGACAAATTCAGTTGGAGGCAGAAAACATGAGTACAGGGTTCACATCTAACTCAGGGACTAAGGATCAGACTTATACTTGAAGTAAATCAACAAATTCCAAAGTAGACATTACATTTAATATTTCAACCTGTGTCTTATCCCATTAATTTACAAATTAATTAACAATTGTACATGAATCCTACATACCAGGCAGAAAGTGAGGGAACTCGATGCTTGTGCAGCAAGAGAAGGAACCACCGAACAAGTTGTCATTTTCACATTTATGCACATTTTACGCGTAAATATATACTCGACATCACTAATCTCGCGTCATCACTTATTTCGCGGTATTTGAGTTGCGCCACCTACATGGTGTTTACATGTCAAGTTTGTGACCTATTTTACGCATGCAAGCGAAAAATGTTCTTACCTGCAGTTACATTGCTAAATATCTGTCAATATTTATTAAAATCGTATTTTTCACATATCTATTGCAAAAATCAAAAAAAGCCATGAATTAAGCAAATGTTTGCAATGTTTACAAGTTCGTCTACCAGCTGATCAGCATTTGTCCTCATTAATTATGCAAATTAAGTGCCGGTTAGTAGGGGTGCGTACCGGTTCTCGATATGTATCGAATACCAGTATTCAGGGTTCGATCGATACATCGGATCGAATGTTCCTGTATCGATCAAAATATCGATCAAAAGCTAACTACATGGTAAATGGCCTCATTACCGCAGATACCTATGTATAATGCGCAGTTTTTTGACCCCCGGGACCACCCCGAATCGTGGGCGCGCAGATTATACACAAGTATAGATGATTTTTCAACTTCGAAACAAGTTTGTTTCCGATGGTCGCCATTTTGGTAAAGGGAAACTACTCTCCGCGCTAACTGTCACCGCTAAAATATAAGATTGCCGTTACGTTCCGTAAAAGATCGAATGGTTTAATTTTCTTTCAAACAAAATTAATTTCATACAAATTTGAAAGTATTTTGATTAAAGAAATATTAATAAATCACAAAATTTATGATACTAATTAAAGACTGAGTATTCTTTTTAACCGAGATCAAACTGTGAACAACAAAATTGACAGAGGTGACAGCTAATTGCTGGCTATTTGATCATAACAAAAAGACTATCACACCTTTTGTTATCATTTGAATTGAGAAGCTCATGTCATTTTGAAAGATACCATTCTGAAATATTGAATCAGCTGTTAGTTATTTCTTCAAAATAGTTAATTAAAAAAAGGTAAAACAACAATTCTAATATGCTTGCCTCTGTTTACTAAAGAAAAATGTATCCAAGTCCTGTGATTTTGACTCAGAATAGACCGACCTTAGAAGTGAGTAATAAAGTTCATATTGCATTACTATAATGGTCTTGTACTCTTTTATTATTCTGTTTGAAAATATCATATGATATATCGAATATCGATCATTTTGTATCGATACAAATATCGTATCGATCATTTTGACCGATACGCACCCCTACCGGTTAGAGGACACCAAATTTTACATAACATTCCCAAACTACGCTAAAATGAATGAAATATCAGTATTAAGTAAAACATCAAAACGTCTTAACTCGCCGGATTTTAAGAGGGAGGAGGGGATGGGGGCCCCGCGACCATCTGCTCAAAATATACCCATGTTACTGAGCAGTGAATTAAAACATCTTTGATAGCTATCAGACAGAAAATATCCAGAAATAGTACAATTCTTAGGCTCTGCTACATTACGACCACACCAGAGACCTTGTGATTTACTTGAAAAATATCTGGTGTGTCCACTGTCCAGAGAATATTTTCGATAGTACCAATGTAAACAGTTAATATAAAATGTTTAAATTGGCATTTATTGACTTTTGAGTGTTCCCGTTAGATTGACTTAGATAGCTTTTCAATGTTTGAATAATATTTAGTGTTTTTTAACCTATGATAGTTGACTGCCACAATTTTTTACCTATACCGCGACATTAGTGCTGTGACGTCACACGATGACAATGGCTGACTATTGTTGTTCGTAGTACACATGGATGTTTCTTGAATGATATCTTATTCATTTTCACACAGTTATTGATGAATATGACATGAAATATTGTGGTAAACACAAGAAACACACTGTTGTGTTGTTTTTTGTTTAATGTCGTTACGTCGAATGTCAAGTACCGCAACAATACAGATGAACGGTATACGTAACAATTATTTCATTGGTCGCAGCTATAGCATCTAGACAACTCAAAACAAATCTTCATAACTTTCCTAAGTGCAACTGACCAACCATGCACAAGATGACATAAATTAGAATGATTGGTTATAGGAGAGATCGTGTTTGTACACAAATCTGTTGTATATTCTATTTTTAGAACTAATAAGACCAAGATCGTGTGGGCAGACGCCGAGCGACCATGTTTTTGTTAACAGTGATGTTTTTCTAACTGCTTAAATTTTCTTAAAACATAAATAATATCAATAATTTTTTTATCAATGGAAAGTATATAAAACAAGCAATTTATTGATAACTTTTATTCATTATTTCGACATAAAATGGATTAATTATGAACGCTTAACTTACACAAGTTACAGTGTTTTTTCTAAAAGTTTGGAGCATCGCTATGCCGCCATTAAAATCATATGTCATTTAAAATGGTAATTCATTTTCAAAAGATATTTGAATAAGAAAATATGAAAATCGCAAGCATTTCAAAACTTTTTGAATTTTTAAAATCCATAAATGAACAAAAAAGTTATTAAAAATTCTGATCCCATACACAAACGATATAAAAATATTTTGTTTTGCCCGCTACCAGATAAACAGGTGTTGATGCGCGACGTCAGGGCAATCTCTCCTATTACGACAAATTTTACCAGATCTCAAGTCAAATAATACAAAAATGTAGAACATTAGCCAGTGTAATAAAAAATGTGTGTGTCATCCATGCAGGTCATTTACACAGTTGAAGTCTAAAAGATAAGGGTGGGTACCGGGCCAGTTACATTTTAATTGGATATATAGCTAATTTGTGTGACTTTTCAGTTTTCTGGGACATTTGTGAAAACAGTGTGTAGATTCTAATTTTAAAACTTTTCATTTTTTAAACATTATATAAACTTAATCTGTTTTTCCTGGTTTAAAGTCTCATATGTACAATCCTCTGTGCTGAAGTTGTATCAGGTTACTAACATTTACAAAACCAAAAGTGAATGTGTTGTTGTTTACTGTGTAACATGTTTTCGCGATGAATTTACAACAACATTTTTCGCACATATGTTTCTTTTTAAAACAGGAAAATTAGATAAGATCATAGAATGAGTGCATCTCCCATCGACATTTTTTTTAAACTTACTTTAGTTCTCCATATTTTGAGAAAGGCAAAGACTTTTCTTTTCTGAACGCGATTGCAATACTACCGGAAGTTATTGGTTCACTCTTTCGTTCTCCAATTGAGCTTACCGAACGTCAAATTCGTACCAATTTTTAGATAAGGCCAGAGACCATTGTGCATTGTGCGACGATGTTCCAGAGGGGCCATGCACAGTACCCGGAAGACGAAGACCACCAATTCAAAAAAGTACTGTATACCTGGGATAATGTAATGTTTGTAATGGACATATTATTCCTGCCGTCACCATAGGCGTAGGAGCAGGGGGGTAAGGGGGGGGGGGGGGGGGGGGGGGGGGGGGCGGGGGGGGCCAGGCCCCCCAAAGCTAGGAGAGGGGAGGGGCAAAGTATAGTTTGGCCCCGCCCCCCTCCCCCCCGAATATTTTGGAAAAGAGATATCAATTGCAGTCTAATATAACATTTACTTAGCATCATATAATTCTTTTCAACCTGATTTCTGATTTGCATTTGGCCTTCCCTTGTAATCTGACTTGTCTCTTTCCGTAGTGTGAGAACTGAAATCTGTACGCGCCACGCCAAGAATTGTTTACATTTTAGAAAAATAATATATCACTGAGCGCAATCACTACAGTTCCGGTTTGAGCGTCTGTAAAATCAATGTAGGCCTAACTGTTAAGCCTGTTTACGCAAAGGGGTCCGGCACATGAGAGGATAAAGTTTAATGACTTATTTTTGAGTCCTAGAGCCATATTTATGAAAAAAATTATACTAATATAACTACTCCCTAGCTTGTTTTTGAGTCCTAGAGCCATATTTATGAAAAAAATATACTAATATAACTACTCCCTAGCTTGTCTATTAGGCCTATAGTATATTAGTATAAATTTTTTCATAAATATGGGTCTAGGACTCAAAAATAAGTCATTAAACTTTATCCTCTCATGTGCCGGACCCCTTTGTGTTTACGCATGTAAACATTATTTATTTTTTTGTTTTTCATTGTCCATTCAAGGGAAATGATATTTCCACAACTTTATACCACAATTAGACAAATGCAGTGCTAATTGATTGTATGTCCAGGGCTTCAACAGAAGAATGTAAAAAAAAATGACACACTTAATTAGAACAATACATAATATGACTGGATTAAGACCGTTCAGTGCCTAGTCGTATGTGTATCATCAGAATAACTCAATGATTGCTAAAACATAAAGGTTTGAAGGGGCCTATGGCCTGTACAAGGCTTTGAGGCTTTGTCACGAATAATGCACCGAGGATACCTTGCCGCTAACCGTCCCCCCCCCCCCCAAACCGCCGGTCGAAAAGGTTTCCCCCCCCCCCCCCCAAAGTTAAACTCGCTCCTACGCCCATGGTCACCATGCATTGGCCGGGGTCCTGTTGTCATTTTTTTAAGTTTTAGAAGAGGATAAGAAACTAAGAGTTTAAAGATTAGTATTAAAATATACCTTCCATATTTCTTTTCAAACACTAGTATTTTCTGATATCGTATACGAGATTGAAATTCGGAGAGCACGCGGGAAATTTGCATAACCGAATTTTTTTATTTTTTGATAAATCGTATTTTTGTTGGGCATCAACAATACAGAATTCAATCATATGTAACATAAATAATTAATTTACAAAAGGGAAATTAAAATACACTAGTGCATAGCGTTTTATACGTGCTTGAAATTTGGAGAGCGCACGGGAAATTTCACAGTGTATAGACTCTCTGTACGCCCAACCGGAAGTCGCCAAAAACTAGGCGTTCAGAAATCAAGACACAAATTTTTGCTGTCAAGGATGGCTTGGATTTTCATTGTTTATTTCGTTAATATCGCATAAAGTAAGTGTAGTTTTAATCTACGTATTGTTTAAGAGCTACTGTTTACGTAGATACCAAACTCGCCTATTAAAACTCTTAATATACTTCATTCCAAGTCAAATTACGTGTGGGTATTTGTTCGATTTAGTAATGAAACTATCAATTCTTTGAAATACATGTATCTTGAGCTTTTGCAAAGAATTGAAACCTTTGCTACTTCGTAGGTAAATATCTTACGCATTGATAGATACTAGCATGGCTTTATGGCAACGAATGCGTTTTTAGGAAAATGTGTTTTTCTGAGACATATATGCCGATTAGTGTACACTGTCCCACTAGTCGATACATTACTGGCCCACTAATCGCAATTTCTAAAATCCGGACTGAACGCTTAGTCGAAAAACTGTACGCCTATTCAAAACTTCTTTTCATTCATATATTTCAATAATTTGACTTTGTTTTATGATAACCAACAGTTAAAAAGTAATAGTTACAATTCTTTCGTTTTCGCAACAGTCACGGACCAGTTTATATGTTATTACTGCAGTTTCGAATCCACATTTCGTAAAGATTAGTGTTTATTAGTAAGTAATTATCAAATTAATTTAGTCTAGCGCGGCACAGCCGCGCGACTAATTCAATTTGGTAAATGCGTACTAATAAACTAACCTGCATAGTGTTTGAAATTATTTTTTTGTAATAATGACTAGATTCTTTTCACATAAATCACTAACGCATCATTCATATAATCGTTACGTGGCACAGCTCAGTGTTTGATCCATTTCCGGCATCTCAGAGACTTGTTCGGACTTTAGCTCGGGAACTTTATCATCATCCACAGAAGAAACAGCTGCATGCATGCCGTCGGCGCGGTTATTGGTAATTTCTGTTTATTTTAATATCCGGCTCCAAATCACCGCTGATATCAAACAAAATCAAGCAGATTGAAGCTAATATCCAGTTATTTTTCTTTTGCATTAATAATTATTGCAGTAATCGCTACAAATCAAACTGAAAATGACATGGCTCCTAATGTTTACATCAGTTGTTCTAGACGTATCAAACTAACCACCGTCTTGGAAGATAGATGAGCGGACTCGTTTTGGACACTTCGATTGTACAAAGTTTTCATGTAGACAGCGTGTTTGTCTGTTGGTGGAGCTTAAACTCAAAACATAATTTCAAGTACAACACCTTGAGTGACCTTCACCTTGGGTATAATGGGCAGTCCCTGCATAAAAAGGCTTTGTTTGCACAATGTTTATGTGAAGTTACAGTAAGGTATAAGCAAAAGTAAAAAAAAAAGATGTGACAGAAAAAAAGGTTGCCAAAAAACTTAACTTTAACCGAAACCGGGGTGAGTAGAATAGCACCGCTATCCCCCGAATAGACGAGCTGAAAATACAAAGAAAAAAACAAAACAAAACAAAGTGTCCTGTCAAGCTGAGCAGAATAAATATATATTTTTCTCGTATGTTAACGGAAACACGTACACAGATCCTATTTCTTGTCCAAGACAAGGACATCGTTGGTGAAACAGACCAATAAATACTGTTTCACTGTCGCAAGTAAAATACAATACAAAACTTATATTTATAAATTCAATAAGTACAGTGTATAGAGCCTACAAGCCCAAACACGTAGTCATTTCTTTATCGAATAGGCGTACAGTGTTTTGGCGAATAGTGGAACAGTTTTATATAAAGTTTTGCGACTAGGCGGTCAGTGCATAATTCAGATGCATGTTGAATTAAACAATTCAATTTAAGAACAGAACAGAATAGAATAGAAGTTTATTTTTCTATGAATTGAACCGAAGTTTCATTTTCCAACCACACAAATAATAACAATATACATCAAGTTCAGATAACAATTGCATGATTACATACATTTACATCACAACAAACAAATAAATAAATAAATTCGGAGAGTGAAAATATAACACTGGCAACGTATCTATATGCTTATGTCACATTATTTATACAGTCATTTCTTATTTCCTTCGCTTTAATACATAAGATGCCAATTTTGTTATTGTTTTTTTTTTTTTGTTTTTTTTTCAGAGTTCAACACTTCTATAAATTTATATATACGGGTCTCCTCCAGTAATGTTTTGGAATTAGTTCTTTTCTTATATGATTATATTTTGGGCACTTCAGCACAAAATGATACACGGCCTCTATGTCTCCATTTTCAGCATCACTAATTAAGCACAGTCTAACTTCCCTATCGAGTCTGTTACGGTCATAACGGCCCGTTTCTACCCTAAGGCTATGTGAAGCACACGCAGTTTACTCAAAGCAACTCTTTTGCATTTTGATAACTGGTTTAAATATCCGGCATAACTAAAGTCTGTTTTAATATATTTATATAATGACAATGTTCTGTTTGTATTAATGTTTTCTAAGCAGACTCCGGGTCTAGAGGTCCAGTTTCCGTTATCTATTTACCCAAGCATAAATATTTCAGTTTGCTAGCTCTTTGTAAATATACCGTTCTCAGTATTCATATTGATTAGCGAACCTCAAACCTGCCCTGTACGGGCTGTCTAAAGGTCCGGTTACCGGACCCCTAGCCACTTTTTAAGTTTGAAATACACCATATACTTGAAAAAAGGCGATGTTTGGGGCGCAGAATGAAAATTTTATTGGCTATGTTCGGGAGCAGGTCATTCTAAACTTCATCGCAGATAGCGCAGTGACCGTTAATTACACAGGTGAATTACACCTAGTCATTGACCAAACTAAACCAGATGTTATATGCCTTACTGAAACATGGCTTAAGCCAGACATCAGTTCCTCCGAAATATTTCCTGATAATCTTAATTATAAGGTATATAGGGATGACAGGAGTGAAGGTCAAGGCGGAGGAGTGATGATAGCTATATCCAACTCACTGATCAGCCAAGAACAACCAGACCTCAAGACTTCATGCAATATAACCTGGGCCAAAATTACCATTACTGGCCTTAAAGATATCTTTGTCGGAGCCTACTACAAACCGCAAGAATAAGACGCCGACTCCCTGTCCCAACTTTGGTTATCCCTTAGTAAAATACCCAAGGGCAGCATAGTATGGCTACTTGGAGACTTCAACCTCCCCGACATTGACTGGTCAAAAGAGTCCCCTAAACAAACTTGTAAAAACAGATCCTTTTATGAAGAATTTATTGAAATATTCCCATTATAATCTTGAACAAATAGTTAAGATCCCAACTAGGTTATCCAACACCCTTGATCTCTTCTTTACAAACCATCCATCCCATGTCCACTTGGTCAAATCCCTACCGGGTCTAGCAACCTCGGATCATGATATAATTTTTCATGAATTGAATCTTAATAGGGGCCGCCCAACCCAACCTAGACGCCCTATAAAACTCTATACGAAGGCTAATTGGGAAGGGCTAAAATCTGACATGAAGGTTTTTGGTGCTAGCTTTCTCACCGAAAACCATTCAGACCCTGAAGTAGCGTGGAATTCATTCAAGGACTGCCTTAATGAATCCCAGTCAAAACACATTCCATCTAAAATGTCTAAACCCCGTGCCAACTTGCCATGGTTAACCCCAAGAATTATCAGGCTTATACACAAGCGTGATAAATTTTACCAGAAACTACACAAATCTCCCTCCCCAGCCCGCCATCAAAGGTTCAGATCCCTTAAGTCTTCCATCCAGAAGCAGATAAGAGCCCAATACTGGTCATATATGGAAAGTATCATATTTGACCATGACTCACAACCTGGTAAAAACAAAAAGTTCTACAGTTTCATCAAGCACAACAAAAAAGAAAATGTCGGCATCGCCCCCCTCAAATCAGATGGTCTTACCTACACGGACCCCATCCAAAAGGCTACTATCTTAAACAAACAATTTGAATCTGTCTTTTCCCCTCCCCAGCCCCTTAGTCTGAAGCATATATGTTCCAACATTCTCTCATCCCCAGTCTCCAAGATGAATAAGATCCAGGTCACCACTGAAGGTGTGGAAAAACTGCTCCATGGCCTATCCCCACATTAAGCCTCAGGACCTGATGAACTATCCCCACGCATCCTAAAAGAACTCCACCATGAGATTGCTCCTGTACTTGCCCATATATACAGGTTATCTCTCGAATCTGGCCTAGTACCCAGTGATTTGAAAAAAGCCACTGTAGCCCCCGTATTTAAAAAAGGTCTCAAGTCTAAACCTAGTAACTATCGCCCAATTTCCCTAACTTGCATTGCTTCTAAACTCCTTGAACACATTGTTGTTTCCAATCTTATGACCTATTTTGACAAGCATAAGCTACTTAGCCAGTTCCAGCATGGCTTTAGATCAGGTCACAGTTGTGAGACTCAGCTCATTAATTTCACTCAGGAACTTTACAATAACACTGAACAGGGTCAACAAACAGATGTTATTGTCATGGACTTCTCCAAGGCGTTTGACAAGGTCGATCACATAAGACTAATTTATAAACTACAAAGCCTTGGTGTCAACCCACAAATTACCAATTGGGTCAAATCTTTCCTGTCCAACCGATCCCAGAAAGTCGCTGTTGATGGTCATTTTTCCAGTGAACTTCCTGTACTGTCTGGAGCTCCCCAGGGGTCTGTTCTTGGGCCATGTCTCTTCCTGGTATATATCAATGACTTACCAGACTCGGTCAAATGTAACGCAAAAATGTTTGCAGATGACACCATAATATACCTTACCATCAACTCCATTTCAGATAGTGTATCTCTGCAACAAGACCTCATTAACTTAGAAACCTGGGAGAAGACATGGTCCATGGAGTTCAACCCGGACAAGTGTGAAGTCCTTAGAATCTTTAGAAAGAAAAATCCCGTGGTCTACCCCTACAAACTTCACAACATTGAGTAAAGAAACTTGTGAGGCAGCTAAATACCTAGGCATAACCATTTCCAAAGATCTAAACTGGTCCAAACATATTGACAATATCACTTCCAAAGCAACTTCCACTCTTCGCTTCATACAACGGAATGTGAAAACTGACAATAAAAAGGTCAAAATTGCTGCCTATAACACCTATGTCCGCCCTCAACTTGAGTACTGTTCAAGCGTCTGGCATCCTTGGCAAAAAACCCTCACTAGCAAAGTCGAAAATGTCCAAAGGTCAGCTGTTAGGTACGTCATGTACGACTACAGTTACACCAGTAGTGTTACACAAATGCTGAAAACTTTAGAATAGAATACACTCCAATATAGAAGGTTACACAACTCATTAGTAATGTTTTATAAAATAAGGACCCAGACAGTTGCAGTCGATCAATCTCATCTTATTCCAACTAGAAACCTAAATTACTTAATCCCCATGTCTCACACTCAGTACTTTTCAACTCCTACTTCCCAAGGACCATCCGTCTCTGGAACTCCCTACCAACTTATGTTAAATCTAGCCCCAGTCTCGGTATCTTTAGAGAGAGGCTGGCGGTGGTCAGTATGTAATTCTATTGCCTCTGTCCCATTTTAACTGTAGCATACTGTCTTTTTTAGCTTTTATTATTTTAACATTGTAACATATCATTTCTTTAACAACTGTTTCTCTGACAGCGCCGCCCAGTGATAGTCGGAAATCGACGGTTGGGTGAAAGATGTAGATGTAGATGTAGATGTTTTACACGCTGTCAAGCAATGTTTATGTCCTAACATATATTTAATGCCTTACTTTCGTAATCCTTGCCTATCCTCATAGGGTTGTCTAGGAATACGGAACTTCCGTAATCCTAGAACCGGAGGCTAGGATTACGGTACCGTAATCGTAGCTACTGCCTTAAGGCTATATACCAATAAAAGAATTTGTTCTTTGTTTCATATAAAATTCAGCTACTTCAGACCAATTTTGTTACAGTTTCTAGATTTTCACTCCGTCGTAGACCTATTTTCCACAAGATATCCCTACATTTGCTTCAAGAAAACGAAAAGAAAAAGGTGTGTTGAATAGTAAGCAGTGAAATGCAAGTCAACTGAAGTTAGGTACCCTCATATTGCGCATTTCAGAAAGCGGTCCGCAGAATAAACACCCTACTTTCGTTTTTAAGTTAACAACTCGAAAACATGCGAGTATTAGCATGAAACGTGTCCTATTTTATGTAAAATTCATTCCACGAGTGAAATAATGCCCATTTGGCCTCCGATTTACGCGCAAATGCGCGAAAAATGGAAAAATTAGGATCTATTTATTAGGGACTTCTTTCTACACCACGGAAGCACATTTTGGACCGAATTACTGCATTATAACCTTAAAGGGAAATGCAAAGTTGTTCTTATGTTAATTAATTCCATCTGCTAAGATTTCTTCAATCATTTTAAGAAGTGAAAGAAATTTTCAAAATCGGCTCAAAAATAAGAAAGTTATGAGCATTTACAAAAAAAAAAAAAAAAATATTCACCTATTTTGTTTCCATGGCAACAAAAACAAAATGGCGGATTTATTGAATTTCTGGATACATATTTGTACTGTGTTTACTTTTTTCTGTGAAATAATTTCTCTGCTTTTTCCAGTTACAATGAAAGAAATTGCCATGTTTTACATCTTATACTAAACAAATATATGAAATTAAGGTAACTTGACATGAAGAACCAAGATGGCGTCACGAAATTAGGGTTGGTCATATTATTTACCCCTATTGACAATATGCTGCTACAGAGGTCTAAAGATGCATTTTAATGATTTAACACACACATAAACAAATGAAAAAATGCATTTAATTTATAAAATTATAAAATCAAATGTTCTGAAACTCACCATGAAAACTAGTCAATTTTTGTGCGCATTTTGCGGAAAAGTTATGTATCCAAACCGAAAATAATTTATATCATCATATATTTGAATATGTCCTTCAGGTGCTCCACCTATGAACAAAAGAACTTATCCTCTGAGTTTTATGCTATTTGCTCCGGAATTTCATCAGTAAAGATAAAGTTCTTTTGTTCATAGGTGGAGCACCTGAAGGACACATTCAAAGATATGAAGATATAAATTATTTTCAGTTTGGATACATAACTTTTCCGCAAAATGCGCACAAATTGACTAGATTTCATGGTGAGTTTCAGAACATTTGATTTTATATTTTAATTAATTAAATGCATTTTTACACGTGTTTATGTGTGTGTTAAATGATTAAAATGCATTTTAGACCTCTGTAGCAGCATATCGTCTATAAGAGTAAATAATGTGACCAACCCTAATTTCGTGACGCCATCTTGGTTTTCCCTGTCAAGTTACCTTAACCTGTTCAAATAAAGAATTCAACAGTGTGTAAATGACGTCATAAACACATTAAAATGGATGCCTCTATGATCAGCCATTTTATAAAAGTTCAAAGTGCCATATCTTTTTCAATAGTGGCCCGATTTTGAAAATTCTTCCAGCGTTATGAAAGGCTTGAGGATGGCTTTCTTATGAAATTAACTTATTTTCAGGCATTCCTTACCCATTAATGTTTGATAAACGTTACTGACAGTAACTCAATGTTTTACGATCTACTGGATAACATTTGTATAAAGATTTTATTCAGCAGATAGAATGCGGTGACCAATTCGGATCGTAATTATCAAGCCATTGTGTCTATTGTTGTGATCCGATTTCTATATAAGATCTTACACTTTTTTCCTCGTGCATATGTCTTTGTCCATAATTCGAAACAAGGAGAGTTGTTTTAGCCATTTAGTAAGATTTAATAAGCCCTGTACAGTTGATAGTATTCAGACTTCCGAAGTACGTAAAGATATATCAAAATAGATTTTGATATCTTTTAAAGAAATGTTAAGTTTTAAAAAAAATACGAAGATGAAGGAAAATATTCAGTATTGGTAATGATTCTTTTTTCAGAGAAAGGGTGTTATTGTCTAGCAAGCGGTGGAAGTATACAACAGTCCGGTCACGTACGTGGAATTGATCTCACGCATAAATGATGTATTGTCTTAGTGTATTTTCAGTTGCCACTGGGCAGTTGTAGCATATGAAAAAATGCATTTTTCATTGCTCACACTAGGGCAAGTTCATAGCAGGGAGAATCAATGTGGCTTGTGTCTCCATCGTATGTATAGATAGACTCCAAATGCTATAAAGTCTTGAATGGGATACCGATTCAAACTCTATCCTGACGCATGGTCCTGAATGTGCTTTTACAACTCACATTATTTTTTTCTTTTTTGATGTCCATTGTAAGTAATTCTTACAATATGCAGGCTTCTGGCAAAATTGAGAGAAAATGAGACATATCTATATTTGTTCTACGGAAGTGTCTATGGTAAGCCTGTTAGGGGTTGTCTTGGGGTACTGACCTCCTTTTTCTAGATATTGCTGGTCTTCAATTGCACACAGTTTAAAAAACTCTTAATTGTAAAAAGTACGAATCTATACCTCTAGAATCAGATTCTATAGGTACGGATCCGTAATCCTAGACACTTCCGAAGAACAAACAGGAGCAGAAAAATCACAGGTCGCCGCACTTGTTTCCTTTTAAAGGGCATTTTCTACACCATCTGTTTTAAGCACTTTTTAGTTTTTGACCCTAGATGACCCAGTTTCGAACCTGGCTTAGGAATCATCAAGATGAATTTAACATTCTGACCAATTTTCATGACGATAGGGTCATAAATGTGGCCTCAAGAGTGTTAACAAGTTTTTCCTTTGATTTGACCGAGTAACCTAGTTTTTGACCCCATATGACCCAGTTTGGAACATGGCATAGGAATCATTAAGATAAATACTCTAACCGAGTTTCATCAAGACAGGGTCATAAATGTGGCCTCTACAGTGTTAACAAGCTTTTCCTTTGATTTGAGTGGTGACCTAAATTTTCATCCTTTCGAACTTGGCCTAGGAATCATCAAGCTAAACATTCTTACCAAGTTTCATGAAGATAGGATCATAAATATGGCCTGTAGTGTGTTAACAAGCTTTTTCTTTTATTTGAACGGGTGACCTAGCTTTTGACCCCACATGACCGTTTCGAACTTGGCTTAGGAATCATCAAGATAAACATTCTGACTAAGCTTCATGAAGATAGGGTCATAAATGTGACCGCAAGAATGTTTACAAAGTATTCCTTTGATTTTACCAGATGACCTAATTTTTGACCCCATATGACACAGTTTTTAAACTGCACAGGAATCATCAAGATAAACACTCTGACCAAGTTTCATGAAGATAGGCCATAAATGTGGCCTTTAGGGTGTTAACAAGCTTTTCCTTTGATTTGACCTGGTGACCTAGTTTCTGACCTCACATTACTCAGTTTCGAACTTTCAGGGGCAGTAAATCTAGAACCTACGATGGAATCTAGCTGGTTTACGAAAGGAACCAATACCTTATTGTGACTTAAGTTGTATTAAGTGTGGTTAAAATTGAAATCAAAATGTCACTTCTATTGTGCTCACAAGGTAAAAATTAAATATTTTTGGCCCCTTCAGAGGTCAGTCAGGGGCCAAAACTCTGAAACACATGATTGGATCTGACGGGGTCACCATGGTATCCAACATCTATTGTTGTTAAAACTATTTTGCAAGTTTGTATCAAATCAAATCGTAAATGAAGTCTCTATATGGTTACAAAGGCCAAAATAGCAAATTTTGGCCCATTTAGGGGCCATAACTCTTGAACCCATGATAGGACCTGGCCAGTTTTCGAAATGAACCAAGATATCATGCCAATATAAGTTGTGTGAAAGTTTGATTAAAATTGATTGCAAAATGTGGTCTCTGTCGTGTTGGCAAGCCAAAATAAGTTTGGCCCTTTAAGGGCCATAACTCTTGAACACACGTCAGTCCGTGCCTCCGTCCGTCCGTCAACAATTTCTTGTCTGCACGCCAGTGGTTTCATTTATGATTTTATTTTAACCAAACTTGCACACAACTTGTATCACCATAAGATCTCGGTTCCTTTATTGAACTGGCCAGATTCCATTATGGGTTCCAGGGTTATGGCTCCTAAAAGGGCCAAAATTACCTATTTTGAGCTTGTCTGCACAATAGCAGCTTTATTTATAATTTGATTTTTACCAGCCTTGCACACAACTTGTATCACCATAAGATCTTGGTTCCTTTCTTGAACTGGCCAGAATACATCATGGGTTCCAGAGTTATGGCCCCTGAAGGGGTCAAAATTAGCTGTTTTGACCTTGTCTGCACAATAGCAGCTTCATTTATGATTTGACTTTAAATAAACTTGCACAAAACTTGTGTCACCATAAGATCTTGGTTCCTTTCTTGAACCGGCCAGATCCCATAATGGGTTCCAGAGTTATGGCCCCTGAAAGGGCCAGAATTAGCTATTTTGACCTTGTCTGCACAATAGCAGCTTCATTTATGATTTGATTTTAACCGAACTTGCACACAACTTGTATCACCACAAGATCTTGGTTCCTTTCTTGAACTGGCCAGATTCCATCATGGGTTCCAGAGTTATGGCCCCTTAAAGGTCCAAAATTGGCTATTTTGTCTTTTGCAGCCATATAGAGACTTCATTTATGGTTTTATTTGATATAAACTTCCAAAATATCTTCAACAACAATAAATCTTAGATTCCATGACAAATCAGACCCAATCGTAGGTTCCAGAGTTATTTTATATCTGATTACCTCCCCTGATTGTAATAAATACGGATTTATATCAGTAAATACATACAGGACTTATTTGAAATTTCATTATTGTTATTAGTTGGACTGAGACAATCAGGGTAGATAACTATGTACTGATTTATGTCAAATTACCTCCCTTTATTTCAAATTATTAAAAATGAGTATATCTCCGTAACTAATGAAGATACTGATCTGAAATTTCATTTATGTCAACAGATTTATTTGGCAGATCCTTCATTTGTTCACTTACAAATTTATTTTTTTTAATTACTTCACATTTACGTTACTATAAATAGCTTATTTTTAGTAACTTTTTTATTATTGGCCGTAGGGAAAAACCGAGACAACTTTCCTATGGTACAACATGGATGGTACCTCCAATATTTAGGTATATTTTGACATATCTATACCTTGTAAGACTTTTTTCTTTCTTTTTGGTTTCTTCCCTTTGTTGTTCCTGTCCTTTGGACTTAGATATTTTTTTCTGAGGACCTTCTTGTCCTCAAGTGCGATGATAACAGGTGAGCGATATAGGGCCATCGTTGCCCTCTTGTTTTATGAATACAAGGTGACATCTGTATTATATAAACATAAATTTAGGGAAACTGTGCATCTTAGAACATATTTAGAACAAGAGGGCCATGATGGCCATATATCGCTCACCAGAGCTGATCTGGCCTACTGACCAGGTTTTTGGCCCAACTTGACCTAGAGATCATCAAGACATTCTGACCAAGTTTCATAAAGATTGGGCCACAACTGTGGCCTCTTGAGTGTTCACAAGCTTTTCCTTTGATTTGACTGGGTGACCTAGTTTTTGACCCCACATGACCCAGATTCAAACTTGACCTAGAGATCACCAAGACGAACATTCTGACTAATTCTCATGAGATTCAAACGCAAATTGTGGTCTCTAGAGTGTTAACAAGATTTTCCTTTGATCTGTTCTTCTGACCTAGTTTTTGACCCCACATGAACCAGTTTCGAACTTGACATAGAGATCATCAAGACAAACATTCTGACCAAGTTTCATAAAGATTGGGTCGCAAGTGTGGCCTCTACAGTATTCACAAGCTTTTCCTTTGTCTGGGTGACCTAGTTTTTGACCCCACATGACCTAGATTCATACTTGATCTAGAAAATCAAATCATCAAGACAAACATTCTGACCAAGTTTCATAAAGACTGAGTCACAGCTGTGGCCTCTACAGTGTTCACAAGCTTTTCCTTTGATCTGGCCTACCTACCTAGTTTTTGACCCCACATGACCCAGTTTTGAAGTTGACCTAGATCAACAGAACAAATATTCTGTCCAAGTTTCATGAATATTGGATCACAATTGTGGCCTCTAGACTGTTCACAAGGCAAATGTTGATGCATGATGGATGAGCTAAAAAAAAATTTTTAAAACTGGTGATCGAATTTTGATATTTTTAGTTCATTTTGTTTTAATTTATACTTCCCAAATAATATGAAGTGCTATGTTGAAAACTTATATTTCAATTTCAGCATATCTCTGTCTATATATTAGTCAGAAAAATATCTGAACAAAACCTTAGAGATATTTGAAATTACTGGCCCCTACCCAATTGTGCACCTCAGTTACATCAGATTATGTCAAAAAGGGTGACTTTTTTTTTGGCAACAAGTAGAATATGTCTGGTTCAAAGAAATATAAAATACATTTTATATTAGTAGCTCTTTGTTTGGTTAAATGGTACATTAGCCATATTTTGATGATTTAGCATTTGTTTTTGGTATAAATTTTTTTAGAAGAAATATTCAAAGAAACAATTTTCTCAAAATGGCGGATATCCTGAAAAAGAGAACAAGAGGGTCATGATCACCCTGGATCGCTCACCAGAGTAATATGAGCTACACATTTCAAATGTCAAACTGATGATTTTTAGAATTTTTTGGAAGATTTTCCTATATACAATCAAGTAACCCCTGGGACGGGGCCAATTTTACCCCAAGGGTCATGATTTGAACCAAGTTTGTAGCAGTCTACTAGGCAATGTTACATATCAAATATCTAAGATCTAGGCCTTCTGGTTTATTTTTAGCAAATTTATGAAGATTTCCCTATGTACAATCAAGTAACCCCTAGGGCTGGATCAATTTGACCCTGGGGGTTCAAGACTTTAACATCTTTTGTAGAGGTCCCCTAGGCAATGTTTCTTGTCAAATATCTAAGGGATAGGCCCTCTGTTTTTTTTTTAAGAAAATTTTGAAGATTTTTCTATGTACAATCAAGTAACCCCATGGGGCGGGGTCAATTTGACCCTGGGGGTCATGATTTGAACATATTTTGTAGAAGTCTACTAGGAAATGCCACATGTCAAATATCTTAAGATCTAGGCCTTCTGGTTTATTTTTAGAAAATTTTTGAAGATTTTCCTATGTAAAAATCAAGTGACCCCTGGGGCGGGGTCAATTTTGACCCCAGGGTTCATGATTTGAACAAATTTTGTAGAGGTCCACTAGGCAATGCTACATGTGAAATATCTAAGCTCTAGGCCTTCTAGTTTATTTTTAGAAAATTTTGAAGATTTTTCTATGTACAATCAAGAAACCCCATGGGGCGGGGTCATGATTTGAACAAATTTTGTACAAGTCTACTAGGCAATGCTAAATGTCAAATATCTAAGATCTAGGCCTTCTGGTTTATTTTTAGAAATTTTTTGAAGATTTTCCTATGTAAAATCAAGTGACCCCTGGGGCGGGGTCAATTTTGACCCCGGGGGTCATGATTTGAACAAATTTTGTAGAGGTCCACTAGGCAATGCTACATGTCAAATATCTAAGCTCTAGGCCTTCTGGTTTATTTTTAGAAAATTTTTGAAGATTTTCTTATGTAAAATCAAGTGACCCCTGGGGCAGGATCAATTTTGACCCCGGGGTCATGATTTTAACAATTTTAGTAGAGGTCCATTAGGCAATGCTACATGTCAAATATCTAAGCTCTAGACTTCTGGTTTTTGAGAAGAAGATTTTTTAAGATTTTCCTATGTAAAATCAAGTGACCCCTGGGGCGGGGTCAATTTTGATCCCTGGGTCAAGATTTGAAAAAGCTTGGTAGAAGTCCACTAGGCAATGCTTCACACCAAATATTTAAGCTCTAGGGCTTCTGGTTTTTTAGAAGAAGATTTTTAGTTATTCCTTTCGGTTGCCATGGCAACCAGAGTTCTGCATGGAATTCAATTCTTTGTACAATTTTTGTAAAGCTTCACCCAAGGAACATTCCTGTGAACTTTGGATGAAATTGGCCTAGCGGTTTATGAGAAGATGTCATTTAAAGTAAAAAGTTTACGGACGGACGCCAGACGGTGACCCATCCCAATAGCTCACCCTGATCCTTTGGCTCTGGTGAGCTAAAGAAAACACTCGTACATCCTGAATCTGAAGATGTCACTGAAAGGTTTTCTGTTTTCAGCTCTGACAGCTCCTAAAAGGTGTCAAGTGGAACAGTTCTTACAAACTTGAGAGGCTTCCATGAGAGGATACACTTTGTATGATTGCTTGATTAAAGATCTTTTTCTATTTTTAGCTATAGGGTCAGTCTTGATAAAAAAGACCATACAAGAGTACTATAAAGTGATACTGTATATGATGGAAGATCCTACGAGACATTCCTGGCAACTACTAGAAGGGGGGTAAAGCTGAACCATTTGAAAAAAATTCATACAAGACTGCTTCTCAACAAGTTGTCATTGACAAAGTAAAGCTTAAATACTGGATGACTAGCATAGTGCAATTTCAATAGCTCACCTTTAACATTTGCTTAAGGTGAGTGAAAAATACTGTGGAAAATAAAGAACAAGGCAAATCATCAAAGTTTCAAGTACTTTTCTTATAAACACAATTATCAAACAATTATATTAAATACACGTTGATAATTTATCAAAAATGTCTATGGGTAACAAAAACATGTTTCTGGGTAAAATCACAGAATTTACAGAACTTGGAGCTCAGTCATTACTTCACTAACAATAAAATATGTCCTTTAAAAGATATATATATATAATAAGCATAAACATTTGTATACAGATTCAAAACAGCAATAAATACAATACAAACAGTACAAAGAAGAAAAGTACATTCATTCCTATGGTTAATTTATGCACATTTTGTCGAGACTGTAAATCTCATAATTACGGCCTAAAGAGATTTTATAAGCTTTAAAAAGACTCTTTGCCTGAAATACTGTATAATCTCTATAAAGAGGCAGCACTATTTACATAAAATACAAACTTCAATGCAACAATTATTATAACAAGAGAGCCATAGAGGCCCTTAGTCACTCACCTGAGATTGACTATTTAACCTTGAATATATGTATGACAAACTGAATCATAAATGGTAACAACTGAGTTTAGCATGAAAAACATCAATAGGCATGACCAACCTCCCTATCAACTTTAATGATCCTAGACCAAAGCGTTCTTGAGCTATCATCTGGAAACTGTTTAACTATTCCGGGTCACTGTGACCTCGACCTTTGACCTCAAAATCAATAGGGGTCATCTGCTAGTCATGATCAACCTCCCTATCAATTTTCATGATCCTAGGCCCAAGCGTTGTTGAGTTATTATCCGGAAACCATTTAACTGTTCCGGGTCACTGTGACCTTGACCTTTGACCTACTGACCTCAACATCAATAAAGGTCATCTTCTGGTCATGATTAACCTCCATATCAACTTTCATGATCCTAGGCCCAAGCATTCTTGAGTCATCATCCATAAAAGGTTTAACTGTTCCGGGTCACTGTGACCTTGACCTTTGACCTAAAAATCAATAAGAGTCATCTGCTGGTCATGACCAACCTCCCTATCAACTTTCATGATCCTTAGCCCAAGTGTTCTTGAGTTATGATCCGGAAACTGATTGGTCTACATACTGACTGACGGACCGACATCTGCAAAACAATATAACCCGCCTTCTTGGAAGGGGGACATAATAAAGGTAAATGGCACAATATGCTGTAATTACAGAGTCAATATTACAATATCATAATTAATTCTTCATAGAGATAACAAGCTGCTGACCTATGTCTTCTAATCATAATTAAATGGCTATAATGGCAAGTATTAAGTAACATTTCAATAAAATAATTATAAAGTCAAGAGACAGTATTTTATTACCATACTTCCTTTGATAATGATATACTTATGAAATATTTTGTACTGGTTGGCCAATTCCATTGTTTACCCCATGCTTTCAAAATTTCTTCCCTTTGCATTCAGAGGAAGAGAGAGCAATTTTGGTATACTAAACTAGAAACAGTGAAGTCAAACTAATGGTGTATCTTATTTGAAATTTTCTATCCACTGATGATGAAAACACATTCATATTTCGTTTTAACCAATTTTGCTAAGAGAATCTGAGTAAATCAGAAACTCCCTGTGAATGTGAACCAGACACTTTAAGTAAATGTGATCAAAGCACTTGTGTAGCTATTAACACTGGAGAAAACACACATTTTTGGACAAAATAATGCCACACGTCATGTTCAATGCTGCACAAATATGATATAAAACTGGAAAGGATTCAAGCAAGACTCTACTTTCCCACAAAATGACATCATCACAATTTTAAGAAAAAGCAAGTGAAACTAATGAAAACAAACATCATATTTTTTGTTAAACACCTGGTTTGTTCCTCATAATGGCTTTGTTGAAACCATGTCAACCTAAGAAGATATAACAATTTGAAATGCTAGTAAAACACCGACATTATGTTAATAAACATCTATTTCACATAATTATGTAACATATGTTGCTCAAATATAAAATAATATCAATGCTAACTTAAAACACAGTCACAGTTATGTCAAACAGACATCAAACTTGGCATAATACATGCATCAATAGTGCATCTGTATTTCATCCATTTTTTAATATTCTTAAACACTCTCAACTGGTTATATGCCACACAGAATAGGGAATAACCTCTTTGTCATGATTAAATATATTTAAACATGTTTCAACAATATACTATTTCTTAAATGATATTAAATAAATTCATGAAATACTAAATAATGAAACACTAAATATAGTTTACTGACACAGAAAAGATGACGAACAAGTACTGAAAATGAAAGAACTGATACGTTTTCAATTTTATATATTTATAGAGGGACTGACCTCCAGATAGGACAACAAAGAAAAAATATTTGAACATAACGGGAAATTATAGCAATTTTTCTTATGATGGTTTTGAAACTAAGATACTGACAGATTATATGTTATAGAAACACATGAGAATTAGTTATCTTTTGTATTTTTTCCATTCAAAATTTAAAAGCTTATGTTACAGGATACAGAAGGTAAACTGTGTTACCCAGTAATTATAAAGCTTTAAAAAATAGTTTGGAAACAAAGACTCATGTTCTAATGTTCATAATATGCCAAACTTTAATTCTAAAGAAATATCTTCTTGCCAAAATCTAGAGTCCAATCCTTTAAATATTGTTCAAAATTTGCATAATAGTAAATATTCATGGAAATGTTATTCCTTAATCATCTTACAGCTAGTAAAAATCAATGCATTAAAAGTTTAGAAAAACTTGATCAAATCTGATTAAGATATGACCAGAATTTTAAACACATGCAAGACTAACTACTACCCGTACCTATAACTGTTCTGATTTAATGTTTCTTTATTTATTAAAACATGTAACAAATTACATCAGGTACTATAAAAGCACACATTCTCGCTGGGTCAAAATGTCGCGAATTTCAAATTTTGAGTATGTTCTAGAGGTTAAAAATGGTATCCTACTTAAATTTGATGATGAATGCTTATGTGAGGATGAGATAAAGGGCCTCATTACTATAGAGAAAAAATTAAACCCTCACAAACAATTCTGCATTTACAGTAATGAACAATCACTAAATGTTGCAATCTGTTCTAGGCCAGAATTCCACCTTATTTAGCAGGAAACATTTTATGAAATAATGCTTACATTTTTATTCATGATGCACTGAGAAGCAAAATTCAGTACAGTCTTAAAGATGATGAGACTCATTTAAGCAACATTAAACAATATTTTTATTTTTCATACGTAGTACAAAATACATACTTATGCTAAAACTTTTCTTTAATTTTTTCAAACTCTACTGCTTTCTTAATTAATGTATAGCAAGCCAAAAGTGTTCTTTTGGTTATGTTTTTGTTTTTTAAAAAAGACTGCATCATTTCTGCTGAAAGACTGCTGGTATCCAGCTTATATTACCTTACTTTGGATCAAAATGGGGAAAAAAAGTATTTTTTTTACAAAAACAAGCTTACAATGTAGGTGTGACATGCCAACAAATGCTGATCATATCAACTTCAGGAAAACATTTATCATCATTGAGGTTTTACATCAAACTTGTTCGATATGGGAAGATCACAAATAAACACATTGGAAGCAAAAATATATAATTTCCACAATTTCACCAGCCATACTGTTGAGCAGGAGCACTTGGCTGTCCACCATGTTGACCTTGACCTGGTGCCCCAGACTGCACTGCTTGATAATAATTTGGAGGTGGTGGCTCTGACTCAGAGAAATGTCTATGGGCTCCAGCTGCCTGGTACCCCTGTTGAGCATTATAACCTTGGGAACCAGGTCCCATAGGTTGGTGATCTGGCGCTTGATATCCTGTAAAGTTCTGAGCTGTCTAAGGGTGTATGGGATACGGTAAAGCCTGTTCCTGGGGCTGGTAGGGATCATTTGGAAGTGTTGTCCCAGAAGACATGACATGTGTGTTTACGTCAGTAGCAACACTGCTATACTGGGTGTATGATTTACGTCCCGCTGCTGCGGCGTGATCATCACTTCCAACCTCCATTGGGGTACACCCTCCACACAGTGAGATTACAAATACAACAACTAGCAACGAAATACATACAACAGCTGCCATAGTCACAGTACTGATTTCTGAGGTATCTGCAAAATGAAATAAAAATAGTTAATTAAGTAACTTAAATACTAAAGAGCTGAGACATAATAGTTTAACTAAATGAAACCCTTTTACATAATATTGGTTTACATACAAAGCTGTTATCAATTTTTTCTACGTTGAAAAAAGGATGTAATTTTGTAAATTGTAAGTCAGACAGATGGAACCTGGCTCAGAATGGTTACCAGTGTTTCACGATGCTGAAGACTTATGAAGTGTTTATTTTAGCATTCAGTAAAATATTTCCTGAGAAATCTGCTTACATGCAAAACATTCATTAAAAAAAAATTGAAGTTCAAAAGGCGCATAATTTTGCCAAAATGTCAGCTAGAGTTATGACACCTGCCATGTGATTTCAACCTATGATGCCAATGATGTGTGTGAAGTTTGAAAGCATTCATTCAAGTGCTTTCTGATAAACCTGCTAACATGTAAAACTTTAATAAAAATTTCTGTGTAAAAAATGAACTTTGTCAAAATAAAAGCTAGAGTTATATTATTTGTTCTGTGATGTCACGTCATAATACAAAAGACATTTATTAAGTTTGAAAGCTTTTGGCCAAGTACTTTTTAAGAAACCTGCTTACATGCAAAACTTTTGTGACACTGATGTCAATGGAAGGATGACAACAAGAGCTAAAAATAAGGTACTGAAATTTATGGCTGAATTACAAACATTTTACCTACAGAATATATTTATCAATATCAATTTATACTGATTTAATTTTTACCGACTGTGAAACATGTTCTACAACTTATTATTAATTACATTCGACAACTCATTCCTTATGGAATCCATCACCACACGCATATGAGAGAAGAAAAACCAGTTTTCCTTTCACTACTGAGCACTAAGCAACTGAGCTACTGGTCTCATTTTAGATGCCTTTGGTATGATGTGGCTGGGTGTCAAACCAAAGACCTTTCAAACTTGAAGGAGATGTTCTACCACTAAGCCTGTCGAGGTGGTTATCAGTATTTACTATCTATCTTGAAAATTACTATTTGTTTAATGGAAAAAGTAAGATAATATAAGTATTGAGCGTAAAATATCTTGACTCTAGTTTCTCCATAATGCCATCTGTAAGAGATATTGAACCTGTGTTTATTATTGAGTCCCTTTAAGTAAAAAGTGAAGAAAATTAAGCAATATAATACCTTTCAAATGATCTGTCTCTTCAGCTGGTACAACATCAATTAGCGATAAAAACAGCATCATAGTTGAGGCCACCCACACAGTGGCATCCATCTTTAAGTCTTCCACAAGTTATCTGTTAAATCCTGTAAAACATCAAATACAAATGTAAAAGAAGCATCAGTTAAATTATCTATTATTTAACCCACATTTTCTGTTTGATAAAGTCAAAACATGTTTCAGATTTCAATTTGCTAATGATTTCTTTCAGACAATTCAAGTCTAATACATTTAAAGCAACAGCTTATGATATGAATAACTGAAAATGAGAACAAATAGGCAGCAGTGTGGAATAAGACATCTAAAGTCAAAGATGCTAGAGAACTTTCATCTTGTACTTAGATGTTGTAGTTCCATAGTGTCTTGATGGGCTGTGGAAGGACCTGTATCATGTAGGCCCATATTCAGCCTTCTCTGAGAAATTAAGTATGAAATAAAACAAGCATTTTACTGGAAAAAAACAACAACAACAACAAACAAACAATAAACGAAATGAGTGGCCACAGAACACTGGTGCACTCCCAATTCCTGTCACTGTACAATCATATGTTACAAACATCATCAAGAAACTCAAGATGAAAGAAACTATGAGAGTACAAAACATTATACAAAAGATGAAAAAGGATATGAAATGACCATTTTGAAATCACCGAGAGGGACGAAATGACCAAATCGGGGACGAGTTGACTGTAGAGTGGTAGAACCTATGCTCGCGGTATTTTGTACATATATAATCTATTTAAGAAGCAAGAAAAATTTGCCATTTCAATTACCTATGCAAAAACATAAAGTTATCCTCCCTTTATCGAAACATGTTTTTGATGTGCGTCATCACGTGACTTAAGTCGTCTTGTGAGCTATTGACACGGCATACGTAAAAAGGTGAAATTTCGCTCTGAAGGGAACCTATGTGCGTCATCACGTGACTTAAGTCGTCTTGTGAGCTATTGACACGGCATACGTAAAAAGGTGAAATTTCGCTCTGAAGGGAACCTATGCTGGCGGTATGTTATATTTGTTAAACTAAAGCCGAGAAAAAAATCAAAAGCTAAAAATAACAAACAAGTATAATTATGCGAGTATAATATTATAATTATGCGAGTATAATATTTAGAGCATTACACATTTATTATGTGAAAAACAAAAGATTTTAAAGAAATGAGCATGCCATTTAAATAGTATGTGCCTCTATGTGTATAGAAATGAGCATGCCATTTTAATAGTATGTGTCTCTATGTGTATATTTCTTTCACAAAAATGGAGTAAACATTATTTCAGCAGTAAACTGTTTCTATCAAACTAATTCAAAATTAGAAATTTCTTGAAATATTTATAAAATACCGCCATTTTGCGCCATGTGTCAAATTTGAAAGTTGGGATGGGGGGATTCATGAAATTTCATTATAATTTTAATCCGTCATTGGATTTTACACATCTATTTTTTTAGCTCACCTGTCACATAGTGACAAGGTGAGCTTTTGTGATCACCCTTCATCCGTCGTGCGTCCGTCAACAATTTCTTGTCTGCATGATAGTGGTTTCATTTATGATTTTATTTTAACCAAACTTGCACACAACTTGTATCACCATAAGATCTCGGTTCCTTTCTTGAACTGGCCAGATCCCACTATGGGTTCCAGAATTATGGCCCCTGAAAGGGCCAAAATCAGCTATTTTGACCTTGTCTGCACAATAGCAGCTTTATTTATGATTTGATTTTTACCAAACTGGCACACAACTTGTATCACCATAAGATCTTGGTTCCTTTCTTGAACTGGCCAGATCCAATTATGGGTTCCAGAGTTATGGCCCCTGAAAGGGCCAGAATTAGCTATTCTGACCTTGTCTGCACAATAGCAATTTCATTTATGATTTTATTTTAACCAAACTTGCACACAACTTGTATCACCATAAGATCTTGGTTCCTTTCTTGAACTGGCCAGATCCTATAAAAGGTTCCAGAGTTACGGCCCCTGAAAGGGCCAAAATTAGCTATTTTGACCTTGTCTGCACAATAGCAATTTCATTTATGATTTGATTTTAACCAAACTTGCACACAACTTGTATCACCACAAGATCTTGGTTCCTTTCTTGAACTGGCCAGATTCCGACATGGGTTCCAGAGTTATGGCCCCTGAAAGGTCCAAAATTGGCTATTTTGGCTTTTGCAGACTTCATATATGGTTTTATTTGATACAAACTTCCAAAATATCTTCAGCAACAATAAATCTTGGATTCCATGACAAATTAGATTCAATCATAGGTTCCAGAGTTATTTTATATCTGATTACTTCCCCTGATTGTAGTAAAAATGGATTTATATCAGTAAGTACTTATAGGACTTATTTGAAATTTCATTGTTGTCATTAGTTGGACTGAGCCAATCAAAGTGGATAACTATGGACTGATTTTATGTCAAATTACCTCCCTTTATTTCAAATTAAAATGGGCATATCTCCGTAACTAATGAAGATACTGATCTGAAATTTCATTTATGTCAACAGATTTATTTGGCAGATCCTTCTTTTGTTCACTTACGATAATTTTCTTTTTAATTACTTCCATTTTACGTAACTATAAATAGCTTATTTTAGTAACTTTTTTATTATTGGCCGTAGGGAAAAATCGAGACCACTTTTCTGTGATACAACATGGATGGTACCTCTAATTTTTAGGTGTATTTTGACATATCTGTACCTTGTAAGAATTTTTTTTTCTTTTTGGTTAAATTTCTTTCCTTTGTTGTTCCTGTCCTTTGGACTTAGATATTTTTTCTGAGGACCTTCTTGTCCTCAAGTGCAATGATAACAGGTGAGCGATATAGGGCCATCATGGCCCTCTTGTAATATTATGATGTTTAGCACATCAGATGCAAGTGTAAGGCCATCTTTTTTGTATGCGTGTACAAAAAAATTATCTTCCAGTCTGTTGGCCTATTTCATTTACTTCTTTTGAAGTTTGACAGTTTTATTAGAAGAGTTTATAAAATGGAAATTACAAGTTACAAGACAATTATAAATTGCATTTCAAAGTACCCTATGTTAGAAAAAAAAGACATAAAAAATGCCAGAAAAGTAAATGATGTTGACATCTGTCTGTTTTGTGAAAACTTGAATTTAATTCTGACATAGAAATTTCTTTTTATATTTTTAGACAGTATCTCATAATGTGTGCTGTTAGGAGTGTGTTATCGATTGCTGAAACCAGTGAAAACAGTGCTGTCACGAAGGAACAAGAAGAAGAAAGGCAATACTATACCCATGGTGTGTAGCTTTGTTTTCAGATACCTTTGTGTTTACTGGTAAAAGTAAAATTAATATACAAGCTTTTTATTCTGTAGAATCTTAATCTTAGTACTTTAATAACAAAACTTAGCCAACTTGGTTGGTTCAGTAGGCAGTGTGCAAGACTATGAATCAAGTGGTTGTGAGTTTATTTCTGATCAAGCATATTCTCCGAGAGAAGACAAGAGTGAAAATTTTTGTCATTCATCTCCAAGTCATGGGGATGTTTTTTTTTAGCTCACCTGTCACATAGTGACAAGGTGAGCTCTTGTGATCACCCTTCGTCCGTCGTGTGTCCGTGCATCCGTCCGTCAACAATTTCTTGTCTGCATGATAGTGGTTTCATTTATGATTTTATTTTAACCAAACTTGCACACAACTTGTATCACCATAAGATCTCGGTTCCATTCTTGAACTGGCCAGATCCCATTATGGGTTCCAGAGTTATGGCCCCTGAAAGGGCCAAAATCAGCTATTTTGACCTTGTCTGCACAATAGCAGCTTTATTCATGATTTGATTTTTACCAAACTGGCACACAACTTGTATCACCATAAGATCTTGGTTCCTTTCTTGAACTGGCCAGATTCCATTATGGGTTCCAGAGTTATGGCCTCTGAAAGGACCAGAATTAGCTATTTTGCCCTTGTCTGCACAATAGCAGCTTCATTTATGATTTGAATTAAATCAAACTTGCACACAACTTGTGTTGCCATAAGATCTCAGTTCCTTTGTTGAACCGGCCAGATCCCCTAATTGGTTCCAGAGTTATGGCCCCTGAAAGGGCCAAAATAAGCTATTTTGACCTTGTCTGCACAATAGCAATTTCATTTATGATTTGATTTTAACCAAACTTGCACACAACTTGTATCACCACAAGATCTTGGTTCCTTTCTTAAACTGGCCAGATTCTGTCATGGGTTCCAGAGTTATGGCCCCTTAAATGTCCAAAATCGGCTATTTTGGCTTTTGCAGCCATATAGAGTCTTTATTTATGGTTTTATCTGATACAAACTTCCAAAATATCTTCAACAACAATAAATCTTGGATTCCATGACAAATCAGATCCAATCGTAGTTTCCAGAGTTATTTTATATCTGATTACTTCCCCTGATTGTAGTCAAAATGGATTTATATCAGAAAGTACTTACAGGACTTATTTGAAATTTCATTATTGTCATTAGTTGGACCGAGCCAATCAGGGTAAATAACTATGGACTGATTTTATGTCAAATTACCTCCCTTTATTTCAAATTAAAATAGGTATATCTCCGTAACTAATGAAGATACTGATCTGAAATTTCATTTATGTCAACAGATTTGTTTGGCAGATCCTTCTTTTGTTAACTTAGAATAATTTTCTTTTGAATTACTTCCCTTTTACGTTACTATAAATAGCTTATTTTTAGTAACTTTTTATTATTGGCCGTAGGGAAAAACCGAGACCACTTTTCTGTGGTACAACATGGATGGTACCTCCAATTTTTAGGTGTATTTTGACATATCTGTACCTTGTAAGAATTTTGTTTTTCTTTTTGGTTAAATTTCTTTCCTTTGTTGTTCCTGTTCTTTGGACTTAGATATTTTTTCTGAGGACCTTCTTGTCCTCAAGTGCAATGATAACAGGTGAGCGATATAGGGCCATCATGGCCCTCTTGTTTATCAAAGTTGATCTTAAATATATTTTAAATGTAAATTTTAATGTAATGCATGGTTTCTAATATACTAACTTTTACTGGGTGATTTTGACGTATTTGTCTGAGATTTGTGCTACGAAAACAGATTGTGTAAAAAGTATCGACTCCGGTGTACGTCACATAAGCCGCACCTGCGGCAATTGCTACGTTTGTTGTAAAGGCATATGATCTCAGGTCGGTGTTGAACATAGCATGATAAAATATTTTCATCTGTGCTTCTGCAGAGAGCGTATTTATCGAGATACCGCGAGCATAGGAATACTGCGCGCATAGGTTCCACCACTCTAAAAATCTGAAAAGTCCTATTTATATTTAGTCTAAATTTTAGACTACACGATTGCTTAAACTAGGTCTTCTAGATACACTTACCAGTATATTACAATAGTATCCCCACGACTTATGTTTTATGTTTTCGACGATGTCGGTATTTCCGGTTAATTGCATATCCCGCGCAAGTAAAGTGGTGATCATGTGGTATTTTGGTAGAATAAACAAAGTTCTACACGTGTCTACATTTTATAACTTAATCAAATAAAAATGTAAGGTTAAATGATAAATTAATATCAACATAACGTTCTATACATTTTTTATTTAATCCCAAAACTGGTACTTCAGTGACACTCTCATTTAATCACTTAGAAGCATAAAAATAGTTTTATTAGATGTTCGTCTGCAGACACGGCCATCTTTGTTGGTATTGGTCATGTCATGCTTTTAAAAACCCTATACCATACAGTAAAAATACCACGATCTGATTTAGATGACTCCCTTGCAGAATAAACTAAGACCGTTCAAGCCATTCTTTAAGATGTACTTACATTGCAAATGTGAATTGTTAACAATTCAGGCAGAAATTGATAAAAAAAATCCCATCTACATTGTTAAATGGGTGTTACTTAATAAATGTTATGGTTGGATGCAAACATCTATACGAGTAACACGGAGCAGAGCAGATTCATGTAAGGTGCCCAACCTTTAACAATCAATGATATTTAATAAATGCAAATTTGAATAGGACTTACAAATAACTCACTGAAAATATATTAAATACCGTTGAATACGTTTAAAACGTTAATAAAATGCATAACAGTAAATGTTTCTCGTGACAGGTGATGATTTGTACTGAATTCAATGTACGGTATAGATTTTTAGTGTGATTGACAGGAACCGTCGAATACGTAAGTCGCTGGTGCTTTCAACCAACTTCCGCATTTATCCGAACTGAACTTGCAAAAATCAGATTTCCTGATAATAACCACACACAAAGTGAAGGTCTTATCAGGGGAAAATATTAACTTTTTCAGCCAGGGGCCACCTGGGCCCCTAACTTTTAAAAACTAGGGGCCCAGACCAAAAGTTAGGGGCCCAGTTAATACGGTCAGGTATCTGTAGTGAAATATTGCATTTCAGGTTGCTCTCATACAAACCGGGTACATGTATGTTCAGTTGATTATCAACATTTACAGGGGATTAATTGATACAAGCTAATGCTTGTTTTATGTAATTGTGCAACTGTATTTAATGGAAATTAAATTAAAACCTTTCAAAACTCAACAGGTCAAAATAAACATATTCAAAATACATTCAAGATGTGACAGTGTTAAACTTTTCAACTTTAAACGTTTCTCATGTCCCCCAACAGCAAAAGCTGCAAATGAGACCATTATCAGTATTTTGCAACCAGAGCCTGTTTTCTTCCCATTTTTTGTTAAAGTTCCTGGACCTTTTGTTTTTTCATAATCTTGATAATATTTTCGCTTTTCGGCCGCCGTTTGTACTTGCTTTTCAGTGGGCTTAGTAACCCCATCAAAAAAATGGCACATTTTTTCCTCAGTTTACTGGCTTCGCGTACATCACACATAGGGCGCCGCCATTACAAGGGAGATAACTCGCATCGGCGTGGTATGTCTAAAGTTCGTTCCAAAAAGGCATCGAGATGTGTAAATTAAGTTTGTGGTTCCGATAATAATGAAGCACATGCAACAGTGAAAACCGATGGCCACTTTTGCGAACCACGCTTTCAAATATTGCGCCACATTGGGAGGAAGCACTGCGCCGCACATGGGGTCACATGGCGTCGCAGTTTAAACGTGTCCGGTATAGACCGGTATAACGGACTTTCTCTTGACAGACCTCCATTTTTAAATGGAGTCGACTACGTTTTTGAATGATTCATACTATTGCAATCCATTTCCCAGTAGACATAAACATACAGTCCAGACAGAGCAACTCATTATATTCCTTTCAGTTCCCAAGAGAACTGTGAAAAAACGAAGAGGCAAAAAAACACCGAATCATGGAAAATTTTATTTTTTTCACCCTGGTCGCCTCCTGGGCCCCTAACTTGCGATTTTTAGGCGCCCAGCCGATTTTTTGGTCGCACTGGGCGACTGCTAATATTTTCCCCTGCTTATATTGTTTTGTCGCTTGACAAGTAGGCAATTTAATTATTTTCCTTTCCTATTTTTGGCAATCGTTTGATTCCTTGCGTCGTCGAAAACCGATGTCACGAGGATACTATCTAAGAACAACTAAATATCTCACTGAATTAATTAAGATATATATTACAAAACTGAATAATTTGAGAGGGAACAGGTTGGAAATATGAAAATACCTATCAGTCGGTCTGTTTTTCGCACTAGAATATTGTATTTTGCAAATAACAAGAATATTTTGTAATTTTCATCCAACAGGAAGCATCTAAATACACAAAACGCTTGTTTTTTTCCCTAAAGCGCCTAAATCACAAAGGTTTCTATAAATAGCAAATGGAAAATCCAGAGACGTTGACTTGCGATTTCCAATACGCCTAAATATTATTCCCGATAGACTCTATATATCATATCTAAAATTGACAATGTTCACAATGGTGCCACATATAGCTAGACCCAATTTTAAACAAAACTTCATAGGCGTAGGAGCAGGGGGGGGGGGGGGGGGGTCGGGGGGGGCCAGGCCCCCCCAAAGCTAGGAGAGGGGGGGGCCCAACTATAGTTTGGCCCCCCCAATATTTTTGAAAAGAGATATAACCTGCAGTCTAATATAACATTTAATTACTTAGTTAGCATCATATAATTCTTTTCAACCTGATTTCTGATTTGCATTTGGACTTCACTTGTATTCTGACTTGTCTCTTTCTGTAGTGTGAGTACTGAAATCTGTACGCGCCATGCCAAGGATTGTTTGATTATACTTTATAAAATATTATATCATTCATCGCAATCACTACAGTTCCGGTTTGAGCGTCTGCAAAATCTATGTAACTATTAAGCCTGTTTACGCATGTAAACGTTATATATTTTTTTGTTTTTCATTTTCCATTCTAGGGAAATGATATTTCCATAACTTTATATCACAATTAACCAAATGCGGGCGCTAATTGATTGTATGTCCAGGGCTTCACAAACAATGAAAAAAACAGCACACATAATTAGAACAATACATAATATGACTGATTAAGACAGTTCAGTGCCTAGTCGTATGTGTATCATCAGAAAATCAATGATTGCTAAAACATAGAGGCTTGAGAGGGCCAAATGGCCCATTTGGCCCCTTACAAGGCTTTGTCATGAATAATGAAACCGGGGTACCTTGCCGCCCCCTCCCCCCTTCGCTGCCGGTCGAAAAGGTTTGCCCCCCCCCCCAAAGTTAAACTCGCTCCTACGCCCATGAACTTGGAGAAGACATGGTCCATGGAGTTCAATCCTGACAAATGTGAAATCCTTAGAATCTTTAGAAAGAAAAATCCCGTAGTAGTTTAACCCTACAAACTTCTTAACATATAGCTAAAAACATGTGAGGCAGCTAAATACTTAGGCATAACCATTTCCAAAGATTTAAACTGGTCTAAACACGTTGACAATATTACTTCCAAAGCAACTTCCACTCTTCGCTTCATACAGCGAAATGTCAAAACTGACATAAAAAGGATCAAAATTGCTGGCTACAACACCTTCAACATGTTCGTCCAAAATTTGCGAGTACTGTTCAAGCGTCTGGCCTCCATGGCAAAAAACTCTCACAAGTAAAGTCGAAAATATTCAAAGGTCAGCTGCTAGGTACGTCATGTATGACTACAGTTACACCAGAAGCGTTACCCAAATGTTCCAGGTCCACCATGCTAGAATTAGGAATAGGTGTAGCAGTTTGAATGCAGATTTATTTCGCAATCATTTACGCGATAATCCCAGATGCTCTTGTTGGAATACGTACGAAGATGCAAAGCATTTATTCTTCCGCTGTCCATTATTTGTTTTACAAAGTCGTGAACTTTTTAACAACTGACGGACCTATTCACCTTTTAAGTACTTTTAAATTGCTTTTTGGAATAGACAGCCAATGCTATGATGTGGATGCGTTAATATTTAAGGCGGTACAAAATTATATAAAAACCATCCAGAGATTTTCTTGAATATTTAAATAAACTTCAGTAACGTGCTTTATTTCTGTCTAAACAAACTTAGAAAAGGGACTGGGTGGGATGCGTGCGGGTGCCGGGACAGCCGCAACCTTGTAGAAAGCGTACAAATGGTAATCTCTTTTGTTTGTTTCTTTTCTTGATTGATGTGTTGTATGTGCTTACAATAGCTTTTTTTCGGAAGCTAATATTTATTTATTTTCTTTACCATTCAGTATGAATGAATACTTTACAATGCTATGTACTGAGTGGTTAAGGTCGCTGACTTCAAATCATTTGGGCCCCCTAAATCGATGTGGGTTCGAGCCTAAATGGGGGCGTTTGAATTCTTCTGTGAGGAAGCCATCCAGCTGGCTTACGGAGGTCGGTGTTCTACCCAGGTGCCCGCTCGTGATGAAAAAAATGCAGGGAGGGGCACCTGGGGTCTTCCGCCACCATTAAAGCTGGAAAGTCGCCATATGACCTATCATGTGTTGGTGCGACGTTAAATCCAAAAAAAAAAAAAAAAAAAAAAAAAATGTACCGATTGCCAATTTAGATTCATTCCAATATGTTTGTCTTTTCATTTTCAGAATTTTCTTTTTTTACATTTTTTGCAATCATGACGTATAAATAGCCTGACGACAATACAAAATCTTCTAAGTCTTGTTCCATATGTCTGGTTATAGGGAAGGGCCGTCCGCTAATGTTGGTATAACTTGTGGCCCAATCCGTTTGCTTTTGATATCCACTTTATTACTACATGTGTTTAATCTTCCTTTTGTTTGTTTGCTGATTTATTTGCATGTATTGTATATTATTACATACTCGTTTCTATTCCCCGTTAAGTTACACTGGCACCGGAAACGTCAATATTTTTCTATACACTGACGCCTGAATTTCATATCGGGTGCGTGACGGTTATTCAGTGTGTTTGTTGCACTATTTTTTTTCTATTTAGTTCAGTATGTCAATCCTATTCGGGCTATTGAACATATTTATGAATATTTACATAATATTATACGTGTAGATGCGTGTGTAATAAAAAGGTTATTAGCTTGCATAGGAAAATGCACTCGTTCTTCAGCGGATGAATATTGCGCTCCTAAAGTCGCGCAATATTTCCGCTGAAGAACTCGTGCATATTTCCCGATACAAAGCTAATAACCTATAAGTATTGTATTGCCGTATTTCTTAAGCAATAAAACATGATTAAACTAAATTAGAATGGAATACACTCCAATACAGAATGTCATTCAACTCATTAATAACGTTTTACAAAATAAGGGCCCAGACAAGACAGTTGCAGTCGATCAATCTCATCTTATCCCAACTAGAAACCTAAATTACTTAACCCCCGCCCCCCCCCCCCCCCCCCCCCCCCCCCCCCCCCCCCCCACACACTGTCTCACACTCAGTACTTTTCTAACTCCTGCTTTCCAAGGACCATCCGACTCTGGAACTCCCTTTCAACCTATGTTAAATCTAGCCCCAATCTCAGTATCTTTAGAGAGAGGCTGGCGGTGGTCAATATGTAATTTCATCGCATCTGTCATATTTAAAGTGTAGCATACTGTCTATTTAGCTTTTGGTTTAAACATATTTTAATTTGCTATATTTTACAACATGATTACAAATATAAAATAAAGGATTGGACAGGAAGCTTTATAAGCTTAAGATTGTCCTCCCCCTATTTAGCTTTTATTCTCTTGACATTTGTAACATATAATTTCTTTAACAACTGTTTCTCTGACAGCGCCGCCCAGTGATAGTCGGAAATCAACGGTCCGGTGAAAGATGTAGATGTAGAAAATCCTTATTTCATTTTGAAGAATTATCCTAAAACTATCGTAAAAAGAAGAGAACAGTAGGCGTCATGTATCTTCAAAAAGATATTTTGCTTTACCCCAAAATCACATCAAAATCACTGCGCTGTGACCTGATATTACTAATCTTACTAAAAATGATTTTTACTTCATCAAAAACAACCGTCTCTCACTGCTTTTTCTAAAATGTTAAAAAGAACATTCGCAATAAAAATTAAACAACCACAACACCCCCCCCCCCCCCCCCCCCCCCAAAAAAAAAAAAAAAAAAAAAAAAAAAAAAAAAAAAAAAAAAAAAAAAAAACAAAAAAAAAAAAACAAAAACAACCTAGCCTTATCGGTCCTAGTCCTTTGATATATCACGTTGACATGTCAAATTAACATAACGGGCGCACCTGGGGTATCTCATGTGTGTAAAATTCAGATTTGAAAAAAATTAAAATGCAATAAAGTACCTTTCAAAAAGAATCACTTTCTACAGTTAGCCGTTGCAAGCGGAATTTTAAGAACTGACATCAGACCTGTAATGGCCAACAAACAAGCAAAGCTACCCATGTTTAAAAAGAAAACTGAATTCTGCCAAACCAATAAAGACAAGCAGCTTATAATTCCACTGTTCTGGGCACGGTTTCGAACATACTGATTGAACTAAGCTAGAGCTAGCACTCTGGAGAGCTGAAGACAAGGTAGTCACCTTACAACAAGTTTATAAAATGGTTGATAACTTTGATATAGTCCCCGCTCCCAGTCAGTACTTAACACCTTACACAAGACAATATAAAGACACTGCCACCACTTAGCTGATCAGTTACCAACCACATCAGCCGACATTCATATATATTTTTTTGCACCTCACCCCGAGGACAATCGTCGTAAGGAACTTTTACCACCAGGCGTAGTCTTTACAGACATAGCTAATCCTAGGACTTACATTGTAAGTCAGCTCTGACTGGATTGCCGGCCTGGTAAATATTCTTAATAATTAAAAATAATTTAAAGGATGCGTTTGAGCGGCCTGGTAAATATTCTTAATAATTAAAAATAATTTAAAGGATGCGTTTGAGCGTAGAAATGAAACCCTTGAGCGCATAGCTGCTTCTTAAGTTTGTAGTACAAATGTATCACCAAATAAGAACTATGTCTATCACGATGTCTCTCCCATTTTAAATATTGAATATGTATATAAATATGCCTGTATTATGTATGTGTATTGTATGTCTTGGCCATATTCAGTTTGGTTTAGTTAATTGGCCAAAGGCATTGATTTGCTGATTTGCCAAATAAAACTGTAAACTGTAATAACTTCTCTAACCCCACACTTGGATTTATGTTTGATTTTTGCCAAATTTAAACAAATGCCAAGGAAAATTGCACACATTGTTCAATGATTATTCGAGTGTAATAAAACATAACAACAATAAGCAGTTAAAATAGGATAAAACTAAACACAAAATTTACATAATGTGTAAATCCCTAATGACAGCAAGGAATGCCTGACAATATTTTATTTTTTTTATGAAAGCCATTCCAAAGCCTTTCATAACGCTGAAGGAATTTTCAAAATCGGACCACCATTGAAAAGATATGGCAATGTAGGGATAACGCATGTTTTTTTCATGTTATAACGTCTGCAGAATCCCGAGGGATTGGTTGGTGCCCGAGCCCGTAGGGCGAGAGTACCAACGAAACCCGAGGGATTCTGCAGATGTTTAACACGAAATGAACATGCGCTAACGCTATTCTAGCAAAAAAAACGCGAAAAAACTAAAAAAATGAATACATCCTACCTCAACGTCATTAAATTTCCATAATTCGCGGGAATGTCTGAGCTGTTTTTTTTTACGTTGACGTCATTTCGTTTTGAATTATCCGTTTTTGGGGGCGAATGACGTCTACGACTATGAAATAATTTATAGGAAAACCGCGTTTAAACAAATTACGCCTGACGTATAACCGCCCATCGTGCCTAAATAGTGTTAAAGCACTCTTTTGCTATTATAATAATAAACCATTTCTTAAATCTAAGAAAATGGCTGATCATGGAGTCAGCCATTTTAGAGTGTATATGACGTCATTAAGACACTGCTGAATTTTTTATTTAGCCAATAACCTTTTAAATAGTTAATGTCATACGTTTCTTTAGTTTAAGATGTAAAACATAATAATTTCTTTCATTTTAACTGGAAAAGATAGAGACATTGTTTTTACAGACATAAGTAAATACAGTTCAAATATGTATTTAGAAACTAAAAAAATCCACCATTTTGGTTTTGTTGCTATGGAAACAAAATGGCTGCCAATTTGATCAAATATTTAAATGCTCATCGCTTTCTCATTTTTAAGCCGATATTGAAAATCCTGTCACTTCTTTAAATGATTTAAGAAATCATAGCAGATGAAATTAACATAAGAATAACATTGCCCTTCCCTTTAATGAAATTCACGGCGTTTAAAAAGTACACTAAAGTCTAATGATCAAAATGTCTTAAAATGAATACGCAACAAAAAGAGTATTAGCTTTGCTTCAAGAGATATGCGCTCATTCTTTCGCGGATTAATATTCACTCCCACCACCAAAGCCGCACTATATGTCCGTCTGTTGGTCTGCTAATGCACATTTCCATAATAATATCTCGTGTTTGAACATGAGTGTCTTCTTACTCTTTCGTGAGTATCAGGTTTGTCTGAAAATTGTTTCATTCTGCTGATGGCATTTCTTTCACATAGCGGTCAGCACCAACTGTATCTCATTTTCTGACTTTATTTCAGGGTTACATTATCGGAACTGTCACTGCCCGGTGGATTTACGTCCGATTGCTTTACTAGTTATGTTTTATCTAAATAAAAGAATTTTTGAGTACTGTGTCAAATTTTCATTAAAATGTTAATGTCTGTCAGAGTCAACTGTGAGGTGTTAAGAATATTTCTTACTTCACACTTGGTTCTTTGCTTTTATCTCTGCCAGATTTCAACATAACTGAATGAAAATTGGACACATTGTTTAATGATTAATTCAGTTGAATAAAGATAGCAAAGACAATATTTGTACATAGATTCATTGTGCCGTGACAGTTACAATAACTTAAAGGTAACCCAAAAATAAAAAGTCAGAGAATGTGTGTTCTTTTGTACTATTCACTATGTGGTACAGGATCAATCAATTATGCAACCAACATTACACTCCCAAAAGGGATAGAATATGTTCTTGTCTTGACATCGTAAAGGTAAAGGTAAAGTGTCTTGTTTAACGTGGGTAGTCGGCGAAAGTCCCCACCTGGAATGGACGGAACAACTTTTTTCCAGCCGAGCCCACGACATGTCATATTTACCTACCCAGCATCCAGTCTAGGCCGATACTGCTGGAAACAGTACCATATTAAGTAATTCAACCAGCACTGAACGCTAGTCGGGATATCAGCCTCGACCGGGAATCGAACCCGGACGGCTGGTGTTGTAGTCCAACCCGCTAACATTGCACCACTGACTCCATATACTTTTCTGTAAGTGTACACTAGATTATTCAGAAATATGCACGAAGTCTGAAGTGGAAATTTTGCGAGACATTAACGAGATGCAAAATCATTTTGTCGCAAACATTCCTGCACGCTTCTGTAGACGCTTCATTTTCTTTTGCTTGTTTCTCACATAATTGTACTTACATTGGCATTCTCATCTTATCTATTTAATTGTGTATATTTTATATGACCATTCTGTCACAACATATTTTTTCTTTCATGCTTATTTTTCTTTTTTTTCTTTCTTTATATCTTATCACAAAGTGTAATAGTCTTGCAGTGTTCATATTCTTACATGATGTGTTGTTATGTTCTTTTACAACATATGTTTAATTTCATTCAGACATGATAACCATATTTACTTTATTGCATTTTAAATGTAATGCAACGCTTTCCCGTACTTTTCTGACATGAGAGTTTTTAGGGTTTAGGTGCGTCGGATTACAAATATTTTTTTATTTGTATTTATTTATTATATAGATAATTTTATATTCTGATATTACCTAGATTTTAAACCCTTTTCATTGTACTACATACTGTTTATGCCACAAAGGATTAATGTGTTCGTAATACGTTACTAAATTCATGTCTTTCACTTCACTGTGTATCTTACATCAAAGGATTTTTATGTCAGAGGACCAAATGTTAAGTTGGTTTTAGCCAAATATGTTTTCCTCTTTAAATAAAGCTGTTATTATTATTATTATTATTATCATCATTATTAAGTTTAAAGTAATATAATAAAACTAATTATATTATTTTTTTCTTGCAATTTTATCGTTCCGCCATAATTCAATCAAATGCAGCATTTTCCCAACTTTTGTTTTCGTTTTGTATTTTATACAAACAGCAGTATAACAAAAGTCAAGTATACAAATGATACCAAATACTTACCTTAATGCGCCGTTGAGCACTCTAACCTTGGGTATTGAATTACGGTATACATATAAACGGTTTATATTTAACGCGAATTGAATCGGGTAAACAACTGTTATTTCAAGTGTCATAAATTTTAATTCTTCTCAGTATTCAGGTAAACATCAAAATTTTTTCTCTGGACCAGGAAGCAGGAAAAGGTAAGAGTTATTCATTTGTACTTAACTAGTCTTTCGGGTACAATTATATAATGAATTTACCCTATACCAATATCACTGATCTGGCATTTGATTACTGGCATAGACTGAATTGTTAACTATTTATCTAGATATACATGTTACGTACCAAACAGTAAATAAAATAGGACGTTCATTTTATATACTGAAAAACTGTCCATGATATTAAGCGGACAGAAATGACTTCCATACAATGTATAATCTATGTCTGATTCCATAGACGGTAGATGTATAAATAAATCATCTTCCATACTTTAATTGTTAGAACATATTGGTCGTAGATGTTCAGCGTGTTGACTACTATTCCGACTTACTTATTTGGAATAATAAAGTATGGTTTGAAACTTCATTTATGGTATCCAGTCTTCATATCGACCATTTACCCATTCTGAAGTAGTTATATTTTGACCTAGACTACAGACTTATTTACTTAATTCACACCTCGGGATGTTAAACATACGAAGAGATGATTTCTAACGATCCACCGTAACATACCTTTCAGCAAATGGTCAAGGATTTCAGGACGAAATGCAACAGAATTGCCAGGAGATAAATCATTGAAAGGTGTGTATAAATGCCGGTAGAAGATAACAACAAAATATGGTAAAAATATCGAAAAGAACTTGTTCGGATTGTGTTAGTAACCGAAAGCACTCATTTACTGATATACGAAATGTCTGTCTCATGTATCACAGACACATTTTCAATTAAGAAAATGCCCAAATTATGAAAATATTTCTACAATCAATACTGTCGTCATGAATCTGTCACACTGTGAGATAGAAAAAGTGCTCGTCTTGAAAGCTGTGACATTTAAGAAGAAAAACACTAGGTTTACTTTGCTATTTACTTAAACTGGTCAATGATAGTGACACATCTGAGGCAAAGTAACACTATATTATCAAAATAAGTGAACAAACCTCGATTTTGTGCAATGCCATTCGATGACGGCAAATAACACAGATACGTACCGTTTTTGTGCACAAATCCTTTATCGTAGATCGTTAAAAGTCATATCTTCGTATGACAGACATACCTAGGTGTGACAGTAAAAGTAGTTACGTAAATATGTAGCGATAAAAAGCAGATGTCCCCGTATTTGACCCCTTCATTATGTAGTTGTTTTAGTTGATAAAAAATATCTTACATATTTATATATACCAGTCTGATCTAATATGTCTTAAAACAACTTCAGAATGAGCTTGAAAATTATATAAGATTGAGTTTCGATTTTACTGTGCATTTGATAGCCTCAGTCTACCCAACTTTTTCATAGTTATCTTGTAACAATATTATATTGCATGGCAGATTTAAAGTATGCGGAAGTTCAAAATACATTTAAAAATATTTATACAGTTAAGAGCAATGTGCATTTTGTCACTATCTTGTTCTCTTTGATTAGTTACTAAAACACCGCAAGTACTTTCATGCTAGAATGAAAAACATACGTTGATCTCAGAAATTTAAGTATTGCATGAAAGACGTAAAAGTTATTAATACGTGTGAAACATCTATATTGCTTCTGTGTCACCGTTGAAATGATATTTTCACATGATTTGGTCAGTGTTAACAATGTTCCATCGTTTGTGCTCTTCTGACTGGTTGAAAAGGGAATTCCAATGTGCTAATTTACCATGTAAAGTGATCGCCCATTTGTGTAATCTGTTTTGGATGTGTTTGACAATAACCTAAAACATTACAATACGGGCCTTTGGAAATTTAATTATTTCCCTCTTGCCTAAAGAGCAGCATGAATTATTGTAACTTGCTATTTGATTAACTGTAAACGGATGAGTTTTAATTTCAAGGTAATGTTTATGCAGTTTTTTTTTGTAATTTTTTTTCCATAAAAAAGGATTACTTCTGGTATAATATCGCTGGAGTCAAACTAGTGCATGCGCTTTTATGAATCCGACTGAATTTTTGTCTTGTGAATAGAATGAACAGTAAGTGATGTCAGTTTCTAGATAAAAAAATGCGAAGAGCCAATGACATATTTGGATATTTATCTTGGTATACTCGTACCATTTGCGTTAATTTATATGAAATGAAGATAACGTTCACTTGATACAGGCGTTGCTATTAATTGCTATCAGTTTTTACTTTTGTATTATTTTCGAGAAAAGAAAAAAAAATCCCCGTTCAAAGGGTTGTTTAAGCCGTATACAGCGGGCCTTATGTTTTATTATTCAACGTGTACCTTTCTTGAAGTTTTATGATAGGTCTTGGATAGTTCTTCTTCCCGAGTAAGTGGTATCAAAAATTTAAATGTAAGGAAAGACCTGTAACCCCAAATATTACCTAGTTCCCTCTGACCTATATCTATTATATATATGCTGTCATTTATTTCAGAGGAGCAGTCAGTCAAGTAAACAGACACATGCTGTTGAGATAAGTGAAATGTAACTTGCAGTTCCACGTGTTTATGTCAAATGACAAATTAATATGAAACTAATTAAAAGGAAATCGAATTGAGACATCAATATTCGAATTAAAATTACCGAGAAGATACGACGTTTTGCAACTATGTCAGAGTTCAACGGCATAAGTACCCTGATTCTGATTATCTTCCTGATATTTAGTGTTTGTGCTGTGTTTTGTTACTTGCGAACCTTGAGGTGAGTGATTTTCCTTAGTGCAAATTAGCCAGTGAGACTGACTATTTGTTTTTATTTATATTTGATTATATGACCTTATATCGTACAAACAAATATTAATACCTCTTGTAATCATCGTCTGACAGTTGATAAGTAACGTGCAAGAAATCCGCACGATTTAGTTATAATAATGGTTTTATGCCTTTTACGGGTCGGAAGAGAAGCACACCACGATTCTGGAAATATACAAAAACACAAAATGTTTTGAAAAGGTTTGAGCTTTCAAGATGACCACAGTTTTTAGATACCTATAACGTATTTATGCGTTATTAGGATTTGGCATTTTAATCAGCATTCTTGACATGTGTACATGGTTTGACCCAGCCTTCATGCACACATGATATCATTGCCATGAATACTAACCTGGCTTGTCTGAAAACAACAAGAAATGGCTTTCAAACAAAGCTCTCGAACATACGAGGTATCTTGCCAGTACAGGAATACATATGTAGCGAAATTCGAAATGCATGACACGGTCGCAGCTGTTCATCAACAGGCATATACATGAAACTACACGTATATTATTTTATAAACAGTGCAAAATATCTTAAAATCGCTTTTTAACATTTTCTGCGCATGTGCAGACTCATATTATAGTCACAGTCAAATATTGCCATTTGAGTTAGATTTTGAATTTTCTACGTTCGTTTTGGTGTCGAAAATCAATATTTGGAGATAATTACACGATGACTTGATTCATCACGCCCTCGTTTGGTTTTTGGTCAGGTGTCGTCATTCAGGTTTATTAGATTTTGAGAATCAGTCAAAGCCATGTGCATTGCCAAATTAATGAAACATAAATAATAAGTTTGTGAAATAATAACCTAACCAGCGCCAGCATTAAACGTTTTAAAGAATACGGTATTTAACAAGCATTCTATCTTTTAAGATTATGTCAAATTCTTATTCAATGTCAAAATGAATTAAAATCATGATTTCTCGAACAATTTTATTCGGTTACTGCTAATGGCAGTACAGTGATTAATTAATTTGAAAACTGACCTGCGAGCTATCATTGTGATACATTTGAGTTTCTTTACTGTTAGTATAAAAGTCGGCATTTTTGTCCATACTTACGTTTATTACTAGATAAGAAACTGGATTGATATTAGTGTATCTGTTCTGTATTACAGGAGGCGCCATATGCAACAAAATGCACAAAGGCGTTCGGGTTCCCATTCAATGGTTTACTCTGTCACAATGCAGGAAGGAAACAGTGGTTCATTCTACAATTCAGTCACAGAATATCTAAGAAACACAGCTGGCCAGAGTTCTTCCACAAGTAACGAGCATTTTGAAAATGGCAAAGTGATAACTCCTGTAGGTTTGCCGTCATATGATGACGTCATATCTGGAAAGTTTGATGGAAATATAGAACGTCCACCACCATATTCAGAGACACAAACAAGTAATCTGGACAGTGAAAGAGGATCATCGGTTGCTTCATGAATAAATTCTTTTATTAACACAGGCCAGTGTGATAATCAGAAATCGCAGTGAATGTTTTCATATTCAATAGTGATAATCCGAGTTCATTGTGAATAGTTGTTATATCAATCATATACTGCTGTGATATGCGAACCTGTAAGGACAAGAACTTTTTAAATTAAATCATGGTGAGGTTTAACTAGTAAGGTCACGTGCCTTCTACAACATCGCAATCAATGTCATAACGGTCATAATGGTTATAAGTCATATTAATTTCAGTGAATTCTTGTACATGTTTAAAGGCATATTAACCGTTTTTATATGTTTGTCCCAAAAGAAACATATTTTTAATACGCCGAAATTGAACATAATAAGCTTAACCGAAACGAAAATATACACTTATTGAACTCCTAGTCAAGTAAAAACCAAAGACCAACTTTCTGGAGAGAGAGGGTCTTAGACGATTTCGAAAACGCATAGATTCGCTTTCGGTTCGATGTGTTAATATAGAGATAGCGCATGTTTTTTCTTGTCATAACATCTGCAGAATCCCGAGGGATTCACACGAAATTGCGCTAACGCTATTCTAGCATAAAACGCAAAAAAACAACAACAACAAAAAACTAAAAAATGAATACATTACCTCTCAACGTCATTAAATTTCCATGAAATACGCGGGAATATTGGAGCTTTTTTTCACGTTTCCTTTGGAATAATACATTTTGGGACCGTGATACATTTACCTGAGCGCGAGAATCACATTTTCTGCCCCACAAAGTGACAGCAACTTCAGTTTTATGCTAGAATACATCGAAATGCATGAAAACAATAGTAATGATTAATAGTAAATAATAGTAAACTTTGCAAATAATGTCAGAAAATCAAAATAAAGGCTCTCTATATATTTGCCATTTTATATACCTTATATATAAATAGTAACAAAATTGTACAGGACAGAGTCTTATTACTGGTATTAATAAACAAAAGTAAGATCCGCAAATTTCACAATCGTCTTGACGGGTCGATATTATGACTGGCTTTTTTCGGAAACAAGGAAAAAGTCGAAACTTTGAAATGTAGTAGAGTCAGCCTTTGTCATGTTGAGAACTAAGTTACTTAATGTCAATTTCAAGGTCGACTACACGTAGGTTTAAAATCTGGTATTCGTAATGCGTTTTTGATTCATTTGCCTTTCAAAAGTCAAAACCAACGTTCCTGTAACAAATTGTATTTCTCTGGGGATGGTGCAGGAAGTTCTTTACTTTATAGTTTCTGTTATTTGTTCATTTCCTTGACTTTTACATGTTCAAAATTGCCATAGCAAGCGATTTTTCAGTTTTAGTTTAGGTTTCAATTTTATTTTTTGCACGTTCAGAAGTATATTAGCCACATTTAAACTTCTGGCAAATCCTGAAATAGCACTAGCGATTCTGGTCCAGATGACTTGCAAAAAGTCTCAACATGATTCTAGTAAATACCAATTTTAATGCATGAAAAGTAACTGTACAGCTTCCTACAGAAGTAAGTGGTTTTCTTTCCAGGAGTATCAGAAAATAAAAATAAATGTCAATCTATTGAACAAACAAATAGACTTGCCCATGTTGAATTATAATTCGTTCTTACGAAAATACAGTTCTTGGTTTCTTGACTGCCATTTTTATGCAATTTCCTTTATAAATAAGGACTTTAACTACTTCAAGTACATAACAAAGTTGTGAATTCTGTTCTGAGAAAAAGACGAAAATGTAATATTTGATCTTTATCTGTAGGCTTTTCATTCACCAGTGAATCAGACTGCTTCATTCTCCAATTCCATGTATCAGTAGTCGACAGTTTGAACATTGTTTATTTTATTTAAACATAATCAGGCATTTTGACAAAGACAGCCAGTCAGAATTCATTATATTTACCTGTTGAAAATCACCCATATAATTCCGGTTACACCAAAGCAACAAAACTTCCATTAAAGCTCCCTTTAGAGCATTGGATGACCACATAGTTTTTCAGATTCAGAAAGCAAAGCTTAGGTGATGTGACTTAAAGTATAGTCTGTCTGTTTTTTTCTCTCAGAAAGGTGTTATTTTAAACATTTGTCAAATGTTTACTGTTTATCCTTAAAATTCATCAAATATAGTTTTTATCATGTTAACCTTTAAAAATATTTTTTGCATTTGATAGAGGACGGTATGATGAATTTATATAAAATAAAAACAAAAAATATCCAAAAATGCAAGTACACACTTAAGTGTATCCTTAAGAATCGCTTAGTTAATAGTGTATGTATGTATGTATAAATGATATTACATATACTATTAACATATTAACATACACACTAAAGGTAATAATTGCAGCATATTTTTCATACGTGTATCAACGTCTTTATCCCTGCATCAGAAATATAATGCAAAATAACTCTTTTTATTACACACAGGGCCTTTTTATTATATCAAACATTTGTTCAGTTTCAAACAAACTGAAAGATTCATCACCATTATATTTTTACTGCTTTTCAGGTCAGTATAACCTGTAAGAATTTCAATGAGATGATATATGTTTGTAGTTGTTATATTACAATATCTGGACACTTGATACTGAGAAATTGAGTGTTTTGTATTTTTGTGTCTAAAATTACGTAATTAACTGCTTGAATTACTTCAAGCATGAACAAAATGAATCTTTAAAGTATTGGTGTAGGTTCTATCTTGATATATTCAGCTAAATTGCAAACACATTTGTCCACAAAGGTTAATATTTGAAGGTTCTGTGTAGGAAACAACGAAAATTATCATTCATCAGTCATATTCAGTTTTAAGTAACATTGAGTATAGGACATTGTAATAGTCATTGACGAACATGTTTTTCTTGGACGATAGGAGCTATTGTGTTCCTATTGCATGATCGATGATCGTCTGAATACTTGGTTTAGCTGTACCTCAGCACTCTCATCTAGTAGAGGTTGGCTATGAATTCAAACTATCTAGACCAACTGAGGGACCATGTGAGAATGTATAGGTCTATATTCTAGCAGATGTAAAAGTTTTTATTCCATACCTAATATTTTTATTTCGTAACAAAACTATGAAAATTGTTACATATCATGTGTTTTCAATTTAAACTGTTTTAATGTCTGCAAACTTCTTTTTTTATGCTTATAAGGCACGCAACAACACAAAAGATCACTTTATATGAATAATGTATCTGGATAAGTGAATCCTTTAGAATATATACCGGACAGTATAAGCCTTTTTACAATACTGTTGACATTTGTTAAAACGAACTATTTTGCATTTTAAAAGTTATACCATGCCATGTATCATTTGAGAATGCACATGTATTGTTTGTTGTTGATGCTCGTGTTTAGAAACACTTAATTAAAAAATACTAATCTTCCGATCAAAAGAGTTCATTGGAATTACCAAAGCAAAGATAATGTTCAATGGTCAGTGTCCGTATATGAGTATTTTCAGTAGATACTATAGAGGAGGATAGGCTGACATGCTTAATCCTAATCCAAATAATAGCACATTTCGGGACAGCGTGATAACTTATGACCGTCACTGTCCCGTCACTTCCTAACTTATTCTGCATATTTCTGTTAGGAAATCCCCAAAATAATACGTTGGGAACGTTTTCTGGTACATGGACAATGTATTTGTAATGATCACATCTTTGATATGAATTTATGTTGACATTAAAACATAAAATTGCCTCGCTGACATTTAAAATTTATATTTTGTGTTTTATTTCTGCAAGGCAGTCCGCTGTTTAGGCACAGTTATTTGCCCTTTGTTGACAATAAGGAAGTGGTTACGCGGAAAATAGTTTCTCTGTTTGATGGTGAATATTGGTGAATTTTTGAGTGAAAGACCTGCAATAAATGACATAATTAGTAGGTACATATACAGTTTGACAGAATGAGAATGTCAGCATATGCATAATATGACTTTTTGATAGGGCCTGTTTTGCCTGTTTGCGGCCATCTAGAGGGTATTCTTCATATGCATGTGATTTGGTTCAAAATGGTGGAAAAAAGAGCCGGTCAACCCCATGTTTATTGTGGCTGAAAGATTTTCTCTTGACTAGTTCTGTTGAGTTCAGGTATTTTAGGGGAATTGGAATGCATGCAAAATTGCAATAGTGTCCAGTGTCAATATAGAACAGATAGTTAAAATAACTGTGGTCTTATGCCTAATCTACACTAATTCTGCATGACCAATACAAGATGGAAACCAGTCGACATGCCCCGGAGCTCGGAGACGGATTAGAAGAGTTCAGTACTAAATAGTAAGCAAAGTAACAGCCTATCCTTCTCCAGAGTTTTCATCTGAAAATACTCACAGTGTTCACTGACAGAGTGATATAATGCACTTGCGAGAGTTGAAAACAATTGAAAAATACAAGGAGAAATACAGATTATATATAAAGTTGCAAATCAACAGTTCTTTAAGTTTTCATTGTACTTAAAATAAATACATATTACTTAAGTCATGGAGTGGTAAAAATATTTGTAAAAGAAAAAAAAAATAGTATATTTGCTGTAGAGATCCCTGTATGTGATTTAAACGAAAATGCATAGTATTTACATAAACATGTGCATTAACTGAGTGTTGTCCGCCTGCTTTCGGAAGAATATTGCAGTACAAAAACAATTTGAATCACATTTTTGCTTTTTCCAGAAATAACAAAGCGTTTATCAAAATATTGATTTATATTTCTGACGATTTATATGCTGCAATTTTATTGTCATGCCATTGTTAGTCTTGGAGTAAACACACGCTTGCATTTGTAACAATCACAAGAAGAAACTGCCAAGTATGCTAATTCTTTGGCAGTGCACTTGGTTTGGATCAAGCCTGTATCAATATGAAAGTTCCTGTACATCGAACTTGAACATTAATGATCGCGTCAAAGATCGTATTATTTCAAAACAAACAAACAAACAAAAACAGTTTCAATATTTCGCGTAACACATCAGCAAATTCAAGCAATCATCAAACAGGCGACAAGAGAAAATAAATGATATATATTTTCTCAAAATAGAGTAGTGAGTAGTTGTGTGGGGAACTGCAAGGCCATCTTTAATTACATAAGTGCCAGTGAATTATTTCATTTCAGCAGAGTTATGAAGAAGATAAAATAATGAATATGTGTTTTGTAAGATGGATTTTTCCAGCACCGGTAAAATACCGGAAATCCCCGTCTGGTATGCAAGAATTAATAAATAGAGATCTACAGAACGCACAATTACATAATTGGCATTAACTATTAATTCATTTTGGAATGAAATTGTGTTAACTGCACCGTGGTCGAACGCTTAAAAATCAGCTGCAATACGTAGTTTCATATAGTGCTGCTGTCAACTTTTATTCAAAAAGAATCCCATATTTATTGTTACCCTGTTTTTTAAATAATATTTATTTTTGAGTTTGATTACAATACACTTATTTATTTATTTTGTTGGGTTTAACGTCGCACCGACACAATTATAGATCATATGGCGACTTTCCAGCTTTAATGGAGGAGGAAGACCCCAGGTGCCCCTTTATGCATTATTTCATCACGAGCGGGCACCTGGGTAGAACCACAGACCTTCCGTAAGACAGCTGGATGGCTTCCTCACATGAAGAATTCAACGCCCCGAGTGAGGCTCGAACCTACATCGGTGTGGGGCAAGTGATTTTAAGTCAGCGACCTAAGCCATCCGACCACGGAGGTCCTTGCCAGTTTCTTTGCCTCTAGTCCTAATTGAAAATCAAAACACAAACTTCGGTGTACATATCTACACAGATACGTAAATCAAATAATGAAATTATGTTTAAATTCAGAAATTAGTGTGTCATATTTAGACATATCTTCCATCAGAAGGTAATACGCTGCTTGAACGCATACAATAAGTGAGTGAGTTGGGTTTTACGGCGAATCGACACAAAATGGTCATATATCGCCGAGAAGAAGTCATATTGCAAACGCCAACTGTAAAGCATAAATATTAATGTAAAAATGTAAAGCATACCCAAAAACACCCATGTAAAAATGTAAAGAACAATATGAGTAATGTAAAACATATCTAAAAACATCCATGTAAAAATGTAAAGCGTATCTTAAAACAGTTATGTAAAAATGTATATACGTGATTGTTAAAATATCAGCTCTAACAAACATGAAAGTGACGTATATTGCTAAAAAACAAAATGCTGATGTAAAACCACTACTAATCGAAGAAGTATCTTTCTAGGCCTTGCTCTTCATTCAATATGGGTATAGCAATATTATAAAACTTATTATTCAGTCAGTTTTATAACGACTAGTAACCTCTTTCAAAATTTCTGTTTGACTTATTATTACTTTGTACTATGTAAAGCGTCTTTAAACATGTTTATCATGAACTTATTATTACTTTGTGCTATGTAAAACGCCTTTAAACGTGTTTATTATGACAAGGGCGTTATATAAATCTAGTATAATATATAATATAATATTAATAGCAAACCAAATAAAGAGTACAAAGTATTCTTCATTTTTGATGAAAAGTTTCTGTTCTCTATAATACAAAAACTATTTTGAAGGCTTTTCTCCCTTTGAAAGCGATTTTGCTTTAGATTGTATTTAAAAACCCTCGCATTTTCTTACCTCTCAATTCAGACAACTCTCATCGTTTTCTTTTAAAAGAGGATAGCCAATATATGTTTGTTTTTCTAGAGCTTTATTTTCTACCAATAATTTGCTTTGCCCTTTGTCTTCTTGATTCCTATTAATGATGAGTACCACGTAGTTTTTCTCTTCTTTCCATTAAGAGAAATGCAAAGAGTAATTCATCATCTATGTTAACTTTTATTGCTTCATTACATATAATTGTTTCCAAAACGTTTATCTGCGAAACTGGAGCGTGTTGGACTTTGATTTCGTTAATGAGAATGTGATTTGCTCAGTATACCTAATGTCCGAATTGTTGAACTTCCAGTAAAATTTGATATTTAACAAACTGAATGCTTAATAAAATTAAAGAATGTGTAGTTTAAGCTTGAATCATGTCTGTGAAAAGGTTTTAAGAGATTAAGAAAAATCTAATCTATCTTTTTTGATAATTCTCATGCTTCGGGATTATTAACATTTAAATAAATAAAGCAGTCAGTATTTGGGTATAAAACCAAATTAAAATCATTTACCTCTTTGGATGGGATTTTCTTTAATTTTTGCGAAGAGATCCAGGTCATCCTTATTTTGGCCATAAAGGCAATCAGAGTAATAAAAGATTATTTAAAAAAAATCATTTAGAATTTAAAACCAAAATTATTATTAACACGTATCCATCCGTCTTGACTGACTACTGAAGTTATTAAAATAACAGTCATATGCCCACTGTTGACAAA